>NC_138999.1:108495400-110895400 GCF_964374135.1 Grampus griseus | reverse complement strand
TTTTGTAAAGGAAAAGCTATTTCAACACCATTAAAGTGGAAAGAATAACCTCATAATAAAAAAGAGCTGGCAACCTTACACCAGCATACTCACAGTTGTCCTTTTACTTCAGACGGATGAAGCATCTGCCAGAGATCATTGTTTGGGAAACCCAGTGCTAAAATACCTTTTTTATTTTCTGCAGCTCAGTCATAATGAGTTACTTTCTAGACTTCTAGTCATTATCAGCAATCTGCTATATTTTAATATGGTATTCCTTTTCAAGCAAACTTTGGTTCTGCTGCTCATATATTCCTCCTAAGGCATCATTAATGCTGCCAGGTTCCTGATCGTCCCAAGGTCAGAATGTTGGCTTTAAAAGCTTTTTTAAAAAAATCCAGTGTGCAAAAAAGAAAACATCATTATGTTCCTTCTCTATTGGCAATCAGATGTGGTCACACAAACACATGCAAATAACCATGCAGTGGACAATCCAAGCTGAGGAAGCTGAGGAAGGGCGATGACAGAGCTATGGCAACTGGCTACGAATCTTGCTCCCTCGCCCCCTCCCATTTTGACCGCTCAACTAAAATGACTGCAGCTACCATTTCGGCTTAAGGTGTCCGACAAGACCAACTGCAGGCTCTGCAATGTCCACGCGGTGCAATCTCACCTTCCAAGGTGTGCTATCCTCGTGTTGCACTTACCTTCCAGCCACTGACCACATGTTCGATGGGAGCAAAGATGGACTGCTGCTTGCTCAGGGGAAAAACCAGCTGCTCTGCTTGCCGGTTCTTCTGCACGACGGGATCCCATTTGGAGAGGACTTGTGAGGTTTTATTGAATGCCACTTCTCTGTGGATCTGAAACAGGCAAAGCACACAGAAAGAAAGAGCCATGAAATTAAGCATCAAACTCAAAGGACCAGCAGGAAACTAAGAGGCCATGTTTCTTAGTTTAAGAAAGAAATCAGGATGCTAGAGATTAGCTCTTGCTTACTTCTCAGGACTAAGCTTCCCCTGAGATCAGTTTTAATCTTTTCCAGGGTGAGGCAACCACAACTTTCCTTCCTCCCATTTTTCAGGCCATCCCCCCTTCTCTTCTTACGCTATTTTTCCTTGTCAGTTCAATTTCTCCCCCTTAATGGACCACATTTTCTTTGACTCACCCGCTCAATCTCTTCTCTGTGAAGGGGTAACTCCACAGTCTTCTTCGATTTGACTCTATTCAGCTGCTTTTTCACAGCAGCCAATGAGGATGAAGTTTTAACAGGCTCAAGCAGATCTGAAAGGACCAGCTTTTCTCCTGATCCTGCAGAAAGGACAAACTTTCTGGTCAGACTGAGAAGTGAGGCAAAACCTCAACATCACATAGGGAGAGACCTCAGTAGAAAATGCTGGCGGACAGGCAGGTGTGCAGGGAAGCAGGAATAGTCCTCTTACTTCAGTCACTAGCCAGAGTGACGCCACTGCCTTCCTACATTCCCAAACGTGTTGGAAGGTGGAAGACAGAAAACTATTTAAAACAGTCATTTGCTTTTCTCCTGGTCTTTCTGCTTCCAGTCTTGCCCCACTTCAATTCATTCTTCACACAGCAGCCAGAGTGTTTTGAAAATGTAAATCGTAGCACGTCATGATCCTGCTGAAAATCCTCCAATGGCTCCCCATTATACTTTGGTCCCTGTCTGTCTCTCCAACCTCATGTCATCCACAGATGGAGAATGCTCCAGCCGCACTGGCCTTCTTCCTCTTCTTCAAACATGCTGAACGTACATCTTCCTTAGCGCATTTGCGCTAGCTGCCCCCTCGCCTGGAATACTGCTCCCTATCTTTGCATGGTGACTTTTCTTGTTATTCAGATCTCAGCTTAAATTTTGCCTCTTCAGAGGCTTTTCATGCCCAGCCAACCGAAAGCAGCCACTTACGTCACTTGACTGCATCATCCTGTTGTAATTCGCTTATTGTCTCCCTGCACTAGAATGTAAGCTCCACGAAGTTGCGACTTATTCCTAACTGTAGTCCCAGAAACTGATATATGGTAGAGGCACGGTAAGTATTTGCTGAATGGATAAGCTTGGAAGAATATATTGTTACCAGTTCTGGGAGGTTATGTTAATGGTTACTAGAAGCACATAAGTCATTCAAGCTGCATAAGCTGTGAATATAGTGGAAAAGGTTTGGCATCTAGACTTGTTATCAAGATAAAATCAAGTTAAAACACTGCCACTTACTAGATCATATATTCTCAATCAGGGTGATATCATTCCCCCACCCAGGGGTAAAAACTGGTTCTTCGGTGGGCAGGGGTAAAAAAAAAAAAAAAAAACACTTAGATACAGCCATCCCTTGGCATCCATGTACAGGGGACTGGTTCCAGGACCCACCAAGAATACAGAAATCCAAGGATGCTCAAGTCCTTTGTATAAAATGGCACAGCACTGATATCTGCACATAACCCATACACATCTTCCCGTATATTTTAAATCATCTCTAGATTACTTATCATACCTAATACAAAGTAAAATCGATATAAATAGTTGCTGGTATGCGGGATAAACTCAAGTTTTGCTTTTTGGAATATTTTGAAATTTAAAGTTTCAATCCACATTGGTTGAACCCACAGATGTAGAACCCACAGTTACAGAGGGCTGACTGTATTAGTTTTGTGTCCCTCCAAAGCTCAGCCTTACCTAAGAAAATCTTATTCCTGGTGGCAGAGTAGGCGAGGAGGGAGGGAGGAAGTGAGGAAAAGAAATGCCTAAAAAGGCTCCTCAGGGGAGCAATAAAGAAAAAAGTTTGAGAAACACTGTACTGGGTGAAGGTCCTTGAGTAGGTAACTTGACTTCTCTGAGCTCCAGCAGTAGAGGAGAGATTATCTGCCTGTCCGAACTCAATGCACTGTGAGAACTCAAATAAAAATGAAATCAGGGACATGACTAAGCTCGTGAGAGGCAGCTGTCTTCATTCACATCCCTCTATCCTAGAAGTAGCTCATCAAGCTCAGTGGGAGATCCTGACTGTGGCCTTTTGGCTTTCTTCTAGAAATGGAAGAAATTCAAGAGCATCTGACTACCCTTCTTCACCCCCTCGCACGGTAGTGTTTATGGTATGATTCATTAACCACATCAAAAACAGCTGGGGGCTTCCCTGGTGGCGTAGTGGCTGAGAGTCCACCTGCCGATGCAGGGGACACGGGTTCGTGCCCCCGGTCTGGGAGGGTCCCACATGCTGTGGAGCGGCTGGGCCCATGAGCCATGGCCGCTGAGCCTGTGCTCCGCAACGGGAGAGTCCACAACAGTGAGAGGCCCGCATACCACACACACACAAAAAAAACAAATGCTGGGAAGTGACCATTATGCTTTTGGAACTCCACAAGTTCCATGCAGATAGTTTCCTTTGGTTAACTTACCTTCAGAACTGACACTGAACTCTGACACCTTCAGACTAGCCTCAGATCTCTCAGCCAATTTCCGCCTGAAATTAAGCAAAACAGAATACAGAAAGAATGGATACATTTTTCTGGGGAACAAACACTTCTCTCTTCAAACAATGCTTTGGTTTCATTTCTATTCTAGAATCAGGTTTTGTCATAAAGCAACCAGGAAATCTGTTCCTAAGCTGGACATGGTAGTCTAACCATCTCTTAATGTAGGCTCAGCCCCTCAAAAACACAAGGCAATGCAAGGTAGGCATAATGAAAAAGGTATTGGACTTGAATTCAAACATATCTGGATTTGAATACTAGATCTGTCACTTATGAGCTGAGTGACTTTGGGACATGTCAATCTTATTTTCTAGTTGAAGAAACTGACATGCAGAGAGGATAAAAAACTTGCCTACAGTCTCCAAAGTACATGCTCTGACAATTGTATCTTCATTGTCTTAGGCACTCAATAAATGTTAGCTGCAGATAAGTCTCATGGAATCAGCTAGTTATAACCTGTCCAAATCGAAGGGAATGTTACCTATTCTTTCCATCAAGTGAACTGATTGCTTCCAGAAGCTTTTGATGCTTTCTTTCTCCATCACTGTCCCCCTGGAAACAGAAAAGGAAAAACCATCAGAATGATGAGGGGAGGGAAAAGACAGTATGGCAATTGAGGCCCATGTAAAATCTCTCATTCTTTTGGTCAGTGGAGAACTGGTGAATCAGATGAGGTCTGGCGTGCAGGCATTCCAGCTCAAATGGAAAGAAATGCTTCAATAAGCCAAACTCCCTCACTGTAAGGAACATAGAGCCTTAGTAACCAGGAGCTAATGCCATGCCTCTGTCTTAACTTGTTTTGAGAAGAAAAGTGCCATGAGAAAAATGTTTCTGTATAGAATATATAGTGTAATCTGACACAGAAACTGACATAATAAAACCAATTTAAGTAGTTTTGTCAAGAGAATAAAGAGCTGGAATTCCTATAGCAGCTGTTGGAGACCCAGCTTAATTATGCATATGTATATTTCAGTCGGATAATCAAATAACCCTCTATGGAAATCCAAACTTGGGAAATAGGGAAATCATATAATACCATGTGTTTTGGTCTTATATACTCAACTTAAGCAACCTGAGGACAGTGTATCTTATATACGATCTTGGAATTCCCATAGCACTTAATACAATATCATATACATGAAACACTAAATACAGGTATTCTCTGCTTTTTGAAAGTTTGCTTTGCTTTACGCCGCTTCACTTTCACAAAAGACCTACATTAGTACCTGCTTTTGCTAACTGAACAAAATCTGAAGAGGATTTTTGCTTTTACAAAAACAAACAAAAAGCCTTAAAATGAAAATAGCGTCTAGCATTTGTTTTGCAGTGAGTTGTTATAGAGGCAGCACATACTCAGAGTGGCACCACCAAGCCCCTTCCCTGGAAACTACACTTAGCATCTCAGCATCAAGCTGCCATAGCTTTGAACTGTCTATGAGCATCTATGCTTTATCTTGATTTATTTTGTGTTTCCATTAGCAAGATGTGTCCTAAGGTAATAGCTTCTTTGCTTTATGCCATTTTAGCTCATGAAAAGTTTCGTAGGAACACTCTAATTTGGGTAGTGGTGGAAACCTGTAACTAATTTATTTGTGAGACCTGAGCAAGTATAAACAATGTTGTCACCCCTTTTCTTTCCAGGAAATGTGGCATCTACCCTAATTTTGAGGCAGAAGGGAAATTGGAGAAGGCGGTTTAGTGGGTGTCACCCACCTCATCTTCACTGGTGCTCAAGGGGTACTCTCTTGGCAAATCCTCTAGTTCTTCCTGTTGGTTTAAAGCCAGAAGGCTGCTAAAGGAGATAAAAGAGAAATATTATCACTTGAAACAATTTTTCTTATGTTGAAATGATCTCTAAAACATAACTGCAGTTCTTAGTACAGAACAGTCCTATCCCCTGGAAGAGGTGCAAACCAAGCAGTGTGAGCATCTTTGGAAATTTGTCAAGACGTAAAATTTAGACTGCATAAGGCAGGCATCACCTGCAAGAGGTGAGCACTGGTTAGTAATACCCATACAGAACTGCATGAAAATGAAAAAGATCTAACACTCTTCAGTGACTGATTGGCACTCCATTTCCCACTGACCTCTGGTAGGCTGTAAAAATGTCAGACCCTAGGTAAGGTGGCAGAAGACGCTGTTGCTAGCCCTTGAGGCAAGGCAATATCACAATCAACATTTCTAAATCCTCCACGTGGAAGATACCTGTAAAGGTGCAAGCTTACTTAAAAGTGACATCTTGATCATTTGTTCTCAGGAATAGGGAAACGGGGAATTGGAAGAAAGCAGCTGGAGCTTGCTTGGCAAAGTAGGTGCTTAATTTAGGAGACTGGTACCCAGAAACAAATTATAGAGTCTACCATTATCTAATGGTATATGTCAAACTCTGCTAGGTACCCATTACTAAACAGATTATATTTAGTTCCCCCGGCGGCAGGCATGAAACGCCACAGAAAATGTTGTGGATGACTCCAATGAGCAAAGGTTTCCAAGATAAGAGGACTTTATAACGCAGTCACTGTCTGCGCAGAGGGTTGAAATGCTCCCCAGCAGCTGCAGAAAAAGGAGTCACGTGATGAGGAAAGTGCAACACGTTAACTTAGCTGGAGAGGGACAGGCCGCATCAGGACCAACAGGGATGAGACTAAAAAGCCGGGGAGTGGAGGGAGCGAATTAAATTAAATTAAAAGGGCTTTAAAGGATGGATAATGGAAATAGTAACGAATGGCGAAGTCTTGGGAGGGGAACAACCGACGCCCCCTAAAAGGCGGACTCCATTTCTCAAAAGCCCGGGAACCCGACCCACAACGAAACCCAGACCCCTCTTCCCCTCCGCTACGCCTCACCTCTCCGCAGCCCGACTCGAGCTCATCTCACCAGCCTGGATCTCACATGGGCCCGGAGCGGAAGCCGAAAGGAAAGCAGTTTCCGTGCCGGCCGCAAAGCAATTTCTGCTTCCGCCAATCACGCGCGACAAGGTGCGTCACTTCCGGCCCGCCCCGAGGCGTGCGAGAAACTGGAGCCGCTTCGGGAGGGTTCCGCTGGGAAGCGGGAGACTGGAGATAAAAGCTTGTCAGCGGACGACGCTTTGCTTACCCCACCCGCCCCTCAGCCCTCTGGCGCGCCAGCGTCCGTCCTCCCGGCCCTCCGGGTTCCCTCGCGGCGCAGGTGGGTGAGCTTAGCGGGAGGGTGCTGCGCTGTTGGCAACCGGGCAGAGCTTCCTGCGTCTGTCCGTGATCGACAGCGTCCTGCGAGCCTGCTGCCAGCCAGCTCGAGGCTTTATTGACCGCCCGGGAAGTGGCCAGCATCGTGCTAGGTCCTTGCGATCCGCCCATGGAGAAAATCCCCTTTCACCCCGCGCCCTTTTGTAATTGCAGCTCTGGGTTCCTACTTCCCTACGTAACAGAGTTTCATCCAAGAATGGACTGTGTCAGTGGCTGCAACTTCCTCATCTCCCATCAACTTTTAAGAATTTTTTACACAAATGCCCTTTAACTGTTGAGGTAAGATAATGATTTGCCAGCCTCCATTTAAACATTTGGTGGTAATAGCAAAACTATTTTATAGCTATATTTGAAAAATTACTAGTTGCAAAGGAAATTACTGGACAATCTAAAAGTCATAGCATTGATTTTTCAAATTCTGCAACAATAAACCATGTTTTATTTTCCTGCTTAAAAAGATGAATTTTCCTTTAATTAAAAAAATGTAGAAAAGTAACACACGAAAACATTCTTGGCATTTATTCTTCGAAGCCACTCCCATTTTGCTTTCACCCCACCATTCCACTGAAACTACTCTGGACAAGATCATCAGTGACACCCAAGGTTGCTAAATAAAACGGACACTTCTCAGTCTTTTTCTTCTAAGAACTCTGTGGTATTCGATACTGTTGGTTTGTCTTCTTAGTCATATTCAGGGAATGTCTTTGACCATCTACTATGTGCCAGGCCTCTCGGCAGTGGGGATACATTGGTGAATGAAACAGACATGTTCCATGGCCTTATATAGTCTACTTTCTAGTGCGATTAAAGACAATTTTGTCGTGGTTGAAACTCCATCCTGGGCTTCCATGACACCACTCTCCTGGTATCTTAGCTTTATGACCATCTTCCGACGTCTTCACTGCTGGAGACTTTTGTGCTTACTCCCTAAATGATGATGTTCTTTAGGTTCTGTACTCAGTGCTCTTTGTTTATCCCATGTGCTCTTCCTAAGCCTTTAACACTTGTATCAGAATTCCAAAAATCTATATCTCTAGCCCAGATCTCTTTCTTGAACTCCAGACTAGTATCTCGGATTGCCTTCCGGTGTTCCTTTTTATCCCACTGGCACATCAACTGTGAAGTGGTCAGTGATTCCTATCTTTTCTATCAGAATTCTGTATTTCCCATTTCTGGGACTGGCACCATCAACTACCCAGTTAGTCAAGTCAGAAGTCTGAGTCATCTTAGATTCCTCTCTCCTTTATGCTTTACAGTGATTCCCTCACATTGTCGGTTCTACTTCCTAAATCTCTCTCACGTACCTCCCTACCTTTCTGTCATTATTGCTGTGGTATCAGACCCTTACAATTTCAAGCCCATGGCATTGCTGTAATCTATTATAGAAAAGGGGAGCATTAAAGCATATTGATGGGGCTTCCCTGGTGGTGCAGTGGTTAAGAATCTGCCTGCCGATGCAGGGGACATGGGTTCGAGCCCTGGTCCAGGAAGATCCCACATGCCGCAGAGCAACAAAGCCCGTGTGCCACAACTACTGAGCCTGCGCTCTAGAGCCCACGAGCCACAACTACTGAGCCCTCGTGCCACAACTACTGAAGCCCAGGCGCCTAGTGCCCGTGCTCTGCAACAAAGAGAAGCCACCTCAATGAGAAGCCCACGCACTGCAATGAAGAGTAGCAACTGGAGAAAGCCTGCGTGCAGCAATGAAGACCCAATGCAACCATAAATAAAATAAATAATTTTTTTAAAAAGCATATTGATGAAGAGCATGGGTTTTGAACTAGACTCTCTGGGTTTGAATCTTACCTCTGCTGCTTACTAGCTTTGTAATTCTTTTTTAAAAAAATTTATTTATTTTTATTTTTGGCTGTCTTGGGTCTTTATTGCTGCCCGCAGGCTTTTCTCTAGTTGTGGTGAGCGGGGGCTACTCTTCGTTGTGGTTCCAGAGCTTCTCATCGGGTGGCTTCTCTTGCTGCAGAGCACGGGCTCTAGGTGCGCGGACTTCAGTAGTTGTGGCACTCAGGCTCAGTAGTTGTGGTTTACGGCCTCTAGAGCGCAGGCTCAGTAGTTGTGGTGCATACGCTTAGTTCCTCCGTGGCATGTGGGATCTGCCTGTACCAGGGCTCGAACCCGTGTCCCCTGCACTGGCAGGTGGATTCTTAACCACTGCGCCACCAGGGAAGTTCCTAGCTTTGTAATTCTTTACTTAACCTCTCTATGCCTTTGTTTCCTCATCTTTAAAATGGGAATTATAATAATACATTGGATAGTTGTGAGGGCTAAATGAATTACTATACATAAAGCACTAGAATAAAGGACAAGCCCTTAGTATAATACCTGTCACATTAAAATGCTCACTCAATAGATATTAGCTCTACTAATTATTTTTTAGGGTTTTCAGTCTTTAGTCTTTCTTCATCCAATCACATAAGTTGGACCATGTCATTCCCCTACTTAATGAAGCAAATAGACCCTAATGACTTTCAAGAAAAAATGAAAAAACTCTTTTGTCCTGTCTACTTCTTCAACCTGTTGGAATTGCTTGCCCCTTCCCCCACGGCAATTCTAATTATATTTTAATGGGCAGATGATGCTCTCTTAATCTTATGTAAAGTATGAATAAAAGCATTTTAAGAAAACATTGACGTGTTTTATTGATTTATACTTAATCTAAGTAAAGACAGTGTGTATGCTATGAAAATGCAGCTTTAAGACAAGTCCCCTAGGTACTCCCCCTTCCTAGCTCTAACCAGATTGCTGCCCCATTTCCCTCTTATGCAGAATTATGGAACAGCTGAGACCTAAAGGAGGAGAAGGAGCCAGCACTGGGGGGAACTGGGGATGAATGTTCTGGGCAAAGGACCACCATGCAGCTTGCGGGATCTCAGTTCCCCAACCAGGGATTGAACCCGGGCCATGGCAGTGAAAACACTGAACCCCAACCACCAGACCACCAGGGAACTCCCATAAGAACTCTTGATCTTGATTAGAGCTATTAGTGATTATCAGTAAAATAAAAATATATCCCCCCCACACACAAGTATGTTTATATTTCAACTGGCTTACATTTCACAAAAAGGACCTAGGCTCAAGCCAAAACTTGCAACATGGCAACAATTGTGATTTTATGATAAATTCATGATGTATGCCCTGCAGCATCTAACCTACTCCTTGAATATAGTAGGGGCCCAATAAGTGTTTTTTGAATTAGTGAATGAAGTCATGATAGTCCATGCTATTCATAATCATAAAACTGCATAATTATAATTATTTTACATAACTTTAGAATTTACAGAGTGCTTGCTATGGTCTGAATGCTTGTGTCCCCCCCAAATTCATATGTTGAAATCCTAATCCCCGATATTATGGTATTTGGAGATGGGACCTTTGGGAGGTGATTAGGTCATGAGGGTGGAGCCCTCATGAATGGGATTAATGCCCTTATAAAAGACACCCCAGAGAGCTCCCTTGCCCCCTTCCACAATGTGAAGACATAGCAATAAGGTGCTGGCCATGAACCAGGAAGAGGGCTCTCACCTAACCATGATGGTACCTTGACCTTGGACTACCAGCTTTCAGAACCACCAGAAATAGATTTCAGTTTTTAATAAGCCACCTAGTCTGTGATCTTTTGTTATAGCAGCCTGAGCAAATTAAGACGGTGCTTTTATATCCATTATGCCATTTTGTTCTTTTTTTTAATTAAACTTTTAATTTTGAGATAACTATAGATTCACATACAATTGTAAGAAATAATACAGAGATCCCGTGTATCCTTTACCCAGTTTACCCTAATGGTAACATCTTGCAAAACTCTAATACAATATTACAGCCAGGATATTGATATTGAGATAGTCAAGGTACAGAAAAATTTCATCACCACAAGGACCAGTCATGTTGACCTTTTACAGCGTACCCACCTTCCTCCCACCCCTGCCTCCTCCTTAATGCCTGTCAATCACTAATCTCCCCATTGGTATAATTTTGTCATTTCAAGGATGTTATATAAATAGAATCATACAGGATGCAACTTCTTGGGTTTATATTTTTTCGCTGCCTATTCACTCAGATTATTCTGTATATCAGTAATTCATTTCTTTTTGTTGTTGTTGTTTTTTAAGTGTATAATTCAATGGTTTTTAGTATATTTACACAGTTGTGCAGCCACCATGGCAATACATTTTAGAACATGTTCATCACCCCCAAAACAAACCTTGTACTCTTTAGCCACCATCCCATGGTTGTATAATAGGAACTATATTTGATCTTTGTCCCTGGATCCTGGCACAAAGCTCCCAAAGTCCTTGGAATTTTCTGAGTGATAGGAGTGCCTTTTGCCAATGATTTAATCAATTATACCTATGTAATGAAGTCTCCGTAAAACCCCAAAAGGTCGGGTTTCAGAGAGCTCCTGGGCTGGTGAACACATGGAGATGTGGGCAGAGAGGCACACCCAGAGAGCATGGAAGCTCTGTGCATCTTCTCACGTACCTGGCCCTTTGCATCTCTTCCAATCTGGCTCTTCCTGAGTTACATCCTTTTATAATAAACCAGTAATCTAGTAAGTAAGCCAGTTTTCTTAGTTCTGTGAGTCACTCTAGCAAATGAATCGAACCTGAGGAGGGGGTTGTGGGAACCTTCGCTTTATAGTCAGTGGTCAGAAGCACAGGTAACAATCTGGACTTGGGATTGGCATCTGAAGTGGGGTGGGAACAGTCCTGTGGGACTGAGCCCTTAACCTGTGGGATCTGACGCCCTCTCCATGTAGATAGTGTCAGAATGGAGCTAAATTTGCGGGACACCCTGTCAGTATCCACTGAGAAGTGGAAAATTGCTTGGTGGTGTGGAAAAGAACACACATTTTGGAGCCCCATCCCAATCCCTCTCAGCTGTAGGCATCCACTTAATCTATTTTCTGTCTCTATAGATTTGTCTATTCTGGACATTTCATATGGATGGAACTATACAACATGTGGTATTTTGTGACTGGCTTCTTAGAATAATTTTTCAATGCTCATCCCTGTTACGGCATGTCTCAGTACCTGTTTCCTTTTTAATTTTAGAATAATGTTCCATTGTATAGATATACCACATTTTACTTATCTATTATTTTTTTCTTTTTCTTTTACTTTCTTCTTTTTTTGTTTCTTTTTATTTGTTTCTTTTTTCACTTATCTATTATTAATCAGTTGATGGATATTTGGATTGTTTCCACTTTTGACTATCATGATGTATCATGATGGTATTATTTTTTATATTATATACATGGTGAACATTTGTGTACAGGTTTTTGTGTGGTATTTTCGTTTCTCTTGGATATATACCTAGGAATAAGATTCCTAGGTCATACAGTAATGAACTGCCAACTTGTATTACAATGTGACTGCACAATTCTACATTCCCACCAGCAATGTATGAGTCTTCCAGATTTTCCACATCCTTGTCAAAACTTTGTTGTTGTTTGTCTTTTTTTTTTTTTTTTGCGCTACGCGGGCTCCGGACGCGCAGGCTCAGCGGCCATGGCTCACGGGCCCAGCCGCTCCGCGGCATGTGGGATCCTCCCAGACAGGGGCACGAACCCGTGTCCCCTGCATCAGCAGGCGGACTCTCAACCACTGCACCACCAGGGAAGCCCTGTTGTTTGTCTTTTTGATTATAGCTATTCTGGTGAGTGTGGAGTAGTAGTATCTCAATGTAGTTTTGATTTGCATTTCCCTAATGAATAATGATGTTGAGCATCTTTTCACATGCTTATTGGTCGCTTGCCTACCTTCTTTGGAGAAATGTCTATTCAGATCCTTTGTCTAATTTTCAGTTGGGTTAATTGTCTTTTTATTATTAAGTTGTAAATTTCTTTATATATTCTGGATACAAATTCCTTATCAGATACATGATTTGCAAATATTTTCTCCCATTCTGTGGGTTCTCTTTTCATTTTATTTGGTGGTGTCCTTTGAAGCACAAAAGTTTTAAATTTTAATGTAATCTAATTTATCTTTTTTTTGGCACTTGTGTTTTTGGTGTTGTATTTAAGAAACCTTGCTGAACCAAGGCCACAAATCACCCCTCTGTTTTATTCTAGGAGTTTTACAGTGCTTGCATTTAGTTCTATGATCCATTCTGAGTTAAATTTGCATAAGGCATGAGAAGGGGTCCAAATACATTCTGCATGTGAATATCCAGTTGTCTCAGCACCATCTGTCGATTGTTTATCTTTTTTCATCTACTCATGAGGGATATTGGTCTGTGGTTTTCTTATCTTGTAATTTCTTTGTCTGGTTTTGATATCAGGATAATGCCTCATAGAATGAGTTGGGAAGTATTCCTTCCTCTTCAGTTTTTCTGGAAGAGATTGTGCAGAATTGGAATTAGTTCTTCATTAAATATTTAGTAGAATTTATCAGTGAAGCCATCTGAGTTTTCTTTGTGGGATGATTTTTAACTACAAATTCAATTTTCTTTAATAGATAGAGGGCTATTCAGGTTATTTTGTTTTTCTTGAGTGAGCTTTGGTAGTTTGTGTCTTTTAAGGGATTTGTCCATTTAATATAAAATTTCATTTTTATTGGCATGATGTTATTCATAAAAGTTACTTATTATTCTTTTAATATCTGTAAAATCTGAAATGATGTAAACTATCTCATTGGTAATATTGTTATTTGTGTCTTCTCTCCTTTTTTTCCTAATAAGACTGGCTAGAGTTTTATCAATTTTGTTGATTTCTGATTTATTTCATTTCTTGTGCTTATTTTGGGTTTAATTTTCTCTTACTTTTCTAGTTTCTTTAAGTTGAAGCTAAGGTCATTGATTGGAAAATTTTCTTCTTTTCTAATATAGGCATTTAGTACTATATATCCCCCTTCAAGTATTGCTTTCTCAACCTTTCACAAATTTTCATATACTGCTTAAAATTTTTTCAGTTCAAAATTCTTTGTAATTTTCCATTTGACGACTTTTTTTTTGCGGTACGCGGGCCTCTCACTGTTGTGGCCTCTCCCGTTGCGGAGCACAGGCTCTGGATGCGCAGGCATGGGGCCTAGCTGCTCCGCGGCATGTGGGATCTTCCCGGACCGGGGCACGAACCTGTGTCCCCTGCATCGGCAGGCGGACTCTCAACCACTGCGCCACTAGGGAAGCCTTCATTTGACTTTTTATATTAATGATTCTCATCTGCCAAAAAAGCCACTTTTACTTCCTCCTTCCCAATCTAAATGCTTTTTATTTCTTTTTCCTTTATTGATTGTACTGGCTTAGAATCTCCAGTACAGTGTTTAATACAAGTGACAAGAGTGGATTCCTTGACTTGTTTCTAATCTTAGGGGGAGAGCATTCACTCTTTCACCATTGATGCTGTGATGATGTCATGATGTGAGCTATAGACTTTTCTTACGCCTTTTATCAGTTTGAGAAATTTACCTTCTATTCTGACTTTTTGAGAATTTTAAAGAATTGTGGTAAAATATACATAAGATAGAATTTACCATTTTAACCATTTTTAAGTGTATAGTTCACTGGCATTAAGTCCCTTCACATTGTTGTACAATCATCACCACCACCTAACTCTAGGACTTTTTCCTCTCCCCAAACTGAAACTCTGTACCCCTTAAACAATAACTCCCCACTTCCCCTCCCCCAGCCCCTGACAACCACTATTCTAGTTTCTGTCTCTATGACTTTGACTATTCTAGGTCCCTCATGTAAGTGGAATCATATATTTGTCCTTTTGTGACTGGCTTAGTTCACTTAGCATAATGTCTTCAAGGTTACTCCGTATTGTAGCATGTGTCAGGATTTCCTTCCTTTATAAGATTGAATCATATTCCATTGTGTGTATATACCACATTTTGTTTATCCATTCATCTGTTGATGTACACTTGGTTGCTTGCCCCCTGCCAGTCCGTTCAGGCTGCTATAAGAACATACCACAGACTAGGTAGCTTATAAACGACAGAAATTTATTTCTCATAAATTCTCTAAAATTATTTCTGGCCTCTTGGAGGCTAGAGGGCCAAGATCAAGGGGCCAGTATGTTCAGGTGAAGACCCTCTTCCTGGTTGATAGCCGACACCTTTTCTCTGGGTCCTCACATGGTGGAAGGGGCTAAGGGGCACTGTTGGATCTCTTTTATAAAAGCACTGATGCCATTCATGAGGGCTCCACCCTCATGAACTAATCAGCTCCCAAAGACCCACCTACTAATAAATTGGTGGGACCCATCACCTTTGGGAATTAGGATTTCAACATATGGATGTGATTGGTGGGGGCTGGGGGGGAACGGCACAGACATTCAGACCATAGCACCACCTTTTGGCTATTGTGAATAATGCTGTTATGAACATGGGTGTACAAATATCTGCTGGAGTCCCTGCTTTCATTTCATTTGGGTATATACACAGAGGTGGAATTGCTGGACTTTATGGTAATTCTATGTCTAATTTTTTGAGGAACTGCCATCATTTTCCACAGCAGCTGCACCAGTTTACATTCCCAGCAGCAATGCACACAGGTTCCAATTTCTCCACATCCTTGCCAACACTCTATTTTCTTTTCCTCCCTCCCTCCCTCCCTTCCTTCCTTCCCTTCTTCTCCCTCCCCTTCTCCTCCTTCTCCTTCTCCCTCCTCTTCCTCTTCCTCTCCTTCTCCTTCTCCCTCTCCTCCTTCTCCTTCTCCTTCTTCTTTTCTTCTTCTTCCTCTTCTTCCTCCTCCTCCCCTTCTTCTTCTTCTTCTTCTCCTCCTCCTCCTCCTCCTCCTCCTCCTCCTCCTCCTCCTCCTCCTCCTCCTCCTCCTCCTCCTCCTCCTCCTCCTCCTCCTCCTCCTCCTCCTCCTCCTCCTCCTCCTCCTCCTCCTCCTCCTCCTCCTCCTCCTCCTCCTCCTCCTCCTCCTCCTCCTCCTCCTCCTCCTTCTTCTTCTTCTTCTTCTTCTTCTTCTCCCTCTTCTTCTTCTTCTTCTTCTTCTTCTTCCTCCTCCTCCTCCTCCTCCTCTTCTTCTTCTTCTTCTTCTTCTTCCTCTTCTTCCTCTTCTTCTTCTTCTTCTTCTTCTTCTTCTTCTTCTCCTTCTCCTCCTCCTCCTTCTTCTCTCCTTCCTTCCTTCCTTTCTTTCTTTCTTCCTTCCTTTCTTTCTTTTTCTTTTTTTCTTCCTTCCTTCCTTCCTTTCTTTCTCTTTCTTCCTTCCTCTTTCTTTCTTTCTTTCTTTCTTTCTTTCTTTCTTTCTTTCTTTCTTTCTTTCTTTCTTTCTTTCTTTCCTTTCTTTCCTTTCTTTCCTTTCTTTCCTTCCCATCCCAATCAATATCACATTGTTCTGTGCCTGGGTCTTAATTTATAAAGGTGACTGAATGGCAACACGGAGAGAAAAATACCATTGAAGGAAAAGTTTAATATTACTTACAGTTCCCCTAGAAACAAGAGGCAATATTCCTTGGCCTTAATCATGCCAGGGCCAGGTACCAGGCAACTAGAGACCACCCCTATAGTTTAGAACCTGCCGAAATTATTCAAACTAGCCAATCCGAAACTGTTTACCCTGCCCTGTCTTGCCTTTCCATTGGCAATCCCACTAAAGTCTCTGGCCTGAGTCTATCCCTCACTCATCACTCAGTCACCTTTATAAATTAAGACCTGGGCATAGAACAATAGGCGCAGTGTGCAAGGTGACTCAGCTTTTGATGGAGGGAGCTTGCCTCTAGACTGCTCTTGGCCTACTAACTGGACTTACCAAACAGCGAGTACTGCCCAGGAAGACATGACTGACCATTGGCACACTGGCACTCTGGCTGCACTGCTTCATGCTGTATCTGCTATACACTGCCATGGTCCTCCAATTAAATCTAAGAGGCCCTCAAAGGCACTTGCGTCTATGGTACTCCTCATTTAGTTTCAGGTGCTAAAGTCTCCATTCATGGTTGCTGTAATTCCATAGTTGGCATCTTACCTTGGACAGCTGGGTCAACTGGGCCAAACCTGATTTTCCTGGTTTGATGCACCTAGGTTCCGGGCAGTGACCTCTAGATCCTGGGCAGTGACACTGGAGGTGATTAGGATCACTGGCTAATTCACAAGATAAAGCTCCCTGCCCAAGGGAGTGAAGAGAGGCTTCCTCTGATGAGAGCATGTTGGATGTGAGTCTGATCCATCGACCCAACAGGGCTGAAGTTAGCAGTGGACACTCAGGCTCCTGCTGGAGTTTCCCCTCCCAATAAGCAATTAAGACATGGCCTGCTCTTCTAGAGGGAGTCCCTGGGGAAGAGTCTTGGCGTTGGTCCCTGGTGAGCTCTACAGATCTGCTGGTGATGCAACTCAGGGTGCCTTTTCACAGCAAACCCAAACACTAAAGTTTGTTTCAAAGGCAAATCCTTTTGTTGCTTGCTTTACTGCTGTCACATTTTCCTTTGATCAAGTGGGATGTAAGGGATCCATCCTTGGAGACCCGTGGCTCAATGTTTAAATAAAAAAAAGAATGTGGAGAAGAAGGGGAACTTTAATCCCACTCCCCCTAAAACACCTGAGTAGGTCTCTCAGCTCACTTGAGATTATAAATCTCCAGGTCCCTGTGCTTGGGCACTCTCAAATGCTGCTGCCTATGCATATGCTAAAGTCTCATGTTTAAAACAAAATTATCACAAAACAAAAAATGTAAAAGATAAAGCTGAGGCCACCATTGCTCTCCTAGATGTCACCCCTCTGAGGTTGATTGGGGTACCCTAGAAATAGAGGCCACTGCTCAGAGCAGAGGCTACTGGGGATCACCAGGAGCTTATCAGGTAAACACCCAAAAGAAAAAAAATGAGGGGGAGAAGTTTAGCCGCCTATAAATATTACAGACCATTCTAGAAACGTGTTTAATAGGGACAGCGTTGGTCCCAGGGAGAGGTTGCTTAGAGGCAAGAGGTCCCTTTTTTCTCCCCTCTTTCCCTCTTCTCATCTGGACACAAAAACTAGACTGTGGCTTTAGTTAGGTAGCTACAAGCCAAAAACAGAAGAAAAAGGAAAAAAAAGATAAAGATAAAAGACTGCCACTTTTGGTGGCTACAAGCCCAAGGGAAAATAAAGAGGAACTTTAAACCATATGTACTGAGCAAATGCCAGTTCTAACAAGCATAATGCTAGCCCTAGATTACTTATTGATTTTGAAACAAACCCTAGCTAGATACAGGAGGAGAAAATAGAAGGTAATTAAATTATGTAAACATGTATAATATTTTCATATAAATATATAATAGGTGAATTGTGAGTATATATAAAATATATAGCTAAATTAAAACAAAATCCCCCAATTTGATCCAATTGGAAATTTGGAATTTATATATTAAAGAATTTATATAACAAAATGATAAAAAAAATGCTGATTGGCTTTTGTGCCTCTACAGGCTTGGTTCTAAATTAACTTTAATACTTGCTAAAATACATCACTTGACAAGAACTTTATGGACTTAATCAAGATGGGGCTTAAATTGCAGTTGTGTCTGGGGATCCCAGTAAATTTAAACATCATGTCCCCTAAAATCTAAAGAAGGTAACTAAATATAAAATGAAGAAAAAATGGGTATACCTCACTCTAATTGTAGCCTTGCCTAAATATCCAAAGACATAATACCTATTGCCCTAAACTATTCTATATTGGGCATAGATGCTCTGACACAATATAATAAATTAAGACTAAAGTAAGTCTTTGAGACTTACAAATTGGCTTAATAAAATGGGACCCCATGGACCTGCAGTTAAAATAACCTGGTTCAGTATAAGTTAAAACATGGAGCTCAAGGATTAAAACTTATTACAGAAAACCTAATTAATAAAGGAGTGATTATCTGCATTTCTTCTCCATTTGATAGCCCAATGTTGCCTGTTCTTAAATCTAAAAAAAAAAAAAGGATGAAAAGAAAAATGGTGTGTGTGAGGGTACTCCTCATGATGGATTATTACTACCTTTATGCTGTGGTCCCATTCACCAAGGCCCCCATACCAGATATCCAATATTATCAAAATCAATGATTCTATTCAGTCAACAACTGGGAAATATTTTTCTTTTATAGATCTGGCTACTGTTTTCTGTCCAGTGCCCATTTCAACAGCCTCTCAGCTGCAATTTGCCTTTACCCCTGAAGGGACACAATACATCTTCTCCAGCCTACCCATGGGGCACCTCAGCAGCTTTGCCATCGCACTCAGTCCTTACAGACAAGATCTTAACTACATCCACCTTCCTCCAGGAGCACACGTATGACATTCCATTGATAACATCCTCCTCCAAGGAAATTCATTAGACACACTCATTAAGGACATACAAATCCAAACACAAATTTAGCTCTTCTTGGGTTCTAATGACAACATATTTCTCATTTACCAATTTGACTCCCAAATGAAAATCAACAGGCACTCTTGTTAATACCTGCTCCAAACTCCTTCACTAAAGAGACTTTGGCAACCTCTTCTCATACCTCCCAGCGTCTCTGGACCACTCCTGATGGCCGTAGGTTGCCCAAGGGTTTCTGGTGCAATAAACTGCCCTTACAAAAAATGCCTGGCTACCTACTTGACCTTCCTAAAGATAGAGGTTCTCACAGATCTTGAGCCTGTGACCCTTCATAGCCAGCTGCCCATTATGCTTTGAGTCATAGAAACAGCACCCCACCAACTTGGCACAGCTACTGAGGCCTTCTTTTTTTTTTTTTTTTTTTTTTGCGGTACGCAGGCCTCTCCCTGTTGTGGCCTCTCCCATTGCGGAGCACAGGCTCCGGACGGCCCAGCCGCTCCGCACGCATGTGGGATCCTCCCGGACCGGGGCACGAATCTGCATCCCCTTCATCGGCAGGCAGACTCTCAACCAGTGCGCCACCAGGGAAGCCCAACTGAGGCCTTCTTAATCAGCACGCAACCAAACCTGGGCCTTCTGACATGTTCTACTTGCAGGAGGGGATGGCTTCCCCTGTCCTTAGTCCCTTGCCAGATTCCAGGGTGCTGGAGGAAGTTACCGCTCCCCCAGACCCTTGGCTACCTGGGAAACCCCCTGGGATTAACTGTGCTAACAGCAGTAGATTATGCAAATGGCCCTGCTAAACATCATACATGATGGAGCTCAGTGGAATGTTGCTGTTTTGCATCCCTTAGCTAGGATGTCCCTAATATAAACGACAGGACACCAAAAACCACACACTTGGCCAAACTTCAGGCAGTTATCTTAACACTGGATGCCCTGACCAACAAATGGTCACATCTTCACGTTTATTATAAACTGGTGGGCATTGCCTAAAAATCATCTCTGCCAGGTTAAAGAACTCTGGAAACTCTTGCCTCACAGATACCCAAAATATAAAATTACACGTCTTTCTATACATTAGGGTCACAATATAAGGCCTTGCCAAGGGTTCATTACTCATTATAAACACTATTAATAGTAACCAAGGCACACATTTCATTACTCAAAATACACAATGCTGGGCTCTTGGAAAAAACACTCAATAGAACTTTCATGTCACTAATAGGTCTCAAATAGCCCTTTTAACTAAGAGACACAATGGTCTCCTTAAACAATTCCTTTTCAAGTTCCAGTCTAAACAAATCCCTAAATGACTCTCTATCTTGCCCCAGGTGTTAACCTATCTTTATACATTTTCGATCTTGTCCCATTCCATAAGGGCTGGAGGCCAGATCGATGGTGCATATTCTCCTGGGACCTCTTAACCGTAGATTGTCCCATAGGCCAGGCAGCTGCTCATCTGATACAGGACCCATTTGAAACTAAACTTCCACCAAAAACCTGTCAAGTGCAACTGCACACTATTCTGGTGACCATGGTCTTACTACCACTGGTCTGGATGCTTTCATTGTTTACAATCTGGAGGCCCAACCCTTCAAGTAAGCCACTGTTTCAACCAAACATGACAAATGCTAAGACCCACAGCAACTCGAGTGGGTATCCCCTTAGAAATGATACTCCTAGTCCCACATCCTAGATTACATCATCTTGACTCAGAAGCTTACCGCTGGAGATGGCATCGCCTCTGATGACATCACCCCAGCCCAAGACCTCACCATTGGAGATGACTTCATTCCCCGTGCTGGAAACAACTTTCTCCCAGACGCTAAGACCTTTCATAGTCTCATAATAAAAGGTTTCTATGCTGTTTGGATTAACTTAAGCCCTAATACTGAAGGTCTTTATTATCACCACCCCAAAGTTTCCTAATATGATGTCAAAAAATCAAAGGAGTAATTGTATTAATCATGCTTTCAATTTGTTTTTGTATATTATGATGCTTTGACATTCTAAAAAAAATCTTCCTGGCTGGGGAGAGACTACCCCTCCCAGAGCTAACCAATTCTTAGAGTAGCAAAGGACTCAGCCTTTGATATGCAAACTAACCAATCCAGAGCCATACCTCCTCCATCTGGCCAGTGTACCCCAAGAGGCAATATTCCTATGCCTTAGTCATCCCTGGGCCACGTACCAGGCAACTAAAGACCACCCTTAAGATATTTGAATGTTAAACCAACTGGGCATTCCTGGGAAAAATCCCATTTAGTCATGGTGTAAAATAGTCCTTATATGTTGCTAGATTTGGTTTGATTAATTTTAAAAGGAGTTTTCATCTCTATTCACGAGGGATATTGATGTGTAGTTTTCTTTTCTGATGATGTCTTTGTCTGGCTTTGGTGTCACATAATATTGGCCTTGTAGAGAGAGTTGGGAAGTGTTCTTTCCTTCTTTACTTTCTGGAACATTGTTATCATTTATTCTTTAAATGTTTGATAGAATTCACTAGTGAACTCATCTGGGTCTGGGTTTTTTTGTGTGTGGAAAGAATTTAAATTATGAATTGAATTCCTTTACCTCTTATAATCTTTCAGATTTTCTATTTCTTCTAGAGTCAGTTTTGGTCAATTATGTCTTTCTAGAAATTTGTCCATTTCATCTAAGTTATCTAATTTGCAGGTATAAAGTAGTTAATAACATTCTCTTATAAACAGTTTAATTACTGTAGAGTCAGTTGTGTTGTCCCCTTTTTGGTAAATTAATTAATTAATTAATTAATTTTTGGCTGTGTTGGGTCTTCGTTGCTGCACACGGGCTTTCTCTAGTTGCGGCGAGTGGGGGCTACTCTTCATTGCGGTGCATGGGCTTCTCATCGCGGTGGCTTCTCTTGTTGCGGAGCACGGGCTCTAGGCGTGCGGGCTCAGTAGTTGTGGCCCACGGGCTCTAGAGTGCAGACTCAGTAGCTGTGGCACACGGGCTTAGTTGCTCCGTGGCATGTGGGAATCTTCGTGGGCCAGGGATGAAACCCATGTCCCCTGCATTGGCAGGCGGATTCTTAACCACTGCACCACCAGGGAAGCCTCCGTTTTCCACTCTTGATTTTAGTAATTTAAGTCTTTTTTTTTCATTGTCAGTCTAGATAAAGGTTTGTCAATTTTGTTGATCTTTTCAAAGAACTAACTTTTGTTTTCATTAATTTTTCTCTATTGTTTTTCTGTTTTCTATTTTATTAATTTCTGCTGTAATTTTATTATTTCTATCTTATGCTTGCCTTGTGTTTAGTTTGCTCTACTTTCTCTAGATTCTTAAGGTGAAAAATTAGATTATTTATTTGTGATCTTTCTTCTCTTCTCACATAGTCATTACAAGCTATAATTTTTTCCTTTAAGCACTGCTTTAGCTGAATCCTATACATTTTAACATGTTGTGTTTTAGTTTTCATCCAGTTCAAATTTCTTTCCAACTCCCCTTGTGATTTCTTTTACCTATAGGTTATTAGAAATAGATTGTTTAATTTGCAAATATTTCTGGATTTTCTAAATTTCTTCCTGTTGCTGATTTCTAATTCAATACCATTGTGGTCAGATATATACATTGTATAATTTCTATCTTTTAAAATTTACTGTGGCTTGTTTTATGACCTAGCATAAACCATAACCATGAACAATATAGAATGTTCCATGTGCACTTGAAAAGACTGTGTATTCTGCTGTTATTGGATGGAATGTCCTATAGAAATAATTTAGGTCAAATTGTATGATAGTGTTGTCCAGGTCTTCTTTATCCTTGCTGATTTTCTTCTCTAGTTGTTCGATTAATTGTTGAGAGTAAGATATTGGAGACTATTTTCCCTTCACTTCTGTCAGTTTTTGTATCACTTTTTTGGGGCCCCTTTGTTAGGTGTGTTTTTACAGTTGTTATGTCTTCCTGATGAATTGAAACTTTATCACTATAAAATGTCTTTTTTCCCTCTAATAACACTTTTTTTGTGTTAAAGTGTGTTTTAGCTGATATTAGTTGTGGTAGGCAGAATTCTAAAGATGGCTCCACAAGATTCTTGTTTCCTTCTTATTCAATCAAATACTATGTGATTAACACAAAGTGATTAATTTTCCAGATATGAAGTCCCAAGACAGTTAACCTTACTATACAAAGATTATCTGGTAGGCCTGACCCAATCAGGTGAGCCCTTTAAATACAGAGAGTTTTCATCAGCTGGTGCTAGAAGAGGTGATCAGAAATTCAAAGCACAAGAAGGATTTGATGCTCTATTGTTTGCTTGAAGGTAGTTGGGACCATGTATCAAGGAAATGGGGACCTCAGTTTCACAGCTACAAGGAATAGCTGTTGAATTGCTGCCAACAACCCAAACTTGGAAGTAGATTCTTTGAATGTGGAAGCAGATGCTTTTTTTGTTGGAAGCAGACTTTTTCCTAGAGCTTCCATATAAGAGGCCAGCCTGTCCACACCTTGATTTTGGCTTCTTGAGACAAAGCAGAGAACGTGCCTTGTCTTACGACCTACTGAACTGTGGGCTAATAAATTGGTATTGTTTTTTTGTCTGTTTTTTTTTTGTTAAAGAAAAATAACAAATAATCTACATTTTTATTAGATAGTATAAATTTCCTTAATAACAAGTAGATAAAATAATCCACAACGGGTTACATATTCCCAGATGTTAACATCTCTCTGTATACTTCATGTGTTTAATGAAAGGTTGTAAAATTTGAGGAAGACAAAAATAAAAGTTTTTAAAACTCAAGATACGTGATAAATAAATTGGAACAACTAGAGATGACTAAAAACAAAATGTATTATATTGATCCACCCACAACATAACCTGATATCAGGGACTTTAAGATATTTATACAGTAAACTTCAAAAGTATTTGCATTTAATTTTTTTAATGTAATTTTACTTATTTTTTTTCCTTTTTTTAACATCTTTATTGGAGTATAATTGCTTTACAATGGTGTGTTAGTTTCTGCTTTATAACAAAGTGAATCAGCTATACATATACGTATATCCCCATATCTCTTCCCTCTTGCATGGTATTGTTTTAAGGTGCTAAATTTGTGGTCATTTGTTACAAAGCAGTAGAAAACTAATGCATTGGTACAGCCACTCCAGCTCTCTTATGGTTGCTGATTGCATAGTATATCATTTTTTATCCTTTCAACTTATTTGCGTTGTAAATCTAAAGTGTGTCTCTTCCAGACAGCATGCAGTTGGATCCTGTTCTTTAATCTAGTCTGATAATGTATTTTTATTGTAGTGCTTATTTCATTTACATTTAATATAATTATTGATTATGATATAAATATAATTATTTATAACTGCCATTTTCCTATTTTCTATATGTCTCATGTATTTTTTCCCTCTATTTCTCCTTTACTGTCTTCTTTTTCATTAGATATTTTCTAGTGTGCCAGTTTAGTTCCCATTATTTACTCTATTTGTTGAATTATTCTTTTAGTCATTGCTCTGAGGATTAAAATATATATCTTAACTTAAAACAATATACTTCACCTTAATGCTAATTTATTTATGATAGTGTATTGAAACTTTGCTCTCATATTGCTCCCTTTCCTCCTCCCTCCGTTGTGCTATTATTATCATATATACTACATCTTATATATTCTAAACTTAACAATATTTTAATAATATTGTTTTATGCAGATGTCCTTTAAATCAGTTGTGAGGATAGAAAAATATACTTATATTGTATTTTATGTTTTCCTATGTAATTAACATTATTGGTGCTCCCTTCCTTCCGCCCTCCCTCCCTCCCTCCCTCCCTCCATACCTACCTACTTTTTCTTTTTCTTTCTTTCTTTCTTTCTTTCTTTCTTTCTTTCTTTCTTTCTTTCTTTCTTTCTTTCTTTCTTTCTTTCTTTCTTTCTCTCTCTCTCTTCCTTCCTTCCTTCCTTCCTTTCTTTCTTTTCACCAGATCTTAGTTGTGGCTCGCAGGCTCCTTAGTTAAGGCTTGCCAGCTCCTTAGTTGTGGCTTGTGCGTTCCTTAGTTGCGGCTCGCCAGCTCCTTAGTTGCAGCACACAGACTCCTTAGTTGTGGCATGTGAACTCTTAGTTGTGACATGTATGTGGAATCTAGTTCCCTGACCAGGGTTCAAACCCAGGCCCCCTGCATTGGGAGCATGGAGTCTTATCCACTGCACCACCAGGGAAGTCCCACTGGTGCTCTATTTCTTTGTGTGGATCTGAGTTACAATTTCTCTTCAGCCTGATGAACTTCCTTTTTAAAATTTCGTATAAAGCAGGTCTGATAGCAATTTGTTTTCTTAGGCTATTTTTTCTGAGACTGTCTTTGTGGGGCTTTCATTTTTTAAGGGTTATTTTTCTATATATAGAATTATTATTTATTTTTTTAGAATTAGTTTTTTAATAAAAGAATTAGAGATATAAATCATATAACATGATTAACCCATTTAAAGTATATAGTTCAATGGTTTTTAGTAGTATATACACAGAGTTGTGCAATCATCACTACAATCAATTTTAGAAATTTTCATCATCCAAATAAAAGCCCTGTACCCTTTGCAGTCACTCCCCATCCTCTACCTTTTTCCATCATCCCTAGGCCTCTACTAATCTCCTTTGTGTCTGTATAGATTTGCCTCTTCTGGACATTTTATATAAATGGAATTATGCAACGTGTGGTATTTTGTGACTGGCTTCTTTCACTTAGGGTATTACTGTCAAGGTTTGTCCATGTCATAGCATATACCAGTGCTTCATTTCCTTTTGTTGCTGAATACTATTCCATTGTTTGACTATACTACATTCTGTTTATCCATTCATTAGTCGGTAGACATTTGGTTGTTTCCACTTTTTGGCTATTATGCTGCTATAAACGTTTGTGGACAAGTTTTTATGTGGTCACAGGTTTTTTCTTGGCTACATATATAGTAGTGGAATTTCTGGGTCATATGATGTTTCTCTGTCAGTTTTGAAGAACTGACAGACTGTTTTCCAAAAAGGCTGTACCATTTTCCATCCCCACCAGCAATGTATGAGGGCTCCCATTTCTCCACATCCTCACCAACACTCGCTATTATCTGTCTTTCTGATTATAGCAGCATTTGTTTTATAAATGGTATTTCTTGATATTTTGTAATACATTTATACATTTTAAAATTTGAAATATGTTAAATATTGTTTACTGCTGTTTTGCTTTATGAATTCTCAACTTAAATACTAATGTTAATGCATAGTTCAGTATTAAACAAAAAAAGGACCCCAAATCTTCATTTTTTCCTCTGATTATTATTATTTATTTATATTTTTGGCTGTGCTGGGTCTTCATTGCTGTGCGCGGGCTTTTCTCTAGTTGTGGTGGGCAGGGGTTACTTTTTGTTGTGGTTTGTGGGCTTCTCATTGCAGTGGCTTCTCTTGTTGCGGAGCACAGGTTCTAGGCGTGCAGGCTTCAGTAGTTGTGGCTCATGGGCTCTAGATCGCAAGCTCAGCAGTTGTGGCGCACGGGCTTAGTTGCTCTGTGGCATGTGGGATCTTCCTGGATCAGGGACTGAACCGGTGTCCCTTGCATTGGCAGGAGGATTCTTAACCATGTGCCACCAGGGAAGTCCCTCACTGCATTACATTTTAAAGTCATATAAAAGAATTATTTGGCTATATGAAATTTATGCATTCTTCCTTAAAGAAAGGAACGTCTATAGAGATACAGAAGTGCATTTGGTATTCATTACTGGTGATTCTGAATAAAAAGAATTTAGGTTTTGGGATATAAGGTGAGAACAACATTACCTAGAAACTATACTAACCAATGGATGGTTTCTGGAAATTTAAAGGCTAACAGTTTCACTTATTAAGTTGGGGAAATAAATTATATGTATATTGTAGACCAATGTGACAGTTGCAAAAACAGTCTAAACATGAATAAGAGAATTTGATACATTTTCTAAATGCCTTAAAAGAACCTTTCTCCTACCCTCATTCAATGTCCATTTCTAGACTTGACTTGAGTATTGTGAACACTTACAAAGTTTGCTCCAAAAAACTAGGCCATCACTGTGAATTAATAAACATCACAAAATGACTTAAATCACCATGTACTAAGTGGCAGGTCCTTGTAGTAGTTGAATGAGTATTGGTTTTCTAGAATGGTAAGAAGGCTGAGAAGTTGCATAGTTTGCCTCATTTATCTTACAGGTGTGGAAAATAAAGATGAGGTGAAGAGACTTTCTCAAGTTCTCATAAATTTACAGCAGAGAGGGACTATAACCAAGCTGATTCCTGATTGGAGGCTATTTCTGCAATACCATGATGCTTTAAGTCAAAGTTTAAAATGCATTTGATTTGCCCCTTTGTTTAAACCTTTAAAAAAAATGAGCATGATATAGCCTAAAATAGCAAGCAGTTTTGATGAACTCACATTTTTAGCTATCAGCCAACTAGAAACCAAATATAATAGCAATGTTAATATCAGAGTAGATAATGGATATATTATTAAAAGCAAGTGTAATGATGACAACCTTCCTGTTTCCTAGGCTATTTTAAGAATCATAAGTTCTCTAAGTGCCCATCATCGGATGAATGGATAAAGAAGATGTGGCACATATATACAATGGAATACTACTCAGCCATAAAAAGAAACGAAATTGAGCTATTTGTAATGAGGTGGATAGACCTAGAGTCTGTCATACAGAGTGAAGTAAGTCAGAAAGAGAAAGACAAATACCGTATGCTAACACATATATATGGAATTTAAGGAAAAAAATGTCATGAAGAACCTAGGGGTAAGACAGGAATAAAGACACAGACCTACTAGAGAACGGACTTGAGGATATGGGGAGGGGGAAGGGTGAGCTGTGACAAAGCGAGAGAGAGGCATGGACATATATACACTACCAAACGTAAGGTAGATAGCTAGTGGGAAGCAGCCGCATAGCACAGGGAGATCAGCTCGGTGCTTTGTGACCGCCTGGAGGGGTGGGATAGGGAGGGTGGGAGGGAGGGAGACGCAAGAGGGAAGAGATATGGGAACATATGTATATGTATAACTGATTCACTTTGTTATAAAGCAGAAACTAACACACCATTGTAAAGCAATTATACCCCAATAAAGATGTTAAAAAAAAGAATCATTAAGTTCTGCTAGTACATATTTTAGGGTCACTAAAATTACTTTCTAAAATAATTTTTGAAACTAGACTAAATTACTAAGAAAATTACTTTCAGGTGACAAAGGAACACACTTCTGGAAGAGGAGCTAAAGAGGTTTAATAGCTCTTTCCTATCTATCTCATCACCTGAAAAATGTGTTGAGCAGTAAGTTCACAATTTGAATATTACAAATGAAAAAGGAGAAGAAATAGAAATCCACCCAGTTCTGGAATTATGGATTGAGTTTTGGAAGATGATTTGATCTTGTAATTTTTTTTGCTGGTCCTCTCTTGGCATTTACCATTTTCTGATTAGCTGGATTATATCTTTCTGTTTTCACCGGATTCTCTTTCATTCTATGCAGTTGATTCATTGGTTGTCTTTTAGAAACTTGGTGTGAGCCAGAGACCTGAGACATTTTAGCTAGGTATATACGACGTTCATCATTGATCTTGTGGTAAGCCTTTGAGTCTCCTTCCAGTCTAAGTACATAGTCTTTCACTTGATTTTCAAGGCTCCTTTTTTCTTTTGCTAGCTGTTTAAGTAATGTACTTAAAGATTCCACTGGCATCCGCTCATAGACACGAATAGAAGATAGTCTATGTGAAGGATTTCCACGGAATTTTTTCCATTTTCTCTCTGAGACTAACAATTTGCTTTTCTAGTTGATCATTCTGTTCAAGTTGTGTCTCATAACAGGTTTTCCACTCACTGTTTTTGTTGTCAGTACTTAGTTTGGCTTCCAGTTCCACTACCTTTTGTCTTATTTCAAGTATTGAGATTTGTACTAAGTCTTTCATATGGATTTCTTCCAATAACTCCAGTTTAAGGAGGTCAGTGCTCATGCCTTAGAAGGTGTCACTTCTTTCACCCCCCATAGTGTCAGGTCAGAGATCTCCCACACCCTTCCCCTCAGCACAGCTTAGAGCAGAAGACCTGAAGGGACATCCAGAAGCTGGGGGTGAGAAAGTGCTGTCATGAGCTGTTGGTATGGTGAACTGACTCAGAATTCCTGGTTGAGCTTCTTTCCCCAGCACTTTGAATATGTCATAATACTGACTTCTTGTCTCCACTGTTTCTGATGAGAAGTCAGATGTTAATTTTATTGTGGTTCCTTTGTATATGACACATAATTTTCTTCTCACTATTTTCAAGTTTCTCTCTTTGGCTTTGGCTTTCAACAGTTTGACTATGATCTCTCTAGCTGTGAATATCTTTGAGTTTGTGCTATTTAGAATTCATTGAGCTTCTTGGATGTGTAGATTAATCTTTTTTTAAATGAAATTTGAGAAGTTTTCACCCACTATTTCTTCAAATACTTTTTATGTCCCTTTTTTCTCCACTTCTCTTCTGGAACTCCCATTATGCATACGTGATGTGTTTGATGGTGTCTCACTGGCCTGTGAGGTTCTTCAGTTTTCTTCGTTCTTTTTACGTTCTGTTCCTTAGACTAGATAATCTCTATTGATCTACCTTTTTTTAAATTTTCATTTTTAATTGAAGTATAGTTGATTTACAATGTTTCAGATGATCTACTTTCTATTATCAACTCAAATCTGCTGTTGAGCCCCTTGAGTGAATTGTTCATTTCAGTTGTTGTACCTTTTATTTCCAGAATTTTCATTCATTTCTTTTTTATAATTTGTATGTCTTTATTTATATTCTCTATGTGAAGAGTCATTGTCATCATATATTCCTTTAATTCTTCAAACGTGGCTTCTTTTAGTTCTTTGAACATATTTATAATAGCTTATTTGAAGTCTTTATGTATTAAATCTATCACCTAGACCCTCCCAGAGACAATTTATATAAGCTGCTTTTTTTTTCTGTGTATGGGCTGCACGTTGTTTCTTTGTTTTTTAATTTTAATTTTTTATTTTTGTTTAGTGATGTGCTTGGACTAATTATGTAGTGTCTATTTCCCCTGTAGAGTGTGAGAACTGGAATCTCTGCTCAGTTGTTTTTTTAAAATTCTTTTTAAAAAACTTTTAATTTTATATTGGAGTATAGCTGATTAACAATGTTGTGATAGTTTTAGGAACACAGCAAAGGGACTCAGCCATACATATACATGTATCCATTCTCTCCCAAACTCCCCTCCCATCCAGGCTGCCACATAACATTGAGCAGAGTTCCCTGTAGGAAAAGGAACAGTAGGTCCTTGTTGGTTATCCATTTTATTTTTTTTTTGACAAAATAATACATTTATTACCTATGATCGGCAGATATATTGCTCATTTATTCTCTCCATGTTTAAAAAGAAGTTCAAAATAACAAAATAATTATATACACCATACAATTCAGGGTAAGGTTGGGCTCAGGGGACCACTTCATGGTTTACAGGGTGGACAGAAACCACTGTCTCCAAACATTTTTTGAGCTAGTTTAACTTTCAGCTCTGACTCTGGTCCCAGTCTTATCACAGAAGGTTAGGGCCTAGAATTTTCTCAGCCATAGGGATGAGGTTCTAGTTCAGACAGGAGGAAAGGGCTTCCTGGAAGGGACCAATAAAGCCTCTGAGGCAGAAACATGAGGAGGCAAGAGCAGAGGGCACTGGGGCTGAACCAGAGGGACCTGGCATGGGGGGAGGGGGAGGAGCCCACTCCCGATCCAGCATTTCCTTGTGCTCACCCCTGCGTCTCCACTCAGTAGAACAGGGGCTGCCTTAGAGCACCAGCAACTGGTAAATCTGATGGAGGAACTTTCTCCTTGTAGCTTCCAGAACCTGAAGACAGGACCCAGTAGGAACTTTGACTGGATTCATGAGATCCCAGGATGCCAGGGAGTTACATACCCTTGATTATTGAGATGGCCCTGCCAATGCGCCCAGTTCCTGGAAGGCACGGTCAGGTAGTTTTGAGAAATATTGTATGATATCCCTTATATGCGGAATCTAAAAAGAAATGATACATATGAACTTATTTGCAAAACAGAAACAGACTCACAGACTTAGAGAACGAACTTTCTCTTTCTCTGACTTACTTCACTTAGTATGACAATCTCTAGGTCCATCCATGTTGCTGCAAATGGCATTTTTTCATTCTTTTTTTATGGCTGAGTAATATTCCATTGTATATAGGTACCACATCTTCTTTATTCATTCTTCTGTCAATGGACATTTAGGTTGCTTCCATGTCTTGGCTATTGTAAACAGTGCTGCAATGAACATTGGGGTGCATGTATCTTTTCAAATTATGTTTTTCTCCAGATATATGCCCAGGAGTGGGATTGTAGGGTCATATAGTAGCTCTATCTTTAGTTTTTAAAGGAACCTCCATACTGTTCTCCATAGTTACTGTACCAATTTACATTCCCACCAACAGTGTAGAAGGGTTCCCTTCTCTCCACACCCTCTCCAGCATTTATCGTTTGTGGATTTTTTTGATTATGGCCATTCTGACCGGTGTGAGGTGATACCTCATTGTAGTTTTGATTTGCATTTCTCTAATAATTAGCACTGTTGAACATCTTTTCATGTGCCTTTTGGCCATCTGTATGTCTTCTTTGGAGAAATGTCTATTTAGGTCTTCTTCCCATTCTTTGATTGGGTTGTTTGTTTTGATGATATTAAGCCTCATGAGCTGTTTGTAAGTTTTGGAGACTAACCCCTTGTCAGTCACATCATTTGCAAATATTTTCTCCCAATTTGTGGGTTGTCTTTTTGTTTTATTTATGGTTTCCTTTGCTGTGCAAAAGCTTTTGAGTTTAATTAGGTCCCATTTGTTTAATTTTGTTTTTATTTTCATTATTCTGGGAGACGGATCAAAAAAGATATTGCTGTGATTTATGTCAGAGAGTGTTCTGCCTATGTTTTCCTCTAGGAGTTTTATAGTGTCGGGTCTCACATTTAGGTCTTTAATCCATTTTGATCTTATTTTTGTGTATGGTGTTAAAGAATGATCTTGCCCTTATTTTTTCTTTCTTTTTTCCCTCATTCTCATTTTTAAGCCTAGCTACCTATAATTAACCCCTGGGTCATCATAGTTTAGTGGTCAGCCAGTTATTGGTCCAAGATTTTGCTTAAACACTTTAGCCAGTAAGGCTTTCCATCCTTTTTCCTAGGGAATCTATTTATGTGTTGGTACACTCATTCTAAGTTCAGGCAGTTAAAAAAATCTCTGATTTTCACTTTCTGCTTATACACGGCCTCAAAGTCAGCCATGAGTGAGTAGATAACTGGGGCCATCTCTGGTCTCCCCTGAGCATGTGTGCAGCCCTGTGTGTGTATTGATACATAACCTTCCAGATCCCCTGGAATAAATGAGGGCTTATCAAAGCACCTTATGGTTGGTCTCATTTTCCAGATCTCCTTTTAAAATTTCGGACTGGTCTGTTGCTTGCTCTAACCAGTATCATAGCCTTAGGCAGCTGTGACACTGACCTTCCCTGATTATTTTCTCCTAAGATCATTATTGGGCATGAGGCTTTTCTGTAGAGCTTCAGATTGGGTCAGCCCTTTCAGCTACCATGAGACTGCCAGTTCTCTGGTCCTCAAGGTCACTGCACCTTGGAAGTAGGGACATGGGAGCAGCCCCAAGTCAAAATACTACAGATCCTGCTGTTCTTGCTGCCGTTCAGCAGCTTTTCTTGTACAAACACTTTTCAATGTGTTGTATGCTTTTCGTTCATTTCCAGGGTTCTGAAATGGTTGATTTTGACAATTTGTCCAGTTTTATCATTATTTTGGGGCGAGAGGATTTGGAAAGGTCCTCACTGGGCCATTCTGGAAGTCCCACGATGTCTAGTCATTTTTTAAAACAACTTTTGGAGGTGTAATTCATAAACCATACATTCCACTCATTTAAACTGTACAATTCAATATTTTTAGTATATTCATAAGATTGTTCCATCATCACCACAATCTAATTTTAGAACACACCTAGTAATTTTTGATTGGATACCAAACATTGTGCATTTTACCTTGTTGAGTGCTATATATTTTTGTATTCTTATAAATATTCTTAAATTATGTTTTGGGATGCAGTTAAATTACTTGGACACAGGTTGATCCTTTTGGGTCTTGCATTTAGGATTTGTTATGTGGGACCAGAGTAGTGCTTAGTCTAGTGCTAATTATTCCCTACTATGAGGCAAGACCCTTCTGTGTACTCTACCCAATGATCCATGAATCTCGAGCTCTTCAATCTAGCTGGTGAGAACAGGCAACTTTCCTGGTCTTGTTAGAGTGCCAGCCACTGTTACCTCTAATCCTTTTGGATGGTTCTTTCCCCAGCCTTGGGTAGTTTCCTCATACACATGTGCTGGTCCATCTGGTCAGTACTCAGATGGATCCTTGAGGAGGACCCTCTGAAGATTTCTGAAATTCTCTTTCTATGCAGCTTTCTTCTCTCTGATCCTCTATTCTGACAACTTTAGCCACCATATTGTCTGTAGACTCTCAGCTCCATCTCAACTTTGGGAGTCTGCTGCCATCAACCTGGCTTCCTCCTTCGTGTGCCACAGCCTAGAATCTCTCTCCAGGCAGTAAGATGGACAAATTGTAAGGCTACCCTCATTTGTTCCCCACCTATCAGAGATCATTGTACTTTGTTATCTGATGTCCAGTGTCTTGACAACCATTTCATATATATTGTCTAGTTTCTTTGGTTGTTTCAGATGGGAGGGTAAATCCGGTATCTGTTAATCTTTCCTGTCTAGAAGCAGAAACAATCATTTGGGAGATTTTCTAGGTATCTTATTACTGATTTCTAATTTAATTACTTTGTTGTTAGAGAATATACACTCTGTAAGATTTTAAGTCTTTTAACTTTATTGACACATTTTATGGCCCAGCATATAGTCTATCTTGGTTAATGTTCCATGTGTTCTAGAGAAGAGTATGCATTCTGCAGGTGCTGGGTATAGCATTCTAGAAATATAAATCAGTTAGGTCAAATTAGTTGATAATGTTCAAATCTTCCATAGCTTTACTGATTTTTTTGTATACCTGTATCAATACCCATGGAGGGATATTAAAATCTTTGCCTGTGATTATGGATTTGTCTATCTTCATAATTCTGTCCATTTTTGCTCATGTATTTTAAAGCTCTGTTATTAACTTCATTCATATTTTGGATTGTTATGTCTTCTTGATGAATTGACTCTTCTGTTATTATGAAATGATACTCATTATTTCTGATCTCTGGTAATACTCGTTGTCTCGAAGTGCATTGCGCCTTGCCTTATATTAATGGAGGTGTAGCATCTTTGTTTTTTTGTTTTTAATAAATTTATTTATTTATTTATTTTTGGCTGCGTTGGGTCTTCGTTGCTGCATTCCAGCTTTCTCTAGTTGCGGTGAGTGAGGGCTACTCTTCGTTGCGGTGCGCAAGCTTCTCATTGCAGTGGCTTCTCTTGTTGCAGAGCATGGGCTCTAGGCGCATGGGCTTCAGTAGTTGTGGTGTGTGGGCTCACTAGCTGTGGCACGCGGGATCTAGAGCTCAGGCTCAGTAGATGTGGCGCACGGGCTTAGTTGCCCCATGGCATGTGGGATCTTCCCGGACCAGGACTCGAACCCGTGTCCCCTGTATTGGCAGGTGGATTCTTAACCACTGCACCACCAGGGAAGTCCCCCATCTTTGTTATACATAGTGTTTGCATGGGGTATTTTTTCCCATCATTTTACTTTCAACCTATCTTCCTTTCTATTTAAAGTATATTTCTTGTAAGCGTCATATAGTTGAGTCATACTTTTTTCAGATACAGTCTGACAATCTTTGCCTTTTAATTGGTATTTATAGTTAATATAATTATTGATACAGTTGACTTTTAGACTAGCATCTTGTTCTTTGTTTTCTATTTATCCCCTCTGTTTTTATTTCTTTTTTCCTCCTTTCTTATCTTCTTTTGGATTGATTAATATATTTTAGTATTCCATTATACTTGGCTTTAGCTGTAACTAGTAATATAATATAATACATATAATATAAATATTTGGCTCTAGCTATAACTCTTTGTATAATTTTTTTAGTGGTTCCTGTAGGGATTATAATAGGTATCCTTAATTTATCACAGATTACCTGAATTAAACTTGTACAATTGCACATATTATATAACAATGTTACAACTACATAAGTCTATTTTCACTTCTTCTTGTCCTTTGTGTTACTGTTGTCATATATCTGACTTCTTCCTGTATTATAAACCTCACAATTCATGGGTTTTTTTTGCTTTAAACAATTAGTTGGCTTTTAAAGAATTAAGGAAAGAAAAATAGATTTTTAAAATATTTACTTTACGTATTTTCATTTTCAGTAGTCTTTCTTTCTGAATATCTAAATTTCTATCTGGTATTATTTCTTTTCCACCTGAAGAACTCACTTTAGCATTTCTCACAGTATGGGTCTCTTTCTGGTGAATTCTCTCACCTATCTTTAATCTGAAAATGTCTTTAACCTTTCTTTTCCTTCTATTGGACATATCTTGCACCTCTCTTCATATATGTCTGCCCACTTTTTTATTCCAGTTGTTGCTGAGGCATCCAGCTGTGTACAGGTGTAAAATGACAGTAGTTCACCTCATCTGGAGTACTTATTTTTTGCTTTTGGTTCTAGGGTTACTCTGGGGCCACATTTTGGGATGCTTGCTAGAATTCACTTAGCTGTTATGATGCATATGTAATTTGGAAGTGGAAGGGTATTAACTCCCCATAGGACAACTCTCTCCCTTGGAGGTGAGTCTGTGGATAAATTCTTCTCTCTTCTGTTCCTTCCATGGACAATTCTGTTATGTTCCACATGTTTCCTCACAGGTTCCCTGGTGAGATCAAACCCCACTTGGCCATGGTGGTGATCAGATTGGTAACCTCGTACCCTTGGGTTAGCTTTCCCTTCTTCCCTTTTCCACCCATCCAAGTCCCCCACTCCTATTCCTTGATATCACTTTCCAAAATAAACTATCTGCATTCAAAGTCTTAAGTGAGGTTCTTTCATGGGGAACTGTGGCTAAAACACTGCTTTTCTAGTATTTGCCTTTCATGTTTTAAATTTCCTCACTGTTTTAAGAGGATCCCATAAATTTTTGTATGACTTACCTTTTCATTATTGTTTATTTCTCCTTTGATCCCTGAGTTATTTGGAAATGTATTATATAATCTTCAAATAAAGATTTTCCTATATTTTTGTTATTGATTCCTAGCTTAATTCTACTGTGGTCAGACAAAATACTCTATATGATTTCAGTCCTTTGAAATTAAAAAAAATATATTTATTTTCTCTATTATTTTTTGGCTGCATCGGGTCTTAGTTGTGGCACGTGGGGTCTTCATCGAGGCGTGTGGGATCTTCCGTTGTGGTGCAGGCTCTTCATTGTGGCACGCAGGCTCTTCGTTTTGGCGCACAGGCTTCTCTCTAGCGGTGGCGTGCGGGTTTTCTCTCTTTAGTTGTGGTGCGCGGGCTCCAGAGCGCGTGGGCTCTGTAGTTTGCTGCATGCGCGCTCTCTCGTTGAGGCGCTCAAGCTTAGTTGCCCCATGGCATGTGGGATCTTAGTTCCCTGACCAGGGATTGAACCCACGTCCCCTAAATTGGAAGGCGAATTCTTTACCACTGGACCACCAGGGAAGTCCCTGAAATTTGTTAAGACTTGCTTTATGGCCCATAGTATGGTCAATTTTGATGAATGTTTCATTTACACTTGAATAGAATACGTATTCTTTAGTTGTTGGGTATAGTGTTTTGTATTTGTCAGGTCAAGTTGGTTGATCATGTTGTTCAACTCTTCTATATGCTTAATGGTTTTTTATCTGCATTTTTTGCCAATTACTGGGGGAGATGTGTATGAATCTCCTAATGTGATTGTGAATTTAAAAAATTTCTTCTCTTAGTTCTGTCACTTTTTATATATTTTCTGACTGTGTTATTAGGTATATACAAGTTTAAGATTGTTATCATTTCCTGTTGAATCAAATCTTTTGTCATTATGAAAAGACCCTCTGTATCTCTATAATGCCAGTTCCTTTAAAGTCTATTCTGTCTGATTTTCATATAGTTATCCTGATTCAGTGCTTGCATGATATGTTGTTTTGCTATTTGTTTATTTTTGACCATTTTGTATCCTGACATTTAAAATGTGTTTCCTGGGACTTCCCTGGTGGTCCAGTGGTTAGACTCCGTGCTTCCAGGGAGATCAGCTCGGTGCTTTGTGACCACCTAGAGGAGTGGGATAGGGAGGGTGGGAGGGAGACGCAAGAGGGAGGGGATATGGGGATATATGTATATGTATTGCTGATTCACTTTGTTATACAGCAGCAACTAACACAACAATGTAAAGCAATTATACTCCAGTAAAGATGTTAAAAAAAAAAAACAACCTGATGCAGCCAAATAAATAAATATTAAAAAAAAAAGAAAAAGACTCCGTGCTTCCACTGCAGGGGACATGGATTCAATCCCTGGTAGAGGAACTAATATCCTGCATGCCACGTGGCCAAAAATACTTATATAACTAAAAAATAAAAAGTGTAAACTGTGAACATCCAAACATTAAAAAATGTGTTTCTTGCAAATAAAATAAAAATAAAATAAAATGTGTTTCTTGCAAGCAGCATGTGGTTGATTTTTTCATAGAATTGGACCGTATCTTTAATTGGAATATTAATCCAATTACTATATTTAATGTAATTTTTGACACATTTAAGTTTATGTCTGCCATCCTTCTGTTTGTTTCCTATCTGTCATATCTGTTGTTTCCTCTTTTCCCTTTCTTGTCTACTTTTGGATTTATGAAGTTTGTTTTAAATAAACTTTAAATTTTGGAATAATTTTAGATTTACAGAAAAGTGGCAAAGATAATACAGAAAGTTCCTATATACTCCTCACTCAGTTTCAGATTCCCCTAATGTTATCATTTGTTGAAATAAAAAAATATAGATTATTAACTAAACTTCAGATTTTGTTTGAATTTCACTAGTTTTTCTTTTGATGTTCTTCAGGATCCTGCTTCAGGATCCAATCATCACTACCACATTGCATCTACTTGTCATGTCTTCTTTTTTTTTTTTTTTTTGCGGTATGCGGGCCTCTCACTGCTATGGCCTCTCCCGTTGCGGAGCACAGGTTCCGGACGCGCAGGCTCAGCGGCCATGGCTCACGGGCCCAGCCGCTCCACGGCATGTGGGATCTTCCCGGACCAGGGCACGAACCCGTGTCCCCTGCATCGGCAGGCAGACTCTCAACCACTGTGCCACCAGGGGAGCCCCCCCATTGTATATTCTTGCCTCCTATGTTGTAGATTAGTTGCCCATATAAGTGTGGGTTCTTTTCTGGGTGCTCTATTCTGTTCCATTGATCTATGTGTCTGTTTTTGTGCCAGCACCAACCACACTGTTGTTTTTTTTGCCCTACATGTAGGCCTTTTATTTCTTTTTTTTAAATTTAATTTAATTAATTTTTTTATACAGCAGGTTCTTATTAGTCATCCATTTTATACACATCAGTGTATACACGTCAATCCCAATCTTCCAATTCATCACACACACCCCACCCACCGCTTTCCCCACTTGGTGTCCATACGTTTTTTCTCTACTTCTGTATCTCTATTTCTGCCTTGCACACTGGTTCATCTGTACCGTTTTCTAGGTTCCACATATATGCATTAATATACAATATTTGTTTTTCTCTTTCTGACTTACTTGACTCTGTATGACAGTCTCTAGATGCATCCACGTCTCTACAAATGACCCAATTTCATTCCTTTTTATGGCTGAGTAATATTCCATTGTATATATATGTACCACATCTTCTTTATCCATTCGTCTCTCGATAGGCATTCAGGTTGCTTCCATGACCTGGCTATTGTAAATAGAGCTGCAATAAACATTGGGGTGCATGTGTCTTTTTGAATTATGGTTTTCTCTGGGTATATGCCCAGGAGTGGGATTGCTGGGTCATATGGTAATTCTATTTTTAGTTTTTTAAGGAACCTCCATACTGTTCTCCATAATGGCTGTATCAATTTATATTCCCACCAACAGTGCAAGAAGGTACCCTTTTCTCCACACTCTTTCTAGCATTTTTTGTTGGTAGATTTTCTGATGATGCCCATTCAAACTGGTGTGAGGTGATACCTCATTGTAGTCTTGATTTGCATTTCTCTAATAATTAGTGATGTTGAGCAGATTTTCATGTGCTTCTTCGTCATCTGTATTTCTTTGGAGAAATGTCTATTTAGGTCTTCAGCCCATTTTTGGATTGGGTTGTTTGTTTCTTTAATATTGAGCTGCATGAGCTGTTTATATATTTTGAAGATTAATCCTTTGTCCGATGCTTCGTTTGCAAATATTTCTCCCATTCTGAGGGTTGTATTTTCGTCTTGTTTATGGTTTCCTTTTCTGTGCAAAAGCTTTTAAGTTTCATTAGGTCCCATTTGTTTATTTTTGTTTTTATTTCCATTACTCTAGGAGGTGGATCAAAAAATATCTTGCTGTGATTTATGTCAAGAGTGTTCTTCCTATGTTTTCCTCTAAGAGTTTTATAGTGCCTGGTCTTACATTTAGGTTTTTAATCCATTTTGAGTTTATTTTTGTGTATGGTGTTAGGGAGTGTTCTAATTTCATTCTTTTACATGTAGCTGTCCAGTTTTCCCAGCACCACTTATAGAAGAGACTGTCTTTTCTCCATTGTATATCCTTGCCTCCTTTGTCATAGATTAGTTGACCATAGGTGCGTGGGTTTATCTCTGGGCTTTCTATCCTGTTCCATTGATCTATATTTCTGTTTTTGTGCCAGTACCATATTGTCTTGATTACTGTAGCTTTGTAGTATAGCCTGAAGTCAGGGAGTCTGATTCCTCCAGCTCCTTTTTTTTCCCTCAAGACTGCTTTGGCTATTCAGGGTCTTTTGTGTCTCCATACAAATTTTAAGATTTTTTGTTCTAGTTCTGTAAAAAATGTCATTGGTAATTTGATAGGGACTGCATTGAATCTGTAGATTGCTTTGGGTAGTATAGTCATTTTCACAGTATTGATTCTTCCAATCCAAGAACATGGTATATCTCTCCATCTGTTGGTATCATCTTTAATTTCTTTCATCAGTGTCTTATAGTTTTCTGCATACCGGTCTTTTGTCTCCCTAGGTAGGTTTATTCCTGGGTATTTTATTCTTTTTGTTGCAGTGGTAAATGGGAGTGTTTCCTTAATTTCTATTTCAGATTTTTCATCATTAGTGTATAGGAATGCAAGTTAGTGTATTAGTGTATAGGAATGTGCATTAATTTTGTATCCTGCAACTTTACCAAATTCATTGATTAGCTCTAGTAGTTTTCTGGTGGCATCTTTAGGATTCTCTATGTATAGTATCATGTCATCTGCAAACAGTGACAGTTTTACTTCTTCTTTTCCAATTTGTATTCCTTTTATTTCTTTTTCTTCTCTGATTCCCATAGCTAGGACTTCCAAAACTATGTTGAATAATAGTCGTGAGAGTGGACATCCTTGTCTTGTTCCTGATCTTAGAGGAAATGCTTTCAGTTTTTCACCATTGAGAATAATGTTTGCTGTGGGTTTGTCATATAAGGCTTTTATTATGTTGAAGTAGTTTCCCTCTATGCCCTCTATATGACTATTGAGATGATCATATAGTTTTTATCCTTCAGTTGTTAATATGGTGTATCATATTGATTGATTTGTGTATATTGAAGAATCCTTGCATCTCTGGGATAAATCCCACTTGATCATGGTATATGATCCTTTTAGTGTGTTGTTGGATTCTGTTTGCTAGTATTTTGTTGAGGATTTTTGCATCTATATTCATCAGTGATATTGGTCTGTAATTTTCTTTTTTTGTAGGATCTTTGTCTGGTTTTGGTATCACGGTGATGGTGGCCTCATAGAATGAGTTTGGGAGTGTTCCTTCCTCTGCAATTTTTTGTAAGAGTTTGAGAAGGATGGGTGTTAGCTCTTCTCTAAATGTTTGATAGAATTCACCTTTGAAGCCATCTGGTCCTGGACTTTTGTTTGCTGGAAGATTTTTAATCACAGTTTCAATTTCGTTACTTGTGATTGGCCTGTTCATATTTTCTATTTCTTCCTGGATCAGTCTTGGAAGGTTATACCTTTCTAAGAATTTGTCCATTTCTTCCAGGTTGTCCATTTTATTGGCATAGAGTTGCTTGTAGTAGTCTCTTAGGATGCTTTGTATTTCTGCGGTGTCTGTTGTAACTTCTCCTTTTTCATTTCTAATTTTATTGATTTGAGTCCTCTCCCTCTTTTTCTTGATGAGTCTGGCTAATGGTTTATCAATTTTGTTTATCTTCTCAGAGAACCAGCTTTTAGTTTTATTGATCTTTGCTATTGTTTTCTTTGTTTCTATTTCATTTATTTCTGCTCTGATCTTGATGATTTCTTTCCTTCTGCTAACTTTGTTCTTCTTTCTCTAGTTCCTTTAGGTGTAACGTTAGATTGCTTATTTGAGATTTTTCTTGTTTCTTGATGTAGGCTTGTATAGCTATAAACTTCCTTCTTAGAACTGTTTTGCTGCATCCCATAGGTTTTGGATCATCGTGTTTTCATTGTCATTTGTCTCTAGGTATTTTTTGATTTCCTCTGTGATTTCTTCAATGATCTCTTTGTTATTTAGTAACATGTTGTTTAGCCTCCATGTGTTTGTGTTTTTTACGTTTTTTCCCCTGAAATTGATTTCTAGTCTCATAGCATTGTCATCAGAAAAGATGTTTGATATTATTTCAATTTTCTTAATTTATCGAGGCTTGATTTGTGACCCAAGATATGATCTGTCCTGGAGAATGTTCCGTGCACACTTGAGAAGAAAGTATTATCTGCTGTTTTTGGATGGAATGTCCTATAAATATCAATTAAATCTCTCGGGTCTATTGTGTCATTTAAAGCTTGTGTTTCCTTATTAATTTTCTGTCTGGATGATCTGTCCATTGGTGTAAGTGAGGTATTAAAGTCCCCCGCTATTATTGTGTTACTGTCGATTTCCTCTTTTGGAGCTGTTAGCAGTTGTCTTATGTATTGAGGGGCTCCTATCTTGGGTGTATATGTATTTATAATTGTTATATCTTCTTCTTGGATTGATCCCTTGATCATTATGTAGTGTCCTTCCTTGTCTCTTGTAACATTTTTTATTTTAAAGTCTATTTTATCTGATATGAGTATTGCTACTCCAGCTTTCTTTTGATTTCCATTTGCATGGAATACCTTTTTGCATCCCCTCACTTGCAGTCTGTATGTGTCCCTAGGTCTGAAGTGGGTCTCTTGTAGACAGCATATATATGGGTCTTGTTTTTGTATCCATCCAGAAAGCCTGTGTCTTTTGGTTGGAGCATTTCATCCATTCACGTTTAAGACAATTATCGATATGTATGTTCCTATTACCATTTTCTTAATTGTTTTGGGTTTGTTTTTGTAGGTCCTTTTCTTCTCTTGTGTTTCCCACTTAGAGAAGTTCCTTTAGCATTTGTTGTAGAGCTGGTTTGGTGGTGCTGAATTCTCTTAGCTTTTGCTTGTCTGTAAAGCTTTTGATTTCTCCATCGAATTTGAATGAGATCCTTCTGCATTCTTGACTAAAACCTACCTGCAATTAGTACTTGTAATACTGCTTAATGTAAGGACCTTTCAACACTTTAACTCACTTTATTCCCTTTTGAGTTGTTGTCATGTGCTGTTAACGTCATGAATTTTAATTCATCGTGGTTTTTTTTAACCCACAAGACATTTTTTTAAAAAAAACTTTGAAACAATCTCAAACCTACAGAAAATTTTAAGTACACTACAAAAAAGGTTTTTCTCCGAACCTTTTATGTGTAAGTCACTGACATGATGCTCTATCACTTCAAAATATTTCCACGTGGGGCTTCCCTGGTGGCGCAGTGGTTGAGAGTCTGGCTGCCGATTCAGGGGACACGGGTTCGTGCCCTGGTCCGGGAAGATCCGACATGCCGTGGAGCGGCTGGGCCCGTGAGCCATGGCCGCTGAGCCTGTGCATCCGGAGCCTGTGCTCCACAACGGGAGAGGCCACAACAGTGAGAGGCTTGCGTACAGAAAAAAAAAAAAAAAAAAAAATTTCCATGTGTATTTCCTAGAAAGCAAAGACCATTCTCTTACAAAACTAAATATAACCATCAAATAAGAAAATTAACACTGATACATCACTATTATCCAGTACTCAAATCCCATTCAAGTTTTGCCAATTTTGCCAATAATATCCTTTATAGCCAAAGAATCCAATTCAGAACCAAGCATTGCATTTGGTTGGCATGTCTATTTAGTGTTCTTCAATCTGCAACGGTTCCTCTCTCTTTCCTTGACTTCCATGACCTTGACACTTGAGGATTATTATTTTGTAAATGTCCCAGTTATTTCATAAAATGTCCCACAACTTGGGTTTATCTCATGTTTCCTCATGATCATATTCAGTTTATAATTTTTTGGCAGGAATATCACTGAAGTGATGCTTTGATCTTTTATTACATTAAGGTGGTATCTTCCAGGCTATATACGTATATATCTCCCCAGTTCCTAATCAAACTACTTATTCATTCATTCATTCATATCAGTATGGACTCATGACTTCTTACTTTATTCAATGGGTTTTAATCTAATACTATCATTATTTACTGTGATTTTCAGATTAGCCTGTGGGAGCCCTTTTAGGCTGTCTCCTGTGTCCTTTTGACATTTCCCCATCATTCTCTGAGCACTTCTTTACTTTTAGGGACAAAAATAAGTTTCAAGCTGCTCATTCTTTCTGTGCCCCAGTTATAGAATTAGCTTTTTCTCCAAGAAGCCTGGTTCCTTTTTAACGGAGAATGGTATTTAGAAACCAAGGTCTAGGAGCTAGGCCTTTTCATTCTTGTTAGGGTTGTTATGGACTGAATGTGTCCCTACAAAATTCATATGTTAAAGCCCTAATCCCCAATGTGATAGTATTTGGAGATGAGGCCTTTGAGAGATAATTAGGTTTAGATGAGGTCATGAGGATGGGGCCCCCATGGTGAGATTGGTTCCCTTACAAGAAGAGGAAGATACCAGAGCTCTCTCCACCATGTGAGGATACAGTGAGAAGGTGGGAACTAGGAAGAGGTCTGCAAACCAGGAAGAGGCCCATCACTAGAACCCAACCCTGCTGGCCCCCTGATCTCAGATTCACAGCCTTCAGACCTATAAGAAATTAATTTCTGTTGCTTAAGCCACTCAGTCTATGGCATTTTGTTATAGCAACCTGACTAAGATAAGGGTGTTGTTGCTCCCAGGCCCTCTCAGTGGATTAATAGTGAGAAATATGGTACCTATTTTCTTATTATAATCCTCCTATATGTAATCAATCTTCTGCAGCTATAATTCTCCATATGTCATTTAATTTCATGAGTATATTAATTATAATTATTTTCAAGCCTGTGTCTGAGAACTCTAATATCTGGATCTTCTGTGGGTCTGTATCTATTGCCTATTTTCTCTTGATTTTTCAGTCTCTTGATTTTTTAACATGCTTCATTATTAGTGATTAAATGTTGGACACAACATAAAAGGTTGAAGAGATAATTTGAGGTGATGGATGGCTGATGCTATCTTACTCCAGAGGGGATTTATTTAGTTTTATTAAAAAAATTTTGTTGTTGGTAAGACTCTATTTTTTAAGGGGACTTTTAGGTTCATAGCGATATTGAGGGGAACATACAGAGATTTCCCATATACTCCTGCTCCCACACATGCACTGCCTCCTGCATTATTAACCTCTCACACCAGAGTGGTCCATTTGTCACAGTTGATGAACCTACATTGACACATCATAATCACTGTTAGTCCATAGTTTACCCTGGGCTTCACTCTTGATGTTGTACACAGGGGATTTATTTTTTCACTCTGGCAAGCACTCAAGGTAGGGATAGATCATCTTAATCTGATCAGAGATTAAGACTGGGCTTCAGTCTTTATGAGTGCTGATCTGTTTCCCATTCCCTTTTACCCTAGGTAATGGCTGTTTGGTGGATTCAGCTGAAATTCTGTGGTGTTTATCAGGGCTCCTCCTCCTTCATGGGCACTCAACTCCATTTTACCACTTTCAGCTCCATGAGACTTCTGAAATCTCTGCTCAGCTTCTCAGACTCCCAGCCACTATTTTCTGCAGTGTTTTCTCCTTGGGTTCTTAGCTTCTCAATTCACAGCTTTCAGACTGGCAAATGCCTTAAAAGCAAAAATTCAGCCAGATGTCTGGCTCATTTCTCTCTCTCTCTTTCTAGATTCTCTAGAATCTTGGCCTCTCAAGTCCTTGCTGCCTTGAGGACCCTTCAACGTGACCAAAATATGTCTTTTCATGTGTTGATCAGCGATTATAGTTGTTCTCAGTGGGATGGTTAGTCTGAAACAAGTTAGTCCACCACTGACAGAAGCAGAAATTGCTTTAGACTCACGAAAGATAACTCTGGCTATTGTGTGGAGAGTTAAGAGGGGGCAAGAATGGAAATAAGGGTACCAGGTAGGAGGCTTGATAAGATGATGGCTTGGACAAGTGTGAAAATAGAGGCGTATGGAAATGGACATAGGTTGAGAGATAGGGGCGAGAAGTAGAGAGAAATATAGGAGACTTATCTCTTCATCTTACAAAGAGGGGGGAAATACCTCTGGTTGGGTTGAACAGGAAACATAAGTTTAAGCATACTATTTAAAGTAAAAAAGATAACCATTAGAGGAAATAATGCTAATGTGAAAATTATATTGGAAGGGATGGATGGGAGGTGCGAGTGCTCGAAGTGAGCTTAATCCTCGTCTCTCATCACATTATTTAATAGGTAATGTCAAAGAAGAAAGAGGAGGGGACAAATTTGAAGAATTTTTAGGAGGTAAAATTTTCAGGGCTTGGTGACTGATTTAATTTAGTGAGTAAGGGAGAGGGGGAAGGCAAAGGTAATTTACAGATTTCTAGCTTGAGTGGTTGGATGCATGTGGCATTACAATGGAGATAAAGAAAATAGAGGAGTATCTAGTTCAAGAGAGAAAATGATAAACTCAGTTTTAGTCGTATGTGGTGCATTGTGGTTGAGAATGTATAGTAGGTAAACATACACACGTGGGCAAAAGTTCTTACCACAATAAAATTTAAAAAGATAAATTAACAATAAAACCATAGCAAAAAAATATCTGGCCACTTAGAAATTTTAAATGACTTTGTCTAAAAACTCTTGGGTTAAAGTGGAAAAGAAACAAATTACAAATTGTTTATAAATACATGATAAAGCAAAAAAGAGAAGAACCCATGCTACTGTTGTTATAGATAAATATCTTTGCTTTGTAGACCTCTGCTGTAGACTGAATGTTCGTGTCTGCCAAAAATGCATATGTTGAAACCAAACCCCCAAGGTGATGATATTAGGAGATGGGACCTTTGGGAGGTGCTTAGGTCATCAGGGTGGAGCCCTCATGAATAAGATTAGTGCCCTAGGGAATTCCCTGGCGGTCCAGTGGTTAGGACTTTGTGCTTTCGCTGTCATGGCCTGGGTTCCATCCCTGTTTGACTGCTGGTCAGGGAGCTAAGATCCCGCAAGCCGCACGGTGAGACCAAAAAAAACCACAGAAGTATTAGTGCCCTTATGAAAGACACCCCAGAAAGCTCCCTTGCCCCTTCCACCATGTGAGAACACAGTGAAAAGACGTCAGCTGTCTAGGAAGCAGTTTCTCACCAGACACCAGATATGCTGCCTCCCTATCTTGGACTTCCCAGCCTCCAGAACTGTGAGAAATAAGTGTTTGTTGTTTATAAGCCCCTCAGTTTATGGTATTTTGTTATAGCAATACCAATGGACCAACACGACCTCACTGTTAACTACAGTCGGAATTCTGTACACAGAGTGGGCAGATGAGATGAGCCTCATCCCTTCTGTGATGCTAAGTGAAGCCCGTGTTTGCCTGGCAGTGCCATACATTTCATCTTGTCTTGCATTCATTTATAACCCTCAGCAGCAACTCCTCTCCTGAGGATAACCTTGATATAAATTGGCTTCATACTCTAATAGAACTTGGGAATGTTGATATGCTCAAACTATGGTATCCCAATGTTTCCATAGTAACTAATGCACACCCGGGGGAAAAGATGGAAAATAAATGAGAATAGCGTTTTAACAAAATAAGTGAGGGGCGAAGAGGCTTTAGACATGTGATTACTTCTTATTTAGGAATATGAAGATATTCATCTCCTTAATAATGGGGTTATAAAAGTTGTTACAATGAAACATGTCAGTAGCCATTTATATTCCATTTTTCTTATAATCATCACCATTGAAAACATTTAAATGTGTTTTTTTGCCCAATAATACTGTAGAAACTGAGTTAAAAGGACATAGTTGCTGTTCTCCTGTGAGCCTGCAATCAGGATGGGACAGGTTAGGCCAATGTTCATAGTCCAGCCTGCCAGACAGAGCTGTGCCCCAGTGAATATTGGGAGGAGTAAGGAATCAAAGCAGCTTATTCAATCCTGTGGAATTTGTTTGCTTTGATGCAAGACTTTGCTAGCAACTCAACACTCTCCTGGTTAAAGACTGCCAGTATAGGTTGCTGCTGCTCCTCCTTTCTTATTCCACCAGCTGATTTTTCCCATTCCTCCCTAACATCCTTATTCTTCCTTCCCCAAATGCATTCTATGCACCATCTCTACCAATTTCAAAACAATTTGTTCACTTTGCCTCTTGGCTGGTTCTAATGTTCTCTGTTTGTATATAGGTAGGTAGCTACATACTCCCTGTATATATCTCTGATAAACTGATAATTTACTAAAATATAAAACAATCTGTTTTAGTGTTAAACCAGTTGTTAAGGACTGAATTGTGTCCCTCCCCCTCAATTCACATATTGAAGCCTTAACCCCCAACATGACTGTATTTGGAGATAGAGCTTATAAGGAAGCAATAAAGGTTAAGTGAGGTCATAAGGGTGGGGCCCTAATCTAATAAGACTGGTGTCCTTATAAGAAGAGGAAGAAAGACCAGACCTCTCTCCCTCACCCCCACCTCCATTTTTTTCTCTTTCTGCATGCCAGAGAGGAAAAGGCCACGTAAGGACACAGCAAGAAGACAGCCGTCTGCAAGTCAGGAAGAGAGCTCTCACCAGGAACCTAATCAAGCTGGTACCTTGATCTGGGACTTCTAGACTCTAGAATTGTGAGAAAATAAATTTCTGTGTTTAAACGACCCAGTCTATGTATTTTGTTATGGCAGAGCGAGCAGACGAACATATCAGAGTTACATGCACAACCAATTAAGCTGTTATCAGATAGGAGCAGACTTTGTAAGAGCGAAGAGATACCTTTTTTATTTTAGAATAACAGTGATCAAATTTCTACAGAGAAATATAATAACTAATGGGATATTATTTAACCCGGAACAGAAACACGGAGAGTAGAAGGGCAAAGATATACTGAATAGCTCCAGGTAGTTAGATAGCCCGGTTTAGCTGATTCAGCTTAGCCAGCTTCCTTCCGCATTTAGAAGAGAAGTTAAGAAGCACATTCTTTTTGTTTTAACATATTCATATCACCTTTTGAAAATTAGTCTTCAGCTTACCTTCTATGCAAATGAATTCAGAGATTAGAAGCAAGATGTGATGAGAGGTGCCAGTAGGGTGAGGTTCCTTAATGGGAATTAAAGTCAATTTCGTGGAGTTTCCAGGGAAAGATACATCAGACTAATGACCGTTTACCTTGGATAGCCAGAGATCTGGTAGACATTCTCAAGTTCATATAAAAAAGGAGTATATCTTCATAAGAGAGGCTTAGTTTGGACAAGGGACATTTCTATGTTGTTTTGTTTGTTTTTAACTTGTGACATTCGGTTTTACAGTCACTGGGTAACGTGGAAATTTTCAGGAAATGAAGGTCTCAATAAAGCATTCTCTCATGCCAAGGGATTTGGTCTCTATCATCATTACATCCAAATTAAAACAAGGCAGAGACTATTTATTCCTGGATAGAATGGTCTTCTTTTGTCACCTATAACACAGAGTGCTGAAAGCTCCTGGTCAATCAATTATATATCATATTAAAATGTAATTAAAATTTTGTCACTGCGTTTTCTCAGACCTCTAACTGTCCTTAAAATTAGTGCTTTAGTGAGGTAGATGGACAGTATAGTTTACTATAGACAAGTTTCTCCTGTCTATTTCAGCACAATTCAAAGAAAATCACATCAACAAGGAACATATCTTCACAAACATTAATTTCTCTTTAGTTTTTTCTCGGTGTGGGATTCAGTCCAACAGATTGTCTGAATATATATTTAATACTTTAGTTCTGAATATAAGAAATGGGATAATTTTGTATCCATTTGTAGCTGGGTAGAGGTTTGGCTTGAGATCCAAATACTGTAGTTTTGTACAGTACATTGATATAGAAATTAATTAAAATTTCTGTATAGCTAATATATGCACATGGAGCAAAATTCCAAAGCTATAAAAGAGTGTACACTGAAAATTAGCTTTCTCTCCCACCCTTATATCCAAGTTCTCCAGTTTCCACCTCTGAAGGCAAGCACTATTACCAGTCTCTTGTGTTTCCTTCTACAGATCTTCCACAGTGCGTTGATGGTGGAACTAGATCTTTCCCTTCCCTTGTTGGCACTCAGTACCTGGCAGCATGAAAATGCTGCTCTTTGAGGTGAAAACTAATGCTATAAGCAGTAGCAAGGAACAGTGACTGCCCTTGCTCGTTCTCACATCCCTCCTTGGAAACCATATACCCAAAGCAGATCACAAGACATTTGTCTAAACCACTTCTAACTGGACATAACACTAACACAGATTCATTTATCAGGAATACACAGCAACAGAAACACCTAACAGATCCATACATTAAATATTTACTTAGTTGTGTATGTGAAAAAGTAGATTCTTTTTCTAGTTGTTGAGCAGGAAGGGGTTCTGTTTTTACGCAGTATGGACTCAGTGAGCAATTGTTCACTCTTTTCCAAGGAGTTGGAGAAGGTTTCATCAGAAAGGTGTTGTGTAAATAACAGAAGGGAGAAACCTTGGCCTCGAAGGTGCGGAAGAGGCATTCCAGCATGCGTTGTGGTCTGGGGGAAATCTTCAATTTGGAGTTTGGGATAAAAGAAAGAAGGGAGTGTCGAATGTTGATTTGTGAAGAGCCAAGGGGATGAATTGGACTGGCAGGAACAGGCAGTGCAGTGAAAGTGAGGTAATATGGGATGAATGGCCATTTGCGTTTGTGTGTAGTGAAGTTTTGTATAAGGATCTATGGACAGAGGTCAGTCAGTCCCTCTATGCCTTCCATGTTCCTAGTACTTCCATCAGTCCAGAATTTTTCTCTAACAGAGGCACCAAAGAATGGATTGTAGGATAGTATGGTACTTCTCCTCCATGATGTTCTTCTCAGAGGTTAATTCTATTTACTCAACAGCCATAACTTTCCTTAGTAACTTGTTATGGAGCTATCATCCACACATTTATGTAAAACAGTTTCTCAGTCTGACCACTCTTGACATTCTGGGTCGAATAATTCTTTTGTGAGGCACTGTCTTGTGCATTGTAAGGTATTTAGCAACGTCCCAGGCCTCGGCCCACTTGATGTCAGTAGCACTCCACCCCCAGTTGTGACAACCAAAAAACGTCCAGACGTTGCCAATGTCCTCTGGTGCAAAATCGTCCCCAGGTGAACTTACGTAGTTTTTTGTTGTTGTTCTGTAAAACCCCCTTTTAAAAATGAACACTTATAAATGTTTATCAAAGTGATACATTCATGTGATTAAAAATGAAATAGTGCCAAAGGGCTTCCTTACAATAAAAAGCAACTATCTCCTGCCCCACTCCTCCCCACCTGTGGTCCCATTCCCTGAGGGTTACCACTTTTAACTATTTCTGGTTTGGGTTTTTCTAATGTTCCTGTAGTATCTATCAACCTGTTTATCCATTCACTCAAACCACATATTTATTGAGCACTGTGTTAGTTTGCTAGGGCTGGCATAACAAAATACCACAGGTTGGGAGGCTTAAACAGCAGAAATTTATTCTCTCACAGTTGTGGAGCCTGGAGGTCCAGGATCAAGGTTCCAGAAAGCTTGGTTTCCTCTGAGGGCCATTTGGGAAGGATCCGTTCCAGTTCTCTCTCCTTGGCTTAAAAATGGCCACCCTCTTGCTGCGTCTTCGCGTGATTGTTCCTCTGTGCATGTGCACCCCTGGTGTCTCTTCCTCTTCTTATAAGGATACCAGTCATCCTGGATTATGACCCCTTCCCAACGGCCTCATTTTAATTTAATCACGTCTTTAAAGACCTTATTTCCAAATACCGTTACATTCTGAAGTACTGGAGGTTGAGACTTCAACATATAAATTTTGGGAGCATGCAATTCAGCCCATAACAAGCACCTACTGTGTGCTAGTCACTGTTCTCAGCACTGGGGATAGAGCAGTGAACAAAACACAAAAATCCGTGCTCTTATTGAGTTTACATCCCGGTGGGGGAGAGCAACAATAAGTAAGATAAATAATTAAAATATATAGTATGTTAAAAGACAGTAAGTGCTATGGAGAAAAAGCAGAAGAAGGAGATAGGGAGTTCTTGGGGGCGGGGGCCTGCAATTTCAAATAGTGTAGCCAAGGAAAATCTCTCTGAGAAGGGGAGATTCTGAGTAAGGACCTGAAGGAGGTGATAGAGCAATCCATGCAAATACCTGGGGGAAAGAGAATTCTAGGCAGACAGAACAGCTGGTGCAAAATGGTCCTGTGATAGAACATGTTCAGTTTGCTCAAGGAACAGCAAGGAGGCCACTGGGGCTGACGCAGAGTGAGCAAGGGGGAGTAGCAGGAGATGCAGGGCTTGGGAGATGCTGAGGCAGATGACTGGCTGAGGTCTAGTAAGCCATTGTAATGACTTTGGCTTTTGTTCTGAATGAGATGGTGAATTAGAAACATCTTGTTTTTCCTTCCTGTGTTTCTCCTTTACTCTCACACAACTGCCATACTCACAGCACTTCTGACGCCAGTTGTGTATGTGGGTTTCCCTAAAACAGGCAATACTCGGTGCCACCAGCTGGGAGTCCTACACTTTAACTCAATTCTGATACTTTCTACCTGGAGAGAGCATCAGATTGCACAGGTTAAGGGCTCAGTCCCACAAGACTACTGCCTCCCCCCCAACTTCAGATGCCAATGGTGAGTTCAGGTTGTCACCTCTACTTCCGACTGATGGGCTGTAAATCTGAGGTTCCCATGACCCCCTCCTCGGGTTCAATTAATTTGCTGGAGCAGCTCACAGAACTCAGGGAAACACTTACTTATGTTTACCAGTTTATTATAAAAGGATACAGATGAACAGCCAGATGAAGAGATACATAGGACGAGGTCTGGGAGGGTCCTGAGCACAGGAGCTTCTGCCCCCTTGGAGTTGGGGTGCATCACCCTCCCAGTATATGGATGTGTTCACCAACCTGGAAGCTCTGAACCCAGACTTTTGGGAGCTTTATGGAGGCCTCATCACGTAGGCATGATTGATTATTAACTCCATTTCCAGCCCTTCTCCTTTCTCAAGAGAATGGGGGGTGGGACCGAAAGCTCCAAGCTACTAATCATGGTTCTGTCTTTCTGGTGACCAGCTTTCATCCAGGAGCCAGCCAGGAGCCCACCCAGCACTGCCTCATTAGAACAAAAGACACTCCTATCACCCAGGAAATGACAAGGGTTTTAGGAGCTCTTTGCCAGAAACTGGGGGGCAGAGACCAATAAAAATTTTTTCTATAATTTCACAGATGGGAAGCCATTGGGTGGCAAGGTCTGAGTTAACTTTTAAAAGAATCTCTCTAGTTGCTGTGTTAATAATAGATCAAAAGGGGGCAAGCGTGGAAGCAGAGAGACCAGTGAGGGGAGTGTTGTAATAATCCATTTTCTCTAAATGATACGTCCTTCCTTGGTTGACCAGGTCTAGACATCGTCCATCTAGTGACTTCCTGCTCTAATAAATGGAGATTTAGCTTACTTACACTGCAGCAACCACTTCTCTCTTCCTCCTAATACATCACTCCTTTTAGTTCCTCTATTTAATTCCCTTCCCAACAGACAACCATTTTAATGTGTATCGTTTTGTTTGCATGTCTTTTTTGGTTATCTTCGTGCCTTTATATAAGACACATAAATCTCTATTTCTTGTTCCATCATCTATAGATCGAATCTCTTGAGTCTATACTTTCTAAAATTAGAATATTAGTGCCTCTACACATCCTTCCACCTCCCCTAACTTCATCTACCTTTCAATTTCTGTACTCTATGTTGCTTCATTGTTTGTTAACATTTACTTTATACTTTGTAATCATAATTAAGTTTCCGGTGATTGTCTCTAGGTTGGATTCCAAAGGTTAAAAACCAAAAAAGATAGTGTTTGTCTTATTACAGTTGTAGAGTTTTCAGTGTAAAGCCAAGAAATGGGCCTTGATTACATTTTCATGTTACAACTTCCATCAATTATTCCATATCACTCCATGTTCTAGTTGTCTTCATTATTGGAAAGTGGCATTTTTGAACAGTTTTGTATTTTCCTTGAATATTTTTTTAGCCTAGAACAAAACTTTATTTAAAATTTGACTTCCTATGTAGGTCCTTCCTTAACAATTATGATTCGTGATAAGTAGAATTTAATGAGTAAAATTATGTTTTTTAACATGTCAGACTTCAGATTTTTCAAATGCTGAATAGAACTTCCCAAATAAATAGAAGCTGTTTGTTTTCAGTCCCATCGAAAACTACCTTAATGATGAATTGTGTATGAATGTCTTTTTTGAGCTAAAAATGGAAAATAAAGTACCTCCAAATCATTAGGTAAAACTATAGAAGAAAAATGTTGTTGATTTGGGGTAGGAAAGGCCTTCTTAAATAAAGATTGCAAATATAAAGTAAGAAATTGCAAATATAAAAAAAATTTAGCAAACTTGACTAAAACAAAATTAAAAAATTTTACACAAGATATCTTAAAGATAAGTGATAAAATAGGAGAAAAAAATGCAATATGTGTCAAAGAACTGATTCAAAATTTACAGCAAACTCCAATAAGTCAGCAAAAATGACACCAAAAGGTAAAAAAAATTTTAAATGAGAAACAGATATATATAAGAAATTTTTAAAACAGGAAATAAAAATGGTCAAAAGACACATGAAAAGATGCTCTACCTCACCAATACCTGGAGCAATTAAAATGAGATACAATTTCTTAACCATCAGACGAACAAACAGCAAGTGTAGCTGCAGGGAGGAAATGCCTCTTGTGTCAGTTGCTGGCAGGTGAATATGCAGCAGGCTTTGTATTTTCCTTGAGTTTTTGATTGCCTTTTTTTTTTTTTTTGCTGTGGGTCGATTAAACATATGCTGTCTTTACCATATCTCTGCTATTTCCCAGCTTTCTCATTTTGTCTAGTGCTCAGAATAAATTCTATTTGTCTAGAAGCCCACTTCCTGTGTTAATTCTATCCAATTCTTTGCATTTTCACATTTGATCCATGGACTTCTTGTACAGATTTTGTTTTTCTTGACGTTTCTTCATTGCCTCTTTTTGGATTATTTCTTGCATTCTGTGCCTTTATTGTATCCTCAGTTTTCCTAGCTCTTAAGCATACTATCTCTTTTGCCAACTTCCCTTTTTCCTGGATGACTCTTTTTATGTTCTGTACGGTGTTTTTCTGGCCTGGTTGTTTCCAGAATCAGCCTTAGTTTTTGTGTGTTCAGTCAATACCGTTTCCTCCAATTTCTGTCTTCCAGACATTTGTGAAATATACTGTCATCTAATGCCCCTCTTCTCTTCTTTGTTATGAGCTTATGCCTTTTTAATCCCTTTACTATAATTCTAATGATGTCTTAGGAGAGAGTGGATATAAATGCATGTGGTCATTCTGCCATATTGAAAGAGAGGTATACAGCCTTATAATAATTTTTAAAATCTTTCTAAGTCCTAAAATTAATAATACTCCTTACAACTAATTCAGACATGAAAGAAGTGTACAAAGTAAAACTTAAAAGTTTGTTCATCACTCTCACTCCTCAGAGGTAACCACTGTTCAGTAAATATCCTTCCAGACTTTTAAAATAAAATATACGTACATAAAATCATACACTTACACACACAAAATGTTTTTTTAAATTTTATAAAGTTTGGATTTTATAAAAGTTTAGTTACTTGGTTTTTAAACTTAGTATATATTGGGCATACTTACATGTCAGCAGATAGATACTTAATTTTTTAATGTAAAATCTTTATTGAAATATATACACATACATACAGGAAGGTGATAGTCTACCCTTTCCTGTGTATACAGTTAAAGAACTTTTTGTTTGCTAACTTTTGCAATGACAAACAATGTTATAGTGAACATCTTTGTACATATATCTTTGAACATATGTGCTAGTGTTTCTCAACAGAAGTAGGATTGTTGGGTCAATGGTTATATAATGTAAAAATATTAAGAGATACTACTGAACAGCCTTACTGAAAGATTTTTCCAATTTCCTCTTCTATCAACAGTATTTGAGAGGGTACACCCTTCTGAGGCAAGCTCTCCTTAAAAGGTTGGAGACTCTGCTGTGCATGGTTGAGAATTGGACTCAATTGCCCTGTTTCATGTTTATCTTTAATGACGTCACATGAGCTGGTCTTTTTCTGCTTAGAATATTTGAAGTTCCTTAGAGCCTGGGATCATGTCATTTACTTCTTTGGTATTTCCCATAGTGCCTAGTACAGGCTGGGCAAACTGTGGGTGCTTGACACATACTTAACTGACCGATAAACCAGCTTATAGTTTTGGGCTACACAATCCCTTGAGGTCAGCTCCTGGAATGAGAAGGCTGGGCAGAGTGGGAGGCTAGGGCTGTGCTGGGTCAGTATCAGATGCTCTCACTTAGACATCAAGTTTAGACCATAATCTAGGAACCTAAGCTTTGAGCACCTAGCACGATCCCTGGCTCGGAGGAGGTCCTTAATAAATGGTCTCTATTGATGTTATTATGACTCCTGTTTAGTGAGAGGGTAGTCTTAGGACTAGTGTTGAGGGGTCTGACACAGCATCTAAAATCATTCCTGGTGGAGTCAGAAATCCACAATCTAGAGATGAAATAAAATTCAGAACCAGCGAGAGCAGACAGGCATCAGAGGCAGAAGCAGAGGCTGGGTTTGAGCAATTTAGTTGCATTGTGATAGCACCTTCCCTGTCACCCCAGGCAGTTTTTATTGGACTTCTTGTATGTTTGGCTTTCACACGGTGGCGCCTTTAAGGTGCTTCTCAGTCTCTGACAGGAGCCAACAATCCCAGCACAGTGATGTGAACACAGAAGTTGTGTAATGAAAGAGATGCCGTTGATCTCTCACCTGTTGAAACAAATAATGTGGAGGCCGTATTGAGGATTCACTTGAGGTGATGGTGCTACGTAACAGCCATTCTACTAGACCAAGATTACAGCCCAAGCTTTTCCCAAGCAGCAGTAGGGTTCCCCGGGGATTGAGAAACTAAGTGGCCAGTCAGATAAGGATTAATTTCAGTGACGGATTTAGAGGGTCTGTAAACATGCGGCACATGGATGACAAGGGTTCGACAGAGTGAAGAATGGGTCTCCTTCTTCTTACCTTTCTCCCCCAAGTCAGCAGTGCAGGTCAAGGAGGGAGGTGGGAAACGACAGTTACCACAGACGTCATTAGAACATACAACATTGATTGTGTTTCTCCTATATGCCAGACATTTAGCACACACACATTACCTTCAATCCCCTTTATCACTCTGTGAAGTGGGCATTAGCTGTATTTTACAGATGAGGAAATTGGCTCAGAAAGGAGAAATTACTTGCTGTAGTTTACATAAGCTACTAAGTAGCAGAGCCAGGATTTGAACCTGGGTCCTTCTGGCTGTAAAGCTTTGGAGCTTTCTACTATGCACACCATCCTGTCTCTTCTGCGTCAGTGATAGCAGCCCAGGCCTCAGGGAAACAGCTGTTGCTTAAGAACACTAGTTGGTCGTGTGTGGACAGGGTGTCCGTGGTTCTCTCCTTTGTTCATCAATTCATTCTACAAATATATGTTTATTTATAGCCAGAAAGTAAAGAGAGGAGAGCAGGCCAGGTGGGTGAGGTGGGAAGGGACACTTGTGTGGGTAGGAGAGCAAGGGGGCATGGAAGGGTTGAGGCTAAAGTAAACAGAGAGGAAGAAAAGGGCCAACAAGAGTTGACCGCAGGATGCGGACTAAGTTTTGGGGTCTGTTCTTGGATACAGTACTGAAGGGGTCTCTGGGTGTTTACAGAAGAGATGTCTGAAGCAACACTAACAGGCAAGCTGCAACCCAGTGGCGGCACTCAGGATCTGAGGTTGTTCAGACAGCACTTTACACCTACACACCATGAACACACACTCACACAGGAACCATCAATATGGAGACAGGTGCTTTTAAACAAGCACACCAGAATATATGTGACCACACAGTGGAAGCCTGGACCTTTATTCCATGCTGTTTCGAGTGCTCACCATGTGACTGTAACTCCCCTTCAAAGAGGCCAAAACCGATTTGGACGCATGAAGTCTAGAGATTTGTGGAAGAGCAAACAGAAAAAAGAAAGAGAAAAGAAAAGAAAAGAAAAAAACGATCTTAGTTTATAGTCACAGTGTAGTTGGGTGTGTGTATTAAGACTTTCGGGATTATATAAAACGATGTAATGACATAGAAGGAATCGGTATGGAATGTTTGTCCATATACATTTTCCTTATTTTTCTTTTAGAGGTGAGCACAAATAATAATAGATTGTAATAAAGCAAGCCTGACTTACACAGCCACTTAATCCCAGAGGGAATGTGACCCAGAGGAGGGAGGGGCAGAGCTCAGGAATGCGTTGCCGTGACACATTGATTCCAGGACGCGCCAGGCTTCATCTGCACCTGAGATATGGACAAAGTATGTTTGGATGCTGTGGAGGTTTCTTTTTGTCCGCTCCCCAGTTAGGAGGATGGCTGCTGGGGTGACTGTGCCACTCCCAAGGGCACCTGGTGTACACAGGCTTGGGAATCCAGGGGCCTGATGGGGCTGAGGGACGTTCCTCTCCCTTCCATACCAAGTGTGTGCAATACCAGCAGCCTCCAGGATTTAAAGGGGAGAACTGGAGGCAATGATACTGATCATAAGGTTCATAAAGACTAAACCGATGATTATAATCAGCATGAGTGCTGGGGAACAATAGAACCTTTATAAAGACATACTTTCCCCTACATATTAATTATAACACATCTCTCTCATAAGAGAATTACCTAGTGATTTTTTAATCCTTTAAAATTTTTGATTGAAGGGTGCCATGAAAGTGTCAAATGTAACTATCATTAGGTAGCATTTTGCTTCATATCATGTGGGACCCAAATCCTGTAAAAGGAGAAATAGTTCTTGACCATGCACGTGGTCCTTCAACTAACACAAAAAACTGCTTTGGGAAGAGCGTTGGCAGTCTCTTTTGTATTCATTGCAAATACCTTCACCCTAGAGAAACTTTATTCAAGCTCAGGAAAATAGCTGACAATCTGGGCACTCTCCCTAACCGCGTGACAGGTAAGGAAAGGCCACCTTTAGCCCTCTCTCTTATTTCCCTTTATATTTGGAAGCCAAGAGCCATCCTAGTGGAAACAGACCTAGTGTCTTTTAAAGTCTACTGTATAATATTGATACTCTGGTTCTCAACTGTTTTCCCCACTCCAATCTTACTCTAAAGGATGCCACTCGCTCAGATCAGTAGCAGTGGCTCATCATGGTAATAACTGCCCTGCTGAGGAAGGCGACAGAAGGAAAGAATCAATGTGGTTGGTGGGTGGAGATTCTGCCTTGGATTCCCGCTCCCCGCTCTCCCCGCCCCGCCCGCCGCCTCATTTTCACAAGCTCTTCAAATCTAATACGAATTTACAAGCATTTTGGAGCAATCTTTACTTCATTATCTACCTGAAAGAATTTACGTCCTGTAAGTAGAGTTTCTCTAAACTCATCACTGTCAATTTTTTTGTTTACGATACTGCAAAATTATCTATTCTTGGGGACAGTTATTCCTTTCAAGTTCCTTTTTACGTTTGTTTGTTTTGTTCTGAAAGCCTTAGAGCTGCAGGCCAGGGTGACTGGGACAAAGGTGGGGTCCCTACCTAGTGAATAGGACTTGGGAGGCAGAGGACTTGTTTTTACGCCGGTAAAGAGTAAAATCCCGAGTCGCAGTTGATTTCATGCAAGCAGGGCTGGAGAGGCCCAGGGAGGACCTAGTTTGGGGTGAGCACCGGGATCTGTGAGCCAGTGTTGCTTCAGCGTCTCACAGTACGTGTGGGGGGAGGCAGGTCCCCTGTCCCTCCTGGTCCCATTGGCACTACCCTTCACCCCAGTCTCTTTGGAACTATATTAATAGAAGGCGACACTTCACATTGGCGCTCAGACCCCAAAGGGAGTCTGGCAATGGCTTGGCAGGTGGGCAAGAAGCCGGGAGATGGGTGGGAGAGTGGGGCGGAGGCATCGTCGAGCGGCGTTTGGCTCAGCCAATGGTAGTTCGGGGCAGGGGTGGCAGAGGCGGAGGCACAGAGGAGGATCAGCCAATGGAGGGCGAGCAACTACTGGAACGACCTGGTGACGTGAGGAGCGTTCCATTCGCCCAGTGGTGGGCGGCTGCCACAGCTGGTTTAGGGCCCCGACCATTGGGGCCCCTTGTCAGGAGGAGGCAGCCTCCGGGCTGGGGAGAAGCCGCTGCCACCTCGGGCGGCCGACGCGGTCCCCTGGGACAGTGCACTTCCTGGCCTCGGTTCCCGGCCGAGTTCTGTCTCCGGGGTTCAGGTAACAAGGGGTGGGGGTGGGGGTCTCCGGGGTTCGGCCGCGTGGTCTACCGCTCCCGCGGCTGCTCCGGGACGCGCGGACCCTGGCTCTCCCCTTCTCGGCTAGGCAACTTCCGAGCCCCTGGCCGGGGGTGACTACACGTGGCGGGGCGTGTGTGAGTGTGTACGAGCGTGCGGAGGTGGCGCACGTCCCAACCTGCCCGGGGCGGTGGTCGGCGGCGTGGCCGAGGCAGGGCGGGCCTCCCGAGGCCGCACCCGCCGCCCGCCTGGGACTCCGGCCTCGGCCCCGTGCCGTTGGGCCGGTCGCTGGTTCTTGACGGATTTTGATCTTTGTTCTCCCAGGCCCGGCTCCCCTTCCTGGTCTCTCTTCTCTCGCTGGGCCGGTTTATCAGGAGAAGATTGTTTTCCAGGTTAGTTTTACACAAAGGAAGTGTTCTCTGTACCTCTGGTGCCCCCTCCCCTTTCCCAAGCCTTCCACCTTCTCCTTTTCCTGCTCAGTTCCTCGTCTCTCTTGGGACCCTTACCCTCTCCAGCCCAGGAATGATTTCGAGTTGGTTGTTTCTCATCAGTCAGTTGGGCTGCAGGCTTCCGCCTCATTCTTGCCAGCGCGGGGCATGTGGTATCAGTAAATAGAGGCCACAGCACCCGACCTGAGAGGAGGAGAAGGGTGGCAGTGGCAGAGAAAGGCTGGGCCTGGGGATTCAGGATGCTAAGTGGAGATGGTACTTCTGAAATGTCCCAGAAAGCACCTTTATGACTTTTCCTGACTGCTGCCGTCCCCCCCTCCCGCCCCTCCTCCCCCCAGCCATATCAGAACCTCTCCGGCTTAAGTCAGCCTTTCACCTACAGGTCTGTGATGTGGTTTCATTAAGATTCCCACCAATGTTAGGCTAGACCAGCAAGGTTGGTTCATTTCCCGGACTCAGGAAGTTAGGAGGGTTTGATTAGGGGAAATCTGTTTTGAGTAAATACAACCTGGGTTTGTGTACAGAGTGTCCACAACCTCCTAGCTCTGCCAGAGGATGACTTGTTCCCTGGTGTGATTCACATTTGAGTGGCTAATTGAAGAAAGAAGGCGAAGAACTGGAGGAGGGGTGGGAATGGCTCCTTAAGGGCAGAAACTCTACTATTATTTTTAGAGTCCTCTTTGTGATGATTATAGAAAAATATGGTATAGTGGAAAGTTCCCTGGACTGAAAGTCAGCAGACCTGTTTTCTTGGCTTCGCTTCATGGCTTTGTGACCCTGGAGAAGTTATCTCCCCTCTTCGGTCTTCACTTTACTCATTTCCAAAACAAAGTAATTGGGCCTATCAACTACAAAATCCCTTCTAGTTCCAAGGTTCTATGATAATCACATCATCAGTATTATATTGGAAGTAAAGGGGTATATTTAAGAAGATATGCTAGCCCCCTTCTCTTTTTGAGAACCTTTAACCTTTTCTTCTTTTAGGGGACAAAAACAGATTGGAAATAAACTCTCCCATTTCTTCACCCCCATCCCTTCAAGCAGTGCTCATCTTTCTGCCTCTGGGAAAGGAAGATTGAACTGCATTTTCTTGTTCCTGTCTCATTTGTGTGTGTGTGTGTGTGCTTTTTCTTAGGGCTAGAAATTGGACTTCTGATGATGTTTGACCCAGCGGCAGCAATAGCAGGCAACGTGATTTCAAAGCTGGGCTCAGCTTTTGTTTCTTCCCTCTTGTAATCACAAAACCCATTTTGGACCAGGAATTCCAATCATGTCTGTGATGGTGGTGAGAAAGAAGGTGACACGGAAATGGGAGAAACTCCCAGGCAGGAACACCTTCTGTTGTGATGGCCGCGTGATGATGGCCCGGCAAAAGGGCATCTTCTATTTGACTCTCTTCCTCATCCTGGGGACGTGTACACTCTTCTTCGCCTTCGAGTGAGTTTCCATTGAGTACAGTTGCCTGATTATGGTTACCTTGGGTCCAGGGGAAGAACCTTCTTTCTGGGGAGTTTGTGGCTAGTCCTTGGATGGCTGTCATTGTCCTCTTGGGCAATGTCTATAGATCATGCCAACTGAATTCATTGCTTTGAGCTTATAGCAGAGTATGTACCTCCTAGAAACACCAAGACCCTTGATACCAATTTTATAGCACTGATTTGGGGCCACCCTTGGAACACTTGGGAAATAAAAGAGTTTGTCTTTATTACTCACCTCCCCTTTTCAGTGGTCTCCTTAGGTGCTTAGTGACAGACTGCCTCTTCCCTACCCCTCCCGAGCCTAGGGGCACGCCCCGTGGTCATAACTCCACCCCATAATACTCACTTATTCTGTTATTCTGGGTCCTATTTCCTTAGGGCTCAGCTCTCAGCTGTTAAATTGAAAAGCCAACTGAATTGGGAACCTGCAGATTGGTTCCAGCCTCAGCTGTGCCACAATCTAGCTGTGTGTGTGGCACATATGTGCTTATTAAATGTGAGTTGCTCTTTCTTTCACTCAGAATCGCTCAACATAAACAACTCTCTATTCTGTGTGTGCCTGATACCAGCCTTGGAGTTATTTTTTCTGTGATGTAATAGCTAGTACTAGAGCCACTGTTTGAAGTCCGTGTAGGTCACTGCTCAAGGGAAGTGGCCAGTTGGATTCTAGGGTACTGTGGCATGACTCCTGGGTATGCTGAGAATGCTGTACACTCTAGGGCTGGGAGTAATGCTGATCGGTTTGGGATTACAGTATTATGAGGAAGGCCTTGAGGAGCCAAGAGGTGTGTTTGTGGACTGTGAACCACACCTAATAGGAGCCTGCTACAGTTCCTGTGCCCCGTGACCTGGAAATGGAGCTCCCATGAGGGGGTGTGGCCATGGGACGGAGGACAGGGCTTCTTGGCCAGACTTCGTGGGTAATTAAAATGAGCTCTGGTCTCTTGGGGCTCATTTTTGTCTTTCTTCTATAAGGGCTTCAGGCTTACCCAGTGCATCAAGAGTGATTTTTTTTTGGGCTGCTTTACCGGACTTTTTTTTTTTTTTGCGGTACGCGGGCCTCTCGCTGCTGTGGCCTCTCCCGTTGCGGAGCACAGGCTCCAGACGCGCAGGCTCAGTGGCCATGGCTCACGGGCCCAGCTGCTCCGCGGCACGTGGGATCTTCCCGGACCAGGGCACGAACCCGTGTCCCCTGCGTCGGCAGGCGGACTCTCAACCACTGCGCCACCAGGGAAGCCCTTTACCGGACTTTTTGATGTTTGCAGCTGGCTTGAGTAACAGCAGAGGAAGGAGGGGGACGTAGTTTATAACAGGGCTAGGAAAGTAAGGTCAGAGGACCTCTTTGTCAAAGGCACTTCTGTTGCTGCTATTGCTGCTGACTTTGTAAAGTATTTGGCAAAGTCAGACAGTTTGATGTTGGCTTCTTAGCTGCTTTCCAGTCTGAGTTTCATGGCTGAGTGTGTGTGTGTGTGTGTGTGTGTACTTGTGTGTGTGTGTACCTATGTGTGGTACAAGTGAGTGTGTGCAGGTGGGCAGGCATATGCATAACATTAAAAAAAATGTTTCCCCACTCGTCACCCTTCTCCAAGTTTTCTTTGTTTTATTCCTGCCTTGCTTCTTTTTGGAAGTGCAGAGATGAACTCTGCTTTCTATCATTCTCACTCCTTCCTCTGCTGAATCACTAGCTCTTTTGCCACCCTCCCTGCCCCGCCCAGGGTTAAAGTTTTGTGGTTGGAACCATTCAAAACAGAGATGAGATTTATTTCTAGACCCTGAGTGAGCTGGTAATTCTGGGCCCAGGAAACCTCTGGTTTGACTGGCCAAGGGAACTTGAAATTTGGAGCTACTGGCATTTGACCCTTTTTGTATCTGGGAGCCAGACAGAGTCTGATACGGATCTGTTCCACTTCGGCCCTGAAGGCCTCTGAAGAAAACTGCCTGTGGGATGAAGCTTGTAATTAGCCAAGTTACTGTTTGACAGAGGCAGGTTGGGTTTTCTACCAAGATGACTTTTTCCCCCAAGTTATTTCTTGCGCTTTGCCCTCAGATATGAAGGGCGAGGTTGTTTGTAAACTGCCCTGGGTTCCAGCTGTCTGTGGGGTAAATATTTTTGAGGGTAGGACTTGGGGGAGGGAGTAAGGAGGCCGGAGGGGAGAAGGAAGTAAACGTGTTAGCTGAGCAGTGGAGTGGGGAAGGCTACATCTGACCAAAGGGGAGAGGACCCTGGCAATGAATGCTTTTTTTACTGAGAATGGTAGAATCTGTGTTTGTGAGTGTGCATGCATCTGTCTGTCATATGCAGACACACAGGCACTCTAGGTGGCAGCTGCCTTGAGCCTAACCAATGACAGGCTGTACAGAGGATACCAGCATGCCTCTGAGGAATGACATTTCTTTCTGGTTGACCTTTTTCTTTGGGGTCTGTAATTTACTACCCACCACGTGGTGGTGGATAGGGTTTGGGGGCAGAATATGGGCTCCTTCACTAGTATGAGAACTTAGGGAGACCTCAAGAAATCAGCTGGGGGCTTCCCTGGTGGCGCAGTGGTTGAGAGTCCGCCTGCTGATGCAGGGGACACGGGTTCGTGCCCCGGTCCGGGGAAGATCCCACATGCCGCGGAGCGGCTGGGCGCATGAGCCATGGCTGCTGAGCCTGCGCGTCCGGAGCCTGTGCTCCGCAATGGGAGAGGCCACAACAGTGAGAGGCCCCCGTACCGCGCATAAAAAAAAAAATCAGCTGATCTAGCCCCCTGCCTTCAGGCAGTTGAGGGTGTCTGAACCACCAGTGACAAAGGGCTGTCTCTTTTCATCTTTAAACTGTCTAGGAGCGTAGACTATATGTCCCCTGGCTGCTGCATTTTGGCCTTGAGGAAGAAAGTTCAGATCTTGAGGCACATCTGGACCTGCATTTAGTAACAGCGTCCTGCTTGCAGCAGGTGCATAGGAACGAGTGCGAGGTGATTTATAACCACCCGTGGCACAGCCCTGGGTCAGCCAGATGGCTTGAGAAATCTGGTCAGGCATGTGGGCGCCCCTTGATGAAAAACATGCAGTGTTAGTAGTGCCAGTGGACATCTTTTTATTTTTGGATTTTGCCTTTACACGTTTAGATTTCTCAAAGGAGGGACCTGTAATTTTCAGTGGACAGACAGTAGGTTGAATACGTAAAATGAACAAAGGTGGTCCATCCAGGAGCGAGTTAGCTCTGTATTGTTAGAAGTGTTTCCAAAGAAACTGGGTAGCCATCTCTCAGGGCTGCTGTCACAGAGTGGATTCCTGCCCAGGATGGGAAATTGGGCTAGATTATCACTAGGCCTCTTGCAACTCTGAGAGTCTGAAATTCTATATAACTCTTGTGTCTGTCTGGAAAATTCAAATACACACACAGAAAAGGAGGGGATAGAAGATTACCAGTAGGTAGCTGTATTTTAAATGTAATTGTATCTGTAGTAAAAATGTCTTTGAATTTTGAAGCAGAGTGTAAATTGTACAGTACTTAAAAAAAAAATTTCCTTGCAAGTAGAGATTATCATACTAAGTGAAGTAAGTCAGAAAGAGAAAGATGAATACCATATGATATCACTTATATATGGACTCTAAAATGTGACACAAATGAACCTATCTATGAAACAGAAACAGACTCAGGGACGTAGAGAACAGACTTGTGGTTGCCGGCGGGGGTGGGGTGGGGTGGGGAAGGGATGGAGTGGGAGGTTTGGGTGAGCAGATGTAAGCTTTTATATATAGAATGGATAAACAACAAGGTCCTACTGTACAGCACAGAGAACTATATTCAGTATCTTATGATAAACCATAATGGAAAAGAATATAAAAAAAAGAATGTATATATAACTGAACCAGTTTGCTGTACACCAGAAATTAACACAACATTGTAAATCAACTATACTTCAAAAAAATACTTTAGTTAAAAAAAAAAAACACTTCCTAATGTATTCTTAGGATGAGGTATTTAGGAAGTGTGAGCTTTGAGCACATGAACCATTCTCAGTCCTTTTTGCCCAAACCCTGTCCAGCTTGTGTGATGAACACATAGCAAACAGCTTGGCCGGGAATGTTAGGACACTATAGCAGAATGACACTGACAACCTGTGAGCTGTCCAGCTACTGAAAGGCTATTGTGGTATTTAGTCAAATTCAACTTCCTCATAAAGCTTGGGGAAAGGACCAAGTGCACTGTGTTCTGGAAGTGGCTTCCTAGCTGTCTCTTTTAACATTGTGACCAGATCACTAGTGGGGTCAAGGTCCTGAGACTTCTGTTGTGGCAAGAATGATTGTGTGACTCTTGACCCCTGAAGTAGAAGTAGTTTGCTGCTATGATCAGTGCTTATGCCTCACTGTGCTATATCTAGAGGAAACCGTATCAAGGCACTATCAAACCCTGTTGGACTGACCCTCCTGGGTGCTCCTGATGTACAGAGGAGTCGTTGAATTGGATGAACTGAAAGAAGTTTTGTAGCACTGCTTAGTAATTGTCCCACTTCTAGCCTGTTCATATTCTACCTCTTTTTCAAGTCCCTTCTTGAGTCTTCCTTCCTTCATGAAATTTTTCTAGTAATTTCTGCATTCTCAGGACTAATTGTACATACCAGTCATTTAATATGTAATTGACATTTTTTATATTTCTGAATTCTGTGGTGATTACACTTCGAGCTCTTTCAATGTCAGGGACCATCTTCTGTGTCTATGTGGCCCCCACAGTGCCCTCTGCCAGGCCTTTCATAGAGTAGGTGATCAATAAATGTTACTGAATTGATACATTCTGGATGCACTTAAAATGTAACATTCTTGACTCACAGAATCACAGAGTGATAGAGCCGGAGGGGGCCTTGGAGACTATCCCTATCCTTTTGCAGGTGACAAAACCAAGTCTACAGAAATGGGGTTATTTCATCAAGATCGATCGGCCAGCCAGTGCCTTTATATGACACTACTTTTTTTTTTTTTTGCGGTACGCGGGCCTCTCACTGTCGTGGCCTCTCCCGTCGCAGAGCACAGGCTCCAGACACGCAGGCTTAGCGGCCATGGCTCACGGGCCCAGCCGCTCTGCGGCATGTGGGATCCTCCCGGACCGGGGCACGAACCTGTGTCCCCTGCATCGGCAGGCGGACTCTCAACCACTGTGCCACCAGGGAAGCCCTATATGACACTACTTTTCATCTCATTGTTACCTTTTGAATACGGAATCGTGAAGACGTGCAGATTACTGAAGATGTGCGTGGTGCTGAGTGCTGGACACGCATATTCTGGGATCTTGCTAGCTAGTGTTTGTGTTACCTTAGTGGACTCCAGGTTATTTTGGCCTCCCTAGCCCATGCTCCTAGAAAACGAAGGCATCTTTGTGGAAAACTGACAGCGTTCCAGCATGGCATTCTGGTAGCCTTGCAGGGACAAGGGAGCCCATGTCTAAGTGTGAACTTAGCAAGTAAGCTTTGTGTGTTACAAGAGGTTATCACTGCTGTCGCTGCCCCTAGTCCCTGCTGCCGGGATGAGGACAGCTCAGAGAAAAATTAAGCAGTGTGTGCTCCCTACCATGTTACCCTGTGGGTGATGGTGATGAAAGGGACACCGTGTCCCCATGGACAGGAGGAAGAGAAGAGGCAATCTGATAACAAACTTAGCAGGTTTGAGGAGACACAGGGCTGGGTAGACCAGAGCCAGACTCTGACATGGCAGAATATCTGTGCCTACAGTGACAAGGTCCAGGTTCCTGAATTCCTTAGGTGAGATTAGGAAGAGGAAAAAGTGACTTTATCATGATCTCTAACCAAGAGAGTATTCTCTGCAGAGCTGCTCTATGGAGATTCAGTCTTGTGCTTATCCTGCCCAAGATTCTGTCTGTGACTTGGTCAACCAAAGACAGTTTTAGAAAGGCATAGTTGCCTCTTTGATATCAATCTGTTAACAGTACTTAGCTAAACTCAACTTCCTGATAAAGCATGTCCCCTGAAGAAGGATTGGGTCATGTCTCCTGAACAGTGTGCTTTCCGTTAACAATTCTTTACGGTTCTGTCATTCAGAATTCATCTGTATATTTTCAGCCTCTACTACCTTTTGCGGTAATGAGTTTCACACTGTCAGTCTCCACTGAATGAGTCTCCCATCTTTTGAGAATGAGTCTTAATTGAGTATAGTGATCGTCTATTTTAGGAAAAGTGAGCACAAAGAACAGGGATGTCCCTAGCATGCCTACATCAGTTGAGATGTTTATTGAGGGAGAGGAGTCCTAAATCTTCCTCCTCAGAGATGCCAGAGGTGGTATTGTGTTTAAGAACAAAAAAAGGCATCTTATGCCTCTTGCAATAACAAGAGGCTAGTGAATTCAGGGTAATGAGGGAGATGTGTCTGGAATGGAGCAAGGAGGAGGCAAGAACCTTATGATAATGATTAGATAAGGCCAGTTCAAGGAGGGCCTCGGAATACTGGCCTGAGGAGTGGGGGGCTTAATATAATAGGCAGCAGGGAACTATTCTAAGTTCTTGATCAGGAGGATATTATAATTGAAATTTTTTATATTATAATTGAAATGTGAAATTTATTATTATAACTGAAATTTGGCAACTACTTAGCAGGTTTGCCTGGATAGAGATTTTGGCCTTCCTCAGTGAGAGGATGGCTCATTGCCTCACAATTGAAAAGGTCCCTGTTTGGTTAATTTTCCCCACTGCTCCTGGAGCAAAACAGGGTTATGCATTTTCCTTTGACCTTCACATAGCAGTAAATCTGGAGGGTGATATTAAATTATGTTTTTAGTGTCCAAGGAAACTTTTTCCCTCGTAGCAGACTCTGAGTGTCATCAGAAGAATGTTGAACCAGTCTTATGGGTGGTTGTACGTGTTTACTGTGCTCTAGAGGTAGGTCATATGTAAAAGGACAGACAGCCATCCATATCAGGGAGGACTTATAGCAAAGGCTTATTTCTATTATCTGGGATCAAGGGCCATTATGGGGCTCCAACCCTTGGGCCATTCCTGCCGTTCCAAGCACAGCTCTTCCTTAAAGCCAACCTTAATGGCTGCTATGGGAGCAGTTTCAAGCAGCCATCAGCTTCCCAAGAGAGCTCTTCTCTGACCACTTACAGTCCTTAGAGTCTGACTCACCATGTGAACACTTGATTATTGGTCTTATCTTATTTAGCTGTTTCATATGTTAGTTATGTTTTCCTCAACAAAATTAACTCCCATTTCTCTTGCTCTTCATTTGTTAGACCCATAAATACTTGTTGGCTGATTGATTGCATTGATAAAAGGACAACAACAAAAAGCATAGCAAGAAAGCTATTAGGGAGACTTTGAAGCAGAGTATAGAACAGTAGTCCACACTGCCAGTCTGTGAGACAGCCCTGCCATGGAATCTGTCTGGTTTCTTACCAGCTCCCCTCATGAATCTCTTTTGAGTTTTTTTGTGTGAATTGAAGTCTGTGTCATTATCATCGTCCCTCCAATGAACGCTAGTGTGCTAGGGATGGGGGATGGAACATGACACACCAGCTCAGCCTGGCACTGCTGGTTACTGCTGGTCAGTACCACCATGTGGGAGTCCTGTCGTCTAGTCCAGCTATGGAAGCCTGAGGCCAATCGAGAGGTTGGTAGAGGATGGCTTAAAATGATGATGTCTCTTCAGGTGGCAGAAATGAAGACTTAGTGGGCACATGGTTGCATTTATAAGATTCACAAGGGAGAAAAGCAACTTCTAACCCCGTGGTACTCTGAAGACAAAGGAGAGTTCTGTGTCAAGAAGTGTATGGATATCATTATTCGTATCGATATAGATGGAAACTACTACGGGGTTTCAAAAACAGCTTATATTTGTGGATGACAGATCCGTGTTTCACTAGGACAAATTAGTGATGTTTGAGGGTACTCCTGACTTTTGAGGTCGATACTGGGAATTACCCCCAAATCTTCACATAGCTTATTCCTATACAAGACAGATCTCTAGCTTACTGCAATTATGGGACTGACCTAGGTGGGTATTAAAGACAGACAGATGGGTTGTAGTTCACAGTGGTCTTAGCCGCTGGCTCTCTTATTTCTTCTTATTCGGGGTAGAAAGGCCTGCTGGTCCCACATCTGCCTTGCCAGCCACACCCACTCACTAGTGACAACTGGCTGCCAGTATCCTTGTCTCTGGAGAACAATACAATGGGCCTGTTGTGTACTTGTTGACATACAGAGTGGATTGTTTTAGCAGGTGCAGATGATAGTCTGTGTGGAGATTACAGAGACCTTTATCCTTAATGGCATAGTGTAATTGAAATCTAAGTTGTTCTTTGTCTGGTCAACAAGCAGGTGTTGAAATGGGACTTAGTTAAGCTTGGGTCTTCTGTGCATGGGGGCGACATTAGTATGTGTGTGTGTGGGGTGTGTGTGGGTGTGTGTGTGTTCTACCTTCTCTGTATCTTTTCCCTCTAATAAAACAGTTTAAACTCCCTTAGGTGGCCAATCAAATGGCTCTGATTTTTCTAAGGGTTTTCGTTGGAGACTATACACCCAGGGCAGTTTGAATCCTGGAGACGTCACTTCTTTGTTTTCAAGAGTGATTTTAGAGATGGGCAGTGATGAGGAAGATGGCTGTTTTCTGTCAGCATGGTAATTTCATTTGGCTTGTTTGTGAAACGGAGCCTCGTGATTCTCCTGTGTCCTTTTGGGTCCCTGATAAGTGGAGGTGACTTTTCTGAATTCACTTCTTAATTATCTGTACCAGTGAAGGGGAATAGTGGAAAAGAGGGTAATCCACAAGCGAGTGATATGGAAGGACCTTCATTACCCTGAACTCAGTTAGCCAGATCCTACCCTTGGCTTTTAGGAGAAGGAAAAAAATCTTACAAAAGCAAGCTAAGACCAAGGATTTTATTAAAAAACAAACGAGCAGGCAAGCAAACAAAAAGCCACAGAAATCATTTTGCAAGTTCACTCCGTATGTTCACCTTCATGGCAAACTGCTCAGTACAGTTGGTTTGAACTCCCCATGCAGTCGTGTGTGTGGCACGGAGGCAGGAGGAGGATCTCATGGGGATTGTTCCAAACCTGCAGCAAAGGTACAACCCAGGGTTAAACGTTTACTCTGAGTGGACAGCAGCTTGCTTAATCCCTGTGCAGATGAGATAAGCCTTTTTCCTTAGCTTACTTTCTTCACTCTGCCTCTGGTCCTTGCTCATCCACTTATAGTCTGCCTCCAAGAGAAGATGTCTATGTTGAAGGAGAAAATATGCCTCAGGAGGAGGAGAGTAAAAATAGGTCAGTGGTAACTCTAATTACGTATTCCCATTTATTTGGTTTGATACTCAGTTCAACTCGACAAGTATTTGTTGATAGCCTCTTTGTTCTCATACTTGTATTAGGCTCTGGGAGATAGAGAACCGTGATGATAATGTTAATAACTGACGTTTACTTAGCGTTTACTATGAGTCAAGGGCAGTTCTAAGCACTTTATTTCTATTCATGCATTTGAACCACACAACCACCCTATGAAATACTGTCATTATCATCCTCATTTCACAGATAAGGAGACTGAAGTTAACTCAGTTACCCAACTAGGAGCTGGTAGAGCCAGAATTCAAACCCAGGCATTCCCACTCCTAAAAGACAAGGTTCTTGCTCTTATGAAGTTCAGTTGGGGGAGATGAGGTCAACATAGTGAAAAACAGTGCAGTTTAGGATAGGCCTTTGGAAGAGCCAAGACCTCGCTAAATCCCAGATTCTTCAGCTATTATAGATGTAGTGTGAGAAGTGGATGCTGTAATGTGCCTAAAGAGCTTAGTGCATCTGGTGTGTTCTCAATAAATTGTGGCTGTGATGATGACAGTGACGGCATTGATGGCTTTGGATCTGAAAGAAGAGTAGAGCTGGGATATCCAGAGAGAAAGAGGAATGGCCTTCCAGGTGAATTATGGAAAGAGGGGAACAAACATGATGTTGAGAAGGGGTGCTAAGGAGATACAATTTTCTTATTCCCTTGCTTATGGTCACTAGTCATCTATTGGCTCAGCTCTTTGAGGAAGGAAGAGGAGTGAGTGGATGTTGCAGAGTCAGTCAGCAACCCTGAAGCTTTTCACTGGCCTTCAAGCATGCTGGACATACCGTCTGTCTGACACTGGGACTCTGCTTCATGACTGGTCCTCATCTTTTCTTCCCCCTCCTTGAGCTCAGGCCTAACGCCAGATGAGTGGATATGAAAAGCTCTAGACATTCCCAGAGTGAGAGCAACCTATGGTGCTTACAATCCAGGTTCAGTTGGGTCCCTGACCTGAACAGGTATGAGCCTTTGCTGAGGTACAGAGGAAATGTGACCCCCAGCAGGCTGATGGGAGGGACTGGGCTTGAGGGTAACGGAGGTTCCTTAGGCTATCTTCTGTATGTTATAGGTGGCATCGATCAGTTAAGTATTTGTTGAGCGCCTAGTATGTGCAGAACCAAATGTTAGGACTTTTCAGTAATTCGAGAGAAGTAAAAAATATGGTCCCTGCCCTTGAGGTACTGTAATTTTGTTGTGGAGATCAGATTGACATACTGGTAACAATTCCAGGTCAGTATAGGGTAGGAATAACTAGATGTTCAATTGCTTGCTTTCTTCAGATGCCGCTACCTGGCTGTCCAGCTGTCACCTGCCATCCCTGTGTTTGCTGCCATGCTCTTCCTTTTCTCCATGGCTACACTGTTGAGGACCAGCTTCAGTGATCCTGGAGTGATCCCTCGGGCCCTACCAGATGAAGCAGCTTTCATAGAAATGGAGATAGGTGAGTTTTCTAACCAGCTGGCAAGATATTGTACAGTGGGTGGCTTTGATTAGTAAGAGAATGGAATCATAATTGTAGTTGCAGACTAATAATCACTTCTAGCCTTTTCCCTCTGAGATCCTGAATCTGAGATCATTACTACCCTGTGAAGAATATGAACTTCATTCTTCCCTGTTCTGTGTTGCATTTTAGGAGGGATATCTTGCCAAGGTCCTGCTGCACTGTTCCCAAGAGGATTTTTTAAAAAACTTTTTGGGGGTCGTCAACTCATTTGATTTTTTTTTGTATTTATTTAATTTATTTATTAATTTGGCTGTGTTGGGTGTTCGTTGCTGCTCTCAGGCTTTTCTCTAGTTGTGGTGAGCGGGGGCTACACTTCGTTGTGGTGCATAGGCTTCTCATTGCGGTGGCTTCTCTTGTTGCGGAGCACAGGCTCTAGGCGTGTGGGCTTCAGTAGTGTGGCACGTGGGCTCAGTAGTTGTGGCTCACGGGCTCTAGAGTGCATGCTCAGTAGTTGTGGCACGCAGACTTAGTTGCTCTGCGGCATGTAGGATCTTCCCGGACCAGGGCTTGAACCCGTGTTCCCTGCATTGGCAGGCAGATTCTTAACCACTGTACCACCAGGGAAGCCCAATTCATTTGATTTTTTTCAAATTTATTTATTTATTTATTTATATTTTTGGCTGTGTCGGGTCTTAGTTGCAGCACGCGGGATCTTTCGTTGCAGTGTGTGGGCTTCTTTCTAGTTGTGGCTCGTAGGTTTCTCTCTGGTTGTGGCACGCGGGCTTCTCTCTAGTCGTGGCATGTGGGCTCCAGAGCGTGTGGGCTCTGTAGTGTGGCACACAGGCTCCAGAGTGCACGGGCTCAGTAGTTGCAGCACGCGGGCTTAGTTGCCCCGCAGATGTGGGATCTTAGTTCCCCGACCAGGGATCAAACTTGCGTCCCCTTCATTGGACGGTGGATTCTTGACCACTGGACCACCAGGGAAGTCCCTCATTTGATTTTCTTGATGAAAACTATAAACCTCTTCATAAAAATATTCTTATATGCATCACATACATACAATTTTGGATATAATTTCAGGGATTCATAGATCTTTTGAAGCACATGAGTGGGTTTCTAACCAAGGATTCCTGCTTTAGGGGAACACACAAGATGAGAGGGGACAGGAACCATTGGGAATTATAGGAATGGTAAAGGAAGTAGTTACAGGCTAATCACAGTACAGTCTGCAGCTCAGGGTAGGGCTCTTTGGGACAGAAATGAAGAGCTACACTAACCAGGAGCCAGGGTGCCTTCATGAATTGAAGCAGAACTTCCCAGGAAGCTCCTGGGAGACTCCTGGGAGACTCCTGGGAGCTCACACTCCTGGGAGACTCCTGGAGCTCACACTGGGAAAGAAGGCTCTGATGCCAGTACTAGGAGGGACTGGAGCCCACCAGATCCAACAGTGGTGCCTACCTAAATTGTTCTCAAATCTGGTACCCAAGTAGCTAGAGTCAGCATCCAAGCCACGTAGAGTAGAAGAAAGGGACCCAGGACTTGTAAGACTAAAAGCTGTACCATTGGTGTACCAATCTGTGGTTAGCCTTTAGTTCTTTCAGGTGCTTTGTTGTTGTTGTTTGTTTGTTGGGATTTTAATATTTTATTGAATTAAAAAGACAGACACATTGGGGTTCTAATAGGTATTATATTTATATATTATTTTTGAGAGAATTTACACTTATATAATTATTATGTATAATTATCCCCAAGAAAATAGTACATCTTTCTGTATTTTTAGACTGAATTTTGTGCCCTTTAATAGAATTTTTATAGTTTTTTTTAACATAGTTTCTATACTTCTCATATTGAGTTTATTCCTGTTTATATGCATGCTATTGTCAAGGAAATATTTTCTCCCAGTTCTAGTTGGTTTCTTTTTTTTCCCCACAGTTTTATTGAGATATAATTGGCATATGACTTTGTGTAAGTTTAAGGTGTACAACGTTTTGATTTGATACTTTTTTAGGTTGCTTTGAAGGCTTCCAGCTTTTGTATTTCTTTTGTTTATTTAGCTGTGTTTATTTAGCTTCTTAGTGGATTTCTTTTTGAAAAATTTCAGCCTATTTTAGTTGCGGTAAGGGGACATAGATTTGTGCACATCTGAGCTCAAACTACTTAGGGGTGGGGAGAAGGTGGGAATTGTGGGAAGGAAACAGAGGCGAGGTGTGTTGGCGCAGCTGGAGTTGGGGGAGACCTGGACTAGTTAGGAGCAAGATAGGAAGGGACAGTTGTGAGTGTAGTCTTTTCTCTCTCTGGGTTAGTCTTTTGTCCTCCTCTTTCCATCACGTATAGAGAAACTGAAGGTCAAGGCAGTGCCTTGGCTTGATCTTGCCTCTCACAGCAGGCTGTTAGCAAGGTTAGCTCTGTTTCGCCAGATTGCTGGGCCCGGGGCCCAGGCTTAAGCTGTCAGGTTGTTACCTCTGCATTTAGCATGTTTCTCTCAATAGTAGAGTGCGTTCTTGAGTTCATACGTATGTTTATGTTAGCAAGTTTTTGTCAACTTACATTCAGCCCTGTACTGGGTATGCTGTGGGTAGGGTCTGGGTGGGGGAGAGAAGAAGACATGTGGTTGGTTCCCTTGCATCATAGCGCACCTCATGGGATGGGAGAGCCTTGAACTCTCTCCCAGGTGCCCTCATGTAAAGTACATGCAGAGGAATGTTAGGGTGGCATGCTGGTACTTATATCATCCTCTAATGAATAGCTATCCCCATTCTTTAAGACTTGTGTCACACTGTTATTGTTTGATTTCACAGCATCCACCCCACTCCGCTAAAAAAGGAAAAAAGTTCCATATGGCAGATATTTTTAAAATCAAAGTGAATTGAAAAAATATTCTGTTTTTAGAATTATCCTGCACAGCAAGGGTGCAATGAGACAGGCACTCTCATATGCTGCAGATGGGCGGGCATGCAAATTGATACAATCTGTCTGGGAAGCAGTTTCCCAATAAGTGATATGGGCTTTAAGGGTTCATACCCTTTGAGCCAGTAATTTCACTTCTCTCAGGATTAGCTAAAGGAAATAATCAGAGATTTACACAAATACTTGTAGAAGGATTTTTAATGCATCATTTTTTCTTTTTCCTAGCTATTTTAATGCCAGCAACTTCATATATTACTGCTCAGACTTCAACATGCTTTTCTTTTTTTCTTTATGTTTTAGAAATTAATTTTAACACATGAACATATTCTTGAGGAAGGGAGGAGGGGGTTGGGATTAGGGTGGAGATCAAAGGGGACTTAAGCTTTGTCTGTAATGTTTTAAGTTTTTGCATGCAGCATCATTTAAATAGCAAAATACCAGAGGCAACTTAAATGCCCAATAACATGAATTGGTTAAATAAATTACAGTACATGCATATGATAGAAAATTGTATTGCCAATAATGATGTTTTCAGAAAAAAATTAACAACCATGGAAAAATACTTACTGTATAACGTTAAGTGAAAAATACAGGGTATAAAATTGTATCTAAAATATAATCTCAAATTTAAAAAATCATGAATGTTTATTTATTTGTTAAGAGTAGAAGGAAAGGGACTTCTCTGGTGGCACAGTGGTTAAGAATCCGCCTGCCAATGCAGGGGACACGGGTTCGAGCCCTGGTCCGGGAAGATCCCGCATGCCGTGGAGCAACAAAGCCCGTGCGCCACAACTACTGAGCCTGCGCTCTAGAGCCCGTGAGCCACAACTACTGAAGCCCACCCGACTAGAGCCTGTGCTCTGCAACGAGAGGCCACTGCAATGAGAAGCCCACACACTGCAACGAAGAGTAGCCCCTGCTCGCCGCAACTAGAGAAAGCCTGTGTGTAGCAATGAAGACCCAATGCAGCCAAAAATAAATAAATAAATAAGTTAAAATTTATTTAAAATAAAAAAAAGTAGAAGGAAATATACCAAAATGCATAAATATCCCTGAGTTGAGAGACCATCAGTGATTTTTTTGTCTTCTATTCATATTTTCTGTTTTTTCCAAATTTTTTACAATAAGCATGTATTACTCTTATTTTTAAATAATTGTTTTTCTGATTCTAAATATTACCAGTCTTTTTTCATGCATATATTTTACTTTTGCAAGGTAAAATGCTTCTTTTTAGTGTACAGTTTCATTTTTCAGTATGTTGTGAATATTTAAAATGTGTACATCATTTGAAATGGCTGCATAATATTCCATCCCATGCACGTATCATAATGTACTTAACCAACCTTCTATTATAATATTAAGGTTATTTTCAGTCTTTCACTATTAAAAGGGACTTCTGTGACAAATACCCTGTGTTACCATCTTTTGTACATCTCTTTGTAATTTTGATAAGTTCCTAGAAGTAGAATGGCTGGGTCAAAAGTATACACATTTAGGAGCTTCCCTGGTGGCGCAGTGGTTAAGGATCTGCCTGCCAATGCAGGGGACACGGGTTCGAGCCCTGGTCTGGGAAGATCCCACATGCTGCGGAGCAACTAAGCCCATGCGCCACAACTACTGAGCCTGTGCTCTAGAACCCGCGAGCCACAACTACTGAGCCCATGTGCCACAACTACTGAAACCTGCGCACCTAGCCCATGTTCCGCAACAAGAGAGGCCATCACAATGAGAAGCCCACACACTGCAATGAAGAGTGGCCTCCGCTTGCCGCCACTAGAGAAAGCCCGTGCGCAGCAACGAAGACCCAATTCAGCCAAAAATAAATAAATTAATTAATTTTTTTAAAAAGTAAGCACATTTAAAATTTTGGTAGTCACTGCCATATTGCTTACTGGTAATGTATAAAAATACCTTCTCCCTATCCTTGCCAACACTGGGTATTTTTATTCTTTTTTTTAACATCTTTATTGGAGTATAATTGCTTTACAATGATGTGTTAGTTTCTGCTTTATAACAAAGTGAATCAGCTATACATATACATCTATCCCCATATCTCCTCCCTCTTGCGTCTCCCTCCCTCCCACCCTCCCTATCCCACCCCTCTGGGTGGTCACAAAGCACCGAGCTGATCTCCCCGTGTTATGCGGCTGCTTCCCACTAGCTATCTATTTTACATTTGGTAGTGTATATATGTCCATGCCACTGTCTCACTTCGTCCCAGCTTACCCTTCCCCCTCCCCATGTCCTCAAGTCCATTCTCTATGTCTGCGTCTTTATTCCTGTCCTGCCCCTAGGTTCTTCTTTTTAATACTTGTTAATATAGAAGGTGGAAATGGTATCTTTATGTTAATTTCTTTGATTATCAGTAAAGTTATATGTTTTCATTTCATATGTTTTTTAGCCATTTTTATTTCTTCTATTATGAATGTTTTTCTTTGTAATCAGCCAAAAAGCTTGAAGAAACACTTTTTTACGTGTACACAAAATAATTGCATGGCACTCAGTGGAATTTGGGGAGGATACTCTGTGATGTTGAGAGTCTAGTCTGGAAATGCCAGCCTGGCGGGGACAGTGGGCCTAGGGAACATTTGATTACTCCCATTGCTCTTGGAGAGGTGGTAAGGCTTTTGGTCTCAAATAATGGCTAGCAGTGGTGTTAACTGTCTTTACTGATCTACAGAAGCTACCAATGGTGCAGTACCCCAAGGCCAGCGACCACCCCCTCGTATCAAGAATTTCCAGATAAACAACCAGATTGTGAAGCTGAAATACTGTTATACATGCAAGATCTTCCGGCCTCCCCGGGCCTCTCATTGCAGCATCTGTGACAACTGTGTGGGTGAGTAAAACCAAAGAGATGTTGCCTGGGGAAAGGCTGAGTTGAAGAAGAGGGTCAGGGTGATTTTTCTCAGGAAAAATCAGTGGGGGTGGGAGGATAGATTTAGATAGGAAACAAGCTAGATTTTTAGTTAAGAAACTTAAGATGGGAAACAAGCTTCCGAACAATTGCAAATCAGCTGTACTTCTGTAGATCAAATCATAATTTAAATATCCTCTAGTTTAAAAAAAAAACCTCTTTGGTAAATAAAGAAATAAACTTTACCTGTTTTTCAAATCTAGATTTTCTTCTACTGGATCTGTTTCAAGTGGAACCCACCTTACGTAGGGGGAGGAGAATCCTAGTCCACTGGAGGGCAGCATCGGGGAAGGAAGGGCTAAATAAGAAGTGGTGTTCCCAGGAAGAAAAAAATTGCTAGCATTTATTGAATTCCTAATATATACTAGGCACTTGCTAAGTGCTTTCCCTTTCTCTCATTTAAGACTCATAAGAACTCCATAAGATAGGTATTATCCTCATTTTACAGATGAAGAAATAGATGAAGCACCTTTGTGTAGGTTCATATAATTAAATTAGTATGAGATGAAGCTGGAACAGCTCTGATTCCAAAACCCTCATTTGTTCTTTCTCTGCTTCTGCTGCAAGGGTGGGGGGTGTATGTGTGCATAATACAGAGATCTGTGCTTCTAGCTACATATATGTGACTTAGTTGTAATCACTGCCTAGTGTATGCTGAGCCCTGGGAAAGATCAAAAACAGGCAGTAAATACGTCTGTTGATAGGCAGATATGTGCAATTCCTTATATTATCAATAGGCATACTTCCAGCATTCTTTATGTATGCCATGGAGCATGCCTGAGCACATTGCTTTCCTCTCATTAGCCAATTCTTTTTAGGTTAAGGTTGGGAAGATATATCTTACTTTATATGGTAAAAGCTATATGTAGATAGGATTTTTATAAATTGAAACTCATTTTAAATGAGCCAGGAAACTTGATATTTCAAGGAAGTGTGATGTGAAGGTTTTCAAAAAGTATTCCCTCTCCTTATTAATATTCTTAAACATAAAGAACTCATGCAAATTGATTTTTTAAAAAAGAAGCAATAACATTTCAGTAGAAATATGGACAGCAGATAAAACAGGAAATGCAATTACTTAGTTCACATGAAAAAAAGGTTCATCTCTACTAAAAAGCAAAGAAATAAAAATTAAAACAAGATCTTAAACCTAGAAATTTAGCAAGGAAAACCTGATAACGCTTAGCCCTACACTGGTAGGAGTGTAAATTGGAACAAACTTTTTGGAAGGCAACCTAATAAAATTCATGAAAACCTTAAAACATGTATACCCTTTGGTGCCAGTGACTTGCCTTCTAGGGATCTAACCCAAGAAAATAATTAGAGATGTGGTAAAGATTTAGGTATGGACATATTTACCTCCAGATTATTATAGTAATGAAAAATTGAAAAGAAACTAATTGTCCATCAGTAGATAAATGGTCAAATAAATTGTGGGACATAACATACAGTGGACTTCTATGGGTAAAGCTCATACCAGAAAGCTAAATGAAATAAAATAGAAGATAGGCTACATTTATAGTGTGATCTCAGTTACACATTTAAAAAAATATAAGTATGTATAAAGAATTATGCAAGGAAGTACTCTAGAACGTTTATTGTCTATTATCTATAGGTTGTGGGGTAATAAGGGATTTTGTTTCCTTCATTAGAAAAAAATTATTTTCAAGTTTTCTACAATGAGCATGTATTACTTGTATCAATATTATCAGAAAAAAGTGTGATTTATAATATATTGATGGTAAAAATATTGAATATATCTGTATAAATCTGCATTCTTCAGTGTTTTTTATGTGGCAGGTTTGCTTAAAGTAAGGCTATATCTTCCTTCCCTTTTCTGAAAAGATATAGCCCTTTAACTAGGAGATGCACCTGTTTTTACAGCCTTATTTTTTGACTGGTACACAGCTCACTGCGCTTTAAAAATGATATATTTTATTCTTTGTGCTTTTTTCATTCATTAAAATAATACATGTTGGGCTTCCCTGGTGGCGCAGTGGTTGGGAGTCCCCCTGCCGATGCAGGGGGCACGGGTTCGTGCCCCGGTTCGGGAGGATCCCACGTGCCGCGGAGCGGCTGGGCCCGTGAGCCATGGCCGCTGAGCCTGCGCGTCCGGAGCCTGTGCTCCGCAACGGGAGAGGCCACAACAGTGAGAGGCCCGCGTACCGCAAAAAAATAAAATAATAAAATAATAATAATACATGTTCATTGTAGAAAATATGGGAAGTACAGGTATTAATAAAACTTAATCCCAAACTCACTCTCCATTTTGCTGTATTTCCTTCTAGTCTTTCTCTTGTTTGTGAAATTGGATCATACTAGAGTTTTTAGTCCTGCCTTTGTCACTTACCATTATATCCTGAGCATTTTTCTACACCTTTAATAAATGTTTTTTGAATATATTATTTTAATGACTGCATAATCCATCATATGGCTATATTCTACTTTATTTAGGTGGTCTCATATCAGTAGATATTATTCACGATCCTGTTTTATTCATTATTATAAAACTGCAATCAAAATTATTAAATTTAAAAAAAATATTAAATTTAAGGATGTGGCGAAATTGGAACCTTCATACATTGCTGGTGGGAATGTAAAATGGTGCAGCTGCTGTGGAGAACATTTTGGCAGTTCTTCAGAAAGTTAACATAGAATTATATGACCCAGCAATTCCACTCTTGGGTATATACCTATATTACCCAGTGTGCTCGGGCTGCCAACAAAATACCACAGACTGAGTAGCTTAAATAACAGAAATTGAATTTCTCATAGTGCTGGAGGTTAGAAGTCCAAAATCACAGTGCCGACTGTGTTGATTTCTGGTGAGGCTTGCAGGTGGCCACCTTCTTGCCGTGTCCTCACATGGCCTTTTCTCTGTGCTCGTGCGCTTCTGGTATCTCTTCCTTTTCTTCTTATAAGGATACCAGTTGTATTGGATTAGGGCCCCACCCTTATGACCTTATTTAACTTTAGTTACCTCCTTAGAGGCCCTGTCTACAAATGCAGTCACACTGGGGTTAGGGCTTCAATGTATGAATTTTAGGGGGACACAGTTCTGTCCATAACAATACCAAAAAAGAACTGAAAACAGGAGCTCAAACGTGCTTGTACATCAGTGTTCACATCAGCACTGTTCATGAAAGCCAAAAGATGGAGACAATCCAAGCGGTGGTTTGGGGGTGATGAAAATTTTGGGAAATAGGTAGTTGTGATAGTTGTACAACATTGTGAATGTAATTAATGCCAGTGAATTTTACACTTAAAATTGGTTAAAATGGCAAATTGTATGTTTTATATATTTTACCACAATAAAAAAATTAATAAAAAAGTATTGAACTTAAATTTCTGTGCACATCTCTATTTCCTTATGAGAAATTATTAAAAATGGATTTATTCTGCCGAAGGGGTGTGAGCATTATTAAGGCTCTTGATACATACGGGCAAATTGCTTTCCAGAAAGGTTCTCTCAATTTGTACTTCCACAAACAGTATATTAGAGTGTATGTTTTCCCGTGTTCTCACTAGCACTGAATATTATTTTTTATATTCTTATTTTGATAGACAGAAAAGTATCTTATTGTTGTATTAGTATTGCGATGAGTTAGTGAATCTGAAAACGTTTAAATATATGTTTATATGGTATTTATTAACTGTTTTGCTTTTTGACTATTTTTGAAGGAGTATTTGTATTTTGTTATTGATTTGTAAGGACTTTTCATAGACTAAGTTACAAAATTCACATACTTTCTCGGGGTTTTTTTTCCTCTTTAATTTTCTTTATAGTATTTTTAACATCTATGAAATATTGTTTAAAGTGTATGGAGTCAAATCTATTTTTCTTTGTCATCTGTGGTTTTTTTCCATTACTTTTATGCTTAGAAAGTCCTTCTCCATACAGGAGACAAATGTTCACCTATTCTTTATGGTTATTTTAAGGTTTCACTTTGTTTTTACATTTAACTCTTTAATTCATCTGGAATTAATTTTGGTAAATAGTGTGAGGGAAAAAGATCTAACCTTATTTTCAACCAAGTAACCAATTGTCTCTGAGTTGTTGATGGAATGATACTTCCTTTCTCTACTGGTTTTGAAGCACTACCATTCTCAGACAGTAAATTTTTATATATTCTGTTTCTGGGTGATTTCCATTCCATTGAGCTATGCCACACCATTCCAGGTATGTAGGTTTATAATTTTTTACTAACTGGAGTTTAAGAAAAACCACGCTACTCATTTTTCAAAAGTCCCTTGGCTATTTACACCTATTTATTCTTCCTGTGCTTAGTAGACACACTTACTAAGACTTTTCTTTGGAAAAGCAAGGTCTCTGCTGTTAACTGACAGTGAGACAGATCACTTAACCCCTCAGTGTCTCAGTTTTCTCATCTGTAAAATGGAGAAAAGAACATCTTCTTTTGCCCAACTTCCAGGACGATTGTGGGGATCAAATGAGATGGCTGTGAAAACACTGTAAAAAATAAAAACCAGTGTTTTTTTTTAATTTATTTTGGAAGGAAATAGGTGTTTTTGGTTTTATTTATTTATTTGAATTTTATTTATTTTTTTATACAGCAGGTTCTTATTAGTCATCCATTTTATACACATCAGTGTATACAAAACCAGTGTTTTTTACAGTTGAAATAGGCAGCGATCCTAGGGGTCTTGGACTTAGGTATTAAGTGGATGGCAGGGTTGTGCTTAGTTTTGGAGGTTTTGGCACTGGACTCTCTCTTTCTCCCACAGAGCGCTTCGACCATCACTGCCCCTGGGTGGGGAATTGTGTTGGAAAGAGGAACTACCGCTACTTCTACCTCTTCATCCTTTCTCTGTCCCTCCTCACGATCTATGTCTTTGCCTTCAACATCGTCTACGTGGCCCTCAGTGAGTATACAGGGCAGTGTATGTTGCTGGAGGGGTGGGTGGTGGGAGAAGACTTGAGGACAGCTTAGGAGAGTGGTTCCGTATCCTGGCGGGACTTTACCATTGCAAAGCCACCTTAGGACCAGTTAGAAGTGTGCACTACTATCTGCTCCTGAACAGAGCTCCAAACCTCAGCTCACATCAATTAGGATTTACCGAGTGTGTTGGTCTTCTCAGTGGCCCTCTGCTGGAGACCAGCACCATAATTACTGGTCTGTACCTAGAGTACTGGGCATTTCTGAGGTGATCCCAAAGGTTGGGGATGTATTTTTGCCTGTATGTGTCACCTCTTTTGCCTCATAAGACCTGCCCTTGTGTCAGGTGGTAGAAGGGGTTACACCAGAGAAATGTCTTTTAGTGGCTCATGGTCTACTTTGGGAGATAGAAAATATACACCTGTGTGTGTGTGTGTGTGCGCGTGCGCGTGTGCACATGCACACATACACACACATAAAACAGCCCAAGGGCAGATGGGATGAGGAGTTAAAGGAGTGGTCTTAATCCAGGCAGCTTCCTGGGGAGAGATGAGTCCTGAGCTGGATTTTGAGCAGTGAAGAGATATGGATTGATGAAGAGAGAGGATTTTTCTTGGATATTTCTGATTTCTTTCATCTGTGAATGAATTTCCCGCTCCATGGCCATAGCTGGAGGCTAGGGAAAAGGGAGGGGAGCCAGATGCTTGGCTTGTGGCCGACTCTCTAGTCCAGTGTTGGGTCCTGTATTGAGAAGGTGGACCCTTTAGTCAAGAGAGTACCAGCTTGGAGGTGTGAGTCCCTTGCCTGAATGAGGGCTTATCTCTTGCCGGCTTGTAACAAGGGATAGGGAGGGAAGAAAGTGAGTAGGCACTAGGGTATGTGTGTATTTTTTACTAAAGTTACTAATCTTTCTCTCTACTCCTCCTCCCAATTTCACAGAATCCTTGAAAATTGGCTTCCTGGAGACATTGAAAGAAACTCCTGGAACATATCCTCCCCTGGCAGGATGTCCCCGTGAAGCCCTCTTAAACTACTTTTCAGCATGCTTTCTGTCTGCAGTTCTCCACCATCTCATTTTTCAGACATCAGAGAGTGCCAACGTCTAAAATTTTTAAATGTAGCCTTAGTGGTAGCAACTAGAATGGAGGATGGCCAGGGCTTAAAGGGAGGTCTTTCCTTCAACTTTGTCTCCACTGCCTCCCTCCCAAGTCCTTCTGATCCCAGGCTCAGCCCTGCATTCTCTAGTGGGCTATACTTTGCTCTCAATAGACCTCTTGCATCACTTACTAGAAGTCCCACCTTCCTGTTACAGCTAAGCTTATTTTGTACAGAAGTTACATTTCTGAAAAGGAGATTCAGATGGGATTTCTAGAAATCACATTCTGGTTTCTTTCCCACCAGTTGTTTCATCTATAAAGTTTATTTTTTGATGTGTTTTCCATTGGCAGTGATGGCCAACGTTGTTTAGCTTTGGACCCCTCCTAAATGTCCCCTTCGAAGAGCCAATGATGAATAAACAGACAAACACCTAAATAGACTAGATCTGTTAGAGAGCTACTTGTAGTGGATAAACAGGCATCCTTTACCTTTCATGAGGGATATAGCCAGCAAGTTTAGAATTCACCCATTGTTATGTATGGATATATATTTGTGGTATATGTTCCAAGGGGTAAAGATGGTGTGACTGGTGTCATGAGTATGGGCTGCGGCATCAAGTTCCGTGGTGTGGCTTCTTCAATATTCCTTAACCAACACCTCACTGTTCTAGAAGTACTCATTTGCTTCTTCACACTCTGGTCCGTCGTGGGACTGACTGGATTCCACACTTTCCTTGTGGCTCTCAACCAGACAACCAATGAAGATGTGAGTCAACTTTTCCTCTCCTCATTACATATTCTTCTATCAAAAGCCTATTCTCTAATTACCTGCTGGAGAACTGAGTCTCCAGGGCCTGGGAGGTTGAGGCAGGCAGAAAGCCAGGTGTGGGAGATTGTTAAACCAGGTGTGTAGAAGAAAAAGCAGACTGCTTTGTTTGGAGCTGAATGCCTGTAGGGAATTAGGAAGAAGAGATTGAATATGGTTGGGTGAGCACAAGGTCTTTAGCTGTTCATAGGTCCTTAAAAGCTAACTGGTGCCTCTGGGTTTGGAATGGAGAGGGACAGTTGCATTGAATAAGTCCTTGCTTTTAAAAAGTTACCGATTGGGACGTCCCTGGTGGCGCAGTGGTTAAGAATCCGCCTGCCAATGCAGGGGACACCGGTTCGAGCCCTGGTCTGGGAAGATCCCACATGCTGCGGAGCAACGAAGCCCGTGCGCCACAACAACTGAGCCTGTGCTCTAGAGCCCGTGAGCCACAACTACTGAGCCTGCGTGCCGCAGCTACTGAAGCCTGCACGCCTAGAGCCCGTGCTCCGCAACAAGAGAAGCCACTGCAATGAGAAGCCCGCGCACCGCAACAGAGTGGCCCCCGCTCGCCGCAACTAGAGAAAGCCCGCGTGCAGCAACGAAGACCCAGTGTAGCCTAAAATAAATAAATTAATGAATTAAAAACAAAAATTTACCGATTAATCCATATTCATTGTAGAAAATCAGGAAGTACAGATGAGTAAAAAATAGCAAATAAGTCCCTGTAATTTTACCTCCTAGGCATCACCATTGTTAATGGTATGATCTATAGTCTTCTAGACTTGTCTAGACTTGTTCTCACGTTTGTTTATGTGAATATATTATGTATTTTTAAATGGAAATAATACATAACGCTCAGGTATCTGCTTTTTTACTCTATTGTGAATATTTTTCCGTGGCTATGCATGTATTTCTCTTTTTTTTTTCTGTTGTGGTAAAAGACACATAAAATGCACCATCTTTTTTTTTTTTTTTGGCTGCGCTGAGTCTTCGTTGCTGCGCACAGGCTTTCTCTAGTTGCGGTGAGCAGGGGCTGCTCTTCGTTGCAGTGCGTGGGCTTCTCATTGCGGTGGCTTCTCTTATTGCGGAGCACGGGCACTAGGCGCGTGGGCTCAGTATCTGTGGCACAGGGGCTTAGTTGCTTCGTGGCATGTGGGATCTTCCTGGACCGGGGCTCGAACCCGTGTCCCCTGCAGTGGCAGGCGGATTCTTAACCACTGGACCACCAGGGAAGTCCTTAAAATGTACCATCTTAAACCATTTTTTAAGTTTACAATTCAGTGGTATTAGTACATTCACATTGTTGTGCAACCATCACCACCATCCATCTCCAGAACTTTTTCATCTTCCTGTGCTGCATGTATTTCTTCAACATAATGTTTAAGCCTTGGCTTTTATCTTGCAGATCAAAGGCTCATGGACAGGGAAGAATCGTGTCCAGAATCCCTATAGCCATGGCAATATTGTGAAGAACTGCTGTGAAGTGCTGTGTGGCCCCTTGCCCCCCAGGTACTCAGAGGACTAGAAGATCCTGGAACTCTTGGGACAAGCAGTTTGACCTGATCCTGTCACCTGGTGTGATGCATTCTTCTGAACATGGCCTCTTCGTGTCAAAAGAGGTCTTCCCAGGGATTGTCCCTTGGTGCCGTATCTACATGGACCATAGGCCATGGGCTGGTTGTTTTGAAGGGATGACCTTTCATTCTTATTTTATCTGTTTGTTCCCTTGTTAATGTGGTATTCCCTGGTTTGTGGAAGAAAAAGTGAATGGAAGGTAGGAGATGTGTGCTAGGATCAGACTAGACTGCCAAAGGGCAGGTTTATATTTTCCAGCACACACAGGAAGATTCAGTGGGGTGGGTGGGTGGAGAGGTGGATGCAAAGTGCTTTGTTAACTCTCCTGTCTCCTTCAGTGTGCTGGATCGAAGGGGTATTTTGCCACTGGAGGAAAGTGGAAGTCGACCTCCCAGTACTCAAGAGGCCAGTACCAGCCTCTTGCCTCAGAGCCCAGTAAGTGTTCCTGACTTTTTAAGGCTTTTAGACTTTAAGACTGAGTTGGGGGTAGAGGGTGTAGACTAAATTTACACCTTAGAGATATAATTAGGCAATTTTGTGTCCAGTCACTCCAGCTTCCCTGTCTCTGCTTCTGCCCTGACATTGCCTTAAGATCTTTGTGCCCTTGACATAGATTGAGATCTAGTCATTTCTTCAACATTCTGTGCCAGCCAATGTGCTAGGTGCTAGGGATACACCAGTGAACAAGTCACATAATGCGTCTGCTCTTATGGAGCTCATTGTCTAGTGGGGATGAGAGAAAACAGGTTATTAGTCCGTGTAGTGAAAAGTGCCTTGATGAGGGAAGCATAAAATGCTATAGGAGCAATGACAGGGGTCAGGAGGGTGGGTTGGAGTTAGTGGTGTGGTTACCTTGGTAGAAGGAGGCTTCCTCACTGGAATATGCAGATGTGGAAACTCTCCAAGCTATACTGATCACATATGCTTTAATAAAGTATGTTCCTAAAATTATTAGTTGAACTTTCTTTTTTTTGTAATAGCTCTGTTGAGATATAATTCAGATACCATAAAATACCTGTTTAAAATGTAGGATTCACTGGTTTGTAATATGTTCACAGAACTGTGCTATCATCACAACAATCCATTTTAAAACATTTTCATTGCCCCCCCAAAAAACCCCTGTACCCATTAGCAGTCATTCTCCCTTTCCCCCCAGTTCCCTCAGCCCCATCCCTAGGGAACTATTAATCTACTTTCTTTTGCTGTAGGCTTCTTCTGTACATTTCATAAAAATAGAATCATATTATATGTGGTCTTTTGTGACTGGCTTCTTTGATTTAGCCTTGTATTTTCAAGGTTCATCTATGTTGTAGCATGTAGCAGTACTTCTTTCCTTTATACGGTTGAATAATATTCTGTTATATAGATAGACTACATTTTATTTATCCATTCATCAATTGGTAGACATTTAGGTTGTTTCCACCTTTTGGTTATTATGAATAATGCTGTAATGAACATGTGTATGCAAGTTTTTTTTTTTTTGACACAACTCAATTCAGATTTTTTTTAGCAGATATTCATTTTTAATTATTTATTTATTTTTGGCTGTGTTGGGTCTTCGTTTCTGTGCGAGGGCTTTCTCCAGTTGTGGCAAGCGGGGGCCACTCTTCATCGCGGTGCGTGGGCCTCTCACTATCGTGGCCACTCTTGTTGCGGAGCACAGGCTCCAGACGCGCAGGCGCAGCGGCCATGGCTCACAGGCCCAGCCGCTCCGCGGCATGTGGGATCTTCCCGGACCGGGGCACGAACCCGTGTCCCCTGCATCGGCAGGCGGACTCTCAACCATTGCGCCACCAGGGAAGCCCAGTTGGTTTTTTTGTATATTGATTCTGTATCCTGAAACCTTGCTAAACTTCTTTTATTAGTTCTAATAGATTTTTAGTAGACTTGAACGTTCTTTTAAAATCAAATTCTCCTGGAATTCCCTGGCGGTCCAGTGGTGAGGACTTAGCACTTTCACTGCCATGGGCCGGGGTTCAATCCCTGGTTGGGGAACTAAGATCCCACAAGCCACGCAGCGCGGCCAAAAAAAAGAAATCGAATCCTACTCTTAGATGAATGCTATTTGTAAGTTAGATAATTGTTCTCTACTTTGCCTTTCTTAAATTTTTAATTTTCTTTTTTGAAGTATAGCAAACTCATGTTTATATATCATTATCATCATTTTGAATATTGTTTTTCTGATGAGTCTGATCTTAAATCATTACAGTACAGGTTAGTGATTCTCAGTTGAATGTGGGGAAGGGTGGTATTTTAGAATCACTCAGGAGGCATTTTCAAACCAGATATACCATCTGAAGATTCTACCACCCCACCCTCTTTGGTTTAGAATCACTGTTCTAGGGAGGTATGTGTTAGGGCCGAAAGAAGATTGAGAACCACCATGTCAGGCCTTGTTAGACAAATATGTTATAACATTGTGTTGTGAAGGAGGGAAGGTGGTCTGTGTAATTATTTGTGATCCCTTTTATTATTATCATGCATAGTAATAGAAATATCTGTCCACAACAGACAGTTAAGAATAGAACTCAAATAAACTTCAATTGCCTTCTGCTGAGAAGACGACAGTCTAGTCTTGGTTCTGAGTTTGGTGTTGGTGGCGGCATATCTGTAGCGTCAGTGTGGTTGATGGGTTCAGAGGAAGAGTTCAGTGTCTATGGGTTATCTCCATTTGTATTTTGAGGGAGAGCTTTGTATTGAATTTGATATCTTTTCCTTCTCAGGCTCCAACAGACCATCTAAGCTCCGATGAGATGCCGGAGGACACCAGCACTCCTGAAGAGATGCCACCCCCAGAGCCCCCAGAGCCCTCACAGGAGGCCACTGAAGCTGAGAAGTAGCCTATCTATGAAAGAGACTTTTGTTGTGTCTGATTAGGGCTGTGAGAGATTTAATGGGAGAAGATAACCTGAGACAGAGAGCAAGTAAGCTGTTCCTATTACTGTTTTTCTTTGGTCTTTATTCACCCAGTTGTAAACTGGCATTTTCTTGCTGCAAGCTTTTTTAAATTTCTGGACTCCAAGCAGTTGCAGAAGATGTCAGTCACCTCTGGTAACTGGACAAATGGGTCCCTTGGGCCCTGGCACTGGTTTTCCATGGCCTCAGCCACAGAGGCCCCTTGGACTCCCCTCTCTTCCCAGATCCCAGCTCTCCTGCTTGGGGTCACTGGCCCAATTCTGGGGTAAAGGTTCCTGAGACTGACTCAGATCCTCTCAAGCTGCTGTGCATCATGAGTCCAGGGGCAGTCACAGAGAACTCTGGCCAGGGAATTCTAACTGGATTCTTGAGGCCTTCAGAATGGAGGGGGATGGAGAGTGGGCTTGGAAGATTCTCCTGGCTACAAAGTGCCAACATTGCCAGCAAATCCTTTCAGGAATGGGGTAGGCAGTTTCCACTTGTATTTATTCGTGCAACTTCTCCTTTGTCCCCTGTCCACTCTCTAACACCCAAGCCCCACGCTTTTCCAGTGAGATATATGTAAGTAATTGCAGTATAGATAACAATTCACATTTCTCGTAGACTACCCAGAAACTTTTTAATACCTGTGCCGTTCTCAATAAGAACTTATGAGATGCCAACGGCACGGCCCCTCGCACTCTCTGTCTCATGTCTCTTCCTCTCTCATTAGCCCCTTTTAATTTGTTTTCCTTTTGACTCTTGTTCCCGTTGGGAGCAGGAACGGCAGTAATAAAAGTCTGCACTTTGGTGGTTCCTTTTCCTCAGAGGAAGCCCGAGTGCTCACTTAAACACTACCCCCTCAGACTCCCTGTGTGAGGCCTGCAGAGGCCCTGTATGCACAAATGGGGAAACTAAGGCACAGAGAGGCTCTCCTCTCCTCTCCCCCTATGTCCCCTCAAAAAAGAAAAAAAAAAGAAAAAAAAGGATAACCAGTACTTCCATTAGGCCTCGGCTGAGTGAGGAGGGAAAGCCCCGCACTGCTGCCCTCCTGGGGGACCCACTCCAAGGCCTTGGCCCACCGCGGGCTTGGTAACCACACCGGGGGCTTTCTCCAGGCCCCGCTCTTCCAGCACTTCCACCGGCAGAGTCCCAGAGCCGCTTCACCCTGGGGGTGGGCTGTGGCCCCCAGTCAGCTCTACTCAGGACCTGCTCTATTTCAGGGAAGAAGATTTATGTATTATATGTGGCTATATTTCCTAGAGCACCTGTGTTTTTCTAAGCCAGGGTCCTGTCTGGATGACTTCCGGGGAGGGGGGGAGTGTAAAGCAGAACTTTTAATCTATTTGAAGGCGATTAAACTGTGTCTAATGCAAGCTGCCTGCCTCCTCCTTCCCCCTTCCATTTCAAGAACCACCATGGGGGTGTGAATATCTTTGGGGGGTGGGGTGGGGGTGGGGGTTGAAGGGGGTGCTTGTTACTACACATACTTCCATTTTCCAGGGGGCCCTTGGGTTGGAGAGGTAGCTCCCAAACTCTCCATTGACCTATACTACATTCTGGGTTGAAGTTTACCGTATTCTTGACTATGAAAAGAGGCCTTTCAAGGCCATGAACAGTGTTAGAAAGATTGGGAGGGTCAGGGGTTATATTAAATTAAGAGAACAAGTTCTTTAATAGGATATTGTTTTTATGCAGATGGATGCTGTTAATTGCAAATGAGTCTTGGTTATTAAAGCAGGCTCCTCAGGGCCTCCCCTTGGAAATATTTTGTTAGTGATCTTTTACAAGTGATGGTATATATTTCTTTTTAAATGGTCTGTAATCAAGATCCCTTACCAGTTCTTGTCTCGCTCTTCCCAGTTAATCAGAAGTAATGAAAAAAAAAAAAAGAAGTAATGAAATTCGGCCGCTCCTAGCTTTTTCTCTATGTCTTCCTATTTTCTTGTAGCAGGATTTGAGTTTAGCAATCCTTAGAGAGACAGAGAGACAGACTGGGAACTCTGACTGACTCAGATTCCGGTCCTATCTGCCTCTACTTTCTCATTCTTTTTCTGGCTCTCTCAGTTTTGTCCTTGTAGTTAGATTTTAGTTAGTTCAAAATAAGGCCAAGCCTGGAGAGTTGGGAAGATACTAGGTTTTTCCAGTTAACCTGCCACTCAGATGAACCCATTTTTAGTCAGTTCTCAACCCATCCTGTCTTAGCCCATCTCCTCTCTCCTCCCTCAACTTACCTCAGTCACTCTTCTGTTGACCCTTGTGTGAGTTAGAGAAGCTTTCTTTTTCTGAGGTCAAGGGTCAGAATGGAAACCCCTTATCATTAGTGTGAAATGATCTTTTTTTTTAAAAGCTTCTGCTTTTCCCTACTCCCTACCCTTGTTCTTTTCCTATATAAATCTTCTGCATTTAAGACCTTGGCCTGAAGATCTGTCCCGTTCATACCATGCACCGGCTGGGACTGTTCCTAGTCTGAGTTCTGATCAGAGGGGAGATTGAAGAATTGGTCCCTCCCAGGGGAATAGGCTTTAAATTGTTTGCTCTTTTCAATGGCTGACATTCTTTCCACCTCTCCCCTTCCTCCCCATTCCTTAAGTTTCCTATGCACCCCACTTCCCCAGACCAGGGTGGTTGGCACGGATCCAAAACCTCTGGGGGTTGGTGGAATTTGGCTCTTTGAGGCCTCTTTTTTTTCCTTCATGTCCCTTTGGCCCTGGGGCCCTGCTTGCCACAGTGGAGAACACCATCTCCCCCTTTGCTTTTTTCACCAGTGGCGGCAGTGGGTTCTAATTCTATAGCAGCTAAACTCCATTCTTCCTGCCCTGCCCTTCCTGCGTTTACCCTTAAGGCCCCTTTTCCTACTGACCAAATCTCTTTACCTTGTTGGGGGAAAAAGAAGTATTTTGTTTTTAAATCTATTTTCTAACTTAAATGCAATTTAATATGTAAATCTCTGCACTTTTGTGTGAGCCTACGAATGTGTATGTGTGCTGGGTTTTTCACTCTGGTGTTTCGTAATAAAGAAATCCTTCTTTTCGGGGGGAAGCCAATTAATGAAGGAGACTTGAATGGTTTTAGAAATACAGGGATGTCTGTTTCTTTGTGCTTCTGCCTCATTTCTTTACTTGTGCCTAGCGTGCGTGACCGGACCCCTCCCCCACCTTTTGACCCCCTTCTTTTGAGAGGGCCTTCAGCCTAGTGGGGCAGAGAGAGGGACCTGAACTGTGTGTCTGGTGCCCCTCTGAGACCACTTGGATTGGCTCAAGTGGTAACCTAGCAACCTAGCCCTCCTCCCTCTCCCCATAGCCTAGGCCCGTTAGTCCTTTTCTTCTAGCTCAGTTCATTTTGTACCCCTTTAGGCTTGGGGCCAGGCTAGGGAAAATCACCAAGGGATCACAGTAAATTTTTTTTTAATGATAATTTGCTCTTGTGCCTTGGTGATACTAAAGAAGACCAGTACTTCCAATAATTCAAAGAGCATTTGTGTCAGTTTTGAGAATACATTCTAGGAATTGCTTGCTGTTCTTGAGCAGTGCGTTTTAGAAACTGTATCAAAGGCTAGAACTGCAAATATCGTTAGTTTTAAAGGATGCAAGCCCAACTCACAAAAAAGGGAGTCATTGTGGATTTCATGTTTTGGATAAATATGAAAGGGGAATGGGAACTAACATATTTTTATAGTTTTAATATCATACACTGAATTTCCAGTAATGCAACAATTGTGTAAATTGAGTGAAGATGGTACTTTATTTTACAGAAGTTTACCAAGAGTTGTGATCTTTGAAAATCATGTCGCCAGTAGCAATGCCATTCATGGATTTTTAAGTTGCCAATACTTAGTCTTCCTCTGTAGCAGCTGCATTCGCAGTGAATCTACATATATAAGTGGAAGCATCTGACTGTTAATCTTTTAGTATAGTCTTGTGCAGGCATTTGTGTACTGAAATATCTATTATCTGATTATAAATGACTTTCCTTTTATTTCTCCTTTATACTATAGTTAGTGTATTATATTGCTATTCTGGAAATTACGTGTATAAGCAGTTTATATTAACTATGAGATTCATTTCAGGGTGGCGAAGGGTATGCTGCAAAATATTGTATATACCAACGGAGGGCTGGGGCTGATAGGGTTGAGAACTGTTGGACTAGATTATCTCAAAGGTCCCTTTCTACCTCTAAATATTTGGAAAATTTAGAAAATCAACAAACACCGCCCCATCCCCTTATACCTTTAACATGCTTTTTAAATTTTAAAAGTAACACATGTTCATCAAATTTAAAAGTAGCACATGTTGAAAATTTTGAAAGTACAGGAAAGTAAGAAGATTGAAAAATCACTCATAAACACATCACCAAATATAATAATCACTGTTTATGTTTTGGTGTATTTCTTTGTGGTCTTTTTTCTGTACATATATATTTTTGAACATAACTGGAATTCAACTATAAATATAGTTTTGTAATCTTGCTTTTTTTACTTAGCGTTTTCCATATCATTAGAAATTATTTGAAAATACTTCTTAATGACTCCATAATACGTGCATAACCTTTTCCCTATTGTCAGACATTTAGGTGTCTCCAATTTTTCATTATTATGAATATTGCTGTGATGAACTTCCTGATATATGGGCATATCTTATTTCCTTAGGATAGATTCCTAGAGGTGGAATTACTGAGTCAAAGGGAGCGCTCTTTTAAAGGCTCTTTATAAATATGGCCAAATTGCTTTACAGAAAGGCTGTTCCAGTTTGTCCTACCAGCTTTGTATCAGGGAGCCTCCTTCAACACACCTCAGTTAAACATTTGGTAATTTAGTAGCTAGCTGTAAACTGGTATCTTGACGCCTTCATTTCTTAATTTCTATTTCTTCCGTTAATAATGAGGTTAAACATTTTCCACACCTCCCCCTGCTTTATGTTTCTTGCTTTTTGTATTCTGCGAATTGGCCTTCCAAGTCCTTTATCTTTCTTCTGGTATTAGGGGGTTTTCTACTTAATTAATAAATGAAAGCTTGGAGCTCACCCTCCACCATGGGCCAGGAAGTGAAGGGGCCTTGATTTAGAAGTTGTTTTACAACTCTGGAGCATGGCATAGAATTACCTCCCTAAAGTTCCATGTCCCTTCGCTCTCTTCAAGCTCCCCTCCCACTGCCTTTTCTGCCAGCCACTGCCCATCTTCAGCTTCTGACTGTTCCAACTTGGCCAAGTGGGTGATAGTTTTGTGCCCCAAATTAGAGACATGATTGTCATAAAACCTGGCCTCTGTCCATGACACCCCTGAAAGGAAAACACTGATCATGTAGAGTCCACGTTGCTTGTGCTCACTCTTGCTGCCTCTCTCTCTCATCAGAAAATTAAGTACTGTGACTTATCTAAGGTCACATGGACAGTTACTGGTAAAGCAGAGACCAGAATCCAGATGTCCTCACTCCCAGTCCAGAGAGTTTTCTGGCATAACCCCCTGCCCCTCAGTCGAGCAGGTGTAGACAGAGAAAGGAGTTTGAATAATTCCAAGTGTCACTTGAATGAAATGAGCCTTTCCTTCATTTAACATTCAATAAATACTTGTTGAAAACTGACCATGTGCTAGGGTTAACTTTAGGAGAAATGGCATTGCTGACCCCATTCTCTTGTGAGTTGAGAAACAGCAATAATTTTAGGATTTTTTTGCCATTTTGGATGAATTTTACCAATGATCTCTCCCTTTTGGGCATGCAGAGGGCTGACTATATATAGTCAGACTGATATGGGGGTAGTTGTTGGGTTTTTGTTTTGGACTTAAATCTCTTAAATCTCTCTGCAGACCCCTGCACTTAGATTGAACTGGTGGTGGGGTTTCTTTAGCACAGAAAGTCAGGAAGTTGCCTTGCCGAGTTCCCACAGTCAAATCGCCTGTCCCTTTGTGAGGGCCATTGCCCTGGGCTCTCTCTGACGCTATCCCTGGCAGGTCCCAGAGGCAATGGTATACAAATGCTGTATTGGTAACTGTGAAGTTCTAGGAAAAGGTGAAGCCTACATATCAAGTGCTATAGAATTCCGTTTATTTAGGACCTTCCTGGAGGAGGAATGTTGGCTGGGTCTAGAGGAGAGGCAGTTCCTTCCCACTTGATTGTGTTGTTGGCTGAATAATGTAGAATGTGGCCCACGTTGTATGAGAAGCCAAGGTAGCCTCTATTGTGAAGGAGAGGTGGGAGAGCCACTTCTTTTCCCCAGCTGGGAAACCTCATACCTCATCCTGAATTTCCTGACTTGGGAGGGGGGAAGGTGTTGAACCTCACTGAGACTACCGTGATCAGTGCCCATTTTCCCCTTACAAACCTCTTTTAGCTTTTGTTTTAATGCCCTTGGTCTCTAGTGGCCCCGCTGAGGCCTCCACTTCTGTGAGAAGCCTGGGCGGGGTTTCTATGAGTGAGAGGCAGACCATGCTGCCTGAGAGTCTGGGCGGGAGCAGGAGAGGGAATTTGTGGAGGCGATAGCCATTTTTGTTGGGGGGAGGGGGGAGCTGATCAGGACCTACCTGGGGAAATAAAGTCAAGGAGTGACAGGCAGGGGTGATGGTTTAGCTAGAATGTGCTGATACCCCCAGCTGCTTCCCCTGATGGGCTGGGGCGGTATCTCTAATCCTGAACTGGAGAGGAGCTGGCTGGACTCTATCTACACTTTTTCTTTTTGAATCTGGCCTTTAGCCTCTTCTTTCTAGCAGCCCATGGATGTCCAGCGGAATTGCCTAAAATAAGTCTGATACCCAGGGCTGATCATCGTACTGTAGGCTGGGCAGAGCTAGGGCTGTCCCAGGCTCTCAGGTGGGCTTTCTCCCCATCACCGGGCTCTCGGGACACCAGAGCTGGCACCCTCTACCCTGAATCCTAGCACCCTCTGGGAGCTTTGATATAGCATGTCTCTGAGCTACAGCAGTTAGTCTGCAGACAAGCACATGTCAGAGTGGCCTTTGTGCCCATTCTTGAGCTCAGTACCTTGGAGGTTACAAAAAAGTTCAAAAATCCCCAGCATTTATTGTCACTATGTGCCAGAAACTTTATACGCTATCTCATTTATTTCTCTGATAACCCCAAGAGGTAGGTATTATTAGCTCATTATTCTTTTTTGTTTAATTTAATTTTTATTTATTTTAAATTATTTTTAAATTGAGATATAATTAACATATAACATTGTGTAAATTTAAGGTGTGCAATGTGTTCACTTGATATATTTATATATCGCAATATAGATCATTGTTCTTATTTTACAGAAAAGAAATATATGTGTATGTAATTACCTCAAATTCTGTAACTAACTAGTAAGCAGTGGAGCCAGGATTTGAAGACACTTTAGAATGCCAAAGCCTTTGCTCTGGGTCACTACACTAGCTAGGGGTCCAAGGTGAGACTAGCCTTGAAGGGAATGAAATGGAGGTTGCAGGGTGGTGACTTGTTATCATTCATTGAGCGTGAATTTTGTGCTTGACACTGTGCTAAGTATTCTACATACACTAGTTCATTCAATCTGTGTAACAACCCCATGAGGCTAGTACTATTATCCCCACTGTACTGATGTGGAAAGTGAGGCTCAGGGAGGTTAAGCGGCTTGTCCGAAGTGACCCAGCTAGTGAGTGACAGGGCCAAGACTTGAACTCAGGTTGGCCAGAGCTCCTAACTGCTAGTCTTCACCTTCCTGCTCTAGAGGAGCCTCCACTTACTGGAAAGGCCCAAGGGCACAGGAAGAGCCCCATTGCCCTCTTGGACCAGCCCTCCCCCACCTTCCAAGGGGAGCTAGAGGCTACGGCTCCCTGGGCCTCTGACATCCGAGGCTGGGGTGGGGGTATAGGGTCTCCAGCTGTGAAGACTCAGCCTCATGGACACCAGCCCTTGGTTTGCTGGGCTCAGGGTGCCACTTGGCATCTTCTAGATGTCCGTGGGGCTGGATAGGAGCTTCCAGCAGCCCTGCCTGGATAAGGGGCTGCAGGCTTTGCACTGCAGACCTACAGAGGCACTGCTTTCCTCGCCCTCAGGCCCTGGCCTGTAGTCTACATTTCCTCATTGCCCCTCTTCACTGGCCCCTCCCTAAGTCTGGTGATCATTGGAGCCCTTGCACAACTACCTACTTTCAGCCTGTATTCAGCCTACAGACCAAACTGAAGCCCTGTAGCTCTGAGACACCCCCCCACACACACACCCAGGGCAGGGGAGGATTTTAAAACATCATTTTCTCAGTCATTCCTCTTTTTCTGAAATTTTCCTTTCCCCAGCTTGGAGCTAATAGATAGGTATTACCCAGGGGGTTCAAAAGATTTAGGAATCTCCTCTGATAGGCTCCCCTTGGTGTATGTGGATTTTAAGCACTTTGGGTCTTATTCACCCCCACTCCCCATCTTTCCAAAAGCCTCCATCAAAAGGCAGCAGGATCATGACTTTGCTGCTACCGTAAATTGGAGGCTTAGGCCTATTTATTTATTTCGTTTCATTGTTTTCAAATTTTAAAATATTGTTCCTTTTTATAGATATAAAAATAATACTTTTGAAATTCAAATAAGACAAGAATGTATTAAGTGAACACTTCCCTTCCTCGCTCCCCTAATCCCACCCACCCCCTCACAAGATCACTGGTAACCATTTGGTGCAGATTTTTCTGGTCTTTATTCTTGTGTATGTTTCCTTTTCTTAAATAAAAATGGAATCACCCTATAAATAAAGTTTATTACTCACTTTTCCCCCATGATATTGCACAGACTTCTTTTACAAGAACGTTTGTACGTTATTTGTATAATTTTAAAATTTCAATTTAAACAATAAAAAAATCACAAAGATTTTCCCCGTGTCGTTAAATATTTTTCTACAACGTCATGTTTAATGGTACTGTATGAATGAACCATAAGGTATCTAATTCCCCATTTGCGTTGTTTCCAATTTCTTACACAAAGCTGTCGTGAATATCTTTGTCCATATATTTGTGGCCACTCGTGTGGCTCTTTGTAGGGATGGAATCCTGGGAAGGGAATGGCTGGGTCAGAGGGTGTCAGAGGCACATCACAGGAGTGATAGTTTGCCCTCCGGAAGGCTGGCGGGGCTCTGAAAGCTCGTTGGGCTTCCCACTCAACATCTTCAACCTGTCTGAGCTTGTTTCCTCCTCTGTAAATTGGGAAGATGATGGTACTACCTCAGTGGGAGGGGGATAGCATGAGGATCACAGGAGAGATACACGCAAAGCGCGTGGAGCCCAGCACACATGTCGCTGCTTACGAAATGACAGCAACTATTCAGTACCACTACGGCGGTGAGGCCATTTGGGCTGCCCGAAGCCACTAAGGGTAGTGGGATGAGTGCAGCTGAGAACAAAGCTCACACTCCAGTTTGCCCTCCCTAGTGCAGTTAATGCCGGAGAACCAAAGGAAGCCAGGAGTCTCCAGCCCACCTCCCAGGAGATGGTGTAGCTTCAGTGGGCACGCGGTGGGACCCAGGAAGAGGTGACCTCAGAGGGAAGGTCCTGCTCACTGCAGATCTCCCTCTCTTGGACAGCCCTCGGAACAGGCCCTTTGTCGTGGGGTGCGGGGGGCAGGGTGGGCAATGAATAGTTCTAGGAAGAGGGGAATAGCTACCCCCCACCCTCAGACCCCAGCAAGCTGGTGGCCACGGGAGCCAGTGCTCTGAGGAGGGCTGGTTAGTGGTCAGCAGGGTCAAGGGCACTGAGCATCTTTGGGGAAGGGACAGACGGCCCTGACAGTGGAGAACATTTTGCTGAGTCCAGCTTTGAAGGAGACTGGTCTGTTCCGCCCGCCCGCCCGCCCGCCCAACGCTCTCTCCATAGGAAAGATAACCGGAGACGGTAATTTAGTTCTACCTGTTTATTGCTACCAACCCATCTCCCTTCACCCCCCTCATATTTACACCCAAACCGCTCCCCCAAGATGGCTTCTACCAGAGTTCCTGCGACTAGGTCCAAAAGTGTCCACTAAACAGGCAGTCCAAGACATGGCGGGCACTGTTTGCCCTCAGGCCAGTTGGGCCCCAGGAAAGGGTTACTCTGGGAATTCTGGGCATGGACTTGGCACTGGGGTCAAGTACCAGGATCCTTGACTCTCCCTCCCCTTCTGGAGCTCAAGGTCCATCAAAACCTTTAGCAGAGTAAAGGTGGGACAGTGGACTCCCCAGTATCAAGCTTTGTGCTTTCTTTGCTTGTAAGGACCCACAGGAGAGGCCAAGTCTTGCTTCTGAGGGGCCGGTCTGCCCTTGGAAGTCAGGTCGGGCCATCTGCCATTGGCCTTGGGGGAAGTGTCATTTAAGGGGCTGGGAGTGGAAGGGGAGGGCGCTTGTTGTCTGAGGTGTGGGCATTGTTTTAAGCTGGGGGAGTTGCAGCTTGGCTTGAGTTACGTGGGGAAGTATGGAACGGATGAGCAGGAGATGTTTCATTTGGGAGCCCAAGGCCCCTCCAGCCCCCTTAGTAAGCCCCACTGGTGTCCTGGGCCACAGGTAACGGGACAGCAGACGTTTAATATCACAGAATGTCAGAGTTGGCCCTCAGCAACTATCCATTCTTATTCTGACCTGTCCTAGACCCAGATTGAGGAAGGCACTCAGTTCAAGTGGCACAGTGATTTAGTGGCTAAACCTGTAAGAGAATTAAGGTGAAGGAAAGTAGGAAAGATACATGTACATGTGGCTTCAAACCTTATTTAGAGAATCTGGATTCACCTGTGATCAATTAGAGTCCTTTTCGATGACCAGGTTTCCCTAGGGTATTGAGATTGACCTGAACCACCGACTCGGCCCCCTTTTCAGGAGCAGCGCGACAGGGGAAGGTGGTGTGGAGGCAAGGAGGGTTTGGAGGCCTTGGTGGTGAGGGGCATGGGCCCGGTGCCCCCTCAGTGCCCCCCTGCTCTGGCCGCAGCTGGAAGGGCTGTGCTGTCAAGTAGCTGGTGGAGGGAGGCGGCCCGGCTTCGGCGGCTCAGCTTGTCGTGCACTCCAGCCGCGCCTGTAGGGCTCGGCTGGCCTCTGCTGACCTAGGCACCCCTGGGGGAGCGGGGCCGGGCTCGGTGCCAGTCCTCCGGCCCGGGGCCACCGCGGAAGGCTGGGTCCAGCCCCGCGGCCTGGGCTGCTCAGGCCCAGCCTCGGCCCACACTGCTGCCTCAAGGTGCCCCGGCCAGGGAGAGGCCGTGTAGCTGCTCCTCGGCACCCGCCAGCTCTGCTTCATCGCGCCCGCTCTCTGAGCCCTCGAAGCAGCCCGAGTCACGCGGGATGTCCACCTTGGGCTCTGCCACCGTGTGCGCCACTGGCTCCTGGCCGCTCTCGGCGCCCTCTTCCGCCTCCTCGCTGCCGGCTGCCAGGGGCCAGGGAGGGAGAGGAATGTGGGGGGCTTGGCCCTTAGCTGGGAGGGGCTTCAGAAACCCTGGGGGCCCCATGTGGGTGGAGGGACCCTGGGAAGCCCGCTGGAGGCCGTCTCTTCTTCTGGTCACCCACCACCAAGCACCCCTGCCCTTTCTCGGCCCTTCTGGTGGGAGTGGTTTCCAGGCCAGCTCTCCCGCCCAGGAGCTCAAGCTTCTTCAGCACTGAGCTAGTAGCCAGGACACCTGCTCTTGAATCGTGGCTCTGTCATTACCCAACGTGAAGGCCTCGAGTCCATGCCGTATCTTCTCCGGCCCTAAGTCTCCCGTTTGATCCCAAAGGGGGTTGAGCCCGATCGTTCCTAAAACCCCTTCTCATCACAAGCTCTGCCCGAGACTGGAATTCAAGTGTGGAAAGTGCCTGCGCACTGCAGAGGGCTGCTGGGGCAGGACCCGGGCAGGCCTCCCCGCCTAACATGCCCAACTCCAGCGCTCACGCCCCCTCCCCCGCTCCTAAGGCCACTCACTGTCGTAGTCCAGCAGCAGCTCAGCAGCCGTGAGCAGCTTGGCCCGATGCTGTGGGTCCATGATATTCAGCTCATTGAGGTGTGTTTCCCGCAGCTCTTTGAAGTCCTCCAGCGTCTGGTAGCCATTGAGCAGCAGGGTGGACGTGTGCTCCTGTGGGCAGAAGCAGGCCACCAGCGCGGCCGCTTACAAGCTGCCCCCACCTACGACCTGTCTCTCCCCGCAGAGCTGACCTGCCCTGGCCCCCATCCCTTGCTCCTAGACACTAGACTAGGTCCCAGCTCAAACCTCAAGGCCGATGCGCTCCAGCAGCTCATGCAGAGTCTTGGGCTTGGGCCTCTTGCCCTTGCTCTGTCGGCGGCTGGGGCGGGCAGGTCCCACAGCCTCCTCGGGCAGCACGTCCACGTAGATGAACTTGAAAGAGCCCAGCCTGCCATTGAGCAGGCCCAGCCACGTGCCCACAGGCGGCTTTTCGATGATCTGGATCACATCTCCCTTCTGTGGGAGGAGAGCAGAGCAGAACAGAGTGGGGGCAAGGTGGCCCCTTGGCCTCCTGTACCCTCTACCTGTATGGGGTACAGCCTGCCAGCCTCAGCAGGGGCCTGGATGCCAACCTTACCTGCAGTTTCAGTGAGTCATGGTCATACGGGCTGGGAGTGAAGTCGGTGTGGACTCGTGCCCGGCCACAGAAGGGCCCTGTGTACTGGGGGGCAGGTGGTTCCTCCCCGAAGCTGCCAGAGCCTGGGCTGGGGCTGCAGAGCTCACTGCCTGCAGGAAATGGGGCAGGGAGGAAGGTCACCTTTGTCCCCGGACAGCTGCGGCAGTGCCCAGCAGGTACCTTCCACGGGGTCTGGCTAGAAATCCCAAGGATACATGCTGGGGAAGAAAACTGAGCTCTAGTAAGTCTCACACTGCAGAAGGGATTCTGACCCAACCCCTCTGCCACCCCGAAGGAGCATAGCTTCCCTCCTGGCATCCCAGGCATGAAAATAGTTGACCATAGAAGGAGGAATGGCTCACAGATCAAAGACTGGGCAAAGGGGAAGGGTCTCTAGAGAACAACTGGGCCAACACCCCAATGAACAGATGAGGAAAACTGAGGCCAGACAGGCCAAGTGACCTGCCCAAGGCCTCTCACCTTATAATTGGCAGCACTGGGTCTGTTAGACTCCAGGCTTCCTGACTCCCACTCCAGTGCTCCTGGAAGCCACCTTCCACCCAGGAAGCCACATCGTGCATCAATATTTTACTTTCTCTACTCAATAAGACTCTGTGTCGAGTTACAACATCACACGGAAACTCAAGACTTTCTCTCTGGGAAGGGCAGGATGAGGGCCTAAGTGGCTTTCAATGGGGATAGGGAGGTGTCTTTGGAGCCAGAGAAAGATCAGAGGACTTGGAACTAATCCGAAGGGAGAGAACGACAATGCCTCTGTAGGTCTGCAGCGCAAAGCCTGCAGCCCCTTGTCCAGGCAGGGCTGCTGGAAGCTCCTGTCCAGTCCCACGGACATCTAGAAGATGCCAAGTGGCACCCTGAGCCCAGCAAACCAAGGGCTGGTGTCCATGAGGCTGAGTCTTCACAGCTGGAGACCCTATTCCCTCACCCGAGCCTTGGATGTCAGAGGCCCAGGGAGCCGTAGCCTCTAGCTCCCCTTGGAAGGTGGGGGAGGGCTGGTCCAAGAGGGCAATGGGGTTCTTCCTGTGCCCTTGGGGCCCTCCAGCAAGTGGAGGCTCCTCTAGGGCGGAACTAAGTTCAAGCCTGGGTCACCTTGGGCAAGTCACTTAACCTCCCTGAGCCTCAGTTTTCACATCAATAAAGTGGGGATAATAATAGTACCGGCCCCATGAGATTGTTGTGAAGATTTAACGTGAAGAGGGCTGGGAAAGGTCCCAGCAGGCTGACAGTAAAGGTTCATTTCTCTTTACCACCCCCTCCCAGACCCCGCCCTTTCCTCTAGACTCAGCAGGTGTGCCCCTCCTCCCCTCCTCACCTGTGGATGCCTGGCGGCTGAGTGCTGGGAGCTGCGTCTCCTCTTGCTCAGAAAAGGCCAGCGCCATCTTCTCAGGGCCGGGGCTGTCCAGGCTGCAGTCCGGAGACGTCGGGGAGGCTGAGCCCTCCTCCAGAGTATCTCCCTGGAGGGGAGGAGAGGCAGCAAGCCCTGAGCAGCCCCGGGTGCAGAGGAAATGGGCCTGGGCTCCAGGGAGAACTGGGGCCTGGCTGGAGCCCCAGCTCTGCCTCTTGCGGGCTGCATGGCGCCCTCTGGGCCCTAGTTTCCTCTTTCGTGAAGTGGGACTGACAGTCCTTGCCCTGCCCACGTCATGGAATGAGGCTCAACGGGGGTGCTGTGTGAATGCACTTTGTCAGCTCAAAGTGCCAACTTACACACAGAAAAGGCCTCAGTGCCAGAACTGAGACTCAGAGCTGTTACTAGGGCGTAGCCAGGCAGACCACGGCGCTGGAGAGTCACTACTTTTGACTGTGCTCCTATGTGCCAGACAGAGGATTTCATTTAATCCTCACTTGAGGATATGTGCTCCATCGTCCCAAGTTTACAGATGAGCAGTAATGGAGGAACGTTCCCGAGGCCACGCAGGAGCCCACAGACAAGTCGGTCTGACACTAGGGCTCCTGGGCCTCCCCACACCTCAGTGCGGTGGTAACTTTCACAGATGACTCAGTGGCAATAAAAGCCCTGATCTGTAGAAGTTGCCAGCTCCTGTACTGTAAATATTCCCCACCGTGGCCAACAGAGAGCTACCACTCTGGTGTCACTGAATGAGTAGCATCATCGGCTATTTCCACCCCCCAAAGACTGTAGATGCCAGTAACCTCAAGGGCACAGAGGACAGTGAAAGGTAGTACAAGAATTAGGAAATGAGTTTTGAAGACTGACTTTAGTCTTTTTATTTTTAAAATATAGATTTACTTCTAAGTTGGTAGAAGTTAATTTTCAGTAATGGTTGTATCTCACACCTGGCTCACAAAATTCCCGAAAATTTGACCAACTGCTATCCAGAGCTGGCATGAGCCAGTTAGCACACTGCTGCCAGGGCACCTCCTCCAAGAACCAGGAGCAAACCAGACTCGCTGTGTCACTTTAGCAACTTGGACGTGCCTGCCCCACAGCTGTGTGTTCTGCCCTCCCTCCCTGGGCCAAAGCCAGCCTTCTCGATTTTCTTTCATAGGGCCTCTTTGAATCAAGCCTTCCCAATCACAGGGGCTGGTTCCAAGCAAAAGTTTGCGGTGGATGAATTTGCGCTATGTGATCTCATCTCCTCAGACCTGCCTGCCCAGGAAGCTCCTGTTACCCAGAACTTCATCCCTCCTCAGACCCCACTACTGCTCCCTCAGGACCATACCTTCCTGCCATGTCCATGGCTGAGGGAGCTCCCTTCCCAAGGTGACCTTCCTGCTTGTATGGGGCCAGGCATCGTTACCGGAGCGTGGCTGTCACAGTGGCCGTGCTCAAAGCCTACCAGAGCGGTGCCTGTCCTCCCTGTCCCCTCTCCCATGGGTCCCAGGCCTCACCATCTCCTCCGACAGGGCCTTCACCATCATCTTGCCCATCTTCCTGTTCATGGTTCGGGAAATCACGGCCCTCCACTTCTTCCCCAGCTTTTTGCTGCTCTTTCCAGCATCCTCTGGGGGCGGAACACCTGAGTCATCTTCTGGAATCTGTGACAATAAATGTGCAGGTCCAGGAACCCTGGTGACCATGTCTGGGTCCACGACTTGGGAGCAGAAGGCGGCTTTTGGGTCCTGGCAGATGCTGGAGGGGTGGGAAAGAGAGCTCCCCATCCCTTCCCTTTTAGCCCCAGACCTGTCCTAGGCCCTATTCGTTTGTATTTAAATTGGCCCTATTCATTTGCATTTAAATTGACAATTAATTTGCAATCGAAAAGAATGCAGGTGAGGTTTTAGGGCCCAGAATTTTGCTGGGTGAGAGATGTGGGCCCATTGTATTTAAAAAGACTTTGCCTCAACAATCCTAAAAGGGTCTTCCCCCCACCTCCCCACCATTACCCCACCCAGGGCCGGCAACCAGATCCCCCCAAGGAGGCTCTGAAACTCACATTATCATCCAGATTAAATTCCTTCTCGCTCACCACTGGGGAGCTGGGTTTGGATTTGGCAAAATCTTTGAAGCTGCTGGAGCGCTGAAGCGAGAGCTGGAAGAAGCAGAGGTGTTGCCATCAGTGGCACTAAAAATGGTGGCCGAGTAAGGAGCAAAAAGCTGTCCCTGCTCCCAACACACCGCATGTACCCCAGGGCTGGACAGGGCCACGGGGCTAAGGAGGTGAAGCTACACGACGCCCTGCTGGCTACCGGGCTTCATCCTGTTCTTTAGCTGTGAGCGGCCCCTAAAGCAGGCCGCAGAGCAAGCTCCTCGCCTCAGGAGCCTCCACCCCGGTCAGGCCTCAGACTAAGCCCGGCTTTCCACCAGTACCTGAAGTCTGGTCCCCAGAACCCTGTGGTGAAAGACTAAATGAGTCTGAGTAAACGCGTATCTCCTACTGGAGACATATCTCAGCACGAACCGCAGCATCACCTTTATTTATATAACAGGGCAAACCCTCCCAAACCCCGCAGCCTGGCCTCCAGACTCTGTCTTCCCCAAGCATGGTTTCCTGTGATGGTGATCGTGGCAAACACACTGGGGCCTCCAGGCTGATGCATCTGTGTCCCAAGAAGAGGAAGACAATCCCCCCAGGGGCCAGTAAGACCTGGCATTACGCGTTCTGGAAAGCCACAGGACAGACTGATTCAGAGAAGGTTTCCCCGCAGATTTGAGACACAAATGATTTGGTTGAATATCGTAAAAGAAAGCTGCCATTTTCTCTGTCTTCATCTCTGCTTTTAACTTAACTTAGCTGCTAATGCGACGAGCTGGCTACAGTAGACGTGTGCCAGTGTTCACAGACTTGTAGGCCCGACCTATTGTTTGTGCTGTGAATGAAAAATGCTGCCGGCCATATCAGCAAACAAAGGATGCTGCGGCCAGCAAGCCATCGACCACTACTGCTGCCCAGATGGTGAGCCCCGAGGGAACTCAGGATGGAGACACACGGGCTGCCCTCTGTGAAGCCCCCAGTGGTGCACCCTGAGGAGACACAGGGTGGGAAAGATACTAGCCCTTATCTTTGCATAGCAAAGGAATGATTTCAATAAGCCCCGACTCTTGCATCTTCCCATACACAGAAAAGTGCTAAATTCAACTACTTGGGATATCTGGTTTCCTTGAACTAACAGTAATCTTTTGATGTTCCCACTACCTGGTCTTTGCTGCAAAAACCCCTGTATATCCTGGCTTCTCCCTTACCTCTAGAGAGCAGTCCCTCAGAGCTCTCTGAGAGGCCGCCTCCGGGGCTTGAAGTCCTCAGAAAGTCTGCTGAATAAAGCATAATTCTCACCTTTTAGGTTATGCATTTTTTTTCAGTCGACAGTGCTGACAAGCCTGTTTTCAGGAAATGAGCTTTTCTTAACTGTACGTGCCACGCACATGGCAGAATACCAGGAGAAACCCGGGCCAGGTGAGGAGGGCCGACTTTAGACACAAGAGGTGGAGGCTGAGCCCGAATCAAGAGCAACAGTCAAGACCAGAGATACACACAGGAACCAGAGTTCACAGATGGCCAGACAGATAGAGCGGGTCGGCGGCAGACACCAGAGATAAGGGCTTGAGGAACCGAAGCCCCAAACCCGCTCAAAGCTGAAAGTTTCACATCCTCTTTCCTACAAAAGGGGGGTCCAGTGACAATCCCCCAGGGCAGGGGCAGTGTCACCTGCCCCCTCAGCATACACACAACTAGCCCTGGCTCCTGGGGACTGCAGCGGAACACTTCAGTTCTCTTGGTGGGTCTTGACCAAAAGCAAGTCGGCAGTCAGGGACAGCGGCCACACCTTCCTAGAGGTCACAGCAAGCTAGATGACCAGAAACTAGGTCAGTGGTCAGGCCAAGCAGACACCACCACCATGAAGGCCTCCTGGGTGAGGCACTTGCAGCCTCAGGGAGAAAGCCTCTTCCGCAGGATGCTGGGGAGCTGGGAAAGGGGGCTGAGGGGTTACAGGGAGGGGAAAGCACGGCGGTGGGGTGACTGCTCCTGTTCCCTGCCTCTCCTCCATCCTCCTTCCCTGGTTTTCCCTGCCCGCTATTCTTTCCTCTTTTTCTTCCTTGCTTTCCCCTTCTCTCCTCCACCTTCCATTCATTTCCTCCTCTTGTATGGCTAAGAGGCAGCTGCCTGGATAACTTCCTCCTTTTATTGCCTGGAAAAGAGGGAAGAGAGAGAGGATGGGCACCAGGCTGGCCTGGGCCCAAGGAGGGCAGGCTGGGGTGCTATTTTTAGGCCGATGGGGCCTATTGTGGCCTCCCCTCCACCCGTCCCAATCCCAGGAGTCTCCCCTGAAGCCCCAGGGATCAGTGATCCTGGAAAGCCAGCAGGAGGGCAGGCGTGGGGCTGGAGGTGGGCTTTGCTGAGGAAGAGTGGACTCACCGCCAGGCTGCCCTCTAATTGCAGTTCTTGCCTTTTTCTGTCATTAAGCTCAGTCGGGGTTGGGGGTGGCTGGGAAAGTGATTTTTGGCTCCTGGGACCTCGTGTCGGGGCCCCTCTGTCCCAGCTTTAGCTCAAAATGGGAGAAAACCACCTAAAAGGACCATGTGGGTGGCGCCGGGACATGGGCCTGGCAGGCCACTCCTCAGCCCAGGGACGGGGAAAGAACTAGACAAGTTCTTTGGGTGACTAAGGGTGAGGGCTGTTTGCCCTGGGGGGCCTCTTGCCCCGCCCACCTCTAAACTCAGGGGCGGCCTCAAATATCCTGAATGCCTTTCGGTGAACCTGAAGTGACCCCCCCCCCCAGCCAGGTGTGAGTGGACATCCTTGGGCCCTTTTGGATTTTCTGCCTGGCCTCCCTTTAGGGTGAGACCTTCCTGGGGGTCCTGGGTGGGAGGTTGTACCGTACACGTCGGCCACTTTTTCATATCTAAGGGGAGGATATGGGCCTCTTGGAAAGAACTACTTTTTTGGCGTCACACATTGCTGAGTTCAGCTCTGGGATGTGTGGCCTTCGGTGAGTTATTTGACCTCCCCGAACATCAGTCTCTTCACCTGGTGTCGGCTAGCGAGAGTTCACATCTTGCTTCTGCCATTGACGAGCTGTGTAAAGCTGGGTCAATTCCTCAACTTCCCTGGGCTTCCGTTTCCTCATGGGTGAAATGAAGACCGGAGCACACACCTCACTGGGTTGTTGTGCGGATGACAGGGGTGAGCATGGGATGCAGCAGCCCCACGAGGCACGTTCAGGGAGGCTTACTTAGCCTTTCCAACAGCCCACCTCCAGGCTCTTAGCCCTTGCATTCCCCACCTGGAACACTCTGCCCTTCTCTGTGTCAACCATAGTTTTTCCCATCCTTCAGAATCCAGTTTAACTGGAAACAACTCAAATGCTCAGCAGCTGTAGAGTGGATTTGCAAATTGTGGCCGAGTCCCATGAGGGAAGAGCACATGGCAATGAGCTTCGTGCAACTCTCCCCAACAATACGGTGACTCTCACGGCTACACCGCTGGGCAGAAGGGACCCACCACCAGAGTATATTATATGGTTCCCCGTACAGAAAGTTCAAAACCCGGCAAAACTAATCCATGGAAGTCAGAAGAGTGGTGGCCTTTGGGCAGGGGCATGAGGGAAGCTTCTAGAGTGTTGGAAGTGTTCTGTTTGATCTGGGTGCTGCCTACATGGGGATGTTCACTGAATGGAACTCCACTGAGTGCTACATTTATGATTTATGCACTTTTTCTATGGATATTATACTTCAATAAAAAAGGTTTTTCAAATCCGGTTTTAAAGGCACTGCCCCCTGCAGGAAGCCTTCCCTGATCACCCCCTCAGAGCCTCACCCTGCCCCCACTGGCATCTTCTTCCCCTGCTTCCTAAGACCGAGCGCCCTCTGGGCACTGGGCACAGGCCTGTGCATGTGTGGGAATCCGGTAACGAGGGGTCAAACACCGCCCCTGTTCCCAGTGCCCTGCCAAGCACTTTGTGTGTGTCCGCTCACTTCAGCTTCACTGCAGCCCTGTCTTTACATCACGCTTCCCATCTGGGCACACAGAATCGGAGAAATGACGCATCCTAGGTGGAGTGGCACAGCTGACAGTGGGAGGAACAGGGCTTTGAACCCATGTCTGTGACTCTGGAAGCCCGTGCTTGTTCCTGTGCTCAGAGCTCAAGAAGTTGCCCCCTAGTATAGAAGTGGATTAAGGGCAATGGCGACTGCAAGCGTTGTTTGGAGGAAGCTACCAGGAGAGCAGGTGGGGGCATGGAGGAAGAAGGGCTCCGGAGGGCTTCGCGGAGAAGGAGGCACATTTGAGCTGGGCTGTAGCAGGGGAGCCAGGATTTCTCCAGGTGGAGTTGAGAAGAGTTTGTCAAGAGTGGGAGTTAGGGATGTTCCAAGCGTGGCGATGGAATGGTGGGTACGCCAGTGCTTGGGGTGGGCAGCGGAGCATAAAAGGCCACAGAAGGCCCTTGCCAGCCATGGCATCAGCCTGTGGGCAATGAGGAGCCACTGGAAATATGAATTGCATGCTGGTGTGGAGGGGGATGCCAGATGTGTGCTGTAGGAAGGGAGCCTGGGGGAAGTAGTGTGCTGGGATTGGGGAACAGAGGAGCAGGGAGAGACTGGAAGGACGGGACAGCTGCACACTCGAATGGGAGGCTTGATTCCTCTCCATTTCTCCTGGTGAGAGGTCTGGGATGTAGCGAAAAGTAGGGGTGTGATGGGGTAGGACCATCCTTAGGGGAGGTAGGTCCCAGGACAAACCCCTGTCGACTACCTACACTCCAACAGACCAAAGAGAGTGCAGAGAGACACTTGATGGAGGCAAAAGTCTCCAAAAGGCAGCCAAGGGGTATTGCTCCCCCCATCCCGGGCGTCTCCCCAATCCTTCATGATGCATAGCAGGTGACACATCCTGACCCCACCATCCTAGAGGGCCTGTTCCGACTCTGCTCTGCTGCTTTGAAGGTCACTCATCCCCTGGCCATCTGGACCTGCCCTGCAGAGCTCTCCTGCCGATAGGCTGAGTCTTTTATGCTCATCAGACTCTACCAGTGCTTTTGAGATCAGTAGGGAGACAAGAGAGTAGAGGGAGAAGGGGTCAAGACCCTGGACACCAACAAATCTTGGCTTAGATCCCTGCTCTGCAGTTTACTAGCTGTGTGACCTCGGGTAAGTCACTTCACCTCCCTGAGCCTCAGGCATAAAGTGAAGACAATGCCTGCCCTACTTCACAAGGTTGTCGTGAAGAGCCAACGGGCTAAGGGATGGGTGGAGTGCACAGCACAGCACAGCACCTGGCACCTGCTGAGCTGTTAGGTGTTGTTTTCTCCACTTCAGGGCTGGGACCGAAGCTCGGTCCTTGCAGCGGGTTCCCCACCCCCACCCACGCCTGTAGCGTACACCCTCTCGTGGACACATGTACACATGTGACACAGTGCACTCACACGTATTGTTCCAGGCAATCCACACCCTCCTGAGGTGGGCAGATCAGGAACTATCTCCCTTTTCCGAGGTGACGAAACTTAGGCCCAAGAAAGGTCAGTGAACTGTCCAGGGTCCTACAGCTGGAACCTGGTAGATTCCAACTCTGCTTTCTTGTCCTCTGCCCAGCACATTCTCCACTTGGTAGGCCCGAAAGGAGGAGAGGGACAGGAAAGGGAGGCCTCTCTTGCCTTTGTGCTTTCCCTCCACCACGTCACCTTGGCCTCTGAGGGAAAGGGACTTGCCCGAGTCACAGTGCTGGAGCCACGCCGCTGCCTCCGGGCCTGGGGAAGATGCCGTCTCCACCTTCTGGAAAGTCGGCTTTTCTAAGGGCACTCCCATGGGATGGGCCTTGGAGAGTGGCTCTGGAGGCTGGCCCAGGCTCTGCAGGGGCGAGGTAGGCTTTGCCTGGACGATGCTGCCCTAGAGGACATGGTCCACAGAGTGCCACAATGGCCTTGACTCTCCGGGGAGAGGCCTGTGGGAAATCCCAGAGGCCCAGTCACCAAATACAGAATCTGGATAATGGAAGTGGGGAAAGAAGACGGGACTTCTGGCTTCTGGGAGCCTCTGGGCACTTCCACCTGAGGCGGCACAGCGTGCCAGCGTTGCAGTGTTAGCTCTTTCTCAGACTCTTTCCTCCAGCTCAGCTCCCCTGTGGTTTGGGGCCCAGCAGTGTGTAGGGCGGTCTCTGCTTCCCACCCCCATCAGCCGGACAGCAAGGGGAAGTGGACCCACTCACTGAGCAGTGACAGCCAGTGGTAAGTCTGCCGGGGGCTGGCGCCGTGTGGGGCTTGGACAGGGGTGACAGAGCCTGTGAGAAGATTCATGAATCTCTTTCCCACCCGCCCACCTCCACTGCAACCTTAGAGAAGCAGTTGGAGTGGGGAGAGTACAGCTGGAAGTGGCAGCCACCCCAGGACCTGAGATGGGGCAGGATGTACACCCCAGTGCCCTGATGCTCGGCTTCTCAGCTGGTTCAGTCTCCGTCTGGAAGCTACTCCCCTGACAAAGGGGCTCCCCCACGGAGCACCTGAGCTGGGCTCCAGGGGAAACCAGTGGGGTGCAGTGAGGGCCTGGAGGCCCTGGACCTTGGCCTGTGGCTACGCCTGGCCTCTTGGACCTGGTTCAGGCCTGCTTTGGGATGGTCCTAGGCTCCTGCTGGATGTGCGGAACGTACTTGCTGATTGCCCGGGAGGATCTGACGATCGAGTCAAAAAATTAAGTCTAGAAATCCTCAGATCCAACTAGAGAAACCTAAATGTGGCAGAGCCTTCAAGGAATCTTCGAGTCTGGCCTCAAGACTCCAGGAAGATGAGCACCTCAGAATTTTTTCCTCCTCAGCCCTCCCTCCTACTCATCGTCTCAGCACCTTCATTTCTCATTCTTCACAAATAATTTCTCTCCACCTGGGAAGAACCTGTATGCCCCCAGCATCCCACTGCAGGTTTGGAGGCCCTTTCCTTAAATCTGGAAATCACGCTGGGCCCCATCTTCAGGTGGGCCCCCTCTCCTTTGGGCCCCGGGATCTACAACAGAGCTGAACCAAGTGAGCAGAGCCTGGGCTCTGGCCAAAGGGCGGGGGCCCTGGGAGCATCATGGCTCCTGGCTGGGCAGCCCAGTGGGGCCCTCTGAGTGAGATGGCTCCCAGTGGCGGGCCCGGTGTAGGGAACAGAGAATTAAGTACGGTCTTAGGGTTCAACGTGAGAATTGTATTTTATAATTCTCGAATTCTAGTCTAGGATTCTAGTCCCCAATTTTAAGTCTCTATCTTACCATCGTAGGGTTGAATCCTACAACTTTTAGACTTCTAAGAATGCATTCTGTAACTCCGTTTCTCTAGAATCTGTCTCTTCTGTACTTCTGTTACTCTAGTTACCTTTGGGCCCACGTCCCATGCCCTTGGGAGTATGGCCCTCACCTACAGACTCAACAGAAGGCCTTCGGCTCTTCCCACTTCCGTGAGTCCCGGAGAGGCTGGGTTGAGAGAGGGAAGGAAGCAGTGAGCTCCCAAAGATGCTCCTCACCTTTTTCTTCTGCGTGGGCTCCTTCTCGCTGGCGTTGGAGGGCTTACGGCGCAACATGGTCCTCTACCCTGGTGATGCTCCGCCCCTGCGCTCGTAGGTATCGAGATGCGGAGGCCTCTTGCTCAGCCTCGCCGGCACCGTCCAGGGGGCACGGCATGGACTGAGCCTCCGGCTGCCACTCTGACTGCTGCACTGGCAGCTTGGGGGTGCGGGCCATGGACACCCGGCGGCAGCAGCATACAGGAAGCCCCGTCACGTGACCTGCTCTTACAGCAATCGCAGCCCCTGCCGGCCCCTAGGGAGGAAGGAAGTCCCAGCTTCAGTCTCCAGAGATTCTGATGCAGACGGCTCTTGGGTTGAACAAGCAGAGAAAAGTCCCTACCCTGCCATCTCATGGCAACCATTGCCAGTCCTTCGGCCAGTCAACCTGACATACGGCCTACTCAAGCCCTTTATCTCACTGACCAGAGTCCCGAAACCGGAAGTGGGACCATCTCTCTGCCTGTGGGGCCAATGCTCCCAGTCACCTTGCATCGCCAAGGTCATCACTGCTATCAGTCCCTCTCCTATCACCCCATAGCCATCACTCCTATCTACAGCCATCAGCCCTGAAGTCATCTCCACTGCTACTGGCACACCTACAGCCACCACTGCTAGAAAAACCATCCCTACAGCCATCACCCCTATAGTCATCACTGCTGCTATCACTGTCACAACCATCATCCTCTCGGCTGTTATCCTTACGGACATTACAGCCAGTCACTCCCATGACACTCTTACCCCACGACCATCATCCCTACAGCCATCACCCCTACAACCATCACCACACCCCTGCAGCCAACACCTTTCAGCTATCATCCCTGCAGTCATTCCCACTGCCATTAGCACCACTACAGCCATCACTGCTAAAACAACCACCCCTGTAGTCAACACCCCTCGGCCATCTATCTCTATCTGCCTCACCACTGCCACTATCACCGGTACGGTGATCATCCTCATAGCGATCACCCTTACAGACACTATCACTATAGCCAGTCATGCCCACTGATGCCCTCACCCCTACAACCATAACTCCTAGAGCCATCTCTCCTCCACCATCACCCTGCAGCAGTCATCTCCACTGTCACCGGCACACCTGCAGCCGTTCTCACCAGAGCACTCACACCTAGAGTCAACATCCCTTGGCCATCACCACTTATATTTATCACCACCACAGCCATCAACAGGAATAAAAAAGCAATTGCAAGCAACTCCACACCACCAGCAAATGTCCCTTTCAGCAGGCATTTCTCGAATGTCTATGTGCTAAGTTTAGAATGTTCGCTTTGTGGGTTATCTGTGGCAGATATTTTAATAACCTTAATTACTTTTTCTTATTACAAAAGCAATTCATATGTGTCATATACGATTTAGAAAACAAGGATAAACAAAATTCAAAAATTCTCCGAAATTATCTTCCATACTATTTGCATGAATATTTTTCTGTTTTTGAGCATTTAACCTCTCTCCCCCCCGTGTGTGTGTGTGTGTGTGTGTGTGTGTCTCTCTCTCTCTCTCTGTCTCTCTCTCTGCAGCATGATTTGCACAGAGAGCAGATCAGTGGTTTGGGGGATGGGGAGGGGAGGGAGAGATCAGGAGGGGCACAAGGACCCTTTTGGGGGTGATGGGTAGTTCACAATCTTGGTTGTGGTGATGGTTTCATCGCTGTATACATATGTAAAAACTCAACAAATCGTATACTTTTAAAATGTGCAGCTTATTGTAGTTAAATTATACCTAAATAAAGCTGTTTTTAAATTTTTAAAAATTAAAGTCCCACTTCACACACTGCATCTGCTTGTCAAACTGAGCACAGGCTCAAGATTTTCTCCTGCCATGAATGTTCTTCTACGACGTGATTTGTAATGGCCGCCGAGCAGCCCATTGTACGAATGCACCACGATTATTTCACCAGGCCCCTACAGATGAACTTACGTTGCCTTGATATTTTTACTCTTAATTGTACATCCTTAAAGTAAATATTCGTGTATAGCCACGAATTTGTTCTTAGGATAGATTTCCAGAAGGGGAATCCTTGGGTTAAAAGAAAGGTGTGCATCTTTTTAAGGCTTCCCATTCTGGGACGCTTGTGAAATCTGAGCTGTTCCCAAGATGTTCTGGCGACTTCCTCGCCCCTACTCTCCAGCCTGCTCTACGCCCTCCCAGCAGCCATCCGTGGGGATGAGCTCAGGAAAGACGAGGTCCTTCTCCCCCAAGCTGAAACCATACTTCTTTGGCTGCGTCCTACTCAGCCTGCCGGGTAGACTCGCGAAAAGCCCACGCTCTCCCGTCCCCTCCCCCCACGCCGGGCCTGCGCTTTCCAGACTGAAAGTCCCTCCCCTGCCGCCCCAGGCGCGGGCGCGGGAACTGCTGAGGCTGCGCGGCGCGGTGTCGGGGACCCGGCGGGCCTTGGGTGGCGGGCGCGATCGGGGGCGCCGGGTGGGGGACGTGGCTGCAGGGCTCGGGGCTCCTGGGGGTCCGGCGGCCGGAGCGGCCGGCGAGGGAGCCTTCAGGCAGAACCTTCCCGGCCTGCGCCGCGACGGCGCGTCCCGGCCCCGCGCAGGATGTGCCGGCTTCCTGTTTGCTCAGTCCCGGCAGCGAGCCGAGCTCACACACTAACCGCAGAGCCTTCAAAGGCAGCCAGCCACCTAACCCCAGCGCTGGGCGGCCCCGACCGCCTCGCCGAGGCCTGGGAAAAGGCGGCGGGGTGGGGGCGGGGTGAGGGGCACCTCGAGAGAAGTACAGAGAGGCGACCAGCCCCCGGGACAGAAGGGAACGGGTGTTTTCAGCCTTTCCCTTCTGGCTTCTTTTCAGATCTGTCGCTTCTGGTAAGAAGTCTCCACTCCGGGGGTCCTGGGCTCCCTCATCCGGACTTGCCTTCCCGGAATTTTCTCTCCCAGCAGATTGCCTTGGCCCCAGTTCCGTTAGGTCAGGCCCCAGCTGGCTAATGGGCCCTAAACACTTTTTTAATAGGTTTCCCTTCCAGGCAACACATTTGCATTTTATAGGTTCTGATCCAGGTACATAAAGCCCTCAACTAAAGAAGCGATCCGGGTCAGTAGTTCAGTGAACAAGGCCACCTCAAACTTGATAATGGGCTGGCAAACAGGACCTAGGAGCTAGCTCTGGGTCCTCGTGCCAGGTACTCAGAGGAGATGCAAGATAAATAGCTGTCGAGGTCCCTTGCACCCGGGAGCTTACATCCTAGGTGGGGCGGCAAGCTTACATTGCCCAGCACTTGTTCTTTGACAAGCACTGCATCAGGCACTTCAAAAACGTTATTTAATCCCGGCACAGGCTCCCCACCCCACCCGGGTAAGTAGTTTAAATTGGGATTATTATGACAAAGATGTGTCCAGTATAAACGTGGGGCAGGAGAGCCTTGATTTAACGGCAATATTGCGTGTGTGTGTGTGTGTGTGTGTGTATGTGTGGTGGGGTAGGGAGGTGTTCCACCAATAGTGAGACTCGTCTGAACCTTCAGAGGGTGGATACCGGGCTTCCAGAGATACAAAGGTCATTGTAGGCATTCACATAGAGCAGCCCCCCACCTGCACCTCCCTGCAAGAGATTCTAATTTGGTAGACGATCATGAGTGGAATATTTGGGCAGATGGGACCCAGACATGTATGAAAGCATCCCTCACTCTGCGAATGGGTACAATCCTGCGTTGAGAGACTAAGAGTTCGGATAAGCGATATCTACGTTTGGAAAACTTGCTGAATAATTCTTATTCTCACCTCCCCCTGCCACCCACACATATCCAGTCGAAAGTAAGAACACTAAGTGGCAGGCGGTGGGCTTTACAACAACCCTATGAAGCAGGCACTGCTGTCATCCTCATTTTCCAGGGAGGAAGCCGAGAATCAGAGGGGTTCAGCAAACTGTGTAAGACCACACAGCTAGGAAGTGACGGGAGCTGAGTTTTGAGCACAGGCTTGGTCTAGGTTCAGGGCCCGTGCTATTAACCACTAGGCTCAAGTGCCTCTGATGCAGAGTTCCTGAACAAGGACGTGAGAGAATCGACACCCTACGCTGATTGGGGTGCCACAGGGCCACCTTGAAGCAGAGGGGAGTGAAGAGGATGGGGGGAGCATCTGGAAGCGGCATCATATACACAACAGATGGAGAGTTAGGGTTGATCAAGTGGGGGCGATCTGCAGGGGAGCCCTTGTCAGCCTGGGGAGTACTCAACATCTGTACTATCTGGCTTAGAGGGTTGGCGTTGGGAAGCAAGTTGACTTCAAACAGCTGTCGTGTAGAGGAGGAGGATGTATTCTGGGTGGCCAGGAATGACGGGGAAGAGGTAAATGGAGTTTGGGTTCATTTCAAGGAAGACATTTTTGATATTCAGATGGTACTAGCTCAGCCCTGGTAAGTAGTGATCTCCCTGTCTCTAGAAATGTTCAAACAGAGACCACATAGTCCCTTGGAAATACCTGGGCATTTCCAAGGTGAAGTCCATCGTGGTAGCCTGAGCCCTTATCAGACTTCATGGTGGTCATTTTAGGCAGGGAGGGCAAGGAGAGCAGAAGTGCAGGTGGGAGGAGGGCAGAGGAGAGCAAGGGGCCTGGGCAGGAGGCAGCCATTCCCACGCACACAGACAGTACACACGAGCTGGCAGCTCTGGGAACACTAGGGAGTCCCCGGCAGCAGGGGCTCATGGGAGGGAAAGACAGTCATCTCTGAATCTCTGAATTCATGATAAGGTCTTGGTTTAAAAACAAATAAAAACTAACACCTGCAGGCAGCTGTGGCAATTAGCATCAGAAGAGGAGGCTGGGCTTTGGTGCTTGATTAAAAACACACTCGGGACTCACCGGAGGGCCTATCTATGGGAGACAGGGAGGGACTGGAGACAGCTGTCTAGGACTCTAGGAGAGGAGGAGCAGGATAACATCTCCAATAAATGGAGTCAGGTAGAACTGGATTCAAATTCATCACCACACATCACCTACTGACTGCATGACCTTGGGCAAGTGACTTTGGGCAATGAGCTCTAGATAATGACAATGATAATGTGGGCCTTGCTTCGGGGGGAGGGGGGAGGAGTGGTGTGTGTGTGTGTGTGTGTGTGTGTGTAAGTGTAACCAGCATTACCCAGATGGCACGTATGGAGAGAGTGCTCTTGGCCCGGTGCCCAGTGCATGGAAAGTTTGGTTCCTGGTGGGGGACTCCACTGATGTTCACTCCAGCCTCCAGTCCTGCCTTGGCACCTGCTTCTACATCTCATCTGGGCCCCAGCTGAATCTCTGCTCCGTGACCTGGTGGCCCATATCCTGTGTGTCTCCACCTTATCGGGGCAGGGTCCCTCAGCCCAAGCTATTCTAGAACACAGGAGGTGTGACAAGCAAGAGGGCCTAGGACTACGCAGGACCACTGGGAGGGAAATTAGTGTTTCAGCTTCAGGGCCTTGCCATGGACCACTGGGGCTTTCTCACCCTCCCAGCCTACCTCACTTGAGCTGCTTGCTCAGTTCCTGTTTCACAAAGAAACTAGGAAGTGAGGAGATGGGCCAGCCTTAGGGCAAGGGTTGGCTGGGCAGGGCTGGCGCTGGGGAGTGCCTCCCACTCCCAGCTGAGAGAACCCTGGAGGACAGAGATGGACAGAGAGGAAACAGTTGCTCCTGACTCTTTCATATTCCTATTTTTTGGCACCAAGAGTGCCCACCCACTGAGGAAGTGCCCAGTGAGTTGGTAAACTTCACTGCTGACGTGCTTTAGCTGGTGAAGGGTAGCGAGCCCCGCCCCTTCTGTGGTCCTAGCCCGTGAACAGCTGGAGCAGCTGGCGGGCAAATGAGAGACAACTGACAGTTATCATTTTTTTTTTTTGCGGTATGCGGGCCTCTCGCTGTTGCGGCCTCTCCCGTTGCGGAGCACAGGCTCCGGACGCGCAGGCTCAGCGGCCATGGCTCATGGGCCCAGCCACTCCGCGGCATGTAGGATCCTCCCGGACCGGGGCACGAACCCGTGTCCCCTGCATCGGCAGGCAGACTCTCAACCACTGCGCCACCAGGGAAGCCCTGAGAGTTATCATTTTGAAAGTGAACCATTTAGACTCTTTGTGTACGTATGCAGGTATGTATGTATGTGTCATCTTACCCACGCTCTTTCCTATTCCAAAAAGGATTAAAAGGGTCAAAAGTGTAGCTCAATCCCATCATCACCACTGCTGTCACAGCTGTGTGACATCAAACTGGTCTCCATGGGCCTCACTTTGCTCATCAGCGCCAGTAAGGGAGTGACAGAGGCGCACACTGAGAGGCACAGGGGAGCCAGCACAGAGCTGAGTCAGGAATGCTGGGGACTTCATCCCAGCTCCTGGGCAAAGGGCAGTGTCACCTTGGGCAAGTCCCTTCCTTTCTCTGGGCTGCTGTTGCAGTTTCCCCGTCTGGACACTGAAGGGACCAAACCTGGTTTTTGTTTGTTTATTTGGTCCTGGAGCTCCTAGTCAGGACGGCCTATGGCATTTGTGGGGCCCGGTGCAAAATGAAAGTGCGGGAGCCCTTGTTAAAAAAATTCTTAAAGATTTCAAGATGGTGACAGCAGAGCATCACATCAAGAGTGGGGCCCTTCTAAGAACAAGGCCTTGCGCGACTGCACAGGTCAGTCACCCAGGAGGTGGCCCTGCAATTGCTTCCAGTACAACTTTATGGGAAGTCCATCCAGCTGCTTATTTTTTTTAATTGAAGTATAGTTAACTGACAACATTGCATCATTTTCAGGTGTACTGGGGCTCTGCTTTGCCTTGTGGCATTTCTGAGGAGGCTTGAGCTCTGGGAAGCATAGCTGGGAAAACAGATTAGATACTTGCTCAAAAACCTGTCTGGTTTTGACAATTTGTATGTAAAATTTTGGTCCCAAACGTTTTCCTTACCTCCCTCCAAAGGTGGGCAGATAATAGCATTTTCATCTCTTGTCTGTGCGGCTTCCTGGCTTACAGAGCGCTGTCATATCTGGATCTTACGGGCTTCTCACCTCATGAGGAAGGCGGTCCAGGTAGTTTACAGAAGGGATAACTGAACACCAGAGAGGTGCAGTGACTTGAGCAAGGCCACACAGCTGGTACAAGGACCCTAGAATCCTAACGCCTAGGAAAAGGGAGTTTTCCACGTGGCCTGCTCCACAGCGGGAATCAGCAGGCGAGGAGGGGTTTGGTAAGCTCTATTCTCCAGCAGAAAAAGCAAGGACCGGAGCCCAAGGGGACATTTATTTATCTTCGGTTCCTAATGATGTCTCAAGTGCCCTGCACGTGTTAGGAGCCCCGCTGTGTGTGCCCTGAACGTTTCCCTGCCTGATCCGGAGGGAAGCCCTTGAAGCAGGATGCTCCGTGTGCCGGGCACCTGAGGCCCTGGAGGGGAGGCGCTCGGGTGGCTGTGGCCCCCTCTGCAGCCAGGCTTCTGAATCCAAAAATGGTGGATTAGAAGAGGCAGTTTAACTGTGGGGAGGAGATGAGGCGCAGCCCTGGGTCTTGCACTAAAGGGAGGAAAGGGGGGCATGTGAGCTGCCCTGGGCTGAACGGTCTGCGAGTGGGTCTTGGCCAGGCACCCAGGCCCTCCTGCTGCCCAGGAACCCCAGGATCAAGTGTCAGGGGTCAAAGGTAAAGGCCTGGGCGGGAAGGCTCTGGGGAAGCAGGATCGTGTGGAGAACATGAGCTAAGTCCTACTCACCAGCCACGTGATCCTGGTTGAGTCTGTTTTCTCATCTGTAAAATAGTGAAATCCAGATCCCTTGCCCTTTTTTGAGAGAATGGGTCCTGGAGTCATTTGCCTGGTTTGATTCCTGCTTTTTTCATATCCTTGACGAGTGACCTTGAGCGACTTGGATAATCTCTATGAGCCTCGCTCTGTTCTCTCACTTGTAAAATGGGAACAATAAAAGTACTTTCTCAGAGGTTGTGGGGATGAAATGGGAAAATGCGATAACGTATGGTATGCTTAAAAATTTCAGAGGGTAGATCTCATGTTTAATGTTCTTACCACAATAAAAATAAAAACATGTAAAAGAGTGCATGTAAAGCACAGTGCCTGGAACATAGTAAACACTCAGTGGATGGTACCTCTGATGGTGATGATGATGATGGTGGCGACGATGGCCACTAATTTTATTATGAGCAGCTGTCTTTGTGGGGTGAGCCTGTGGGGGAACAAATGACTCAGCAAACAGAGGCCCGCTGTTGGGTGTTACAGGCTCTCAGTGAGGATGGCTCAGAGCTGTGGCCTTTGGGTGCAAGTATCGGTGGTGATAACTGTCACAGGTCACCCTCACGCTCGGCAAGCTAGGCCTGGTGGTCCCGTCTGGGGGACTCCTCGGCCTGGTGCCTTCGCCCAGCACTCTGCCCCAGAGACTTGCTTCTCTCCTCCCTTGACTCTGCTCCACTTCTGCTGGCCCCAACTTTCTGTGACCACCTTTGCCAAGTCCTCCAGCATGGGGCTCCCCTCATCCGGTCCACGAGGCTACCCGTCCTTTAGCACAGGAGGTGGTTGGCTGGGCGTGGCATTCATGCGAATCCACGTACGCGCACGCATGCTCACTTGCACATTCTCAAACACATGTGCTCCCCAACTGAGCTTCTGGGAGCCTCACATCCCCGCCGCCACCGCAACTCCTCCCCTTCCTCTCCCACCACAAAAGCCACAGGTAACAGCAGTCCCCGGCTGCAGAGCAGACAATGCAAAACCCAGAGGCAGGCTTCCTTGCCAGGCTGTTTTAAGCATTCAGCAGGATGTGAGCCCAGGTGGCTAACGGCTGGGCTGGCCAGAGACAGCTCTCCCCCACCCTCCCCCTGCCCCAGCTTGGCGAACTTGGAAGGGGCTGGGAGGTAGGCTAAGGGATTCTGCATGGTGCCAAAGAGCAAAAGAGCTGGACTGCTGACCCACTGTGGCCCCGCCACGTTCCCACCAAACACGGTGTGTCGCTGGGCAGGTCCCACCCCATCTGGAGTTCAGTTCTCTTATCTGTAAAATGGGGAAACCAGATTCTGCCCACACAGGTTAAAGGTCATCCAAGAGTGTGGAGGATTTAACAGCCTTGTCCCAGTGGCTGCACTTTGGAAAGCTCAAAGGGTGACACACGTGCCGGGAAGTCTGGGAGAGTGATTGGGCACTGTGCCTTAGGTTGTTCTCCGCGTCCTCTCCTACCCCATGGCCAGATTGCTACGGCTTAACTCCCTATGCTGTCAACTGGCATGGAGTCTGCTTAGGGTTTAGGAGTGATGGGCTCACACATGGGTGGGTGGGGCGCTGGTGTATGTGCCCCTCACCTGGCTGGTCTCCCTGACCCTGGGGTGGCGGTAACACAGCCAGAGGACTCAGCCACCACCCCCTCCTCTCCCTCTACAGGCACAGTAGGGAGCCTGGAGGCAGCAATTGTTCCTTCAGCCTGTGGCTGCAGCCAGGAGGCCACTGCAGGGCCAGGGACAGTGGGGGTGACCAGAGGTGGCCTCAAGGATGCGGGAAGACCAACAAGTCAGGAGCCGGTGTGCGTCTGGCTCTCTCCAGCGGGTGCTGGCAAGGTGGGGCTCTCCTAGGGCCACGGAGCCCCTGCGGGCTAGGGCAGTGTCCTATATTGGTCTTTTGGGGGTGGAGCCGACAACAGCCTCTGCCAGGTTACAGCCTAGGCCTACCGGGTTCATGGGAGGAAAGGGACTAGCTGGCTCCTGTATCCTGGGGCTGGGGGTTTGGGGGTGGGGAGCTGAGGGTGAAATGTCGAAGCCCAGGTGTGGGGGGGAGCTGGGGGTGGCGAAGGTGTGACCCAGAAGCCCTGCACCCCTAGGGCTTGGCCCTGCAGAAGGAGGCTAAGGGCAATGGGTCAGCAGGGGCTCTTGGGGCACGGGTGGGGGGGTGAGGGGAGCTGAGTGAGAGGGTCAGGAGGGGAGTCTCGAGCTGCTAGACACTCCAGCTGAGGATGGTGAGAGCAGAGACTGTCATCAGAGGGGCCAAGGAGGCGGTGGGCGCTGCCCTGGAGGCCAGGGGCTCCGTGTGCCGCTGTAGCCAGGAGAACTCCTTCAGCAGCTGGCGCCGCTGGAGCTCGGGGCCCACCTTTTCGCGGATGGTCTGGTAGTAGCGGTTCAGGTACTGGAGCTGCAAAAGGTAGGAGGGGTAAGGGCCTCCCCAGGCCAAGCTGTCAAGGTGTGGGAGCTTGGTACCATCCAGGTCCCCACAGGTCCCCAGCCATCATCAGGTGAGCAGGGGAGGGATGCCACAGTGCGTGCCTGTACGTGCCATCAGTGTGGACCCTCCCAAGGGAGGGGAAGGGGCAGAGGGTCTTCGCTTAGGGGAAGCAGGGGTGAGAGAGGCCCAGGGCTGGGGAGAAGGCACTTAGTGGCTCGAGGGCTGAAGGGGAAACAGCGCCGAGGGGCGCTCGCTCACCTGCTCGGGGGACAGCAGGCTGACGTCGATGAGGTTCCGGTCATAGGGCACCAACGACACCACTTCAAATGTCAGGTAGGTCCCTGGGTACTGGGGCGGGGGCACAGGTAAGGTAGGAAGGCAGGAAGTGAGCGAGGGGGAGGAGCTAGGCTGAAGGGGTGGAGGGAACACTCCACCCAGAAGCCCTGGGCATGGGGAACTGACCTTGTCAAGCCTGAACCCTCCACAGTGCCCTTGGCCACCCCCGTGTCTACCACTTAGGCACCCGCCTTTGGTGCTTCCCTCATGATTCCTGAAGTTTAGACTTAGGCCTGTGTTTTTCAAAGTGTGTGCCTCCAGAGCGCCAAGGGAGCCTGTTAAACATGTAGATAGATTCTGCGGTCCACACCCCAGATCACTGGAGTGAGAATCTCTAGAGCAGAGCTGGGAACCTACATTTAAATACTTTTAAGGTAAGTATTAGTTTTTTATATCTTTCTATCTGATTTCCATCTCTATCTACAGCTCTCTTTCTATCCATATCTCTGTTTCTATCCATTGAGGTATCTATGGAGATAAATATAAAGAAGAAGAAATAGCCCATAATTCCCATCTCCCAGAGAGCTCTTGCATATATGTGCTTAGAAAATTCAAACTACAAAAAGATACTCAATAAAAATGGAAAGTCTCCTCCCTGCCTGGTTTCCTTCCTGAAAACATTTTTGGCACATATAGTATATATATGTGTATATTCTAAAAATTCACGCAAAATGGATCCTACTATACACTTTTCTGCACCTCCCCGCCCCCCTGCCATAGTAAACCTAGGAGAGTGCTCCATATTGGCACAGGGAGGTCTACCTCACTCTTTTTTTTTTTTTTTGCGGTACGCGGGCCTCTCACTGTTGTGGCCTCTCCCGTTGCGGAGCACAGGCTCCGGACGTGCAGGCTCAGCGGCCATGGCTCACGGGCCCAGCCGCTCCGCGGCACGTGGGATCTTCCCGGACCGGGACACGAACCCGTGTCCCCTGCATCGGCAGGCGGACTCTCAACCACTGCGTCACCAGGGAAGCCCTACCTCACTCATTTTAAGGGTCCATAGTGTGCAGATGATAATTTATTTAACCAATGAAGGATATTTAGTCTGCTTCCATTTTTTTAAACTATTACCATCACTGCTACAATCAACATCATCGTATAAACATCTTTATACGAAGTGACGTTTTGCGACTATATCCAGAAGGGATACATCTGGCAGTGGGAATGCTGAGACAAAAGGTATAGGCATTTTCAATATGTATTTTGATAGATATTACCAAACTGCCCTCCCAAAAGGTTGTACCAATTTGTACTTCCCCCAGCAGTGTATGAGAGTGTTCTTTCCCCCACAAACTCACAAGCACTGGGTGTCATCAAAGTCTTTCGCTTTTGTCAATCAAATGGTATTCTACTGTCACTTTGATTTGTATTTCTTTAAGAATAAAGTTGAGCATCTTTTCACATTTATGGACCATTTGTGTTGATCTTAGTGAATTGTCTCTTTACGTCTTTTGCCCATTTTTTCCCTTTTCCTTATTTCTGTCTTACTCGATTTTTAAAAGCTTGTGGTAAAAGAAGGACATTCCCCCTTTCTCTGACACACGTGCTATACTCATCATACATCTTTTGAGTTTGTATGTGGTATTGTTCCCATATAGATGTTTTTTATTTAATTGGGTCAGAGTTATCAATCTCTTTCTTCATGACTTCTGAGTCTTACATCGAAAGGCCCCTTTCCTCCCTGGGATTATAAATGAATTCAGATAGGTTTCCTTCTAGATCTTTTATGGTTTCACCTTTAAACCTCGATCCATTTGGAATTTTATTTTAGTGTAACAGTGAGGTTCTTCAGTTTAATTCCCCCCATTTATTAAACAATCTTCCTCTTCTTTACTGTTTTGAAGCACCAGCTTTATAGTAAACTAAATTCCCATCTTGTTTATGGAAATTAGAGGGTCCATTTCTGGACTATTCTGTTCCACTGTTCCGTCTTTCCCATCTCTGGTGTCTTACTGTTTTAGTGATGGCTGCTTCGTAGTGTGGGCTAATATCTGCAAAGGCTAGTTTCCCTTATTGTTCTTTTCCAGAATCCTCCTAGCTATCTAGCTATCTTTGCATGTTTATTTTTACAAATAAACTCTACTATCATTTTGTGAAGTGTTGAAATTGAGGTTGCCTTGAATTTATAGATTAACTTAGGGAGAAATGACATCTTCATAATATTGAGGCTTATTTCCAGAGACCGCCATTTACTTAAATCTTTTTTATGTCCCTCAGTAGAGATTTTCTCCGTGTAAGTCTTTTAAAGTTTATATCTAGGTATTTTATCTTGTTGGTTGTTATTATACAGAATCTTTATACCTAACAGGCTCCCCTGGTGATTATTATGTGCATTGAGAACCAATGATTTAGGGCAAGGATACTGATTCATTTGGTTTGGAGTGGGACCTGGGCATTAGCATTAAAAAAATCTCCACGGGCTTCCCTGGTGGCGCAGTGGTTGGGAGTCCCCCTGCCGATGCGGGGGACACGGGTTCATGCCCCGGTCCAGGAGGATCCCACATGCCGCGGAGCGGCTGGGCCCGTGGGCCATGGCTGCTGGGCCTGCACGTCCGGAGCCTGTGCTCCGCAACGGGAGAGGCCACAACAGTGAGAGGCCCGCGTACAGCAAAAAAAAAAAAAAATCTCCAGGTGATTCTAATATTCTAATGTGCAAACAGGTTTGAGAAACTGATTTATGGAGTTATTCTGACACTAAGGAAGACTCCAAATAAATTCATGACCCTACATTAAATTCTCCTTTGACCTTCCTTACCCCCCATGCAGCCCAGAGTCACTGCCACGCTGTCCACACCTCCAGCCCGCCTCAGTGGCACTTTACCTTGGTCTTTGCTTCTACCACAAGGGCCACATCTTCAAGACGGATCCCAAATTCTCCATCCTGATAGTAACCAGGTTCTGGGAGGCACAAGAGATGCTGGTGACATTAAGTAGGGGAGGGGACCCAAGCCCAGGTTTCCTATGCTGACTGAGGAGTGGCTGGAGGGCCCGGCTGCCCCCCGCTGTTGGCTTGGGCAGACCCAGCACCTGTTAGATGCTCCGTGGCTACTCGGAGGCCACTGCCAGACTTCAGATTCCCCACCCTCCCTTGTGACCCAGCGGGGAAGACTTAAGAGCCCACTTGGGTCCTGGAGGCGCTCCCCTCTCCCTGTGTGCCACTGTCCTGTTACCCCGGCACTTGAATGGAGACTCTGGAGTTTGGATGTACAGCTGGAAACCAACTCCCATGGGCAAAGTGAGGGTACGGGCTGAAGGGGCTTGGGGTTAGAGTGGGACAACCCATTCGGGGCTGGGAGTGGGGAGGTGAGGGAGTGCAGCGGTGGAGCCGGGGCGGGCCTGTGTGGGGCTGTGCTCCTTGAAGGCTGGCGTTCCCTAGACTGCGGTCCTGGAGGAGCCCCGAGAGCCGTACCGATGGAAGTGAACATGCCCTTGGCCATGGCAATGTTGCCAGACTGGAATCCCACTGGCCCTGGAAAGGGAGAGTCAGGGACAGTGTCAGCCCTCCTGCACTCACCAGCTTGGAAACTAGCAGGTTCCGGGGAAGAGCAGGTAGCTGGGATCCCTAGCAGCGTGTGTCCACCGCATCACCGTCTACCTGCGACTGGTACAGACCAGACTGGCTCTGGCTTATATTTCTCTGGGGTCTATGCCAGTCAGCCACTGGACCTTGACCTGCCTCTTCTCTCTCTGAGGCCGTCCTAAATGCCAGCGGAGCGGCCAGCTGCCAGCATTTCTCACTTACCCTGTGGAGCACCAACTCCCCACCAGCTGGGTAACCTTGCATGGGTCACTGCACCTCTGTGGGTCCTGGTCATTTCCACACCTGTGAAACGCTCCACCTCTTTCATAAGAGGGGGAACTCCAGGGGAGTGCTGAGGAGATACCTACATTCGTGCACACACAGGAAGTTGCCAATGCCGTGGCCTGTCCCATGACCATAATTGAGGCCAACATCCCACAGGGCTCTGCGGGCAAAGGCCTCCACCATTCGCCCTGGAAGAGAGATGACCTCTGGTCAGCTGGCTGGACCCCAGACTATTGGCTTTGCCCCTTCCTGCTCTCTTTTTCCAGACCAACCACCAGGATGGTGCCTGAGGAGAGGGCCCCCTGAGAGGCAGGTAACCATGCCCTATCTCCAGTATACTGTACGTTGTACCCACTACCTGGACCTCCCCATCTGTGAAGACACCCACTTCCTCCAGGAATCCTCCCATGACCGCTGCAGCCCACACTGACCGCCCCTACCTCTGAGCTCCGGCTCCAGCTCCTGAGTTGGACTAGGAGACAGGAGGCCTGGGCTCAAGGCCTGGCTCTCCCACTAACCCTCTGTGTGACCTTGGGCAAGTCACTTTCTCTCTCTGGGCTGGATTTTATCTATACAGTGGATGGGATGATGATATAATCCCTGCCCCACTAGCCTCCCAGGGTCTGAGTGCAGTGAAATCAGGGCCTGAGGTTCTGGGTCCAGCCTGGTTTGCAAAACCCACCTGATGTAGCAGCTGGGAAGACGAGTCTGGAGAGATCAATATTTCCTATCAACACGCGGGTGTACGCCTCCTGATGGGGAGAGGGCGAGGGAATGCGGTGTGTGGGCCCAGGCCTGGGTTGGGGGATGTTTGGGGGAAGTACATGCTCATGTGTGGTCACCCAGGTTCTGGAGGATGGCCGGAGGAGACCGAGGGGGACCTGCTCAAAGCTGGGGCTTGGTCCATGCGGTTCCCTTTGGCTGGTCCACAGGGATGCTTGTAGGTGGGGGTGAGCTGAGGCCACAACAGTAGGGATTGGGGAGGCAAACTCCCTGGGCTGGAATCCTGACGTGGCCACTCACAAATTTGACCTTGGGCAAGTGATTTTAACCGCTCTGTGCCTCAGTTTCCTGGTCTGTAATGGAACGGTCATAGTACCAGCTCATAAGGTTGCTGGGAGGACTAGGTAGACTCGTGCATGTTGGGTGCTCCCAACAGACTAGATGCTCAAATAGAGGTCAGCACCCTTCATTGCCATGATCACGATCACCATTTAGTTTTCTTAAGGCCTTATGGTTGGGTTGAGGCCTGATAATTGGCAGGTCGGCCTTGCTCTGTCAGGGCTGTTACCTTGTGGTAAGAGGGAGGGAGGTGGGCTGACAGTGGCCTCTTCTCCTGGTCACTCCCTGTGGCGACCTGGTGAGTCCCCTTCACCGCCCCCCCCCACACAGGCTTGTCATCTTGAGCATGATAGCCTGGGGCATTGGATCTAACAGCTAAACTGAGCTCCTTGAGGCCTGACCAGTGTTTGTTTTCTCTCTCTCTCTGTCTCTGGCACAATGTCTGAGCCACAGTCCACTTGCTGAATGCACAAATGTGGCCCCCTGCTCTCCAGCCCCCCAGAGGCCCCCAGAGGCACACAGACCATGTCCCTGCCTCGACCCCAAGTGGACCAGCCCTCGCTGCTTTCTGAAAACCTCCAGCTCCTTTCCACCTCTGAGACTTTGCTGGTGCCTTTCTCTCCCCCTGGAATGGAATGCCTGTCTTCCTCTTTTCTGTTCAGCACAGTGCTAGGCTCACAGACAGCACTAAGAAAATATTTGTTCATTGAGTTACTGAAATGGGATGATGATAAGCTTGGGGCCCTGTTGGGGGCCTGAAATATCTCTGGGGAAGTAGTTGGGGGCACTGGGTTTTCTGGTACTAATTTGCTGTGTGACCTTGGGCAAACTACTTAACCTCCCTGGGCTTCAGTTTCAGCCTCTGTACAATCAAATGGCTCTTGGCGGAGTGGTTGCTTGGGTGTCCGTTGGGTGAGTGTGGGTAGGGAAATGTGGTCCAATGCCTACCTTTTGGAAAGCAGAGGGGGTGCCCCAGTGGACTGTTCTGGTGATGTCTGTTGTCCCGTCCCTGTGGAGAAGGACAATCAACATGTCCAACTCTTCTGAACACCTTGGGGTAGGGATCGTGGCCACGTGCTTCCCGAGTGCTTTCCACTGGGGTTTGAGTGGCAGGGCTGGGATGGGGGTGGGGAGGGAGGTGAAAGGAAGAGGATGGCTGCCATCATGCCATTCCCAAACTCAGCATCTATGCATGAAGGGGCTCTACAAAGCTATCACATTCAAAATCACTATGTTTTCTGAGAGTCCCAATTCCCCACACACATCTTCTACCCCCATACCAGCCATTTTGGTTGTTTTGTAAATCTGGGTTTCCTCGGGCCAGGCTGGCTCTAAAAGCAAGGCTTCCTCCAGGCTTCCTAGGAGGTAGGAAGGGATGGTCCCATTCTTACAGATGGGGAAACTGAGGTCCAGAGAGATCATAGCACTCTCACACATTCATATACTTATTTGCCATTTATAGAAGGGAGGGAGGCAGAGCAGACGTCATTATCTCCATTTCACAGGTGAGGCAATTGAGGCCATGAGGCTATCTCCCTCCCTGAGCCTCAGTGAGGCCAGGTCTGGCGCAAGCACTGACTCCACACAGTTCTCTCCATTGTAAACATGGATCTGCCCCAGGGATTTGCTCAGAGTCCCAGTGAACCAAAGCTGCCAGAAGCCAAATAGTCTGACTCCCAACCACCAGCTGCAGCTGTTCCCTCAGGATGCCTGCTGTGGCCACCCCCCGGGGGTGGGGGCAGTGAGGAATGATCCCAGGGCCCTAGGGACTCCTCCATGGGAGCAGGTCACAGGGCGTGGCCGACTTCTTCAGAAGGAGAGAAGAGGAAGTGAGATGGCCATTTACCCGGCCTCACCCTGCTGAAGCATGCCCCAATCCAGCAACGCCCCAAGAATTCACTTCCCCTTCGCACACTGGCCATCTCAAGTATACACAGCGCCACACCGGTGACTGCGAAGGCTGCTAGGCTGAGCGCCTGCCAGGCTGGCTTCCAGAGCCCCGTTAAGGCTAAGTGTAGGGCTTTTATCATTAGCACATTCACCGCAGGATAGAGGATGGGAAACTATTCCTTGCTCCTCCATCAGTTCAGCGTGCCCCTTTCTATCCCCCACTCTAAGTTTCCCACAGTCCACCTGCTTCCTAGATGAGAAGGGAAAATCTTCCAGCCCACCTCAGCTCAGCTCCCATGTGAATGAATGGGTCTAGTCTATTCTGCATGGCTGTCATGTCCAGGTGTTCAGGTTGTGCACTGCACAAAGGTACCACATCTAAAGAAATGCCATTCACTGAATGGGTATATACTAACTTCAATGAGAGCACACAAGTGGACACACAGATTGTGGGGTCCTGGAGCACGGGACAGTGCCCCCCCACCGCATAACCCTATCTGTGGTTGTGCTCACACTCAGAAGAACACGCACATGTCTACTCGCAGACACATCCGCATGCTGATGGGTGTGCCCTGTCCCAACTGTGCTGCAGGTGTCCCCTGAGGTTGCTTCACTCACCTGCCTACTGCTCTTGAAGGCCTGATCCTGCCCCCACTCCCCATGACATGGTCACCTCACCGTACAATGAGGGAAGAGGTGGTGAGGACAATGCATCATGCTGGTGGCGTGCGGGACGTGTCCAGGGTGTGCATGAGTCGGTGAGAATATGGGCGCTGTGTTTGTGCAGCCAGGCGGGGCTGCTGAGCATGGCTGTTCAGACTGTGTAATAATGTTCGGGCTTAAAAAACATTTAACTTTCACAAGGGGAGTCTTCCTGATTCTCACAGGGCAGCACCTGTGGGCATCCCCACTGTTTTGGCCTCTGTCTGTTGCCCACCGGGCAGGGACCCCCACGTGTGAAAATGGGAAGGATACTCAGGCACATTCAGTCCAGGCCTCTCCTTTCTCAGATGAAGGATCCATGCCCAGGAAGGGAAAGCTTTGGCTGGCTCTTGGCTGAGCTGAGACGGCCGGGCCAGGGCTGGGTGAGGAGTACATACCAGTATTGTCCCCCGGAATCCAGCAGGTACATCTCATCTGAGGACAGCTTGCGGTGCAGCTCCTTGGTGGGGCTGGGAAGGGGAGAGACGCTGAGAAAGGAGCAGCCTAACCCTGAGCTGGGTGAGGTGGGGGTCCTGAGTTAAAGCAGAGGAACCTCCTCCCCCCTGGGGGCCGGCCTTCTAGCTAACTCCTTTGGGGAAGCCATCATCCCCCAAAGGGCCCTGGGAGACTACTGAGCTTCTGCTGCTAATGTCCTCAGCGCACATCTGTTCATCCTGCACCTCCCCGAGCAAGGCCCTGGTCCCCAGGGAGGGGAGAAAGGAAAGAGCCCCGAGTGTGGGAGACGGGAGAACTTTAATGAGCACCCAGCTGAGCTATCTCTTTTTACATCAGGAGAAACAGGTTTGCAGAGCAAGGGCTTACAGAAGGCCCCGAGGGAAAGCTGTGAGGGAGCTGGGCCTGAACCCAGATGCTGAGTCTAGGGCTTTCTCTAACTTCTTGCCACCTCTGGGAGCAGAGGGCCCCAAGAAGCCAGGGCACAGGAAGGGAGGGTACCTGAGGCTGGAGCTGGAGAGCAGGAGTTGGTAGGGCTGAGGAGTTCCTACCCTGTTACTCTCTAGTAGGGAGAAGGGGCTGGGCTAAGGCAGCTGAAGGCTTGGGGACACTGGAGGAGGGAATTCTGGGATGGGTCAGGCCAGCCACTGGAGGGTGTCTGCCCTTTCCCTGCTTTGTCCTTGCCAGGCTGAGGCCTCTGGTTGGCTCGACTCCCCACCCCCAAATTGCATCAGGCAGGCCTGCAGGTGTTTGTTTTGTACAGAGCCAAACATCTGGCCAGCCTACATCTTGGGCCCACCTTGGTTGGTTCAGGCAGAGTGAATGGGCCCTTCTCCCCATGTGCTTGTGAGCTTTAAGAATTAAATAACTCACAGGAAGCCAAGGAAACACATCCAGCAGCAGCCCCACCATCTCCCTTCCAGATCCTTCTGCCCAGAGTGCTCACAAAGTCCCAGCCTCTCGAGCAGGGAGATTATCAAGTCTTTTAATTCAAAGGAGACTCTCAACGCCTGACTGGGCTCCATTCCGCACCTCCAGCCTCCACAATGCTAAAAGCCTCAGAGCTTAAATGTGGACTCAGGTCCTCCACAGAGCCCCAGAAAATTCTTTCTTCTGAAGTACCTGTAGTGGGCCAGGGCAGCATTCAGGCCACTAGCAGAGATGGTTTCAAAACTGGATCCGGAGAAGAACTCTTCTTCTCTGGAAAGGACAAGGCAGGAATGATCAATGAATGGGCTCAGGGACTAGGCTGGGCCCAGGATGTCCAACAAGGGCAAGTGAAGGTGACGGCTGCCTCTACCTCAGCCAGGCTCCATTTGGCCTTCCCAGTCCCACCTCCTGTCACTTCCCAAGCCCTGACCTGTCACTCATAGACCACTCAAGGTCAGAGAAGCAGAGATTGTAGAGGCCAATTTTTCCTCCTCTACCTCCATTTTATAGATGGGGAAACCAAGGCCTGTGTCCCAAAGTGAGTTCCTAGTAAAGCAAGAGTGAAGAAACCTAGCTCCCTGTATCTGAAAACTCCCTCAACTCCGGAGCAGCATCCTGGGCTAAGTGTGCCCTCAGGGAACCTCCCTCCCCAACCTTGATATTCTCAAGTGGTCCAAGGTCCTACCTGGCCTGAGCTGGCCTGAAGCAGACACTAGGGGGCGCTGTTGGGTTGTGGCCCTTCAAGTTGTCCCACTTTCTGCAGAGCTGGGGAATGTCATCCAACACCTCTGCCCTGCTTCCCGACCACGACCACCCAAGAACCTGTCACTCCTTGTTCCAGTGGGGCCCTCAGATACTAGGAGGGTCTTCCTTCCCCCATAAGGAGACCAATCCCCCCTCCCTGCCCCCACCCCCACGTTAAGACAGTCAGCCGAAAAGGATGGCTGTGGTCCTTCACCCTCGGAACTTCTCCAGCAGCTCTGCCCCTGAGAACTCATCCACGGTGCCTTTGGGCACGTTCTCCTCCAGCCAGACCAAGTATCGGATCACAGCCACAGCGTCCCGCACCTGGAGCAGGGCAGGCAGAGAGGCGGGCCGAGGAATGGTCTCAGCCGGGGCTCAGGGATGAAGGAGATGGGGGGACTGCTCTGGGAGCTGAGCTTTAAAAACACGAGGGTCTTCCTCGCCATTCGATGATGTTAAGGGATTCTTATTAATGTTTATATATATGATCAGAGTGTGGTCATGTTTTGAAAAGAGTTCTTGTCAGAGATACTGAAATGTTGATAGAAGAAACGATATGATAGATGGGATTTGCTTTAAAATCGTCCAGCAGCCGAGGACACGGGGGAGTGGAGATAATGAATGTAGGGTTGTAGAGGAAATGAGATTGGCCTTGAGTTGATGATTATTGAAGCTGGGTGATGGTGATGGAGATCATTATGCTACTTCCTCTACTTTTGTATATGCTTAAAATTTTCCACAAGAAAAGTTTTCAAAAATGAGGCAATGTATCCTAATTTTAACAGGAATATCCAAAGGGGCAAGCCATCCTCTCCCTGGGGTGAAGGAATTATTATAAGTAACACTTATTTAAGACTTGGAATGTGCCAGGCAGTGCTCAAAGCAATATATTAAAAATATATAATTACATAATTATACATATAGAACTATATAATCATTATATAAGTATCATATATTTATGTAATTATTATATATTTATATGTACATATTAGATATATAAATGCACATATGTACACTATATATATTTATATTATGTATTACAATGAATATATTTAAACATGCATTATTTATTATATATTATTTATACTATACAATGTAGATATATATCTTTAATCCTCACAACAACCCTCTGCTATGGGTTACAGTTATGATCCTCATTTTACAGAGGAGGTAACTGAGGCCCAGAGAGGTGAAGTGACTTACCTAAGGTCACCCAGCTACGAGGTGGGTAGAGGAACTAGGATTTGAACTCAGATACCATAGCTCCGGGGCCCAGGCTCTAAACCACTAAACCACCCTGGGAACAACAGGGTGGAGCACAAGTGGGTGCCCAGGAGTTTGGCGTCCACGTCTCTGATTCACTGAGGGCCTTCTTCAGGCTCCTCCAGCAGGGTCTCCTTTCTAACCCATCAGACCGGGAGCTCCCCAGAGGCTCGTGTGTCTGCCTGCCCATGGACTTACATGGCTGGCCCTGAGGAGGGTCTGCTCCTTGCTGTTTTTCACCGCCTTGGTTACCATCACTGGGGAGTAGGTGTCTGCTATGAGTTTCTCCTGTGAGGGGCAGAGAGGAAGCGGTCTGGGAGCCCTCTCTAGGGCACGGTGGTGTTTGAAAAGGATTGGCAGGAAATTCCAGCTCAGATGAGACTTGCCGTCTCCTGGAGTGGCAATGCCCTTCCCGCGTGTGCTTTCTGACTACGCAGGGCTTTCCTAGTCTTCCCTTCCAGCCTAACCTTCCCTCTCTCCCTCCCTCCCTCCCTCCCTCCCTTCCTCCTCCCTCCCTGGTCCTGGATCCCAGCAGCACTCTGGGATGGATCCGAGCCTGGCCCCTGCCAGCCATGGGCTGTTCTGACACTGTGTTTCCTGCACATCTCATATCATGACAGCTACCACTTATTGAGCGCCTGCCACGCGTTAGGCACCGGGCTTTACATGCACTTTCTCCTTTAAATCTCCTCAGAGTGACTCTTTTGAGGTTGTGACTCTTAGTGCCATTTTACAGGTGAGGAAACGGAGGCCGGATTGACTAAGTCACTTGTCCAGGGTCACGGCACAGCCAGTTCTCAGTCTCAGGTTTGGTGACCTCAAAGCCTCTGCTCTACCAGCCTGTACTCCCCCAGCCTCCTTGACAATCTCTGAGCTCTCTATGGACAGATGTTCCGTCTCTTCCCGGGAAACCCTAGAAAGGGGACTCAGTGCACCACTGCTGACTGGCCAACTGCCAGAATGGCCCAGGGGCTGCCCACCCCACCCCCCCGTTTGGTTGAGACTTATCAGGGCTGTTGGGGGGTGGGGAGGACGGTGCATGGCAAACCCACCTTGGGTATCACTTCATAGAGCCCATACGAGGTGTAGCTGGTCCCGATCCAGATCTTCACGGCTCCTGAGGTGTAAGCCTGGACGCTGTCACGGACTTGGCCGTAATCTTCGAGTTGCACACACATGGAATCCGTGCAGCCAGAGTTCAGGTACTGCAGGGTCTTGGAGCTAAAGCGACTCTTGTTTGCAAATAACCTAGGTGGAGAGGGCACACCAGGAGGGTCCAGACAGAATCTAAGGACAGTGCAAAAGACCAGCGGCCTTTTGTTCCTGGAGGTCAGAGGGCGCCTGCGCCAGGCAGCTGAGCAGACCAGATTTGGAGTACGTGGGAACAGAGGTCAAGGGGGTCAGGAAAAGCTGATTGGAGGCTTCCTCGAGGGTCCTGCTGGGGCAGGCACCCCGCTTCTGGGAAGACTGCATGTTGGGGCAGTGAGGAGTTAGAGGAAGTCCGTTACCGCAAGCCAAGGACAAGCCCTACCTGATGGAGGAGTCAGTGAGCAGCGTGTAGGAATAGAAGAAGGGGTTATAAGGGATGTCACTGCTGCGAAGGTTGAAGAGCCCTGGGGAAGAGAATTGATGGGGACTATTTGAGGCTGACCTGCCCGACGCAAGTACATATGACACCTTTGCTCTACTGTTGGCTTTGGCCGCACGCCGGCATCCTCTGCCCCTGAATGTTTCTCAGTCTTTCCGGAGTGGGGGAGGGCCTTTGAAGCACTAATGAGCGCTAGGGGCACTTTCTCCCAGAGAAAGGCAGATACCCAGCCAGTAGTCTGCACACGGTGTCGGTGGGCTCCCAGAATACCTGAAGCCCAGAGCTGGGGTCAGGTGAGAAGCGCTGAGCCACGATGGGATAGAACAGGGCTGCACGGGGTGCTAAAGCCGGGAAGCTGAGTGCCCTGGGCTCGTGGCCAGGAGGTTGGGAGGTGTTTGCTGGGCCTCCTCCCCTTCATGAGACAGAAGCCTTTGCTGCTGTGGTTTCCTGGTCCTCTGATGGCCCGGGGGCTGGCCCCAGATTGCATGGGGCTTCCTGGTTTCCTTAGTGAGCAGACGTGAGCTCCTGCCCTCACCTTAGTTCCCGCAGGCCATGACCACAGAGCTCTCAGAACCCATGGGTCAGTGGTCGTTGGGGGAGGAGTCCTGTGCTGCAGAGCCCAGGAGGCTTGGGGGTTGGGGGGAACCCAGGCACCCCCCTGCATCCACAAATCTCTACTCACAGGCCGTCTCATCAAGTGCGGACAGAAGCACGGCAGTTGGGGCCTCACGATGCTTCTTCATCTGGCTTCGGATACCAGATACTTTCTCCTGCCAGCTGCTTCCTAGAAGCAAAAGAGCCAGAAGAAAGCAGAAGTGATCTACCTTCTCTTTGGCACTCCGTTCCTGAGAAGGGCTCCCTTAGGGCAATGGTTTTCCATTCCTTTAGAAGCAGTAGAACCCTTTCTTTAACCAAACTCTTACTTGTGTAATCATTAAGGACATGGGCTCTTGACCCAGTCTGTCTGGGTTTAAATCCTACCTCTGTCATTACTTGCTGGCTGACCTTGTGAAAATTAGCCCCTCTGTGTCCTATCTTGCACATCTGTAAAATGGGGATGGATTATAATAATAGTGTCTACCTCAATAGAGTTGTTATGAGGTCCGAATTAACTAATATTTGTAATGTATGTAGAATTGTGTCTTGGTGTATAGAAAATCTGGCATAACTTTCTGATTAACAAATATGCATGCAAAACAGAGATCAGGAGAGCAGCCCTACTTGAAGGGCAAAGGGATAGGGCTGGGCCATGTTTAATCCTCTTCCTCGCAGTAACCCCAGCACTTACTAAAGCCACTTGGGTCTGGGCTAAGCACTTTGTGTACATTGTTTTAATCCTTACTTGACCCATTTTACAGATAAGGAAATTGAGCCTTTGGAGAGGTAAAGTGACTTATCTATGGTTTTCAGAGCTGGCAAGGGGCGGAACTGAGACTTGAACGCAGGTCTGTTTGACTACATGGCTCACACTCTTAATCGGTATAGACATTGGACTATCTTGCTAACCTTGTTAGTCTCCAACCTTGTCCTTAAACTCTGTGTCACAGAGCTGTCCTTTCTGGGATGCTTGTATCCTGGTTCTAGGACTTTGGTTTTCATCCCCCCCCCCCACCGACTCCCTGTTATCACTCTAAAGAGTCTGCCCCTAGGCAGGGCTAGGAATTTGCTGGCAGAAGATCATAAGCCTTAAGGGTCCTAGTTGGGCTGAGAGATTAGCATAAACAATATAATTCAATTTAAAAAATCTTTATGCAAACAGGTGAAACTGCTCATCAAGAACCAAAGCTTTGGGTGCGATACTTCTTCTAGGTTTATTTTATTGTGGTAAAATACACATACCATAAAGTGTTATCATTTTAACCATTTTAAAGTGCACAATTCAGTGCCTTTAAGAACATTCACAGGGCTTCCCTGGTGGCACAGTGGTTAAGAATCCGCCCGCCAATGCAGGAGACACGGGTTCGAGCCCTGGTCTGGGAAGATCCCACATGCCGCGGAGCAACTAAGCCCGTGCGCCACAACTACTGAGCCTGTGCTCTAGAGCCCGTGAGCCACAACTACTGAGCCTGTGTGCCACAACTACTGAAGCCCGTGCTGCTAGAGCCCGTGCTCTGCAACAAGAGAAGCCACCGCAATGAGAAGCCTGTGCACCACAATGAAAAGTAGCCCCTGGGCTTCCCTGGTGGCCCAGTGGTTGGGAGTTCGCCTGCCGATGCAGGGGACGTGGGTTCGTGACCCGGTTCGGGAAGATCCCATGGCCGCTGGGCCTGCGCGTCTGGAGCCTGTGCTCCGTGGCGGGAGGGGCCGCGGCAGTGAGAGGCCCGCGTACCGCAGAAAAAAAAAAAAAAAGAGTAGCCCCTGCTCGCCGCATCCAGAGGAAAAGCTCGCGTGCAGCAACGAAGACACAACACAGCCAAAAATAAAATAAATTAAACAAAATAAATAAATTTTTTTAAAAAAAGAGCATTCACAAAATTGTGCAACTACCACCACTATCTAATTCCAGAAACATTTCCATCATCCCGAAAGGAAACCCTGTAGCAATTAGGCAGTCTCTCCCCATTTGCCTCTCTCCCCAGCCCCCCGCCCCCGGCCACCACTAATCCTCTTTCTGTCTCCATGGATTTGCCTACGCTGGATGTTTCACACAAATGGAATTCTACAATATGGGGCCTTCACTGACTTCTTTCACTTAGAATTATGTTTTCAAGGTTCATGGATGTGATACATTTTTGAGACAACAAACGAAAGCCAATTTAAATTGTCTGATACACACAGGTGTCTTTGAACTTTTCACGTTCTTCCCTTTGCTCTTTGCCCCCTTTAAAACCTGTGAGTGGCTGGAGAGAAAGTCTCTCTTGTCTCTGTGAGCTTAGAGACTCTGTTCTTGGGCTTCCAGGCCCAGTTCTGGCTCTGGATGGCTTTTCCTTGAAGACTAGCAGCCTGTGATGGCTTGGCTTCCTCTCACTTGTGGGAAGTGATAAAACCCATGTGAATTCTCTCCCAGTCCCTGGAAGGTTTTCCCCTTTATCCACTCCTCTTCCTGACATAACTGCACCCTTCTTTAACTGAATGGAATGAGTTTTATTTATGATGGAAATGTCTTGGATAGCAAGTTTCTTTAAAAACTGCGTCAACATGCAGAAAGTTTCTGCAAGTTACATCAGAATGGATAAAGAAAATTGGACACAATTTTGACTTGTTTCATCAGACTCGCTATTTTGAAATTTCTCTCCTGTTTTTGGGATTCCTTTCCAAACAAGAAGTGTGCATAGACCTGTGTGTGGAAAGGGACCTCTCAGATTGCCCAATATTTCTAGGAATCCAAGTCTATGGGCTTGTTCAGAATTCCTAGGGAGGTAGAAGCTGGTGGTGGCCAAGACATTGATTCATACTCAGTAGCCTGGGTCCAGTCAGTTTAGTTACCACTTACAAGAATTACAGAGCACACTGTTCTTTTATGACATATTTAGATGGTGTCAACGGGGTCAAGATTATCGATGTTAGAATTTTGAGGGCCAGTTAATTTTCCTTTGCGGTCCGGCCAACACTTGAACCCTAATCTGTGCCACAGACTGAGCTTGACTTAGTTTTTGCTTCCTTTGTCCATGCCAGCCCATCTGACCCCAGCCATCTTACATCTAAATTCCTCATCACTGCAGGACCCGAAGTCAAGGTCTGAATGATTCAATACAAACCAGTCTTCACTACCAGACAAGCAGCCCATATCATGTTTTTTTCTCTCTTCAAAGGGGTAGGGTTTTTTCATCTTTTTCTGACTCCCTTGTTTCCCCCCTTCCTGTTCCCTCTTGCTTCAAATCCTGACACTCTTTATTCCAGCATTTTCTAAATATGCTTCGAGGAACTTCCGATTCAGACTCTCTGAGGGGATGGGGCCTAGAAACCTGTGTTTTAAGAAAGCATCCCAATCTATTCAGGTACACATGGAACCATTGCTTTGGGACCTCTTAGGATGAATTTTTCAGCCAAAGGAGCAGCAGTGGGGGCCTGTGTTGCTCCAAGGTGGGAAAGAGAACGGGCGTAGGAATCACCTGTGAATGCCTCCTGCAGGGCATAGATGGGCTCACTTGGCACCGGAGGCCTCTCTGACCCCCACAGCAGGTCCACAAGGTTGACGGTGATGGACACCAGCTCTCTGTCAGAGTCTCGGAGGGCCACGTTATAACTCTCCCAGGAATCTGCAGAGGCAGGAAGGAGTCACTTGTCCCTTGCCTGTGTATGCCTCCGGGAAAATTGTGACGCAGGCAAAGCTCGTTCTTGTCCCCTCTGCCTCCTGTTCCGCTCAAGCAGCCTGGGCTGTGCACTCTCACCTTCCTCCTTCAGCTTGCCCTGAGCCCGCCCCAGTACTGCCCACGGTCAATTAGCTAAGCTCGCCCTTTTAAGTGCCAAGGGTTGCGGGGCCCTCATTTTGGTCCTGTCTGTTCGACTGAACTTCAATGCCACAGCCCAAAGGAATGGTGAGGTTCAGGCCACTGGAAAGGCTGGCAAAGAAGCCAGATCTGAAGTGGGAGCCTTTCAGTGCATATTCACGAGGACGGCACCCTTGGGGGCAGGCTGGCCAGCTGGTGGGGGCACTGGGAGCTCAGGGAGCTGTGTTCCTGGATGGGAGGGGAGGGGACTGTGCTTATTTTTGTAAAAAAAATTGTTTGGCCACACCATGTGTGCCATGAGGGATCTTAGTTCCCTGACCAGGGATCAAACCCACGCCCCCTGCAGTGGGAGTGCAGAGTCTCAACCACTGGACCACCAGGGAAGTCCCAGGGACTGTGCTTCTTTATTCAGAAACCCTCTCGACTCCTTCGACCCTTCCAAGCTGCCCTATAGAAGAGGGCTACCAAGTGATTCTACTGCCGATTGTTAGAGTTCCAGGGCACAGAGGATGGTTCTAGGTTTAAGAACATCCCAGCCTACCCACTGGCTAGGTCTTAACGATTCCCTGAGTCTTCTAGGTTGGGTCTCTGCACTCCTGACTTAAAAAAAATAATCTATGTTTATTCTTTTAAATGTATTTTCATTACACAATCCAGGAATACACCCTTGTTGCAAAATATTTTGCAACTACAAGTTCAAACACTCTATCTTTAGAGTCACCCTGCACCTCCTTCTACCAAGATGTGCTTCTTTACATCCTGAGGGCCTGAATCTCCCTCGTTGGTGTGGACAAACACGGGGACTGAGGGCAGAACATACTGATGGAGAAGAGGAAGGGGTCGAAGCCCACACGCCCTCCAACAGGAATCTCGGTGAGGAGCCAGGTGACAACAGGAGTAGTGCCAACTGCGAGAAAGACAGGAAGGGACACCGAGGTTACCCCAGGCCTTCCAGCCGGGCTTCTGTCTGTGACAGTCCTTCCACATCTGTCCTCCTTGATATCCGCCTCAAAGATTAGGGATGGCTCCAAATTTCTTGAGCTTCCCACAGGGGCCCAGCATGGCCTTCCATGCACCCCCCTCACCTGTACCTTCCCAAACCCAGTCTGGGTTCCAGGGCTTGGGGAACAAACCCGTGCCGTCCTCTTACCTTCCTTATGGAGCTCCCAGTTGCAGTCCATCTGCCGCTCAGCCTGGGTCCAGTAGCGGCTGTCGGTCCAGAGAGCGGCTTTCCCCATGGTCACCACGGCGATTCCTGGGGCAGAACAGAGAAACTTGGAGGGGGGGTGAAGGTGTAGAGCGTGGCTTTGGTTAGCACTTTAGCAATGGGGTGCTGGCTCTGACATTGTCACAAGGGGTCTCTGGAAAGAGTTGCTCTCCTCGCTTGGAAGGGAGTGAGGCAGGAGATGTTAAAGAGAGTGTTGGGGGGAAGGTAGCTGGAAGTGTGTCCTGAGTTGGGCACCTCTGCTTTGCCTTGAGGCCCTTCCCTAAGGGGGCATTTAGCAGGACAAGTGGGGTCTGCTTTTGGCCATCCCCAAAAGTCGATGCTACATGTAGGTGCTCTCAGCAAAGACGGTGTGGCAGTCAGTATGAAGATGCAGTGGCTGATGGGAACACTAAGCCAGGGGCTTAGCTGAGGACAGGCAGAGAGGCCAAACCCAGCGACTTCTGCAAAGAGAAGAAGGGCCCACGATGGGCAAGCCAGGCAGCTTGAAGCCCAGGGGAGGGATGTTTAAGGATCAGCAAGGGAAGCTTAGGTTTCATTCAAGGGGCCAGGATCAAGGTGGGAGGCCGATTCCAAAACTGGGACCCCATAAATGGCCTCTATGTTTGTGTCTCATTTGGCCACGTGAGGTGATGTTATCCATAAAAGGACCAGCAAAGTAAAACTTTGTCCCCAAATGAGCCATTGTGTGAAGGGAATCAGTGGGCTCCTAGTGGCTAGATATAGAGGTAGCAACTGTCCCAGAAATGGAGCCCAGGGAGCGCCGTCTGGGCCTGGCTGTGGCCGAGGCAGCGAGCACAGGAAAGAAGTCAGGAGGGCCATCTGCCTCACGCAGAAGCGTGGCTGCTGGGCTATGAGATGTGTGCCCTGGTGACCCCTTTCGGAGTGGTGAAGGGGGAGGCAGAGAGAGGAGCAGGGGCCTCTGGACACTCGCTCCTGGGCTCCTGGCTGCTGAGAACTAGCCACACCAGGGCCTCTCTGACCACTCTGGGTCTCCCACCAGAAACAATGAGGGCCGGGTAATGGCTGTCACCTGCAGACCCTGTAAAGCCTGTAATCCACGCACGCCTCTTGTCATAGTCGCCGATGTACTCGCTCTAGGAAATCAACAACGCCGTCATTAGCCTTCTTCATGGAGTCACACCCCACATGGAAGGGCCCCAACCACATCCCGGTTCTTTCTGTCTAGTCAGTTTCAACCAGTCCTACAAGCCCAATGGGTACATCATAAATAACTTGTGCAGAGAGCTTTACACATTATTGGGTTTGGGTTCTCATAATCCTTGGAGACAGATCTCATTATTCCCACTTTGCAGTAGAGGAAACTGAGGCTCAGAGAAGTTCAGACACTTACCTACCCAAGCTTCTTAGCCCTTTTCGGCAGGTGGGGAAATGAATTCAAGTAATCGTATTGACACTGAAAATGCCTTCTCTTCCAACTGGGCTGTTGCTGGGAAGGTGGATGCAGTGGAGGTGGAGCCAGGGTGGGAAAGGGTGGGATGGGTGGGCAGGGGTGCTGCTTTGGGAAAAGCAGTTCTGGCTCAGACCATCTTCTTTCCTGTCTGTTCCCCTCTCCCAGCCTACACCCCAAACTTGTGGAATCTTGGATGCTGGATCGTTTCAGCGCTCCATCCATCAGCTGACGGGAAGGGCTGAGCCAGAAGGGAGCTCAGGGTTCTTCTAATTCAGTTCCCATCCCACATTCTAACCTCCTAGGGCAGGGGTATCCTAAACATTCATTCTGGATCCACCATCTAGGAATTGATCAAAATCGTTCTGAAGCTGTTTATAGTTTCATTGCCCGAGGTCAAGGAGATTTGGCAATGTCTTCTCTCCTCTGTAGAGGAGTACATTCTTTCAGTTGCCCTAAAACGCCCGTGTCCAAGCTCCCCACTTCCTTCCCTTGGCCTGTCAAATCCTTTTTCTGTCTTCCATCTTCCGATTCTTAACAGCATCCTGTTTGTGGCCTGTTCTCTTAGGCCAGACCCAGCCCGGGGCGGGGAGGGGGGGTTGGTGGGAGGAGCCATCCCTCACCATGTGAGCATCCGTGTCCGGGACGATGTAGGCAAAGACATTCTGGGTGTGCATCTGCTGGCGGAGGGCTGTGAGCTGCGCTGTGGTATTGACCACAGTAACTGGAAGGTACTGACAGGTGACAGGAAGACACCAAGACACACACACAGACACAGACACACATTGCTTAGAGAAAATGTCGCCGGGGCCCCCATCCTCTCCTTAGGCAGGGATTGATTGGGGTTGGGTAGGCTGGGCCAGCCTGGAGAGGGATGGTGCAGAAGCTGATGTTATGGATTAGTCTAGATTACGGTGCCTGGGCTGAGTGGAGATGGAGGTGTTTAAGAGCTTGGAGAGAGACTTTTTGTGACAGTAATGGGACCTGAGTCTGGGATGGGGTAGGGGGTAGGTAAGAACTGCAGGGTTCTGAGCCCTGCCACTGGGCCAGGCCAGGGGATGGCCCCTCTTTGGATACCTTGGGGTAGAGTTGCCAGTTTAGCAAATCAAAATACAGCATGCTCACCGAGTCACATTTGAATTTCAGGTAAACAATGAATAATGTTTTAGTGTAAGTGCGTCCCAAGTACTATTTGGGGCATACTTATATTAAACACATTATTCATTATCTGAAATTCAGATGTAACTGGGCGTCCTGTGTTTCACCTGGCAGTCCTACCTTGGGGACTTTTTTCAAGTTTCCACTCACTGGTCCCAAATGGCAGAGGAGAGTGAATGAGTACCCCCAGCGGTTTGGGACATTGTCCAGAAAGATCGTCTCCAAGCCAGACATTTTGTTAAAGGTTATTTTATCTTAAAAATAAAAAGTGTGGGCTCTTTGTTTTGTTTTGCCTTCTACTCCAGGATACATCCATGTTTATTTTAACATAAAAATAATGTGGTTTGCCCACCTACCTGCCTGCCCCAGTGGTCTCATAAAGTGGACGAGGCAAGCGGATGTATCCCATTTGTCCCAAGACTTTAGTGACCTGCTGGCAGGCCCATGAGCCCTCACCTTCCCATGAGCCCTCACCTTCCCATGAGCCCTCACCTTCCCATGAGCCCTCACCTTCTGGCCTGCTCCTGTCTGGAGAAGCTCTTTCACACTCTCATCTAGTTGTGGAAAGAACCCCTCTGGTCTCCATAGGGAGCTGATGACCTTCCAGCTCCAATATGCTGGGCCTTCTCACAGTCTTCACACCCGAGGCCTCCCCCTCTTGACCTTGCGCTGGCTCTTCTAGCCCTCTGTCTTCCGCCCTCCTCCCGGTTCCTCTAGAATTGTTGTTTTCTTTCCTCCCATCCTCTTCCTGGCCTCTGCCTAGCTATCCTCAGCGAAAGGCTGGCTAGGGGCCTCCTCCCTCCTTGTTGCCCCTCCTCCCTCCGGCTCGCAGGGGCTGCCTGGGCTCAGGCCTGGAGGGAAGGAGATGACCTGCCGTGGGAATGGCTGGGAGGGAGGGATGGGGGCGGATGTCAGACACCTGAGAATGCGCCGCCCGCCCTGAGGGAGGTTAATCAGAAACAGTGGCCCCAGAGTCCGGAAATCAGGAGGAAGGCTGGTAGAGGGTGAGGCTAGCAGCTGGGCCCATGGGGGATGGGGAGGAAGGTGGGAGCTGTGGGTCCGGGCGGGGTGGGGGCGGGGCGGAGGCAGGGCCTCACCGGAGGGCTGATTGAACAGTTTCTCACATCCTCTCTCAGGTCCAGTGACTTTGGGCGGCCCCAGGCACAAGCTAGAAACCGGAGAAAAGTCCAGGGTTACTTGGAGACTGGATAGGTCCTAGAGAGCACGGGAACATGTTCCCCCAACCCCCCTCCTGGTCCTCGCAGGGCCTCCATCCTTTGAAGCAGGAGATGCTGTCCAACTCTACTTGAGGATAAAAATAATTACATTTCATAGGAAATCAGGCTGAATTGGTTGGCACCCTGGGTCACAATCAAAGAAACCTGTTTCATCGACAAGTGATTGCCACTTTTGGATGGGTTTTAGTGCTCATTAAATCATTTTTTTCCTTCCAATCTAATTGGGTCTTTTCAGGATCTACCGAACTGGAAAAGTTGTGTGTAAGTTAAATTTTTGTAATCAGATCTTCTCTTAAATGCTCTAGAGGATCTCGCTAAATAATAACCCCACCTTCGTTTTACCCTTCTATAAATCTAATTTTATATATATTGGGTTTACTTAAATTCAAGGCCCACTTCTACCATTTCTTACAGTCCAAGTATCTGCCTCTCATTCCAGGCTACAGAAGCCAGCAATCCCAGGCTGACATCGTCCCCTGGTGGGGAAAGGTGGGTTAGCATCTAAAGAGCTCCTACTATGTGCTAGACACCGAACCCAGCAATTTACCTATAGTATCTCTTTTGATGCTTGCAACAACCCTGGGAGATGGGGATTATTGTCTGCTTTCTACAGAAGAGGAAGCTGAGGCCCAGGTACATTTAGTTACTCGCCCAAGTTTTACCACAGTGAGTCCGTGGCAGAGCAGGAATTTGAACCCAGGCCATCTGAGTACAAAAAAGCCAACCATGGAAGGGTGGTGCCCCAGAAGGGACAGAATGTATAGAGACAGTTTCCAGTTGGGACTTTGCCCCAAATTTGGTGTATCCCAAGAAGAGTCGCCCAGTATTCATTGAGCAAACATTTCCTAAGCCCCTGCTCTGCGCCGCGCACTGGGCTAAGTCCTGCAGGCTCTGGGTCTTCACACCCTGAAAGTCCAGGGGTCTCTGATAGGCCTTCCTTCCAGGACCCCACCTTTTGGGGGGGAATCTCCCCAGAGGTAATGGGGGTCTGAGTTTGGGGAGACACTCTACTTTTCCTTTCTGAGTGGGTTGAGCTACAGATGGAAGGAGTACCGCTGGGTTCTAACACCGTGAATGCCCTGCCTCACTGTATCTCCCGGTCACATAAACTCAAGGGAGAGATGAGACCCACCCTGTTGATTTAAGAAAATGAACGCTCATTTCTGTAGGAACAGATATCTGGCAAAATGGTGGCGCTAAAACAACAACATAAGAAGCAAGACACAGCCAACCCATGTCCCTCTAGACACCCCAATTGCTGTTTTCTGAGGTCAGGGCTGTGGCTCCCAAGGGCAGGCTCTGCAGCCGAACCACTCTGTGGTCCCTGGCATGGGGCCTGTCACTGAGAAGGTGTCAGGAACTGGGTACTGAATGAATGAGTAGGGTCCTGCTGCCACAGAGCAAAGGGAAGGAGGCCTCCCTAGGGCCAGGGTGGAGTGGATGTGGAAGATGCTGAGCTGGGCACTTAGCTGTGACTAAAGAGTACAAACAGGACACCATAGGGTGACAAAGACCAAACTTTAGCTAGACTCCACCAAGCCCTCTTCTCCATTAGGCCTTGACTTCCAAGTCCATCCTGTCCTTACTGGGCCTGCATCGCCCAGTCTTAGCAAGAATCCTGCTAAGTCAGTTTAGAGAGAATTCCCCACCCTTAGTATCTCATCAACCTTGATATCTGATCAAATTCCTCATCTCCCATCTTTGATATTTGATCACCCTGCCTTCAGCAAGATCCTATTAAGTCAGTTTAGCAAGAATCTCCTCACCCTTGATGTCTCCTCTTGGCAATTTTCCATCCACTGACCCCCTCACTCTGCTCATGGACAAGAAGTCCTCAGCCATCTTTGCTGTATTCGGAGTTGAGCCTGATCGTTCTCCCCTACTGCAGCGCCCCTATTACAATAGTCTTGAATAAAATCTTCCTTCCTCTTTTAACAAGAGCCAGAATCATTTTTTCTTTAACAGGTGGGAATGGAAACAGGCCAAATCAGACTTGAGGTGAGCCTTGAGGGTCCCCAGGACTGGCCCTGGGGTTCCTCTTCCTTAAGACAGAGAGAGGGACCAAGAAAAAAAGAGACAACCTAGGCCCAGACTTCACTCCAACCCTTTCTGAGCCCACAGGGGAGAGGCCAGAACTGCTCTCCAGCTGGACCTGCCCTCCCAGCGTGGGAGGGAGAGACGGGTGATGCACATACCACAGAGGAGGACAAGCCAGGGGCAGCATCCCCAGGGAGCCCGGGCCATGGGGTCTTCAGATGCCGGTGCTGGGTGGATGGAGGGTCAAGGGAGAGTGGGCAGGGCTGTTTCCTTGGCCTCTTCCTCCAGGCCTTTCTGGGGCAGGAGCAGCCGGGGGGTGGGGGGGCTGGCAATGGGGAGGAGGTGTCCAGCTGGTGGATGGAGAGTCTTCTGGTCTTTGGTTTCTGAGGGTTCCAGGAGTCAGGCTGGGTGGAGAAGGCTCGACTGCCCCAGGCAACATCTGCTGGCTCCCTGTTACCCAGAATAGGGTGTGAGCCTGCCCCGGGCAGAGTCCAAAGATCTCTGAGACAGAGGAGGAGCAGCTGGTCTCAATCAGCCTGCTTCTCCCAGCCCCCTCTCCAGCAGCCAGCCTTGGCCATTCCCGAATTCTGTCCCCCTCCCTCCAGCAAGCTGTTTCCTATTAGCTGCCTCACCCCAGGCTCTGGCTACAGCCTCACTTTTGCTTTGAGATGGATGTTTATCCTTCCGTCTCTTCTGAGCTGGCCTGACTCAGAAAAAGCCAGTGTCCTCTCTGCCCAGTGCCTGTGAAGCCCCACTGCACCCCTCGGAGAAGTTAATTACAGCCGGAGACTGACTTTCCTGAACTGAGGGCTGGGTCCCCTCAGGAGAGTCCCTTCTGTAAAAGTGGCGGCAGTCACTGGCAGAGGGCAAGACTGCCCTTCTCTTGGGATGGTGGGGATGGTGGAGTCCACGCAGCTGTTAGTGCCATACACACCTGAGGGAATGAAAGCCCAAAGGCCCATCTGGAGGGATCGGGGGATGACATTGAAGAGGGAAGAAGACCCAGAAAGGAGGTTTGGGGGCTCCCAGAAGACAAATTTGGTTAACTGGACATGCCCTTTCTACCATAGCTTCTAGAAGAGGCCTTTGTCCCCCTGTGGTGTGGGTCACTCCCAAAGGGCATGACTCCCTCTGGGGGAAGTGGGCAAACTGAGGCCGGCCCTGTGTCCACCCACTACATCAGAGGGCAGCTCACTGCACCAGCGCCAAAGCAGCCCCCAGTCAGAGCCATCTACACCCCTAGACCAGAAAGGAGTACTTCCCAGAGACAAACAGACCCAATGGACAGGCGCTCCACCTAGCCTGGAGGGCCCCAGAGGCAAACCACCCATTCCTTTTGATCTTATTTTTAACGTATTTACACTCGGGTTACATCCATAGCAAGTTTAAGGCAGCTTTCAAGTAATCCATCCAAGGATCATAAAATAGATCATTTTGAAGAGGGAAGGGGGGCCTTCGTGGGACTCCCTGAAGGAAGGGTGTCTAAATGAGCGAGGAGGTTCAGGGAGCTCCACCTCCAGGAATAAAAGTAGAGGCAGAGCCCAGAGCCTCAGAGGACAGCCCAGGACTGGGGATGAAGTTATGCCCAGAGACCAAAGGACTGGGGAAATGTTCCCTCAAAGGCCTTTCCCTCCCCTGTGCACTGTATTAGCCATCCGCAACCGCAAGCAGGTAGACTTGATGGGGTCATGCAGGGGAGGGACCCGGAAGACAGCCTTCTAGGACAAACAGCCCTGCCTTGACCAGTGACCTGGGAGCCAGACTGCCAGGGCTTCAATCCCAGCTCCGTCACCCACTAAACTCACAGTCTTGGGCACATTGAAACAGGAGGGAAGGGGGCAGGACACAACCTTTAAAAGAATGACATAGCCATAGGACATGACAAAAACTGGTTAGAGCCAGCTAGGTTCAAGATGGACCTTGAGCCTCATTATAAGCTCATTGTTATATATTAGCATAAGCGAAGTGACACACCCACAGGTGCCATGACAGTTCCGAGGCTGACCATCAAAGATCAAAAAGTGGGCGATAGCCCAGTTCCTGGAAATCTCTGCCCCTTCCCCAAAATACTTGGAATAATCCTCTCGCTCATTAGTCTATGAAGTTACCCAGCCGGTAAAAACTAACCACGCCATATTTCAAGGCCTCTCGCCTTCTGAGAGGGCCCACACTCTTTCTGGGGAGTGTGTTTCTCTCTAAATAAATCCACTTCTTACCTATCATTTTGTCTCTCACTGAATTCTTTCTGCGATGAGACATCAAGAACCTGAGCTTCATTAAGTCCTGAGACCAGGTGTGTGAGCTCAGTTAAAAGACCATGGGTTCAAGTCCCGATCTGAGTTGCACAGTTTCAAAATGATGTCACTTCTCTGAGCCCACAATTTCCTCACCTGTGAAATGGGTAATAATTGTAGTAACTTCTTAGGAATGTGATGAGGGTTAAATGCATTCATGTTTGTGAAGCTCTCAGAACGTGCTTGCCACAAGGAGTAAAGGCTGCGTGAGTTTGTTAAATCAAATGCATAACTAGAACTCAAGCCATTCTCATCTGTACCTGGTTCTTTCTGCCCCGGCATCCAACACTGCTGAAATGACAGTTAATGTTTTAGCAAAGATCAGCTGGGCTGAAGTGTGCCAACCTTGGAAAAAAATAACCAGAGCAGGCATCCCTCCCCTATCTGCTGGACTCTGCCCTGGGATGGTCTCGGAGGCTGCACACAGGACTCAGCCCTCTGGTTCTGTCCCCAGGGTCCCTGTCTTGGCCCTGGTGGCGATGATGACCTCACCTCCCTTCACCCTCAGCTCCTCTCTTATCTCAAAACCAATGTCTTTACTCATCACTCTGGGGGACTTGAACCCAGGTTGGTAACAGGCCTGATGTGGAAAGGAGTGATTCAGTGCGGGAAGGGTGGATGGCCAAGAGTCCTTGTGTCAGCGTTGTTTCGATGAACTGTCGCTCACTGGAGTCTGGCCGTGGTGGTGCAGGCAGCCCCTGTCTCCAAGGCCAGCCAAAAGGCCAAATTCTGAAACTGGAGAATTTGTTCTTCAGGGCCACTGCTGTTCCTGCCTCTTTTTTGGCACCCTGATCCCATCTTAGGCTTGCCATCCTGCCTTCTAACCTAAGTCTGCCCACTCTGGGTACCCAGGACTGCCCGACTTCATCAGAATGCACCTACCTAACTTGCATTTTCTCCCACTTGGTGACAACGGATGTCCTGAGTCACCGTGCCGATCACAATCACAGCCCATCTCGTGTGTATGAGAGAAAATGCATGTAAAGCGACCAGCATGCCAGGAGCTCTAGCACCAGGGCCACAGGCAGCCCTGCTGTGGGACCCTCTGGAAGAGTAGAAGCCAAGGATGGCCTGAGAGCGAAGTGGGAGCCAGCAGGCCAGAGCCGCAGAGGGCATCCTGACAGCCTCGGGGAGTAGCATTGGGGCGAACATTGGCAGGAGAGGCACAGAAGTGGCACTGCAGGCAGTGGTCACGGGGTGGGTTGGGGGCAGATTGGTGGCGTTGACATAAACAGAAGCCTGAGAGAGCACGGGCAGGTGGCACCGTGGCCTGGAGCAGTGTGTGGCAGCAGGAAATTTGGATACCCAAGCGTGCTCCGAGCGTTGTGAAATACCCCACTGGGGATGTCCCAAGATACTAAGGATGAAACCTCAAAAGGGAGCCTGTGGTCCTGCTGTTCTGCAGGTGGGAGGGGACTTCGGATCTAGCTGTTGATGTGACCTCAAAGGCTGAGAGACCAGCTCCCCCTTGCCATGTGGGCAGAGCACATGTCTGCTGCTTCCAAAGCCCCTTTCTACCCTTCCATCAGGTTAGTCAACCACCCTGGGAGACAGGCGGTCCTCACCTGCAGAAGAGGAGGCAGGCTGGAGAAGAATAGTGGCGTGGCCCAGGTCCAAGCTGATCAGTGGCAGAACTGGGACTCAAACCTGGTTTTGGGGGCTTCAAAGCCCCTGCTCCCTCCATTGGGCCTCACTGTCGCCCCACCTGAAGTTCCTCCACGGCTCCCATTGTCCTCAGGATAGAATTCAATCTCTATAGCTCAGCGGTCAAGGCCTTCCTCCCTGATATTTCCCATCACCCATCTCTTCCTGTCCACATTCTCTCCAACCATCAGAGTCTAGTTCAAAAGTGACCTTGTCCACCAAGCCCTGACCCCCATCTCAAATTCGTCCCTCCACTTTGGAGGCTTCCATAGCATTTTGTTTGAGCTTCTATATTAAAAGCTTGCCTTGACCCTTTGCTTTCCTGACTCTCCCCTCCTAGGTCACCCATCCCTGAGAGCAGGAGTTTGCTATTATAAATGGCTGTATGCACCACAAAATCCAAGACAGAGCCCAGCAAAGAGTGGGCTCAATACAAGCTTGGTGAATTGACACTAAACCCCAACAATGTGGGGACTAGCCCCCCATCCCTAATCCAGAAGGAATGCCCTTGATGGGGGGGGGCAATTGTCTAGTCCCCAGACGGCTGCTGTGGTGCTTTTGGGTGCTCCTTCTATCACATCTGCCCCACTTTGACAAAAAGCCAGCCCTGCCTCATTTGTGTGTGTGTGTGTGCGCATGCATGCATGTGTAGGGTTGGCCACAGGGCTGGAGGTAAGAGTTTGTTTCATAGAAGCTGGTCTTTAGGGCTTCCCTGGTGGTGCAGTGGTTGAGAATCCACCTGCCAGTGCAGGGAACACGGGTTCAATCCTTGGTCCAGGAAGATCCCACATGCCACAGAACAACTAAGCCCGTGCGCCACAACTACTGAGTCTGTGTTCTAAAGCCTGCGAGCCACACCTACTGAGTGTTTATTCCTGGGTATTTTATTCTTTTTGTTGCAATGGTAAATGGGAGCGTTTCCTTAATTTCTCTTTCAGATTTTTCATCATTAGTGTATAGGAATGCAAGAGATTTCTGTGCATTAATTTTGTATCCTGCTACTTTACCAAGTTCATTGATTAGCTCTAGCAGTTTTCTGGTAGCATCCTTAGGATTCTCTATGTATAGTATCATGTCACTTGCAAACAGTGACAGTCTTACTTCTTTTCAGATTTGGATTCCTTTTATTTCTTTTTCTTCTCTGATTGCTGTGGCTAAAACTTCCAAAACTACGTTGAATAATAGTGGTGAGAGCAGCAACCTTGTCTTGTTCCTGACCTTAGTGGAAACGGTTTCAGTTTTTCACCATTGAAAACGATGTTGGGACTTCCCTCATGGCCCAGTGTTTAAGAATCCACCTGCCAATGCAGGGGACATGGGTTCGAGCCCTGGTCTGGGAAGAACCCACATGCTGTGGAGTAACTAAGCTCATGCGTCACAACTACTGAGCCTTCGCTCTAGAGCCTGCGAGCCACAACTACTGAAGCCCATGCACCTAGAGCCCGCGCTCCGCAACAAGAGAAGCCACCACAATAAGAAGCCCGTGCACCACAATGAAGAGTAGCCCCCGCTCAACACAACTAGAGAAAGCCTGTGCGCAGCAATGAAGACCCAATGCAGCCATAAATAAATAAATAAATAAAATGATGTTGGCTGTGGGTTTGTCATATATGGCCTTTATTATGTTGAGGTAAGTTCACTCTGTGCCTACTTTCTGGAGGGTTTTTATCATAAATGGGTGTTGAATTCTGTCAAAAGCATTTTCTGCATCTATTGAGATGATCATATGGTTTTCCTCCTTCCAACTGTTAATATGGTGTATCACATTGATTGTTTTGTGTATACTGAAGAATCCTTGCATTCCTGGGATAAACCCCACTTGATCATGGTGTATGATCCTTTTAATGTGCTGTTGGATTCTGTTTGCTAGTATTTTGTTGAGGATTTTGGTGTCTATGTTCATCAGTGATATTGGCCTGTAGTTTTCTTTTTTTGTGACATCTTTGTCTGGTTTTGGTGTCAGGGTGATGGTGGCCTCGTAGAATGAGTTTGGGAGGGTTCCTCCCTCTGCTATGTTTTGGAAGAGTTTGAGAAGGATAGGTCTTAGCTCTTCTCTAAATGTTTGATAGAATTCGCCTGTGAATCCATCTAGTCCTGGGCTTTTGTTTGTTGGAAGATTTTTAGTCACAGTTTCAATTTCAGTGCTTGTGATTGGTCTGTTTATATTTTCTATTTCTTCCTGGTTCAGTCTCGGAAGGTTGTGCTTTCCTAAGAATTTGTCCATTTCTTCCAGGTTGTCCATTTTATCAGCATAGAGTTGCTTGTAGTAATCTGTCATGATCCTTTGTATTTCTGCAGTGTCAGTTGTTATTTCTCCTTTTTCAATTCTATTCTATTGATTTGAGTCTTCTCCCTTTTTTTCTTGATGAGTCTGGCTAGTGGTTTATCAATTTTGTTTATCTTCTCAAAGAACCAGCTTTTAGTTTTACTGATCTTTGCTATCATTTCCTTCATTTCTTTTTATTTATTTCTGATCTGATCTTTATGATTTCTTTCCTTCTGCTAACTTTGGGGTTTTTCATTCGTCTTTCTCTAATTGCTTTAGGTGTAAAGTTAGGTTGTTTATTTGAGATGTTTCTTGTTTCTTGAAGTAGGATTGTATTGCTATAAACTTCCCTCTTAGTACTGCTTTTGCTGCATCCCATAGGTTTTGGATCGTCGTGTTTTCATTGTCATTTGTCTCTAGGTATTTTTTGATTTCCTCTTTGATTTCTTCAGTGATCTCTTGGTTATTTAGTAGCGTGTTGTTTAGCCTCCATGTGTTTGTATTTTTTACAGACTTTTTCCTGTAATTGATATCTAGTCTCATAGCATTGCGGTTGGAAAAGGTACTTGATACAATTTCAATGTTCTTAAATTTACCAAGGCTTGATTTGTGACCAGAGTGACTTCTTTTAAGCATAGCAATAGATAACCAGAACAGCCTTCTAATGACAAAATTTAAAGGACCATTTTAAGGGTAATGACCTCTTTGTGGTAGTTGATCTAGTACAACCATTCCCTCCTCTTGAAACTTTCCCTTTCTTTGACATCCTTGACAATTTTTCCTAGTTTTCCATGGTTGCTTTTTAGTCCTCTACCTACACTCCTTTATATTCTTTGCCTTAAATTTTGATGCTCTGGCCTCAGCCTTCTTCTTTTTCTCTTGCAGCTCACTCTCCCTGGAATATCTCAGCCATCTACCAAGTTGATGCTAGTCCAGACTTCTTTCCTGAGCTTGAGGTTCATAAAACAAATTGCTCACTGACAATCTCCACTTGGATCTCTCACACTCACCATTTCCAAAATGGACCTCTGCATTTCTCCTGTACCCCAACATGTTCCTCATACAATGATCTCCAAAGTTCCCAACTCCATGATTGGCATCCCTAGCCACCCAGTTGTCCCAGCCACAATGCTGACAGTCATTTCAGACCATTCCCTCCTCACTGCCCTCACATTCAATCGGTCACCATATTTTGTCAAACCCACCTCCTAAATACATCTAAAGATCTTTGTGGTTGTCTTCTGCAACATCTCCACTCTCCCCTAATCAAAACCGGTGCTCATACAGTCTTCTGTATTCAGACCTGACATACCCAAGCTACAGCTGCTGTGGTCCATGAGCTTGGAGCTGTTTCCTTCAGTGATGAAGGTGAACTGCTAGAGCAGCTCCAAAGTCTGTGTTCTCAACCACTGGCCGTGGTGTGGAGGCTAGTTTGGAGGGAAGAGAGTAGAGGCAGACAAACCAGTTAGGGTCTATGGCAATTTTCACGTCTCTGCCACTCCCTGGCTCTGTGACCTTAGGCAAGACATTCACTTCTCTGAGTCTCAAGTTTCTTCATCTATAAAATGGAGACAATAATAATTTTACCTACTTACAAGGTCGTTGCCAGGATTCATTAAGATAATGCACGTGCAACATTTAGCACAGTGCCCTGCACACAGCAAATGCTCATGCTCAATAAATGATTGTGGAGTGTTCAAGAAGGAGGAGCAGATGGGAACTTGGCTGGCTCTAGCTGCTTGCCTTCTTTGCTGAAGACAACAGCTCCAAACTCATGGACCACACCAGCTGTGCCTTGGGATCATCTTCGGGTCTGCATAGGAAAGACTATGTGTGCATTTGTGTTGATTAGGGTTGAGTGCAAATGTTGCAGAATACATCTGCGTTGTGTTCCTGAAGTCAGGGTGGCAGCTAGGGGCTGGAGAAACTGACTTAACCTGCCCAACTGTAGCCAGCATGTCTGGAGCCAGACAGCAGAGGGCAGCAGAGGTTGATTCTATTGCAGTTCCCCGAATTGGAGTGGGGGTGGGGAAGAGAAACCTAAAGGAAGGACTTGTGGTCCTAATTCCAGATTCCAGTGGACTGGGGAAGCTGTTCAGAGAAGAGACATGCTCTTGGGATCACTCTCCCTTAGGGTCTGGGGTGAAGATGATTAAGGAAGTAAGACAGCTTGCGAGGGGCCAAAAGGGCTAGAATTTAAGGGTGGGATCTGAGTGAGTGAGTTGGGATGTTTACAAAGTATATTAAAGAAATGTATATATCCTAGTCGTGTCTCTATTTGGGCCTTCTAACTTTTCTTGGAGTCCCAGTGGTCCTTCTAAGGGCAGAATTATCAACTGGGGACCCTAGAGGGTGGAGATACCCTTATGTGTGTTCAATGATGAATTCGTAGTACAGGTAGGGACCCCATTCCTAAAGTATAGATGAAAAGAAGCCTCAGGCTCACAAGAGGGAAAACCAAAGCCCAGAGAGGGGAAATGACTTGCCTACGGTCATATAGCTAAGATTCAATGTCAGAGTCAACACTCACTGAGACTCTAGAGGTACTGCTGAACACACTACACACGTTACCTCACTTCACCCTCACGGTAACCTTATGAGGCAGAATCAGATGTTTTATTATCACATTTTACAGATCAAGAAACTGAAGCTCAGAAAGGCTAAGCCATTTGCCCAAGGTACAGCCAGGATGTAAACCCAGGCCGCCTGATTCTAGGGCCTGTGCTATTAACCACCTCATTCTACTACTTGCCTAGACCAAAGGTTAGGTCTCCAGACTCCTAAGTCAGGGCTTTTACCATTATTCGACATTGTCTTGGATGGAAATCCCATTTTAGTAAGTCAGATCCTGGTCTTAAGTATAATAACAAGGCAGTTTGCTTCTTTAAGTGGATTTTCAGTTAGTTCTTTTGTAAGGTAAATACCCCATTAAAAAAAATCTCTCATCTATAATTTACCTGCTCTGTGGTGTTCATATGTTGTGCGAACTGTCTGGGGAATGTGCTATTTGGTACGCTTCCTACGGAGCATTAACGCCAATATGTGTTCTGCTTTAAATGTCTTCTTTCTCAGCCTGCTCTGGCTCTCTCCTGGGATACCTTCCTACATCAGACTGTCAGTGTAGGTCCAGGGACAGTGAAAGCTAGTTAAAGCAATGGAATTTTTTGGATGATCATCTATTTTGTTTTCCTTGTAGTATTGCTTATTGTTGGCCAAGCAAACATTCTTATGCTTATTCAGTATTTGTGTGGAGGCATGCATGAATGCATTCATTCAATACTTGCTGAGCACCTACTATGTGCCAAACACTATGCTAGATCCTGGGGGTACAGTGATGAGTAAGGTGAGCACGGTCCCCACCCTTATGGAATTTTGAGTCTAGATGGGCAGCACGTGCCCCTCACTGGATTTGGGCATCGCCCGTCTTCTCCACCCTCACTGCCTCAGTTTGAGCTCTCGCCATCTGTCTCTTCCTTGGGTCACTGCATCTATCTGGTCTACCATCTCTGCTTCCTCCCAACCCCCCACCCCAGCCTGCACAGAGCAGACAGCAGCAGACAGACTCCACCTTGGAAAACATCCCTTTCAACATGTCACATCCTTCCCCTGCTCAACCTGCTCAAAATCTTTCAGTGACTCCCCATTTCCTGTCAAATGGGATCCAAATTCCTTCACCATCTAGCCAGAGTCAAGCAATTCCATGAGCCCATCCTGCCCTATCCCCCACTCCTTATTTTCTACCTGTTCCTCTGTGAGTAGGGAGGGTCTTCTCACCGTCCCTATGCACTGCCATCTCATTCCTCAGCCGTACTGCACTTCCATCTCTGAGAATCCCACCCGTCCTTCAGAGGTACCACTGCCCGCAGGAAGCTTTCCCTAAAGCACCCCCCCATTTTCTGCTCTCCCTTCTCTGTGATTTCTGGGTCCAAGTCCTGGCTGGTGTGAGAATCAGATGAGAACCATTGTGGGCAAATGCTTTGTACTGCCTAATGTTAGGCAGTCTTCATTTTGGTTCTCACAGCTAGCATTTACTGAGCGTGTGTTCTCTGCCAGATAGTGGGGCTCAGTGGGTTACAGACTTCATCTCACTAAATTCTCTATGAAATAGATAATATTTATTAAACCCATCATTTAGATGAGGAAACTGAGGCTCAGAGAAGTTAGAGATCTGGCCCAAGATCACACTTAGAGATTGGTCCATCTGGGGATCCTGTGCTCCTTCAGGAGATGGCCCATTGGACTGAGCTGGGTTGAATCTCAACTTTGCTCTTTTTAGCTCCCTTAGTTGAACACCATATGGCCTTGAGGGTTTTTTACACTTGGTTTTTTAAAAATGCTATTGATATTTCCCCTGATCCTGACTCTCTGTTTCTATTTTATCATTATTTTATTGTTGTAAGTCATCTAAAGTCTTTGGGAAACAAGGCGTAAGTAATCGAATTCGAAGCAAATAAAATGCATTTCTCCCGTCTCCACTCCCAGTGTCCAGGAGAGAGGTGGGTGCCGGTGTTATGGGTGAGCACTGTCTCGCTCTGTGCTCTGTGGGCCCTTGAGGAAAAGGCAATACAAGTCAGAAGCCAAAGGTCAGTTCCTTCTGTGAAATAAAAGGGCACACGGTCTGTGCCAGGTCCTCTAGCAAAATGCCAAACTGTGGCATGAACTCTATTTCCTTCCATGGTTTTATTTTTAAGGAGCCATCAGGTGGTGATGGATGATTCATGCTTTACTTACTCTTCTTGTTTATTTCCCTTCCTCGACCTTCAGATTTTTTTCGCCTTAATGTTTGTTCCGGGTTTTGACAAAGCACTGAGGTACTTGACTTGCGTTGGTAACTTTTTTTCCCTAATGTCTTCTCAGGAAAAAAAAATGAAAGGAAGTGACAGTATTCCAAAACTATCTTTTATTCCATCAGTGGATGGATTGCACCTGCTACTCCTAAGGTCACTCTCCTCTTGTTTCCTTTTACAGTAAAACCTCATTAGAAGACACTCCATGAGTACCAGATGGGGATGGCTTGGGCCCTACCTGACCCTACTTTGCCCACTCTCAGCAGAAAGAGTCATCTGAATAAATGGGCTCCATGCACTGAGTTTCCCTACTTCAAGGCAGCAAACTTTGTCACTCCTTTGGCAGCACTATTTGTGTACCAATGACTGATGCTGGGGAATCTTTTCATGCAGGCAAGTCTCCTAAGACCTCGATTAGGCTACAATTTGTTAGCCTACTTGGAGTTACTGTGAATTATTCAAAGCTATAAAGCTTCGTTTCTTTACAAGTAACCTACAATACAAATGGTTCACTAATTTGAAGGGCTACCTCCAATTAGTGTAAGTGAAGTTGGACTGCATTCAGGAGCAATTTATTGATTTCTCTCATCGTAGAAATCACCCTCTCTAAGCAAGAACACTTTCTAACAGTCCCAGCACTGTGGGAAGTCTGGAAGAGTGGGTTCCCCCTAGAGACAAAGATGTGCTGGCCACTCACTTGTCCTTGAGCTGGAACCTTAGTAATAGGGATCCCTTTGAACTGATACATCCATATACTTGTAATCTTATACTTTATGGCTAAAAACATGGTCTGAAATTCACGGTCAGTATATGGCTGGGATGGAGAACTGGTTGTGTGTGATATTGGCCAAGTTCCTCTACCTCTTTAGGTTCGAGTTACCTCATTCTGTGACTGTATGCTTAGCCTGTGAGTATGATTAAGGACCGTCAGTGGCCAGGGTTAGGGCTCAGCCTGTGGATGAAGAACGAAGCAAAGGGGCCTTCCTTTCCCAACTCTTACAGCCTGCTCATAGGTAGCCCAGTGCTCTACCCCACTGAGCTAAGATACAAGACACTAGACAGCTAGAGGAGACTGGAATTGCAGGACAAAGACATTTAGGAAGGTGGGGAAAGATAGTGGATAATTTATATTCCCTGTAAAGAAGGCAAGAAGAAGAGGGTCACTTCTGCAGTCACTGGTGTAGCAAGGCATTCTCAGATTCCAAATAAGTATTTGAAATGGGTGATTTTGCTTTGAATTTCTCCCTGGGAGACTTTGGCCATGGGATGCTGCTGGAGTATGTTTCAGCGAAGCTGTCTTTTCTCTGTCTGTAGTAAGCGTGGGGAGGAAAGGAGATGGGCTGGGCCACCTTGGCCATATTTGAGCTACCAGATGACAATAGAATTCCTGCTCAGAATGCTAGGGAAATGGGTTTCTCTGATCTCCTGGGAGGAATTGTAATCACCAAGTGTTGAAAAGCCTAGGGAATCTGTAACTGAAGGCTGACTTTCATTTGGGACAGGAAGAGACAGACACGGAGGGTGAGACTGATAAGTGCAAGGGCGTGAAGCACCGTTTCCCTGGCAGGATGCTGGGGCTGGCCTGGAGAAGAGGAGGTGGTGGTGGTGATGGGGGAACCTACCCTCTTTGACCTAAATGCTCACAACCACCTTATGAGGTCATTACCATTATTATCCCCACTTTACAGATCAGGAAACTGAGGCACAGAGAGAAACAGAGGTCACACAGCTGGTGAGTTACAGAGCTGTAACTTGAATGGAGGGCTGACTCCAGAGCCTCCAGTTGTGGTTATTGGGAAGAGCAAGTTCTCCTGGGACAACAGGGTGACATGGAGAAGAAAGGATGGTGAGGGTTATGGTAACATGGCGCCTCAAAGGCCCTGAGGTGGCCTCCATGCCAAGAGGTAGTATAGTGTAGCGGGGAAGAACGCACATGAGTGATCCAACAGTCTCCGTCAACAGTCTGGGTTCAAAGCCCAGATCTACTGCTTCCTGGCTTGTGACCTTGGGCAAGTTTACTTGACCTCTCCATACCTCAGCTGCTTCATCTGTGAGATAGGGATGTCAGGGTAATCATAGTACCCGCTTCCTGGGATTGAATGAATCAATACAGGATTGAATGAATCAATGCCTGACACCCCTTGAGGACCACCTAGCTATTTAGCAACTTGTGCAGCAATGAAGTGCACAAGGGCTAGGGCTGTGGTTGGCTGGGAGCCCTTTGAGCCCCAGTTCCTCCATGCAGCCCACTTTAGGGTTCCTGTGAGAGGCAAATGAGGCAGCGCAGAAAGAGAACTGCACACAGTGATCCCCGCAGCTGTTTTGCATGATTACATCAGCCTCTTGCAACTAACGCTAGAGTCCACATTCTCCTGCTGGCCTGGATCTGGGAGTTCACACATTAAATGAGTGGGTCACTGGCAAGGGATGGGGAACAGCTTTTGCTGTGCAAAGAATTTCATTTTTTTAAATGAATTTTTATTGGGCTATAGTTGATTTACAGTGTTGTGTGAGTTTCAGGTGTACAGCAAAGTGAATCAGTTATACATATACATATACCCACTCTTTTTTAGATTCTTTTCCCATATAGACCATGACAGAGTATTGAGTAGAGTTCCCTGTGCTATACAGTAGGTCCTTGTTAGTTATCTATTTTATGTATAGCAGTGTGTATATGTCAGTCCCAATCTCCCAATTTATCCCTCCTCCCCCCTTTACCCCCTGGTAACTATAAGTTTGTTAAGAATTTCGTTTTTAATGCAAGCGACTTTAGGTCCTGCTGACAGACAGTGAAGAAGGAAAGAGGCCACGGCCTCAGGTACCTCTGGGCTCAGATCCAGAGCCCCAAGAATCCAAAACCTGCAAGGCGGTAGAAGAAGAACTCAGCTTCCAGAGCCAGACCCACTCTAGCGCACTGAGTGGCCTGGGGCAAGTAACTTCACCTCTCTGCCTCAGTTTCCCCATCTGGAAAATGGAGATAGGATTTATACCTCACAGGGCTGTTGTAAGGGTTTACTGCGTGAACACGTGTAGAGAGCTTAGAGCAGTGCCTGGCACGTAGTATAATTATTGTTGATTTATTTCCTGAGAAACCAGGGAGATGAGTGAGAAATGAAGGAAGACGGGCACTCCCCCCCACTCTTTCCCCTTCCCCCCGGCTGGAAGGTGCTCCTGGCCAAGTGCGACATTGACGCCTAAATAGCACAATAAAGGAAAGGAAGCCTCTCAGGGAGCAGATGGGCTCCCACTGCCGCCTCCCAAGGAATGTGCTGACTCTTCAGAACAGGCCTTGGGCTGTCACTTAACACAATCACGGAGCAAAGGGAAATGATCAGGTTTGTCACCAGGGTCAGTGCCAATTTATTTAAGGAAGTGGTGAGCCTGAAAAGGAGGATGTGGGTAACGGGAGGTCCCATACATTCCTGGAGCCCGTTTGCAAAACCTTCGGGGTAGCAATCCCAGGTGAATGGGGAACCACCCCTCCACACATGCCATTCCAAAGTTCCCAAGTGAGCAACCTTGACCAGAGGCTGGGATTGGAGATTCTGAGCCAAGCCTGAGAGGGGGGTTGGTGGCCTGTGTGGGCTGCGTCCAGCTGAGGCTCTCATGCTTTTTTTATTCTATTCAGCAAACTTGTATCAGGTGTCCAGTCTGTGCCGGGCACTGGACCAGGAGCCACGGGAGATGCTGGGAAGAATGATGCAGGTAAGGTCCTTGCCCTGGAAGAATTCACAGAGGGTAGAGCCTATGCTCATTACACCCCGGGAAAGCGTCTGAGAAACACTGAGGGGTCAGGGACCAAATGGCCACCCCTTTTCCAGGGAGTTTACCTGGAAAAAAAAGAATGTCTGGCAAGGATAATGCTTAACACGGAATAACCTCTCTTGGTGGAATGAGCGGGAGAGTTATTTTCCGGGGGGGGGGGGGTGAAGGGGCTACAGCAGACTATAAACTCATTCAAGGAAAGGCTTATGCCTTTGTCACTCCCTTCACCAGTGACTAGCATGGCTTTAAACCTATAGAGACTCATAGGCAGAGCATTTAGAATTCGATGCCACCAGCTTTGAGTGCCTGCTATGTGCCAGGCACAAGGCCAGGTGCTCTCCCATGCTTGGATATTCTACAACATCTGAGTTGGATTAATGTAAATACTGAATGATTGGGCATGAATCATAGAAAGGAGCATGGGTATAATATAGCCCAGTGGTTCTCAAAGTGTGGCCCCTGGACCAGTAACATCAGCATCATCTGAGAACTTGTTCGAAAGGCAAATTCTCGGCCCCACCCCATAGGTACTGAATCAGAAACTCAGGTGTCGGGCCCAACAAGCTGTATTTTAACAAACCTCCCAGGGGTGCTGACACATACTCCAGTCTGGAGACCACTGCTCTAACCCAGTGATCTTTAAAAGGGGATTCCGGCTGCCATGGAGGTTCTGGGGGAAACTCTGGGGAGGGGAGGGGGGCTGGAGCAGCCCTATTTTCTTCTTCTTCTTCTTTTTCTTTGACCTCACCACGCGGCTTGTGGGATCTTAGTTCCCTGACAAGGGATCAAACTCGTGCCACTGCAGTGGAAGTGCGGAGTCTTAACCACTGGACCGCCAGGGAAGTCCTGGAGTGGCCCTATTTTCATCTGCTTTACATGTTGAGCTGCTACATCAGACTTTGCTTAAAGAAAGTGTTTTAAACTGAAGAAGTTTGAAAGCTGTGACTCTATCCTGCCTCATCATCTGTACAGATGGAAACACTGAAGCCCAGAAAGGGAAGGCTCTGGGAAGCAGGGATGTACTAGCAGCCAGGCCTCCCAACTTTCAGCCCAGGGTGCTTACCAGCAACTCAGGCAACCCCCTCATGAGAGAGGAAAGAGGAAGACTAGCTTTCGGGGCTGTCTATTAGTAAGATCCTGGGGCCTGTCTGCTTCTCTTTCTGGTTATGCCAGGAAAGGCCAGGGGCTTCCAGGGTTCTTGCAGGAAGCCCTCTGGTTTCGTCTTTCTTCCTGTGGCCCAGGGTCTGTAGCCCCAGACACCCTCCCAGCCAGCCTGACTCTCCCGCTCCCCACCCCAACATTCATCTCAAGGCAGAACATCATGGAGGTCTGCCTGAGCTTCCAGCCTCTCCCTCTATTCCCCATCCCGCCCTCTTAGGCCCACCTGACGTCTGAGACCCTGCCCAAGTCTGCATTTCCCTGCCCTCCATTCCTTGCCCACCCCAATCCAGGCAATGCTCCATCATTGGCATCATACTATGAACTGGGGTCACTGCGAGCTCCTCCTGGGAGGTCACTGCATTCTGTACCATGGCTCCTCCCTCCCCAGCCCCCAACACTGCCAGGCCTATGGTCCCAGCAGGCAGCTCACAGGGCTTGGTAAATGGGCAGGGGAGGGCTTCCCTGGTGGCGCAGTGGTTGAGAGTCCGCCTGCCGATGCAAGGGACACGGGTTCGTGCCCCGGTCCGGGAAGATCCCACATGCCGCGGAGCGGCTGGGCCTGCGCGTCCAGAGCCTGTGCTCCGCAACGGGAGAGGCCACAACGGTGAGAGGCCCGCGTACCGCAAAAAAAAAAAAAAGGGCACGGGAGATGCTGGTGGGGTTCGGGTCTGCACCACCAGCTGCTGGCTCCTCCCAAGGCCCAAAGACCCAGCTGGCAGGACCTCCCCACCGCTGCCTGTGCCCTTTCAGGGCATCACCTTTGACTTAGGACTTGAGCTTTTGCCAACCTCTATGGCTTTCTCCAGGGCCAGGGCACTGAGTGCAGCCGTGTCCACAGCACAGGGGAGTACGCAGCGGCTCCTCTGGGTGCCAGCTGAGGACAGCGACCAGGCTGGGGCAGGAGTCTCGAGCCACTGAGCCTACGTGGACAAAGTCGAGGCCCCTTCAGTGTGGCGTGTGAGTCAGCTGCTTGGCTCTTCCCTTCTGGCTGTGTGGGTATGTGCGGGGGGTGCACTCTGGAGGAGGGAGAGAATGAAGAGAAATTGGAAACATGACCACCGAAAGGCTAACATTCATAGACCAAACCAGCTCATCTCCCCTGCCAAAGGGTGTTTGAAACCCTAGCCAGGCCCGCCCCTGTCCGAACCCTTGCCCTCTGTGGACTGCCTTATAGCAGGAATTTCACAGCTGATGGAAGCTGGGCAGTGGGAGGGAAATAGCCCGGGTTCTGGAGTCAGATGGACGGACATTCAAACCTGGGCTCAGCCCCTCACTAGATGATCAGACATGTGAGGGAATCCACCTCCTTGAACTTTGGTTTCCTCAGCTCCCAAAAAAGGATGGTAATATTAGGTTGAACCATACGAAAATGCTATTTTGTAGTCTTTCTTACCAATGTACAGAGCACATCTCTCCTAATTACTTTTTCTCCCAGAACCTTGAGTTATCTGGGCCACTAATGCCATCCCACTTAAAAGAGCATTTTCTTTTTTTTTTTTTTCAGTACGCGGGCCCCTCACTCTTGTGGCCTCTCCCATTGCGGAGCACAGGCTCCAGACGCGCAGGCTCAGCGGCCATGGTGCACGGGCCCAGCCGCTCTGCGGCACATGGGATCTTCCCGGACCGGGGCACGAACCCACGTCCCCTGCATCGGCAGGCGGACTCTCAACCACTGCGCCACCAGGGAAGCCCAAAAGAGCATTTTCTTAATGACGCTGTGATAAGCTGGTCACTCTTTGTGGTAAAGCCACTGTCCACTGAAGGCTTCCATTTAAGTCACAAAAGGGGAACAGATTCAACCATTGACTCATCAATTCATTCATTCTTTCAACAGTTGGATCGAGAGACTATTGTGTGCCAGGTACTGTGCTGAGTGCTGGGTTGAAGGAGCTATGGTCCCTGCCCTGGAGGAATTTGCAATTTGGACGGGAGAAAACCCCAGGAGAGGTACTGACAGTCCACTGTTGACAAGCATCCTAGTCATAAAAATTGTGTCCCAAGACTCGCGGGAGTACTGAGGAGGGATCATCAAACTCTGTCTGGAGGTCTGGGAAGGCTACACAGAAACAAGTGACATGCCAGATGGACCTTGAAAGATAGGTAGGAATTCCTTGGATGGAGAAGGCGCAGCACTAGAAGGACATTTCAAGCAGGGGAAACCTAACATGTAGAGAAACGAAATTACAAAGGGGAGTGATTGGTCTGAAGTTCAGTGATAGGGATTGATTCAAAGTTCAGTGTGTCTGGAGCATGGGGTAGGGAACGGAGTATCAGGGGCCGAGGCTGAAGGGGCAGGTTAGGGCTGAGTGAGGAAATGTATCATATGCCAACCTAAAAGGCTTCGATGTGATTCTGTGGGCAATTGAGAACCAACAGATAAGGGTTTCCCAGAGTGTGCAGACAGAAAACAATCTGATTTTGTCTGGAGTAGGTCCTGGGAATCTGAGATAGAAGAGTTTTTTAATTGTTAGTAATTATTCTCAACTTTATTGAGGCATAATTTATATACAATAAAAGGCACCCATTCGTTTAAGTGTACAGTTCAGTGAGTTTTGACAAATATACACCCATGTAACCAGTACCACCTTAGTCCTGGGCAAATGGGGGTCCTGCTCCATGCCCTGAATCTCAAGGGTGGGGAACTGTGTTTTGCAGCACCTTCCTTACAATTTTCAAAGGTCCCCTTTAGTGCCTAGGAATGGCCAGGGTCAGCAATATCATCAGGGTGGGCTGCCCATAGTACAGAATAAGTTGCAGGTTGGTGGGAGACCAGATCCATGTTTTTCCCCTTCAAGAGACACTTTGAACCTCTAGACCCTTACCACCCCTTCATGCTTGGGGCCCACCAGATACCCCAAGGAACTTCAGGATTCTTACCTATGGGATCATCTATGGGACTCTCATGCTTGGGACCTGGTTCCAGGAGGGCAGCATGGCAAGTGGATTGATCCACTAGCCAATGCAGTATTTCTTTGACACAACTGCATGAAACTGGGCGATCAGAATGGTACCGACACACTGGTTTTGGATGATTCAAATAGTGTCTCTAGACAGGGGCCATGCAAAATGTATTTACCTAGGCTCTGAGCTCCCTAGGAGTGGCCACTGTAAAACCACCACTGCAATCAGGATTTACAACATTTTCCTCCTGGTAAAAAAATTTTCTTGAAGACCTTTGCAATGAATCTCACTCCCACTGTCCATCCCTGATACCACTGTCTTGCTTTCCGTCACTACAGGTTAGTTTTTCCTATTCTAGGATTTCAAATAAATGGAATCATACACTGTTTAGCCTTTTGTGTCTGGCTTCTTTCAGTTAGCATAATACTTTTGAGGTTTTCCATGTTGTAGCACATATCAGTAGTTTGTTCCTTTTTATTGCTGACTATCCATTGTATTAATATACCATTGTATCGATATACCATTGGTCCATTGTATAGATATACCACAATTTATCTATTTACCTGTTGCTGGGCACCTGGGCTGTTTCTAGTTCAGGTTTTTATTTTTTATTTTTTTGATAAATAAAGCTACTTTGAACAAGGCTTTTTGTGGGCATATATTTTAATTTCTCTTGGACAAATACCTAGGAATGGAATTACTGGGCCAAAGGATTGGCTTATGTTTAATTTTATGAGAGACTACTGAATTGATTTCCACCATGGTTGTACCATTTTATACTCAATCAGCAATGTAAGAGAGTTCCCATTGCTTCCACTTGCTATTGTTATTTTTTTTAAAAATTTCAGCCATTCTAATGGGTGTGTATTAGTATCTCATGGTGGCTTTAATTTGCATGTCACTGATAACTAATGATGTTGAGCATCTTTTCATGTGTTTATTGGTCATTTGTATATCATCCTTTGTGAAGTGTCTGTTCTTTAGGTATAATGCACAGACAATAAAATTCACCCATTAAAAGTGTGCAATTCAATGAGTTTTGACAAATGAATACAACCACATAACTAGTACTACCTATCTAGAAGTTTATCAATAGTACTGATCTTTTCAAAGCACCAGCTTTTGGTTTCATTGATTTTCTCTGGGTTTTTTTTTTTGGCTATTTCATTGATTTCTGCACTTACCTTTATTATTTCCTTCCTTCTACTTACTTTGGGCTTAATTTTCTCTTCGTTTTCTAGCTTCTTAAATTTGAAGCTGAGGTCATTGATGTGAGGCTTTTTTCTTTTCTAATATAGGTATCGAGTACTATAAACATCCCCCTAAGTACTGCTTTAGTGGCGTCTCACAAATTTTTATATGTTATTTTCATTTCTTTCATTTAAAAATACCTTTCAATTCCCTTTTGATTTATACTTTGACCCATGGATTACTTAGAAGTGTGTCATCTAATTGCCAAATAGTTAAGGATTTTCTGACATCTTTTTGTTATTGATTTCTAATTTAATTATGTTGAGGTCAGAGAACATGTTCTCTTTGATTTCAATCCTTTAAAATTTATTGAGACTCATTTCATGGCCCAGCATGTGGTCTAGTCTAGATAATGTTCCATGTGTGCTTGGAGAGGAATGTGGGTGAAGAAGGCAGATGTTGGGTGTAGTCTTCCATTCATGTCTATTAGGTCAATTTGATTGATAGATAGTGTTGTTCAAGTCTTTTACATCGTCATTGGTTTTCTGTTTACTTGTTTTATCAGTTACTGAGAGAGAACTGTTGGACTCTCCACCTATAATTATGATTTTATATATTGTTTCAGTTCTTCAGTTTTGGATTCATGTATTTTGAAACTTGTTATTAGGTACTTACACATTTAAGATTGTTGTATTGTCCTGATGAGATGACCCTTTTATCATTATAAATGTCTTTATTCTTGGTAATATTCTGTGTCTTGAAGCTTACTTTGAAATTAATATAGCCATCATTAATATATCTTTATTCATCATTTTAGTTTTGTTTAATAAATTTATTTATTTATTTATTTCTGGCTCCATTGGGTCTTCATTGTTGGGTCTTCGTTGCTGTGTGTGGGCTTTCTCTAGTTGTGGTGAGCGGGGCTACTCTTCGTTGTGGTGCCCGAGCTTCTCATTGCGGTGGCTTCTCTTGTTGCAGAACTTGGGCTCTAGGCGTGTGGGCTTCAGTAGCTGTGGCACACGGGCTCAGTAGTTGTGGCTCACGGGCTCTAGAGTGCAGGCTCAATAGTTGTGGTGCACGGGCTTAGTTGCTCTGTGTGCATGTGGGATCTTCCTGGACCAGGGCTCAAACCCGTGTCCCCTGCATCGGCCAACCACTGTGCCACCAGGGAATTCCCCATCATTTTAGTTTTAACCTGTGTCTTTATACTTAAAAGATGTTTCTTATAGACAGCAAGAAAAAGGCCAATTTTATTTTTAATACAGTAGGATGATCTCTGACTTTTAATTGTCTTGCTTAGAGTACATTTACATTTAATGTAGTTGTTGATATCGCTGGGTTTAGGTCATCCATTTCTCTAATTGTTTTCTATTCTTCCCAACAACTTCATCAACTTTTCCCTTTTTTTCTGCCCTGTTTTGGATTGAGTATTTTCTTTATTTTCAAGTAATTTTAGATTTACAGAAGAGTTGCAAAGATAGTACAGAGTGTTCCTGAATACTTTTTATCCAACCTTCTTTACTGTTAACATCTTGCATGAACATGGTAGTGTATTTATCAAAACTAAGAAATTCACATTGGTACAGTATGATAAACTAGACTACAGACTTTATTTGGATTTTTCCATTAATGCTTTTTCTGTTCCAGGATCCCATCCAGATACCACATTTCAGTTAGTCATCATGTCTCCTTAGGTTCCTCCTGGCTGTGGCAGTTTCTTAGACTTTTCTGGGGTTTGATGACCCGGACAATTTTTAAGAGTACTGGTCAGGTATTTTGTAGACTGTCCCTCAATTTGGGTTTGTCTGATGTTTTCTCTTGATTAGTCTGTGGTTATGGATCTTGGGGAAGAATACCATTGAGGTGGTGTGCCCTTGTTATCCCATTATATCAGGGGGTATGTGACATCAACATGACTTACTGGTGGTGTTAACTTTGATTACTTGGTTTAGGTGGTATTTGTCAGATTTCTCAACTATAAAGCTACTGTTTTTCCCTTTTCAAATTTTATTCATTATATGCAAGTCACTAATTTCAGCCTACACCCAAAGGGAGGGGAGTTAAGCTCCACCTCCTGGAGGGACAAGTATCTAGGAATAATTGAAACCTTTTATATTCTGTGTTATCTACACCATGGACTGCTTAGCTATAGCTGTATTTTTTGCTTTGTTTTTGTTTTGTTTTGTTTGCAGTTGCTCTAGGGTTTAAAGCAAACATTTTTATCTGAAAAAACCCCCAAAATAATAATTCAAAAAGACACATGCACCCCAATGTTCATAGCAGCATTACTTACAATTGCTAAGATATGGAAGCAACCTAAGTGTCCATCAAGAAATGAATGGATAAAGAAGATGTGGTGTATATATATACAATGGAATACTACTCAGCCATAAAAAATGAAATTTTGCCATTTGCAGCAACATGGGTGCACTTGGAGGGCATCATGCTAAGTGAAATGAGTCAAAGACAAATACTGTATGATATCACATATGTGGAATCTAAAAAATACAACTAAAAAAAATACAACTAACCAGTGAATATAACAAAAAAGAAGCAGACTCACAGATATAGAAAAAAAACTAGTGGTTACCAGTGGGGAGAGAGAAGGAGGCAGGGGCAATACAGGGGTAGGGAAGTAAGAGGTGCAAATTATTAAGTGTAGAATAAGCTACAAGGATATATTGTATAACATGGGGAATATAGCTAATATTTCATAATAACTATAAGTGGAACATAACCTTTAAAAATTGTGAATCACTATATTGTACAGTTGTAACTTATATAATATTGTACAACTATACTTTGACCAAAAAATAAAATAAAATAAAACAAGCATTTTTTGCTGGAGAGGGTGTGGAGAAAAGAAAACTCTCTTCCCCTGTTGGTGGGAATGTAAATTGATACAGCCACTATGGAGAGCAGTATGAAGGTTCCTTAAAAAACTAAAAATAGAACTACCATACGACCTGGCAATCCCACTACTGGGCATATACCCTGAGAAAACCATAATTCAAAAAGAGTCATGTACCACAATGTTCATTGAAGCACTGTTTACAATAGCCAGGACATGGAAGCAACCTAAGTGTCCATCGACAGATGAATGGATAAAGAAGATGTGGCACATATATACAATGGAATATTCCTCAGCCATAAAAAGGAACGAAATTGAGTTATTTGTAGTAAGGTGGATGGACCTAGAGACTGTCTTACAGAGTGAAGTAAGTCAGAAAGAGAAAAACAAATACCATCTGCTAACACATATATATGGAATCTAAAAAAAAGAAAAAAAATGATCGGAAGAACCTAGGGGCAAAACGGGAATAAAGGTGCACACCTACTAGAGAATGGACTTGAGGATACGGGGTGGGGGAACGGTAAGCTGGGACAAAGTGAGACAGTAGCATGGACATATATACACTACTAAATGTAAAATAGATAGCTAGTGGGAAGCAGCCGCATAGCACAGGGAGATCAGCTCAGTGCTTTGTGACCACCTAGAGGGGTGAGATGAGGAGGGTGGGAGGGAGGGAGATGCAAGAGGGAAGAGATATGGGGACATATGTATATGTATAGCTGATTCACTTTGTTGCGGAGCAGAAACTAACACACCATTGTAAAGCAATTATACTCCAATGAAGATGTTAAAAAAACAAAACCAAACCAAAAAATAAGCATTTTTAACTTATCACAATCTATCTTCAAATTGCATTATATGACTTTATATACAAGTAAGAACCTTAAAACAGCATACTTTGATTTCTCCTATCCTTTGTAGTATTGTTGTAATACATTTTGCTTCTACATGTATTATAAGCCTCCAAATCCATTATTATTTTTGCTTTAAATAGTCATTTATCTTTTTCAAAATAATTTATTCAGGTGAAATTCACAGAACATAAGATTAACCATTTTAAAGTGAACAATTCAGTAGCATTTAGCAATTATCTTTTTTTTAAATTAATTTATCTATTTATTTTGGCTGCGTTGGGTCTTCATTGCTGCGCGCGGGCTTTCTCTAGTTGCGGCAAGCGGGGGCTACTCTTCGTTGTGGTGCGGGGGCTTCTCATTGCGGTGGCTTCTCTTGTTGCAGAGCACGGGCTCTAGGAGCGCAGGCTTCAGTAGTTGTGGCATGCGAGCTCAGTAGTTGTGGCTCGCAGGCTCTAGAGCGCAGGTTTCAGTAGTTGTGGTGCACAGGCTTAGTTGCTCCGCGGCATGTGGGATCTTCCTGGACCTGGGCTCGAACCACGTCCCTTGCGTTGGTAGGTGGATTCTTAACCCCTGCGCCACCAGGGAAGTCCTTTTTTCCTTTTTTTAAAGGAGTATATTGTTTGGCGGCTGGGTAGAGTGGAGTTGCTGAGTTCAGTTGTGGACATGTGGACCTTGACTTGTCTGTGAGCTGTCCTACTGTAGAGGGCAGTTGGATACGTAAACCTGGGGTTCAGAGGAGAGCTGGTGGCTGAAAAAATAAATGTGGAGTTTATGGCATATACATGGTAAGTAAGGCCATGGGAATGGGTGAGACTGTCCGGGAAGAGTGTGTCCTAAGGGAGAAGAAGGCAGCCCCAGACAGAGTGAACATCCTCATTTCCAGCAGAGAGGTTGGTACTGAGAGAATGGGCCACAGTTCAGGGAAGTCATGATGGGGGAAGAGATAGCAGAGAGTGGGAGCCCTGTTTGTCCTGTCCATGGCAGATAAGCCCTGGGAGGGACTGCCTGGAGGCTCAGGCCCCAGGGATAGGAGTAGGGGGTGCTAGGAGAGAAGTCACCAAGCCCCAGGGCACATTATGCTGACTTCACTGTTCTTTTGGCTTCTGCCCTGCCCTGCCTGTCTCACCTCCGGGCACTACCACTACCACTAGTACAAAAAAAGGGCAAACTAGGGCAAGCAAAGGCCTAATTGAAATAGAAATAGTTTCTAAACCCCAAAGTAGGAGAAAACCTCAACTGGTATTTTGGAGGCGACAGGCAGCAGTTGCCCCTCCGTCTCTGCAGGCCAGCGCTGTCAACTTGGCCCTGCACCCTGCCACTGGGCCCTGCAGGCTGGCCACACTCCAACCAGCCCACACATCTTCACCCCCCGCCTCTGGCACTGGGAACCATGCCAGTGCCTCCCCAGGCGGCCAACCATGTGGCCAAGCCTAGGGAGCAGAGTAGGAGGACTCCGAAGCAACTGGGACATGCAAGGAGAGTCAGGAAGGGGACGACTCTGTGTGGTGGTGCAGGGGATGCCTGAGCCCAGTCCTGGGTGCCCACACTCAGTGGCCTCCCTGACTCTTCTTGCCTAACCTCACTCGTGCTTCTCAGAACTAGTGAACTAGCAATGGTGTCACCACCCAACTATTACCCGAATCCATTCTCTGGGGCCTATTGTTCTTCCATTGGCTCCTGTCTGTCTCCTCAATGGGCTGGGAGCTCTCCCAGGCCAGGGACCTGCTGCAGTCACTGTTTGCTTGGCTTCTCCCCAGTCAACCCATCTTGGGAAAATGCCCCGGGGTACGTTGAAGGGGGCCCTTCATCAGCTTCACTGTCAACTTTGCTGTCTACTCAGATACACAGCGTGCTGACTGACTTTTTTTTTTTTTTTTTTTTTGCGGTACACGGGCCTCTCACTGCTGTGGCCTCTCCCGTTGCGGAGCACAGGCTCCGGACGCGCAGGCTCAGCGGCCATGGCTCACGGGCCCAGCTGCTCCGCGGCATGTGGGATCCTCCGGGACTGGGGCACGGACCCGTGTCCCCTGCATCGGCAGGCGAACCCCCAACCACTGTGCCACCAGGGAAGCCCCTGACTGACTTTCGATGTACTGCTGAGTTCTTTTTAACTGGGAGCCTCTTGGGGCATATAAAGTAGGCTCTGGTTCCCCCCAGTGTCGTTTGCATTCAACTTCTCAAGGACACAGCTTTTGGGTAGAGTGAGGTAAAGCTGGATTTCTTTTTTTGAATTAAGATGAATAGCTGGGAGCCCTTCCAGACCATCAGCAATGAGCCCATGCTCAGCCCCTCCCCCAGACTTTCTGGGCTTCAGGGGGCATGTACATCTCTTAGGCTACTCATCTTGACCCACTGGACCTTTGCCTTCTGTCAGTGGGGGTCCTCTGAGAAGCAGACATCAAGATGAGGTTAGGGACTTCCCTGGTGGCACAGTGGTTAAGAATCCACCTGCCAATGCAGGGTACACGGGTTCGAGCCCTGGTCTGGGAAGATGCCACATGCCACAGAGTAACGAAGTCCGTGCGCCACAACTACTGAGCCTGATCTCTAGAGCCCATGAGCCACAACTACTGAAGCCCGCGCGCCTCGAGCCCATGCTCCGCAACAAGAGAAGCCACCACAATGAGAAGCCCACGCACCGCAACGAAGAGTAGCCCCCGCTTGCTGCAACTAGAGAAAGCCTGCGTGCAGCAACAAAGACCCAATGTAGCCAAAAATAAATAAAGAAAGATCTTCGTGAAAATGAAAAATGTTTCTAAAAAAAATAAAGATGAAATTAAATGTACAAGCGATGTATTGGGAGAGACACCTGTGAAGGATGCAGGGAAAGAAGTAAAAGCAGGCAGGGAGTATCTTCCCACTGCAGTGCAGGACTGACACCTGAGAAAGGAGAGGAGGAAGGAAGGAGGCGTGGGTGGGAAATGTCTCAGATCACAGCACAGTTCTGAGAAAATCTAGATTGACGGGAAATCCCTGAGCAAGGTTTGCCTGTTGGAGGAGTCCCATGTCCCAGGGATGGGCTGGGATTGGTGTCCTTGCTGGACTTAGTCCTTGGCTGGGAGTAGCCTGGGGGAAACATGGCCTTGATGTGAACACCACCCATGGATCCCAAAGTGGAGCCCCTTGGGCTGTCGGTGAACGCCGCTCCCTGCAGCAGGTTCTCTCGAAGGGAGCTCTGAGCTGTGCAGTGCATCTCCACGCCCGCCACACCCTCCCTGCAGTCTCCTGGCTTCCCTGCTCTGCCACCTTGCCTGGGACGAGTCCTCACTGGTTTGTTCCCAAGGCAATCATTTCTCCCCTTCCAGCCGAACTCCAGGCCAGACAATCTGCCTGGGCCTCGTAAGGCTCCGCAGCAGGGCCCAGGTCCCCGACCCCTGCCTCGCTGGAGTGCCGCTTGGAGCAGGCTGGGAGTGGGGGCCGCTGGGGAGGGGCTGCGCACTTTGATTCACTCACCGGCCAGGTGGTCAGTGCAGGTGGCAGAGACGTTAACAACAGCTCCCAAAGGAAGGCTGCTGCTGCTTCTCTCCTACCTCTGGAAGGGTAGCCACAATGCCGGCCTGGCTGGTGGCTCCTCCTGGCCCAAGCACCAGGTCTGCTTTGGTGGTGTGCCTCCACGACCTGGTCTAAAGCCTGGGACACAGTGGGTGCCCAATATCTGTTGGTGGAACAAGTGCCTTCTCCTGGTTTTCGCTCCCAGTGATCCCCTTTGCCCTCCACTAGAATCTCAGGTTCATGAGGGCAGGAACTTTGTTTTGTTCCCTGCAATATCCTAGTTCAGAGCCTGCACTCAGCAAAGAGCATCCATTGGGTGCCACAGTCCTATTCCCAGGAGCACAAGAAGGAGGAAAGTGTGGGCCTGGCCCATGAGAGCTCACAGCCTTCTGGGGAAACGCAGCCTCTTAGGCAGCAGATGCGAAGCCAGGATTTACTCTGAAATAGCTAGACATAAGGACCGATTGAAAAGAAAGCTCTAAGCAAGAACATAGGTGACCACAGCTGGTTGGAGAAGACTTTGGCATGGAGGGGGACACTGGAATGACTGAGGTGACAAGAGCTGGCTGGAGACAGCTGCTGCACGTTTCCTTTCTAGGCTTCTTGTTTATGGGGAACACGTGTTGTGACTCAGAACTCTGGACACATGGTGTGACCAGGGGCCTGGATGTGGGAAAGTGGGATTGGCCTGGAAAATCCAACAGGACACTTCCTAGTCTCGTGCTGGAACTGCTCATGGTAAGGAACAGCCCAGATGGAGGCCAGTCTCTCTGCTGGGAGCGGGGCCAAGTTCCCAGGCAGTGGGTCTTACCAGTAGGCCTATCTTTGGCTCTCTTGCTGGAGGTTGGCAAAAGCCAAGTGTATCGAGGAAGGAGAAAGACTTCTTGGACGCATGAGAGAGCAGCAGTACACTCTCTGCGCCCAGCTCAGCCTGGCACCCCCAGAGGCACATCCTCGCCATGGCAGCACACCCCTCCAGGTCCTTGAGTCTTGGTCCAACGAGAGAGAACACCTTTACCCATTCATGCATTGCCTTTGGACTCCTAGCCGTCCTCACTGCCAGCTTAAGAGTGTAAGTGCTCAGAGGCGGGTTCCGAGAACCTATCATTCTTTGGGGGAGATTATTCTGTGCAACTTCAGGTTTATTGAAGGCTCATAATTGAGAGAGAAGGAATCAATACACAAAAGCTATTCCCCTGAGACGTCTTCAGGGTGTTCTCCCCACTCTAGGAATGTGATTGGCCTGAGCCTTTCACATTCCATCTTAAGAAGGCAGACTAGGGTTGGGGTTCAGGTTGAGGCCAGGGTTATTGTTCAATTAGGGCTTAGTCCATGGCTAGGGCTAGAATAAAAGAAAGTGGTCTGCACCGGGGTGAAATCCACAGTCTTGGCCCCCAATGGATCCAATCAACCAAAGTTAACCAGCCCAGACATTTAGATATTGTCTGTTGCTCATAAATGACGCACTAGGACCTGCTTTACAAATCTTTGAGGAAAAGCTCAAAGTTCAAAATTTTAGTTGGAACTAAAGGTATAGCGGTCTCCATGAATGCAAGAGTTATGGGTGGACAAGATTCAGCCATGACTGGCCATGAACGTGGCAGTGGTAATTCTTTCAGGAACTGAGGCTTGGCAGAGAGCAATGTTTGGAGAGACTAGTTACTTTTAAGCTGAGGAAAGAATGGGTTGGTCTGGAGACCCCTAGGGGGTAGGTTCTGAGGGGAACGGATGTGTAGGGACACCATGGTGAGGGTTCCAGCAGACAGTCTTTGGTTTCCTCCTCCTCTTCCTGTTGGCTGACACTGTGTGCTAATTGTGCTTATTCCTTCACAAGCATTATCTTATTTTGTCCACAGGACACCGTACAAGGAAAGTCTGATATCATCCCATTTTACAGATGAGGAAACTGAGGCTGAAGAATGTTAGATAACTAGTCTACAAGTTCAGAATGGGGTAGGAGTGGGACCCAGGTCTGTCTGACTCCAGAGACTGTATTACTGCCATCTTCTGCTGACTCAAGTTTTTCCTGGGGTCTAGACTTGCTGTGGGTGCCCAGGGGACAGGTGGGCACCCGAGATCTTGATTCTCCTAATGCAAAACTGCCCCAAGCATGACTCATTCATAACACCTTTCTGTCCAGTGCCCCTACAGCTCTGCTCCCCTGGAACCCTTTGGTTCTCCTGGACCTCCTCGGAATTCTGCCAGGCCCGCGTGGGCAGGAGCTCGCTCCTTGGGGGCATGTGTTGTCTCTACAGACTCACCCCCAAATGACTGGGGTGAGGCCATCCCCCAAGCCCAGCCGCTTCCCGCCCCTCTGCCTCCCTCAGCCCTACTGTTCTCTGCAGCCTTCCTGCCTCCTGATAACTGTGGGAGGATCTGCAGCTTGTGTATGAGGTTAGCTGGCCCCTGTCCAGGCTGAGTTTCACTTGGTTATTTCCTAGCCATATTCCTAACCTCGCAGGCCCTCTAGAGACTCGATCTCAGTCTTGGCTCACTCTGAGCGGTCAGTTTTTAGCTTATCTGTGGATTTCATTAGTGTGCTGTTTATCGGCATCTTACAAAGTTTCTAATGAAGGTGTTCCTGGAGACTGAGCCTGGGGTTCGTCACTCGGGGTGGTCAGAGTTTGGTGTTAATGAGGCCGAGCACGTGGGTCCAGGCTGCATCAAGCCCAGTAAGCCACAGGCTGGGGCTGATCCCAGACCCCGTTTCAGATTCAGGTTGAGTCCTACCCACAGGCCGGCTCTGGGGGTCTGAACTCGGGGTGGCAGTGGGCATGGAAAGTCATACGAATAAATAAGCCAAGGTACTTGCAGAGACGCTGCCTTAGAAGTTTGTCCCAGGTGTCTACCTCCTCCCTCACCTCCCTGACATCCTCACCACAGGCTTTAACTCAGACCTGTGCCCTCCTGCACTGGGAAGATGGCGTAGTAATGGCGTGCGAAAGGGAGCTGGCCCGGACCCCCCTCCCCACCCTTGCACTGGCCCGGGCCTGGACACAGTGTCATGGTGTCTCATTGCAGGTGGTGCAGGTGAGGGGTGCAGGCAGGCCTGCATGGGGACTTTCTTCTCTGCACCTCCTTCTCCTCATCCCACCTGAACTGACCCAAACTGGTCCCTCGAGGAGTACAGATGGCCAACCTGTTGTGTCGCTGGCTCCTCTGGTTGGAAAGGGTCACGTTTGCCTCATATCCAAGACGGCACAGGAAAGAGGGACTGAAACCAGGTGACTGTGTTGCCCCGTGGGCCCAGCCATCTCTGCTCCAGTGGTGGAAATGGCTGCGCCGGCACTGAGGGGCCACAAACCCTCTCCTGGACCCTCTGGGCTGATTTACAAGGCCCTGAAGGGTGAAGCCTGTGGCTGGAAAACAGTGACAAGCACCCGGGCTGCTGGAGGGCTGGGTCCACACTGTTGCCCTCGTTAACCTGGGGTTCTCTGCTAACTAATCAAAGGGACCCTGCATTCTGGGATGGTAACTCTATTTTGCAGCCTCTGCAAGTGTGTAGACTATGCCTTCTATTCTGCTGATGATTTTTCTATTATTTTTCCTCTCTGCCTCCTCCCTCTGCCCATAGCAGGGGCTGAGTATAAGGGAGACAGATACCAGAGGTCGAAGGCCACTCCACCAAGGGCCGGTCAGCCTCGCCTTTGCCTCATCTGTGTTGCCAGGCTGCTGCATCACAGGTGGGGGTAGTGCCTATGTGCAACATGATGAGTGCTATGGACTGCATGTTTGTGTCCCCTTGAAATTCATACGTTAAAACTCTAACCCCAGTGTGATGTTATTAGGAGGTGGGGCCTTTTGGTGATGATTAGGTCATGAGGATGAAGCCCTCATGAATGGGATTAGTGCCCTTATAAGAGACAGAAGGGAGCTTGCTTCTTGTTTCTCTCTCTGCTCTCTGCTATGCGAGGGTACAGCGAGAAGACAGCCAACTGCAAACTAGGGACGAGACCTTCACTAAGAACTAGACCATGATGGCGCCGTGACCTTGAATTTCCAGCCTCCAGAACTGTGAGGAAAAAATATTGTTGTTTAAGCCACCCAGCCTCTGGTGTTCTGTAATAGTAGCCTGTACTGATTAAACTAGAAGTCTTCACAAAGGAAGTGATTCCTGGCCAGGGGTTGAAGGGCCAATAGTTTTTCCAGATGGGCAAAAGGAGGAGGGCGATGCTGGGGGATGCATGAAGAGCACGAGGAGAGGCGCAAAAGCAAGAGTAGCTGAATGGGCTTGGGAACCTGCAGCTATTTCAGCATAGCTGTTTGACTTTTGCCTCGCAGTGCCTGGCACCTGGCTGGTGCTCAGGAGACGTTAGGTGAATGAATCCACCTCCATGACCCTGGGGTACCATATGCATCTGTAGGACTTCTGGTCCTGTGTCCCCTGCTAGACTGCAAGCTGGTTGAGGGTGGGTCTGTGAGAGAAAAGTGAACGCTCAGGGTGATGCAGAGGGTTGAGCAATGAATTGGTCTAGAACCCAGCTCTCCTGACCCCCAGCTCATTGATCTTTTCACTCCACCTACTTCCCTCTCAGTCAACACCCATCTCTCCCTTCCGCAGCCCCTTCAGCGCTTTCAGGCAGAGCCATGCACTCTCACATGACTCCTCACCTCTCTTGTCTTGCACATGAGCTGTTTCTAGTGTGTTCCACCTGTCTCTCTTCTTTTCTGTGTTCTCTACTGCGAGCTACATATTTCCCAAGCCACACTCTTTCCTCTTTCCCCAAGAGCTTTGTGGGCTCATTTTTCAAGGGCTGGCTGACCCGAACTTAGGAGTTCCTTAACTTTCCATGTACACACCTGTGGCCCTGTCCATGCCATGTGCAGGGAAATCACCATAGTAAAGAACCTCCACCATCCCCTCCTTTGGGAAGTTTGCAGCCGGGTCAGGGAGGGAAAATGGCCCCAAACATAGTATAAAGGTGGATCTCTGTTATTTTGTTAGTGTGTTCCTAAAATGTGTGTGGGAGTGGAATACCCCATTTGATGCACTGGGAAAAAATCACTAGTTGAGGAAGTCTGATGGTGAAATTTTTTAAACTAATGACATTGAATTTATTTATTTCATTTCTCCATGGCATCTTTTGCTTATTAGGGTCTGAGTCTATTCACTTACCAATTATCTAAGAAAAATCCGTCCATCCTAATGAATCCGTACATCTAAGTGAATTCCAATATGGAGAAAAGTAAATACACACTAATTTATAAAAAGGGATACATGTATTTTATTTGCAGTAACTTCTTTTTCAAAATGAAAGACTCACACCCTAACAAACCCAATGTGTTATACTAGGACTAGAAGCTGAATACGATTAAAGGAAGTTCTTACAGTTCTCGTCCAACAGATGGTTATGGAAGTGTGTTTAGATTTGTATTTAAATGTCATTGGGGCCCACCACCTAGTTTCTCCAATGGAATCCATCCACAGGGTGCAGGGAATCAGATAGGCTGTCTTTTGAATCCACTTCTGCTTCTTACTGAGTGACCTCAGGCAAGTGACCTAGCTTCTCTTTTCTTTTTTTTTTTTTTTTAATATTTATTTATTGATTGATTGGCTGTGCTGGGTCTTAGTCACGGCATGCGGGATCTTCGTTGCCGAGTATGGGATCTTTAGTTGTGGCATGTGGAATCTAGTTCCCTGACCAGGGATCAAACCTGGGCCCCCTGCATTGGGAGCACAGAGTCTTAGCCACTGGACCACCAGGGAAGTCCCAGTGACCTAGCTTTTCTGGTCCTCAATTTCCTTAGCTATAAAATGGGGACAATCAAAGCAAGTGCCTTGCAGGGTTGTGATTCAGATGAAATGTGATGAACATCAAGAGTGTGGGTCATCTGAACTAGGTGAAGGAAGGGACTGTGAGAGAGGGAAGCAGCTCCCTCCTAAGGTGACCCTGAAGCATAAATCCATTACGCTAAGGGCGAGTTCTCCCCACCATGCACCCACAGTGGAAATGATTTTACCATTCCGAGGCAGGGTGGGGGTGGGGAGCCAGCAAGGCACATGTGGGTTTCAGCAGGTCATCGACAGATTCTCCCATGACACCTCTATGGGCAAGGTGTCCATTGGGGCTGGATGATAAGCATAATCATAAGTATTAGCAAGAGCTTGCTTGAGGAGCTCATGCACTTAAGGTAGATGGGACTCCCCTGGTCACGCAGTGGTTAAGAATCCGCCTGCCAATGCAGGGGACATGGGTTCGATCCCTGGGCCAGGAAGATCCCACGTGTCGCGGAGCAACTAAGCCCGTGCGCCACAACTTCTGAGCCCGCGTGCCACGACTACTGAGCCTGCGTGCCACAGCTGCTGGGGCCCGCGCACCTAGAGCCCGTGCTCCGCAACAAGAGACGCCACCAAAGTGAGAAGCCCGTGCACCGCAACGAAGAGTAGCCCCCGCTCGCCGCAACTAGAGAAAGCCCACACACAGCAATGAAGACCCAATGCAGCCAAAAAAAAAAAAAAAAAAAAAAAGGAATGATAAAGACACAGATGACATTCAAACCTGGAAGGTTTCTGGAGTAGATGATGATGACCTCCCTCCTTTCCCCATCCCGGCCTAGCTGAGGTCACCTGCAGCTGTACCGGAAGGTTCTTTCCAACGTGCCCGGCTTCCGACTTCCAGCGCCTGAATCTTCTCTGCTGGAGGGAGGGAGGGCTTTTCTCCAGCACCGGGGCACTTGCCCAGCCCTGACACTGGAACCTGACCCCAGGGCAACCTTCAAATGATGGGGAATGTGAATTGGTGGGAAAATGCTCTAGCCGCCCCCCCATCCCAGCTATCCAGTGGGACAGTTCTGAGGAGTGTCCCCACCCTTTCTCAGCCAGTCCCCAGCAGGATGGAGCCCTGGTTATGCCTGGGACCACCTGCTGTTTAATGCCCTCTTCATGGCTTCTCGTCCTTTCCTTACTTTCCCTATTTCTGCATGAGTTCTTCTCGTGACCACCTCCCCAGTAAACTCCCTAAGCCCCAGTACTTGTCTCTGGGTCTGCTTTTGAGGGAAGCCCAAACTAAAACACTTTTTCTATCTTCTACAGTTCACAAGAGAGCCAGGTGGGCAGGGAGACAGGAGCGTGAGAAAAGCTCACTACAAAAGAAATAGAATAAGCCTACCAGACATTTGTTTTCCAAGCACTTTCTTTCACCTACATCCTTGTTATTCAAAGCACAGAGGAGCAGCCAAGGCATCACCTGGGAGCTCTGGAGAAACGCAGACCCACCCCAGGCTGGCTGAATCCGAATCTGCATTTTAACGAGATCCCCAGGTGGTTTGTGTGCCCAGTCTAGTTTGAGAAGCCGTGTACATTATCCTCCTCGACTCTCATGAAGACCCTATGACAAAGTGTTACCATTTGTAGTAAGTTCAATAGTGTCCCCCAAAATTCATGTCCACCCAGAACTTTAGAATGTGATCTTATTTGGACTTAGGGTCTTTGCAGATGTAATTAGTTAAGATGAGGTCATACTAGAGCAGGTGGACCCTGAATTCGATGACTGGTGTCCACATAAGTAGAGGAAAGGACGCACAGAGACACACACTCAGAAGAAGGGCAAGTGGCAGAGATTGGAGTTTCGCTGCCAGAAGCTAAGGAACACCAGGAGCTACTGGGAGCTGGAAGAGGCAAGGAAGGATCGTCACTAGAGCCTCTGGAGGGAGTTGTCTGCCCAGCAGACAACTCGATTTTGAACTTCTAGCCTCCAGAGCTGTAAGAGAATACGTTTCTGTTATTTTAAGCCACCAAGTTTATGGTACTTCATTACAGCAGCCCTAGGAAACCAATAGAATATTATTCCCGATTTCACAGCCACGAAAGTGGCTAAGTCAGGACTTGACCTAGGCACAGTTTGTGTTGCTGCTTCAACGCCCCGCGGTGGGTGCCGGGCCTGGGGGGACTCCGGGAGCATTTCAAGGGCCCTGTTCTTAGCCCTGCCCTATGTTGTTATCCAGGACTTGGAAGCAGGCACGGGGACACGTGGCTCAGGTGTGCAGGTGACACGAGGCTGGGAGAGATGGCTGAATGGGGACTCAGGAAGATTTAGACAGGTTTAGAACAAGGGCCCCGACACCAGATGATGGAACCCCACCGGGTTGAGAGGAAAGCTCAACGCTTAGGTTACAAAGAACAACCGTACAGAAACAGGATGGGGAGAGCTAACTTGACAGATGTTCTGATGGAAACAAAAATTAGGGCAGGCGTGTGGGTGGTTTAAGTGACCTCAAGCTCAGCTGGAGCTGAGAGTGTGATGCACTTGGAGCAGGACCATGGCCTTCGGCTGCATCAATAGAAGTGGGATGCCTTCCCTTCCCCCAACGAGCAGGGACAGCATCTTCTGCTTCTGCTTTGTGCTGCTCTCACCACCCCTGGAGGACTGGGTCAAGGCAGGGGTACCACTTTTTTTTTTTTTTTTTTTTTTTTTTTTTGCGGTACACGGGCCTCTCACGGCCGTGGCCTCTCCCACTGTGGAGCACAGGCTCTGGACGTGCAGGCTCAGTGGCCATGGCTCACGGGTCCAGCCGCTCCGTGGCATGTGGGATCTTCCCGGACCGGGGCACGAACCCGTGTCCCCTGCATCGGCAGGCGGACTCTCAACCACTGCACCACCAGGGAAGCCCAGGGGTATCACTTTTTAAAGAGGACTTCAAACTAGAGAGTGTTTGTGGGGCAACCAGAATGGTGGAGATTCAAAAATAAAACGGTGATAAGAGCTGCCATATATTGAATGCTCCCTATGTGCCAGACACTGGGCTAGGTGAGTAAGACAGACACTATCCCTGCCCCGGGGAAGCTTAGAGCCTGCTGGCCAATAAACCCGGATAAATACATGTATTTATTTAGAAACCTACACATGCTGCAGAGGAGTGTGGGGTGCTCTGAGACCACTAACCCAGAGAACCTGACCCAGACTGGGGATCCGGGTTTTCATCTTTGGACCAATATATGAAGGCTGACTAAGTGTTACCCAGGGGACCATGATACCTTTGAAATAGAGCACAGCAGGTTCAAAGGCCCTGGAGCATATTTGAAGAATAGGGAGAAGGGACGTGACTTGCTTAGGTGAGGGTCTTGGAAACATCATTTTGGCTGCATTGTGAGGAACGGATTGGAGAGAGGCAAGAGTGGAGACCAGCCAGGAGAGGGTTGGGGCCAGCCTGTGTTAGTTTCCTATTGCCGCTGTAACAAATCACCACAAACTTAGTGGCTTACAGCAACACAAATGTCTCCTCTTACAGTTCTGGAGGCCAGAAGTCTGAAATGGGTCTCACTGGGCTAAAATCAAGGTGTCAGCAGGGCTGTGTTCTTCCGGAGGTTCCAGGGAGAATCCGTTTCCTCTGCCTTTTCTTGCTTCTAGAGGCTCATGATGCCTTTCCATCTTCTAAGCCAGCAATGGCCAATCGAGACTTTCTTATGTCCCATCAATTCTGAATCTAACTCTTCTGCCTCCCTCTTTCACTTCTAAGGATCCTCATTATATTAGGACCATCCACATAATCTGGGATAATTCTCTAACCTCCCTGTTTTTTTTTTTTAACATCTTTATTGGAGTATAATTGCTTTCCAATGTTGTGTTAGTTTCTGTTGTATAACAAAGTGAATCAGCTATACATATACATACATCCCCATATCCCCTCCCTCTTGTGTTTCCCTCCCTCTCACCCTCCTTATCCCACCCCTCTAGGTGGTCACAAAGCACCGAGCTGATCTCCCTGTGCTATGTGGCTGCTTCCCACTAGCTATCTACTTTACATTTGGTAGTGTATATATGTCCATGCCACTCTCTCACTTCGTACCAGCTTACCCTTCCCCCTCCCCATGTCCTCAAGTTCATTCTCTACATCTGTGTCTTTATACCTGTCCTGCCCCTAGTTTCATTAGAACCGCTATTTTTTTTTTTAGATTCCATATATATGTGTTAGCATACGTTATTTGTTTTTCTTTTTCTGACTTACTTCACTCTGTATGACAGACTCTAGGTCCATCCACCTCACTACAAATGACTCAATTTTGTTTCTTTTTATGGCTGAGTAATATTTCATTGTATATATGTGCCACATCTTTATCCATTCATCTGTCGACGGACACTTAGGTTGCTTCCATGTCCTGGCTATTGTAAATAGAGCTGCAATGAACATTTTGGTACATGACTCTTTTTGAATTTTGGTTTTCTCAGGGTATATGCCTAGTAGTGGGATTGCTGGGTCATATGGTAGTTCTATCTGTAGTTTTTTAAGAAACCTCCATACTGTTCTCCATAGTGGCTGTACCAATTCACATTCCCGCCAGCAGTGCAAGAGTGTTCCCTTTTCTCCACACCCTCTCCAGCATTTATCGTTTCTAGATTTTTTGATGATGGCCCTACTGACCAGTGTGAGATGATATCTCATTGTAGTTTTGATTTGCATTTCTCTAATGATTAGTGGTGTTGAGCATCCTTTCACGTGTTTGTTGGCAATCTGTATATCTTCTTTGGAGGAATGTCTATTTAGGTCTTCTGCCCATTTTTGGATTGGGTTGTTTGTTTTTTTGATATTGAGCTGCATGAGCTGCTTGTATATTTTGGAGATTAATCCTTTGTCAGTTGCTTTGTTTGCAAATATTTTCTCCCAGTCTGAGGGTTGTCTTTTTGTTTATGGTTTCCTTTGCTGTGCAAAAGCTTTTAAATTTCATTAGGTCCCATTTGTTTATTTTTGTTTTTATTTCCATGTTTCTAGGAGGTGGGTCAAAAAGGATCTTGCTGTGATTTATGTCATAGAGTGTTCTGCCTATGTTTTCCTCTAAGAACTTGTCTTGTTTAACATACAGTATGTACAGTTTTGAAGCATATTTTAAATTAATAATTACATTGTGAGTTTTTATTTCTATTATGAATTATTGGAAGTCTCAAGCCACTTATTTAATGCTTAGATATACATTGTAATTCCTTGAGGCAGTAAACAGTCAATGATCTTAATTTTTATTATGTAACATTTTACCTACAACTTATAAGATAGAATTTGGACTCAATTTTCAATCAAAATAAACTTATAAAATGTTTCTCTTTAATAGTTTCAGGATCTAAGACATTGATAAATGTTACGGACTAGGTCTAAGACCTACCTCCAAATTACTACTGTATTATCTGGCCACACACTTTAGGTTCAGCCCTCAAATTATTTATCAAAAGCTCCTTCTCAGTTTTATTGATCACTTTTCTAGGTTTTGGTTTCTTACATATGACTTTCGTGGATATAGAGCCACCTAGTTTCTTTGGTGGCAGACTCTTTTCTCTACCATCCCTCTGTGCCATGCTTCCCAATAAAGTGTCCTTTCTAATTTATTGGCTTCTAGAAGCTTGGGAAGGTTCAGTGGAACTCTCATTTGACTGAGACTCAAAAGTTTTCTCTGGGACTCTTGGATTTTTAAAATGTGTCTGGAGCTACTGCCCAGGGTGATAACCTCCCTGTTTTAAAGTCAGCTGATTAGCAACTGTAATTCCCCCTTGCCACATGACATAACACATTCACAGGTTCTGGGGATGAGGGTGTGGATACCTTCAGGGGGCCATTATTCTGCCAACCACGCATCCTGATTTACATATATCACCTCATTCATCCCCCATGCCCCCTCCTGTGAGGTTGGTACTATCAGTCCCTTTTTATGGACAGGACACTGAAGCTCACAGAGGTGATCTGCGTAAAGTCACACAGCTGGGAAGTGGCAGAGTCCAGAGTCAGATTCCAGGCTGATACTGCAGATCCTGTGATCTTAGCCCCTGCGCCATGTTGCCTGTCCATGTGGAGGGCACAGGGGAGCCGACTTCCAGTGTGTAATGGACTGGCTCTTACTGCGACACAGAGCCAAGTTCTGGGTGACTCTGGAATGCAGAACCAGATCAATAGTTACAAGGAGGTAAGTTCTAAGTTTTAGTGACTCAGAATGTTCGAACTGGAGGGGACCTGAAAGGTCATGGTGTCCATTTTCTTCTAAGGAAACCAAAGCCCAGAGAAGGGAAGTAATCCACCCAAGGCCACACAGCTAATTAGTTGCCTAATAAGGAACTTTCTATCACAGTTCTCCCAGCAGTGGTATGGGCTGCAGTATTAAGTGAGGGGATCCTTGTCACCAGAGGGGGCTGAGCCTCTGACGGGGGCCCTGTGCTGGGCACAGGCATTGCTGGCTATTGTGAAGCATGTGAGAGTAATTGGTTAACCACAAAATGCAAAGGTTTGTGAATAATTTACTCCTTTTAATAAGTTAGAGCAGTTCTTCCTACAAGAGTATCAGTCTCACCCATTTGTCCTCTGGTATAAGGTTTATTAAAAGTTGGGCTTTTATTTTTTTTCTTTTTGCGGTACGTGGGCCTCTCACTGTTGTGGCTTCTCCCGCTGCGGAGCACAGGCTCCGGTCGCGCAGGCTCAGCGGCCATGGCTCATGGGCCCAGCCGCTCCGCGGCATGTGGGATCTTCCCGGACGAGGGCACGAACCCGCGTCCCCTGCATCGGCAGGCAGACTCTCAACCACTGCGCCACCAGGGAAACCCTAAAAGTTGGGCTTATCAAGGCACAATCTACATACATTAAGAGTCACCCTTTTAAGAGTATCACTCAATGAGTTTTAGCAAATATATACAGTCATACAACCACCACAGCATTCCACATAGGAAAGGTTTCCATCACCTCAAGAAGTCCAAATGTTTCTGTACCTCCCCTTTCGTTTTTCTCCACTTTGTTCTTTATCTTTTTTTTTAAATTGAAGTATAGTGGATTTACAATGTTGTGTTAGTTTCAGGTGTACAGCAAAGTGATTCATATATATATATATATATATATATATACATTCTTTTTCAGATTCTTTTCCCTTATAGGTTATTACAAAATATTGAGTATAGGTCCTTGTACTATACAGTAGCCCTTGTTGGTTATGTTTTATATGCCTCCCCTTTCTTGTTTATTTTCAAATAAACAAAGTTATTTTCAAACAATCGCAGACTCACAAGAAGTTGCAAAAACAGGACATGTATCCTTCACGCAGCTGTCCCCAGCGACAACATCTTACATAACCATAGCACAACATCAAGTCCAGGGAAATGATATCAGTACAACATCATCAGCTGGACTGCAGACCTAACTCAGATTTCAGGAGTGTTTCCATGCACGCATTCGTGTGTGCATGGTTTTGTGTATAGTTCGATTCAGTTTTATCACCTGTATAGTTTTGCATAACCACCGCCAGAAAGGAGCTGCCTGGTGCCACTTCCTCAGAGTCGTATGCAACCCCTGCCCCTGGCGATCATGAATCGGTTTCTGTGCCCCTTTTCATAAGCTTTTTGTTAAATTGCATTTTTCATTAGAAACGAAATTGGCAAATGAATTCACATTGGAAAAGTCCAAACTCTGCAGGTATTGTGGAAGATCTCCTTGAGACTTCCTTTTCATACCAGACCCTTCCTGGACGGTAAGCACTGTTAGGGTTTTGGGTATCCTAAGCTTTCGTCTCTGCAGTTGCACACCATGATGGTTAATTTCACGTGTCAACTGGACTGGGCCACTGGGTGCCCAGATTAAATATGATTTCTGAGTGTGTCTGTGAGGGTGTCTCAGGATAAGATTGGCATTTGAATCGATGGACTCAATAAAGCAGATCACACTCCCCAGTGTGGATGGGCACCACCCAATCTGTAGAAGACCTGAATAGAACAAAAAGCAGAGGAAGAGACAATTTGTCCTCTTCCTGCCTGCCCGCTTGAGCTGGGACATTGTTTTTCTTCTGTCCTGGGACTTGGACTTAGGCCATCAGCTCCCCTAGTTCCTCAGGTCTTCTAGCTCGGCCTGGAATTACACCACTAGCTTTCCTGGGCCTCCAGCTTGCAGATGGCAGGTCGCGGGGCTTCTCGGCCTCTGTGATTGTATGAGCCAATTCCTCACAAGAAACATATATCTACATCCAGATAGGTAGATAGATAGATAGGTAGGTATCTACTATTGGTTCTATTTCTCTGGAAAACACTAACACACATGCAGAATACACATTACATGCACATGTACTATACCATAAAAATATAGAGTTGTACGTGTGTGTTTAACCTATATATTGCATCATACACGTTGTATGAAAAATATATATTGTATGAAAAAAACCCACAGCTGGGTGTTTTCACTTTAACTATATATCTTGGGTTACTTTCTCTATCCACACATTTTTAAGGCCTACTGCATTAAAAGAAAAATCTCTGCATGGCATTCTGTACTATGGTGTCCCATTACTGATTTAACCAATCCCCCACTGGTGGGCATTTAGATTGCTTTTGGTGTTTGCCTATTACAAACAATGTTGCAATGACCAGCCTCTGTGCACACGTGCAAGTCCTTCTCATAAGCTGAGAGAAGTGATATGCTTTCTAGAGTGGAAGACGATAAAGTTCCAGCTGACAGAGAATTGCCCCAAACCCTGGAGTGGCAGTGGGTCCCCCGTGTGAAAGGCATCCGGGACAGTTCATTTTGGAGGCTGATGACGGCTGGGCTGGAGGATTTGGGCAGTGCCTTTTAGCTCCAAGCGTTTGAGGTTCTCTGGCTGAGCCATCTCATGGCCAGAATTGCCTCTCTGGTCTGCTAACTCCTGGGCCCACACTCTACCTAAGCCAGCTCTTAGGTCCCATGAGGTGAAGGAGCCTAGGGGGGCCCCCTTTATTTGGGGGAAACCATGTATTGTTTTGATGAAGGCTGTTCCAACTTAATACTTCCCAGCCCCAGAGAGACCACAAGCCACCCCTGGCCAAAAGATATGATGGAGCCAACAAATAACCAAGCTCTTCTCCAGCAGCAGGGGTGGTGATAGGTTCATTTTCTTCTAAGGAAACTAAGGCCCAGAGAGGGCAAGTAATTCACCCAAGGCCACACAGCTCAATTAGTAGCCTAACAAAGAACTTTCTAACTAGAGGGTGTAGGGAGTACCTCTTTCCAGACCGTGTATGCGCCATAGGAGGTGTGTTGGAGCAGCTCTGTGTCTAACCCTTTGCTCAGCCTCCACTCCTATCCAAGATGAGCCGTTCAGAAACTGAGGAATGGTCATATTGCAAAGCCCCGCCTGCCTGAATCCCACCATGTGTGCCTAGGGAAAGGCTGCTTGCCAATACCGCCTCCATAACCATTCACCCACCAACTTACCCGTTCCCCGGGGCCTACCTGCTGGTGAGGAAGGAAGTGGTAGCTGAGAGAAGAAACAAATATAAGAATTGTTAGCATTTCACGAGCATTTTCTGCTCTCAGAGGGTCTTACCATCTCCTTATCTGCTCATCACGCAGGTAGGAAGGGCAAGCTCTAGGTCTCATATTGCTCAAGTGGGGAAACTGAGGCCTGCTGAGAGAGTGAAGGCTTTGCGTCAGGTCACGCATGCATCAAATTGGCCAGAGAGCTGGTGCAAGGACCCTGGTTTCCTGATTCCCAACCGAAGGCTCTTGTTGACACAGTTTACTTCCACCCCCTTGCCTGACACCAAGGCCTCGTGCTCAGAGCCGGGTCAGCTCCTGCGCTCATCTCAGAAGAGACGCTGCACTGTGATAACGGCTCCGTCTGCCCTGCCCTTTCTGGCCGGATGCCATGTGAATGTGAACCTGAGGCTCTGTGACCCTGGAAGAATGAGGACAGTTCAGCCAACAGAATCCAGATGCCTAGGGCTCCCATGTGGTAAGCATGTAAGCGTCTGTATCCTTTGGATGGGGGAAACTGCTGCTCGTGGGGCTCCTGGGGCTCTTTAGGGAACTTTAAGGAAGGAGCTGGAGAAGAGAGGAGGGCGCCCTGGGCAGGGGCCTGGGGCATCCAAAGTACAAAAGCACGACGGCAGAAAGCTTGTCTGAAGGGCTTGGAGGAGCCCTGCTGGCTGAAGTGGAAGGTTCATGTGAGGGAAAAGTGGGAAGAAAGACTGAGGTGGCAGGCAGTATTTTCCAAAGATGGCTGCAAAAATATCTCCTGTCCCGCATGTGCTTCTACCTTTGACACTGGCCTCATGGAGATGTAGGGGCTATCTATGGTCCTTCCCCCCAAAGCTGGGCAGACTTGTGACCATGGTAGAGGTGAAGCTAGGTGACTTTGGAGGCTAGGTCATAAAAGGAGATATGGCTTCCACCGTGCTTGCTGGAACACTCACTCTTGAAGACCTGAGCTACCCTGTGATTTGCTCAACCGCCACCATACTGTGAGGAAGTCCTAAATAACTCACATGGAGAGATCACATGAAGAGTCTCGGAGACTACGTGAAGAGAGGGATGTCTGGCCTGTCCGCAGTTGCTCTGTCATCTACCGTTCCAGCTCCAGTCACTTTCTAACTGCAGCCTTAAGAGGGACCCTGAGCCGCCCAGCTGATCCCTTCCAAATTCCTGACCCACAGAAACTATGACACACAGTAAGATAACGGCTGTTGTCTTAAGCCACCACGGTTTGGGGTGATCTGTACACAGCAACAGACAAATGAGGTTGGTTAAAGCAGAGTAGTGTTGTGCAAAGAGCGCTAATTTGGGAGTCAGGAGACATGGCTTCCTGGGTCTAGCCTTGCTAGTAACTTGCCGTGTGGCCTTGGCCAGGAAGTTCTCTCTGGGCCTCAATTTCATTATTTGTAAAAACAAGAGGTTAGAATAAAATGATTTAGAAAACCGTTTTAGTTCTAAAATTTCCTTTGTGGTGATAAGCCTCAGAGAAGTTGGAAGTTGATCCTTTAGCGATGGGGAATCATTGAGCAGAAGACATGCTGAGAGAGTGTTCTAGAGATAAGAATGTGTGGATGAAGACAGAGCTGGGAAATCCTCCTTCCTCTTTCTCAGCCCAGTGGAAGGTGGGCACTGAGGTGATGAGAAACCCCCAAGCAGATACCCGACGGGAGGACGAGGGAGGGGGAGGCTGGGTAAGTCAGAGGCAGGCAGTCTACTGGCCAGATTCAGAGCCAAAACCTGCAAGGGTGCCCAGGAGTCCCCTCCCATTTGGGGAAAGGACCCCTCCAGCCCTTTCCACCTCAGACCTATCCATCTCCATCTGTCTGAAGGAGCATCTAGTTATGAAATCTCTCTCTCCTCCGAGTGGGATATTTTATGCTTTCCCACTTCTGGAACAAACCCACAAGGCTCATCACTTTGCTCAAATGGAGCTGAGATTAGACTCTAGCCTTGTGTCCACTGCTCGGATGTCAGGGCCTCTAGCAGTAATCACCACAGGTAGCTCAGTGCAGGGGAAGAGCCCGGCCAAATGTTTTCAGTGACTTCCTTTAGGCCCTTTTGGGGTCTGTGCAAGAACACCTGCCCCTGGGCCCTGTTCTAGGGTCTTGAGCTGTGGGGAATTGGGGTTCTATGACGCTCCCACTGCAATGGTCTCTCCAGGCTGCCATTTCCGTAAGGCAGAGGTAGCCCTCGCTCTTGGCCTGGGATGGTCTCTTGGGAAAACAATGGGCAGGCTGGTGCCAGTGGGGATGGGGAAGGTTTGCTTCTTAGCAACAAAGGGAGCATTTGAATGGAAGAGAAGCCCGGGGGCCCTCTGGGACTGTCTCAGTTGGTTATTTCTCTCTGCTCCTAGACGACTTCAGGCAGCTTGGGGACCTGGACTCCCTTTGCCTGTAGCCTGTGGCTAACACCTCCCCCAGAGTGAAGGGGGGGGGACCGCATTTCTGCAGCCCTCTGGTGGAGGAGCTGGCCTTTTCCACATCAGCACTGCCAAAGGCTCACAGGTTATTAAGAGAGTTGCACAAACTGGAAGGTCGCAGTTGGGGAGGGGTCGGAAGAAGAGTGTTGGGAGAGCAGAGCTGTCTGAAACAGGCTCTGCTGCTGGCCGGGGGCAGGGCTGAACGCTGTCTCGTCTGGAGGGAGGTCAAGGACACAGCTGGAGCCTATTTGTAGCCCCCTCCCTCTTACAGCCCCCTGATAATAGCTCCAACACTTGCTGAGCCCTTAGTACGAGTCAGATACTGTTCTCAGCCTTTCCCATGGATCATCTCATTTAATCCTTCACAACAGTCCTATGAGGTAGGTCTATTATTATCTCTATTTTAGAGATTAAATAATAATAATTTTAAAACACCCTGAGGCACACAGAGGTTAAGTAAGCTAGTAGTGGCTCAGCCGGGATTATGAACTCAGACAGTTTAGCTCAGGAGGGCGAAACTGACCGCTGGGCCTTGCTGCCTGTCACGTGACAGGCCGGCTACACGGTCGCACCCTCTGGGGCAGCCCTCTGAGGTGTCCTTTCAAGGCTGGCCCTCTTGGGGCCTTCCTCATGCTCTGAACATTACCATAGCCACAGCGTACTGAGCGCTCACGTGCACCACGGACTGTGCTAAGCACTTTACACGGCTTATGTTTATAATGCTCACAACGACCCTGTGCAATAGGTATTAGCTGCTGTCTCCATTCTACAAGGTGTGGAAACCCAGGCTCCAGAAGGTTTACTAACTTGTTCAAGGTCAAGTTAGGATATAGCAGAACCAGGATTTAAATATGAACTGAAGTCTGTCTGACTCCACAGCTCTAAGACACATTTTATTCATTCATCTATTCAACCAACCAACATTTTATAGACCGTCTGCCATGCGCCAGGTACTGTGCTTGGCGCAGGTGGGTATACACAGGGACAATATTTCTGTATGTCTTACTCTATCTCTCCAGCTTAGACTGCTCTCTAGAACTGCAGACTCGTGAATCCTACTGGCCGTGTGACATGTACTCTCTGAGACTAATGTGTTCAAAACAGGACTCTTGACCCTTCCTCCAAAGTCGCTCGCCCAAAGCCTTCCTCAGTTCTGCAAATAGCATCACCTCCCATGCAGTCGCTCAAGCCAGGGCTTGAAAGTTGAGAGGCCATCTTTTTTTCTTTTTTTAAATAAATTTATTGATTTTATTTATTTATTTTTGGCTGTGTTGGGTCTTCGTTCCTGCGTGCAGGCTTTCTCTAGTTGCAGCGAGCGGGGGCTACTCTTTGTTGCGGTGTGCGGGCTTCTCATTGTGGTGGCTTCTCTTGTTGCAGAGCACGGGCTCTAGGCATGTGAGCTTCAGCAGTTGTGGCACGCGGGCTCAGTTGTTGTGGCTCACGGGCTCTAAAGCGCGGGCTCAGTAGTTGTGGCACACAGGCTTAGTTGCTCCGCAGCATGTGGGATCTTCCCGGACCAAGGCTTGAACCCGTGTTCCCTGCATTGGCAGGCGGATTCCTAACTACTGCACCACCAGGGAAGTCCCGAGAGGGGAATCTTTGAATCCTCTCTTTCCCTGATCCCCTACATTTAATCTATGTGTCTGGTTGACTTTATCTCAAACTTTTCACTTTTCTCCCTCCCCCCTCCCCGCCCCCCATCAATCCATTGTCCAGACGGAAGTCAGCATGATCTTAAAACATCAATCACATCATTTCCTTCCCCACTTCAAACACTCCAGAGGATTGCCAGGTGCTCTGACCTACAAGGCCCTGCCCGAACTGGCCCCTATGCTGCCACCCTCGTCCCCTGCCCTCTCCCTACATCCTCCCCTAACGTGCCAAGCTCCTTCCCACCTTTGCCTTTGCTCACATACCACCCTCTGCCTGGAATGTTCTCCCCCCAGGTCTCAATTTAAATGTCACCTCCTCAGAGAGGCCTTCCCCACCCAGCTTGTAAAAAGTAGCCACTCTCTTCTCTCTGCATGGCTCTTATTACTGAAGAATATTTTCCTTATAAAAAATTGTCCTCCTTGCCTGTCTCCCTCAGCCACTAGAATAAAAGCTCCTCATTTTACTATCAGCATCTAAAACAGTATGCGGCACGTAGCAGGTGCTCACTAAGTAAAGTGGCAGAAGTTGGGGGGTACAGCGGGGGGGGGGTGTCACACAGAGCGGTGGACAATCCTTGGGAAATGGCAAAGGAACAGTGGCCTGGAAGCAGCAGAAGGGAGTAAAGAACATGCTGACCCTTCTGTGAGCCTGGGCCAGGGGGCTGGGAGGCATGAGGCTTCTAAGCTCCTGCTCTGCCACTCACTAGCCAAGACACTGCGTGTTCTGAGCCAGAGTTCCCTCATTTGACAATGGGAGTGCTGTTGCGGGCGGAAGGGCGGGAACCTGCTCAAACCCTCCAATGGCTTCCCAGCTCGCTCTGGGAAAAAGCCAAGGTCACGGCAATGGCCTCCGCAGTCCTGCACGATCTGATCCCCGTCCTCCACTTCCCCTCTGCCCTCATCGCCCACTACTTCCTCTCACTCCTCTCCTCCAGCCAGACAGGCTTCCTCCACTTTCCAGCCTCAGGGGCTTTGCCTGGATGTCCTCTCTGCCCAGAATGCTCTTCCTCCAAATACCTGCAGAGGCTCACCCCTCACTCCCTCCAGGTCTAGTTTCAAAGGTCCACCTCTTCAGTCAGACGGTCCGTGGTCACCCCGTTTGACACTGTACCCTCTCCGTCTTCTCTGCGTTATTTTCATCCATAGCATTTCCCACGGGCTGGCACACTGTATCGTTTACTTATGTACTTCGTATAACCATTTGTCCTCCCCACTAGAGCGAAAGCTTCATGAGAGCAGGGAGTTTAGCTGTCTTACTGACTGCATCCCAACAGCCCCTGGCACAGTGCCTGGCACCCAGTAAATTTGGACCGAATGGATGAATGAAGTGCTGGCATGGTGTCTGGCATATAAAAAACGTTTGCTAGGTGGTAGTTATTACTAACGGCTCTATCTTTGTGGCCCCTCTTCCTGTGCCCAGGGCTTAGCACAGAGTCCTGAATTCGGCTGACGCGAGTTGAAAGAGGAACCCTACTTGAGGTGGAAAGTCTTCTACCTGTCACAAGAGAAAACCAAAAGACATGGGCTCTAAGAGTGCAGAGGAGGGAAGCCAGGACCGCAGGTGGTTTCTAAACACCCGATCTCCAGCCCCATCCCTGCCCCTGAAAAAGAGACCTCCAGTGAGGGGACTTCAAGCAAAGGGCGATTTCCACAGAGGACCACCAGGAAGGCTACGTGGGTCCTTAACCTGGATCCCTGGTCTTTTAAGGTCTGTGGCTAGAGTTCAGAGGGCTCATGAACATGGATGGGGAAAATTGCATCTTTATTCCTGCTCTCTCTTAACTACCTTTTAGCACTTCCTTCAATCCTGACTGCAGGCAACAACCCGCCATGATCTTAGAGGGCCTGTGACTCGGTCACCAACAGGAACCACACATATTTTCATATCATGTTGAGTGAATCTTAAAATATGAGTATGCTCATCACTACTGTGAAATTTTGATAGTTATAAGCCTGGCTGCTAGATCTTATTATTTAATGTGCTGAAAATGAGGCACATATATCACACATTTAAAAACTACATTGATGGCTGTATTTCAGTATAATTGATTTCCATTATAATCCTCTGTATTTTACGCATTTAAAAACATTATTCTGTGAAGGGGGCCTTAGGCTTCACTAGACTGCTAAGGGGTCTGTGGCACACAAACAAGGCCAAGAGCCCCAGGTGAGAGCGTGCACGTCTGACTGCAATCGGCCCCAGCTCTCTTGGTGACATCTTCCAAGGGGGACCTACACACTTGCACGTGCTGAGTCGGTCACCATTCCCGGTACACAGAGCACCCAGGTCTGAATTTTAATCTGCAGCACAGAAGCCTGCCTTCCGCGTACTCACCGAAGAGCTCAGCCTTGACCCCACCTGCCCAGCGTCTGGCTGCCAACGCCAATCTTTGGGGAGGACTTAGTCACCTTGGTAATAAAGGGACAGGCCATAGACTCTAGGCTGTATAGTGAGGAAGTGAAGAAAGCAGAGGGCTGATAAAGTGGGGAAAATAGAAGCGTCAGTGGACTGGACAGCCCAAAGAGGTCGAAGAACAGTTCTCATGGGAATAAACAAGCAAACTGGAAGATGTGGAGGTAGCCAAGAGGCGAGGCTTGAAAGAGTGATTTTTATTTTTTAAAATTTTTATTGGAGTGTAGTTGATTTGCAATGGTGTGTTAGTTTCTGCTGTACAGCAAAGTGAATCAGTTATACATATACATATATCCACTCTTTTTTAGATTCTTTTCCCATATAGGTCATTACAGAGTATTGAGAAGCGGTCCCTGTGCTATACAGTAAGTCCCTATTAGTTATCTATTTTATATATAGTAGTGTACATATGTCAATCCCAGTCTCCCAATATATCCCTCCCTGCCCCATCCCCAGGTAACCATAAGTTTGTTTTCTACATCCATGACTCTATTTCTGTTTTGTAAATAGGTTCATTTGTATCATTTTTTTAGATTCCACATATAAGCGATATCATATGATATTTGTCTTTCTCTGCCTGACTTACTTCACTCAGTATGACAATCTCTAGGTCCACATTGCTGCAAATGGCATTATTTCATTCTTTTCTATGGCTGAGTAATATTCCATTGTATATATGTACCACATCTTGAAAGAGTGACTTTTAAAGTGGCACAGTTGAGAGTGACGTCAAGGCCCAAGGTGTGACTGTGTAAGTGTAGCTTGAGGGGGAGTGCAGAAGAGGTAAAGGTGAGGAAGTTAAGGAACGCAGAGGCCGAGGTGTTGGAAGCCATGTCCGTATGAACACAAGTCATCCATGATAGTGGGGGTGCTTCTGGAAGAGAAGAAAATCGTGGACTGTTTTCCCCAAAGTCTTTAATGAATGGGGGCGGGGAAGGTGACAGCGATTAGGAAGGGGAAACGTCAGTACAGCCCTATAGTATGGACCTTGGGAAAGCGAGCCATTCAACGTTGGAGTTCTTCAAGGTCCCTCCTAGTTCTTGTCTCGCCATTCTCCGATCTTTCCCCCAGTGACCAATTACCTTCAAATACCTATCCCGATGGCTCCCAAATGAATATCTCTAGCTCTGATCTCTCTTCTGAGCTTCAGACACCGTATCCAACTGCACACTTGATAGCTCCACTTGGACCAAACTTATGACCTTCCTTCCAAATGTGGTCCTGTTCCAGTCTTCTCTATCTCCATGCTACCAACATCAACTGTCTAAGTCAGAAACTTGGAAATTTTCTATCAAATCCTTGACAGTTCCTCCCCGCCCCTGCCTCTCTATTTCCCATGTCCAATCGATTATTCAGTCCTGCTGATTTCACCTCCAAGGTAGCCCTTGAGTTCATCCACTCCTTTCCACCACCACCGTCGCCCCAGTTACTGTCATCTCTCACCTGGTCTAATGCATTACTTCTCCACACATCTGCCTCCCTCCCATCTGTTCACTCTGTAGCCAGACTGTTTTAAAATGCAAATCTGATCATGTCACCTGTCTGCTTAAACATGTCAATGCCTTCCCATGCTGCTTCTTCTTTTTTTATATAAATTTATTTATTTATTTTTGGCTGCGTTGGGTCTTCGTTGCTGTATGAGCTTTCTCTAGTTGTGGCGAGCGGGGGCTACTCTTCGTTGCGGTGCGTGGGCTTCTCATTGCGGTGGTTTCTCTTGTTGCGGAGCACGGACTCTAGGTGTGTGGGCTTCAGTAGTTGTGGCACACAGGCTCAGTAGTTGTGGCGCACGGGCTTCGTTGCTCTGTGGCGTGTGGGATCTTCCAGGACCAGGGCTTGAACCCATGTCCCCTGCATTGGCAGGTGGATTCTTAACCACTGCACCACCAGGGGAGTCCCTCCCATGTTTTTTTTTTAATTTAATTTATTTATTTTTATATAGCAGGTTCTTATTAGTTATCTATTTTATACATATTAGTGTATATATGTCATTCCCAATCTCTCCCTCCTATGCTTCTTAAGATAAAGGTCGAAAGCTTTAATGTGGGTCCACGTCAAATGATTCTCATCCTTGACTCAACATTACAGTCACCTGTGGAGACTTTAAGCAAATGATGCCCAGGTCCAACCCCAGACCACTAAATCTGGACTTTGGGATCGGAAGCCAATCTTGGGTATACTTATTGAAGTTCACTGGGGATTTTAATTCTCAGCCAGGACTTGGAACCTCTGCTCTACATATATACACCCCTACCCCTCCAGATTCATCTGGCACACAGGGCCACCTCGACTCTGCACTCCGGCCACACTGCCCAGCTGTCAGTCTCTTGGCCTGGAACGTTTTTCCTTTCATCCAGCCCACCCCCTTTCACCTAGAGAGTGACAATTCATCCTTCCGATTACAGGTAACTAATTGTCACTTTCCTGCCCCCTTCCCACGTACACTTTAAATCAGATTCTTCCTAGCAGTCATCCAATTGTACATTTGCATTTATTTCAGTGGTTATTTGATTACTGTCCATATTCACCACTAAACTGTCAGCTCCGTGTCTGTCATTCACTGCTGAATCCTTACTAGCTAGCACAGTGCCCAGCACAATTTAATGGCTCAAGAAATATTTGATGATTGAATGAATGGGAGGTAAGATGAGGTATATGAAACCATATGAACTAATTATGTCCTTTGATCACAATCTGAATTCCTAATCTAGGTCATGGATGGAACCCTACAGTTGGGCCCAGTATGGAATCAATATCCTTGACTACAGCCTAAGTCCCTCTTCGCAGCTACTTCCACAAGTGGCTCTCAGTCCCGGCTGCCCAGAGAGAGGGAATAGAAAATAATGATCACATATTTAACAAATATGAAAAAATACAACAAAAAAAATCCTGGCTGCCCATTATAATCACTGGAGAAACTTAATTCAAAAAAAAAAAAAAAAGGCTGGCCTCACCCCAGACCATTTAAATCAGAATATCTAGGGGTGGGGCCTGGCCTAATTTGTTTTTTTCCCCCAGCTTTATTGAGGTATGATTGACACCTTAAAATTGTGTATAGTTTGGTTGTACAATATGATGTTTTCTTAAAGGTGTGCATCACAATGATTTGATATATGTATACATTGCAAAATGATTACACAATGGAGTTGACAAATCCATCGCTTCACATAGTTACCTTTTTTTGTGTGGCGAGAACACTTACGATTCCTCTCTTAGCAAACTTCAAGCGTTTTGGGCTCCTCAGGTGATTTTAATGTGCAGCTGCAGTTGAGAGCAATGCTGTACCCCTTGCTCCCCCCGGTGTGGTCCAGGGCAGCAGCTGCATCACCCCGGAGCTTGTTAGGAATGCAGAACCTCAGGCCCCACCCAGCTTTTCTAGATCAGAATCTGCACTTTAACGAGGACCCCAAGTGATATGTCCACGTGATAATGTCTGAAAATCAATGTCAAGGAGCCAGGCAGGACAGTGTGGACTTCCGGATGCCCCCAGTTTCCAGGGGAATGTGTGACTGTTTGGGTGGCAGCACATCTCCACTCCTCCACAAGTCCACTTAATGGCTGCCTGACCGTTTTGCCGGGCTGCTGGGTCGACATCCTAGTGTAATACTGTAAATAAGGTCTTAGCATGGACAAAAAACCCATCCTGGATAACGACGGCAAAGCAGAGCTCTCCATTTCGTGGGGAAAGCTGGGACTAGCAGACTACGTTTGCTAGGAGCCCTTTCTGATGAGTGGGAACAATAGAATAAAGGACCATCCCTCCCGGTCCCGTCACGTCCCTGCACCCAACTAACTGCGGGGCTGCGCCTAGCGACGACTGCTAGCGTTGCTTGCGCGGGGGAATGGCTCTCGAAGAGACAGCTGCCTGCAACTCTCCCCCAGCCCCCGCCCCGCCCCAAAGCGATCAAATGGGTTCTGAATGTCCGCTCTGTTTTGGCCAGGAGCCCCGATTCTCGGGATGGGCCGGGTGGGTGGAGCCGGGACCCCCTCGTCGCGGGGCTCCGGGCTTCGGGCGTCGGGGGCGGGACCCAGGGTCACGCTGCCCACGCCCACGCCCCCGCCCGGCGTGGGAGACTTGGGCCCGGAGCTCCGGCTGCAGCGCGGGGAACCGATCCCCGGCCCGGCGCGCCACGAGGGGAGGCTGCAGGCCCGAGGGCGCCGGCGGGCGCTGCACTGGCCCCCGGGGACGGAGCGCGTGGCTTCCCCGGGCTGGCTGGCACTGCTTGCGCCGCCGCCACCCGCCCGCCTGTCTGGGTGCCCAGCCAGGAAATGTCTTCTTACTGGAAAGACCGCTGCTGTCTGCTGCAGCGGGTGGCAGAGTCTGCAACCAATTTACACATGCACCTGGTGACAAAAAACTTTGTGTTCGTTTTGGGGAGTGTTCCGCTAGAACCAGCGTTTAAAAAAGCCACCTGTCGGGTCCCTGTTCGTAAATGAGCCCCCCCCAACCTCACCGGAGGAGGATGAGAGTGGAGGAAGCATGTTCACGGTGAGGCTTAAACATCACTGGAGGCGCCGAGTCTCAGCGCCCAGGACGCAGCCCCTCCAAAGCCAGCTGTTTGCTGTGTAACTCAGAGCCCGAGTCCTCTGAGTACACTGGGGCCATTGGGTAAACACTCTGCTTGTCTCTCCAGCAGCTGGGGGAAGCCAGGGCACCCAGCTGTTGCCCAGCCAAAGAGCCAAGGTGCCTCCTTCCAAAAGCCACAGGCACTGGGTCCTTTCCTGGAGGACACATAGCTTCTGAGAAAAGCAGACTGTGGCCCCTTTAGGGGGAAAACATATGGATAAAATCCTGTGCCTGGGTGCTCAACACTGGCTTTGGGGCCTGTACCCACCCGCCTCCATCTTGGCAGTGGTTCCCTGGGCACGGGCATGGTCTCCACTGAGAAACTGGCTCTCTTGTCAGCCCACTCCCACCCTCTGCCATTCATAAAAGGTCACATAGTATACGATTCCATTTATATGAAATGTATGGAAGAGGCAAATCCATAGAGATGTAAGTAGATTAGTGGTTGCCAGGGGATGGAGGCAGGGGTGAACTGACTGCTTATATTGTTTTGGGAGAAAAGTTCGTTCGCGTTTTTCTGTAACATCTTACGGAGATGTTAAGATGTTACAGAAAAACCCGAACGAACTTTTCGCCCAACCCAATAGATACGGAGTTTCTTTTTAGGGTGGTGGAAATGTTCTGGAATTAGATAGTGGTGATGGTTGCACAACTTAGTGAATGTACTAACAATCACTGAGTTGTACACTGTAAAATGGTGAATTTTACGTTATGTGAATTATGTCCCAGTTTTTATTAAAAAAACTTTTTTTTAAGTTATTTTTTTGGCCAGGCCGTGCAGCTTGCAGGATCTTAATTACCCGACCAGGGATTGAACCTGGGCCCCCGCAGTGAAAGCGCAGAGTCCTAACCAATGGACCACCAGGGAATTCCCTATCCCAATTTTTAAAATGGAATAGATTTGAATAGATATTTCTACAAAGAAGATGTATAAAAGGTCAGTCAATAAGCACATTAAAAGATGCTCATTATCAGTAGTCATTAGGGAAGTCAAATCAAAAGCACAATGAGATATCACTTTACATCGCTAGGATGGCTCAAATAAAAAACGACGTAGAATAAGATGGCAAGATGAGGAAAAGTAGGAGCGCCGTGCCCTGCTGGTGGGTTTGTACAATGGGACAGGTGCTTTGGAAAATAGTTTGGTAGTTCCTCAAAAGGTTAAATATAGTTACCGTATGAAGGTAGAAGCTCATAGGCATACCCAGAGAATTGAAGACATACATATATGCAAAAATTTGTACATGAGTGTTCATAGCAGCATTTTTCACAATAGCCAGAAAGCAGAAACAACCTACTGATACACATGACACTATTAATGCATACAACAACATGAGTGAATCTCAGAATAATTCTGCCGAGTGAAAGAAACCAGCAAAAAAAAATGCAGACTGTGTTATTCCATTTATATAAAATTCTAGAAAATGCAAACTATACGGTAACAGAAAGCAGTTCAGTGGTTGCCTGGGGACGGGGGACTGGGGAGGGGATGGAGTGAGCAGTTACAGTGGGGCAGAATGAAGTTTCAGGGAGTGATGGACACATGAGAGTGGTGATGGTTTCATGGAGGTATATGTATGTCAAAACAGCAAATTGCACACTTTTTGTATGCATGCAAATGTGCAGGTTACTGTATGTCGATTATATCTCAAAAAAGCTATAAACAAAAAAAGAAGCAGGTTTTTGAACAGATGAACTGCAAGGTCCTTTCCAGCTCTGGTTCTGTGACACCTATTAGAGGGATTTATCCCAAAGCCTTGTACCAAAATGGTGCTTTGTAATAGGATACCCGAATCATTGAGATAAAACAGGATTTTGCCTGAATTATTGAGAGACAGGCCTTGTTCTTTACCTTTCTGGGACTGTGTAGACAGAGCCTCAAAGCCCAGCGGAACGACGGGGCAGGGAAGCGCACCATCCAGCCAGTGGGAAGACATCCAGGTCAGAGGAGGAAACTGGGGAAACGACAGCCTAATGAGCTCTGCTCTTTCCAATTTCTTTAAGTCTATGATTCAGAGGATCGGCTCGCCATGGACATTCCAGACCCGTGAGGCATCTCAGGGCCATGAATGCATAGACATCCCAGGGGAAAAAACAATGGAAGACAAGATGGAAATGAGAAATGGCCTTTTTAGGTCTCTTGACCCAAATGCAAAGAGCTGAGAGGATATGGAGGAAGAGGTGGAAGTGTCCCTTCCCTGCAGGAAAGGAGATTATGACTTGACAGGGTCTGGGGAAATCAAATGCAAGACACCGAAGAGCTGGAATGTTAGGCCTCCAGGGATGCCTTCTAGATGGACGTGCCAGAGGAGGAGGAGGAAGGAGGTGATCCCCTCCCCGCCTGTTGGCAGTGAAAGCCAAGAAGGCAAGGAAGGGAAAGAATGAAAAGCTAAGAGGCACGCTTCAAAGTCATTTGTCAGCTGGTCAGCGCCTTAAGCCAGTGCCACGGCTGATGGATCACCTCGTGGAAAGCACCTGCGGAGATGGACCCCGCCCAGAAGGCTGTCACCTTCTCCTCAGCCTGCACCTGGAGCAGATGCTTTAAAAGAAGACAAACAAAACCCTAAGTGCCCTGGGTGACTTGGGGCAATATTTATACTTGAGGAGAGTGGCATTTTCTTTTGATCCAGAGGGTGATAAGTTAGGAGCTTCAAGTCTGAAGCAGAGGAATTGAGTGTGCTTGTAATCTTATCCTACACAGCAGAGTTCCTACAGGAGTTTCTTATCCGGAGGAATGTTGACCTCAAGGATCCTTTCTCACCTCCACCCTTGCTTCTCCTGCTGCCCCAGGCCCTCGGCAGTGTACTTTCCTGGCTCCCAAAAGGCTGATGACATCGATCAGTATCATCATGATTCCTTAAATTAGTAAGCCATCTCATGGTTTATAAAGCTCCTTCCCCTCCATGATCTCATTTTGATTATTATTATTATTTTTTTTTGCGGCACGCGGGCCTCTCACTGTTGTGGCCTCTCCCGTTGCGGAGCACAGGCTCCGGACGCGCAGGCTCAGCGGCCATGGCTCACGGGCCCAGCCGCTCCGCGGCATGTGGGATCCTCCCGGACCGGGGCACGAACCCGTGTCCCCTGCATCGGCAGGCGGACTCTCAACCCCTGCGCCACCAGGGAAGCCCTCATTTTGATTATTATTCAACCCTGTGAGATAGGCATTGCTTCTCTCATTTTTAGGAGAGGAACATGAGTGATCAGAACACAGATGTTTGGATTAATTAACTAATTAATTCATTCATTCATATAGTCATTCAAATAATGATTGAACACCTACCTACTATGTGTCAGACACTGCTTAGGTGCTGAGGATACAGTGATGAAACCAGACAGCCACAGGCCTTGCCCTTCTGGAGCTTAGTCTAATGGGATTGGGGGACAGGTAGGTGGGGAGAGGCGTTAATACAATGCAAATGTAATCGCAACCTATGAGGGATGTTATTACTGGGGAATCTCAGCTGGCCTGGGGGCGAGGGAAAGCATCCCTTGAGGAAGTGTCATTTGACCTTAGAGCTGAGCTGATGTATGATGGGTGTTAGCTGAGAAGATGGAGTGGGGTAGAGAGTTCTCCAAGAGGAGGGAAGAGTATTGAGGAGGCATTGTGGCAGGAAGCGACTTGGCCTTGCAGAGAGAAAGAGGGAGAGAGGCAAGAGAGGAGACTGGCGAGGTGGGTGGGGCCTTGCGGGCCACGGCCAAGAGTTGGGTCTTGACCCTCAGAGCCGCAGGGAGCCACAGAAGGCTTGCAAGCAGAGCGGGGCCGGCCTAATCATTCTGGCTGCTTTGGAGAATGATGTGTGAGGAATGACGGGTCTTGAATGAGGATGGGGCAGCAGAAACATAGAGAAGTGTACATATTTGGGAGATATTTGGAGGCAAAATGGACAGAAAGTTCAGGCTCTTACGATTCCAGCATGCTGGGGGTGCGAATGGATGTAGTGCGGTGCAGTGGGTCGAATGGGAGTGCCCAAAAGATGTGGCTGTGTCTTAACCCCTAGAACCAGTGAATGTAACCTTATTTGGAAAAAGGTCTTTGCGGATGTAATGAAGTTACGGATCCCAAGATGAGATCATCCTGGATTATTCAGGTGATCCCTAAATCCAATGACAATTGTCCTTACAAGAGAGGGAGGTCACACAGACAGAAGGGAAGGCCATGTGAAAACGATGCAGCCCCAAGCCAAGGGATGCCTGCAGCCATCAGAAGCTGAAAGAGTCAAGGAAGGATTCCCCCTTACAGCCTTCTGGATTTCGGACTTCTAGCCTCCAGCGCGGTAAGAAAATACGTTTCTGTTGTTTTAAGCCAGCAAGTTTGTGGTAGTTTGTTACAGAGGCCTTGGGAAACTAATCTGTGGGATTTTGCTGTAAAGTGGCTACTTTTCTTTTACTTCTTTTTTTCTTTTTTCAAAAGTGTTACCTTTTTAAGGTTAGTACATTACTGGGCTCTCTCTTTATGTGTTCAGGAAATGTATGAAAAATGAAGAAGTGAGAAGCCAAGAAGATCTCAGTCTGTGGTCAGGGTTAAGACCCATGTGGTGATGGTGCCAATCTCTGATCAACGTAGGGGTACAAACTTGGATCTGGGATGGAGCAGAGCTGACCAAGGTGATCTCTCTGACTTAACCTCATTATCTCAGAGCTCTAAGCTCACAGCCAGACTGGCAATAGACTCAACACCTGGTCCCCGCCAGTCTTTGCTCTGTCTCAGCACACAAAGGAACCAGATTTGAGATCATATAATATCCCACCTGATGTAAGTCCGGATTAGATTCGCCAGCAAAGCAAGAAGAAAAAAGGTTCAATGGTCCACTGGACCTTGGAGATAAACCTGCTCATTAGGGAGTGGCCATCCTAGTTCACAGGGCTTTGCTGCCTGAGGAAGGAATTCACAGCCCTCTCCTGGGGGACCAGTGTATTTATAGACCCTAGAGGAGAGGAAGGATGAAGACTCCTGGGAGACGTCATAGAGGATGTTCAGAGGAAATGAAACTGCTCTGAAAGACCAACGGGAGGAACGGGGACCTGCGTGGCTCTGGGCGAGGCCAAAGGATCAGAAAGAAACGGGCAGGATGCAGGGAAAAGGGGACAACTCTGTGGGGCTGGGGTGGCGGCGGGGGCTCCGCCTTCTTGGAGGAGCCCTCTTAGGACCGATCCCTCTAGTGAACAGTCAACCCATCAAAAACATTTGAAATATGGCTGGTTATCTGAATTCCATCGCCATAATAACTTTCAGGGACGTAGTTATGTGTCAAGTGAGGTGTATCTGTGAGGGAACCCCAGATCTCTTAAATATATAAGAGAAGCTGAGACTGTATGTAGTTTGCAAAGAAGTTGGAAGAAATGTATAAGTAGAATAAACATTTCCGGGACATTTGGAACCCATTTGGGAGTGGCCGAAATATGCCCTGTGGAAGGATTTAACACGCTGGGGGACTGGGGTATGGTATTCAATGCCAGAGATGTGAATAGAAGTAGTGTGGTTATGTTGCAAAATGGCTACTTCTCTAAGTTTTGCAAAAGTGATACCTTATAATGGTTAGTATTTGACTTTGCATGCTTGGGGAAAGGGCAGGTGTGAGAGGCAAGATCTTAGTATGTGGCCAGGGTTAGGCTCCAGTTGGTGATAACGATTGGCAGGCAATGGACACCAAAGCGAGGGGAGAATCATACAGCTAGCTGAAGAAGAAACCCTAACAATGTCCCCAGATCCCGACGACCAGGTTTTTCCCTCCAAATGGTCATTAGGGTCTTTTGATTTATAGAGTAAGTTTCAGGCTAGTTTCCATGTAATTAACATCATGGTCTCACACTCAAAGTGGGGAAGTTGATCCCTGAGGATGTCTTAAGCATCTACTCTATGGCAAACATTGTGCTGGCTGCTCTGGGGCATATAGATGAGTTAGAAAGCTCAATTCTAGCCAATGGAATTAGAGAGACAAATAGTAATGAGACAGTGAAAATTCATGTTCTCTGCTCGTGCTTAGCCAACCAAAGATCATTTGTCAAGGAGCTAGTTAGTGAGGCATCAACCAGCAGCTGGCCTTTTCTGCTGTTTTTCAAGTTCCTGTTAAGTAGCTCCAGAGACAGGGCAAGCTTTGAGGCTCTTCCTAAAGACTTTTCACCAAGGTCGCTGCTACTGAACTTTTTGATCATTAATTTAGCTTATGTCTTAGGGAACAAATTGGATGAGTGATATTGGGAAGGTTCATTATTATGATGTGATCCAGCAGGCCTGATCGTGGAGAGAGTCTATGCCTAACCACAGCCATCTTGAGTGCCTTCACAGTCAGCTGGGGCACTGCTCAGCAGTGACACCTGTATGCCGAAAGGCACTGAGGGAAACACAGGAGACAGGAGTTAATGAAACCTAGCTCTCTGTCCTGACTTTGCCACTCGCTTTCTGTGTAACCTTGGGCAAGTCACTATTCCTTTCTGGGCCTCAGTTTCTCCATCTGCATAATGAGGCGGTTGGGACTCTTTCTGTTATGAGATTTCTGTCATTACCGACCAGGCTCATCATTCTCCGGATGTCTGCTCCCCATTCTACTTTTTCTTTTCTTTTTTTTTTTGCGGTACGCGGGCCTCTCACTGTTATGGCCTCCCCCCTTGTGGAGCACAGGCTCCGGACGCACAGGCTCAGCGGCCATGGCTCACGGGCCCAGCCGCTCCGCGGCATGTGGGATCTTCCCAGACCGGGGCACGAACCCGTGTCCCCTGCATTGGCAGGTGGACACTCAACCACTATGCCACCAGGGAAGCCCCCCATTCTACTTTTTATATTACTCCAGTCAAAACAGCCACTACCAACTGGGAGCAGGGGAGTTCCCATCTTTGTGTTATTTCTGCTAACTCTTGGTGTTGACCCATCTGAGCACCTGTTGGACAAGCTGTGATAATTTTACCCAAATAAGGATACTTGATATGTATCATAAACCCAGACTGATTATTAACATGACTATACAATTCCTTTCTGCATTCAATGAATATTTATTGAGTATTTGCTTTGGGCATTAGCACTGCTGGTGAGAACACAAAAATGAGCAAGACATAGCTTTACTATCTCATAGTATTGGTAAGACATACACAAGTACCTATGAGAATATATAACACTTATACAATGCTTGCCTTACTAGGAGAGCCAAGCACTGTACCAAGTACTTCCTAGGTATTGATTGGTTTAATCCTTCCAATAACCCAGTGAGCTAAGCCCCCTCTTTTTTTTCAGATGAGGAATCTAAGGCTCAGAAATCTTAAATAATTTGCCCATTTATCTATTTAGTAAGTGACAGAGCGGCCTTATTCCAGAACCCATGTGCTTAACCACTGTGCTTCACTGCTTCCTAATTTGATTCAAGACAGTTTGAGTTCAGTATTAGAAGTGCAAATAAAGTGGTATATGGGCTCAAACAAGTGAGAATTTGCTTCTCAAAGTTCAGTGAGGGAAGTGTGTGGGCTTTCAGGTTAGGCAGAGCTGGGAAAATTACTTAACTTCTGTTAGCCTCAGTTGCCTCATCTGTAAAATGGGGATGATAAGGAGTAGGACTACTTCATAGGTGTGAGGATTAAATGAGTTAATGCATGTGAAGCATTTAGAGCAGTGTTTGACACGCAGCACATGCTCAATAAATTTTAACGACATCCTCCTCCTCCTCCTCTGTGGGGACAGGAAGAGAGGAATGGGCTGCAACAGGATTGCACTTTGAGTCTTCAGTGGCTGAACCTGCAGGCTGAAAGTTGGGTTTTAATGAAAACACTAATTCTAAGAGTTATGTGCACCCCACTGTTCATAGCAGCACCATTTACAAATGCCAAGATATGGAAGCAACCTAAGTGTCCATCAACAGATGAACAAAGAAGCTGTGATATATATATAGACAATGGAATACTACTCAGCCATAAAAAGGAATGAAATCTTGCCATTTGCAACAACAAGGATGGTCCTGGAGGGTGTTACACTTAGTGAAATAAGACAGGGAAAGACAAATACTGTATGATATCACTTATGTGTGAAATCTAAAAAATAAATGAATATATGTAGCAAACAGAAACAGACTCACAGATATAAAGAACAAACTAGCGGTTACCAGTGGGGAGAGGGTGGGGGGAGGGGCGAGATGGGGTAGGGAATTAAGAGGCACCAACTACTGGGTATAAAATAAATAAACTACAAGGATATATTGTACAGCACAGGGAATATAGCCAATATTTTATAAGTTTAAATGGAGTATAACCTATAAAAATGTTGAATCACTATGTTGTACACCTGAAACTAATATAATATTGTAAATTAGCTATACCTCAACAAAAAAATTTTAAAAAAAGAAGTTTCAGTTGTAAATTGCCAGAGGGGATCCCTTTTCGAGTTGACTTTGAAGCAAGTTGAGCTCTATGTAGAGCAGCCAAATGAAAGTCACTAAAATATCTCCTTGCTTGAAAGGGCGGAGCTTGCTATTACTTTGGGGAATAGGACATACCTCATAGGACTACTATCATAATACCATACCTGGGAGGCAAAACCTCAAAGTACTATCATGCATTAACTCCCTGGATCAAGTGCGTTCATCAGATTAGCCCCAGCAGAGATTGGTGCTTTGGGGGAATAAGATAGTGAACAGTTCTGATGGCTACTAAGAAGACAGGTGTGGGTGGAACAGGGCAAAGACAGAGCCGTTCCTTCCTGATCAGTTCCAAGAGGTCAGAGGCCAGAGCCGAAAGGTGGGTGGGTGGGGGAACATATCAGGAAGAGGAGAAAACTAACACTGAATGAGCAACTACCGTGGGCTGGGACCTGTGCTAAGTACTTTATGTGCATTATTTTGTTTAATCTCCCAACATAATAAGGTAGGTACTATTATTACCCTCACTTAGTAACTGAAGAAACTTAGGCTCAGAGAGGTTAGATAACTTGCCCAAAGTCACACAGCTGAGGACTGAGATTGAGGGGCAGGATTTGAATTCAGTCATTTGAAATTCCAAAAGTTGAGTTCTTTCTAATACACCACACTGCTCATTCAAACCCAGAGGACAGGGAGCCAGACGAGTCAACCAAGCAGCAGTGGCTGGTGGTGATGACATACATAGGACACTAAGCAGAACTGAATAGCTTGTGCGCAGCGCAAACGAGGGCAACAAGTCACAGGCTGGCTTCACATAGGTCAGCTATCTCATCTCTGTCCCCAACAGTACACTGAATTCTACCCCTTGTCCCCAGAATTGCCCCTGAGCTTGACTGGAAACTGAGTCTTGCCCCTCACCACAGGCCTGAGCCCCAAGCGCAGCAATGCACTTTACAGACACTGCTGCCTCAGGGCAGGAAGGTGCGGATGGCTTCCTGCCCTTCCTCCCCACTCTTGGAGACACACCTTTAAACGTTGATTCTGCTGATATTAACTCAATGGTGTCATCTTCCTGAAAAAAGCACACAGTTCTACCAGCAGTTACTCATCTCTTCAACAAGCAGTCTCCAAGTGCCAACTTTGTGCCAGGCACTGCGGAGTTGCTATCATTCCTGTGACCTTCAAGTCTATAGCGGGTGGAGACAAGTATAAAAACCGGTCATTTGAATATGCTATTGAGATATACGGGAGCCCACAGGGATTTCAGAGTGACCAATCAGAGTTGCATCCCTTGCCTCACAGGCCTTGGTTCCGGAATGGGTACCCTGGTGGTGGACCCTCTCTACGGGCCCACAGAACATGGCGTGCAGATACACAGGTGCAGGCCAGAATCACTGCCAATGAAAGTTACAGCCATAGCTGTTATGAGGAAGACAGTCACCATGGGCAAGAGCAGCCTGAGAAAGGAGAAAGATGAGATCTTGGATCTAGGACTGGAACAATGGATGCAGTTTGGTTAAATGTAGAGAAGGATTAGATTAAAACATAATTCTCCCACATGGTCAGCTCTTTAAATCTTGTTTTAAATACATGCCTTCTGTTTACTAAGAGTTGCTTGCCTTAGGGGCTTCCCTGGTGGCTCAGTGGTTGGGAGTCCGCCTGCCGATGCAGGGGACACAGGTTCATGCCCCGGTCCGGGAGGATCCCACATGCCGCGGAGCGGCTGGGCCCGTGAGCCATGGCCACTGAGCCTGCGCGTCCGGAGCCTGTGCTCCACAACGGGAGAGGCTGCAACAGTGAGAGCCCCGCGTACCACAAAAAAACAAAAAAGAGTTGCTTGTCTTAAATTTGTATTGGGTTTGCCTTTGTATGTTGTTCCCTTGCACATTTTGAAAACTAAGCAAGGTGGGAAAAAGAATTACAGAAAAAAGAATGACTGGGGTGCTCTCCCCCAGCATTGTCCAATAGAACTTAGTGCAATAATTGAAAGGTTCTATTCTGTGCTGTCCAATTCAGTGGCCCCTAGCTGCAGGTGGCTACTGAGCAATTGAAATATGGCCAGTGCAGCAGAGGAAATGAAGTTTTCATTTTATTTTAAATGTTGTTAGTATCAGTCATACTGGAAAGGGCAGCCCTTAAACCACTTAGCAAATAGCCTATACACAGCCTGGTAAAGGAGCGATTAAATATGAACGCTTCTAGGAACCTACTTATGGGGGCGCTCATTTGCAAATGTATGGGCTTGTTCAGTCAGGGAGTGGAGGATCATGGTTCCTAAAAACCACCCCTCAAGGGTTGATACCTTATTTACACAGTGCCTTCAGATACATTATCTCATTCAATCCCATAACAACCCTGGAGGGGGTAGCACGGAGATCATCATGCCCAGGAGATGCAGCAAACTTAGGTGACAACAGCAAGGCCCTGAGGCAGGTGAGGGTGGAGACTAGAGGTCCGGTGTTTCTCCTCCTGGGTGGAAGACTCCTTCCAGGGGGCAGCAGAGGGGGAATGATCTCATGCTACTAATGCCCACTGCTCACCGCCTGGGCCTCACGGATGAAGAGAGATGCTCTGCCTTCCATGCCACTGCCTTTTTCCTACTGGACTGGGGCTAATGCGGACATAGGCTATGAACAAGAACCCTATCTTATCCCCTTCCCACTACCTTGATGTAGGCAATAGGAATGGTTTTGAAAATTGCATTTATATATTCAGAATTATGTCGGGAGCACCAACCATGCCCCAGACATTCCTCTAGTTCTGGGGATACAGCTGTGAACAAAGCAGAGATCCCTGCTATGGAGACTGATAAAAAATTGTGCATATGCTGGATTGCTGTAACATTTCAAAAACATGTTAAGTCTACTGTGGGCTCTCACATCTTTAATGGTACACACACACTGTCCAATGTAAAATTTTTTGTGTAAATCTGGACTCGCACTTCAAGCAAACTGCCTGGCTGGCTGAAATGTGGAAACACCTTTCAATTCAGTCTTTTAACATGTGTTGAGTGCCACCTATGTGCAGAGCCCGATATTGGGGACTTTGGAGAGAGGCAGAAGAATGAGAGACAAGGTCCTATCTTAGGGGCTTCCCCGTGCGGTGAAAGAGGCAGCTCCTTCTCTTGGGAGCTCCCAGGCTGTAGGAGCTGACAGCCTAGTCTGGGAAGGCAAACAACTTCAGGACCCACTTTCAGAGGGGAATCCCAAGTACATGCAAAAATGAATCCAGCCTAGACTGTTTGGAGTTGGGTAAATGGTCCCTTGTCGTGATGATGGGGAACAAGAGAGGGGATGCTATAGGAGCTGCTGCATGTCCCGACAGCGAGAAGGAACCCAGGAGCAGCCTCTCCTGGATTATTGTTATCCTGGCAAGTCTTCTGGATGAGATGGGATTGGAGGTGCTGCTGTAAGAATGAAGAGGTCTGTGGAAGGATGGGGTGGGGTGGGGGCATTCCAGGTAGAGGGTGCCTCCTGGGGGATGGTAGGAGAAATGGGGGCGCTGGGCACAGTTCAAACCCAGCTGAAGATGCAGAGGAGAGAGGAGGGCCAATGTGTGAGGGTCTCGGCTAAGTCCTTGCGGCTGCGGAGTGGCGGTGGGGAAGGACCGGGTCAGACGTAGCGGGGGTGAGTGGGGGCAGCGCCCAGGTTTCTTGACAGCTGTTAAGGAAGCGTGGCGACAAAGGGTTAAGTGTGCCCCTCCACCGCCCCAAATGCTTCCTGTGTTTGAAATCCTTCAGGTCTCCAAAACCCTCTGGCCCCCGGCCAGGCGGGCATTGTCCGGGGAGCGCTTGTGGGCTGTCAGAGTGGCCTCGCAGCCTTTGTTGTGGGACCACCTCGAGGTTCCCTCTCGCGCCCTGGCTGCGGCTGCCCAGTGCGTGCCGGGAGGGGGGCGGTGCGGGAGGCTTGCTCCCTCTCCCTCTTCCCGGCCCCCCCTCCAGCCCTCCCGATGACCACATGACCAAGTGGGCTCGCGGCCAAGCCACAGGCTACAAAATGCAGCCCCTGGAGTGAGCGGGGCGCATTCCCGCTGGCAGTCTGAGCCACGGGCCGTTGGAGCCGCAGCCGAGCCGCCAGCCACTTGGAACGAGCTCGCCGCCGCCCCCGGAGCCGCCGAGGCCAGCTGGGCGGCGCTGCCCCGCGGCGGGAGAGAGGAGGCTGCAGGAGAGAGGAGGCGGCGGCCGGCCAGCCCGCGGCGCGGCTCGGGGCTTACCGTCTCGCGGCCCGGGAGCCACGCGAGCTTCGCGCCCGCACGCACGAGCCGCGACTCGCGCCTCCCTCGGCCTCCGGCCTCTCCGCCCCCACCCCCGCCCCCGCCCCCTGGCCAGGGCCGCGCGGCGGCGGCGGCGGCGGCCAGAGGAGCAGCATGAATCTGCGGCTCTGCGTGCAGGCGCTCCTGCTGCTCTGGCTCTCCTTGAGCGCGGTGTGTGGAGGTGAGTGCACGCCCTCCCGCTCGCCCGCGGCCCCCTCGCCGCTCTCCAGGGCTGCAGCCCGCGCGCTCCCCGCCCTCCGCCCCGAAGATCGCGCTCTCTCCGCCTCCCGGGAGCCGGGCGCGAGCCGTGCAGAAGCCGCCACGCGCCGGGCCGCCGACGGACAGGGTGCCCGGGGCCAGGGACCCGCCGGCCGCGGGCATCGCTCCCTGCGGGGTGCTCGGCTCGGCTCGGCCTGGGGCATCACCTTCCGGCGCCTGGCCCCTCTCGGCCGCCCCTCGCAGTCCGAGGAGCTCAGGGCCGCAGGCGTGCGCTCCGTGTCCCGCGCCCCGCTCCCCACGTGGTGGAGGGTATGGGGGGGCACGTCCCGCTCCCCTCGTGGATCCTTGGAGGGAACTGACCTGAGGCCAGTGGGTTGGGCTCCTGCGTGGAAAGTTAGGGGCCGCCGGCCGGTCCGGGGGCGCGGGCCACTGGGGGATGATGATGTGCCAAGATGCAGACGTGACACTTGTTGCATAGGCAGGAGCGCGCCGCGGGGGAGGCGGCGTGGAGCCCAGCTGTGGTTCCTTTCAGCCTGCAAGTGAGCAGAGGCAGCCTCCCCCGGGCTGGGCCGGGCAGGGCCAGGTCAGGCTGGCCTCCTCCCTCACCCCCAAGTCCTGTCTGGTCTGCTCTCCTGCTCCCACACAGAAGGCTCTCCCAGAGGCCTGCGCCCCACCCCAGGGACTTGGTTCTTTGAGATCCTGGCTCCGGTCCCCCCTCTGACCCAGGCATGGTCATGCTTCACCTCAGTCCCCTTGTCTCCAGGCATCAAACCAGGAAACAGCGCCTGACCCGATACCTCCATGCAGCTGGCCCTCACCTGCACCACACCCCCACCTGGCATACTTGGCACTGACTGGTGCTCCCTTGCCCTCCCCAAGCCTGGTCCCCACCCACATCCCAGCAGTCCCAGTCCGGGCTCCCTGTCCTCTGTGCGTCAGTGTCTCCTGTGGCTGCCAGCTCCCACCTCCAGCTGCCACAGTCCTGTGATCTGACTGTCACTGCTGCCGGCCTGGCAACACAGAATAGGAAGGCCAAGACCAGGTGGACTAATGCCAGTGCCAGGCTTGGACTTATGGGGAGGTGGGAGCAGGGGAAAGGAGAGAGCAGGGCAGCAAGTGTCCTAGAGGAAGGGCCCAAGGCCGTACTTTGTTCCAGACCCTCCAGAACAGGATGCAGCCCGGGAGCCTCTGAGGGGCCTGGTGGGGCTTCCACCTCTCTTTGTAGGTCACCTCCTTTCTCCACTCTTGCCTTTGGCACTGCCCTGGCCCGGGGAGCCCTGCCCGGCTTCTTGGGAAGGCGCACTGGCTGGGTCTGGCACTACCTGCCTTTAGCTAGCTGTCCAGTGATCTCTCTCTTCAGGCCCGAGTCCTGGCTCAGCCACCTCACTGGTAAGAAGGAAGCAGGCTTTTTCCTCAGAAACTCCTGTCAGGCAGGCAATGGCAGAAAGAGAGCCAAAGATAGGAATGAAGGACACCGCACGGGCCTGCCCTCCTGGAGCCTGCCATCCAGGGCAGTTGGCGAGATAAGACACCCACGGGACACCACCACTGGCAAACAGTGGTGCAGAGAGGGCATCCCAGAGGAAGCTGGGCCTACCTGATCTGCGCACTTGCGGCTCCCCCAGAGCCTACGGGGAGACCTTTTCAGGGTCCAGCTGTTGGGGCATTACGGGTAAAGGGGGAGCCGGTTTCAAGGGGAGGGGACGCCGCATCTGGATCAGACCCTACCGCGCCCTGCTTCATTCACCCTTTGCATTGGGTCACCTAGCTCCACAGCCGGATCTGGGTAAATTCGTTGCCCTCACATTTATGCTTAAGCCTAGCACTGGAAACTTCCAAAGCTCCCCCTGCCTCTCCACCTCCCCCTGCCACGTCCCCCCACCCCACCCCCGTCCTGTCCTGGGGCCAAGGGGGCTACCTCTGTGGGTCTGGGGACACATGTCCTGCTCCTCCTGCCTCCTGTCCTGGCTCAGAACAAGGGACCTCTTTGGAACCACCTTGCCCTTGGCCCGGACTTGCATGCTCTCCCCAGCCAGAGTCCCCGGTCAGCTCCAGGCCTGAAATCCGTGCTTCCTCATGACGCGCCGTGTCCTGACTTGGAATGCGCTCCCGCCACCACACACAGACCCCTCCACTGCCTCCTGACCTGGGATACACTTTGCTCTTGAGTCTGAGAGCTGCTGAACCAGGGCCAAGTAGCCCTTGGTCTTTGTCTGAGCACCTCTGTGTCCTTCCTTGTCCCCCTCCTGCCCTTCCCCGGCCCCAGCTGAGGCCTGCAGCCACAATGACAGCGTGAGGACAGCTTCCTGGACCCCTCCCACTCAGGGAGGGGGCATCTCCACTCCATCCCTAATGCCTCAGAACTAAGCACCCAGGTAACCTGAGTCAGGCCTCTCAGCGGCAAAGGACTAATGCAGGTGAAGCGGATGACCAGGCTGCCAGGGCGTGATGTGTCCACAGCAGCACGGCTGGCGTGGGAAGACGGCTCAGGGCACTGGGCTGGGCAGACAAAGGAGGGGCGCTTCATCCTGGAGACACATGCAGGACCCCAGAGCAGTGGAGGGGACATGGCCAGTGCCACCAGGGCACTTGTATGGGCTTTTAAAGCAATCACAAGACAGGCCGGACGGCAAGAGGGAAGAAAAAAAGATGTTTCATTCCTAGTGAGGATGCCGTGTTCCTGAGAAGCGACACGCACCTCTTTGTGAACGGGCAGGGCTGGCGTTTAGATTGTGTGAAAAGCAAGCCCTGTTTACCCCTGACTGCGCTTCACGGTGGAGATGCTGTGGCTTCACTGCTGATGGCGCTTCGGTCCCTCTAGGCTCGCGACTCTTTGCGGGATTGCCCCAGCCTTCCCGTAAGTAGCAGATGCGTTAGAGAAAATATTTAAGTACACTGGGGATGGCCCGTTTCTACAGGGGAATTCTTTTGTATCACTGCCGGGACCTCTGCAGTGATGAGAATCAAAAGCCTCTGATTTGTCCCTTTGGACAGGACAAAGCCAGGGTTTCAGGTGTCAGCTTATCTTAGGGTGAACCAGACTCAGAATCAAAAGTAGGAAACAGGTGGATGATGGAATCAGGGTGGGGGAGGAACTGCAGACTTCCGGCTACAAGGAGGAGAGTGAGCCCCCCCATCCAGTGGGATGCAAGGTGCCAGGGGCTTCTGGGTGACTGCTCTCCAGGGCCTGGCTGAGAGCTCGGTCAGCTTAGGTAGCTCTTCTCTGCAGCCCTAGAGTCCAGACGTCCCGCTGACCAGAGTCTGAGCCCACCAGCCGTGTTCCTCATCCTGGCTCTGGGCCTCCCCTGTCTCTTAGGGACCCCTCCCCCCAACAGCCCGCCCTCCCTGACTGCCACCACCACTCACAGTCCTGGGTCTCAGCATTTGCAGAGGATACCCTCCCCATCTGGGCACTGTGCCTCTCTTCTCATGCCTGCTGTTACCCCTGGGGCCATAGCCTGTGCCATTGGCCATCCCTGCAACACAAGAACCAAGACCTCACTGACACCTTCAAGGCCCTTAGGGGCCTTCCTTTTGCCTGGCCACACCCTCAGCACAGTCCTTTTCATCCTGAGAGTTTCTCTGGTACCAACTTCTCATCAGTATCATTCCTGTCCTCTTGAAAGGGCAGAACAGCCTTGAGGGGCCTCCAAAACACAAGGCAGAAGCTGAAGCAGCTGCGGTGGGGAGCTTAGTGAAGGGGCTTCCCTCCTCTCCCTCCCCGGCGCAGCCCCTTTGCAGATAGCACTCAGAGGGTAGCCCTATGATAGGCGAAAGCAGCCTCCTTGCCCCTGTCCGTACCTACTGCCCCAAAGTGCAAACACAACTCGTGTTTTAATTTACATTAGGTGATGGGTTTAGGGGAGGAACTGACACAGTAACCCACCCCCGACCAGAAGAAGCATGAAGGGTGGCTGGTAAACAGAGGGGTCCTAATGGGCCTGTGACGTTCTCTCTGGGAGGGAGGGTGGAGGGCTAGAGAGTGTGTGCGCGCGTGTCTGGGCGAGAGAGCGTGGACAGCAGCAGGCGCCAGGGGCCTGGGCAGGGAGGGCCCTAAGGACAATCCTTGCCTGAGTTTGGCCCAAGAGGAGGATAAATGCCTGGAAACTGTGTGCAAGTGGAGGAGGAATCACAAGAGTCAAACAGCCAAGGAAGGAACCGGAGCGTGGGGATGCTGGAGGCAGGGAGGAAGGAAAGGAAGAGCCGCCAGGGGTATGGTTGGGGGGCGAGCAGCCAATGGGTGGTTATATGGAAACTGTGAGCTAGTGGTGGAGACTCCTGGATGGATGGAAACAGGTTTCGAGAGACAGGGATATAGCTGGAGGCAAACCCGATGGTGTGGGGAGAGGGAGGCTGGGATTCATGATCACTGGCCTCAGAAGCTGTATTTCTGCGGACCAGCCCCATCCCGGGCATCGCACAAGCACTCTGCCTGTCTGCCTCCTGCCCAGCACCATCGCATCTCCCTGCTCTGCTTGCCTCCGGCGGCTGGCTTGTCTGTGAAGCGCCAGCTCGCCTGACCTGGCTGGACTGCAGCCTCCATGAGAGGTGGCTGAGAGCTCGGTCAGCTTAGGTAGCTCTTCTCTGCAGCCCTAGAGTCCAGACGTCTCGCTGGCCAGAGTCTGAGCCCACCAGCCGTGTTCCTCATCCTGGCTCTGGGCCTCCCCTGTCTCTTAGGGACCCCTCCCCCCAACAGCCCGCCCTCCCTGACTGCCACCACCACTCACAGTCCTGGGTCTCAGCATTTGTAGAGGATACCCTCCCCATCTGGGCACTGTGCCTCTCTTCTCATGCCTGCTGTACCGCTGGGGCCTCATCGTGTGTCTTTCCCTCATCGCACCCAGGAACACCCAGCGCCACTTGGATTCTATTGGCAGGGCCTGGTCTGGCATCAGGAGGCTTCTCCTCTAAGCCAGATGTGGACAGATGTAGAGAAGAGCCCCCTAGAGCAGAAAAGGAGCCAGCTGGGATTGGAATGGAAGGAATTTGCATGAGGCACAGGATGAGGGTATGATCTAGAGGTGAAAGGAGTAGGGCAATGGGGGGGCAATACTAGCAGCCCACCCCCTTCCCGATGCACTTGCTGCTTCAGGTGACGTTCACTCATTTGTTTACTCATTCATTTGTACAATATTTCTTGGCCTCTGAATCTGTCACAGGCTGACTAGATCCCAGCATAAGGCACAGAGTCAGAGATTCGCCCCCACGCCCCGCAAACAGTCCCCCAGCCACACCCACAGGGAGGCCACAGGAACAAGTGAGCCCCAAGATGGCCAAACACTGATGAGATGCCCAGGGGTGAGCTATGAGAGCTCTAGTACTCAAAAGTGGGTCACCTGCGTATCAAAGGATGTACAATGACATCATGTTCTAGATTTGCTTTAAAATATCTCTGTAAAGAAAGAAACAGGAGAACCAAAGCATATGTAACTCCATCTGGATAACTGTCGAATCTGGGTGATAGGCACGTGACGGGGGGAGTTGTTTTCATTGAAATATTGTGTGTTTGAAATGTTTTAAGTGTATCAGTCACAAGGGTGCAGTGGGAAGTTATTGTCTGCTGTGCCCCAGCCTGAGTGCAGTCATGATACCCCAAGCTGCACCCCCCGATGATGTTCTGAGCACAGAACATGTTTGTGCCCATCAGAAACATGATAGGACTGTCAAAAGGACATCTAGTCAGGTGTATAATTTGTAAATGTGAGTAGTGGGCTCTGTTTGCCCCAGGACAGTGTAAACATTGCAAGTGGTTCATCGGTTCACTGATTGGAAGAGGAAAAACAAAAGCTCTGAGAGCGCCACCTCATGAAGAGGCTGCCCCTTCTCTGGGGCCCTGGCCCATCTGCATCAGCCTTTGGGATGACAGGCTTTCTCCTTCCTGCAGGGCCCCTGCTGCAGACTTCTGACGGGAAGGGGATGGAGGAAGGCACCATCCGCCACCTGGTGCAGCCCAGAGGGCCGAGGAGCGGCCCAGGGCCCTGGCAGGGAGGTCGGAGGAAGTTCCGCCGCCAGCGGCCGCGCCTCTCCCATAAGGGCCCCATGCCTTTCTGAAGCAGGTACTTGAGCCTCTGGTCAGTGGGCGGCACAGAAAGGGCAGGGGAGGAACAACCTGGAAGCCGGGTGGCCCTGCTGCTTACCGCTGGCCAGACACCTGCACCAGGCAGTGCCGGCCCCATGCATAACACCGGGGCTTACAGAGCACCTTCAGTTTAGACAGGAGACCAAGGCCGGAGAGGGGCTTGACGCTCCCCAGGAGTTAGGTGCTGGCTCCCCTCCACGCTGCTGCCTAGGGTTGGGCTGGCTGGCCCAGCTGGAGTGTTCTGGAGGGCCTTGACGAGCTGGGGAGAGGTGCCCCAGGGTATCTGTGCAGGTGTGCAGTGTGGACCCTCACCGGGGCGGGAGGGAAGGCAGGGATCCTTGGGGGTAGCCGCTAGCAGAGAACGGGAAGAGAGCTGCCGGGAGATGTGGGAAGGAGAGAGCAGGGCCTGAGCCTGCCCCTGAGGCCTGGCCTGCTGTCCTTCCCCCTGTCGCCGGGACAGGGTGACACCGACTCAGTAGCCTGGGGCTTTAGGTTCAGGCTTGTGGGGAGGGCGGGTGAAGGCCGTCTCCTCTCCTGTCCCAGGCGGTTCCTTTGACCTAGGACACGTCAATGACCCCTCTCTGGTCATTTTTCCTCTTTAGGACTGAAGGGGCCACCACGTGTCCGCCCCCCGTGACTCTCTCTACCCCTCCGTCGATCGGCCTGCTTCTCTGGAGCCCTCCCATCCGTTTGCCTCATCTGGCCCCTGTTCTAGCTGCTGACGGTCCGGCTCTTCTCCCCCACCAGCCTCCCCGAATGGATTGGCGTGCTCCTGCCCCTAGCAAGGACCCATTCAGTGCCCCCTCGTGACTTGGGAGACCCTGCACTGGAAGGCCGTCCTTCCTCTCCGCAGCCCTCCCTCTGCTCTAGTCCCTACCTCTTGTGTCCAATACCCTAACATCGAACCCTTCTCTCGGCCCTTCCTGCCTCAGGTATGCCCTGGGGGCTGGGTGGAACCCACCCTTCTTTAATGGGCTCCAGCAGATTCCACGGTTTCGCATCAGCACTTCCCCCCCAGGCCTCCAGAGGGGCATAGAGAGCGGAGCAATGAGAGACTCCAGTGAGAGGGACGGGGTCATTGGGATGCAGACAGGGTGCCTTGGGGGCATGGGAACGGGGGATTGGCGATCTGGCGAAGGGGGAGTGAAGCAGCGGAGAAGAGGAGGAATAGCTACTGTGGCCTCTTCCTCATCCCCATGTTTGGCCCGGTTGAGGAAGAGGTGAAGGAGAGGGGCCGCGAAGTACTTCGTCACTTCTCTCGCCTCACTGTGCCGCCTAGCAGTCCCTCCCACTCACTCCCGCCCCCGCCCCCCCCAGTTGGTTCAAGCTCCAACTCAGGAGGGGAGGGTATGCGCCTCAGGTGGCTCTGTACCCTCCCAGGAGCAAAAGCCAACTAGGATGATTGGTTTTGCCAAGAATCACAGACGATCAGAGCCAAAAGGAACTTGGAGTTCACTTAGCGCCACCTCCTTATGCAAACTCCTGCAGAAACGGAGGCTCGGAGAGGGATGGTGACCTGCCCAGTGCCACTGCAGAGCCAGCACGAGGGCCCAGGTCTCCGAACTCCCACGTGATGATGCCCTCTTCTTGACGATGTCTTCCAAACCCATTAAGTGCCTTTTCCCGGGGTTGGGGCTGGGGGTGGCCAGGAAGGGAGAGGGGGCCGGCTGTGAACTGCCCCATGGTGGGACGGAGCTGTTCCCTCCTCCCTGGCCTGCCCCTTCTGGTCCATTCCCCAACCCGGCCTGGAAAGTTCCGTGACTGGCCAGCTGCCCCAATTCCTTGCAGCACTCCCAGACCCTGGGTATTTTCATAGGGGCAGCTCGGGCACCGAGACTACCAGGAATCAGGAGGTGGCCTTAACCAATTGGACTCAATGGCTTTCCCTTCACGTTGACTGGACCTTCTTCTCCCAGTGGCCTTTCCCTGAGGAGGCAGGGAGTGGGGAGAAGAAGAAGGAAACAAAGAAGGAAGGAAGGGAGGGGGGAAGGAAGGAAGGAAAGATGGGAGGAAGTGTAGATCTCAGCAGGCTTTCTTCTCAAAGGCCTCGTGGGAGGGAGAAAAGGGAAGACAGGAGCCTGATGGCCACCTATGTACGTGTGGGGCAGGGGGAGTCACGGCCCCCGGAGTCCCAGAGCAACCCCAACGTTTGCCTACCCGCCCCTCCCCCTTCCCTCCACTGCTGCTAACGCTGCTGCTACTGCTGCTTTAAGGCCACCCTGGGGAGCCAGGCTGGGCACCTGCCACCCCCCCAAACGCCCCTCAGCCCAGAGTGGGGTCTGGCCAGTGTCCAGAAAGCCTCTTCTGCCACCGATGTCCCCACTGGGGCTGGGCCTTCTTCCCCCTCTTCCTTTCTGCATCTCCTGTCGCATCGGTTGCCCGGCCCAGGGGGAAGGGCGTGGGTGGGCTGTGGGCAGCGGGAGAGGGACGGCTGGGAAAGTCTGGAGGCGCAGGGCGGTGGAGGTGCTGAGGGCCGTCTTATTTAAAGTGGTTGTGTATGGTTCTTCTACTAATTTATACAAAGTTATTAAGGCGCTTTTCATTAAGAAATCGTCCCTTTCCCCTAATTGTGTTCACTGTGTTTGTAAAGATTGTTCAGTGTAAATATGTCTTTATAATAAAGAGTTAAAAGCTGACAATTCGCCCTTACTCTTGGAGGTCACGTTCAGGAAGGGCACACGTCTCTGCTGAGATCCATGGCCGGCCGCCCCCCGCCCCCCGCCCCGTGCCCATGAACTTCATGTGCAGGGAGGGAAGTGTCTGCCTCCTAAATCGGTTCCAGGTCCAATGGCTTCAAACTAATTTGCCGCAAACTCACAAAAGGAATCCCTGTGCTTAATGACCAGTTCACATAAAATGCAGTCCACTTTTAAGTGTTTTGGCATCTGAGTGTCCTAATTTTGGTTTTTTTTGCAGTGTCCTTTGAAGGATCTTTAAAAAAATTTATTTAAGAACATTCTGATTAAAGGTGGGATTTCTACTAAAAATTGTTTTATATCTTTGGTGTGTGTCTTCTTCTATTTTTATCTACTTTTGAACACTCTCGGGACTTTGTAGCCAGTTACCGTTCTTGAGAAATGTTCTGTTTCCTGCAATAAATACATTTGGTAATGACTTCGTATGTGTTTCACAAAGTAGAGTTGCTTGATGCACGAGATAGCCTGAGAAATAAAATGCAAGGAGTTCGATGCAGTTCTGCCCCATCTGTCTCACCTCTTCACGCTTGTCAAAATGCCAACATCTTGGAGAACAGGAAGGAACGTTGCGTACATGCTAATTTGGTTAATCAACTCATTAGGTGCACACAGGTATACACGGTTCAGAGTATAACCCAGCAGAAAGGAGACAGGAGTGATCCAAAAGGTGCATTCGCTAAGTCTTGTGGGAAATTCTACAGATCTGACGAGTATTCAGTTCTAGAAATATACGATTTGAAGACAGGGTCTTCAGACACTTGCTAAAAAGTCATGAAACTGCTCAATGAAAGATAAAATAGAAAATGCCGCCCACAAGCTACACAACAATCTTATCATTGACAAAATGTTGCAGATTGTGACATAGTGATTTAAAAATATGACATTGTGTTGGAAGTGCCTCTTAGGAAAATTGGTACAAAAATGCCTTCTTTCAAAATTACTACTTTGACTTTTAGGCAAACTGGTTGTCAGAGGAACTGGTTTTAGGCAAGGAGGTTTTGGGTGGGCTGGCTTTATGCTGATTGGTCCGTTATGGCCCTAATCACCCCCAAAGCTCTAATTTCACAAGAAACCAAGGAGAAGGGGGCGGAGGCAGGGCAGGGCAACTTAATACCGATCCGTGAGTGTGTAGCCCTTTAACAGTTTACAGAGCTCTTTTTAAAAAATATCAACTCATTTTATTATCCTAACAACTGAGCGACACAGATCCCCATTTTACAAATGAGAAAACAGGCTAAGAGAGTTGAAGCAACTTGCCCAAAGGCTCACAGCCAGTGAGTGAATCTAAAATCTGGACTTTGAATTCTAGAATGTAAACTCTTTCTATGGTACTATGGAAGGTCCCCTAATTAGAGAGAAGACTTAAGTACAAAATGTACTTAAATCCCAGTAAGTGCACTGGAAATAGATGGTGTGGTGTGGACTGGTGGGATCAGAGAAAGGCTCACAGAGACACCAGCTTTACACCGGCCCCAGAAGACCCAGTTGCCTTTGGTTAAGTTGGCAGGAGGATGGTGCACAGTAGATGTGGGGACAAGGAAGGGGAGTTGCCACCAGGGTTCTCCAGGCATATGTAGTCACGGTATGCAAGTGGGTGGAGGCAAGTCTGACCTCCTTGGGGCAGAGGATGAGGGGAAGGAAAGCTGGTGGCTTTCTGTAAAGATAATTAGACATCAAACCAAAAGAAGGCAGGACATATGGGTTGCCACCATCTGGAGATATCTTGACCAAATAAATACAATAGAATCAGAGTAGGGGGCTGTGGTTTTTTTTGTTGTTGTTTTTGTTTTGCGGTACGCGGGCCTCTCACTGTTGTGGCCTCTCCCGTTGCGGAGCACAAGCTCCGGACGTGCAGGCTCAGCGGCCATGGCTCACGGGCCCAGCCGCTCCGCGACATGTGGGATATTCCCGGACCGGGGCACGAACCCATGTCCCCTGCATCGGCAGGCGGACTCTCAACCACTGCGCGACCAGGGAAGCCCCCTAGGGGGCTGTTTTTGAAAATACAGAGGGAAAAAAGAAAAAGGAGTTCACTTTTTGTTCACTGATTACTTCTGGACCAAGACCTGGAAGGGTTAGGGGGTGGGGTGGGCAGATGAACCTGAAAAACAACAGTGCTTCAAATCCACCTAGAAATTAGGCAGCCCCTGAAATGAAAGAGATAAGGGAGGCAAACAGACTCAGGCCACACACAAGGCTTTTTCAGGACCCCAGGCCTGGTATAAAATGAGCCATAGCTACTTAGATGCCTAACGTTTCAGATTCTCCCACAAGTCCTGGCTGACCCAAGCAGCCATTCTGAGGTGCTTATAGAATTCTATTTTTCAGGAGTGAAGGTTATTCAGCTGAAATTTCTCAACCCCAGATTTCTGACCAGAGTGGGCCTGTACCAGCTGACTGCCAAAGGGAATGGCAGAGAAGACTTACCATCTTCTTTTCTGGTCCTAGAAGGGGCTACTGACTCAGCCAGCGTTTCTCTGGAACCCCCGCCCCCCCCCCCCCCCCACCAAATGGAAGATGTCTCCAGGGTTCCTTTGAAAAACCAGTTTTCCTACATACTGACCAGTGCTCAGAGAGGGACTCCCCTGGCTTGCTGCCTTGGACTTCAAAAGCCGGAGCTGCATCTAGGACATTTCCTTGCATGCTTCAAATCAGGGATCAGCAAGCTTTTTCTGTAAATCGACTTTGCAGGCTGTGAGGTCTCTGTCCTAAGTACTCAAGTCAGCCATTGTCTTGCAAAAGTGGCCTTAGACAAAATGTAAATGAACACTGTGGCTGTGTTTATAAAAACAGATGGCGGGCCACAGAACCCTGTCTCATGCGAAGCATCGGCAAGCCCTTCAGCTGAGCCCTTGAACCCTTGCCTGGGGCCCGAGGAGAAGACTTCCTTTCTGCAGCAAGGTCTAGAATTAAGAGAATTTAGTAAACTGCTTATGAGCTGCCTTCTATGCCATGCTATCTGACAGTAATTATACTAATAGAGGGCTTTCCGTGGAGCGGGAAGTCTGGAGTCAGATCAGGGTTCAACTCCCAGCACCACCGTTTACTTCTCTGTGAGGCCTGAAAGCCGGTGTCTCCATGAGCCCCATTTCCGCAGCGGGCAGGATACGCTGGCTGCTTCTGAGCGCTGCGGTCAGGACCAAATGCGATGATGCAGGTCAAGTGTTGGGCACGGTGCCTGGCCCATGGTGCGCGCTCCCTGGTGGGAGGTAATATTATCCCCACTAAGCCACACTCTAACCCTGAAAGGTGGACAGGGAAGTCATCATTGTTCCCAATTTATAGATGGAACGACCGGCTCAGGGAGGTCAAGTCACTTGTTCAGATTCACAGAGCCACTAACTGGCTAGCAAAGCCTCAAAGCCGGCTCCATCCTCAGCTCGGGTTAGCTGCCCCGCTCCCGCTAGGAGTCTGCTTCCCCAATCCGAGTGTGCCTGGGGCACTGGAAATTTCCAGTCTCCTAGACAGCCCACAGGGCCTCCCCAGGGACAGATGGCCCTCAGCACTCTCCCCCGTGGCAGCGTTAGCTTGGGCAGCACCCAATCCTGGATTTTGGGGCCAGGCACTTGCTCCAGGAGACCGGCCTGGCCCTCAGGTTCCTTTCCACCCGAGGCCAGGTGCCCAGAAAGCTGAGTTCAGTCCTGACTCTGCTTCTGCCCAGGGCTGGCCGTGGAGGGGCCCCTTGGCCCCTTCTGGGTCTCAACCTCCTCACCTGCCTGGCCGCCTGGAAGGAGTGGGTGGGTGGGAAGCAGCTGCTTGTGCACAGGGCTTTGCTGCGGTTCCAGCAAACAGTGAGACTGCTTCAGGCCACTCTCCAGAGGGAATCAGTGCTCTGGGAGAAGAAACAGAAGAAACGGTGGGAAACGGGACCCTTGGCCAGTGAGGAAAGCCACCACTGGGTTACGTGGGTCTGCCCAAGCTTCTCCTGGCCCCAGAGGCTGCTGGGACCTCCATTTCATACTTCCCCCGTAACCAGATGCTTTCTGACCTTCCCTGGGTGTGAAAGAATTGGCAGGCTGCATAGCCCAGTGGCCTGAAGCTAGTGGCTCAGCACTCGGGATCCTAAACCCAGCTTGGCCTGTAACTGGCTGTGTGACCCTAGGCAGGTCAGTTCATCTTTTGGGGGTTCCAGTCCCCCCTCATCTATTTTCATAGGACAACAATCTCTGCTTTCCCTACCTCAGACTTACAGAATCCTAGAAGGGCAGAGCTGGCAGGCTCCTGGGAGGCCATTCAGTCTCCCGAGCCCCTTAATTTTTACAGACCTTTTACAGAAGAAAGTCGGGCTCAGAAAGGGAAAGTGACCCACTTAAAGGGACATAGCTAGACGAAACTGGCAGACACGACACGACAGGTAGGGAGCAAGTGCTTCCTGTGTGCCAAGCACTGTTCTGAGCACATCACCTGTCCTGGCTGAATTAGTCCCCATCGCAAACCCATTTTATAGCTGAGGAAACTGAGACACAGAGAGGCTAAGTTCATCTGAGGATCTTCTGTGGAATGTAATGGAACGAGGGGACCAAGGTGACATTGCTTTAAAGCAAGGTGAAGGCAGTACTGAAGCGCCAAGCTGTCACTCAAGGGCTGCCGTCCCCTCCCCGCTACGGCAAGGGCTTCACTCTGGCGCCCTCAGTCTCAGGGCAGCAAAAATGCTTGTATCTGTGAGACCTGGGAGGCCGGCGTGGCCGGAAAGAAGCCTTCTTTCCATCTAGGCAGGGGTGTCTCTGGCTCCCTCCCCAGCAAGTGTGGGGATAGGAGCCGGTGACCCTGGCATAGTTTCATCCCCCTGTCTCTAGACCCCCAAATTTCTTCACAGCCTAGAGTCCTCTCACCTCCTTGGGAACTCCTAAGCCCTCAGGTGTGAGGGGTGTGAAAAGATAAAGGAAGGTAAAGTGGGAGGGGAGAGAGCACACAGGGATTGGGGGGAGGAGGTGTCTCAGGAGGGAGGGCTCACCTCTTGGTCCCTTCCACCTCCATCACCTCAGAGATCTCAGACGCTGCTTTTCCCAGGAGTTTCAATCTCAGTTTCCTCCTACCCCACCCCAAGGCGACTCTGGGCTAGCCCCCAGCCCAGCTCCATAGCCCTCTCCACCCCCACCCCTGCTCCCACATTGCCTGTCAAGTTTCAGATCCCATGCCTTAATGCAAGTTTCAGAAGTAGCTCCGCCTCCCCTCAACCTAGGCTAACATTTTCAGAACCCAAGCACAAGAAAAGGGCGTTCTGCCTGCACAAAGACCGATTCAAAAGAATCACTCACCTGGACCATAAGCTAAAAAAAAAAGCACCTACTTTTTGTAGGACAGTATGTGAGAGACAGCAGAGAAGACTCGCTCCTCACCTTGCCTCTGGGAGGCTCAAGGGACGGGTGCGTGGCGAGGGTATGACAGCCCTTGCTGCCTGGTGCCCTCTATACCGGTCCTGGCTGCTGCCCTGGCCCCAGCAGGAGTGTGAGGGGTGAGCATCATACGTATCTTTCAGGAAGCAGAGGCTGGGAAAGCCTCAGCCCAAGTCACCAAAACCCCATTTCCCAGTGCACCTCTAGTATCCTCAGCCTTCCCTTCCCTGGTTCTCTGCCTCCCCTAATTCCCCCAGTCTTTCAAGTGCCAGCTAAGGCCGCCTCCGCCATGAAGCCTTACAGGATGCTCCTCCAGCTCTGAAGGTCACAGGCAGGTGATGCCCAGATGGGAACCCAGGCTTGTTCCCCCACCAAAGCCAATGTCCTTGCCAAGCATACACCTTGCCAGACTGAGCATGGCCTTCACCACAATGGGGGTGACGATGCCCAAAGTGATGACTGACGGGGGAATCTAATGATCACAGCTTCCGGCCAGGGATCTGGAGGCTTAACAATCCTGGCTCCTCCAAGTACTAAGCCTGGGTCACACTTCCCCTTTCTGGGCTTCAGTTCTAGTGTTTGTAAAATGGAAATAATAATCCTTAGCTTTCTCACAGTCTGGTTGTGAGGCTGAAGTGAAGTTTCTGAAGTGAAAAGGTTTGGTACAGTAAAGAAGTGATGCAGGTGTGAACAATGTCGACCTCAGAGGGTGCCCGGTTTGCATGTGAAAGTGCTTTGTCATCTGCAAAGGGCCATAGAAATTCATTTCTCAACATTCAACAAACGCCTTTGATCGCCCACTCTGTGCCACATTGCTTACAACCTGGTGAGGGAGATCCGATGTCATTGAAAAGCCACAAAGGCTGGTCTGACCAGGACTGTGGTCAGGGCTCTGGGGACAAGCACAGGACTCTAGGAAGTTTATCGCGGGGAGAGTGCAGGATCCACATGGGGAGGAGAATCAGAGAAGCTTCCCTGAGGAGGCGTGTGTGGCGGGAGATGTCAGGGTGAATAGAGGTAAAGCAGAAGAAGGGAAGTCTTAGGAGACGGAGCACATGGCTAGGGTCCAAAGGCCAAGGAGGGAGTAGTGAGCATGTGTGATTTCTTCTTCTTCTTCTTTTTTTTTTTAATGGAGATATACATATCTCCTTTGTTTTGTTTTGTTTGTTTGTTTTTTTGGCCAGATCTCAGTTCCCCTACCAGGGATTGAACCCGGGCCACGGCAGTGAAAGCACCGAGTTCTAACCATTGGACCACCAGGGAACTGCCCATGTTCTTTTTTTAAAAAAAATACATTTATTTATTTTTGGTTGCATTGGGTCTTCGTTGCGGTGCGTGGGCTTCTCACTGCGGTGGCTTCTCTTGTTGCAGAGCACGGGCTCTAGGCACGTGGGCTTCAGTAGTTGTGGCTCCCGGGCTCTAGAGCGTAGGCTCAGTAGTTGTGGCACACGGGCTTAGCTTCATTCGCGGCATGTGGGATCTTCCCAGTCCAGGGCTCAAACCCGTGTCCCCTGCATTGGCAGGCGGATTCTTAACCACTGAGCCACCAGGGAAGTCCCCCATGATTTATTCTTAAACCCATTTCACAGACAAGAAGTGGGGCCTGAGAGTGGCTATGACTCGCAAAATGAGAGATTCCATTCAACTCCTGTGTGCTGGCTGATTCCCTTCTGAGCTCTCGGCTGGGCAGAGAGACAGCCCAGCCCTGCTATGGTAACTAAAACATCCTCTCCTGGTAACTTGCCCAAAGCTCTATCGATTTCATCAGCTGGGCAGGAGGGGTTGAGGCCCCACACCCACGGGACTGGGTGGCTGGGTGCGCCTGGGCCAGCTCACAGGCTGGCTGGACACTGTACAACTTCTTAGATGTTCCACTTTCCTTGGGCTCCGCCTCCCTGTCTCCAGGCCCCTTAGTCTTCCGGTGAAATTCAGTGTGGCGTGAGAGGCTTCCCCCTGCTGGCTGAGCCTGGGAATGGCAGGGACTTCTCACGGGCCACCTCAGCTGTCCTGTTCCCCAGGAGGTGTGAGGAAGGGCAAAGACCAAGGTGTGTGTGGAGGGGCAACCGACTGGAGTTAGTCAAAGCTGACTCTTTTAGTTGCTTGTGCTTCAGGACTCTGAGTCTGGGTGTGAGTGTGGATGTCCCATGACTTGAGAGGGTGTCTATAGGTCATGGGCACATGTGGGCTCTGTGTGTGAACACTGACTGGGCACGTATGTGCATTTGCTCCACGACGTGCGCTGTGTTTACAGCCTGTGTGCATGCTACCTGCTGTGCCTGGTAAGTGGCTGGGGGAGGAAGAGAAATCGCCACCCAATGTGCCGGGGTGAAATTCTCCAACTTGTGGCTGCAAAGGGCAGCAGCCAGCTCTCTGAGTCCAGGCCAGGCCCTGTTGGCATCCTTACAAGACTTTCCTAGGCTGTCTGGCTCTCAGGCTGTCCCAAAGAGCATTTCCTTCCGTTCTGCCACTTTTCCTCCTAGCAGGTACTCCCCGACACCCCCGCAGCTACTGGGGGAATCTCCTATAGCCTCTGGAGGCAACAGCAAACCTGATTTCTGCATGTGCTCCCGGGAGAGGCCCAAAGGAGCACCCCGACGCTTGCCAAGGCCCGCTCCACGGCTGCTCTTTTCCTGTGTGTGCCAGTGCAGACTTCCTGGGTGTTTCTGAACAGTCTGATCAGTTGGCGCCCATGCCATGCTGGTTATTAAAGATTTTCAATCACCCCTGTCTATTTCCTACACTCCAGGTTATATATATATATATTTTTTAACCTGGAGCTTCAGGAGACCATGAGTTAGGGTATTACTCTTGTTCTCCAGCCTAACAGAAAGGTTTTTTTTTTTTAAACAGTCCTCTTGTTCGTCGCCTCTCCAAATGGCATGAAAACACTAGTCCACCTTACTAGTCTCAGCAAGCAAAATCCCTTGGTCAGGCCATCAGCCATCAGTGAAATACTTGTGCCATTAGGTTGAGAACAGAAATGTCAGATCAGAGTCTAATGACTCCCTTGGACTTTGCCCAAACGCCCAGCTTTCTGAGTGAGATCAAAGGGATGGGAGCTCTGGAGGAGTCAAGCCGAGGTTCCAGTAAGTACTCACGAGCAGGCCTAGCCTTGTCCTTTGCCCATGGGGAGTGAGCAGCAGCCACACCCACGGCATTTCTAGGAAACACCCTCTTCTGCTCCCTGGGCTTTGGCCTCAGCTCCTCCTGGGAGAAAGGCAAACAGTGGGGAGCTGCTCTCCACAAGTTACTGCCGGGCAGGGCTCCTCCTCTGCCCGCCCCATGACTCGCCCCTTCCAACTGCCATCCTCCCCACATGGCGGCCCTGGGGACCCCCAGGCAGTGTGATAGAGGGGAAGTTCCACCCCAGTTCCGCCACTTGGTAGCTGTGTCACTCGCCCGCTCTGAGCTTCGCCTCCCTTATCTATAGCGTGCGGAGGGTCATTGCACCTCTTGAGTTGTCTTGAGGCTCAACTGAGACACTGATTCCAAAAGCACTTTGAGACAGAAACCATTGCTAGAAGCATGTAAGGGGTGAGTGTTTCCCTCAGCCAGCTCCCCAGCCAGGCATTCTCACCCCTGGCAGAATCCCTTTTTTATCCCCAGGGTGCTCAGGAAGATTTGTAACCAACAGTCATATAGAATCTTGGGGTTGTCAGGGACCTTATTTGAGCCATCAGTAGATAATATAAGCTACTATTTATTGAACACTTAGTATATACTAGGTACTGTTCTAAGTGCTTTACATATATTATACTCATTTAATCCCAACCACCCCACAAGGTAGAAACTCTTATCATTCCCATTTTATAGACACGGAAACCAAGGCTCAATAAGCTTAAGAAAATTGCCCAAAGTCACATAGTTAGTCAATTGGGCCAAGATTTGAAGCCTGGCAGCCAGCCTCCAGAACCTGTGCTCTTAATCATTGTGCTCTACAGTCTATATACAATCGTCACGGAGCAGTTGTTTTGCTTCTGCTTGCATACCTCCAGTGATGGGGAGCTCATTACTTCCCAAGGTAGCCTATTCTGACTTCACACGGCTGTGGCTGCTAGAATCTTCTTGCGTGTCTGGCCAAGCATTTGGTGAGCCAGTCCACACAAAGATCCCGATTTCCTGAAGACTCCAGCAGGGTGTAGGTTAAAAACAGGAGACTACAGAAAGCATATATTCTCCCTGTACCCCCGGACACACACAGACCCTCTGATTCCATTCCCTTTCGCATGCCAATACCTTCTCCTTAAATGGAGACTGAAGCAGGAAGTAGGATAGTTACCCCCATCTCATTAGTCCTCTTTCAAATGGGGTGAGCGAGTGAGCAGATGGTCCTATAGTTAGAGGCCAGGACCTACACAGAACTCATTGTATTAACAGGTAGTCAATAGATGGTGAATGAATGAATGAATGGACAAGTGAATGAGGCTCACAGCCTCCTTTCCCGCCAGCCTCAATCTCCTGGAAGAGTTAGTTTTGCATTGTGCTTTGAGATCCTTAAAAAGCACCATTTCCATGGTAACAAAGCATCTAGATCTGCCACTCTGCAGGGCCAAATTCTTTCCTGTCACACTGACTCTGCGCTTGCCCCAGAAAAGATCCTAAACTACCTTCAGTGCCCATGGAGTGGGTCACTGTCAACTGGGAGGCCTGAGGAGTGGGCCTGCCATGGGCGGATCCCCCAGCGCACATCTCCTCGGGGAAGTTCCTGGGCTGATCGACCTTGCTGGGGTTTCCATGGTAACAACACTAGGCTAATGGGTTGCCAGGGTGATGGTGCGATACTGCTAAGATTGCACGGGACCGGACCACACAGGGCCACCGAGTTGAAAAGATGCTAATAACACCTTTCTGAGTCTCCATGGCAACAACACTCAAGCACCGGGTAGGCTTTGTCCCAAATGCAGATGAGGCCCCCACCCACCACACTCCGCAAGAACACCCTGGGAGGCAGGCCACTGGCCCAGTGTCCTGGGGCTTGGCTCCTGCTGTTTCCCCCCAAGGGGAAGAGTCAGCTGGCCAGGGCTTGTTCCCCCTCAGAGGCCCCCTCTCTGCCCCAGGGCCCTTCACCATACTGCTTTGGGATGTCTGGCTGAAGCAGCCAGTATTTGGGCCATTGGGACTGTCAGGGAGAAGGGCCAGGGCAGGAAGAGGGCTCGGGCTGGTTTTGCATGGGAGAAAATGGAGTTTGGGGCACCTTTGGGGTTGGGGACATCTGCTGGTGTGGCTGCTGCCACCCTCTGGGGCTGAGGAAGCAGCCAAGGTGCCATGGCCCCCAGCAAATCCAGGAGCGTGAGCCCAGAGTTTTCAAACTACTTTTAAAGTTGTGGCACATATGAATTCCATCAAAGTAGGATTGGGGGGGGGGTGTCCCCTATTCAGTCTTATCCCTCTCCTTACCACAGTGTCCCCTGAGGCACCTAAACTTCTGTGGAACATAATCTGAAAAACCTCTGGCTTAGGCCAGCCCAGATGGAAAGACTAACTGGGGACCAGAGAGGGCAGGTGACTTGCCTGAGGCCCCGCAGGGCCTTAGGGCAGGCCCCAGTCATTAGCCGGGGCTAAAACCCAGGACTCTCCTGCCGGTAAGTCCACTCTCAATAAACCAGTGTGTTATGAACCTCTAGTGACCTCTAACTTGGGCTCTTCGAATTCTCAAGGACCGCTGGGGCTTCTGTCTTTCTACCTATTCATGGAGGTTATAATAAGGATCTGTGGGGACAGGCAAAAATGCTTAGAATGGATCCTCCAAATTTGACATTTCTGAGCACCGACTGTGTGCTAGGCATTTTGCTAGAACATGTTTTCTGTGCTAGATGTCATCTTATTTCTTTATAACAAACTATTTAGACAGGCATAATTCTCTTCGTTTAGCAGATGAGAAAACGGAAGCTTTGGGGTTAACTGAAGATTGGGTCTATTAAACCTGGAGCATCTCTTCAGCAGGGACGCCGCCTTACTAGCTCCAGCAGGGGATTCTGGGATGAATGCTGACCACAGTCTATCTCTGGTGACGTTGAGCTGAGGCAGGCGGATGCATTCAGAGCATTAGAGACCCCTTATCACCTGCCCCCCCCAACTAAAACCACATCTAACTCTGCTGCATCAGGGATGACTGGACAGCAAAACCAGTCTCAAAGGCCAGGCTGTGTTATTCTCCACAACCAGACACAGCTGCTGGCCACAACAGGCAGAACATCTTGTGAGTTGGGATGGGGGTGGTGGTGATTCCTAGTTGCTATGGAAACTCAGGGGGAGGTGTCGTGAGCACCGTGTCCATCACGTGGAAGGTCTGGGCAGCAAGCAGATGGAGTTACCTCCCCAGCTGGTGGCCAGGTGGGTGTGGCCTCCCTTTGTCTGCCCCCAGGAACTGTCTGAGTGTGCGGGCTGCAGCCAGAGGCCTTCCAGGGCTTCACTGGGGCTCAAGGGGCACTGAGCTCTCTCAGGGGACACCCGTCTCCCTGGCCATCCTTACCCTCCTTTGGACTCCGTCTCCTGGAGGATCCCTTTCCCTCCGACTCCGCCTGCCTCACACCTCTCCTCCATGGCACAACTTCCCTCCTTCACTGGAGCTTGTCTGCATTTGCTCTTGCTGCAGTGGGAGCCTGGGGGTCTGAGCCCTGACTCTGGGTCCCAGCTCTCTGACTCACCGACTGTGTGTTCCCGGGCGAGTCAGCTGACCTCTCTGGGCCTCAGTTGCCCTCTCTGTAAACCAGACTGTGGCAAGAATCAAACAAGGTCTCAGCTGAAAGAGTCAAGTTCTCGGGGAGACCTTCCCTGGCACGCTAGACCGGGGCTTGAACTAGATCTAGGTTTGGCCACTCTTTGGTGCCCCCATGGCCCCCTTACTGCTGCCCTGCTGGCCCCTGTCCCACAGTGGTGTCACTCCTGGCTAGCTGTTCTCCCTCTCTAGGCTGGGAGATCTGTGACTGCAGGGACAGGCCTCTCTGGCCCATGGCAGTAACCCCTGCCTCATGCACAGTCACGTCGTAGGCGCTTCATAAGTGTTAAAGAAATGAAGATAATGACAAACAGCCCTGTGCATCCTACTTCCTCTCCTTTTCACACTTTCCCACCCTGGCACCATCTCCTTAGGGCGCTGCTGTACCTACAGCCAGAGGCTGTGTAGTCTAGCCCTTAGGGGTGCAGGCATTGAAACCAGATGGTCACTATCAGCTGTGAGACTCTGGGCGAGGTCCTGAACCTCTCACGGCCAGTTTCCTGATCTGTAACATGGAGGTGTTGATAGTGTGTGTGTGTGTGTGTGTGTGTGTGTGTGTGTGTGTGTGTGTGTGTGTGTGTGTTTCTAATACTGCTCGGCACCGAGCAAGTGCTCAATAAAAATTAAAGGGAAAGCAAGGAGGGAGCTCTCCGCCCCAGTTAAGGGTGGGCATCCCTCCCTGTAAACCCCCCATCCTATCGTCCCTGCCCCAGTTTCTAGTCAGAGTTGTGTCCCATGGGAAGAAAGCCCAGCCAGGCTATTCCAGTCCCACTGATGTGAACCCAGCAAGACTCAGAGCAGGGCTGAGTATTAAACCCCTATGGCCTGGTCCTTCCCCTACCCCTGCAGCAAGAGTCACTCATTTATTTACCATGCATTTGTTTTTGTTTTTGTTTTTGTTTTTTGCGGTACGCGGGCCTCTCACTGTTGTGGCCTCTCCCGTTGCGGAGCACAGCCTCTGGACGCGCAGGCTCAGCGGCCATGGCTCACGGGCCCAGCCGCTCCGCAGCATGTGGGATCTTCCCAGACCGGGGCACGAACCCGTGTCCCCTGCATTGGCAGGCGGACTCTCAACCACTGCGCCACCAGGGAAGCCCGTGGGTTTGCAATTTTAAATACAGTGAGTAGGTAAGGTTGACCAAGAAGATGACATTTGAGCAAATACTGAAGGATGTGAAGGAGTAGAACACGCTGATATCCAGAAGAACATGCTGGGACAAGGGAGGAGTGAGTGCAAAGGCCCTGTGGCAGGAATATGCCTGGAGTAAGCAAAGACTAACAAAGAAGCCAGTGTATTTGGAGTGGAGGGCTGGAAGGAGGAGCAGTAGGAGGTGAGGCTGGAGACTTAATGGAGGCCAGATCCTGAGGGCCTTATTTGCCATTGTAATGAGGTAGATGAGAGCTACTGGAGGGTTCTGAGCAGAGGCCTGGCATAATCTGATGTAGACTGTAAAAGGATTATTCCAGCTGCTGTGTTGAGAACAGAATGTAGGGGGACCAGGGCAGAGGCAGGGAGACCAGTTAGGAGCCTCTTGAAATAAGCCAGGTGAAAGGCGATGGTGTGGCCGCAGTGATAAGTGTTAAAGGGAGGCCACCGTCTCCCCAGTGAGTTTCCAAATGTAGCCAAAGTCTGGAGAGCCAGCTGCGTTGAGTGGCTGAGGGAGGAACTCACGGGGACAAGCCCTCCACAGGGAGAGTCAACTTGGGGGTCCTTGCTTGGCCCACGTTGACTCAGCAGCTCCCCTCCACACACTGCCTCACTGGGCCTAATCAGAGGCATAGATCTCACAAGGCCACTCTGCAGGGTCTTCCCCAGTCCACACTCACACCCCCAAGGTGCCCAATTTGAGTGACAGCCCCCTTGACAGTCAAGGAATTCTTATTCCTTTCCATCTGTAGCTCATCCTGCCTTAACTGAAACTGTAGTCCTTTATTCAGTCCCCTTGGGGTGAGGAGAGCTCCTCAACTTCACAGGCACAAGGGAGACAAGGCTGGCCCTTGAGCAGTGGAACAGCAGGCTGAGAGTGTTGGGACCCAGTGAGGAAGCAGTACCAGACTTGAAACATTCGGAGATGGTATACCTGAATTCTAGCCCTGGCTCAGACATCCCCTCTCCGCACCTGTTTCCTCATGGGTAAAATGGGGGTGATGCTATAACTTGCTCTGCCAACCTCGCTGGGTTGCTCTGAGGATCAAATAAGAACATACATGCAAAAGCACCTGTAGCCTACAGTGCGCCGTGTAAATGCTCTGTGTGCGGTGACAAGGTGCCCTTCCTCCTGTCCTAGGGGTCTGGCTCTACACTGTCCCCTTCCCCTCCACCATGTGCAACATTCACCTTTCCACTGGCTCCTTCACCTTGGCCTTCAAATGTGCTAGGAACTTCCCTGTCCCTCCGCTGACATGCACTTCACTCTCACTGCCAAATCCGAGATAAATGGTCCCTGCCAGATGCCTTCATTGGCTCAGCCCAGAGCCCGTCCTCCAAACTCCAGCTCTCTGGCTCCGCCCACCCCCCCCGCCCCCCTTGGTGTCTCTGCAGGCATTTGGTCCCATTGACCCCGCTCTCACCAAAGCCCTCTGGGTTTCCGTGGTAGGCAGCCTCTCTGGTGGTCCCCAGGATCCCCGCCTCCTGAGATTCCCGCCCTTGTCTAGTCCTTCCCCTGGCATGTGGCCTGGACCTAGCGACTCAATCCTCACAAATAGAATATGGCAAAGGTGATGGACTGTCATGTCCAAGGTTAGATGATAAGACTGTGACTCCTGTCTTTCTTGCACTCTCTCATCATCTCTCACTTGCTGGAGCTGTGGAAGCCAGCTGCCATGTTGTGAGCTGCCCTATGGAGAGTTCCACATGGCAAGGAACTGAGGGTGGCAGGCAGTCAGCAAGAAACAGAGGCTCTCAATTTAAGAGCTAGTGAGTGCCTGAAGGCCCCTCCAACAGCCTCATAAGAGAGCGGGAAGTGGTCCTTCTCCAGTCGAGCCTTTAGGTCCTTGCACCTGGCCAACACCTCGACTGCAGCCTGTGAGAGACCCCAAGATGGAGGGTCCAGCTAAGCTGTACCCCATTCCTGACGCACACAAACCATGAGATAAAAATGCTTGTTGTCTGCAGCTGTGAAGTTTTGGGGTAACTTAAAAAGTTCAAATCATTGCTGTTACTTTCCAGCACTTTGTACAACATGGCTAACCAAATATCATCAGGGAGAAACCTGGCTGCGCCCAGCTTAGTGAACAGGGTGCAGTGATATGGTTTATTTCCTAATGCCTGGGAATTAATGATGCCAGACACACAGATGGAGGTAAACAGAAATAGTCAATCATTTAGTATCTGTGTGCCCAGCGCCAGAAAGCATTGCATCACACTCCGTGGAATCAGAAAAAATATCTAGAAATTCAAACAACCTAAGTCCATGAATAGGGGAATGGGTCCATAAGTTGGGGCATAACTGTACAATGAAATATTATAGAGTTAAATTGAAAGAACTGTATGTTTCAACATGGTAAATCTCAAATAGGTACATGGTGTCATTTATATAAAGTTTGAACACTCATAAAGCAATCCTAGAAGTTGTTTATACACACAATGCATCATAAAAACATAAAAAATGTGCACGGGAAAGGCATAGGTTCCTCTCCTGAGCTCCAGATTCATGTACCCAACTGCCTACACGCCCTCCCCATTTGGACGTCTAATAGGCTTCTCAAACCGAATATGGCCACAGCCAAGTGCCTGATTCTCCCTCAACCCCCAAACCTGCTCCCCGTGCAGTACATGGCAACTCCAAAGTGGGTCAGGTGGAAATTTTTTGAGTCATCCTTGATTCTTTTCTTTCTTTCACCTCCCACCCCTCCCGTCTTATCCAGTGGCAAATCCTGTCGACTCTACCTTCAGGATAAATCTAGATTCTGCCACGTCGCACCCACTGTTATCACTGCGGCCACACCATCGCCTTTCACCTGGCTTATTTCAAGAGGCTCCTAACTGGTCTCCCTGCCTCTGCCCTGGTCCCCCTACATTCTGTTCTCAACACAGCAGCTGGAATAATCCTTTTACGGTCTACATCAGATTATGCCAGGCCTCTGCTCAGAACCCTCCAGTAGCTCTCATCTACCTCATTACAATGGCAAATAAGGCCCTCAGGATCTGGCCTCCATTAAGTCTCCAGCCTCACCTCCTACTGCTCCTCCTTCCAGCCCTCCACTCCAAATACACTGGCTTCTTTTTACTCCAGGCATATTCCTGCCACAGGGCCTTTGCACTCACTCCTCCCTTGTCCCAGCATGTTCTTCTGGATATCAGCGTGTTCTACTCCTTCACATCCTTCAGTATTTGCTCAAATGTCATCTTCTTGGTCAACCTTACCTACTCACTGTATTTAAAATTGCAAACCCACGGGCTTCCCTGGTGGCGCAGTGGTTGAGAGTCTGCCTGCTGATGCAGGGGACACGGGTTCGTGCCCTGGTCCAAGAAGATCCCACACGCCGCGGAGCGGCTGGGCCCGTGAGCCATGGCCGCTGAGCCTGCGCGTCCGGAGCCTGTACTCCGCAACGGGAGAGGCCAAAACAGTGAGAGGCCCACACACCGCAAAAAAAACAAAACAAACAAACAAACAAAACAACAATTGCAAACCCTCTACTAGTCACTATTCCTCTTTCTTCTTTTATTTTTTATGCAATAGCACTTAGCATCACGTGTCATATTATCCATTTTACTTGTTTGTTTGTTGTTCTCCCCCTCCTCCCACTAGAACGTAAACTCTAAAAGGGTCAGGGCTTCGGTCTGGTGTGTTCTGTACCGTATTCCCAGTGTCTATGAGCCTGGCACATGGTAGGTGGGCTTTGGGGTAGCTTGCACCCAGGAAGGTGTGCCTATCGTCCGGGAAGGCTTCCGAAAGGGCCTTGAGTCACATCCACAGCAAGAGTAGCTTCTGGCCCTGCCACACCAGACGGCTTCCTGGGAGGAATGGGTTGGGCAGGGCTGTGTGTACAAGAGTGTGTGCAGAACTGTGTGGAAATGGTAGGACTGGGAATCAGGGCCGTGGCTGTGTGTGGTAACTGTGGGGTGATTGTGTGCTGAGGGAGAGAGGGGCCTTTAGGGTCAGCCCAAGAAGCAGAGACCTAGTTAGCGCCTCAGATTCGTCCTTGGCCTCCAGCAGGTGTACTTGTGGTGCGGCCAGCCTGGCCAGACCCTCCCCGCAGTGTCCTTTGAGGGGCCGAGAATGGTAGTGACTATTTGGTCAAGCATCTCTGAGGAGGTGCAGGGGAAGCTTCAGGCATTTCCCCTTCTGAGCCAAAGGAATGCCGGAGAAGCCCCGAGAACAATGGGGAGCCGACAGCCCCTAGGCGGCCCTGTGACGTGGGCCTCGAGGGGGATGCGCAGCTGCCAGCCAGAACCTGGGGATACGGAGGAGCCTCGGAATCCGTGAAGGAGGAAGCCGGAAGCAGCTGGGGATGACACCGATAGGCATTTCCCGCCACAGGATGCCCTCCTGCTTTCTTCACTGCCGCTGCAGCTGCAAAAGCAAAGATGCAGCTTCCCTCTGGCCCCAAATGGCCGTCCTAGAGGTTGGGAGCTGTCGGGTCCCACTCCCGGCCTCCCTCCCTGTCCCTGAGGAGAGCACGCAGCTCCCTCAACCCACAGCAGGGCGCCCCGTAGACCTAAAGGAAAATTGGGCTGGTTTGAGGTGATTGTCTAGCTCTTTCCACGCCTGACCGCAGGCTGATGCTGCCTTTGCCAAAAGAGGGGCTGCTTCTGAGGGCTTTGGGGCCTCTCGTGCTTGCCCTGGGCATTGCTGGCCTCCCCGTCTTCACCTCATGTCAGTGCCTCAGTGAACAGCGCTAGGTCGCAGGCAGATGCAAGCGTCTCACTCTGGACAGCCTATCCCACCTGGGTTCCCGGTTCCAGGACTTCTCAATCTTTTTTGCACCGCAAGTCACTCTAAGCATGCTCCCATCGACATACTTGAGTTGTGATAACAACCCCCCGACACACAGAAATATGTAGTGATCATGGCCACACCTGTCCATGATCCTCAGTGGTGGCTCAAGCGCGGGAAGACAGGCTAGGGGTCATGCGCGATTCCCAGCACAGAAGTTATAACCCCACCCTTTCTCTCCCATTTAAGAAGGCCTGGGACTTCCCTGGTGGCACAGTGGTTAAGAATCCGCCTGCCAATGCAGGGGACATGGGCTCGAGCCCTGGTCCAGGAAGATCCCACATGCCGCGGAGCAGCTAAGCCCATGCGCCACAACTACTGAGCCTGCACTCTAGAGCCCGCGAGCCACAACTACTGAGCCCACGCGCCACAACTACTGAAGCCCGCACGCCTAGAGCCTGTGCTCCGCAACAAGAGAAGCCACCACAATGAGAAGCCCACGCACCACAGTGAAGAGTAGCCCCTGCTCACCACAACTAGAGAAAGCCCGCGCACAGCAAAGAAGGCCCAACGCAGCCAAAAATAAACAAATAAATAAATAAATTTATAAAGAAGGCCCGCCAGTGTGAAAGTGACCTTGTTCTAGGAGTAACTCTGACTCCATTCTTATTTTAAAAAGGATAATCCTGAATCCAATCTCGTTTATCATAAAAAGGATACTCATCTGCAAACTTTGGTGCTTTATTATTAGTCACACCTCACAGCTGACCTGCCTTAACTCCGTTATTCACGGAAATGGCCCCATCCAGAGCCTTGCTCTGGAATTTTATTGCGTAAGAGTGGGTTCGATGAGTGGCCCTCCTCTGGATGTCTCAGCCAGGGTGGGGGTGACCATGAGTCCAGATGGCGGGCTGCAGCAGGGCACCAGCGCTCGGGCTGTGCACACGGCAACGACAGCTTGGTTCAAGCCATGTTGAACACTGGAAATAAAAAAAGAGTGAGAAAAGAAAAAAAGAGCACTGCGAAACAGCCTGCTCACCACCTCCCAGGCAAGCGCCACAAACCTGGAGCCCATTCAGAGATGGCCAACTAAACGGTCCATCCAGGCACAGAGTGCTGTAGAACCTGAAGACCAAACATGAGGGTGTGCGTCAGGAGCTGCCTGGAAGAGATACAGACACAGGGAGCCCTTCAATGAGAGAGAGGAAAGGGTGCAGAGAGATCACATAGATCTCTGCTGTCCAAAACAGTCACCAGCAGGCACATGTCACTATGGAACACTTGAAATGTAGCTGGTGCGAAACAAGACGCCTCATCAGTGTAAAACACACTGGAATTTGGTGGGGAGGGATAAATTAGGAGTTTGGGATTAACAGATACACACTACTATACATAAAATAGATAAACAACAAGGACCTACTATATAGCACAGGGAACTCTACTCAATATCTTGTAATAACCTATAATGGAAAAGAATCTGAAAAAGGGGCTTCCCTGGTGGCACAGTGGTTGAGAGTCCGCCTGCCGATGTAGGGGACATGGGTTCGTGCTCCGGTCCGGGAAGATCCCAGATGCCGCGGAGCAGCTGGGCCCGTGAGCCATGGCTGCTGAGCCTGCGCGTCTGGAGCCTGTGCTCCGCAACGGGAGAGGCCACAACAGTGAGAGGCCCGCGTACCGAAAAAAAAAAGAATCTGAAAAAGAACATTTTATATATATATATATATATATATATATATATATATATATATATATATATATATATATATATAAAATCGCATCACTTTCCTGTACACCTGAAACTAAGACAACATTCTAAATCAACTATACTTCAATTTTAAAAAAAAGAGAAAAAAACCACACTGGAATTTGAAAACTTTGTATTAAAAAAAAAAAGTCAGATACCTTATTAAAATTTTTCATATTGAATACATGTAAAGAGGACTATTTTGGGTAAATTGAGTTAAATAAATATACTATTAAACATATATAATTACAAAGGGGCACGAGGACACTTGATGGTTTCACAGGTGTACACATATGTCAAATCTTAAACCCTACACCTTAAATATGTGCAGTTTATTATATGTCAATTATACCTCAGTAATGCTGTTAAAAAATTCTTTAGTAGCTCCCCCATTGCTACCTGAGAAGATAAACAAGAACTAATTTCACCTGTTTATTTTTTTTAATGTGGCTATTTGAAATTTTAAAATTACATATAGGTCTTGCACTATACTTCTGTTGGACAGGGCTGACCTAGTGATTGTATGCCATTTCACAGATCATGAGACTGAGGCCTAGAGAGGGAAAGAAGCTTGATCGTGTAATGAGGTGCAGCAAATTTTATTACTTAATGCCAAGAATCCACAGGGCAAGAACTACCTATGTTGGTAAAGACTTGATAAGTTCTTGCGGGTAGAAGGTGATACACTCCCTGACCTTCATTCACACCCTTAATGGGTACCAAAGGCTTCAGAATTTGGAGCAACCTTAGAAATCCTGGAGCGAAAGAGTACGGAGCAGAGAGGAAGAGGGACAGAGGAGGCAGGGAGCTGTGTGTAATGTGACTCCTTCCCCAGGATTCCATCAGCCAAAGACCTTCAGTAAATTTTACTCTCATTTTCTTGGTGGGAAGGGTCTACGTTTCCTCTCTTGGTCAATATGGTGAAAGCACAGATGATGCCCAAAGCTCCAGGAACCTGGGCGGCACACGAGACCATGAGAATATAAATCTTCCCTATTCCTCCACCCCAAGAAATTCACAAATATCTTGGACCGGGCTCTTGACTTGCCTGGGTCATGGCACAGGGGCGGGGGTGGGAGGACTCAAAGCAACGTCATTCAGATCTCAAGGACCTGATAACTCAGGGACCCACTAGTATGGTCAGAATTTTAAAAGTTAAGAAGAATATGATCAGAGTGACTGGAGCTTTATTTCCCTCCTCCCACCCCTTAATTCAGCATTTGAAGCAAAAACGGATTAAGGAAGCCTGTACTACGTGCAAGGCCAACCTTCACTCCCACCATGCTAGGTGCTGTGAAGTGTACAGAAAAGCCATGGTTGCTTGAAGGCCACAGAGAAGTCATTTCAGCAAGAGGTGGCACAGGCAATGAACAAAAGTCCGAGTAGAGTAGTTAAAGGTATATGAGGGTGCTTGAGGCCACCAAGAAAACAGCTCAGCTCCCTGGTAGGGCCCAAGTCCAGCCCCAATGGATGATGGACCTGAGTCAAGGAGGTGTAAATGTGTCCATAATTGCTGGCCAGGAGGGAAAAGAGGGAGGGAGAGTGGGTAGCATCTGGAGCCCAAGGTCAGCAGGAACTGGGTCAATCATGCAGGAAAGGGAGCAGTGGGTTGCATTTTGGGGGGAAGAAAATGTGTGGGACTTGGCTCTGAGATCCTGATCAATCTGGCTGTACTGTAGACTGAGAGTCCCAGGATTAGAGGGCGCGTAAAGCAGCCCAGATGTGGTCCAGGGTGCCTCAGCACTACTGTCAGGGCCCAGCATGGTGGAGGCTGCTGGGAGTATCCCTCCACTGTGTCTGCCGTCCACCGCGCCCCAGCCTCACCACTGCTCACCAGGAGCGCCTGATCAAGGAGTAGCGGTGGATCCACGTGAGCCGGCCCCAACCATCGAACACACAACTCCCTGGTGACGGATCCTTCACCTTCCCATGGGGACGCTGGACAGGGCTGAGGAGCAGCTGTGATCTCCCCCTGGGTCCCATTATCACCCCTTCTCAACTTTATTCAATCATTCACCAAGGACCCATTGAGCACATCCTGGGTGTAAGGCCCTGTGGAAATTACAGGAGGGGTCCCAGCCCTCAGGTAACGGGGACCTGTGATACCAAGTAGTTCCCCAGGACAGATCCAGCTAAAAGGCTATGGGAAGTTAGAGGAGGGAGAGAGTATTTCCACTTGGGTGGATCAGGAAGACTTCATGGAGGAGGTGGCATTTGAGCTGAACTTTGAAAGGGAGTAGGATTTGCATATTGATTCCTAACCCTTTGTATAGTGCTTATGATATACCAAACACTCTTCTATGTGTTCTACAAAGAGTAACTCATTTAGGGCTAATCACAATCCTAGGAATAAGAGCCATTATTGACCCCATTTAATGGAGATGAAAATGGAGGCACAGAGGCCACACAGATGGTAAGCAATGGAGCCCAGAATCAAACGTAAACAGAGTCCATGCTCGTCAATACTAGGCCATAATGTCTCTTGGATGGGCAGAAGTGGGGTGGGGGCAGAGTGGTCCAAGAAACAGAATAAGCAGACAGTCAGGGATGCAAGAAAAGATGGCCCTCTCCTGGAAAAAAGAGATGAGTCTGTTATGACTGGAGTGTTTGGGGCATGAAGGGAGAAGTCCAAGATGGGACAGAAAACGAAGGTGGTTTCAAGCTAAGTGGTCAGGCATCTGAGGGCAATGGGTCTCATGGCGCTTTGAGGGATGCAGTAGCACTCATCTTAGATCCGACTCAAGAGAGGAGCCACACCCCTCTGAAGCCATGCTCAGGTGACACAGTGCTGTCCATTTCTCGGGGGGCCTTGCAGAGGGCCCCTGCCATCCACTAAGCCCTAAGGCGGGTGTTCATTCGGGGACAAGAATGGAAAATCCGTCATGCTCAAGGAAGGAAATTCCACAGTGAAGGCCCCTTGAGCTGCATCACCGCAGCAAGAGCCGTTGCTCATGCGAGGCAGATCCCGTTCCTGTTTTGTTTGTTTGGGGACTGAAGGTTGTTTTTCCCCTGCTCTGCTTGTGTTTATGTTGGGAGACATTTACCATCAAAAAGCAAAGTCCAGGCAGCGCTCCCGCCAATGCAGCGACCACAGAGCCCTTCACTCCGGCATTTCCGGCTCGCTCCCACCTGATGTATTTCTCAGTTGAACAACATCAAAGATCTCCTTTACTGGCTTCCCTCTCATATTAAAGGGACTGTTGCTGAGAGGAAGCCATTTGACTCTGGAAGAAAAGCAATTTCTAGACTTGGCATCCTCGCCCGTCTCCAGCCTGGGTGAGAAGTGAAACAGACTTGTTCCACAGCCCGCAGCAAGGAAGCAGGAGCGGGGAACCCAAGGTCTGGGTGCTTGTGCCCCACATCCAGCCCGGGGAGCAACTGCAGCCCTAAGGCAGCAGCGCTTATTGAATCAGATTTCAGAACGGGCAGAATGGAAAGCAGCAGAGGTGACACCACGGGTCTCCGACCTCCAGCGTGAATAGCTTTATTTGGCAGATGAAATAACTGAGAAGAAAAGGACGAGGATGAGACCCAGAGGAGTGAGAGAGAGTAGGGGGGCAGGCAGAAGATAAAGGCTACAAAGAGAACAGAATGAGGGGTGGAGAGAAAGGGCGACCCCCATGGCCTCTGCAGCCATCTGGCCAAAGGTCCCTCTGCGCCTTTCTGCTGTCCCCACCTCTGGCCCCCACCTGGCTGCTCTATCCCTGGCCTGTGCCTGACCCACACCTCCTTCATTCTTCACCACCCAGCTGGTGCCTCCTACCAGCCCTCAGATAGACAACTGCATCCCAACCAGGCCTGCATTGAGCCCACCCGCCCCATCCCAATCCCTTGTCTCCTTCAAGGTCCAGCCCTAGCCCCACTCCCTGTGCGAAAGCCCCCCGTGCTCTCCCCACTTCTTCCATGGCATAAAGTACAGGCTGCAAAGTTTCACACGGGGCTACGGACAGAATGCCCGTTGGGTTTCCTCCCGCCCTCCCGTGTGAGGTGACACACTCCATCATCAGCCAGGATGGAGACCAAGTCCTCTACTTTTTTCTCGCTTCCCCCTTGCCCTCCTTTTCCCTCCCCTCCCCTCCTTTCCTCTCCCTTCCCCTCCTTTCCTCTTGCCAACAGCACCCAACAACGGGCCACGCTCTGGTGCCTGGTTACACATATTGATATGATCCCATGAGCCTCCCCAGCGACAAGAGGGATCCACTGACCACTGAGCCTAGTGGTGGCTAAGCATGGGAGTTGGGGAGTGGGAGATTGGGGATGGGCAGGTGGCAAAAAGAAAAGGGCACAACAGATAACAGGAAGTCTCGGACAAGGAGAGGAAGCCATGTCCCAAGAAAAGGTAGAAAGTGATAGCATGTTGCCTGTGCCCAAGAGGCTGAGGAGAGGAACAGAGAAACGGTGACCTAGTTACATGGTCCCCGTGCTGGCGCCCCACCCTGTCCCATGCACAGCTGGAAACATGTGCCGGCTCCACCTCCACGAGGGAGCAGCTCCCCGCGCCCCAGCTGCAGCTCCAGCAACGGTGGGAGGGTGGGCGATGCGGGTGTGGGTGGTGCACTGATCCGGTGACTCTCTCTGGCCTGGACTCTGTGCGAGTCCAAGTGCAAGGTCTCCTGGCTGGATCTGGGGCCGGGTGAGGAATAGAGCCAGGTTGGCCCTTGTCGGACTAATCTCTGAATCCCTCCTCATCCTGTCCCCCACTCAGCACACAGCCCGGCATACTGCGCGCGCCCAGCAAGGCCTTGCCAATGAACGGTAAGAAGAGCTGCCATTTCTGGAACACCTGCTATGTACCTGGCACTGTGCCTCACAAGGCTTATCTCATTTAACCTGGACAATGCGATGAGGAAAGCGCTGTTTTTTCGCCCCATTTTACAAATGAGAAAATGCGCGCTCGGAGAGGTTACAAGCGACTTGTCTGAGGTCATAACACAAGCACACAGTTGGACTAGTATTTAAGGTCAAGTCTGTCTGATGTTAGGGTCAGGCTCATCACCCCATATTACACTGTGGAATGAAGGAAAGAAGCTGCAATCACCGCTTCGACCTCAGCAGTCCTGTGCTTGAAGCACAACACGTGAATTGATTAGGTGTGAGGGTCTGAGATACATCCCCCTTTCCAACGCACACACGTGTACACACACACACACGGGCACACACGCACACACACACACTCCAGGCTTTGGGAACATCACTTTAGTGCAAATGTTGCAATCCCCAGCAGCCAAGATCAGTTACTGCAATCGGCACTCTTTATTTTTTTTTTACATCTTTATTGGAGTATAATTGCTTTACAATGGTGTGTTAGTTTCTGCTTTATAACAAAGTGAATCATATAAGGAAGGGCCTCACTGAGGTTCAAAGCTATTCATTCACATACAAAATCAATGAGAAAATTCAGGAGCGCTCTGGGCGCACACAGGTCTCCTCCTGAATTGTTGTTTACCACAACTACCAGCACACAGGACCTAAACTGCAGTAGGAGCTGATGCAGCACTTCCTAAGCAACCTAGGTCAACAATGACCACAACAGAAACAGGGGAATTCCCTGGCTAGTAACTAATAATGGCTCATTTCATACTCACTGGCTGGGCAGCCTCAAGCAACTTACTTGACCTCTCTGAGCCTCAGTATTCTTGTTTGTAAAAATGAGAATGATAATAGTGCCTCCCTCATAGGGTCACTGTAGGGCTTAAAATGAATGAATAGATGTAAGGTGCTTGGAACAAAGCATGGTGCGTAATAAGCACAATATAAATGTCACTTACTATTTGTATAATGTTGATGATGATGTTGTGTCTTCCGTAGGAACCACAAGCTCTATGAAGGCAGGCAGGGGTCAGGACTGCCTACAGCTCTAGAACACAGTAAGCACTAAACATACACGGTAGGTGCTCCCTTGAATCTCATGTGTGACTTTCACCCAGGGCTTTGGGAACTCTCACACTATGTTAGGGCTCAGATATTCTTATACATGAGTCAGCAGTGCCCTTCCCTCCCATAGGGGACACAAAGGATAGAGACACCGCAGTCTCTGCTTTCCTGGGGAAACTCAGTCCAGTAGATCGAGCCCTGAGAAATCACTTGCAAGCCATTCAGAAGGAAGTAATCAAACAGGTAGGCACAGATTGTGATCATTGTTACCGAAGAAATAAACGGGCTGATGATGAAGAGCATCTGTCTATATGGTGACCGGGGGAGCAGGGGAGACCTCATGGCTTTATATGAGTGGTCAGACCTCTATGCGGTGGTGGCATTTGAACTTAGGCTTGAAAGATGAAAAGGAAGCAGACTGCAAAGATCTGGAAAAAGAACATTCCAGGCAGAGGGAACAGCAAACACATGTCCCAGAGCAGCCAAGGGTTTGGGGTCTCTTGGAACAGAATGGTGGCCAGTGTGCCTGGGTCGTTAGGCAGAGGGATGAGGCTGGAGAGGCAGGCGCGGGCCCTGTAAGCCTCCGTGAGGGAAGCCATGACCGAGACCTTCCCCTCAAACAAGCTGTCAGAACATATTGCTCAAATATCTAGTGGTTAAAGCAGGTTCCTGAAGAGCCCTCTTTAGCAGCCCTTTGTTAGCTCTCTTCCTATTGATATGTAGTGGAAAATGAGTTATCATAAACTAAGAAACAGCTTCGGGGAGAGAAATATGCAATATGTCAATTAAAAAATAAATGAATCCAAAGTGTGGTCTCTGCCTAATTCATCTGAATTTCCTGAGTCCCTATTGACATATCTGTGAGGAAACATTGGTGTCCACATCCTGGGCAGGAGACATAGTAAACCTCAAAATATCCCAACCACAGGGACAAGGTTCCTACCCTCCCACCCCCAATCCCAAGAATCCTATTCAGAATCAGGTTCCAGGTCTTGGCTCCTTGAACCTGCCTGGAAGACAGTCTAAGGAGTGTGTGTTTCCTACCTTATATCTCAGCACTGTTGTTCTGACCCTCAAGACGTTTCTTCTTCAGCAGGCTCGGCCCAGAAGACCGTGTGTGGCAAAGATCACGCTCAGCAGATATCCACTTGCTCCCATACATTTCCCAGCCTCCCCTGCAGTTGTTTGGGCCACGTAACAAATTCTGACCAAGGGAGAGTGACGTGCATCATTTTGGGGGCTGAGGTGCTTAAGAGCTGTCATGTGCTGTGACTGAGTGGTGCCCGCGCCCTCTCAATTCATATTTCAAGGCCCTGACTCTCAGCGTGGCTGAACTAGGGTTAAGGAAGGATTAATTAAATGAATGAAATGAAGTCATGAGCGTGGGACCCTGATCTGATAGGATTGGTACCCTTCTAAGAGGAGACACCAGAGAGCTCGCAGTGAGAAGGCGGCCATCAGCAAACCAGGGAGAGAGCTTTCACCAGGAACCAAATCGGTTGGCACCTTGATCTTGACCTTCTCAGCCTCCAGAACTGTGAGAAATAAATTTCTGTTGTTTCAGCCACCCAGTCTGTGGTAGTTTGTCATGGCAGCCTCAGATGACTAAGACACGTGCTTCCCCATCTCTCTCCCCGTGCTGTGGAGATTTTGGAGGCCACATGTTCCAGACAGCCCAGCTACCTGTTGTCTAATCCTCATCAGACTTTGTGTGAACAAGAAATAAGCCTTTCCTGTATTAAACCACTGAGATTTCAGGGTTTCTGTGTAACTTCAGCAAACCTAGCCTACCTTGAGCAATGCACAGAGAGCAATGCAGAGCAATGCAGAGAAAAGGACACGGTACGTACCATGTTTGTCCAAACAAGAGCAGAAGCAGAGGAGCTCCACTAGCGCTTCTCCCTCTGGCCCAGCTTGCCCCCCATGACTTTGTGTGGACCCAGTGAGCCCTGGATATTCAGACAGATGCGAACTCTGCTTTCTGGGTCCTGGGATTCAGCCAACAGTGAAGATGTAAACTGCTCAAGGAATCCCACTGAGGCCTCAAGTGAGAAAACAAGAGCTCCGGCTGCTAAAAAGTTGGGAAACCCTGGGAGATAAGGCATTGTCTCCAAACGGCCCCCATTGAAATGCAGACCAGTTTCCTGGAAGGGGTCACTCATTTATCCACTGACAACCAGGAGGTACTTTCTTAGGGATCGATTTCTCAGGGGAGGGCTGGAGGGACAGGCCCAGTGTCTCAGACCCGGGGTCACAAATTACAGGCAGACCACACAGCTTGGCCCAGGGTTACACCTCCTCTACCAATGGGGAGGTTTGAATTTTCATCAGGACCATGACTGTGCCCCTGTGACTTCCCCTGTGACTTCTCACTGGTATGCCCCTCTTGGGCCAGGTCACCTGCATGACCCTCTCTCTAAACCATCCATGAGAGAGGATGGAAGTGAACCTTGGGGCTTTGTTTTTATTCATTCATTCAAATGCTTGGCAAGACTTACCTACAAGCATCTTCTTCCATCTGACCGTCCAAATTCTTCTCCTCTTTTAAAGCCAAGCTCAACCCTAATCTCCCCTAAGAAGCCTTCCCTTACTCCCCCTTCCCTTTGTAATGTCTGCTGATCTCCTAAGAACCAACATTTATCGTATACCACTATGTACCAAGCCCTCCACAAGCTCATACTTCCTGTATGCCATCTCATCTGACCCTCTGGATCCTGAGGGAGGTGTGATCACCCCTACTTTAAATCTGAGGAAACAAGTTCAGAGAGGGAAAGTGACTTATCCAAAGTCACACAGCAGGCTGTCCAGTGGTTAGGACTCTGCGCTTTTACTGCCACTACCGAGGGTGCAGTTTCAATCCCTGGTCAGGGAATTAAGATCCTGCAAGTGTTGCACGGCCAAAAAAAAAAAAAAAAAAAAGCCAACAAAGAAAGTCGCACAGCAAAGCCTATCAGATTCCAGGCCTATCAGATTCCAAGACCCCTACGATAACCACCACTCTGTCTTGACCCCCCAGAGCTCAGTCTCCGTTATCGTCTGTTTCGAATTGCTCCCCAATCCCTGCAAGCTCGTTGAGGGTAGGGACAGCTTCTTTTAACTGGTTAATAATTAGCCCTTCTCCTTGGAGCAAAGACCTTGTGGTCAGTGCGGGCGGCAGGTGTGGGAAAGTGTGGGTGAAAATGTGGGCGTGGGGGAGTCAGCTGGAAGAATTAATGGCCGAAGGGCTTCTCCCACCTCAGGAGCTCTGCACCCAACTGAGCTGAGACTCCACAATGAACCAGTTACACGGTGCAAAACACCGACCCCGAAAACCTGCCACCCGTCTGAGCTTTCTTCAAAGAGCTCTCGCGGCCCTGGTCTCCTCGTGGGCCCTCTAGGGTGAGGCTGAGCCAGCAGCTGGAGGGAGGGAGAACAGGGTCTGGGGCTGGCACAGCAACCGACCCTGACTCAGATGGGCAGGCCCAGAACAGACTTTCCCCAGGGGGAGTCTGGATGACGCCTGCGGCTAAGTTGCCGGGAAAGAGCATCCCCCCCACCCCGACCCACCCCAAAAGAGCCAAGCAAAGTTTTGTGACTGCGACAGAGGTAAGAACGCTGGAAAGGAAGGCTGGAGACCTGTGTCCAAGTCCCAGCACTCCCACTGAGTGACCCAGCTAGATGACAACCTCTCTGGGCGTGTCCTCAGGTGTAAGATGATGGCGGAGCCTCCCTCGCAGGGCAGCAGGACAAGGCAATGGGATCCTGTCGGCTAAGCTGGGGGCTCCGGGCCTCCTTGCGCCATTCACTTGCTGTGGAACTTGGAGTAGGTCTCCTAACTTCTCTATGATTGATCTGTAAGAAACCGAAGAATGTTTTTAACTACCTGAAAGCAGGTATTATTAAATGGAAATAGAAAGAGTTTTTTAACTGAAAGCAGAGGGCTGGTCTGTATGTTCTCTCAGGGTCCCTTCCTGTTCTGTGTTTCCATGATTTAAAAACAAAACAAGGCACCAACAAAAACTTGGAACTGGAGAAGGGAGCCGAATGCCAGGGAGGCCGCTTTCTGAGCCACTCCCTCAACAAGCCAAACAAAACTGAGGTTATTCCGCCCCCTGGTGGACCCCTCTACCACTGCAGTCACTGCCAGCGCCGGCTAGGTTTCAGGAGATCTAGAATCACTTACGGCCATTCACCCATTCACTCGTACCTCACACATGAATTGAGGGTACCGCTCTGGGCCAAGTTCTACGCTGTACACTGGGGGTACAAAGGTGAATGACACTAGGACCCCTCCTTGAAGGGGACTTGTTATGATGTGATTCCTACTCATCTTCTGTGAAACGCATAGGATCTAAGTTATGTTCAGCTATGTTAAGTAGTTTAAATGGAGTCACAGTGGCCAATGTGAACTTCTATATTAGTGGTTTTGAAACATCTGGTATAGGACTTCTAGTGTTTTAGAGTGTCTTAAATCAAAGAGTGTTACTTTAGATATGAAGTTTGTCTGGCAACGTCCACAAAAAGACTTCATTGGAACAGGAGCAACTGATAGAGACAAGACCCCCTGGTGCATAACTGTCACACCCTACTGATGGACTCCTTACAAAGGGACCACTGAGCCGAGGGACTTGAAGGCTTCCTGATAGAGGACCAGCTCCACACTGCTGGGAGATGTTCAGAGGGTCGCGACCCAAGGCCCTGTTGGAGCAGAGGGTGACTCCCACTCATGCTTGTCCTGAGACCCATGTCTGGACCAGAGATTGTTGCTTGTGCAGAGATGTCTCCTTCCTGGACTCCTCCTTGGAGTGCTTCCTTACCTCCCCTTTCTATTTTCCCTACCCTGACCAACCTGTGTTGCGTGCTAACTGGGTGCAGTAAACTGAGTGATTCGTGAATTAAATATTGGCTGTGTTTCCTAGATCTCCAGTCCTGTGGTTCTTACTTGGCCTCACCGCTGGGCCTTGGTTACAGGGCTGCAGTCTAGCAGGACAGACAGACACACAGAGAGATCATTTTGATACAGCTAAATAAGGGCTCTGTTAAAGGTATGTATGGCTTGGGGAGAGGCAGGGGACATGTCAGGAAGAGCTTGGCAAGAAGAGGTGGTGGTTGAGTTTGATGACTGACTTGGCGTTCTTTAAGGGCCTTCTGGACAGAGATGGGTGTGTGAAGGCACAGGGCATATGTAAGGGACAACAGAATGTTTCATACGCTGGGGCCACAGTGTGGGTTGGGGGCACAGGGGGAGATGAATCTGAGAGCTGGCTGGTGGTCAGGGTGTAGGGGTTCTTGTGTGCCACGTGGATGGCTTGGATCCCATCCCTGGGTGATTGGGAATCCTTGAAGGGCTTTGAGCAGGGTACTGACATGGTTAGATGTGAATTTCTGTGAGTTCATTCTGGCTGCTTTGTAGAGAATGGGCTGTAGGACTGTAAGGCTGGTAAAGCTCTTGGGAGGGTTGCCAGATTTAAAAACAAATCAAAAGAAAAAAAAATAAACCAGGATGCCTGCTGAAATTGACATTTTAGATAGAGAACAATTTTTAGTATAATTCTATCCCAAATATTGTACGGGACATACAACAAATTATTGTTCGTGTATCTGAAATTCAAATTTAACTGGGCATCACATATTTTATCTGGAAGCCGTATCTCAGAGTCATCAAGGAGAGATGATGGAGGCTTGGACTAGGGTGGAGGCAGTAGAATTGGATAGAAGTGGAAAATTCAAGAAGTATTCTGAGATAGAAGTGGAAGAACTTGGGGACGACATGGATGAGGGAAAATGAGAGGGACATATCAAACATCACACCCAGTCTCAGTTTGGGCCGTTTGCTCTGTGCCGGGTCCTCTAACCGTACCCCATCCCAACCACCACACACATCGAGGTCAAGGGTCCTTGCTAAAACCTCCCTGAGAACCCCTGACCCCAGGAGCCAAGACATTCTGCAGCCCCCCGTCTGCAGCTCCTTCGCTTCCATACCTGCTTGGCTCTGCATTTTGGTCTCACCCCTTGTTCGGTCCGGCTAATCAGCCACGGGCTGATGCCTGGAGTCCAGCCAGGGCCACTTTAGGCCTCTGTTTTTTGCCTCTCTCTGCTCCACGCTTCACAACGGCTGGCATGGGGTGCCCAGCCCAGGCCTCCATGGCTGACCAGGACAGATCTTTCCTGTCAGGGAGGAAAATCCCAAACATTTCCGGAAGGCCGCACGTTTCCCTAGCGGCTTTCTCACCTGCAGAAGACTGGGACTGGAATGGTGGCCTGGCTTCTCAGAGTTTCTTGTGAGCTGACGGTGCCTCCCAGTGGCCACACAGCATAGTGCAGGCTGAGATGAGATGGGACACTGGTGTTTGGACGGGTTTCCAGGGAGATCTTTACACTCCCGACCTCTCCCCTGGCAGGGCACAGGGGTCCTGCCCCTGCTGGTGGCCACCCCTCAGCTCTCATGGATTTAAACAACGCATCTGTTTGGTGGAGCTGCTGGTAGACAGGTGGCCCAAGGTGACATCCGAAGGATTGAACAACTAGGCCCTGAGGTCTCTGTTCCTGGCAGGACTCAGGAAGACGCTCCGAGTCGAACGGGTGAGAGTCCCTTAAATCCCCAGCCTTCCATATCTGATAGAAACCACCCTACAAATCAAGGTAGCTGTGCTTCAGGATCCCCTTCCCCATACCTGCCTGTGGAGGGTAGGCAGGTCTCACAGATGGGTTCCCTACGGTGCACGTGCTGCCGGCCGGACAGTGGGCCTGGCTGCCGTAGAGGGTGGCTGCCCAGCTCTCCAGCACGCCACTGCCTTCTCTGGGGTCACAGCCAGTCAGAAAGAAACTAGCAAACGTCCCACCCACTCTCTCTTCCACACCAGAGCCTGTGAGTATGTGGCTAGAGCCAAGGTTCTGGGCCCCAAGCAGAGGAGGTGAGAGACATGGGGCCTCAGATGACCTCGCGGGCTGGCGTGCAAGGCTGGTATGGAGGAATTGAAAACGTCTTCTGAGGAGCCCGGCTCCAGAAATGCAGCTCCTCCCTTGCCCTCTGTCTCCAGGCACTTGCCTGGGGGCCTGGGAACACCCCAGGCTGTGGCGCGGAGGGTGAAGTAACCACGGGCCCAGCGCTATCTGGCTGGAGATGGTGAACTACCCCCTAGGAATGGCACACCCTCTGCTTTCTAGCAGGTTTGGGCCATCAGCCTCTGCCGTGGCCTCTGGGGGCCCTGGTCTCTATTGTCCAGGGCCCAGGACTTTGGAGAAATATGCAACTTATGTGCCTCATGTGTAAGATGGGAATAACGGTAATATTCACCTCAAAACTGCATGAGTTAGTCCATGTTTCGTTGTTTTTATTAAGGTGAATACTTCTTAGAGTCTGAGATTGAGTCTCTGCAAGGATCTAGACACCAGCTCGGGTCTAAAGTGCCTCAAGGTCTCTCCCTTTCCCTTCCTCGCTGGGTCCTCCAGTTGTCCACTTGAAAAATGAAACAGGAATCGTCCCATCTTTTCCATGGGCTGTGAGTCTCTCAGAGTGAGGCTCTCTGGAGGTTCTGTGGATCGGAGCGGGTTGTGGGGGGAGACCACGGTCATGGTCATTGAGTTGTGCAGCATCCCAGTTGTCTTCCAGTAAATAATGAACAGCAGTTTGCCTGACCTCCGGGGCTGAGGGGCTGTGGTCTGCCTGCGACATCAAGATATGCTCCGGAGGCTTCACCTTATGTCAGCCACCAGCCTACTCTATCCTAGACAGTTGCTTTAGTCCCACTTCCTGGTCGGCACTGAGAGATATGAATGTGGGAGGCCCAAGGTGGCCACCTTCTCTTCAGGCAAAGGGTCCATCTGCTGCAGACCAGCTCCGTCAATGTGAATTCCTTGCCATCACTGGGTTTCACAAGGCATCAGTCACCATTCGTGTCTCTGACCTGACCACCTGGCCAATGACCTCCTCAGGCAGGGGAAGAATTTCTCAGTCTCTCATGAGAAGCATTTGTCTTGGTTCAGGTGTGAAGTATGGATCTGGCTGTATGGTGTCCCAACATGGCTGATCAAAGCCTAAACACTAGAATCGCGCTCAACATGAGGGAGATGCTCATGCAGAGGGAAGCACGTGGGCACTGAGATTGAGGGAACGGCAGACTCATGACTCCCATGTATGTCACGCTCATCCGAGCAATGTGCTCATTGAGTGGTAGGGGGTGAAATCGCTTCACAAAACAGTGATTTTCATCTCTCTTTCTGGTCTGAGCACTTTTATGTTAATTCCTGCAAGTTAAACGCCATGTGATATGTACTTACCATCAGGGCCAACCTCCAGGTTTGTGGGTGCTTTGCTAACGGGCCCCAGCCTCCAGAGGTGGTGGGCTCAGATCACCACAGTCTAGAGCACGGGTCAGCAAATTTTTTCTGTAAAGGGTCAGATTTACATATTTTAGACTTTGTGGGCCATATGGTCTCTGTTGGCAGCCACAAAGCAGCCATAGACACCACGTAAAGAAGTGAGCATAACTGTGTTCCAATAGAACTTTATTTGCAAAAACAGATGATGGGCTGGATTTGGTCCTTGGGCTATGTAGTTTGCCAACCCTGGAGCTCAAATGAGACATAATTCTATAAGACTTCTCCAGAGGTGAATTACGAATCAGTCGCACAGGAGAGTGCCCTATGAAATATAGGGTCATCGAGGGTCTTCGTGGACATCTTAAATGGGCCTGTGTAGCTGGGTAGGTGGGCAGGGCATCTGGCTTCGGTCCCTCAACGGTATGTCCTGTGCCCATCCTCACAGAGCAGGCCATCTTGGCATTCTGGGTCTCCTAGACTGTGGTTGGATTAAGTCTAAATCTCAACCAGGTATGGGGATATATGTACACATATAGCTGATTCACTTTGTTATACAGCAGAAACTAACACATCATTGTAAAGCAATTATACTCCAATAAAGATGTTAAAAAAAAAATCTCAACCAGGACCATTGCACATAGGTAACTGCCCCTCGACTGTGCCAGACTGTTTGTGTTAGCTCACTGGCTGATGCTAAGCACACCACTAGCCAACCCTGGGCCACCCCTCGCCCCGCCTGTCTAAGGAGAGAAGGGACGTGAGGATTGCCAGGGTGGGACGGTGCTGCCATTCATGGAAGGCATAGGAAGAGGAGGTTTATGTGGTATGATGAGTTTGGTTTGGGGTGTATTGATTTTAAGACGGCTGTGGAACATCCCAGTGGACGTATCCAGCAGGTAGTTTCCTACAAGCATTCATATACCTAAATTCAACTCTGCTCACGCTGCTAAAGAAGAGACAAAATGACAATGGAAAGTATTCTAGGGATTCTATCTCCCCTTCGGCCAAGCAAACGTGTTCTGGAATGCATGTGAGACGAAGAGGTGGGTTTGGTGGGTCTGCTGTTTCTTCAGCGGGTCTCAGTTCTCCCATGCCTGTCATGGTAGGACCATTTCCCTGGGCTGAGGATGGGCTGTGCATTTAAAGATGCCATTGTACATGGTGTGTGTGTGTGTGTGTGTGTGCGGGTGTGCACGCGCGTGTGTGTACGTACACACGCATGAGCATGCCATGCTTTCTGGGAACATTATTTCACTTTGGGGGTATTTTTATGGGTATATTCAATTTTTGCCTAAAATTGACTGTAGAATGTAGACCTGAATGGACTGTGACACCACTGTAAATAGAAGTAGAAGGTGGCGGGGAACAACACTGCTTCAGAGAGTCTGGGGATTCACTGGCTCGTAGGTGGCAGATGGAGGAGTGAGTGGGGTTTGCAGAGCGAGGCTAGAGAGTAAGGATGTGCTGTCATTTATCAGCGGGGCAGGGAGGATGCCGAACCTGCAATGGAGCCTGAGACCGAGCGGTGGGTGAGTTGGAAGGGAGTATTCCAGGAGAAGGGGTGGAATGCTGCTGAGAGGTGGGAGAAGGTGAGGACTGAGAAATGACCTTCAGCTTTGGCGACACAGAGGCTGCTGGTGACCTTGGTAAGAGCAGTGTCAGAGGGAGGGGCCAGGAAGCGGGGAGGGGTGAGTGAAGGTGAGAAAGTGGGCACAGAGGGTGAAGAGGACTCTTTCAAGAAGTGTGGCTGTCGGGGGCAGGGGGACAGATTGGTAAAGCAGAAAGGTTTCCATCCTTCAGCTGCAACTCCTTTGTATCATGTCATCTAGTTGGGGTGGGTGAGATTAGGAATTCTGTCCATTTCTGCCAGCATCTCATTTGCCTCCAAGACCCTTGCTCGAAAGAGCCTAGTTTGCTAGGGCTGCCCTAAAAAAGGACCCCAGACTGGGTGGTTAATTGTCTCATAGTCCTGGAGGCTGGAAGTCTGAGATCAAGGCTCCAGCAGGGTTGGTTCCTGCCGAGGCTGTGAGGGAGCATCTATTCCAGGCTCTCCCCCAGCTTCCGGTCATCTGCTGGCCATCTTCGGCTTTCCGGGGCTTGTCGATGCATCACCTGGATCTCCACTTTCATTTTCACATGGCGTTCTCCCTGTGTGTGTGTCTCTGTGTCCAAATTTCTCCCTTTTGTAAGGACATCGTTATGTGGGAGGAAGGCCCACCCTACTCCAGTGTGACCTCATCTTACCTAATTACATTTGCAATGACCCTATTTCCAAATAAGGTCACATTCACAGGTACCTGGAATTAGGACTCTAAAATATGAATTTGTTGGGGGGAGGTGCACAATTCAACTGAAAACCAGCCTTTTGGTCTCCTTTCTTTCCACTTCCTCTCCAATTTTCTGGCCAGAGATCATCCTGTTCCTCGCCATTCATGTCTCTGCATCCCCCTCCTCCGGCTGCCTCACCACCTCCATCCCTCCTTCCCAGATGACCCCTCTGCAGATAAGATCTAACTCCTCAGCTTGCAGTGACCAATTTACCTCCCCACTCTTGGGACCTTAACACCTCACTTACACCAATGGACAGATCATCCAAACAGAAAATTAACAAGGAAACACAAGCTTTAAATGACACAATAGGCCAGATAGATTTAATTGATATTTATAGGACATTCCATCCAAAAATAGCAGATTACACTTTCTTCTCAAGTGCGCACGGAACATTCTCCAGGATAGATCACATCTTGGGTCACAAATCAAGCCTCAGTAAATTTAAGAAAACTGAAATCATATCAAGCGTCTTTTCTGACCACAATGCTATGAGATTAGAAATCACTTACGGGGAAAAAACGTAAAAAACACAAACACATGGAGGTTAAAGGATACGTTACTAAATAACCAAGAGATCACTGAAGAAATCAAAAAAAATACCTAGAGACAAGTGACGATGAAAACATGACGATCCAAAACCTATGGGATGCAGCAAAAGCAGTTCTAAGAGGGAAGATTATAGCTATACAAGTCTACCTCAAGAAAAAACAAACATCTCAAATAAACAATCTAACCTTACACCTAAAGGAACTAGAGAAAGAAGATCAAACAAAACCCAAAGTTAGCAGAAGGAAAGAAATCATAAAGATCACAGCAGAAATAAATGAAATAGAAACAAAGAAAACAATAGCAAAGATCAATAAAACTAAAAGATGGTTCTTTGAGAAGATAAAGTTGATAAACCATTAGCCAGGCTCATCAAGAAAAAAAGGGGGAAGACTCAAATCAATAAAATTAGAAATGAAAAAGGAGAAGTTACAACAGACACCGCAGAAATACAAAGCATCCTAAAAGACTACTACAAGCAACTCTATGCCAAGAAAATGGACAACCTGGAAGAAATGGACAAATTCTTAGAAAGGTATAACCTTCCAAGACTGAACCAGGAAGAAATAGAAAATATGAACAGACCAATCACAAGTAATGAAATTGAAATTGTGATTAAAAATCTTCCAACAAACAAAAGTCCAGGACCAGGTGGTTTCACAGGTGAATTCTATCAAATATTTAAAGAAGAGCTAACACCCATCCTTCTCAAACTCTTACAAAAAATTGCAGAGGAAGGAACACTCCCAAACTCATTCTACGAGGCCACCATCACCCTGATACCAAAACCAGACAAAGATCCTACAAAAAAAGAAAATTACAGACCAATATCACTGCTGAATATAGATGCAAAAATCCTCAACAAAATACTAGCAAACAGAATCCAACAACACATTAAAAGGATCATACACCATGATCAAATGGGATTTATCCCAGGGATGCAAGGATTCTTCAATATATGCAAATCAATCAATGTGATACACCATATTAACAAACTGAAGAATAAAAACCATATGATCATCTCAATAGATGCCGAAAAAGCTTTTAACAAAATTCAACACCCATTTATGATAAAAACTCTCCAGAAAATGGGCATAGAGGGAACCTACCTAAACATAATAAAGGACATATACGACAAACCCACAGCAAACATCATTCTCAATGGTGAAAAACTGAAAGTATTTCCTCTAAGATCAGGAACAAGACAAGGATGCCCACTCTTGGCACTATTATTCAACATAGTTTTGGAAGTCCTAGCCATGGCAATCAGAGAAGAAAAAGAAATAAAAGGAATACAAATTGGAAAAGAAGAAGTAAAACTGTCACTGTTTGCAGATGACATGATACTATACACAGAGAATCCTAAAGATGCCACCAGAAAACTACTAGAGCTAATCAATGAATTTGGTAAAGTTGCAGGATACAAAATTAATGCGCAGAAATCTCTTGCATTCCTATACACTAATGATGAAAAATCTGAAAGAGAAATTAAGGAAACACTTCCATTTACCATTGCAGCAAAAAGAATAAAATACCTAGAAGTAAACCTACCTAGGGAGACAAAAGACCTGTATGCAGAAAACTATAAGACACTGTTTAAAGAAATTAAAGATGATACCAACAGATGGAGAGATAAAGCATGTTCTTGGATTGGAAGAATCAATATTGTGAAAATGACTATATTACCCAAAGCAATCTACAAATTCAATGTAATCCCTATCAAATTACCAATGGCATTTTTTACAAAACTAGAACAAAAAATCTTAAAATTTGTATGGAGGCACAGAAGACCCCGAATAGCCAAAGCAGTCTTGAGGGAAAAAAACGGAGCTGGAGGAATCAGACAGCCTGACTTCAGACTATACTACAAAGCTACAGTAATCAAGACAATATGGTACTGGCACAAAAACAGAAATATAGATCAATGGAACAGGATAGAAATCCCAGAGATAAACCCACGCACCTGTGGTCAACTAATCTATGACAAAGGAGGCAAGGGTATACAATGGAGAAAAGACAGTCTCTTCAATAAGTGGTGCTGGGAAAACTGGACAGCTATATGTAAAAGAATGAAAGTAGAACACTCCCTATCACCATACACAAAAATAAACTCAAAATGGATTAGAGACCTAAATGTAAGTCCGGACACTATAAAACTCTTAGAGGAAAACATAGGAAGAATATTCTTTGACATAAATGACAGCAAGATCGTTTTTGATCCACCCCCTAGAGTAATGGAAGTAAAAACAAAAATAAACAAATGGGACCTAATGAAACTTAAAAGCTTTTGCAAAGCAAAGGAAACTAAAAACAAGACGAAAAGACAACCCTCAGAATGGGAAAAAATATTCACAAATGAATCAACGGACAAAGAATTAATCTCTAAAATATATAAACAGCTCATGCAGCTCAATAACAGAAAAAGAAACAACCCAATTCAAAAATGGGCAGAAGACCTAAATAGACATTTCTCCAAAGAAGACATACAGATGGCCAAGAAGCACATGAAAAGCTGCTCAACATCACTAATTATTAGAGAAATGCAAATCAAAACTAGAATGAGGTATCACCTCACAGCAGTTAGAATGGGCATCATCAGAAAATCTACAAACAACAAGTGCTGGAAAGAGTATGGAGAAAAGGGCACCCTCTTGCACTGTTGGTGGGAATGTAAATTGATACAGCCACTATGGAGAACAGTATGGAGGTTCCTTAAAAAACTAAAAATAGAATTACCATATGACCCAGCAATCCCACTACTGGGCATATACCCAGAGAAAACCATAATTCAAAAAGACACATGCACTCCAATGTTCGCTGCTGTGCTATTTACAATAGCCAGATCATGGAAGCAACCTAAATGCCCATCGACAGACAAATGGATAAAGAAGATGTGGTACATATATACAATGGAATATTACTCAGCCATAAAAAGGAACGAAATTGGGTCATTTGTAGAGATGTGGATGGATCTAGAGACTGTCATATGGAGTGAAGTAAGTCAGAAAGAGAAAAACAAATATCGTATATTAATGAATAGATGTGGAACCTAGAAAAGTGGTACAGATGAACCGGTTTGCAGGGCAGAAAGAGAGACACAGATGTAGAGAACAAATGTATGGACACCAAGGGGGGAAAGCAGTGGGGGATGGGGGTGGTGGTCGGATGAATTGGGGGATTGGGATTGACATGTATACACTGATGTGTATAAAATGGATGACTAATAAGAACCTGCTGTATATAAAAAAAATTATCTCCCCACTCTCAATTAAAATTTCTAAATAACTGGGAAGAGGGACGGGGAAGGAGGCAAGAGAGGAAAAATGCTATTTAATTCCATCTGATTTTCAGCCAAAGGGAGGGCTGACACCTTCATGGACTTTAGATGATTACAATCCAGTCTTGAAAAGATGTTTTGGACTTCCCTGGTGGTGCAGTGGTTAAGAATCCGCCTGCCAATACAGGGGACACGGGTTCGAGCCCTGATCTGGGAAGATCCTGCATGCCGTGGAGCAACTAAGCCCGTGAGCCACAACTACTGAGTCTGAGCTCTAGAGCCCACGAGCCACAACTACTGATCCGACGTGCCACAACTACTGAAGCCCGTGTGCTCTAGAGCCCGTGCTCTCCAATAGGCGAGGCCACCGCAATGAAATCTTGCATGCAGCAATGAAGACCCAATGCAGCCAAAAAAGAGAAAAAAGAAAAAAGATGTTTTTGTTGATTTTTCATGCCATAAGTAAGAGCTTATAAGAATAGTCAATCAAACTCCTGAAAATAGAAAGAAATGATCAGGAAACGAGAAAAGTCACTGTAGCTTTAAATACCTGTTTTACAACTGTGAACAGTCATTCTCTGCCATCTACTGGCCACAGCTACAATCGGTAAATGATCCTTGCTCTTTGGAGCCAGGGCCCCCGTTAGAGGTAGAGGAGTGGCCCTGGATCACTGAATGGTCCTCGCAAGTGTCTTTGTGTGTGGACATGGCTTAGAGCGACATGTCTCGTGGAGCACCAAGGCCCACAGTCAAGATGGGACCCTGGCCGGCCAGGGAGCCCCACAGCTGCCTGGTGGTGTTCTGGTCTGAAGTGCCAGAAGCCAGAGGAGAGAAGGCTGCAGATTCGAAGGACAGAGCAGACCTGGGATGCGAGGGAACAGCGAGGCCCTCTCCAGCCGCCTACAGTGTGCCTGAACAGGACACTGTGTCCGTTCATCCGACATACAGACGTGTCTTTCTTTTATGAAATAATGTTTTCTTTAATCTTTCTCTGATATAAAAAGTAATGCATGCTCATTATAAAACATTTACATGTACCAAACAAGTACAAAAGTAAGGTTGGCACCAGAGGGTGACTTGGGGGGGCTTTACCGTAATCTCCATCAGTGCCCGAAAACTCACTGCAAATACATATGCAGTTTAAGGAAAAACTCTGCTCGCTGTGCAGAGCAGCTTGCAGTTCAAGAGAAAGTCCCTGGCCTTTCTTTCAATGGCTTCTAAAGCTTCCTTTATAGACTTCCTGGAGGGTCTGCTGCCTGCAGTGCTACCACCTAGGGGTGACTGCTGTCTACCATTTTTGTGCCTGTGTGTTACCTTTTTAAAATTTATTTTTTATTGAGATACAATTAACATATGACAGTATTAGTTTCAGGTGTACAACATAATGATTCGAGGTTTGTATATATTGTGAAATGATCACCACAATAAGTTAACATCCATTGCTGCACACGAGACTTCCCTGGCGGTCCAGTGGTTAAGATTCTGCACTTCCACTGCAGGGGGCCACAGTTCGACCCCTGGTTGGGAAACTAAGATCCCACAAGCCACGGCCTAAAAAAAAAAGTCCATCGCCGTACAGAGTTGCATTTTTTTTTGTGTGTGATAAGAACTTTTAAGACCTAGTCTCTTAGCAACTTTCAAATATACAATACAGTATTGCTAGCTATAGTCATCATGCTGTACACTACATGTCTTATCTTTATGTATTATCTTTAAATCTGATTTTTTAAATTTAGGACATTCGGTACATACCTGCTTATATCTCGTTTTTCACTCAATGTTACATCTTTGCATTTTTCCATGTCACCATTCCTCTGCAACATTATTTGTAAAGGCTGCATAGTATTTTATCCATAAAAATCTGCAATGTGTTGACCTACCTTCCAGTTAGGAAGGCTATGTAGCTTGTTTCCAGTTTTTTGCCCTAATGGAGTATGCTGGGATGAACCTCTGTGGACTTCCGCCTCTGTGCTCCTCTAGGATCATTTCCAAAAATCGGAATTACTACTATGAATGCTTCCAGGCTCTTGATACACATTGCCATATTGCCCCTAGCAAGGTGATGTTCATTTACCCTTTGACAAGCAGCAGACATGCTTGTTTTCCCTCGCCTTTGCCAGCACTGGAGTTATAAATGACATACGCTACTGGATGCCAGGCAGTAGACTACGTGCTAGAAACACCATAGCAAGGAAAGTTAAAAAAAGAACGTGGTCTCTGCCTCCACAGAGTTCCTGACGTGGTGGGAGAGAGCGACCTTGATCAAATAATGAATGTATAATTACAAACTGGGATGAGTGCTCTGGGGGAGAGGAAAGGGTGTGAGGAGAGCTTAGCACAGGAGGAGTTGGCTTTGGCTTGAGAGCGGGCAGAGAGAAGTCAAGGACAGAAGTCCCATGTGGCTGAAGCCAAGAGAATGGGGGCGGCAGGACGTGGGAGGGGGCTAGAGTCAGTGACAGTCAGACCCACTGGGCCTTGTAGGTCCCGGGAAGAATTCCGGAGAGCCACTAAAAGTTTTAAACAGAAGCGTGGTGGTGTGGTCAAATTTGCCTTTTGAGAATCACTTTTTCATTTGTTTTTGGCCGTGCCACGTGGCATGTGGGGTCTTAGTTCCCCGACCAGGGATGGAACCCGTGCCCCCTGCAGTGGAAGCGTGGAGTCTTAACCACCGGATCGCCAGGGAAGTCCTGAGAATCACTTTTTTTAAATTAAAAAATGTTTACATTGTGGTAAAAAAAACTAACAGAAAATTTATCACTGTTGCTTAATTTTTTTCCTGCCCTTTTCTCCCTCCCCTCAGCCCCTGGCCGCTACCATTGTACTTTCCGTGTCTATAAATCTGACTACTCTAGGTGCCTCATATAAGTGTAATTACGCAGGTTTGTCTTTTTGAGACTGGCTTACTTCCTCAAGCTTAATTCATATTGTACCATGTGTCAGAATTTCCTTCCTTTTAAAAGCTGAATAATATTCCACTGCATGTATATACCACGTCTTTTTTCTTCATTCATCTGTCAGTGCATCCTTGGGTTGCTTCTGTGTTTTGGCTCTTGTGAATAATGGGGGTACAAATATCCCTTTAACTCCTCGTTTTCAATTCTTTTGGGTTTATTCCCAGAAATGGGATTGCTGGATCATATGGTAGCTCTATTTTTAAATTTTTGAGTAACTTTCAGATTCGCTTTTAGGAAGCAAATTCAGCAAGGCTGATTCTGTTGCCTACAAAGCAATAAAAAATAGTACTGTGTAGCTGCTGAAAGCTATTATCTTCTTGGACTAAATTAATATAATTTACTAGGTACATACACACACGTGAACTCCTCCAAAGGTAAAAGAGCTCAGTATGAATAATTAAATGTATACACATTTCGGGAACACCCATTTTATACAGACTTGTGTCTTTAAGTGCTTTGAGGGACAATATTTGTTAACCAAATATCGCTGAGCACTTGGTGTCTGTGAGGCATTGTGGGAAAATGCAAAAGCTTCTAGTGGCAACAACACCCTTTGTTGTGTGGCGTTTTAAAAATAGTGGTACCAAGGGAAGGTTCTAAGTATTCAGGGGAGGCATGAGTCGTGGGGAAAGGCTACCAGGAGGAGGTGACATTTGGGTGTGATAGGGTTTGGGCAGGTGGAGTGGTAGGGGCTGGACCAGGCGGCTGGCACAAGCATGAGAAGGTCAAGAGAGGGACATTCTGGGGGAGAGGTGGGCGGAAGAGATTGAGAGCTTTAATGCCAGGCTGAATTGGTACTTCTGTGGTAAGCGGGGGTGAGGGGTCTGGAGTGGGTATGATTAGGGGAATGACATCAAAGCAGTGCATTGGAAAGGTAAGTCTGGCAGTGATGTGTGTAGGATAGACTGAAAGGGAGAAGTACTGGCAGCTGAGAAATTAGTTAGAAAGGGATTAGGAGGGCTACCCCAGGACTGAAGTAATGAGGGTTTGAATTCAGTGGCAAGGAGGGGCCGGATGGAGGGGACTGAAGGACTTGATCTTGGCCTCTCTTCTGTGGATGTCCCATAACACCTTTTCTCCCTTCCCCTCCCCTCTCCTCCTTCCCTCTTTCCTTTCTCCCTCTCTCCTTCTTTTCAAAAAAATATTACATATCTCTTATGATGACCAGTCTTACTCATTTTGGTTTCCTTCCGAACCTTGCATACTGGCGTACACTTAGCAGGTGGTTGATTAATATTTGTTGTTTGTCGTTGGTGACTGATTAGAAGTAGGGCAGGTGCCAAAAATAACCAAGGATTCAAACCTGGGTGATGGAAGACGGCAGGATGCCAGGGGAAGTTGGGCAGGGTCAATGTCAGGGTCAATCTGAGCTACTGGCAGGTTAGGCAGCTGACTTGAAATCTTGGGATGTAGCTAGAAGAGAGAGAAATTTTAAGGAGAATCCCCACCTTCACCCCCACTCCAGCTGGGGCATGCCATGCGGCTGCTTCCCACTAGCTCTCTATTTTGCACCCTAATTCTTTCTTAACTTTCTCCGTTCTATTTTGTTTTCGTTTTCTGGACTTCCTTTAGTTAGATGTAGTACATCCTGGAACGAACCCCTAGTTTTTGTCTTTTTGCTCCCAGCTTTCTACCTCCTGTTTGGCTCTATTTTCTAGAAGATGGTCTCGACTGTATCTTCCAATACTTGTAAGGAAGTTTTGACCTATGACCTCACGTTGCTGCCCCTTATCATACAGACACTCAGTAGGGAGGAAGGAGAGGAATGATACTGGATGTGGAGCCAGCCTGGCGGGCCGCACTTTTGTATCTTTGTTTATATCCCATATCTCATTCCTAGTGTTATTCGCGCCTTCTTTTCCTTGATGAAATCTTTAAAAAAAAAAATAAATCATTTGCGGGGGCTGAATCGGCAGATTGCGATGGACATATACACACTTCTATATATAAAACAGGCAACTAATAAAGACCTAATGTATAGCACAGGGCCCTCTACTCCATACTCTGTCATGGCCTATATGGGAAAGGAATCTAAAAAGGAGTGGATATATATATACGTATAACTGACTCACTTTGCTGTACCCCTGAAACTAACACAATATTGTACATCAACTATAGTCCAATAAAAATGGTTTGAAACTCATTTTGGCTTCCTTGATTCTTTGTCTTTATTTCTACTGTGCTTATTATTCTTTCCTTGTAATTCCTTTATCTTTGCTTATTATGAAATCTTTTTGTTGATTTCCTTATTTTTTCTCCATACGTCAAGCACAGAAATTTCTGAAAACATAGACAAAAATAAAGAGTTAACAAAAGGCATAAAGGCCAGTCATATTTTAGCGTAAGCATAATTTTGGTGCAAGCACTCTTCTGTGCATATACACGCCCAACGCACACACAGACATGTCTTTTTGGAAGAAAAAGTCTAATATTAAATATAGTTTCGTAGTTGTCTTTTACCTTTCATTTGATATTCTGTTGTGAACCGTCTCTCGTGTCAAATGCAGAGTTCCGACGTTTTCTTAAGCAGTCAAGAAACATCTTTACCCCAAAGAAATCACACTCAGAGCCTCGAGGAGCAGAAGACATGTAGTCAGGGTCCCAGGTAGACGCCCACTGGAAGCGGGCTTCGGCCCACGTTGGGCGTGAATCTCGGGGGCGGGGACTCAGCGTTCATTTGCATAACCAGAATGAAATGCGATGTATGTTCAAGTGAAAGCCATAGTTTTCCTTTAAAGCAATTATTTCAAAGAATGAGACTTCAGTCACTTAAACGGAAAGAAGTTTTGCAAGCTCTTGACCCGAGCTTACGTTCACCCTCAGTACAAATGGGGTCAATCTCCCTGGCATTGTCTCCCGAGGCGGCCCGCCATAGACCTCCTCATGCTTACTCCTCAGCACGTGTGAATCTTCTGTTCAGAAGATTCGCCTGCTGAGGACTAAAGCAAGACAGAGACCTTAATTTTTGGAGGCCTTGCAGAAATAAGCAGGGCTGATGTGTGTGAAAAAAAATAGACCTAACGAGAAAGCTTGCCGTTTGGCCAACTCGTCAGCCCTGCCACTCTCGGTGCACAGACTCAGAGTTTATTCTGGTTTCGTTTTGGCTTTCTTACGAAGGTATTTCTGCGTGGGTCTACCGCCTGGCAAGCAAGGGACTCGTTGGCCGCCCGGAAGCACTCTGCGAGCCGCAACCGCGACCGGGTGAAACTGGAATTAAGGGAAAGCCTGAGGAGAAGTGGTCAGCGACTCAGGCGTTACCATGACGCCTTTGTGCTGGAAGCGCCGTGGGCTTCACCTAGGCTCCGGGAGCTGCATTTCTCGCGGTGGTAGTACTGCTTTTCGTGCTTTTCAATCTCCCGAGTCCGATTCTCCGTGTAACGTCGTTTTCTGCACGTGGAAGGTTATGTAGATGGGTGAATTCCTTCTTTGGTTTCCTGTTGTCTTCCGCAAGATGTAATGTTTGCGAACCCTGCAGATGTTCTCGCGTTACTGTGGGTGCTGCTGTTCGGTGTGCCTCTCGGCTCATCACGGACTGTTGTATTTCCGTTTTCTGTTGATAGACGTTCGGCTTGAGTGCAGCCTCAGGCCCTCTCAACACTATGAGAGATGTTCTTGCACGTCCCACCTAGTGGTACGACGGACGTGGCCTTCGATTTAGCTTCCATTTTACTAAGTAGTGGTGATTTTCTTCCTAAGTAGTCATACCATTTCAGACTTCCTGTGAGAGAAATTGATCAAAGTGTGTACTTCACTTTTCATTTCTCTAATGCCAATTTTTGCTTTTTCGTCCAAAGAGATTGTAGCAGGGTACCCTCGCCAGCACTATATCAACATTACGTTGTTTTTCACATGCTGAGCAACTCCTGCTGTTTTCAGGCTTTTACAAATTTTAAAACAAATTTATTTATTTCTGGCTGCATTGGGTCTTCGTTGCGGTGCGCGGTCTTCTTCTGGTGGCTTCCCTTGTGGCGGAGCTGGGGCTCTCGGTTCTCCTTCTGGTGGCTTCTCTTGTTGCAGAGCTGTGGCTCTTGGCGCGCGGGCTTCAGTAGTGGTGGCTCGTGGGCTCTAGAGCGCAGGCTCAGTAGTTGTGGCGCACAGGCTTAGCTGCTCCGGGGCATGTGGGATCTTCCCAGACCAGGGCACGAACCTGTGCCCCTTGCATTGGCAGGTGGATTCTTAAGCACTGCGCCACCAGGGAAGTCCCTCAGGCTTTCACAAGTTTTGACCATCTGGTAGGTATCAAATCCATCGTTTAAAGCGTCGGCATAGAATTGCACTGTGTGGATGAGCCATCACTTGTTCTAATCAAGGCATGTAGATAGTTTCCAATTTTTCTATTTTATAATCAAAGCAGCGGTTATCCAATTACTTCCTTAGAATAAATTCCAGGAGTGGAAATGCTGGACTGAATGTTCCACACATGAAAATTTTTGATCCGTATTACCGAGCTGCCATTCGGCAAGCTTGTACAAGTCTATGTTGCCATCTGCAGTATTTGCGTGCCTTTCCCCCCATACCCGTTTCAAAAGCAGCTTTAAAAAAAAAATCTAAGTGATGTATATACCTAATTTTAAAGGTCAAATGACGCAAGGCTTTCAGGAGAGCAAAACCCCAAACTGCTTTTCCCCATCCCAATTCCCACTTCCCAGAAACCACCAGTTTACATCCTTAGCCGTTTCATCTGTCTGCTTCTCTATCTCATAATACGCTTCTACTGCTCTTTCTTCATTTTGTTTTAAACTGTGGCAGACTCAGCTAGTTGCCCACCCTGATACCAATTTCTTCCTCAGCCTTCAAAGGTAGGTCAGAATTCCTGAGCCTTTCCAGGGTTCTGAAGCATTAAAATCGCCTGGTCACCACCTGGCTGCTGTTAGCTGCTCTCCTGAATTTTTTTCAAATAAATTTTATCTATCATCTATCTATCTATCTATCTATCTATCTATCTATCTATCTATCTATGTATCTACCTATTTTTGCCTGAATTGGGTCTTCATTGCTGTGCGTGGGCTTTCTCTAATTGCGGTGAGTGGGGGCTACACTTTGCTGCGGCGTGTGGGCTTCTCATCGCAGTGGCTTCTCTTTTTGTGTGCAGAGCATAGGCTGTAGGCGCGCGGGCTTCAGTATTTGTGGCTCGCAGGCTCTGGAGCACAAGTTCAGTAGTTATGGCGCACGGGCTTAGTTGCTCCGGGGCCTGTGGGATCATCCCGGACCAGGGCTGGAACCTGTGTTCCCTGCGTTGGCAGGCGGATTTTTTTTTTTTTTTTTTTTTTTTCTGTACGTGGGCCTCTCACTGTTGTGGCCTCTCCCGTTGCGGAGCACAGGCTCCGGACGCGCAGGCTCAGCGGCCATGACTCACTAGCCTAGCCGCTCCGTGGCATGTGGGATCTTCCCGGACCAGGGCACGAACCCGTGTCCCCTGCATCGGCAGGCGGAGTCTCAACCACTGCGCCACCAGGGAAGTCCTGGCAGGCGGATTCTTAACCACTGCACCACCAGGGAAGCCCTGCTCTCCCCCTTTTGTCAGTATGAATTTATCATTTTTCTTTTTATTCCTTTACTGTCATTTAGTGGGGTTTTGTGGATGGCGTGGAGATAAATGGATGTATTTAATCTACCATTTTCCACCTGAATTCTCAAGATCCTGTAGATTTTATTTTTTATTTTTTTATTGTGATTTTTTATTTTGGCTGCGCCACACAGCTTGCGGGATCTCAGTTCCCCGATGAGGGATGGAACCCGTGCCCCCTGAAGTGGAAGCTCAGAGTCCCAACCACCGGACGGCCAGGGAATTCCCGATAATGTAGATTTTAGAAAAATGAAAAGAAACCCTTTGAAAACGATTCCAATAGTATCTGTTTTACTAAGGCCCCTCTGAAAATAGGATAACATTGGGGACACGGGATGGACCTTAAACCACATGCAATCCCACCCTTTTCTTTTTCGAAGGACGCAGCCGAGCGCCCCCTCGTGGAGTATGTTGCCCAAGCCAGTCTGACTTGTCCCTCGGGCCTCTTTGCCCTGGGCCCAGAGCTTCACCATCCTGGCGGGCCACCAAGGGACTCGGGGAGTTTCTAAAAATCCCATGCCCAGGACTCCACCCTGGGCCAATTAAATGATTCTCTCAGGGTGTGGGGATTGGGTATCAGCGTTGTTTAAGCTCTCAAGTGGTTCTCAAGTGCAGGATCACTGTCCTAGGCCAAGAAACTCACTGATTTAGCCCACCGGTAACAGCACGGTAATATCTGGGCAATAAGACGTCCAGCCCGTGCCCTTGTTATGCAATTACTTTTGTGTGTTGTCCAGATTCGGAATGGTGTCTATTTTCATGCCTTAATTTCACAAGCCTGTATTCTGTTAATTTGATTAACAAAGAACACTTTATGCTAACTTTGCTGGCGGCATTAATATCGCACTCCCCTGTGCCACACTCCTTTAGCAGAGGCATACGATTTAGCTTAGTCCTCACATCACATTTACACCCTCCAGTAAGTCTTCATGAGAGAGTGAAAACTGTCGAGTGATGCGGCCACTTTTCTCTCTCTGGATTTTTGCATCGTCGGAGTGCAGCAATGGCAGAGAATTTTATGCACTTAATGGCTATTATTGTGATTAAAATGTGGACACTTCAGTCGTAGTCACCAGAATCCGCCATTATGATGAACTGGTCTAATATCTCTATTTATTAAGTCACAGGCTGGGTTCCATCCTCCCCCACCCCACCCCACCTCCAGCGTGACTGAGAACAGGCTTAATTCCTAGAGGGGCTCGTCAGCCTCGCTGAGTTTTAGTTCTGGCCTGCAGATAGCATAGTCATCACTCATTATGGTTATCAGAGGAAACCAAGATGGATCGATATATATCATGACTACTGGAGGAGGGGAAACTCCAACAGGTTTAGAGTAAAGGATGTGCTGAAGGGATTCCCTGACGGTCCAGTGGTTAGGACTCCTCGCTTTCACTGCAAGGGGCATGGGTTCGATCCCTGGTCGGGGAACTAAGATCCCACATGCCAAGCGGCATGGCCGCACAATAAAAATGAATAAATCCTGCAGAAACATAAAAAATAAAAAAGATGAAATCTTGCCATTTGCGACAACGTGGATGAACCTTGAGAGTGTTATACTCAGTGAAATAAGTCAGACAGAGACAATACCGTCTGATTTTACTCATATATGGAAGATAAGAAACAAACAAACAAAACAAGAGAAATGGACAGACCAATACAAAGAAAAACAAATGCGTGGATACAGAGAACAGAGCAGTGGTTACCAGAGGGCAAGTAGGAGGAGGGCCAAATAGGGAAAGGGGATCAACTGTATGGTGATGAATGGAAACTAACGTTTTGGTGCTGAGCACGCTGTAGTGTGTACAGAAGTTGAAATGTAATGTTGTACACGTGAAACTTATAATGTTATAAACCAGTGTTATCTCAATGAAAATAAACTACAAGAACCCCTGTAGGGAGCCGAGGACTGGCAGGAGCCTGAGTCCCTGGCTGCTTCCTGGAGCGCGCGCCTTGCTCACCTTCCTCTGGACTTGATCGACGTGGAACAGAATAAGGACCCAGTTTAGACCGCTGTAATTTTGCGTTTTCTGTCACATGGCATCAAACTTATTCCTAAATCATAGACATTATATATACCTTTGCTTCTAGGGAAGAAGAGGGTCTGATGGTCTGGTGCTTTTTCACCCGCCCTCCCACACCACAGGGACAAAAGGAGAATCCTAAAAGCTTCCAGAGAGAACAGACAGGTCACACACCAAGACTCAAGAATCAGAATTGCATTAGTTTCCCAACAGCGACACTAAAAGGTAGAAGGCAATACAGCAATGCATTCAAAATGCTGAAGGAAAACTTTCTCCAAACCAGAATTTTATACACAACCAAAGTTTAGATATGGAACGAACTTAAGAGTGGCTACGTGACCTGCTTTGGTCATTGGAATGTGGGCAGAAGAGACACGTGTCACTTCGGAGCAGCAGCGTGAGGGTCATCTCTGGTTAGCCGCATCCTCTTCTCCTCTGGCTTGACACTGGTGATGCTCCAGACAAAAGCTGCTCCATCCCCTGGGTCCGGGGACAAAGATGAGGCGCAGCACAGAGCTCCAGGCAACCCATGAGGGACATGTAACACGCCGGAGGAGACATGTTTCTTGTTGGAAGCCAGCGAGGTGTTGGGGCCGTATGTTACCACATCATAACTTAACCTCGGGTGACATACAAAGGGGTGACCTAGAAAAGAGAAAGATATGAGATAAAGGAAAAGGGACCCACCAGAGGAAAAAGAAGGAAGATCCCGGCACAAGAGGACAGATGGTCCATATTGGAGCAGGAGGGCATAGGATTCCTGCAGGGATGTTTCATGAAGTAGATAAAATGACTCAATTACCTGAGGTGCTGGAATATATTGAGAGTAGAGTAACATTTCTAGCAGAGACTCTGGAAAAGAAATGGGTAATAGGTGTATAGAAAATCAAGCAAATGAGGACTAAGACAATTATCAACTCAGAGACAAAAGAAGAGTTGGAGCGAAGTAATGTATTCATAGGACACTGGATGGCTAGGTTGTGAAAAATATTCTCATGGAAATAATGTAAAAATAGATTAAATTAACAAAATTAAAACAACTATATCAGGGGAAATGCTTCCGTGTGTGTGTGTGTGTGTGTGTGTGTGTGTGTGTGTGTGTGTGTGTGTGTGCTGGAAAAATTTCTGTAATTTTTTTAAACGTCTTTATTGGAGTATAATTGCTTTACAATGGTGTGTTAGTTTCTACTTTATAACAAAGTGAATCAGCTATATGTATACATATATCCCCGTATCGCCTCCCTCTTGCATCTCCCTCCCTCCCACCCTCCCTATCCCACCCCTCTAGGTGGTCACAAAGCACCAAGCTGATCTCCCTGGGCTATGCGGCTGCTTCTCACTAACTCTCTATTTTGCACCCTAATTCTTTCTTAACTTTCTCCGTTCCATTTTGTTTTCGCTTTCTGGACTTCCTTTAGTTAGATGTAGTACATCCTGGAACGAACCCCTAGTTTTTGTCTTTTTGCTCCCAGCTTTCTACCTCCTGTTTGGCTCTATTTTCTAGAAGATGGTCTCGACTGTATCTTCCAATACTTGTAAGGAAGTTTTGACCTATGACCTCCCGTTGCTGCCCCTTATCATACAGACACTCAGTAGGGAGGAAGGAGAGGAATGATACTGGATGTGGAGCCAGCCTGGCGGGCCGCACTTTTGTATCTTTGTTTATATCCCATATCTCATCCCTAGTGTTATTCGCGCCTTCTTCTTTTCCTTGATGAAATCTTAAAACAAATAAATCATTTGCGGGGGCTGAATTGGCAGATTGCGATGGACATATACACACTTCTATATATAAAACAGGCAACTAATAAAGACCTAATGTATAGCACAGGGCCCTCTACTCCATACTCTGTCATGGCCTATATGGGAAAGGAATCTAAAAAAGAGTGGATATATATATATATAACTGACTCACTTTGCTGTACCCCTGAAACTAACACAATATTGTACATCAACTATAGTCCAATAAAAATGGTTTGAAACTCATTTTGGCTTCCTTGATTCTTTGTCTTTATTTCTCCTGTGCTTATTATTCTTTCCTTGTAATTCCTTTATCTTTGCTTATTATGAAATCTTTTTGTTGATTTCCTTATTTTTTCTCCATACGTCAAGCACAGAAATTTCTGAAAACATAGACGAAAATAAAGAGTTAACAAAAGGCATAACGGCCAGTCATATTTTAGCGTAAGCATAATTTTGGTGTAAGCACTCTTCTGTGCATGTACATGCCCAACGCACACACAGACATGTCTTTTTGGAAGAAAAAGTCTAATAGTAAATATAGTTTCGTAGTTGTCTTTTACCTTTCATTTGATATTCTGTTGTGAACCGTCTCTCGTGTCAAATGCAGAGTTCCGACGTTTTCTTAAGCAGTCAAGAAACATCTTTACCCCAAAGAAATCACACTCAGAGCCTCGAGGAGCAGAAGACATGTAGTCAGGGTCCCAGGTAGACGCCCACTGGAAGCGGGCTTCGGCCCACGTTGGGCGTGAATCTCGGGGGCGGGGACTCAGCGTTCATTTGCATAACCAGAATGAAATGCGATGTATGTTCAAGTGAAAGCCATAGTTTTCCTTTAAAGCAATTATTTCAAAGAATGAGACTTCAGTCACTTAAACGGAAAGAAGTTTTGCAAGCTCTTGACCCGAGCTTACGTTCACCCTCAGTACAAATGGGGTCAATCTCCCTGGCATTGTCTCCCGAGGCGGCCCGCCATAGACCTCCTCATGCTTACTCCTCAGCACGTGTGAATCTTCTGTTCAGAAGATTCGCCTGCTGAGGACTAAAGCAAGACAGAGACCTTAATTTTTGGAGGCCTTGCAGAAATAAGCAGGGCTGATGTGTGTGAAAAAAAATAGACCTAACGAGAAAGCTTGCCGTTTGGCCAACTCGTCAGCCCTGCCACTCTCGGTGCACAGACTCAGGGTTTATTCTGGTTTCGTTTTGGCTTTCTTACGAAGGTATTTCTGCGTGGGTCTACCGCCTGGCAAGCAAGGGACTCGTTGGCCGCCCGGAAGCACTCTGCGAGCCGCAACCGCGACCGGGTGAAACTGGAATTAAGGGAAAGCCTGAGGAGAAGTGGTCAGCGACTCAGGCGTTACCATGACGCCTTTGTGCTGGAAGAGCCGTGGGCTTCACCTAGGCTCCGGGAGCTGCATTTCTCGCGGTGGTAGTACTGCTTTTCGTGCTTTTCAATCTCCCGAGTCCGATTCTCCGTGTAACGTCGTTTTCTGCGCGTGGAAGGTTATGTAGATGGGTGAATTCCTTCTTTGGTTTCCTGTTGTCTTCCGCAAGATGTAATGTTTGCGAACCCTGCAGATGTTCTCGCGTTACTGTGGGTGCTGCTGTTCGGTGTGCCTCTCGGCTCATCACGGACTGTTGTATTTCCGTTTTCTGTTGATAGACGTTCGGCTTGAGTGCAGCCTCAGGCCCTCTCAACACTATGAGAGATGTTCTTGCACGTCCCACCTAGTGGTACGACGGACGTGGCCTTCGATTTAGCTTCCATTTTACTAAGTAGTGGTGATTTTCTTCCTAAGTAGTCATACCATTTTAGACTTCCTGTGAGAGAAATTGATCAAAGTGTGTACTTCACTTTTCATTTCTCTAATGCCAATTTTTGCTTTTTCGTCCAAAGAGATTGTAGCAGGGTACCCTCGCCAGCACTATATCAACATTACGTTGTTTTTCACATGCTGAGCAACTCCTGCTGTTTTCAGGCTTTTACAAATTTTTTTTAAAAAACAAACTTATTTATTTCTGGCTGCATTGGGTCTTCGTTGCGGTGCGCGGTCTTCTCCTTCTGGTGGCTTCCCTTGTGGCGGAGCTGGGGCTCTCGGTTCTCCTTCTGGTGGCTTCTCTTGTTGCAGAGCTGTGGCTCTTGGCGCGCGGGCTTCAGTAGTGGTGGCTCGTGGGCTCTAGAGCGCAGGCTCAGTAGTTGTGGCGCACAGGCTTAGCTGCTCCGGGGCATGTGGGATCTTCCCAGACCAGGGCACGAACCTGTGCCCCTTGCATTGGCAGGTGGATTCTTAAGCACTGCGCCACCAGGGAAGTCCCTCAGGCTTTCACAAGTTTTGACCATCTGGTAGGTATCAAATCCATCGTTTAAAGCGTCGGCATAGAATTGCACTGTGTGGATGAGCCATCCCTTGTTCTAATCAAGGCATGTAGATAGTTTCCAATTTTTCTATTTTATAATCAAAGCAGCGGTTGTCCAATTACTTCCTTAGAATAAATTCCAGGAGTGGAAATGCTGGACTGAATGTTCCACACATGAAAATTTTTGATCCGTATTACCGAGCTGCCATTCGGCAAGCTTGTACAAGTTTATGTTGCCATCTGCAGTATTTGCGTGCCTTTCCCCCCATACCCGTTTCAAAAGCAGCTTTAAAAAAAAAATCTAAGTGATGTATATACCTAATTTTAAAGGTCAAATGACGCAAGGCTTTCAGGAGAGCAAAACCCCAAACTGCTTTTCCCCATCCCAATTCCCACTTCCCAGAAACCACCAGTTTACATCCTTAGCCGTTTCATCTGTCTGCTTCTCTATCTCATAATACGCTTCTACTGCTCTTTCTTCATTTTGTTTTAAACTGTGGCAGACTCAGCTAGTTGCCCACCCTGATACCAATTTCTTCCTCAGCCTTCAAAGGTAGGTCAGAATTCCTGAGCCTTTCCAGGGTTCTGAAGCATTAAAATCGCCTGGTCACCACCTGGCTGCTGTTAGCTGCTCTCCTGATTTTTTTTCAAATAAATTTTATCTATCATTTATCTATCTATCTATCTATCTATCTATCTATCTATCTATCTATCTATCTATGTATCTACCTATTTTTGCCTGAATTGGGTCTTCATTGCTGTGCGTGGGCTTTCTCTAATTGCGGTGAGTGGGGGCTACACTTTGCTGCGGCGTGTGGGCTTCTCATCGCAGTGGCTTCTCTTTTTGTGTGCAGAGCATAGGCTGTAGGCGCGTGGGCTTCAGTATTTGTGGCTCGCAGGCTCTGGAGCACAAGTTCAGTAGTTATGGCGCACGGGCTTAGTTGCTCCGGGGCCTGTGGGATCATCCCGGACCAGAGCTGGAACCTGTGTTCCCTGCGTTGGCAGGCGGATTTTTTTTTTTTTTTTTTTTTTTTTCTGTACGTGGGCCTCTCACTGTTGTGGCCTCTCCCGTTGCGGAGCACAGGCTCCGGACGCGCAGGCTCAGCGGCCATGACTCACTAGCCTAGCCGCTCCGTGGCATGTGGGATCTTCCCGGACCAGGGCACGAACCCGTGTCCCCTGCATCGGCAGGCGGAGTCTCAACCACTGCGCCACCAGGGAAGTCCTGGCAGGCGGATTCTTAACCACTGCACCACCAGGGAAGCCCTGCTCTCCCCCTTTTGTCAGTATGAATTTATCATTTTTCTTTTTATTCCTTTACTGTCATTTAGTGGGGTTTTGTGGATGGCGTGGAGATAAATGGATGTATTTAATCTACCATTTTCCACCTGAATTCTCAAGATCCTGTAGATTTTATTTTTTATTTTTTTATTGTGATTTTTTATTTTGGCTGCGCCACACAGCTTGCGGGATCTCAGTTCCCCGATGAGGGATGGAACCCGTGCCCCCTGAAGTGGAAGCTCAGAGTCCCAACCACCGGACGGCCAGGGAATTCCCGATAATGTAGATTTTAGAAAAATGAAAAGAAACCCTTTGAAAACGATTCCAATAGTATCTGTTTTACTAAGGCCCCTCTGAAAATAGGATAACATTGGGGACACGGGATGGACCTTAAACCACATGCAATCCCACCCTTTTCTTTTTCGAAGGACGCAGCCGAGCGCCCCCTCGTGGAGTATGTTGCCCAAGCCAGTCTGACTTGTCCCTCGGGCCTCTTTGCCCTGGGCCCAGAGCTTCACCATCCTGGCGGGCCACCAAGGGACTCGGGGAGTTTCTAAAAATCCCATGCCCAGGACTCCACCCTGAGCCAATTAAATGATTCTCTCAGGGTGTGGGGATTGGGTATCAGCGTTGTTTAAGCTCTCAAGTGGTTCTCAAGTGCAGGATCACTGTCCTAGGCCAAGAAACTCACTGATTTAGCCCACCGGTAACAGCACGGTAATATCTGGGCAATAAGACGTCCAGCCCGTGCCCTTGTTATGCAATTACTTTTGTGTGTTGTCCAGATTCGGAATGGTGTCTATTTTCATGCCTTAATTTCACAAGCCTGTATTCTGTTAATTTGATTAACAAAGAACACTTTATGCTAACTTTGCTGGCGGCATTAATATCGCACTCCCCTGTGCCACACTCCTTTAGCAGAGGCATACGATTTAGCTTAGTCCTCACATCACATTTACACCCTCCAGTAAGTCTTCATGAGAGAGTGAAAACTGTCGAGTGATGCGGCCACTTTTCTCTCTCTGGATTTTTGCATCGTCGGAGTGCAGCAATGGCAGAGAATTTTATGCACTTAATGGCTATTATTGTGATTAAAATGTGGACACTTCAGTCGTAGTCACCAGAATCCGCCATTATGATGAACTGGTCTAATATCTCTATTTATTAAGTCACAGGCTGGGTTCCATCCTCCCCCACCCCACCCCACCTCCAGCGTGACTGAGAACAGGCTTAATTCCTAGAGGGGCTCGTCAGCCTCGCTGAGTTTTAGTTCTGGCCTGCAGATAGCATAGTCATCACTCATTATGGTTATCAGAGGAAACCAAGATGGATCGATATATATCATGACTACTGGAGGAGGGGAAACTCCAACAGGTTTAGAGTAAAGGATGTGCTGAAGGGATTCCCTGACGGTCCAGTGGTTAGGACTCCTCGCTTTCACTGCAAGGGGCATGGGTTCGATCCCTGGTCGGGGAACTAAGATCCCACATGCCAAGCGGCATGGCCGAACAATAAAAATGAATAAATCCTGCAGAAACATAAAAAATAAAAAAGATGAAATCTTGCCATTTGCGACAACGTGGATGAACCTTGAGAGTGTTATACTCAGTGAAATAAGTCAGACAGAGACAATACCGTTTGATTTTACTCATATATGGAAGATAAGAAACAAACAAACAAAACAAGAGAAATGGACAGACCAATACAAAGAAAAACAAATGCGTGGATACAGAGAACAGAGCAGTGGTTACCAGAGGGCAAGTAGGAGGAGGGCCAAATAGGGAAAGGGGATCAACTGTATGGTGATGAATGGAAACTAACGTTTTGGTGCTGAGCACGCTGTAGTGTGTACAGAAGTTGAAATGTAATGTTGTACACGTGAAACTTATAATGTTATAAACCAGTGTTATCTCAATGAAAATAAACTACAAGAACCCCTGTAGGGAGCCGAGGACTGGCAGGAGCCTGAGTCCCTGGCTGCTTCCTGGAGCGCGCGCCTTGCTCACCTTCCTCTGGACTTGATCGACGTGGAACAGAATAAGGACCCAGTTTAGACCGCTGTAATTTTGCGTTTTCTGTCACATGGCATCAAACTTATTCCTAAATCATAGACATTATATATACCTTTGCTTCTAGGGAAGAAGAGGGTCTGATGGTCTGGTGCTTTTTCACCCGCCCTCCCACACCACAGGGACAAAAGGAGAATCCTAAAAGCTTCCAGAGAGAACAGACAGGTCACACACCAAGACTCAAGAATCAGAATTGCATTAGTTTCCCAACAGCGACACTAAAAGGTAGAAGGCAATACAGCAATGCATTCAAAACGCTGAAGGAAAACTTTCTCCAAACCAGAATTTTACACACAACCAAAGTTTAGATATGGAACGAACTTAAGAGTGGCTACGTGACCTGCTTTGGTCATTGGAATGTGGGCAGAAGAGACACGTGTCACTTCGGAGCAGCAGCGTGAGGGTCATCTCTGGTTAGCCGCATCCTCTTCTCCTCTGGCTTGACACTGGTGATGCTCCAGACAAAAGCTGCTCCATCCCCTGGGTCCGGGGACAAAGATGAGGCGCAGCACAGAGCTCCAGGCAACCCATGAGGGACATGTAACACGCCGGAGGAGACATGTTTCTTGTTGGAAGCCAGCGAGGTGTTGGGGCCGTATGTTACCACATCATAACTTAACCTCGGGTGACATACAAAGGGGTGACCTAGAAAAGAGAAAGATATGAGATAAAGGAAAAGGGACCCACCAGAGGAAAAAGAAGGAAGATCCCGGCACAAGAGGACAGATGGTCCATATTGGAGCAGGAGGGCATAGGATTCCTGCAGGGATGTTTCATGAAGTAGATAAAATGACTCAATTACCTGAGGTGCTGGAATATATTGAGAGTAGAGTAACATTTCTAGCAGAGACTCTGGAAAAGAAATGGGTAATAGGTGTATAGAAAATCAAGCAAATGAGGACTAAGACAATTATCAACTCAGAGACAAAAGAAGAGTTGGAGCGAAGTAATGTATTCATAGGACACTGGATGGCTAGGTTGTGAAAAATATTCTCATGGAAATAATGTAAAAATAGATTAAATTAACAAAATTAAAACAACTATATCAGGGGAAATGCTTCCGTGTGTGTGTGTGTGTGTGTGTGTGTGTGTGTGTGTGTGTGTGTGTGTGTGCTGGAAAAATTTCTGTAATTTTTTTAAACGTCTTTATTGGAGTATAATTGCTTTACAATGGTGTGTTAGTTTCTACTTTATAACAAAGTGAATCAGCTATATGTATACATATATCCCCATATCGCCTCCCTCTTGCATCTCCCTCCCTCCCACCCTCCCTATCCCACCCCTCTAGGTGGTCACAAAGCACCAAGCTGATCTCCCTGGGCTATGCGGCTGCTTCTCACTAACTCTCTATTTTGCACCCTAATTCTTTCTTAACTTTCTCCGTTCCATTTTGTTTTCGCTTTCTGGACTTCCTTTAGTTAGATGTAGTACATCCTGGAACGAACCCCTAGTTTTTGTCTTTTTGCTCCCAGCTTTCTACCTCCTGTTTGGCTCTATTTTCTAGAAGATGGTCTCGACTGTATCTTCCAATACTTGTAAGGAAGTTTTGACCTATGACCTCCCGTTGCTGCCCCTTATCATACAGACACTCAGTAGGGAGGAAGGAGAGGAATGATACTGGATGTGGAGCCAGCCTGGCGGGCCGCACTTTTGTATCTTTGTTAATATCCCATATCTCATCCCTAGTGTTATTCGCGCCTTCTTCTTTTCCTTGATGAAATCTTAAAACAAATAAATCATTTGCGGGGGCTGAATTGGCAGATTGCGATGGACACATACACACTTTTATATATAAAACAGGCAACTAATAAAGACCTAATGTATAGCACAGGGCCCTCTACTCCATACTCTGTCATGGCCTATATGGGAAAGGAATCTAAAAAAGAGTGGATATATATATATATAACTGACTCACTTTGCTGTACCCCTGAAACTAACACAATATTGTACATCAACTATAGTCCAATAAAAATGGTTTGAAACTCATTTTGGCTTCCTTGATTCTTTGTCTTTATTTCTACTGTGCTTATTATTCTTTCCTTGTAATTCCTTTATCTTTGCTTATTATGAAATCTTTTTGTTGATTTCCTTATTTTTTCTCCATACGTCAAGCACAGAAATTTCTGAAAACATAGACGAAAATAAAGAGTTAACAAAAGGCATAACGGCCAGTCATATTTTAGCGTAAGCATAATTTTGGTGTAAGCACTCTTCTGTGCATGTACATGCCCAACGCACACACAGACATGTCTTTTTGGAAGAAAAAGTCTAATATTAAATATAGTTTCGTAGTTGTCTTTTACCTTTCATTTGATATTCTGTTGTGAACCGTCTCTCGTGTCAAATGCAGAGTTCCGACGTTTTCTTAAGCAGTCAAGAAACATCTTTACCCCAAAGAAATCACACTCAGAGCCTCGAGGAGCAGAAGACATGTAGTCAGGGTCCCAGGTAGACGCCCACTGGAAGCGGGCTTCGGCCCACGTTGGGCGTGAATCTTGGGGGCGGGGACTCAGCGTTCATTTGCATAACCAGAATGAAATGCGATATATGTTCAAGTGAAAGCCATAGTTTTCCTTTAAAGCAATTATTTCAAAGAATGAGACTTCAGTCACTTAAACGGAAAGAAGTTTTGCAAGCTCTTGACCCGAGCTTACGTTCACCCTCAGTACAAATGGGGTCAGTCTCCCTGGCATTGTCTCCCGAGGCGGCCCGCCATAGACCTCCTCATGCTTACTCCTCAGCACGTGTGAATCTTCTGTTCAGAAGATTCGCCTGCTGAGGACTAAAGCAAGACAGAGACCTTAATTTTTGGAGGCCTTGCAGAAATAAGCAGGGCTGATGTGTGTGAAGAAAAATGGAGCTAACGAGAAAGCTTGCCGTTTGGCCAACTCGTCAGCCCTGCCACTCTCGGTGCACAGACTCAGGGTTTATTCTGGTTTCGTTTTGGCTTTCTTACGAAGGTATTTCTGCGTGGGTCTACCGCCTGGCAAGCAAGGGACTCGTTGGCCGCCCGGAAGCACTCTGCGAGCCGCAACCGCGACCGGGTGAAACTGGAATTAAGGGAAAGCCTGAGGAGAAGTGGTCAGCGACTCAGGCGTTACCATGACGCCTTTGTGCTGGAAGCGCCGTGGGCTTCACCTAGGCTCCGGGAGCTGCATTTCTCGCGGTGGTAGTACTGCTTTTCGTGCTTTTCAATCTCCCGAGTCCGATTCTCCGTGTAACGTCGTTTTCTGCACGTGGAAGGTTATGTAGATGGGTGAATTCCTTCTTTGGTTTCCTGTTGTCTTCCGCAAGATGTAATGTTTGCGAACCCTGCAGATGTTCTCGCGTTACTGTGGGTGCTGCTGTTCGGTGTGCCTCTCGGCTCATCACGGACTGTTGTATTTCCGTTTTCTGTTGATAGACGTTCGGCTTGAGTGCAGCCTCAGGCCCTCTCAACACTATGAGAGATGTTCTTGCACGTCCCACCTAGTGGTACGACGGACGTGGCCTTCGATTTAGCTTCCATTTTACTAAGTAGTGGTGATTTTCTTCCTAAGTAGTCATACCATTTCAGACTTCCTGTGAGAGAAATTGATCAAAGTGTGTACTTCACTTTTCATTTCTCTAATGCCAATTTTTGCTTTTTCGTCCAAAGAGATTGTAGCAGGGTACCCTCGCCAGCACTATATCAACATTACGTTGTTTTTCACATGCTGAGCAACTCCTGCTGTTTTCAGGCTTTTACAAATTTTTTTTAAAAAACAAACTTATTTATTTCTGGCTGCATTGGGTCTTCGTTGCGGTGCGCGGTCTTCTCCTTCTGGTGGCTTCCCTTGTGGCGGAGCTGGGGCTCTCGGTTCTCCTTCTGGTGGCTTCTCTTGTTGCAGAGCTGTGGCTCTTGGCGCGCGGGCTTCAGTAGTGGTGGCTCGTGGGCTCTAGAGCGCAGGCTCAGTAGTTGTGGCGCACAGGCTTAGCTGCTCCGGGGCATGTGGGATCTTCCCAGACCAGGGCACGAACCTGTGCCCCTTGCATTGGCAGGTGGATTCTTAAGCACTGCGCCACCAGAGAAGTCCCTCAGGCTTTCACAAGTTTTGACCATCTGGTAGGTATCAAATCCATCGTTTAAAGCGTCGGCATAGAATTGCACTGTGTGGATGAGCCATCCCTTGTTCTAATCAAGGCATGTAGATAGTTTCCAATTTTTCTATTTTATAATCAAAGCAGCGGTTGTCCAATTACTTCCTTAGAATAAATTCCAGGAGTGGAAATGCTGGACTGAATGTTCCACACATGAAAATTTTTGATCCGTATTACCGAGCTGCCATTCGGCAAGCTTGTACAAGTTTATGTTGCCATCTGCAGTATTTGCGTGCCTTTCCCCCCATACCCGTTTCAAAAGCAGCTTTAAAAAAAAAATCTAAGTGATGTATATACCTAATTTTAAAGGTCAAATGACGCAAGGCTTTCAGGAGAGCAAAACCCCAAACTGCTTTTCCCCATCCCAATTCCCACTTCCCAGAAACCACCAGTTTACATCCTTAGCCGTTTCATCTGTCTGCTTCTCTATCTCATAATACGCTTCTACTGCTCTTGCTTCATTTTGCTTTAAACTGTGGCTGACTCAGCCAGTTGCCCACCCTGACACCAATTTCTTCCTCGGCCTTCAGAGGTAGCTTAGAATTCCTGAGCCTTTCCAGGGTTCTGAAGCATTAAAATCTCCTGGTCACCACCTGGCTGCTGTTAGCTGTTCTGCTGTTTTTGGTTGTATTTGTTAAATACATTTTGTTTATTTATGTATTTGTCTATCTATTTATTTTTGGATGCAATGGGTCTTCCTTGCTGTGCACGGGCTTTCTCTAGTTTCGGTTAGCGGGGGCTACTCTTCGTTGTGGCACGCAGTCTTCTCATTCCAGTGGCTTCTCTTGTTGCGTGAAGAATACAGGCTGTAGGCACGCGGGCTTCAGTAGTTGTAGCACGCGGGCTCAGTAGTTGTGGCTTGCGGGCTCTAGAGCACAGGCTCAGTAGTTGTGGCACATGGGCTTACTTGCTCCAGGGCCTGTGGGATCTTCCCGGACGAGGGCTGGAACCTGTGTTCCCTGCGTTGGCAGACAGATTCTGAACCACTGCCCCACCAGGGAAGGCCTGCTCTTCTACTTTTGTCAATATGAATTTATCATTTTTCTTTTCATTCCTTTACTGTCATTTAGTGGGGTTTTGTGGATGGCATGGAGATAAATGGGTGTGTTTAATCTACAATTTTCAACCTGAAATCCCAAGATCCTGTAGATTTTATTTCATATTTTATTATTATGATTTTTTTTTTTGGCCGCACCGCACAGCTTGCTGGATCTCAGTTTTCTGACAAGGGATGGAACCCGTGCCCCCTGAAGTGGAAGCTCAGAATCCCAACCACCGGACCTCCAGGGAATTCCCGATAGTGTACATTTTAGAAAATTGAAAAGAAACCCTTTGAAAACGATTAGAATATTATCCATTTCACAAAGGCTCTTCTGAAAACAGGATAACAGTTGGGACACAGGATGCACCTTAAACAACATGCAATCCCACCCTTTTCTTTTTCGAAGGACGCAGCCGAGCGCCCCCTCGTGGAGTATGTTGCCCAAGCCAGTCTGACTTGTCCCTCGGGCCTCTTTGCCCTGGGCCCAGAGCTTCACCATCCTGGCGGGCCACCAAGGGACTCGGGGAGTTTCTAAAAATCCCATGCCCAGGACTCCACCCTGGGCCAATTAAATGATTCTCTCAGGGTGTGGGGATTGGGTATCAGCGTTGTTTAAGCTCTCAAGTGGTTCTCAAGTGCAGGATCACTGTCCTAGGCCAAGAAACTCACTGATTTAGCCCACCGGTAACAGCACGGTAATATCTGGGCAATAAGACGTCCAGCCCGTGCCCTTGTTATGCAATTACTTTTGTGTGTTGTCCAGATTCGGAATGGTGTCTATTTTCATGCCTTAATTTCACAAGCCTGTATTCTGTTAATTTGATTAACAAAGAACACTTTATGCTAACTTTGCTGGCGGCATTAATATCGCACTCCCCTGTGCCACACTCCTTTAGCAGAGGCATACGATTTAGCTTAGTCCTCACATCACATTTACACCCTCCAGTAAGTCTTCATGAGAGAGTGAAAACTGTCGAGTGATGCGGCCACTTTTCTCTCTCTGGATTTTTGCATCGTCGGAGTGCAGCAATGGCAGAGAATTTTATGCACTTAATGGCTATTATTGTGATTAAAATGTGGACACTTCAGTCGTAGTCACCAGAATCCGCCATTATGATGAACTGGTCTAATATCTCTATTTATTAAGTCACAGGCTGGGTTCCATCCTCCCCCACCCCACCCCACCTCCAGCGTGACTGAGAACAGGCTTAATTCCTAGAGGGGCTCGTCAGCCTCGCTGAGTTTTAGTTCTGGCCTGCAGATAGCATAGTCATCACTCATTATGGTTATCAGAGGAAACCAAGATGGATCGATATATATCATGACTACTGGAGGAGGGGAAACTCCAACAGGTTTAGAGTAAAGGATGTGCTGAAGGGATTCCCTGACGGTCCAGTGGTTAGGACTCCTCGCTTTCACTGCAAGGGGCATGGGTTCGATCCCTGGTCGGGGAACTAAGATCCCACATGCCAAGCGGCATGGCCGCACAATAAAAATGAATAAATCCTGCAGAAACATAAAAAATAAAAAAGATGAAATCTTGCCATTTGCGACAACGTGGATGAACCTTGAGAGTGTTATACTCAGTGAAATAAGTCAGACAGAGACAATACCGTCTGATTTTACTCATATATGGAAGATAAGAAACAAACAAACAAAACAAGAGAAATGGACAGACCAATACAAAGAAAAACAAATGCGTGGATACAGAGAACAGAGCAGTGGTTACCAGAGGGCAAGTAGGAGGAGGGCCAAATAGGGAAAGGGGATCAACTGTATGGTGATGAATGGAAACTAACGTTTTGGTGCTGAGCACGCTGTAGTGTGTACAGAAGTTGAAATGTAATGTTGTACACGTGAAACTTATAATGTTATAAACCAGTGTTATCTCAATGAAAATAAACTACAAGAACCCCTGTAGGGAGCCGAGGACTGGCAGGAGCCTGAGTCCCTGGCTGCTTCCTGGAGCGCGCGCCTTGCTCACCTTCCTCTGGACTTGATCGACGTGGAACAGAATAAGGACCCAGTTTAGACCGCTGTAATTTTGCGTTTTCTGTCACATGGCATCAAACTTATTCCTAAATCATAGACATTATATATACCTTTGCTTCTAGGGAAGAAGAGGGTCTGATGGTCTGGTGCTTTTTCACCCGCCCTCCCACACCACAGGGACAAAAGGAGAATCCTAAAAGCTTCCAGAGAGAACAGACAGGTCACACACCAAGACTCAAGAATCAGAATTGCATTAGTTTCCCAACAGCGACACTAAAAGGTAGAAGGCAATACAGCAATGCATTCAAAATGCTGAAGGAAAACTTTCTCCAAACCAGAATTTTATACACAACCAAAGTTTAGATATGGAACGAACTTAAGAGTGGCTACGTGACCTGCTTTGGTCATTGGAATGTGGGCAGAAGAGACACGTGTCACTTCGGAGCAGCAGCGTGAGGGTCATCTCTGGTTAGCCGCATCCTCTTCTCCTCTGGCTTGACACTGGTGATGCTCCAGACAAAAGCTGCTCCATCCCCTGGGTCCGGGGACAAAGATGAGGCGCAGCACAGAGCTCCAGGCAACCCATGAGGGACATGTAACACGCCGGAGGAGACATGTTTCTTGTTGGAAGCCAGCGAGGTGTTGGGGCCGTATGTTACCACATCATAACTTAACCTCGGGTGACATACAAAGGGGTGACCTAGAAAAGAGAAAGATATGAGATAAAGGAAAAGGGACCCACCAGAGGAAAAAGAAGGAAGATCCCGGCACAAGAGGACAGATGGTCCATATTGGAGCAGGAGGGCATAGGATTCCTGCAGGGATGTTTCATGAAGTAGATAAAATGACTCAATTACCTGAGGTGCTGGAATATATTGAGAGTAGAGTAACATTTCTAGCAGAGACTCTGGAAAAGAAATGGGTAATAGGTGTATAGAAAATCAAGCAAATGAGGACTAAGACAATTATCAACTCAGAGACAAAAGAAGAGTTGGAGCGAAGTAATGTATTCATAGGACACTGGATGGCTAGGTTGTGAAAAATATTCTCATGGAAATAATGTAAAAATAGATTAAATTAACAAAATTAAAACAACTATATCAGGGGAAATGCTTCCGTGTGTGTGTGTGTGTGTGTGTGTGTGTGTGTGTGTGTGTGTGTGTGTGTGCTGGAAAAATTTCTGTAATTTTTTTAAACGTCTTTATTGGAGTATAATTGCTTTACAATGGTGTGTTAGTTTCTACTTTATAACAAAGTGAATCAGCTATATGTATACATATATCCCCGTATCGCCTCCCTCTTGCATCTCCCTCCCTCCCACCCTCCCTATCCCACCCCTCTAGGTGGTCACAAAGCACCAAGCTGATCTCCCTGGGCTATGCGGCTGCTTCTCACTAACTCTCTATTTTGCACCCTAATTCTTTCTTAACTTTCTCCGTTCCATTTTGTTTTCGCTTTCTGGACTTCCTTTAGTTAGATGTAGTACATCCTGGAACGAACCCCTAGTTTTTGTCTTTTTGCTCCCAGCTTTCTACCTCCTGTTTGGCTCTATTTTCTAGAAGATGGTCTCGACTGTATCTTCCAATACTTGTAAGGAAGTTTTGACCTATGACCTCCCGTTGCTGCCCCTTATCATACAGACACTCAGTAGGGAGGAAGGAGAGGAATGATACTGGATGTGGAGCCAGCCTGGCGGGCCGCACTTTTGTATCTTTGTTTATATCCCATATCTCATCCCTAGTGTTATTCGCGCCTTCTTCTTTTCCTTGATGAAATCTTAAAACAAATAAATCATTTGCGGGGGCTGAATTGGCAGATTGCGATGGACATATACACACTTCTATATATAAAACAGGCAACTAATAAAGACCTAATGTATAGCACAGGGCCCTCTACTCCATACTCTGTCATGGCCTATATGGGAAAGGAATCTAAAAAAGAGTGGATATATATATATATAACTGACTCACTTTGCTGTACCCCTGAAACTAACACAATATTGTACATCAACTATAGTCCAATAAAAATGGTTTGAAACTCATTTTGGCTTCCTTGATTCTTTGTCTTTATTTCTCCTGTGCTTATTATTCTTTCCTTGTAATTCCTTTATCTTTGCTTATTATGAAATCTTTTTGTTGATTTCCTTATTTTTTCTCCATACGTCAAGCACAGAAATTTCTGAAAACATAGACGAAAATAAAGAGTTAACAAAAGGCATAACGGCCAGTCATATTTTAGCGTAAGCATAATTTTGGTGTAAGCACTCTTCTGTGCATGTACATGCCCAACGCACACACAGACATGTCTTTTTGGAAGAAAAAGTCTAATAGTAAATATAGTTTCGTAGTTGTCTTTTACCTTTCATTTGATATTCTGTTGTGAACCGTCTCTCGTGTCAAATGCAGAGTTCCGACGTTTTCTTAAGCAGTCAAGAAACATCTTTACCCCAAAGAAATCACACTCAGAGCCTCGAGGAGCAGAAGACATGTAGTCAGGGTCCCAGGTAGACGCCCACTGGAAGCGGGCTTCGGCCCACGTTGGGCGTGAATCTCGGGGGCGGGGACTCAGCGTTCATTTGCATAACCAGAATGAAATGCGATGTATGTTCAAGTGAAAGCCATAGTTTTCCTTTAAAGCAATTATTTCAAAGAATGAGACTTCAGTCACTTAAACGGAAAGAAGTTTTGCAAGCTCTTGACCCGAGCTTACGTTCACCCTCAGTACAAATGGGGTCAATCTCCCTGGCATTGTCTCCCGAGGCGGCCCGCCATAGACCTCCTCATGCTTACTCCTCAGCACGTGTGAATCTTCTGTTCAGAAGATTCGCCTGCTGAGGACTAAAGCAAGACAGAGACCTTAATTTTTGGAGGCCTTGCAGAAATAAGCAGGGCTGATGTGTGTGAAAAAAAATAGACCTAACGAGAAAGCTTGCCGTTTGGCCAACTCGTCAGCCCTGCCACTCTCGGTGCACAGACTCAGGGTTTATTCTGGTTTCGTTTTGGCTTTCTTACGAAGGTATTTCTGCGTGGGTCTACCGCCTGGCAAGCAAGGGACTCGTTGGCCGCCCGGAAGCACTCTGCGAGCCGCAACCGCGACCGGGTGAAACTGGAATTAAGGGAAAGCCTGAGGAGAAGTGGTCAGCGACTCAGGCGTTACCATGACGCCTTTGTGCTGGAAGCGCCGTGGGCTTCACCTAGGCTCCGGGAGCTGCATTTCTCGCGGTGGTAGTACTGCTTTTCGTGCTTTTCAATCTCCCGAGTCCGATTCTCCGTGTAACGTCGTTTTCTGCACGTGGAAGGTTATGTAGATGGGTGAATTCCTTCTTTGGTTTCCTGTTGTCTTCCGCAAGATGTAATGTTTGCGAACCCTGCAGATGTTCTCGCGTTACTGTGGGTGCTGCTGTTCGGTGTGCCTCTCGGCTCATCACGGACTGTTGTATTTCCGTTTTCTGTTGATAGACGTTCGGCTTGAGTGCAGCCTCAGGCCCTCTCAACACTATGAGAGATGTTCTTGCACGTCCCACCTAGTGGTACGACGGACGTGGCCTTCGATTTAGCTTCCATTTTACTAAGTAGTGGTGATTTTCTTCCTAAGTAGTCATACCATTTCAGACTTCCTGTGAGAGAAATTGATCAAAGTGTGTACTTCACTTTTCATTTCTCTAATGCCAATTTTTGCTTTTTCGTCCAAAGAGATTGTAGCAGGGTACCCTCGCCAGCACTATATCAACATTACGTTGTTTTTCACATGCTGAGCAACTCCTGCTGTTTTCAGGCTTTTACAAATTTTTTTTAAAAAACAAACTTATTTATTTCTGGCTGCATTGGGTCTTCGTTGCGGTGCGCGGTCTTCTCCTTCTGGTGGCTTCCCTTGTGGCGGAGCTGGGGCTCTCGGTTCTCCTTCTGGTGGCTTCTCTTGTTGCAGAGCTGTGGCTCTTGGCGCGCGGGCTTCAGTAGTGGTGGCTCGTGGGCTCTAGAGCGCAGGCTCAGTAGTTGTGGCGCACAGGCTTAGCTGCTCCGGGGCATGTGGGATCTTCCCAGACCAGGGCACGAACCTGTGCCCCTTGCATTGGCAGGTGGATTCTTAAGCACTGCGCCACCAGAGAAGTCCCTCAGGCTTTCACAAGTTTTGACCATCTGGTAGGTATCAAATCCATCGTTTAAAGCGTCGGCATAGAATTGCACTGTGTGGATGAGCCATCCCTTGTTCTAATCAAGGCATGTAGATAGTTTCCAATTTTTCTATTTTATAATCAAAGCAGCGGTTGTCCAATTACTTCCTTAGAATAAATTCCAGGAGTGGAAATGCTGGACTGAATGTTCCACACATGAAAATTTTTGATCCGTATTACCGAGCTGCCATTCGGCAAGCTTGTACAAGTTTATGTTGCCATCTGCAGTATTTGCGTGCCTTTCCCCCCATACCCGTTTCAAAAGCAGCTTTAAAAAAAAAATCTAAGTGATGTATATACCTAATTTTAAAGGTCAAATGACGCAAGGCTTTCAGGAGAGCAAAACCCCAAACTGCTTTTCCCCATCCCAATTCCCACTTCCCAGAAACCACCAGTTTACATCCTTAGCCGTTTCATCTGTCTGCTTCTCTATCTCATAATACGCTTCTACTGCTCTTGCTTCATTTTGCTTTAAACTGTGGCTGACTCAGCCAGTTGCCCACCCTGACACCAATTTCTTCCTCGGCCTTCAGAGGTAGCTTAGAATTCCTGAGCCTTTCCAGGGTTCTGAAGCATTAAAATCTCCTGGTCACCACCTGGCTGCTGTTAGCTGTTCTGCTGTTTTTGGTTGTATTTGTTAAATACATTTTGTTTATTTATGTATTTGTCTATCTATTTATTTTTGGATGCAATGGGTCTTCCTTGCTGTGCACGGGCTTTCTCTAGTTTCGGTTAGCGGGGGCTACTCTTCGTTGTGGCACGCAGTCTTCTCATTCCAGTGGCTTCTCTTGTTGCGTGAAGAATACAGGCTGTAGGCACGCGGGCTTCAGTAGTTGTAGCACGCGGGCTCAGTAGTTGTGGCTTGCGGGCTCTAGAGCACAGGCTCAGTAGTTGTGGCACATGGGCTTACTTGCTCCAGGGCCTGTGGGATCTTCCCGGACGAGGGCTGGAACCTGTGTTCCCTGCGTTGGCAGACAGATTCTGAACCACTGCCCCACCAGGGAAGGCCTGCTCTTCTACTTTTGTCAATATGAATTTATCATTTTTCTTTTCATTCCTTTACTGTCATTTAGTGGGGTTTTGTGGATGGCATGGAGATAAATGGGTGTGTTTAATCTACAATTTTCAACCTGAAATCCCAAGATCCTGTAGATTTTATTTCATATTTTATTATTATGATTTTTTTTTTTGGCCGCACCGCACAGCTTGCTGGATCTCAGTTTTCTGACAAGGGATGGAACCCGTGCCCCCTGAAGTGGAAGCTCAGAATCCCAACCACCGGACCTCCAGGGAATTCCCGATAGTGTACATTTTAGAAAATTGAAAAGAAACCCTTTGAAAACGATTAGAATATTATCCATTTCACAAAGGCTCTTCTGAAAACAGGATAACAGTTGGGACACAGGATGCACCTTAAACAACATGCAATCCCACCCTTTTCTTTTTCGAAGGACGCAGCCGAGCGCCCCCTCGTGGAGTATGTTGCCCAAGCCAGTCTGACTTGTCCCTCGGGCCTCTTTGCCCTGGGCCCAGAGCTTCACCATCCTGGCGGGCCACCAAGGGACTCGGGGAGTTTCTAAAAATCCCATGCCCAGGACTCCACCCTGGGCCAATTAAATGATTCTCTCAGGGTGTGGGGATTGGGTATCAGCGTTGTTTAAGCTCTCAAGTGGTTCTCAAGTGCAGGATCACTGTCCTAGGCCAAGAAACTCACTGATTTAGCCCACCGGTAACAGCACGGTAATATCTGGGCAATAAGACGTCCAGCCCGTGCCCTTGTTATGCAATTACTTTTGTGTGTTGTCCAGATTCGGAATGGTGTCTATTTTCATGCCTTAATTTCACAAGCCTGTATTCTGTTAATTTGATTAACAAAGAACACTTTATGCTAACTTTGCTGGCGGCATTAATATCGCACTCCCCTGTGCCACACTCCTTTAGCAGAGGCATACGATTTAGCTTAGTCCTCACATCACATTTACACCCTCCAGTAAGTCTTCATGAGAGAGTGAAAACTGTCGAGTGATGCGGCCACTTTTCTCTCTCTGGATTTTTGCATCGTCGGAGTGCAGCAATGGCAGAGAATTTTATGCACTTAATGGCTATTATTGTGATTAAAATGTGGACACTTCAGTCGTAGTCACCAGAATCCGCCATTATGATGAACTGGTCTAATATCTCTATTTATTAAGTCACAGGCTGGGTTCCATCCTCCCCCACCCCACCCCACCTCCAGCGTGACTGAGAACAGGCTTAATTCCTAGAGGGGCTCGTCAGCCTCGCTGAGTTTTAGTTCTGGCCTGCAGATAGCATAGTCATCACTCATTATGGTTATCAGAGGAAACCAAGATGGATCGATATATATCATGACTACTGGAGGAGGGGAAACTCCAACAGGTTTAGAGTAAAGGATGTGCTGAAGGGATTCCCTGACGGTCCAGTGGTTAGGACTCCTCGCTTTCACTGCAAGGGGCATGGGTTCGATCCCTGGTCGGGGAACTAAGATCCCACATGCCAAGCGGCATGGCCGCACAATAAAAATGAATAAATCCTGCAGAAACATAAAAAATAAAAAAGATGAAATCTTGCCATTTGCGACAACGTGGATGAACCTTGAGAGTGTTATACTCAGTGAAATAAGTCAGACAGAGACAATACCGTCTGATTTTACTCATATATGGAAGATAAGAAACAAACAAACAAAACAAGAGAAATGGACAGACCAATACAAAGAAAAACAAATGCGTGGATACAGAGAACAGAGCAGTGGTTACCAGAGGGCAAGTAGGAGGAGGGCCAAATAGGGAAAGGGGATCAACTGTATGGTGATGAATGGAAACTAACGTTTTGGTGCTGAGCACGCTGTAGTGTGTACAGAAGTTGAAATGTAATGTTGTACACGTGAAACTTATAATGTTATAAACCAGTGTTATCTCAATGAAAATAAACTACAAGAACCCCTGTAGGGAGCCGAGGACTGGCAGGAGCCTGAGTCCCTGGCTGCTTCCTGGAGCGCGCGCCTTGCTCACCTTCCTCTGGACTTGATCGACGTGGAACAGAATAAGGACCCAGTTTAGACCGCTGTAATTTTGCGTTTTCTGTCACATGGCATCAAACTTATTCCTAAATCATAGACATTATATATACCTTTGCTTCTAGGGAAGAAGAGGGTCTGATGGTCTGGTGCTTTTTCACCCGCCCTCCCACACCACAGGGACAAAAGGAGAATCCTAAAAGCTTCCAGAGAGAACAGACAGGTCACACACCAAGACTCAAGAATCAGAATTGCATTAGTTTCCCAACAGCGACACTAAAAGGTAGAAGGCAATACAGCAATGCATTCAAAATGCTGAAGGAAAACTTTCTCCAAACCAGAATTTTATACACAACCAAAGTTTAGATATGGAACGAACTTAAGAGTGGCTACGTGACCTGCTTTGGTCATTGGAATGTGGGCAGAAGAGACACGTGTCACTTCGGAGCAGCAGCGTGAGGGTCATCTCTGGTTAGCCGCATCCTCTTCTCCTCTGGCTTGACACTGGTGATGCTCCAGACAAAAGCTGCTCCATCCCCTGGGTCCGGGGACAAAGATGAGGCGCAGCACAGAGCTCCAGGCAACCCATGAGGGACATGTAACACGCCGGAGGAGACATGTTTCTTGTTGGAAGCCAGCGAGGTGTTGGGGCCGTATGTTACCACATCATAACTTAACCTCGGGTGACATACAAAGGGGTGACCTAGAAAAGAGAAAGATATGAGATAAAGGAAAAGGGACCCACCAGAGGAAAAAGAAGGAAGATCCCGGCACAAGAGGACAGATGGTCCATATTGGAGCAGGAGGGCATAGGATTCCTGCAGGGATGTTTCATGAAGTAGATAAAATGACTCAATTACCTGAGGTGCTGGAATATATTGAGAGTAGAGTAACATTTCTAGCAGAGACTCTGGAAAAGAAATGGGTAATAGGTGTATAGAAAATCAAGCAAATGAGGACTAAGACAATTATCAACTCAGAGACAAAAGAAGAGTTGGAGCGAAGTAATGTATTCATAGGACACTGGATGGCTAGGTTGTGAAAAATATTCTCATGGAAATAATGTAAAAATAGATTAAATTAACAAAATTAAAACAACTATATCAGGGGAAATGCTTCCGTGTGTGTGTGTGTGTGTGTGTGTGTGTGTGTGTGTGTGTGTGTGTGTGTGCTGGAAAAATTTCTGTAATTTTTTTAAACGTCTTTATTGGAGTATAATTGCTTTACAATGGTGTGTTAGTTTCTACTTTATAACAAAGTGAATCAGCTATATGTATACATATATCCCCGTATCGCCTCCCTCTTGCATCTCCCTCCCTCCCACCCTCCCTATCCCACCCCTCTAGGTGGTCACAAAGCACCAAGCTGATCTCCCTGGGCTATGCGGCTGCTTCTCACTAACTCTCTATTTTGCACCCTAATTCTTTCTTAACTTTCTCCGTTCCATTTTGTTTTCGCTTTCTGGACTTCCTTTAGTTAGATGTAGTACATCCTGGAACGAACCCCTAGTTTTTGTCTTTTTGCTCCCAGCTTTCTACCTCCTGTTTGGCTCTATTTTCTAGAAGATGGTCTCGACTGTATCTTCCAATACTTGTAAGGAAGTTTTGACCTATGACCTCCCGTTGCTGCCCCTTATCATACAGACACTCAGTAGGGAGGAAGGAGAGGAATGATACTGGATGTGGAGCCAGCCTGGCGGGCCGCACTTTTGTATCTTTGTTTATATCCCATATCTCATCCCTAGTGTTATTCGCGCCTTCTTCTTTTCCTTGATGAAATCTTAAAACAAATAAATCATTTGCGGGGGCTGAATTGGCAGATTGCGATGGACATATACACACTTCTATATATAAAACAGGCAACTAATAAAGACCTAATGTATAGCACAGGGCCCTCTACTCCATACTCTGTCATGGCCTATATGGGAAAGGAATCTAAAAAAGAGTGGATATATATATATATAACTGACTCACTTTGCTGTACCCCTGAAACTAACACAATATTGTACATCAACTATAGTCCAATAAAAATGGTTTGAAACTCATTTTGGCTTCCTTGATTCTTTGTCTTTATTTCTCCTGTGCTTATTATTCTTTCCTTGTAATTCCTTTATCTTTGCTTATTATGAAATCTTTTTGTTGATTTCCTTATTTTTTCTCCATACGTCAAGCACAGAAATTTCTGAAAACATAGACGAAAATAAAGAGTTAACAAAAGGCATAACGGCCAGTCATATTTTAGCGTAAGCATAATTTTGGTGTAAGCACTCTTCTGTGCATGTACATGCCCAACGCACACACAGACATGTCTTTTTGGAAGAAAAAGTCTAATAGTAAATATAGTTTCGTAGTTGTCTTTTACCTTTCATTTGATATTCTGTTGTGAACCGTCTCTCGTGTCAAATGCAGAGTTCCGACGTTTTCTTAAGCAGTCAAGAAACATCTTTACCCCAAAGAAATCACACTCAGAGCCTCGAGGAGCAGAAGACATGTAGTCAGGGTCCCAGGTAGACGCCCACTGGAAGCGGGCTTCGGCCCACGTTGGGCGTGAATCTCGGGGGCGGGGACTCAGCGTTCATTTGCATAACCAGAATGAAATGCGATGTATGTTCAAGTGAAAGCCATAGTTTTCCTTTAAAGCAATTATTTCAAAGAATGAGACTTCAGTCACTTAAACGGAAAGAAGTTTTGCAAGCTCTTGACCCGAGCTTACGTTCACCCTCAGTACAAATGGGGTCAATCTCCCTGGCATTGTCTCCCGAGGCGGCCCGCCATAGACCTCCTCATGCTTACTCCTCAGCACGTGTGAATCTTCTGTTCAGAAGATTCGCCTGCTGAGGACTAAAGCAAGACAGAGACCTTAATTTTTGGAGGCCTTGCAGAAATAAGCAGGGCTGATGTGTGTGAAAAAAAATAGACCTAACGAGAAAGCTTGCCGTTTGGCCAACTCGTCAGCCCTGCCACTCTCGGTGCACAGACTCAGGGTTTATTCTGGTTTCGTTTTGGCTTTCTTACGAAGGTATTTCTGCGTGGGTCTACCGCCTGGCAAGCAAGGGACTCGTTGGCCGCCCGGAAGCACTCTGCGAGCCGCAACCGCGACCGGGTGAAACTGGAATTAAGGGAAAGCCTGAGGAGAAGTGGTCAGCGACTCAGGCGTTACCATGACGCCTTTGTGCTGGAAGAGCCGTGGGCTTCACCTAGGCTCCGGGAGCTGCATTTCTCGCGGTGGTAGTACTGCTTTTCGTGCTTTTCAATCTCCCGAGTCCGATTCTCCGTGTAACGTCGTTTTCTGCGCGTGGAAGGTTATGTAGATGGGTGAATTCCTTCTTTGGTTTCCTGTTGTCTTCCGCAAGATGTAATGTTTGCGAACCCTGCAGATGTTCTCGCGTTACTGTGGGTGCTGCTGTTCGGTGTGCCTCTCGGCTCATCACGGACTGTTGTATTTCCGTTTTCTGTTGATAGACGTTCGGCTTGAGTGCAGCCTCAGGCCCTCTCAACACTATGAGAGATGTTCTTGCACGTCCCACCTAGTGGTACGACGGACGTGGCCTTCGATTTAGCTTCCATTTTACTAAGTAGTGGTGATTTTCTTCCTAAGTAGTCATACCATTTCAGACTTCCTGTGAGAGAAATTGATCAAAGTGTGTACTTCACTTTTCATTTCTCTAATGCCAATTTTTGCTTTTTCGTCCAAAGAGATTGTAGCAGGGTACCCTCGCCAGCACTATATCAACATTACGTTGTTTTTCACATGCTGAGCAACTCCTGCTGTTTTCAGGCTTTTACAAATTTTTTTTAAAAAACAAACTTATTTATTTCTGGCTGCATTGGGTCTTCGTTGCGGTGCGCGGTCTTCTCCTTCTGGTGGCTTCCCTTGTGGCGGAGCTGGGGCTCTCGGTTCTCCTTCTGGTGGCTTCTCTTGTTGCAGAGCTGTGGCTCTTGGCGCGCGGGCTTCAGTAGTGGTGGCTCGTGGGCTCTAGAGCGCAGGCTCAGTAGTTGTGGCGCACAGGCTTAGCTGCTCCGGGGCATGTGGGATCTTCCCAGACCAGGGCACGAACCTGTGCCCCTTGCATTGGCAGGTGGATTCTTAAGCACTGCGCCACCAGAGAAGTCCCTCAGGCTTTCACAAGTTTTGACCATCTGGTAGGTATCAAATCCATCGTTTAAAGCGTCGGCATAGAATTGCACTGTGTGGATGAGCCATCCCTTGTTCTAATCAAGGCATGTAGATAGTTTCCAATTTTTCTATTTTATAATCAAAGCAGCGGTTGTCCAATTACTTCCTTAGAATAAATTCCAGGAGTGGAAATGCTGGACTGAATGTTCCACACATGAAAATTTTTGATCCGTATTACCGAGCTGCCATTCGGCAAGCTTGTACAAGTTTATGTTGCCATCTGCAGTATTTGCGTGCCTTTCCCCCCATACCCGTTTCAAAAGCAGCTTTAAAAAAAAAATCTAAGTGATGTATATACCTAATTTTAAAGGTCAAATGACGCAAGGCTTTCAGGAGAGCAAAACCCCAAACTGCTTTTCCCCATCCCAATTCCCACTTCCCAGAAACCACCAGTTTACATCCTTAGCCGTTTCATCTGTCTGCTTCTCTATCTCATAATACGCTTCTACTGCTCTTGCTTCATTTTGCTTTAAACTGTGGCTGACTCAGCCAGTTGCCCACCCTGACACCAATTTCTTCCTCGGCCTTCAGAGGTAGCTTAGAATTCCTGAGCCTTTCCAGGGTTCTGAAGCATTAAAATCTCCTGGTCACCACCTGGCTGCTGTTAGCTGTTCTGCTGTTTTTGGTTGTATTTGTTAAATACATTTTGTTTATTTATGTATTTGTCTATCTATTTATTTTTGGATGCAATGGGTCTTCCTTGCTGTGCACGGGCTTTCTCTAGTTTCGGTTAGCGGGGGCTACTCTTCGTTGTGGCACGCAGTCTTCTCATTCCAGTGGCTTCTCTTGTTGCGTGAAGAATACAGGCTGTAGGCACGCGGGCTTCAGTAGTTGTAGCACGCGGGCTCAGTAGTTGTGGCTTGCGGGCTCTAGAGCACAGGCTCAGTAGTTGTGGCACATGGGCTTACTTGCTCCAGGGCCTGTGGGATCTTCCCGGACGAGGGCTGGAACCTGTGTTCCCTGCGTTGGCAGACAGATTCTGAACCACTGCCCCACCAGGGAAGGCCTGCTCTTCTACTTTTGTCAATATGAATTTATCATTTTTCTTTTCATTCCTTTACTGTCATTTAGTGGGGTTTTGTGGATGGCATGGAGATAAATGGGTGTGTTTAATCTACAATTTTCAACCTGAAATCCCAAGATCCTGTAGATTTTATTTCATATTTTATTATTATGATTTTTTTTTTTGGCCGCACCGCACAGCTTGCTGGATCTCAGTTTTCTGACAAGGGATGGAACCCGTGCCCCCTGAAGTGGAAGCTCAGAATCCCAACCACCGGACCTCCAGGGAATTCCCGATAGTGTACATTTTAGAAAATTGAAAAGAAACCCTTTGAAAACGATTAGAATATTATCCATTTCACAAAGGCTCTTCTGAAAACAGGATAACAGTTGGGACACAGGATGCACCTTAAACAACATGCAATCCCACCCTTTTCTTTTTCGAAGGACGCAGCCGAGCGCCCCCTCGTGGAGTATGTTGCCCAAGCCAGTCTGACTTGTCCCTCGGGCCTCTTTGCCCTGGGCCCAGAGCTTCACCATCCTGGCGGGCCACCAAGGGACTCGGGGAGTTTCTAAAAATCCCATGCCCAGGACTCCACCCTGGGCCAATTAAATGATTCTCTCAGGGTGTGGGGATTGGGTATCAGCGTTGTTTAAGCTCTCAAGTGGTTCTCAAGTGCAGGATCACTGTCCTAGGCCAAGAAACTCACTGATTTAGCCCACCGGTAACAGCACGGTAATATCTGGGCAATAAGACGTCCAGCCCGTGCCCTTGTTATGCAATTACTTTTGTGTGTTGTCCAGATTCGGAATGGTGTCTATTTTCATGCCTTAATTTCACAAGCCTGTATTCTGTTAATTTGATTAACAAAGAACACTTTATGCTAACTTTGCTGGCGGCATTAATATCGCACTCCCCTGTGCCACACTCCTTTAGCAGAGGCATACGATTTAGCTTAGTCCTCACATCACATTTACACCCTCCAGTAAGTCTTCATGAGAGAGTGAAAACTGTCGAGTGATGCGGCCACTTTTCTCTCTCTGGATTTTTGCATCGTCGGAGTGCAGCAATGGCAGAGAATTTTATGCACTTAATGGCTATTATTGTGATTAAAATGTGGACACTTCAGTCGTAGTCACCAGAATCCGCCATTATGATGAACTGGTCTAATATCTCTATTTATTAAGTCACAGGCTGGGTTCCATCCTCCCCCACCCCACCCCACCTCCAGCGTGACTGAGAACAGGCTTAATTCCTAGAGGGGCTCGTCAGCCTCGCTGAGTTTTAGTTCTGGCCTGCAGATAGCATAGTCATCACTCATTATGGTTATCAGAGGAAACCAAGATGGATCGATATATATCATGACTACTGGAGGAGGGGAAACTCCAACAGGTTTAGAGTAAAGGATGTGCTGAAGGGATTCCCTGACGGTCCAGTGGTTAGGACTCCTCGCTTTCACTGCAAGGGGCATGGGTTCGATCCCTGGTCGGGGAACTAAGATCCCACATGCCAAGCGGCATGGCCGCACAATAAAAATGAATAAATCCTGCAGAAACATAAAAAATAAAAAAGATGAAATCTTGCCATTTGCGACAACGTGGATGAACCTTGAGAGTGTTATACTCAGTGAAATAAGTCAGACAGAGACAATACCGTCTGATTTTACTCATATATGGAAGATAAGAAACAAACAAACAAAACAAGAGAAATGGACAGACCAATACAAAGAAAAACAAATGCGTGGATACAGAGAACAGAGCAGTGGTTACCAGAGGGCAAGTAGGAGGAGGGCCAAATAGGGAAAGGGGATCAACTGTATGGTGATGAATGGAAACTAACGTTTTGGTGCTGAGCACGCTGTAGTGTGTACAGAAGTTGAAATGTAATGTTGTACACGTGAAACTTATAATGTTATAAACCAGTGTTATCTCAATGAAAATAAACTACAAGAACCCCTGTAGGGAGCCGAGGACTGGCAGGAGCCTGAGTCCCTGGCTGCTTCCTGGAGCGCGCGCCTTGCTCACCTTCCTCTGGACTTGATCGACGTGGAACAGAATAAGGACCCAGTTTAGACCGCTGTAATTTTGCGTTTTCTGTCACATGGCATCAAACTTATTCCTAAATCATAGACATTATATATACCTTTGCTTCTAGGGAAGAAGAGGGTCTGATGGTCTGGTGCTTTTTCACCCGCCCTCCCACACCACAGGGACAAAAGGAGAATCCTAAAAGCTTCCAGAGAGAACAGACAGGTCACACACCAAGACTCAAGAATCAGAATTGCATTAGTTTCCCAACAGCGACACTAAAAGGTAGAAGGCAATACAGCAATGCATTCAAAATGCTGAAGGAAAACTTTCTCCAAACCAGAATTTTATACACAACCAAAGTTTAGATATGGAACGAACTTAAGAGTGGCTACGTGACCTGCTTTGGTCATTGGAATGTGGGCAGAAGAGACACGTGTCACTTCGGAGCAGCAGCGTGAGGGTCATCTCTGGTTAGCCGCATCCTCTTCTCCTCTGGCTTGACACTGGTGATGCTCCAGACAAAAGCTGCTCCATCCCCTGGGTCCGGGGACAAAGATGAGGCGCAGCACAGAGCTCCAGGCAACCCATGAGGGACATGTAACACGCCGGAGGAGACATGTTTCTTGTTGGAAGCCAGCGAGGTGTTGGGGCCGTATGTTACCACATCATAACTTAACCTCGGGTGACATACAAAGGGGTGACCTAGAAAAGAGAAAGATATGAGATAAAGGAAAAGGGACCCACCAGAGGAAAAAGAAGGAAGATCCCGGCACAAGAGGACAGATGGTCCATATTGGAGCAGGAGGGCATAGGATTCCTGCAGGGATGTTTCATGAAGTAGATAAAATGACTCAATTACCTGAGGTGCTGGAATATATTGAGAGTAGAGTAACATTTCTAGCAGAGACTCTGGAAAAGAAATGGGTAATAGGTGTATAGAAAATCAAGCAAATGAGGACTAAGACAATTATCAACTCAGAGACAAAAGAAGAGTTGGAGCGAAGTAATGTATTCATAGGACACTGGATGGCTAGGTTGTGAAAAATATTCTCATGGAAATAATGTAAAAATAGATTAAATTAACAAAATTAAAACAACTATATCAGGGGAAATGCTTCCGTGTGTGTGTGTGTGTGTGTGTGTGTGTGTGTGTGTGTGTGTGTGTGTGTGCTGGAAAAATTTCTGTAATTTTTTTAAACGTCTTTATTGGAGTATAATTGCTTTACAATGGTGTGTTAGTTTCTACTTTATAACAAAGTGAATCAGCTATATGTATACATATATCCCCGTATCGCCTCCCTCTTGCATCTCCCTCCCTCCCACCCTCCCTATCCCACCCCTCTAGGTGGTCACAAAGCACCAAGCTGATCTCCCTGGGCTATGCGGCTGCTTCTCACTAACTCTCTATTTTGCACCCTAATTCTTTCTTAACTTTCTCCGTTCCATTTTGTTTTCGCTTTCTGGACTTCCTTTAGTTAGATGTAGTACATCCTGGAACGAACCCCTAGTTTTTGTCTTTTTGCTCCCAGCTTTCTACCTCCTGTTTGGCTCTATTTTCTAGAAGATGGTCTCGACTGTATCTTCCAATACTTGTAAGGAAGTTTTGACCTATGACCTCCCGTTGCTGCCCCTTATCATACAGACACTCAGTAGGGAGGAAGGAGAGGAATGATACTGGATGTGGAGCCAGCCTGGCGGGCCGCACTTTTGTATCTTTGTTTATATCCCATATCTCATCCCTAGTGTTATTCGCGCCTTCTTCTTTTCCTTGATGAAATCTTAAAACAAATAAATCATTTGCGGGGGCTGAATTGGCAGATTGCGATGGACATATACACACTTCTATATATAAAACAGGCAACTAATAAAGACCTAATGTATAGCACAGGGCCCTCTACTCCATACTCTGTCATGGCCTATATGGGAAAGGAATCTAAAAAAGAGTGGATATATATATATATAACTGACTCACTTTGCTGTACCCCTGAAACTAACACAATATTGTACATCAACTATAGTCCAATAAAAATGGTTTGAAACTCATTTTGGCTTCCTTGATTCTTTGTCTTTATTTCTCCTGTGCTTATTATTCTTTCCTTGTAATTCCTTTATCTTTGCTTATTATGAAATCTTTTTGTTGATTTCCTTATTTTTTCTCCATACGTCAAGCACAGAAATTTCTGAAAACATAGACGAAAATAAAGAGTTAACAAAAGGCATAACGGCCAGTCATATTTTAGCGTAAGCATAATTTTGGTGTAAGCACTCTTCTGTGCATGTACATGCCCAACGCACACACAGACATGTCTTTTTGGAAGAAAAAGTCTAATAGTAAATATAGTTTCGTAGTTGTCTTTTACCTTTCATTTGATATTCTGTTGTGAACCGTCTCTCGTGTCAAATGCAGAGTTCCGACGTTTTCTTAAGCAGTCAAGAAACATCTTTACCCCAAAGAAATCACACTCAGAGCCTCGAGGAGCAGAAGACATGTAGTCAGGGTCCCAGGTAGACGCCCACTGGAAGCGGGCTTCGGCCCACGTTGGGCGTGAATCTCGGGGGCGGGGACTCAGCGTTCATTTGCATAACCAGAATGAAATGCGATGTATGTTCAAGTGAAAGCCATAGTTTTCCTTTAAAGCAATTATTTCAAAGAATGAGACTTCAGTCACTTAAACGGAAAGAAGTTTTGCAAGCTCTTGACCCGAGCTTACGTTCACCCTCAGTACAAATGGGGTCAATCTCCCTGGCATTGTCTCCCGAGGCGGCCCGCCATAGACCTCCTCATGCTTACTCCTCAGCACGTGTGAATCTTCTGTTCAGAAGATTCGCCTGCTGAGGACTAAAGCAAGACAGAGACCTTAATTTTTGGAGGCCTTGCAGAAATAAGCAGGGCTGATGTGTGTGAAGAAAAATGGAGCTAACGAGAAAGCTTGCCGTTTGGCCAACTCGTCAGCCCTGCCACTCTCGGTGCACAGACTCAGGGTTTATTCTGGTTTCGTTTTGGCTTTCTTACGAAGGTATTTCTGCGTGGGTCTACCGCCTGGCAAGCAAGGGACTCGTTGGCCGCCCGGAAGCACTCTGCGAGCCGCAACCGCGACCGGGTGAAACTGGAATTAAGGGAAAGCCTGAGGAGAAGTGGTCAGCGACTCAGGCGTTACCATGACGCCTTTGTGCTGGAAGAGCCGTGGGCTTCACCTAGGCTCCGGGAGCTGCATTTCTCGCGGTGGTAGTACTGCTTTTCGTGCTTTTCAATCTCCCGAGTCCGATTCTCCGTGTAACGTCGTTTTCTGCGCGTGGAAGGTTATGTAGATGGGTGAATTCCTTCTTTGGTTTCCTGTTGTCTTCCGCAAGATGTAATGTTTGCGAACCCTGCAGATGTTCTCGCGTTACTGTGGGTGCTGCTGTTCGGTGTGCCTCTCGGCTCATCACGGACTGTTGTATTTCCGTTTTCTGTTGATAGACGTTCGGCTTGAGTGCAGCCTCAGGCCCTCTCAACACTATGAGAGATGTTCTTGCACGTCCCACCTAGTGGTACGACGGACGTGGCCTTCGATTTAGCTTCCATTTTACTAAGTAGTGGTGATTTTCTTCCTAAGTAGTCATACCATTTCAGACTTCCTGTGAGAGAAATTGATCAAAGTGTGTACTTCACTTTTCATTTCTCTAATGCCAATTTTTGCTTTTTCGTCCAAAGAGATTGTAGCAGGGTACCCTCGCCAGCACTATATCAACATTACGTTGTTTTTCACATGCTGAGCAACTCCTGCTGTTTTCAGGCTTTTACAAATTTTTTTTAAAAAACAAACTTATTTATTTCTGGCTGCATTGGGTCTTCGTTGCGGTGCGCGGTCTTCTCCTTCTGGTGGCTTCCCTTGTGGCGGAGCTGGGGCTCTCGGTTCTCCTTCTGGTGGCTTCTCTTGTTGCAGAGCTGTGGCTCTTGGCGCGCGGGCTTCAGTAGTGGTGGCTCGTGGGCTCTAGAGCGCAGGCTCAGTAGTTGTGGCGCACAGGCTTAGCTGCTCCGGGGCATGTGGGATCTTCCCAGACCAGGGCACGAACCTGTGCCCCTTGCATTGGCAGGTGGATTCTTAAGCACTGCGCCACCAGAGAAGTCCCTCAGGCTTTCACAAGTTTTGACCATCTGGTAGGTATCAAATCCATCGTTTAAAGCGTCGGCATAGAATTGCACTGTGTGGATGAGCCATCCCTTGTTCTAATCAAGGCATGTAGATAGTTTCCAATTTTTCTATTTTATAATCAAAGCAGCGGTTGTCCAATTACTTCCTTAGAATAAATTCCAGGAGTGGAAATGCTGGACTGAATGTTCCACACATGAAAATTTTTGATCCGTATTACCGAGCTGCCATTCGGCAAGCTTGTACAAGTTTATGTTGCCATCTGCAGTATTTGCGTGCCTTTCCCCCCATACCCGTTTCAAAAGCAGCTTTAAAAAAAAAATCTAAGTGATGTATATACCTAATTTTAAAGGTCAAATGACGCAAGGCTTTCAGGAGAGCAAAACCCCAAACTGCTTTTCCCCATCCCAATTCCCACTTCCCAGAAACCACCAGTTTACATCCTTAGCCGTTTCATCTGTCTGCTTCTCTATCTCATAATACGCTTCTACTGCTCTTGCTTCATTTTGCTTTAAACTGTGGCTGACTCAGCCAGTTGCCCACCCTGACACCAATTTCTTCCTCGGCCTTCAGAGGTAGCTTAGAATTCCTGAGCCTTTCCAGGGTTCTGAAGCATTAAAATCTCCTGGTCACCACCTGGCTGCTGTTAGCTGTTCTGCTGTTTTTGGTTGTATTTGTTAAATACATTTTGTTTATTTATGTATTTGTCTATCTATTTATTTTTGGATGCAATGGGTCTTCCTTGCTGTGCACGGGCTTTCTCTAGTTTCGGTTAGCGGGGGCTACTCTTCGTTGTGGCACGCAGTCTTCTCATTCCAGTGGCTTCTCTTGTTGCGTGAAGAATACAGGCTGTAGGCACGCGGGCTTCAGTAGTTGTAGCACGCGGGCTCAGTAGTTGTGGCTTGCGGGCTCTAGAGCACAGGCTCAGTAGTTGTGGCACATGGGCTTACTTGCTCCAGGGCCTGTGGGATCTTCCCGGACGAGGGCTGGAACCTGTGTTCCCTGCGTTGGCAGACAGATTCTGAACCACTGCCCCACCAGGGAAGGCCTGCTCTTCTACTTTTGTCAATATGAATTTATCATTTTTCTTTTCATTCCTTTACTGTCATTTAGTGGGGTTTTGTGGATGGCATGGAGATAAATGGGTGTGTTTAATCTACAATTTTCAACCTGAAATCCCAAGATCCTGTAGATTTTATTTCATATTTTATTATTATGATTTTTTTTTTTGGCCGCACCGCACAGCTTGCTGGATCTCAGTTTTCTGACAAGGGATGGAACCCGTGCCCCCTGAAGTGGAAGCTCAGAATCCCAACCACCGGACCTCCAGGGAATTCCCGATAGTGTACATTTTAGAAAATTGAAAAGAAACCCTTTGAAAACGATTAGAATATTATCCATTTCACAAAGGCTCTTCTGAAAACAGGATAACAGTTGGGACACAGGATGCACCTTAAACAACATGCAATCCCACCCTTTTCTTTTTCGAAGGACGCAGCCGAGCGCCCCCTCGTGGAGTATGTTGCCCAAGCCAGTCTGACTTGTCCCTCGGGCCTCTTTGCCCTGGGCCCAGAGCTTCACCATCCTGGCGGGCCACCAAGGGACTCGGGGAGTTTCTAAAAATCCCATGCCCAGGACTCCACCCTGGGCCAATTAAATGATTCTCTCAGGGTGTGGGGATTGGGTATCAGCGTTGTTTAAGCTCTCAAGTGGTTCTCAAGTGCAGGATCACTGTCCTAGGCCAAGAAACTCACTGATTTAGCCCACCGGTAACAGCACGGTAATATCTGGGCAATAAGACGTCCAGCCCGTGCTCTTCTTATGCAATTACTTTTGTGTGTTGTCCAGATTCGGAATGGTGTCTATTTTCATGCCTTAATTTCACAAGCCTGTATTCTGTTAATTTGATTAACAAAGAACACTTTATGCTAACTTTGCTGGCGGCATTAATATCGCACTCCCCTGTGCCACACTCCTTTAGCAGAGGCATACGATTTAGCTTAGTCCTCACATCACATTTACACCCTCCAGTAAGTCTTCATGAGAGAGTGAAAACTGTCGAGTGATGCGGCCACTTTTCTCTCTCTGGATTTTTGCATCGTCGGAGTGCAGCAATGGCAGAGAATTTTATGCACTTAATGGCTATTATTGTGATTAAAATGTGGACACTTCAGTCGTAGTCACCAGAATCCGCCATTATGATGAACTGATCTAATATCTCTATTTATTAAGTCACAGGCTGGGTTCCATCCCCCCCCCCACCTCCAGCGTGATTGAGAACAGGCTTAATTCCTAGAGGGGTTCGTCAGCCTTGCTGCATTTTAGCTCTGGCCTGCAGATAGCGTAGTTATCACTCATCATGGTTATTAGAGGAAAATAAGATGGATTAGTATATATCATCAGTAGTGGAGGAGGGGAAAATCCAACAGGTTTATAGTAAAGGATGTGCTGAGGGGACTTCCTCATGGTCACGCCCCAGTGGCTGTGTTTCAGAACACAAATTTTGGTCTGTGGTCATATTCTGGTCTGCCACTAGCCAAGTACCAAGTTAGGTAGTGTCTCTGAGCCTGTTTTTTTTCACCTGTGAAAGTGGGATAACGTAGTACCCTATACGGTGGTTTTCAAGGCTAAAGGTGAGGTTAAGTGTATTCGTACAGCACCTGGGATGAATGATAGCTATAGTTATTTGTTATTATTACTATTATTAAGATTTGGAGAGGGAGCATAAATCATATGACTCCCGAATAAAGCCGTCATGCCTTCCTGCTGCACAGCGAATAAAAGGCAGCCTCCTTCCCTGGGCTCTGTACGTGATCAGGTCCCTGCCTGCCTCTTGCCCAGCACGCCTCCTACCCCAAACTGTGTTTTGCCTGGCTGTTCCCTGAACTCGGCAAGCTCCTTTGCTGCCTTAGGGCCTTTGCATTTGCTGTTTCCTTTTTTTGGAAGGTTTTTTGCCACATCTTGTGCAGCTAGGTTTTTTGTGGGAAAGGTGGGTGTATATACTGTGTATTCTTCATTCAAATCAAGGTACGGGATCTTTTGCCTTCCTGAGATTTAGGTCTCAGCTCAAACATCACCACCTGAAAGCAACCATCGCTGACGAAGTCCCCTTGCCGTGCCCTCTGGCACATCACCCTGCTTTATTTTCTCCAGAGCTCTCATCATGATCTCCAGTTACCTTGTGCACGGTTTATTTTTATGTCTGTCTACCCCCATCCCGCCCCACCCTCCTAGAGAAAGCACTGAGAGAGCAGCCACTTTACTGTGTTTAATTCTATATCCTCAGTACCTTGAACAGCATCTGGTGCACAGGAGACACTCAACAAATACTTGAATGAATAGTTGATGTAGAAGATGCAAAAGGAGGGGTGATGGTGACAGAAGCATGGCCAATGAGGGTGGGAGGAGGTGGGGAGGAGGACCACTTACTTCCAAGACAGGCGGGAAGGGGAGGGATGAGGGGAAGCTGGAGACTTTTTTATATGCAGCGCAGGGCTTCGAGAGGGCTGCTTCGGCTGACCGCTTAGACATTTTCACAAACGAAAGGGTGCAGTTACCTGCTGGGGGCTGAAGGGCAGCGGAAGAGGGGTCTGGCTTTTGAGGCTAGTAGAGGGTTTTGGAATAATTATACTAGCTGCCATTTAGTTAGCAGTTATGCACCAGGCACTGTTCCAAGCCCTTTAAACATATTAGCTCATTTCATCTCTTGACAATTCTATGAGGAAAGGAACTATCATTACTTCCATTTTAAGATCTGGAAATTGAGGTCCAGAGAAGTCAATTAACATTTTCCCAAGGTCAGACATCTAAGATGTAGCAGAGCTGGGATTTGAACCCAGGCTCTCTGGCTGGTGGAGCCTGTGTGAAGAACCACTACAATTCCCTGCCTCCCTGGTCCCTGAGGTGCGGGTCTATGAAGGGTCAGCTAGAGATGAAGAGGAGGACTGTGGAATGAATGGTACATGGCAGGCCCAGGGGCAGCCAGCCAGCCAGCATGCTGTGCCAGGAACCCAGGAATGGGAGCAAAGAGAGTGAATGGGTCGGGAGACGTGGGTGGTTGTGACTCAGGATTAAGCATGGCAAAGACGGAGGCTGAGGCATTCTGAAGTGCGTGAGGGAAGGGGTTTCTGGGGAGAGAAAACAGCATGTGCAAAGGCCCTGAGGTGGGAAAGAGCTTAGCTCATTGGGAGGAGTGAAAGGACAGTGTCAGAGTACAGTCGCAGGGGGCGGGGGAGGGTGACTGGTAGGCATTCAAACAGTCCAAGGTGGAGCCTAGGCATTGGTATTGTGTAAAGTACCCCAGGTTATGCAGCCAGAGTTGAGAACCACTGATTTAGACCTATTTCCAGGTGATACTAGTTTGGGGCTCACACTTTGAGAAACATGCTCTAGATGATTCTAATGAGTAGCCAAGGTTGAGAACCATTCACTGAACAGCACAGAGCCATGGCTTCAAAGTGTGACTGAGGAACAGGCAAGGCCCTGGCCTCCTCTCAGGGAACCGGGGCATGGGAGTAGCTTCCACAGGACCGAGGCGAGGGAGAAGGGAGCATTGGTTGGGAAAGAATGAACTTGGGTGAGGAGCAGCAAAGGTGGAAACTAAAGGGGGGCTTTATCCAAGGGGCAGGCAGAGGAAGAAGGGCTAGAAACCTGGCACTGAGGCCAGGGCACCGTGGTGCAGGAAGGAGCAAAAGGAGGCTGATGGGGAGAGGCGGGGACGGGCAGAACTGCAGGTGGGGCTCCCGAGGTTCAAGGCTCACACCAGACAGCTGTTCCATGCTGGTGACGGCAGCTCATTATTCATCGTTTAGTTTACACTTCACCCCCCCTCTCCAAAAGATGGGTGGCGAACTCTGAAATACGGAAGTATGAAAGGTGACGCGATGGTGTGTGGTGGGGGAAGGGGGACAGGCTGAGCACGGGGTTCGAATTTACTGAGCTGACAAGGTTGTCAACATCAAGTGAGGTCCCAAAAGCCTAGGGCAGTGCGGCAGAGCCAGGGTCATATACCGTATGGTGCGGAGCTGGGGGGAGCGGGGACTGGTTAACATCTACCCAGCACCCACTACGTGCCAGATAGCGTGCTTGCACTTCCTTTCTTTCTCATTTAATAATGCAAGGCCTGGTGGGCCATGGGAAAGTTTGGATTTTCTTCTTAAATGCGCTGGGAAGTCACTGGAGGGTTTTTAAGAGGGAAGTGATGAGAGTGATGTAGTTAAGTCATATAAGATCAGTACTATGCCCACTCCATTTGATAGGCCAGGAAGCTAGAAGTTAACTAGTCCAGGATCATGCGTAAGGAGGCGGTGGCAGAACCCAGATTGAAACCACGCCCCCTCTAAGATAAAGCAATTCGGGCAAAATGTTAACAGTTGGTGAGCACAGGTAGGGGTCTAGGGTGTTCACTGTTCCCTTCTTTCAACTTTTCTATATGTTTGAAAAATTTTGTAAAAAAAATAGAAAAAAGAACCAGGTCTAACTCCAAAGCTGAAGCTCTTTTTTTCCCACTATGCCATGCCATGTCACTAACCTAAATGACATTAAGTCACTCATTGTCCCCTCTGAGCCTGACTTTGCCCATCAGAACGAGATTGGATCAGATCACCAACAGGGTTCTCTCCCTAACATTTCATGGTGATCTCGCCATGGCAGCATGTAGCTTTAGATCATTAGGCTACACTAAGAGCCAGGTCTTCAACCTGCCCTGCGGTCAGGAAAGCCCTCACGGGTCTCCTGTAACAGCAGCCAGGGACGCGGTTTCTAACCTCTGGGAAGGCAGTCACTGAGGCTGCTCTGCCACACCGCCCGCTGCTGTGTACAAACTGCTGGCCGTCAGTCTCCGTCCACTGGGGGGAATCACTCGCAAAAGGAAACACCTTCTTCTGCCAAGGCTTCGGGTGGGGCTAGAAAAACCGTTCATGACAACACTGAATCAGCACAAGCACCAGGGTCAAGTTCACAGTCAAAGGGGCTGTAAGAGGCCCTAGTTGTCAAGCAGCCTCCAGCCGAGGCCTCTTCGGTCTCGAAGGGAAAGGAATCAGAACGCCCAAATCCATACTAGAGATCGGCGGTGGTAGGGGAATAAGCACCTGCTCCAATTAGGGATCTCCTCTTAAAGTCTCAGAGTTCAGATTAGAGCCAAAAAAGAAAAAACACAATTAAATTTATGGACTTTGTCACCCCAAGAGGTAATATAAGTTCAAAACTGATTTTTCAAAAGTTGCAAAATGAATTACGTGAAAACGGGCTCTTTGGGAGGCATGTCTACACTACTGAGGCTATGTTGCCAAGGCCAACTGGGTTCTCCCAAAATGTGGACAGCGAAGTTTGTCAGATTCCTGGGGCTGGCGCGATCATGGATCTGACCCAGTGTGACATTTATGGGCATATTAAGAGTCAACATCTTTTCTCCTAACAGTGTTATTTTGTTGCCTGAATCCCTAGGGTCAAAACAAGAATCCTAGGCTGGCCTCTGAAAGCACTGTGACTGCTTTATTAACCTCTGAAAATATGTGGCTGCTTCTCCTCTCCAAGGGCAAATATACTGAGAATTCTTACGATATTTCCCTGTAAGACAGGAAATGACAGTCCAGGCGTAGCGGTGGGGACTGCAGCAGTCAAGTGGGACCCAGTGACATAAGTTTCCCTCCTCAGTTCTTCCTAAGATCACACTTTGGTTTTTCACACAACATATATTTATTCAGAAAAAAAATTTGCAATAAATTATAATAAAAAAGATGACATGAAATACAGAATCCCACTAGCAGCTTTGCCTAGTGACCAAGACATTTGGGGGAAATACAACAAACAATTACAGAATAAGAATCAGGAAACAGTGAAAGGGAGACTAATAGCAACATCACCACGTGGGGTTGAACTGCTTTTTCCCTAAAAACGATAGATTCAGAGTCCTTCCCTACCAGCTGGATCTAAACTCCTTACTTCAGAGGCGCTAGGAAATAGTACATGAGAGGTACTCAGGAGTTAGAGGGTGGGGCTGGAGTAGGCACAGCAGGGAAGCAGATCTCTTATGTCTGCTCTATTTCTTGTCCCCCCTCCCTAGAGATTGTCTAAAACCCTCAACCCTGTGTACATCCCAGGACCAGAGCTGGAAGGAAGGTTGAGGCAGTAAAGCAACTGAGTGCATCTGCCTTCTGAAGAGTGAGCCGGATGCCGCACACAGCCCCACTAACCACATCCCTGACCACCTGAAGGCCCCAGGTGGCAGTAGACTGGGAAATGTGTCTAGGACAGGCATTTCCCTTTGTGTTACGACCCTGCCCCAGCTTCTATCATCTGCCTCTCCAGCGATCCCTTTCTGGACTAGTGGAGATGACAACACTGTTCTTCTGCTCAGTCTGCCATTAACTAAATTCAACACCCAGCCCCTGGCCTAACAGATCTGCAGCTATTTGGCAACCAGTAACTTGACTCCTACTTCTGTAATTCCCAATCAGGAGAGGCTTTAGCCAGAATATCACAGGATACATACCTTTTCTTCCCCCAAAGGACTCAACACATAAGAGATGGGGGAATTGGAGAACCACTCATGGCGGTGCTTCCGCAGCTCTCTCCTTTGATGCTGTAGAAGAGTCAATGCCCAAGACCACACACAGAGCCTATACACGAGGCTCCTGGGATTTCATGTGAACATGTGACAATGAGTCAACTCAGGGTGGTTTTAATGAAAGAAAACCAGGAGGAAGCTAACTGCATCAGGCAGTTTTACAGTCAGTGGCTGGTGGCTGGTTTGCCAACCAACATAGATTACTTTTTTTAAAAAAGGGCTGCCCCGCAGGAGCTTGAGTAAATGACAAGCTCAGAAGGTTGTCTTGGGCGGGAGAGAAGGTGCTTGGTTCATCCTACTGCACAGTCTCTTTTACACAGCACTGGAGAAGGTTACTGGGAGCTAAGGGCAGCTGGTTGTAGAGCCCAGAATCAGTCCTGATGAGGGAGTGGGTGACATCTGCCCCTGGTACTTCAGAAGACCGGAGGGGGGGTTCTAAGGGTTATCCTCAATGCCCCTGCTGGGGGAAGGAGCAGTTTCTACAGAGAGGCCCACTTGAGGTGCAGCCTCCCTTTTTGACTGTGGTACAAGTGTCGCTCTGGAGGTGGATTTCTAAGTGGGGGATGGGCCCCACAGACACCCAGGATTGGTTCACATGTAAAATTTGAATAAGAACCAAAATGGATGGTAGGAAGCAGGACCTGTTGAGCATGAATATTCTCACTCTTGAAACACTCAAAGTGCTTCCACTCTGACTGTGATTCTCTCACATCAATGAGATGTCATCTCCAACAGTCCCTAACATTCTGCTACTAAGTGTGGTCTGAGACAAGAGAATATGGTTCCACCCACTGCAGATGCATAACAGGCCAATGTTAGAGCAATGTACAGATGCCACTGTAGTAGAGATGCACAAATGCATGTAACAGCCACATGGAGATGGTTAACTCACTTTTGGAGACACCCAAGGAGTCACTAAGCTTCACCCAGACTTCTTTTGACATGATAGTGTTAGCAGAGTAGAGAGCAAAGGGGGTGATACGGGGAGGGGGTAGGGCCAAAGTGCTTTAGACGAAGGACTACAGACAAGTCTGAGCTACAGCAAGTAGTGCTTGTAGGCCTAGAATGGGAACATCTCAGAGTTTAGGCCTCAGGTGCTAAGGACAATCATGACAGCTGGGCAGGAGGGCAACAAACACATCCCCAGGTAAAGAAGTGTAAATACAGATTTCTTTGCCTTACAAAGAGAGAACAGAAAAACACCAAAATATGGTAACTTTGGCTTGGCAATATAAGTCTAAAAGTATCTTGCTGCGTAGGGTATGGTAAGGGAGGGATTAGGAAACTCGCTTCCTTTCGCACTAGAAACAGAACTTTTTCATGCCAACAGCCTCAAAATTCTGCAACAGACCCTTCCTGTGGCATATCTTTCCAAATCATTCTGAAATACTTGGTGCTCAAGATCTTCCGCCTCTAGAATCTTGTAGAGTAGTAAGAGGAAAAGGCTTATTATTAGTCTTCATCACTCCCAAGCAGAAAACTCAGAAGGAACTGGGTAGCACGCTGGCGGTCACTTGGAGTCTGTCTTGCCATAAGGTTGGGTGGAGGCCTTAGAAGGAGGCTAGTGAAGAGAGTAGCTAGAGGGCGAGAGAAAGAAAAGGAGAAAACCCTTGGTCAGACACAACCTAAGCGAAGCCTCAGGGATGGGGGCTGGGGGGGCCAGGGGATGAGGGCAGTGGGAGGAAGTGACTGCCGCAGGCCTGGACGCTAGGGAGGGAATACACGTGTGCACCGTACACGGACCGTCCTGACCAACGCCCCCGTGTGGCCATTCTTAGGAAGTGCTCTTACCGATCATGTTGGCGCTGACGTTGTTGTACTCAGTGAATTTTAACAGTTCTCGAAGGAATGCCATCAAGTAACGAAAAACATTTCTATGGCATCCTGGAAGCTGGGAAATCACCTGTTTTTTAAAAAAGGGGGTGGGCAGTGAGGATAACAGGTGGAGGAAGGGAGTAAGAAGAACTCACAGCTGCCATAAAAGTAGTTTATAATCCAACCCTTACAGGACTCCTCCTTTATCTACTCATGACCAATATAGTACCTGTCAAATGATAACTCCTGAGGCAGAATGCTCATCCTGTTTGGCCCCTGTCCACTCAATAAGCAGGTCACGCAGTTATCACACATTCGCATGCACGCCCTGCCTCAGGAGCAGACGGGTATTAGCCTGGTCTTTTCCCATCTCCCTAGGCAGGTGGCTGTGGTTTTCTCTGCAATGCCATTTAGCATGGGTGGCAGCACCTCCCGATACTCACTAGTCTGATTCAGAGGTATTCTCAGCTATTGTGCATCAAAATCATTTCAAGATTAAAAACAAACACCAAGAAGACAAAAAGAAAGGCTCACAAGTGTCACCCACCCTCCCTGGTCATGTCATCCAGAATCCCATGTACGATCTGTTTCACTAATCTTACCCCAGAGTAGAGGTATCCACCCTACTCAATAGGTCAACTGGAAAAGGGTGGCAAATATAATAGGAAATAACACAACCTAAAATTTAAGGGTCCCAACTCTCAATGCTGCTGCCCTGCCATGAACAACAGATCCAGACCCATCCTACCCATAGCTGGATGCCCAGCTGGTTTGGTAAAAATCAATGATTTCTCTGTGGGGGAACATGCCTCAAACGCACTCTCAGAGCAATAAAATTCACCTGTCGGCAGATCCGGGGATCCTGAGCAGAGTCGAGGCATCGCTGATAGAGCTCATAACAGATGACAGGCTCTGGCAGGGCTTCCAGGAAAATGAGCAGCGCCTCAGCCACTGAGTGATTACTGCCAGCTGGATTGACTCCCGTCAAGGGAAAGAGGCTCCAAGGAAAAGGCCACACTTAGACCCGATTTTCTCCCTTCCTCAAGCTCCCTCAGGGATGGATTCCTTCCTCTTATTCAGAGCACCCTGATCCTAATTGGGGTTTGATATTTTATTGGTCCAGGTATGCTGCAGCTGAGTTGTTACAGAATTGATCAAAGACTCTTGGGAGGTTTGGCCCAACTTGAAAGTCAAGGGAATGTGGCCTGTAGAATGACAGTTCACACTGGAAACTAGTCACCACCGTTTCCCATCCTCCTCCCTGTCCTGGTGACAGGAGTGATCATTGGCTTAAAGCAGAACAGCCCCATGGCTGTGGGTCCTATGTCCCATGCCAATTAAAAGTCGCCATTATCTAACCCTTGATTCCTTTTAGTAAGAGTCTGATAAGGAGAGAGGTCGAAAGTTCCTTAGAGGAATTAACTGTATAGTCAATGATTACCTTATAATAAAAGACAGCTACAAAGAAAATAAAGATGGAAAACAAAATCAAATGTAGGTGGGAAGAAGAGTTTGGGCAAGTACACATCCAGCTTCCTAAGCCTTTGTCGAAAAGGATACGGATTGTCTTGGGAATGCTGGTATCCAGACAATCAATGATCTGCTGTAACTCCTCCTGCATTCCAGGGGTTTGGAACAGGTCCTCCTACCAAAGAGGTCACAATGAATGGAACACAGCATCAGCACTAAGGTTCTGACGATCACGCAGGGATCAGGAGAGCAGCAGGAAGCAAAGGGCAGGGTGAGGTGCATATTCGTGATTAGGAACACGAATATGTTCCTAATATATAAAAGGTGTGACAATGGCCCCTTTTCCCTTTATCATCTCTATCATCTGTCTGAAATTTTATTTCAAACTAGAAAATTATCTTCAAAGGTTTCAGCCTGTACCTGATATGGCAGGGGACCAGAGGACTCCATGGGGAGACCAGGTGTTCCCACTTCTAGCCTCCTGACAAGTAGAAGGCAGAATCCAAACATGGAACCACATTCAAATACTGAGACACAGAATGCTAGGGTAGGACTAAAAGGGCATGTCCATACCAAACCTTGCCTTCAAGTTCTTCACTTTTCCATAGGTGAGACAACATTATCTTTCAATTTAATCCCAAGAAAGTTTTCTTTTTTGGAAGAATGGGTTAGGGGTGGCAGGTATTTTAGATAGGATTGAAAAGTGAGGACCAAATTAAAGAAATGGGCTTGAAGTTTGCTTTGGACTTTGAAATCTGCAATGCTTCCATGACAGCTAAAACAGGCGTCACAGATTCAGGTGCTCAGCAGTCCAGGGGAAAGCATGTGTAGCCAGGAGACAGGGGAGGAGTTCGGCCCTGCTCCGCCATTACTCTTATGCCGTGGTCTTAGGTAAATCACCTAGCTTGCATGCTTCAGTTCTCACATCTGTAAACGGGGATACTTCCATCTGCCCAGGCAATCTGATATGACAGTGCTGCTCTGCGGAGGTGGCTTGGGAAAGTTAAAAGCACTGTATATACTGACGTGAGGTATTATCATTTCCCACTGGACTCACACACCTTCCAAAGTTGCAGGGCAGGCCCACTCTCACTCACCTGGTGACAGGCGTGTCTGAATAAGTGATCTACCAGGAGCCAGATCTCCTTGGGGACCTTAAGAGGTTTCTCACTGGCACCTTCATCCAAGGGAACCATCTGCAGCAGGGATTTCTCCTAATAGATAAAAAGGGGTGAGAATCAAAAGGGTCTCAATGAAAATTTCTATGTGTAACCATCTCCCTCAAATTCTGCTTATGTGGGTATAATCTGATCTTCACCTCTTAAGACTTTTCATTTTTTCACTGGGACACTCCTGGTCAGAAGGCACTCGATATGGATTCCCACAGTTAAATGATCTCCTTTTCTAGATGCTTCACTTAACCGTTAAGCATTCCACTTGGGTTTATTATGTTTATCACGTGGATGCATTGTGTGCTGTAAATCCTTTCAAGGGTGACACTGAGAACCAGCAATACAGTCACGGTAGAGCCCACACACCACCGGAGACTCATGGACCATTAAATTACAACTAACTGTCAACAGAGCACTTTGAGAGAGCAGTATCTACTTAGGTTTTTGCTGACTTTTTGTTGTTGTTGTTGACTTTTAACTTATTCTTCTTTCAGATCTTACCACAAATATCACAGCTTGCATTGTTGATTTAAATGACGTTCTCTGGTCCTCAGGAATGAAAGACAATTCACATTAGACCTACATATATGAATATTTCAGGCTTGATAGAAGGTCTAATTTTTTTTTTTTTTTGCAGTACGCAGGCCTCTCACCGCTGCGGCCTCTCCCGCTGCGGAGCACAGGCTCCGGACGCGCAGGCTCAGTGGCCATGGCTCACAGGCCCAGCCACTACGCGGCATGTGGGATCTTCCCGGACCGGGGCACGAACCCGTGTCCCCTGCATCGGCAGGCGGACTCTCAACCACTGCGCCACCAGGGAAGCCCAGAAGGTCTAATCTTAAGGCACTAAAACTCAAAGTCTTAAGATACAAAAATAGTAAACTGAATACAGCATACCAAGAGCCAGAAATACCATGAAAAGTCTAGGCTCTGAGTCCAGAAGTTATTCTTTATAGTAATAGCTCAGCAAAGAATTCTTGGGGCTTTGACGCCTTTCACCTAACTTTCTACTCTATGTTAGATTCTCCTGAAAGAATCTCAGAGGAAAACCCAGAAGTGACCTAAATTAGATCAGTAACTAAATCTGAACTTGAAAATGGGGAATAAATTCAATTACCTTATGTTTATATAGTCAAATATAAATTATACCGAAAAGATATCTTAAATAGCTTAAAAGGCATCTGAAGGCAGCCTTCATAAAAAATCTAGTGGAGAAAATGGTGACCAATTTTTGGCATCTTCCCCCTCCTACACCTCCGGCTTAAGGTCATATATATGTTCAAATTTAGGAAATGCTGTAAATTTGATCCACAACCCTTATTTAGCCATGTCACTTTAAGGGAAAGAAGAGAAGCATTTCATTACTTCCAGATAGTGTGTACACTAGAACAGAGCAGAGGGTTCTTCTTGACGTTCTGTTCTTCAATACGCACTGGTGACCTTTTAAAGCCACTGTGCGCCTTTCTAAGGGAATAAGGAAGAGAAGGCAGCATGACAGTTGGTTATCATTTAAAATCTATCTTCTTCACATTCGTTTTGCTTCCTTTCTTTCTTTCCCTGGGAATCTATCATTTGATATTCACGTTTCCTATAGTTGCCAGACCTTCTATCAGTGGCTCACCCACTAACTTCTTTCCAGTTGCAAGTATTAAATCCAGGCATCTAGATGATATCTGAGCCAAAACACTGTCCATAATGCACTCTGCTCACTTTCTGGACCAAGTGCAACACAAGTACAGACTCCTTAGCAGACACCTTCAAACTTACCATATATAAATTATTCAGCACTGATTCATGTAGTTTTAAAAAAATCTGACATCCAATTAGCACTCTTCCTGTACTAAGGCATTAAGGCAACACAAGGCACTGTTCAAGATGAAAAGACTCATGGCCTGCTATTAACAGGGAAGGGCTGGGAAGCAGAGCCATCTCAATCCTTAGTGGTTTCAAAAGGTTAATAAAATGCCAGTAGGTTATATACACCATCCACTATCCATTTTCAAATTCATGTGTGATAATATGAAATGTCATACTTGTATCTCTGAAGTCTCGAGAAAGATTATGCACAAGAAACAATACTTTTTTTAAAAAGTCCACAAATTATCCTGAACTCTAATTTTCAAAGGGAAACCAGGCATGCTTTGTCTTCTTCTTTCAATGGGACACATTTAGTGCCTGATAAGCTCACACTCTGTAACGTTAGTGCTATTAACTGAAGCACAAAAACAGTACACCATCTCCACCAACAAACTGCATTAAACTCCACCAAATGGGGAGGTCACGTTAGATACTGTGTGAAAGTACTTTAAGAATGTTTTTCAAGCCCACGTTTCTCTACCGGATGGCCCTGTGTGGAGCCAGGCACCCTCCAGCTTGAAGATGGGGAGGTGGCAAAGCACCGCAGAAGGAGCGTTCACTCGGTTCCTTCACTGGGTATTCAGAAGACCCAGGTTCTAGTTCCCTCTGCCCCATACCCCTGATGTCAGGAGCAGTATAACTTCAGCGAGGTTTTTAACCTTCTTGGGCCTTGGTTGTCTATTAGAATGGAGAAGACACCTTACCCTGTCTGAAGGCAGGGAGCTCTACCAGACGATCCCTTATGATCTCATTCAGCTCTAGGATTCTAGTCTATGATCTGTTTCTTGATCGTACCTGTGTATTCTTTCAGTAATTAATCACTATTATCACTTCCCCCAAATCACTCTTAATGCAACAGAAATTCATTTCTGCTTTTACTATCATTGGAAATGGAAAATGGCAAACGGTACCCTCCTCCATCTCACAAGCTTTCACATACATCAAGACAGCTCTTTAGTTACTTCTTATTTCAAGAATACAAATCTGAAACCTTGAGTCCTATTGCTTTTACGTACTGGGTCTCAATGACTTGACTGGTGCAGTAAAATAAATATCTTTCCTGTACTTCAGACACGCTTAAAGACAGCTGGCAGGACTTTGGGGGATTCTCATGCAGTCAGAGGTGTCTGATATGGGAAAGCCTCGGGATAAATTCCAGGGACCATGGCTAAATGTTAATCAAGCACAGGGAAACACATAACCGCCAATGGATTGCATTACCTTTTCTAGGAAGCTGTCTTCTTCCTGAGAGCAGAGCAGGAAAAGAAAGTCATTGACAGATAGAAAATGATTAGAATTAATTTACAGAATTAGAAACAGAGCAGTATTATTAGAATGCACTACCTCACTAGATACATTTTAAATTCTTCAAATAAATCATGATTGTTGAAAATGGAACACATTCTCATATGCAAAGTTCTCTATCATGCGTATTCAAATTTTGTGCAGTATATTGAGACTATCGGTCAAGAAACATACATGTCCAGTCCTAGACTTTTGTGTCTTTTGGCAGCTGCCAGCTGAGCCAGCCAGACACCCACTGATACTTCCTTTTCCCGTGCTGCCTGGAGGCAGGCCCTGCCGCTATGCTGTGTGGCATCTCGCTCACCCTGACGCCACTTCAGTGGAAGAATTTGGCTGTGAGCCCGACAGCGGCCATTCAGGAGATGGTAAGCTTCTCTCCTCTCCACTGCCATGCCTCTCACCACCATAGCTAGCCTCCCAAGCAGTATCTCACACTCCTTTCCATCGCCCGGTACCCTCTCCCCTCCTCAAGGGCCCCTAAAGTCCTCAAATATGGAAGTCCCTCTGAAATGCAAATTCATTTCATTTCAGACCTTTGTGGACCATAAGATCCATCATTATCCCCTACTGGGTTTTCCTACAGAGTATAAGAGAAAAAAGAGAAGCAGGGGAGAGGGAAAAAGGTACCTTTTTAATCGCCTCTGTCTTTTGTGCTATTATTACAATGTAACAATGACAACAGCGACAGTAACTACTGCCACCACTTAGGAGGCATCTGCCATGTAGCAGTAACTGCAATGGGCTCTTATACAATGTCATTTAGTCTGCACATATGCACAAAGTAGATATTATTCCCGTTTTACAGATGAGGAAACTGAGGCTCTGGGAGATTAAATCATTTGCCCACAGTCACACTATTAGGTATTAAGTGGCAGAATCAGGATTAGAACTCAGGTCTGACTGACTCCACAGTCATTACCACTATGCTCCCTTAGATAACTTGAAAAGGATAAACTGACTGCTTCTTAGACAAAGAGGCAGGGGAAAGCTTGGAGAATGTATTCTACTCCCAGCAGGCTAAAGACAGTTATAAGGCAGCAGGGTTAGTGGAAAGAGTACAGGCATGGGTGTCAGACAGTCCTGGGTACAAATCTTCATGCTACCTCTTATTATTTTGTACAGACTGCAGGCAAGTTAGTAAACTTCATAGAGCCCCAGTTCCTTCATCTCTATAACAGGGATAATAACATGTACCTCACAGGGACACAGAAGCAGTCTAAAACACAGCGGGTGTGGGGCAGTGGTGACACAGTATGCCAGCAGCAGGCCTGGTCTCTCAAAGTTCCCTGCACTCCCCAGCAACTTCCAACCCTGCCATGGGCCACCAAGAACTTGGATATAAATCCCACGTCTCGGTCTGAGAGTAAAAGGAAAAATCCTGATCTTACCTTCACAGATGTGCAGGAGGTTGGAGGTGGGGAAATATGTGTTCCCTGATACTCCAAGTAGTAATGCTGAATGTATTTGTCCCAAATGACTGTTATATATGCTGGGTAGGGTTTTTAGTATTACTAGGTACATTATGAATTAAACATGCTCTTGTAGGTTTACCTAGACTTTTAAATACCATATATAGAATGAAATAAAAATAATCAGAGTAACAGTGCTTTAAAAAGTATACAATATTCATAGTATTGTAATTATAACACTTCTTAATGTGGAAGTTAATTCTGAGTGCCAAACATCTAATTTAACTAAATTTTGGAGCATAACCTTTTTTAAAATTTAGAACTACTTATTAACAAAGAGAGAATCTGCTTGTCTGACAGACTTCTCTATTTTCCCTCCTATGAATATGTGCCACATGATATGATGAGTAAAACCAGGCAGAGTTTTTATATACTAACCTGTCAAACCAAGCCCTCCAAAAGGTTTTCTTCAGGCATTGACTACCTACCAGTGCAAGGCAGTGAGCTAAATGTCTTTGAGGGGTAGGGGGGGTATGAAAAGTGAGGCTACAGAGAGGGGAAAGACACGGTCCCTGACTCGGGTTTACAACTGAATTGGGGTAAGGATTCCCAGAACTTATGGCCTGGCACTACTGTAATTCACCAATATGAGTTCTCAATAAATGGTTAAAACAAACAAACAAAAAACCAGGGGTTCAAAGGAAAGAGAGATGGCTTTCAACTGGGGCTGTCAGGGGACTTTTTCACAATGGTGATGTAACCTAACTAGCCCTTGAAAGATTCACAGGATTTAAAAGGGCAGAAATGGGGTGGGGACATTACAAGTGGGAGGGGACAGAAATAAACAAAGTTGCAGAGAAGGTAAATCACAAGGTGAGATTAGGGAAGAGTTAGTCATCTGGTTCGTGGGGAGCAGGAGGGGATAATAAGAAAAATAGTAGGAAATAAATCTAAGAAGGTGTGTTGAAGTCAGACTTCGCTGGACCTTGAATGACAGGTAAAGCAATTTGGATCGTATTCAGCAGGCATGGGGGAGCCGCATGCCTAACTTTAAGCAAGGAAGTGATAGGTCCCAAAGCTGTATTACAGAAAGATCAGTCTGACAGCCCTGAAGAGGGAAAAGAGAAGGCTAGAGAAATAGAGGTGAAGGGAATTGTTAAAAGGCTATTGAGGTAGGTCAAGCAGGAGAGAGCAAGCACCTCAACTAATAATGGGAACATAATATTTTTTAAAAAATGAATGGGGGGCTTCCCTGGTGGCGCAGTGGTTGAGAGTCTGCCTGCCGATGCAGGGGACATGGGTTTGTGCCCCAGTTAGGGAAGATCCCACATGCCGCGGAGCGGGCTCGCTGAGCCTATGCTCTGCAATGGGAGAGGCCACAACAGTGAGAGGCCCACGTACTGCAAAAAAAAAAAAAAAAAAAAAAAACAACAAAAATGAATGGGGCTTCCCTGGTGGCGCAGTGGTTAAGAATCTGCCTGTCAATGCAGGAGAGACACGGGTTCGAGCCCTGGTCCAGGAAGATCCCACATGCCGCAGAGCAACTAAGCCCTCAACTAAGTTGTGCACCACAACTACTGAGCCTGCACTCTAGAGCCTGCGAGCCACAACTACTGAAGCCTGCATGCCTAGGGCCTATGCTCCGCAGCAAGAGAAGCCACCGCAATGAGAAGCTCGTGCACTGCAATGAAGAGTAGCCCCCTGCTTGCTGCAACTAGAGGAAGCCCACGTGCAGCAATGAAGACCCAACGCAGACAAAAATAAAATAAATACAATTAAAAATAATATGATAAAAAATTATTTTAAAAAATGAATGGATACAAGAGAAAACTCTGAAATCAAAAGGACTTTGATACTGGTGGAGGGGCAGCAGATTTACACTGAGAGTTTATTTCTCTGACTTCAGGCATAAAGTAGGTGTAAATTATATTTATTTCAAGTCTAGGTTCAACTCTGAAAATAGAAACACCACTTAGCTCTCACTAATAAAGAGCATTCTCTTAAGGTAGTCCTAAGGTTGCTGCTAATCACTTAGTTCAACTGACTTGCCCACTTTCCGCAAAAGGCTACGTGTTGATCACATTAAAAAAGGGAAAAGCGTTCAGGAGTCCCCAGCGGGGCAACACTGGCATATTACAAATGCACTGCAAATCATTCTTCATCCCAGCATTCACCCTTAGAGGAATTTTCCCAGTAGTAAATGCAGCTAAAATCATGTAAAAAGAGTCATTTAGAGGCAGATTCAAATTTAAAAATAAAAAGCAGAAAACAGAATGGATACTGAAGTTCTAGAAAGGACTCATTCATGTGAAATATAAAAAGAAACACAAACCATACACTTAACAGGATAAGAAATGGGTTGTTAGATCAGTAAGACAAAGTAAACACCTACTTGGAGAGATCACTGGGAACAAATTAATCACCAAGTTGTTATTCGTGTTATTTCAAATTTTTGATATTGTTCTCCTAATAGACATGTCCCCAAGCAAATACAGTTGGTTCCCCCATCCCTCAACTTTTTTCACCTCTGTATTTACAAGCCAAACCTTTAACTGGTGGGTTCAAGCCTGGCCTCCTCTCTACTAGTCCAGTCTACATGCAAACCAGAATGTTCCTCCAAATATGTCCATTTACAGCCACATACAACTCATTAAAGACTTCCGGTGGATCTAGATGCCCTCTGGCTCCAGTATAAACTCATCTGTTGACTTCAAGACTCTCTATCCCCCGGGACTTCCCTGGTGGTCCAGTGGGTAAGACTCCACACTCCCAATGCAGGGGACCTAGGTTCGATCCCTGGACAGGGAATTAGATCCCGCCTGCATGCCACAACTAAGAAGCCCACATGCCGCAAGTGAAGATCCCACATGCCACAACTAAGACCTGGTGCAGCCAAAATAAATAAATAAATAATAAATACTAAAAAAAAAGAGCAAAAGTGTTAATTTAAAAAGGAAAAAAGGGACTTTCCTGGTGGCGCAGTGGTTAAGAATCCACCTGCCAACGCAGGGGACATGGGTTCGATCCCTGGTCCAGGAAGATCCCATATGCCACGGAGCAACTAAGCCCATGTGCCACAACTACAGAGCCTGTGCTCTAAAGCTCACGAGCCACAACTACTGGGCCTGTGCGGCACAACTACTGAAGCCTGCACACCCTACAGTCCGCACACCGCAACTACTGAGTCCATGCACCGCGACTACTGAAGTCCACACGCCTAGAGCCCGTGCTCCACAAGAGAAGCCACTGCAGTGAGAAGCCCATGCACTGCAACGAAGAGTAGCCCCTGGTCACCACAACTAGAGAAAGCCCGTGTGCAGCAATGAAGACCCAATGCAGCCAAAAATAAAATATAATAAAATGAGTTTAAAAAATAACATAAAACTGGGCTTCCCTGGTGGCGCAGTGGTTGAGAGTCCGCCTGCCGATGCAGGGGATACGGGTTCGTGCCCCTGTCCGGGAAGATCCCACATGCTGCGGAGTGGCTGGGCCCGTGAGCCATGGCCGCTGAGCCTGCGCGTCCGGAGCCTGTGCTCCGCAACGGGAGAGGCCACAACAGTGAGAGGCCCATGTACCGCAAAAAAAAAAAAAAAAAAAAAAAAAAAACCAAACAAACAAAAAACCAAAAACATAAAACAGAGTAATAACATGTAAATATTTTAAAAAAAGACTCTATCCACTGCTCCCACCCTACTTAACCAGCTTCACCCACCAAAACAGGCTGAATCTGAGACTGATTTTCACAGAGATTAGCTGGTCAATCAATAAGCTTTTATAGCATATAAGGGCTTGAGTAAACAGCACAGGAAAGGAATCTATTGTTGATACAAATTACAAGCTCCACAAGTCTCATTCTAAGTGACTTTCCAAAATATTGACTTACTAAACACACTGGACATGAGCCAATAAAAGTAGTTAATGTTTAGATTATCTGTAACCAAACTCCCTACTAACCTCGATTTAGAATTTAGCCGTATTGTGCATACAGGTAAACTTTCTTAAATTATAAGAACCCACATAAACTCCATAATATTTTGCATCCAATGTATAATGAATAAATATTGACGATTTTATGCTACTTAATATGCTAATTAATAAACCAGAAAAATCTATCTTGATTCTGGAAAAGAATAAAGATAATTACAAACAGATTCTCCTCTGTTTGCCACCTGTGCTAATCCCAACAGTTCTAGTAGCGGCAAAGTCACTATCAGGAAGAATGAAAAGGACTTATGCCAGTTACTTTATTCTGCATTTGGGGGGAAGAGCATGTGGCACAAGAATCTTTGTGAAAACAGTACAGGGAGAGTCAACACAGGCACTGAACTCATTTTTGGTTTCACTCAAATTTTAGAGTAAATAATACAAAAAAGGACAACAGGTATCATTATTAATAGCCTTGTCTCACGGGATTTGAAATATCATCTTGGGTCTTGGAACAAGCATGAATAAACAAACCTAAGAAAGCATTTCAGAAGGTCAAAATCAAGCCAAAACACAGTGGGAAGGTATTACAAATGGGGAACAGATAATCTTAGATTTCTTGTTTACTGCCCCACACTAATATGGATAATTTCCTCATCAATGAGATCCAGGAATTTATTAAATGCAACAGGCTGTGAAAAGAATCAGAACCCTAAATCCTACAAAATAAACGCTTTAACAGAATAAATGGTGACCACACACATACAATTTAAGAAGAACTCAGCAATTTTGTAATGAAAAATGATCTGGGTTCTATTTTTTAAAACTTTGAATCATGTGTGCACAAGAAGAAGAAAAAAGGCTTCCTATAGAGCCATTAACTCCACTAAAGATTTTGACTACTTCCTATTCATGGTCAAATGTGGTTGAATTACTTGATAATATTTTAAATAAAATAAACATTTTTAATGCTGGTTGAGTCTCCTTCTTGTCACTTTAATTAATATGGGACAATTGCAGTAAAGGGTAGTATAATGCGTCTGCCAACTCTGACCAAATAGTTCCAGTTTATAGGAAATAAGGTGGGAGGAGGGAGTACAAAAAGACAGGTTTAAAAATTACCAAGAGGAAACAATCAGACAAATTTAAGAAATGTCAGACCCCTGACTGGACAATTGCCCTGGACTCTTAAAAGGCAAAGTCGTTAAAGGAAAAAGGAAAGAACTGTTCTACTCTAAAAGAGACTGCAGAGACCTCACCAAATGTACTGCATGAACCCAGATCTGATCTTGGCTTTACAAAAGCTATGAAAGAAATTATTGGGGGACTTCCCTGGTGGTGCAGCGGTTGGGAGTCCGCCTGCCAATGCAGGGGACGCGGGTTCGGTCCCTGGTCCGGGGGGATCCCGCGTGCCGTGGAGCGGCTGGGCCCGTGTGCCACAGCTGTTGAGTCTGTGCTCTGGAGCCCGCGAGCCACAACTGCTGAGGCCCGCACGCCTGGAGCCTGTGCTCCGCGGCGAGAGGCCACCGCAGTGAGAGGCCTGCATACCGCAACGGAGGGTGGCCCCCGCTCTCTGCAGCTAGAGAGGGCCCACACAGCAGCGGGGACCCAATGCAGCCAAAAATAAATAATAAATTTATAAAAAAAAAAAAAGAAAAGAAATTATTGGGACAACTGGAGAAATCTGAATACCGAGTATCTAGTTTTCTTAGGTGTCATAATGGCACTGTGCTGATATAGAAGTTGTTCTTTTTCTTAAGAGAGGCAGGCCAAAGTGTTCACTGGTGAAGTGACACATCACCACTTAATTTCAAATGGTATAGCAAAAAAAAAGTATATGTCAGTATATGTGTATAAGGCATGTGGGTGTTGTTCACTGTACTGTTCTTTCAATTCTTCTGCACATTTGCCATTTTCATAATAAAAGTTGGGAAAAAGAAAGCTGGGAAATGGTGTCTGGGATGGAGGCAAGGGGTAGGGAAAAGAAAGGGAGACTACTTCATTTAGAACATATTCTAAAAGGTGAAATAATACATTCAAAAGATAGGAATATGGTGGTAGAAGAAAAAATAAGTATCATGAAAAATAACAGAATGTCAGGATATGAATTTCTGAAAAAAAAATGGTTGTCTCTCAACCAGGGCTAATACACTCAGTCATGAGGGCTCTAGGGAAACAAGCATAATTCCAAGAAAGAATGCTGGGACTGAACTCAAGGGTTTTAATCTGCCATCTGAGTCATCACTAAAACAATTCCATGGCAACAGAACAGATCACACTCTGACAAGCCAGCAGCCTGCCCGCCGGTCTAGCCCTCCCCGCTAGATGATACAATCACTGCTCCGGCTAGGCCAAAAGGATCAATGTGAATACTAATGGTAATGATAACATAGGGCTGTCATGCCATCTAATTTTCTTTGGTAAAAGACCAAGAGTATACTTTCATAGCCTGAAGAGGTCTGCACACAAATCCAACAATATTTTCACTTAGAAGAAAGGTTCTTAACAGAATGAACTTGTTACTAAATTAATTTTCGTTCCTGAAGATAATAAGCATTTCCTCCATAAGGACATTGATATTATAGCTTGGTGTCGGAGAAGAGAAATCCTCCTCCTTTCTTTTCTTGAGTGAGTCACATTAAACTTGTATCAAACTTCAGTGCATATTATAATCATCCAGGATGCTGATAAAATGCAGATCTCCAGGCCTTGCACCCTGAGATTCTGATTCCGTTGCCAGAGGTGAGTGGGGGAAAGGGCCTGCACTTGTGTAAGGATCCCTGGGGGTTCTGAGGCAGGTACTCTGAGGTTCACTTATGGCCTGGGCTCCAACAAGCAGCTGAGTCTGACTTGGATTAGATATGATGATATAGTGAGGGGCTCTGGACTGGAAATCAGAAAATCTGGGTGACAGATTTGTCACTAATTTATTCCACTTTGGGCAAGTTATTGTCTCTGTGCCTCAGTTTTCTCATATATTTAATGAGGATAATACCACCCCCCCCCCCGCCCCGTTACTGGACCTCACATACATGCTAATTTATACAAAAATGACTTGAAAGTATGAAGAGCATAACAAGTAAGCATATCTTTATATCTCAAAGTTATAAATCTTTGAGAAAGGAGGCTTTAATCTAATTCAGTGAACTTCGTATTATCTCATATTCCTGACAAGAGCCAATTACATATTACCTTCTCCTCTTTCCTTTTAGGCTTAATCCAATGAAAGGCGTGTTAAAGTGACATTCTTATTCTTATTTATCACTTGCCATCCACCCCCCAGTTCCCCTGCCAGCCCTGACAAAAGAGGAAGCACAGAGAGAAGGAGGACATCAGTTAAGCACTGCGAAAATTCTATCTAAAGGAGATGCATGTCTTAGGATGCCTCTTACCAAGTCTATGAGTTTGGTAACAGGAACTTCTCGGATTGGTCTTTTCATTCGGCACAAAGCCTCTAAGGATGTACCAAAACAACTTGGGAAGTAATTTCCACTGATGGTCAAGAAGTAATCTTTGCCTCGATCCAGGTGAAGGACAAGAATATCTTCAATCTTATCTTCCCCTGAGTTCAGGATGGTCACAGAGTCTTTGCTGACATACACATCAAGGGAAATGTCCACAGTCTCATCTGAAATGTAAGAGATGGTACATGATAACAGAAACTTCCAGTGGAAAAGCAAAAAGGGGATGAGAACCAACAGAAGAAGTGTCCTCTAAAAAAATCATTAAGTGATGACGGAGAGATGGGACACACGGAAGAGGGAGGAGCCCCAATACAACGACAGTGGAGGTGAGAGACGTATGGTTAGAAAACAAGAAGTTAATCAAAGGGAGGGAATGGCAGTCATGAGGGGATGGTACATCGCGAGCAGAGACAATGGTAAAGGGAAAACTCACTTGGCTCCAAGTAGCCCTCACAAGGTTCAGCCCGAAGCCATGGCTTGCAGTACTGGCTGTCATTAAGCTTAGGGATGAAAGAAAAATGGCAGGGAACCTGTCCATTGTTGCTGATCTGGAACTTCTCCTTTTGTAGTTGCCGAAACTTCACATTCTCAAACACAAACTGGGGAATAACAGACAGACACAAACATGCATCACTAGTAGGGGAAGAAAGTCAGTTGGATTATTCCATAGAGAATATGAATAAAGAATGAGGTCATTATTAACCATTATTAACTGCCGGATGCACTCGCCAAGCGAGCCAGCTACCCACTGTCCCCTCTCACAACAGCAGAGAAGGAGCCAGGCAGCTCTTGCTACTTCTCTAGGCTACTCTGATTGTTCCTGGGATCCTAAGAGTATAACCCCACCTGGGGTCAGGGCATGCATCCCATGACCAGGTCCTGGTTCCTGAGATATGAATTGGCCAGCAACTCTGAAATATTAAATAAGAGCAGCTGACATCTGAGGGCTTACTTTGTGCCCGGCGCTGTTTTAAGGGCTTTGCATGTATTAACTCGGGTAATCCTCACAACCTCCTCTTTATCCAAAAAAGGAAACTGTGGCTCTGAGAGGGTAAGACACTCGCCCACGGCCACACGTCTACTAGATGGCAGTGCTGGGACCAAAGTGGAGGCAGTCTGCCTTCAGCTCACACAGTCTTCATGACTTTGCAGTGTTGCCTTCTCCTAGTTACATGGTTTCCCCTGTGCGACCACGATGGGCAGCAGATGGGCAGCCGTGTGTGCTTCCTCACCTCCCTCCGGCTGAGTTCTAAGGAAGGAAGGAAGTCATTTTCCATTCTGTCCATGATGCGTACAATATCTTCAAACACTTTCCGGTACCTCCGTTCATCCACAACCTTCACCTGAAAGAAAATGAACCCTCTTTTCAGTCTTACATGCGTGTAGCTCATCTTCCTTTAAGATTACCTAACAGTTTAAAACCGGTCATTATAGCAACCATTTCAAATAAACTGTGGTGCAAAGAACATCCTCAAACACTTTCTGAAATCTCGCTCCATCCACAACTTTTACCTGAGAAAAACAGACAGATCCTTATTTTAGTCTTTTGTACTCTCAACTTATATATCTCTAAGAGTCTAACGATCTTTAAAAAGGCCACTAAAACAAACATAAATTATGGGATCACACACCGTAAGGTAAAGGTAAGGTTAATTGGTTAACTTCTTGGAAAAGTTAAAACTCTGTGCTACGAAGCTTGGCAATAATAAATATTTGGGAAGAATATTTTCTTGCTCCATTGTTAAGTAATTTGGTGGTGGAGAAAATGTGACGATTGTGCTAAAACTTATTTCCTGCACTATACAAACTGATAGTGTCAAAACATACCTATCACATTTTCTAACAATGATCATAAAGTGCTAAAACAGCAGAAAAAATGACTAACGCATTTAACTCTATTAGCTGTTATGCACGATGCCAAGAATCATAATACCAATATAATACCAATGCTCAGATTATATGATGATAAAAGTATGTTAGTAAATAGACCCTATGGCCGTTTTAGAAAACGGCCGACACAAAATGTCCCAGATCAGAGTAAAAGCATGACGATAAACAAATCATCTTGCCTAATAGATCGAAAAAACTCCCATCTGACACAGCACTTTCGGCTTCCTGACACAGCTGTGCTTTTTTTTTTTACTATTAAAACTTTATACAAATCGATGCCCAAAACAAACATAATTAACATACCATTTTCACTTATTAAGGCCCCAGTTTCTTTTTAGAATAGAAAACTTCACAAACTCAATTTTTAAAAAAAGATTGATGTATGCAGTAGAGGCTGTAAAGAAAGTGTGGAAAATAAGAACATCAAAGCTGAGTCTCAAAGACTGTGGAGGTTTTTACATATCTGAACCATAATGATTAGAGAACTTAGGAGTAAGCAATCACTAGCGTCACCAGGGTGCCCACTACAGTGTTACATTAAGAGGAATTTTATACTTTTTAAATTCTTTTTCAACATTTTGCAACTTTAAAAAAATTTATTAATTTATTTTGGCCGTACCGCACAGCATGTGGGATCTTAGTTCCCCGACCAGGGATCGAACCCGCACCCCTGCATTGGAGGCGTGGCATATTAACCACTGGACCACCAGGTAAGTCCCTTTGCAACTTTTTATTTCAAAAAGTATTTTACATATGTCATCTTATTTTCACAACAACCTGTGAGGCTACCAAAGCAAGGATTATTCTTCTCACAGTTGAGAATATCAAGATACAAAAAGATCAACTAAGTTGCTCACTGCCACAGTTAATAGCAGAGGTGATATCTGGACCTCTAGCATAAGACCCTTTCCAAAATACTGGATATGTGACAGGACCAACTTGGGTATGTCTTTTTTTTGAGGCGGGGGTAGGTCTTAAAAACACAAATGCCTCAGCTCACTGATAGCAATCTCCAGGGGGCGGGGTCCATGCTTTTGAAGCTCTTTAGGCAATTCTGATGTCCACCAAAGTCTAAGAACCAATGCAACAGATCCCATTACCAAGTGCAGGGGTGGGAACCCCATCTCAGCTTAATCTCAGCCAGCCCACAGCAAGTCTTCTGAAATTAATTGGCCCCTGAGTACTTGGTCCCTTTGTTAACAGTCACTGACGTGAATGGTGGTAAGAAATACAATGTGGTTCTTAAAGCCTCTAATCATAGTGTGCCCAAGAGTCCAAAGTATGGGGTGGTTACCCAATAAAATCAAAGCTCTTCTCAGTGGGTTATCATGATCATAACCCTTAATGTTCAGTAAGGATAATGAAGGGGAAAATGTTACCACAGAATGTCACCACTTGATACATCCACTTTAGAAAAGGAGATTACCAATAAAATTAGTAATTAAGAAATATGTACAATGAGCTAGATCTTTATGTAATAACACGGATAGCTCTCCAAGATACACCACTGAATTAAAAAAAAAAGTTGCAGACCAACACATACAGTATGAGACCATTTATGATATATACACACCAACAAACAAAACACCACCATATTGTGTATGGGTAAACAGAAAAGGTCTAGAACTGTGCTATCCAATATTATAGCCAGTAGCCACATAAGGACATTTAAATTTAAATTACTTCAAATTAAATAAAATTGAAAGTTCATTTCTCTCAGTCACACTTCAAGTGATCAATAGTTGCCTGCAGGTAATAGCTACTGGATGGGACAGGACAGATCTAGAACATTTCCATCATCACAGAAAATCTATTGGACAGTGCTGGTCTAGAAAGAAATAAATTCATAAGGGTAGTTGGCCGGGCTAGGGAGTGGGGTTTAGCGCAAAAGTGGAAGTGGGGGATAGAAGAGGCACTGAAGACCTTCAGCCTTATCTGTGAATTTTGCTTACTTCTATTTTTATTTTAAAGAGAAAACACATTTTAATTCCTGTGTGATTTAAAAAGTATTAAAAACTAGAAAGGTAGAGCTTTATTAAAGATACACAAAAATACACAGAAAGCATGGAAAAATTGTAAATATCCTGCTGGGAGCTCTGAATTAATATGTATGGAGTATTACAAATATTCTGAGGTTCTGAAAAGAAATACAAACAGAAAAGCTAAGCATAGCTGATGAAACAAAAACGGTTAGTGTCTGGGGGAAAGACATCCTTTTAAAAATGGATTAAGAGAACTCAAATGAAGAAAACAGGGCAGTCCACAAGCACAAGCTAGAAATTAGGTGGGTTAAAAGTAGTATCTGGGTTTCCCTGGTGGCGCAGTGGTTGAGAGTCCACCTGTCAATGCAGGGGACATGGGCTCGTGCCCCGGTCCGGGAAGATCCCACATGCCGCGGAGCGGCTGGGCCCGTGAGCCATGGCCGCTGAGCCTGCGCGTCCGGAGCCTGTGGCTCCGCAACCGGAGAGGCCACAACAGTGAGAGGCCCGCGTACCGCAAAAAAAAAAAAAAAAGAAAAAAGTAGTATCTGAAGGTATATCTAGTCAGTAAGTTCTCTGGAACTCTGCAGGCATTGTGGGGGTAGGAGAAAGAACATCTATAAGTTTGGGAATTAAACAGGCTTAAGAGACTTGAATCTCAGCTCTCCTTCTAACTGCATGCTCTTAAAGAAGTTTATTTAAACTCACTGGTTCTCCACTTGCTCATCTGTTAAATGAGAAATATTTAACTCAAAGCACTGCTGTGAGGAGTAAATGAGATGGGTGTAAATTGCCTAGTACAGTCTCTGGCACGTACTAGCTACTTTTTGAGGAACACATACTATTATTATTCATTATTATTTTAAAATTTCAAAGTGGATAAAGTCAAGTCATGATTGCCTCAATAAAATTTAGAATCTATTCTAAGATGAAGAACAAATTTTGTACATAAAGGAAATGCCCCAAAGTCATTCCCCTTTAAGACAGGAGCAGGATAAGACATATTGGTGAGAACCTATCTCAGAAGCCAAAATAATCAACATACACCCAGAGGAAAGAAATCTACCCTACTGTGCTCTTCGCATGTCTTACCTCATTAATCCTCTTAAGTAGGTACCATTGTTATTCCCATTTTATAGAGGAGGAAACTGAGGCAGAGGGATGTTACATAAATTTTCCATTGTTACAGTTAGAAAGTGGTTGAGCTGGGAGGCAAATTTAAGCAGTCTAGCTATAACGTCCATTCTATCAAGCACTGCCCAATATAGATTCTGCCAGATTACATGACTGTAGGTCTGGAAAAACTGCAAGAAATAATCTAAATGTACTAGCTGTAATAAAGTAAGTCAACAAGATCCCAAGATATAACTTGCATACTAATAACACACAGCTAGAAAACAAAAACTTTACTCACAACAGAGACAAAAAATTAAACAACTGGCCATTAATCCAGCCCAGGATGCAATAGAGTTAAAGAGAAATTTCAAACCTGTGCTCCTGGATGGGAAGACTTCACTATCTTAGTTAGTAGAACTAACAATATGCCTCTTAACATTATATACAGATTATGTTGTATTCTGACCGGTCTGTGCCTTTGTTCCTGCTGTCCCCAGCCCTCTACCTGGAACCTCTCTCCTGGTGCTTCCACTCCTTACTATTTTATCTGATGAGGACCTACTCATCCTTTAAAACCTAGCTTTGAACTCTTCTTTATGTATAATGACTTTAGGAGGTGAAGGGTGCTACCCAGCCATTATGCAGCATGAGAAACACCTGTGTCACTAAACGGCCATGTGGACAGCATTTAGGAGGGTCAAGGGCACTAACTTCTCAATGTTGCAAATGATTATTTGGTTATGAAAACATTATGGCTCACTGAATTACTGACCCGTTCTGAGTCTAAATAACGCTCTAAGAATAGATACTTAACACACAAACGACGGCATGAACAAACAAGTGTTTACCCCAATGTGGAAGAGGGCGCTAACAGGCTTGTGGTCACTGGTTTTCAGTTCCATGTGACTCCGGTAATGAAGCTGATTAACGTTAATTCCTCTCCAGAGAATTCGGTCACACCAGGCTGGAACCCGACATTTCCCACTGCAAAAAAAGTAAGGAATTAGAATAACATACCACACAAGAACGGAATACCTACCACACTGGTTCAGACCTGAGTTAGGCCCTCTTGTTATCTGCTTCTCCTTCCCTAACGACTCCAGCTATTATCTTCCCTACTATATTGCAAGCTCTGTGAAGGGACTGTGTCTGCTTGTTTGTCACTGCATTCTCAGCCCCTAGCACAGTATCTGATGTAAAGTAGGTGCTCAATGAATAGTTATCTAATGAATGAATAAACGGTGCTCCTAAGATTAGGATTATATCTTCAATATTGTTGCCCCAGGGGAAAACAGAATAGCACCTTCTTAAAATACCCTCAGAAGGACAGGATTATATTCAGAACACTTCCTCTTCATTTGCTCTATCAACAGCAATGATGCTTCACAACAGATAGACAACTAATAAAATCTAAAAATCCAATCCTATATTCCTAGACTGGGCTTAATCACTGGAGATGGGTAATAGTAGAGATTTCTTTAAACCTGTACTTTTATGGATAAGTCGAGCTTCTTCTAATAAAGATGAACTAACACCTAAGCATGCAAGTCTGAACAAATAACAGCCCATAAGAATACCAAGGGGAGGGAAAAAGCCTATTCATCATTCTATTAAAATAAGCAACACCTGTACACCTGATCCAGACGGTGACACAAATAAAGTTCTTATCAGTAGCTCTTCAGTTGACTCTCAAGTCAGGTGAGTGGAATAAACAAGGCAATGTGCACAAGATCTCTCAGAGTCACTTTTCACTTGCTGAGCAGCTCCCTCGGAGGATGGGACAGGCTCCTCCCCACCCCACCCTGGCGCTCTCTGAGTCTAAAGAAGCTGACTATGCCCAGGCATTCTTTTCTTCTTTCAAACTTCTGGGCTCAGCCAGGTAGGAAACCATAGGAAACGAAGAAATAGTAGGTAGAAGACAAACAGTCACTAGGCACATACTGATAGGGGCACTTTACTAGGGGTGATCGAGAAATCAACAGGCCCCCTAGACAGTGATTCTCAGCTTTCTGCAGCAGTTGTGGAGGTCAGGCCCAAGCACCGGTATTTTTAAAAGTCCAGCAAAAGAGTCTAATGTGAACTCAGGATCGAGAACCACTGTTCTGGAAGAACCTTTCATGGCTCTTTGTTTTCACCTCTGGTATCCTGAGTTAAAGAGTTGAAAAAGAGTTTGGGAAAAGAGCCAGAACAGGGCAACAGGTAAGGAAATAGGGGTAAGATCAGAAGGGCAAAAATCTAAGAAGCAAGTCTGCTGAGGTGAGAGAAATAAGGCATCACAGGCAGCTCGTAAAACTTCAACAGCCTGACAGAGCAGTCCACACTCTCCTAAGGTGAGCTCACCTGTGAGCACACACAAACTGAAACCTCTTCTGTAATAGCACTGAGCCATTAGGTTTTTCTATCTGTTTCTGGCAAGAACTAAAAATTTCCCAGCCCTTCATCAATTCAGAGAGACAGAAATAAGATCAGGGCTTAACCTATTCCATGAGGAGGTTCTTGTTTTTTTTACCTGGAATCCCATCGGTCTGTTTTAGAATCATACTTATACGTGGGGATAAACTTGATTTCCCCTTCCATGAAGTCAGCAAAAGCTTTTTTCTGTGTGCGCTGAATATTTAGCTAGAGATAGAAAAACGTATCATATAAGCAGGGTAACACCATCTTAACAGAAGTGATAATTGGGTTGATCAGCCATTTCTAAGTATCTAAGTTCCGTATCTTTTGCAACTGTCGGAGCACATACATAAAATTTCTGTGCCTTATGAATTAAATTTTGACATTCCAACAGCATCTAAGCTCACCGACAGACAGGATGCTCATATGAGCATGTCACTAATTTTTTATTGCTAATGGTGGTCAAGGTAAAATGGAAAAATGAAACCTGAATAATCATAAGTTCCCTGATGTTAGCACAGATTTTTTAAAATTTATTAAAGTATAGTTGATTTACAATGTTGTGTTAATTTCTGCTGTACAGCAAAGTGACTCAATTATACATATATATATATTCTTTTCCCTATTCTTTTCCATTATGGCTTATCACAGGATACTGAATGGAGTTCTTTGTGCTATACAGTAGGACCTTGTTGTTTATCCATCCTATATATATAATAGTTTGGGCACAGTTTTAATTTTTTAAAAAAGCACACAAATTTTGATTGGATAATTCCAAAAGCCAAATTCAGTGAATAGTTATATTGGGTTGGCCAGAAAGTTCATTCAGGTTTTTCTGTAACATCTTGTGGAAAACCCAAACAAACTTTTCGGCCAAGCCAATAGATCGTTTTGAAAGTTACCCTCACTCAAATATTTTACCAGAACTACATAAGATTCAGAACTTATTCCAATTGTACCCCCTTTGGAGGCAGGACAGAGGAAGAAATGCAAAGTTAGCCAGCCAACCTCAATGTGAAGATAGACACAGCCAAGAAAGGCTCACTGTAAAAACCATTCTGCTGCAAAACACCGGAATTTTGACTATGACTGAAGGTCAAAAGTCTCACGTTAGGATTTAAAGACATTCAAATCAAGTTGAAACATTTTCTTCCCTCAATAAGAAGCATTCACTTTTAGCAGCCAGAATCCATATGCTAAAGTAAAAATTCAAGTCCTGTGCCAGGCTCCAAGGCAAATTTACAGAAAACTAGGTTCCTCAATATCGTTTTATATAAATGTTACCATATCAGTGCTTCTCACACAGGTTTTAACATCTATAAACTAGCAAGCCCCAACTTCTCAATCAGTTCCCATTAGACCACAGTCTGCTATTTTTCCCAAACTTCTCTTCTGTGCCTCCCAATCCCCTCACAGGGCCTCCCTCTTTTACCTCCAAGCTGTTGCTGAGCCTGCCAAGTAATCATAGAGCAGCTTTCCCTGTTTCATCTGCCAAACCACATCAACATAGCTGAAGGCCCACTTCCTCCAGGAAGTGTTCTCCAATTAACCCCACCCATTCTCCAACTCATTTATACAAATCTCTGAAATCCCTTCTTGATAAAGACTTAATGAATAAATGTTATATTGACTTTTTACCACTAACGTTATCTCTTCTCCTCCCATCCAAGCACTTAATAAAAGCACTACAAACCTTGTGTGTACTCACTGCATCACTAGTCACAATGTTTTCCCCAGACAGTGATACCTTTCCATCTACTTCTAGAGTAAGACACAACTCCCATGGGTCTAACTCATAAACCTAACAATTTTATCTGCTGTCTAGGAAAGTACCTTTTAAAATAAAATTTTATTACCTGGTCCAATTTCAAGAGTCTCTGAAGGTCATTCTTATTAATAAGACTCTTCACTTCATTGGCATCAGGCATGCAAAGTCTGTAGTTCAAATCTCCCAACCAGATGACAACACTGAGGATAAAGAAATACATGAACAGAAATAGCAGCAATGAGCATAAAAATCAATCAGAGGAGAATGGAGAGAAGGAAAATGGGGAGATTATTGATAAGCATTCATTTATCACTATCTGACTAGGGGTTTAAGATATAACTATCCTTTGGGGGCGAGTACTATCAACACCTGAGAGGGGCGAGGGATTACAAAATAGGCAGGAGGACGGGCCTGCACACATGAGGAACAAAGACAGGGAAATACGGTGTATATGTGGGACTCAGAAACCAAGGAGTTAACTCCTTGAGAGAAGCATGTAGTTTATTTGCTGGACTAGCTTCAAAATTTCACCTGGCTACTTGCCAGGTCTCTAGGGGAAGAGAATCTGAACGTTTTCTGCCTCTCTGAGCCCTGATGTTCTGCAGGCTCTCCACTAGGGTCTGCATGGTCTGAATGACAGCTCTCTTGGGCAGGGCCCACTAGCAAATGTAGGTCCAGGGCTTTCTGCTGCAGCCACTCTGTCTACCCTTGCCCCAGAACCGCAGTCCAAGTCCCAGGCAGGAAGGAGAATGGCAGGCCATGGGAGCCTCAGGCTCCCAATCACAGCAACAGACCCCCAGGTGTGCTGAGAGCCGCCCAGGGGAGACCCTGAAATTCCCACACCAAAATGGGTTCTCTTGTGAGCTATCTCAAGTTCCAAATGGATCTCTTTGCCAATCTTTAAGGTCCCGGGTAAATAAATTTATGGAATTTCGGGGCAATTTTATGATTACTGATGTCAAGGCCTTGTTTTACCACTGTGAAACAGAATTCTATATGATCCTAATTGTTGAGACAATATGGAAAGAGGCCAACATCACTACCTTTCCCTACTCTTTCCTCAATTACCCCACTCTCTACTGATCCTAATACCCACAAATTATCTTTTGTTTTCCTACTAATTCACATCTCAAACCACTATTCCAAATCTCATTACCCTCTCAGAATTTCAATTACTACTATTAATTTCCCTACAAATAACCATTTTCTACTAACAATCCATTCCTCAACTGATTTTTGTTTCTATCCTTATTAAGTCCCATTCTTCACTAACCTTTCACATTATCCATTGGTGTCTTTAAATCTCCACAGCCCCTTTTCTTAATGATTCACAGCCAGTAAAAGAATAATGTAGATCTATATTTACTGGCTTGGAAAGAGATTCACAATAAATAGGATAATACAGTCCTATATAATGAGTATGTGTGTGTTTGTGTGTGCATAGACAAAAGTCTACAACAGCACTATTCAGAACAGATAGGGACTTCCCTGGTGGGGCAGTGGTTAAGAATCTGCCTGCCAATGGAGGGGACTCGGGTTCGATCCCTGGTCCGGGAAGATCCCACATGCCGCGGAGCAACTAAGCCTGTGCGCCACAACTACTGAGCCTGCGCTCTAGAGCCTGCAAGCCACAACTACTGAGCCCACGTGCCACAACTACTGAAGCCTGTGTGCCTAAAGCCCATGCTCTGCAACAAGAGAAGCCACCGCAATGAGAAGCCCGTGCACCACAATGAAGAGTAGCCCCTGCTCGCCGCAACTAGAGAAAGCCTGCACGCAGCAACGAAGACCCAACACAGCCAAAAATAAAACTAAATTAAATAATTAATTAAAAAAAAAACAGAAGACATAGGACGCACATAAGAAATGTAATTTTCAATTGCCTAGTAGCTGAATATAAAAAGTAAAAGAAACAAGTGAAAATAACTTTAAACAACAAATTCCAGGGCTTCCCTGGTGGCACAGTGGTTTAGAATCCACCTGCCAATGAAGGGGACACGGGTTCAAGCCCTGGTCCAGGAAGATCCCATATGCTGCAAAGCAACTAAGCCCATGTGTCACAACTACTGAGCCTGCGCTCTAGAGCCTGTGATCCACAACTACTGAGCCCGTGTGCCACAACTACTGAGGCTCGCACGCCTAGAGCCCGTGCTCCGCAACAAGAGAAGCCACCACAATGAGAAGCCCATGCGCCGCAACGAAGAGTAGCCCCCGCTCGTCGCAACGAGAGAAAGCCCGTGCACAGCAACGAAGACCCAACTCAGCCAAAAATAAATAAAACAAAACAAAACAAAAAAAACCCAATGCCTTCTTTAAAAAAAAAACAAATCCCATTTAACTCAATATATGCAAACTTTTGTTATTTCAACATGTAATCAATACTTAAAAAGTTGAGATATTTTACATTTTTTCCCTACTAAATTCAGTGTATATGCTCACAGCACATCTCAGTTTGGACTAGCTACTTTCAAGTGCCCAACAGCCACCTATGGCTACTGGCTGTCATAACGGACAGCACAGATCTGGAAGGATACACACTGAATTGTCCACAGTGTTTTTCTTCAGAAGGAGGGACTGGCCGGGGAGAGCAGAGGTAAGAAATGAGGGATTTTTTACTTTTACCTTTTATTACATTCACAATGAACATTTCTATTTTATAATAAAAAATAATAAAAACTGATGTCAATTGACAGACCCCCCTCTACCATTACTCTAGATGCCCACTAAGAGAACTAACCTTTCCTCTGATAGCAAATCTAATTCCTCTGACTAAAATCTAATGCATCTGCTATTCCTCAAACCCGCCCCCTTCTTCATGACCCCAATCCCTAAACAATAATCTCTTCACTCTTCACATTTCTATAGCTTCTCACCACGTTTAGTCTCTTCTCACCACCACTATTCAAAGGCTAAGGAAGACTTAACCACTCACTCATGTTTCATGATGTTCAGCTGTGGGAGGGTCTGATTTGGGACCACAAAACTCATTCGTGCGCAGATGTCCTTATAATCCTGATTCCTTCTCTCAAAGTCCTCCACGTGGGCAGCCAAGTGGGAATTGACAACGCAAAAGGTAGTGTTGTGAAATACAAATCTCACAGCTACCCCACCTTTGTTTCCCTGTTAGCAAGAGTAATGATCCACAGTTAGTACAAAGATGCAACTAGCACCTGAACTTCACGTGGACATAAATCATAATTGAGCTCATTTCCGAAGTAACTCACCATCTTCCCCATGATTCCAGTCCCAACTGTTTCTGTAGCAACATCACGGATATATCGCCACTGATCCTTTCTGGCAAATATCAGGAGCATCATCCCAACGAGGCGGACCAGTTGAACCTATGAGTCGCAGGGAATTAGAAGAGGTTCATGTTAATACCACTCTTTGCCACATATCGAATTCCCACAACTAATTTTCCACCAAGAAGATATAACCATGCCCTAATCTGAATCCAAATCCTCTAATTTCCCAGTGGGCCTCATAAAGAGAAAACAAAACTTCTCTGGGAAAGCTTTAATCTGGCTCTGACCAGTAGGAGTTAAAAGTCTTTGGAGACAACGAGTACACTCAGCTCTAGATTCATTATTTTAATCACTTTTTAGCCTACCGTGAGTAGGCAGCATAAAAAATTCGAATAATAATGACAAAGCCTCTATCCCAGCTTGTTCCTTTTGCCTCTTCTTCCTAGTTTCTGATTTACAATTTCCTAAGAAATTAAAATGTATAAAATAACACTCCTTTTTACTTTTAAGTCTGTGAACTAGAAATATGTCTGAAATGTGTATTAGTCTATATGAGAGGAATAACATCTTCAGGAGTCTTATCACCTATATCAGCTGCTAGAAGATGCAGATGAAAATTACTTAGACAAATGACTCCTTTTAAAGGGCTTGGTATGGTAGCCCCATAATTAAAATAACTCTTCTGGTAGCCTCTACCACGTGCCTTCTAGAGACCAACAAATTGGGCCACCTTGCTAAAGTCAACTCTATTCTTGACTTACAACCAAGTTTCGAGCTCATTGAAATTCCACAACACTCCTGTTCTTGCTCCAATTCCAAAGCTTGCCCTATGCACCCACATGCTTCAAACTGCCTTTCTGTAAAGCATCCAGTTCTGACCATGTCAGCGAACAATTTCAATCTTAAACTCTCATTGCAAAAATCACTTACCTTATGTGTCATCATTTGAGTTAATTACTGCTATGAGGACAATAAAATTCTTCTTTTCTCCTAAAAACTACCTAAGCAATGAAACTATAAGATCGGGAAACTTAGGGAATTCTTTTTCTAGGTAATAGGAATAAAAAGGATTAGTCTGCCCTATTCCAGTATTACACATGGGGAAGAATTCAATTAAACCACTCTTTTGGAACAAGCTATAGATAACAGAGTAACTTCTAGTGAGTTCTACTTAGTTGTATACTAAAAAAGATAATTCAGTGCGGCTTACTTTCTTATACTTGGCTTTGGAATGCAAACCCCTCTCCACAGCCAAGGACCACTCTTGTTCCTTCACAGATTCAAAGTAGAAAAAGGCTTCTGTGCTCAAGTCCAGCTCTTGGAATCTGAGAAAACAAGAGGATGTCGGATCTACACACATCCCATAATTATCTCTGACTACCTCCTGTCCCATTTTCTGAGACATTAGATGAAACAATGCGGAAAAGATAAATTTTAGAGAACTGCTCTATTGACTCAGGTGATCAGTAAGGACAAGTAGTTTTCTTTTCAAAAGACTCCGCGCCACAGGTATATGCACAGGCTATGCAAAACACAAACAAAAAAACCTCCATAAGGGATAACAGTAGAGCTTTGCTTATATATCCTAGAAATAGTCACTGTTAGAATTAACCTCAAATCTCAGTTTCTATGAAGTATATAGTTTTCTATGGGTTTTGAGAGGATTAGATGCTTCCTTACATCAATTCAGGTATCTGTTCCTTTATGATCTCACAAATTTGACCCACAAGTTAACTCTCACATATAGTCTACAGTAGGTTTTTACAAATGGTGGGGGGGAAAAAAGCAAAATGTCACATAAACTAACACCAAACATACAGCCAAAATGAACTTCCAGACGCCATTTTACCCAATGCAGTAGATATCGGGAGGATTCGGATCACAGTTCAGCCAAGGTTCTAGCCCACTGTCTGGAGACTGGCCATTCACGTTCCATGTTCCAACAAAGAACCTAATACATGATTCCAAAACATAATTTAAAAACAAAGGTCAAGTGTGGATGGTCACAATAAGCAACATAATTTCTCAAACTGTTTTGCCACACACACACACAAAACCCTCTTGCCTGTAGAAGACAAAGGCAGTGGGCTTATTCTCTCCAAAGTTTACATCAGGTAAACCTACAGAAAGGAACCAAGTCTCTATTTAAAAAACACAAGTTTAATTGCTCTACCACATTTCCTTCCTATTACATTCCATCCAAACTCATATCTGAAGGGAGAGCTTGTGGATGGGAAAGAGGTATCTTCATGCTATAAGGATGTCTAACATGGATAACTGTTCCATAAGGAGTTGTAGTTAAATCCAAAAACTCACTTCCCGAAGGATTACAAGGACATCTGTGTAGGAAATTCTGTTGAGACAGATATAGTATTAAGGGGGAAAGCAGAAGGGAAAACTCATGACTGTCTTAACTGTTTACATACAAATATAAGCATCACGGGAAATCTGAAGATCTGGAGGTTTCAGCATAGGGATATAGTCATGACTGAATCAGAATAAATGAGGCATAATGGGATAGCAGATGGGACTGGAATCTTGGACTAAAAGGGTACATGCTGTTCGAAAATAACAAAGGAAAGCGTTGCTGCTTTGAACATCGGGATACACGACACACACCACACGTAGTGAGTCCAGAAAAGAGGATATCACCAAGATGAAATGAAAAATATAATAGAGGAAAGAATCGAAGACAGACCTCCCAATCAAGATGCTTGGGTGAAACTTCCTTCAGTTAACTTCCCAAAGTAGGTAAATTAAAGTCTAGTGGTAATGGCGGACTTAATTTTCCAATATTGGCAAGAAGAAATTCAGCAGGTCAGATAGATAAACACACTTGCTTATGGAATGTACTAGGAGACAATTCTCTAGTACTTGTGAGCTTGACTTGGTTCTCTAAGAGTGGATAGAAAGGTTAGTAGAGGTGGTATCATTAGTAATTAGAAAATCCAAGGGAAATTGTAGCACTGGCATTATTTTGGATATGTATGTTATTGACCAGCATAAAGACAGGGGCTTGAATCAGCTCACCATTCTCTTCTTTATGCTTTTATTCTGAATTAAGCTAATTAAACTAATACCTTAAATACCCAAAGACCATTTTTTCCTATATGTACTAACGTTTAGCCTCAGTAAGTAGAAGAGAGACTAACCTGAAAGTCTGAATGTTGACATATTCTTTCTCTCGCTTTGCCAGGATGTGTTTGATGAGACCCTCCCGCTGCCCAGACTGGGTGTTTGGTACAAAGAGCTTCCGCATGGTATTGGTCACTTTGGGCTGTTCCTTGTTAGAAGCTTCCTTTTCACGTGGAAGCCTAGCAAATAAATGAGGAATTCAAAAGTGAAATTGCCTTAAACAATTCCCATGTGTGTCTCACACGTGGGAAATCTGTTTCAACATAGGACTTACATTCTATTCACTGAAGATGGTGGGGGTGGCGGTTCCCGATGAACCCCTGTAGGCTGATTCTGCAAATTTATTCTCTTGTCCAAATTCAAAGATGAAAAATTATCCTCAAATCCAAGAAGCCCTGAAGGACACAGAACCCAGAGTGGAAGGGGGGAAAAGATAACATCCAACTTATCCAGGATTGATAGGACTTTGCTTTGATCAGCGGTTTTGGTTTGATCACTATTTGCTCAGTGGCGTTACCAAACAGAAAGGTATAAGAGTAGTGATAACGTAGATTGGGGGAAGAAGCACATCTGTCCCTGAAGCACTGACATATTAACTAGAATGACAGTAAGTTACGTTAACTTGCAACGTGAATAATAAGAGCTAGTCTTTATAGAAGACTTTTAGCACAATGCCTGGTTGATAGTAAGGAGCTATATCATTATCTCACTTAATTGTCACAAAGACCTCATGAGGTAGGTGCTATTAAAAATCTTCCTATGTTACAGAAAAAGAAACAGAAGCTCAGAGTTGTCAAAGTAATTGGACCAAGGTCATATAACTAGTAAGTCAGAGAACGGGGATTCAAACCCAGGTACTCTGGCTCCAGAGCCTGCACTTTTTACCCCTCTGCTAAGCTGGCACTGAAAGAGCTAATGTGCCACAGAAAGGATCAGGAGTGAACGTGAGTCAGTGGGTACGGACTTGATAAAACCACTCCATAGGAGAAGGTATCTGACACTGACATTAATCCACATTATCTTATCTGCCCAGATAAAATCTATTGACTCTGCAATAATCATAGCAACCAGGGAAAAAAAGAATCTTTTCAGTACCTGAAAAAACAGAAGAGTTGTCCTCAGTGTCTAATTTCTGGTACCAGCTGGATGAGTCCTTTTGCTCTGGAACAAGAAGTTGTGACTGCGCTGGAGAGATAAGGGTCATAGTCAGAATGGAATGACTATTCCATTGAATGGAATATACCATAACCAAAGGCCATTCACTCAGCACTCAAGTGCAGGGGCCAGCGCCATTCTTGAACACAAAGGGAGAGACTAAGAAAATGAGGGCAGCTCTGGGATCATCTGGGACCAAAGGAGGATTACAGTCTGCAGTAAGCTGTCCAAGGAATGAAACTGAAGATTCTGGAAATTGACTCAGTGTCCTTAAAGCTGAATAGACTTATTCCCTAACCTATCCCTGGGGCCATTCCTGAAGAAAAAAAAAATCGCCTATCAAGGCTCTAGGGGTGAGGTACTTTGCTAATGGCCACTTGCCTCTGTACAGCATGTCCCATGCAAGTAGTAGAAAGAAAACTGCTGAGGCTTGAGTTACCTTCCTGAGCAGCAAGGACCTCTGAGAGGAACTTCAGACAGCGTTCCTCATCAGGGATTTCAAAGCGGCGCTCTCTGGTCCAGTCCCCCTGAATCCGAATTTTGCAGCCACCTAAAAAGAATGGAAATCCATGTACATATAGCTACGGAAAATAATGTTTTCTTGGGATATTTTCAACTTACCAATTTAATAGGAGAAGGTCCAGATTGCAAATATTCCAGACCTCTAACGTGTGAAGCATGCCTATAAGATCAAGGGACTGGGTGTGGTGGTGGTGCTGGGGGTGATGCACAGAGGAAAATCTAGTGAAGGCTGATAAACTGTGTAAATGAGCAGCCCAATATAGTGATATGGTATGTACTGAAATCACAGTTTCCTACTTTCTGATATATTGCTCAAATGTCACTGTAGGAACCTCCAAAATCTAGCAGAAGATCAATTCCTCAACCACCCTCCTCCCATCTCCTAGCTGGAAATTCCTACCACTTCAAATCCAAATCATATAGTAAGAGTCTCTGAAGTGTGAAGGGAAAAAAGGAAATATGATGGTTTGTTCCTAGGTACAGACTGTACCCAGGCAATTGAATTTATAAGCTAATTTAAAAAAAAGCATAATGGGATTGGTTTGAATTATTCTGAAAAGAAGCATCTATACCTCATTTACCTCAAGTGAAAAATGTATGTCTTGAATAAACTCACAAAAACAATATAATGACCCATGTCCAGGAGTGGTCTGGTTCAAGTACAGTCAGTTGGAAAACAGTATAATTAGAAGCAAAGTTATCTGGGACTTTAGTTTCTTATGTATATAACATACTGTCTCCCCTTTTCTAATGCCCTCTATTTACCATCAACTGTCTCGATATGGTGACCCAGGAAACCCATGTCCTTGTTTACATTCTTATTTTAACTGATTTATTACATTTATTGCTTTCTCATGGCCCTGGAAACGATAAGCTCCTTCAGGGCAAGAGGCAGGCTGCACATACCGGTTATCCAACACAACACTCTCAATGGTCTCCCAGGGTTGTTTGGGACAGAGGGGCTTCTCAGGACTCAAGACTTCCAAAGCTAAGACCGGGAAAGTCCCAGGCAAACCGGGCTCATCGGTCACTTTATTGATAACAATGACATCAGACTTCACAGACAGAAGGCATTTAATGACTCCCAAACTGGACTCTTTCACACTTGTAAATAACAAAGAGGTGAGAAAATAAAATGAAAATCCTAGTTTCTTATGGTAGAAATCCACTTCTGAACCTTTGACTCTTTCTTTGCATTTCTTTAAGTTTCTGTATTCACAGATATTTAGTGATCAGAATAAAAGAGATAAACATAGAGGAAAAAATGAAAAAGAAGGCACCCAAGAGGACCAGCAATAAGAAAATTAACGGGGGTGCCACTGTAAGGTGGAGAAAAAAAGAGGGGGCATGAATAAGGACTGTCAATTAGAGCAGCTTTGAAGATACGATGGGAAAACCTCCTTCAGGGCACAAGTAGTCCTCTCTTTCTCAGATAATTTATATTAAAAGTAGAAAAAAATTTAAAAAGAGCAGTTCCTACCTGATACAGACTTAGAACAAGAACACATATTCTCTCTGTCCCACAATCCTTGAAAGATATATTTTAGCAAATATAAAAAATAAACTGACCCATTTAACGGACAAAAGATTCCAGAAATTGCTTACAAAGTAACACTAGATGCTCTCTCACCACGTTGCATGGGAAAGAGGACAAATTACCCCCACCACGCAACCTTCTACTCTCCTCCCTTCCAGCCCCTCTGGCCTCTTTGTGATCAGCAAACACTCCTCTATCTTCAATTTCTCCTCTGAATACTCCCTGCATCTTTCAGTAGTTCTCAACTAAGCGTGCATTAGAATTACCAGAGGCGCTTTTAGGAAATACTGCCACTTGGGGCCCCATCCCAGGCCAAGAAAACAGAATCTCTGGGGGTGAAGCCCAGGCACTGGGAGTTTCTAAAACACTCCTCCAGGTGGTCTAGTGCATCCAGACTGAAAATCAGAGTCACCTGCAAACTGGCTGGGCCCTGAGACTAGCTCCCGCTGTGGCCCTCTGAACTAGAGGCTATTTATAGCCTTTCACACCCTATGTAATTTAAGACTGATGTCCTTATTTGTCCTAATGCCATCTCCAGACCATTCCCTCTCCTCCTCCCTCATGAAAAATCCCTTCTCCTTTGAGGCTCACCCACTGGGCTATGCCAGCTTCTTCCCTTCCCTCCTCCATGGAATCATGTACCAACTTCCCAGAAACTTCCAAATTCAGGCCTGATTAAGACTTCCTCTCCACTCACAGTCCTGCTTTAACTTTGCGTCCCTGAAAAATTAGCACAGAAAGCTCAGTCAACACCTTCAACTTCCTCATCCAATGACCTTGCCCCTCCACCTCAGCCACCTACTCCCTCAGTCCCTACTGGGGCTGCCTCAGTTCTACCCTGGACCTTTCATCACAGAAACACCATCACCTCATAAATCTCTAATTCAAATATCCCACTCTGAACTGTTACTCCTTCCAGCTTACCTGCTCTTATGGGAACCTCCAGCGCACTGATCCCTCCACTTTCTCAGTATCCATTCACTTCCTCCTGCTTTCACTTCCCTTTTTATCAAACAGATGCCATCGTTTCACTCTGTTGCAAAAACCCAGAACTGCCTTACCACTCTCACTCTGTTTTGGCTAACACCTATCTGGCTAACTCCCAACCCTCAGAAATCAAACTAACTGCCTTCTCTGTACTTACGTCTCAGGGAGTAAAACCACACACACACACACACACACACGCACACACACACGCGCACACACACGCGCACACACACATACGTACACGCACACGCACACACATACACACACGCACACACATACATACACACGTGCGCGTACACACACACACACACACACACACACACACACACACACACACACACACACACCATTATAAATTGACTGCTAACCTCAACGGGGCCCTATATGATAGGAAGCAATCTAAGTTTCCATAGTCCACTTGTCTCCCACTACTATTTGGAACCACTATTCACACCTTCTCATTTATCCTCAATCTTTGGATCCCCCTCTTCTCAAGCTCTCTTCTTCATACTTTATGAGCTTTACCTCATACCTCAGAGGAAACGGAAGCCATCACATGGAAACCTACCTGTATCTGTACTCATCTTCTCCTTTCTCTTCTGATGCACGAAGGAGGAGTCCTCCTATCAAAGGCCATCTTCTTTTTGAATTGCAACCCCTCAGGTTCTCTCAGGAATCTCACAGTCATTCTCTAGACACCTCCCCCACGTAGCTTTAACCTCTTCCTCACACAGGCTCCTCCTCATCAGCATTAAAATAAATCATGTTCTAAATCCTCCTCATTTAAAAAACAAAAAACCTTCCTGGACCCCATATCTTCCTCCAACTCCGGTCCACCTCTACATTCCCCCTTTGCAGTCAAGCTTTAAAAGACACACAGTTGCTACCTGCTCACCTGCCATTTCTCTCTTTAATCCACTCCAATATGACTTTGGCTCCTACCACCCCTCTGAAATTGCTTTGTTAAGGTCACCAATGATCTCCATAGTGCTAAATCCAATGGATACTCTTCAGTCATCTTATCAGACCTAGCAGCAGAAATCAACACTTGACCCCTCCTTGAAACAGTCTCTTCCAAAGGCTTCTATGACACCATGCTCATCTAGTTTATCTCTCTCTTTGGTCACTAATTTTAAGTGCCCTTTGAAGCATCTCCTCCTCTATCTGAACTTTAAAAAGTAGAGTGAGTTCAATCTTAAACCTTTTTCTCACTGTGTATCAGCACTGTCCAATAGGACTTTCTGTGATGATGGACATGTTCTTTAACTGCACTGTCTAATATGGTAGCCAATGACCCCATGTGGCTAAGGAGTACTTGAGGAGTGCTGAGGAACTGAGAAACTGATTTTCTAATTTCGTTCTAACTAATTTAAATAGGCACATATGACTAGTGGCTATGGTATCTGAGAGCACAGCTCTATATACAGTCACATCATCTCTCATGGTTTCAAATACCCTCTATGTGCTAGAGACCCAGACTTTACTTCTGAGCTTCAGATGCATACATTCAACTGCCAATTTATCACCTACACTCAGATGTCTCAAAGAAATCTCAAAGTAAACATAGCTAAAACTGAATTCGTGACCCCTACCCCAGGAAAACTCATTCCTCCTGCAACGTTCTTATTTCTGCAAATGGTACCACCATCCACATTCATGCCAGAAATCTCGGATTCATCCTTGACACTTCTGCTCACCCCCTGCACCCACACCAACCTCTGTTGATTTAACCTCCAAAAACATTTATCAGATCTGTCCACTTCTCTCCATTCTTACTCTCTAGCTTAAACTACTGAAGGAGGCTCCTAACTGGCACCCAAACATAGGCATAAAATCCTTCATATTCTTTCAATTTTTAGAAATCTGTAAATCCAGATTCCTTATCATGGCTTACGAGACCCTACTGGATCTGGTCCTAGCCTGTCCTACCTTGTGCCTGAGCCTTCTCTTTCAGGCATCCTGGCCTTCTTTCATTTCAAAGAAAGTGTCAAACTACTTCCCAAATTGGGGCCTTTTCACATGCAGTTCCTTTTACCTGGAATACTCTTCCCCATTTTCACCTGTCTCTTACTTATCCCCTCTGGTCTCAATTTAAATGTCACTTCTTCAAAGAGGCCTTCCCTGAGTACCCTGCCTAATTTAGTTAGCACTCTTATAAACTCTCTGTATTTCTCCTTGATAGCATTTATCAAAACTGCAATTATGGGCAATTCCCTGGCAGTCCAGTGATTAGGATCCTGGGCTTCCACTGCAGAGGGCCTGGGTTTGATCCCTGGTCAGGAAACTGAAATCCCACAAACCACGCAGTGTGGCCAAAATAACCCCACCAAAACAAACCAAAAAACCCCCCTGCAATGATACGACTATACCTTATCAGTTTAAATTCTGTTTCCTTCACTAAGTTTCATGAAGTACCATGACTACATTGCTTTCTGCTATATCCCCAGAACACAGCGCCTGGCACATGAAAGGTATTCACATGTTTATGGAATGCATTAATGGGTTATAGGCATCTACGTGACACTAGCATCAAACAGCACAGAAGCAAGAACCAAGGCTGGAGGAGCAACCTTACCTATGCTGTTCTCTACTGATTGTGCAGCACTTAGAATAGTGCCTGGCAAATAGAAGGCACTCGACAAATATTTGTTGAATAATGAATAAAAGAGGGTTTAATATTAGGGAATTAGTGTAATACAGTCCATCAATAGGTCAAATAAGGAAGAACAATATAACTATCTCTATAAATACAAAAGACGTTTGATAAAATTCAATATACATTCACCATTTTAAAAACCACACAAACTTGAAATAAATGCAGTTTCTTAACATGGTTTTAAAAAACCCTATCAAATCAACAGGCAACAACATCCTCAACAGTGAAGCACCACTTGAGGCATTCTCACTGAAACCAGGACCTAAACATAAATCATCATCATTATTTAACGTTGATCTCCAAATTCTTGTTGGTGTAATGAGACATGAAGCAAAACTAATAGTTATAGCTACTAGAAAGAGACAAAACTACTACTTGCAGATGACTAGGGCTGTCTATCAAAACCAAAAAAGAAAATAAACAGCCCCCCCAAAATAAAAATAAATTTCTGTAAAGTGGCTGGATAAAAGGTAAATATCTAAAATTCAACAGCTGCTCTGTATACTAGTAATAAGCAATTAGAAGATAAGAGAAAAAAGGTTCCACTGACAATAGCAGCAAACAAATAAAATCCATCAAAAAACAGTTAACCTACAAATGTATGATAGCTATGAAGAAACCACAAAATGTTACTGAGAGATATAAAGAGAAACTGAGTAAGTAGAGATAGATATACCATGTTCCTTGACAGTGACTTAATTTTATAAAGGAGTTAATTTAATAAAATTTGGTGCATATCTATGGTGAAATATTAGCCATTAAAAATCATGGTTTTGGAGGAAACAAGATGGCGGAGTAGAAGGACGAGCTCTCACTCCCTCTTGCAGGAACACCAGAATCACAACTAGCTGCCAGACAATCATCGACAGGAAGACACTGGAACTTACCAAAAAAGATACCCCACATCCAAAGACAAAGGAGAAGCCACAATGAGACGGTAGGAGGGGCACAATCACAGTAAAATCAAATCCCATAACTGGTGGGTGGGTGACTCACAGACTGGCGAACAATTATACCACAGAAGTCCACCCACCGGAGTGAAGGTTCTGAGCCCCACGTCAGGCTTCCCAACCTGGGGGTCCGGCAATGGGAGGAGGAATTCCTAGAGAATCAGACTTTGAAGCCTAGTGGGATTTGACTGCAGGACTTCGACAGGACTGGGGGAAACAGAGACTCCACTCTTGGAGGGCACACACAAAGTAGTGTGCGCATTGGGACCCAGGGGAAGGAGCAGTGACCCCGGGGGGGACTGAACCAGACCTACCTGCTAGTGTTGGAGGGTCTCCTGCAGAGGCGGGGGGTGGCTCTGTTTCACCGTGGGGACAAGGACACTGGAAGCAGAAGTACTAGGAAGTACTCGTTGGTGTGAGCCCTCCCAGAATCTGTCATTAGCCCCACCAAAGAGCCCAGGTAGGCTCCAGTGTTGGGTTGCCTCAGGCCAAACAACCAACAGGGAGGGAACCCAGCCCCACCCATCAACAGTCAAGTGGATTAAAGTTTTACTGAGCTCTGCCCACCAGAGCAACAGTCAGCTCTACCCACCACCAGTCCCTCCCATCAAGCCTCTTAGATAGCCTCATCCACCAGACGGCAGACAGCAGAAGCAAGAAGAACTACAATCCTGCAGCCTGTGGAACAAAAACCACATTCACAGGAAGACAGACAAGATGAAAAGGCAGAGGGCTATATACCAGATGAAGGAACAATATAAAACCCCAGAAAAACAACTAAATGAAGTGGAGATAGGCAACCTTCCAGAAAAAGAATTCAGAATAATGATAGTGAAGATGATCCAGGACCTCGGAAAAAGAATGGAGGCAAAGATGGAGAAGATGCAAGAAATGTTTAACAAAGACTTAGAAGAATAAAAGAACAAACATCTAGAAGAATTAAAGACCAGAGATGAACACCACAATAACTGAGATGAAAGCTACACTAGAAGGAATCAATAGCAGAATAACTGAGGCAGAAGAACGGATAAGTGACTGGAAAGACAGAATGGTGGAATTCACTGCTGCGGAACAGACTAAAGAAAAAAGAATGAAAAGAAATGAAGACAGCCTAAGAGACCTCTAAGACAACATGAGACGCAAGAACATTCGCATTATAGGGGTCCCAGAAGGAGAAGAGAGAGAGAAAGGACCCGAGAAAATATTTGAAGAGATTATAGCCGAAAACTTCCCTAACATGGGAAAGGAAATGGCCACCCAGGTCCAGGAAGTGCAGCGAGTCCAATACAGGATAAACCCAAAGAGAAACACACAGAAACACATAGTAATCAAATTGGCAAAAATTAAAGACAAAGAAAAATTAGTCAAAGCGCAAGGGAAAAACGACAAATAACATACAAGGGAACTCCCATAAGGTTAACGGCTGATTTCTCTGCAGAAACTCTACAAGCCAGAAGGGAGCGGCATGATATACTTAAAGTGATGAAAGGGAAGAACCTACAACCAAGATTACCCGGCAAGGATCTCATTCAGATTCGATGGAGAAATCAAAAGCTTTACAGACAAGCAAAAGCTAAGAGAATTCAGCACCACCAAACCAGCTCTACAACAAATGCTAAAGGAACTTCTCTAAGTGGGAAACACAAGAGAAGAAAGGGACCTACAAAAACAAACCCAAAACAATTAAGAAAATGGTCATAGGAACATACATATTGATAATTACCTTAAACATGAATGGATTAAATGCTCCAACCCAAAGACACAGACTCACTGAATGGATACAAAAACAAGACCCATATATATGCTGTCTATAAGAGACTCACTTCAGACCTAGAGAAACATACAGACTGAAAGTGAGGGGTTGGAAAAAGATATTCCATGCAAATGGAAATCAAAAGAAAGCTGGAGTAGCAATACTCATGTCGGATAAAATAGACTTTAAAATAAAGAATGTTACAAGAGACAAGGAAGAACACTACATAATGGTCAAGGGATCAATCCAAGAAGAAGATATAACAATTATAAATATATATGCACCCAACACAGGAGCACCGCAATACATAAGGCAACTGCTAACAGCTATAAAAGAGGAAATTGACAGTAACACAATAATAGTGGGGGACTTGAACACCTCACTTACACCAATGGACAGATCATCCAAACAGAAAATTAATAACGAAACACAAGCTTTAAATGACACAATAGACCAGATAGATTTAATTGATATTTATAGGACATTCCATCCAAAAACAGCAGATTACACTTTCTTCTCAAGTGCGCACGGAACATTCTCCTGGATAGATCACATCTTGGGTCACAAATCAAGCCTCAGTAAATTTAAGAAAATTGAAATCATATCAAGCATCTTTTCTGACCACAAAGCTATGAGACTAGAAATGAATTACAGGGGAAAAACCATAAAAAACACAAACACATGGAGGCTAAACAATACGTTACTAAATAACCAAGAGATCACTGAAGAAATCAAAGAGGAAATCAAAACCTACCTAGAGACAAATGACAATGAAAACACGACAATCCAAAACCTATGGGATACAGCAAAAGCAGTTCTAAGAGGGAATTTTATAGCTATACAAGCCTACCTCAAGAAACAAGAAAAATCTCAAGTAAACAATCTAAACTCACACCTAAAGGAACTAGAGAAAGAAGAACAAACAAAACCCAAAGTTAGCAGAAGGAAAGAAATCATAAAGATCAGAGCAGAAATAAATGAAATAGAAACAAAGAAAACAATAGCAAAGATCAATAAAACTAAAAGATGGTTCTTTGAGAAGATAAACAAACTTGATAAACCATTAGCCAGACTCATCAAGAAAAAGAGGGAGGACTCCAATCAATAAAATTAGAAAGGAAAAAGGAGAAGTTACAACAGACACCGCAGAAATACAAAGCGTCCTAAGAGACTACTACAAGCAACTCTATGCCAATAAAATGGACAACCTGGAAGAAATGGACAAATTCTTAGAAAGGTATAACCTTCCAAGACTGAACCAGGAAGAAACAGAAAATATGAGCAGACCAATCACAAGTAATGAAGTTGAAACTGTGATTAAAAATCTTCCAATAAACAAAAGTCCAGGACCAGATGGCTTCACAGGTGAATTCTATCAAACATTAGGAGAAGAGGTAACACCCATCCTTCTCAAACTCTTCCAAAAAACTGCAGAGGAAGGAACACTCCCAAACTCATTCTATGAGGCCACCATCACCCTGATACCAAAACCAGACAAAGATCCTACAAAAAAAGAAAATTACAGACCAATATCACTGCTGAATATAGATGCAAAAATCCTCAACAAAATACTAGCAAACAGAATCCAACAACACTTTAAAAGGATCATACACCACGATCAAGTGGGATTTATTCCAGGGATGCAAGGATTCTTCAATATATGCAAATCAATCAATGTGATACACCATACTAACAAACTGAAGAATAAAGACCATGATCATCTCAATAGATGCAGGAAAAGCTTTTGACAAAATTCAACACCGATTTATGATAAAAACTCTCCAGAAAGTGGGCATAGAGGGAACCTACCTCAACATAATAAAGCCCATATACGACAAACCCACAGCGAACATCATTCTCAATGGTGAAAAACTGAAAGCATTTCCTCTAAGATCAGGAACGAGACAAGGATGTCCACTCTCACCACTATTATTCAACATAGTTTTGGAAGTCCTAGCCACGGCAATCAGAGAAGAAAAAGAAATAAAAGGAATACAAATTGGAAAAGAAGTAAAACTGTCACTGGTTGCAGATGGCATGATACTATACATAGAGAATCCTAAAAATGCCACCAGAAAACTACTAGAGCTAATCAATGAATTTGGTAAAGTTGCAGGATACAAAATTAATGCACAGAAATCTCTTGCATTCCTATACACTAATGATGAAAAATCTGAAAGAGAAATTATGGCAACACTCCCATTTACCATTGCAACAAAAAGAATAAAACACCTAGGAATAAACCTACCTAGGGAGACAAAAGACCTGTATGCAGAAAACTATAAGACACTGATGAAAGAACTTAAAGATGATACCAACAGATGGAGAGATATACCATGTTCTTGGATTGGAAGAATCAATATTGTGAAAATGACTATACTACCCAAAGGAATCTACAGATTCAATGCAATCCCTATCAAATTACCAATGGCATTTTTTACGGAACTAAAACAAATCATCTTAAAATTTGTATGGAGACACAAAAGACCCTGAATAGCAAAAGTAGTCTTGAGGGAAAAAAACGGAGCTGGAGGAATCAGACTCCCTGACTTCAGACTATACTGCAAAGCTACAGTAATCAAGACAATATGGTACTGGCACAAAAACAGAAATATAGATCAATGGAACAGGATAGAAATCCCAGAGATAAATCCACACACCTATGGTCAACTAATCTATGACAAAGGAGGCAAGGATATACAATGGAGAAAAGACAGTCTCTTCACTAAGTGGTACTGGGAAAACATGACAGCTACATGTAAAAGAATGAAATTATAACACTCCCTAACACCATACACAAAAATAAACTCAAAATGGATTAGAGACCTAAATGTAAGAACAGACACTATAAAACTCTTAGAGGAAAACAGAGGAAGAACACTCTTTGACATAAATCACAGCAACATTTTTTTTGGTCCACCTCCTAGAGTAATGGAAATAAAAACAAAAATAAATAAATGGGACCTAATGAAACTTCAAAGCTACATTTGAAGTTTCCACAGCAAAGGAAACCATAAACAAGACTAAAAGATAACCCTCAGAATGGGAGAAAATATTTGCAAACGAATCAATGGACAAAGGATTAATCTCCAAAATATATAAACAGCTAATGCAGTTCAATAGTAAAAAAACAAACAACCCAATCCAAAATGGGCAGAAGACCTAAATAGACATTTCTCCAAAGGAGACATACAGATGGCCAAGAAGCACATGAAAAGCTGCTCAACATCACTAATTATTAGCGAAATGCAAATGAAAACTACAATGAGGTATCATCTCACACCAGTTAGAATGGGCATCATCAGAAAATCTACAAACAACAAATGCTGGAGAGGGTGTGGAGAAAAGGGAACCCTCTTGCACTCTTGGTGGGAATGTAAATTGATACAGCCACTATGGAGAACAGTATGGAGGTTCCTTAAAAAACTAAAAATAGAATGACCATATGATCCAGCAATCCCACTACTGGGCATATACCCAGAGAAAACCATAATTCAAAAAGACACATGCACCGCAATGTTCATTGCAGCACTATTTACAATAGCCAGGTCATGGAAGCAACCTAAATGCCCATCGACAGACGAATGGATAAAGAAGTTGTTGTACATATATACAATGGACTATTACTCAGCCATAAAAAGGAACAAAATTGAGTCATTTGTTGAGACGTGGACGGATCTAGAGACTGTCATACAGGGTGAAGTAAGTCAGAAAGCAAAAAACAAATATCGTATATTAATGCATGTATGTGGAACCTAGAAACATGGTACAGATGAATCGATTTGCAAGGCAGAAGTTGAGATACAGATGTAGAGAATGGACGTATGGACACCAACGGGGGAAAACCGCGGTGGGGTGGGGATGGTGGTGTGCTGAATTGGGTGATTGGGCTTGACACTGATGTGTATAAAATTGATGACTAATAAGAACCTGCAGTATAAAAAACCAAACAAACAAATAAAATAACTAATACTAAAAAAAAAGAAAAAAAATCATGTTTTTAAATAATTTTAAATGACATGAGAAAAGGTCACAATATACTGTTAAATGAAAATGCAGGATAAAAACTACATATGAGGATTCCAACTATGTAAAAATATAAATAAAAGACTGGAAGGAGATACATAAAAATGTTAATTACAGTGGTGATCTCTAAGTCTCAGGAGCATAATTTTAATTTGATACTCCAAACTTTTCTGAATTTTCCAAATTGTACATAATGAGGATGTATTACCTGTAAAGGCACAGCTCAGTTTAACTTTTCAGCTTTGGATCAAATACCTATTTCCACACTAAGAACAGGACATTTAGGTATCTAATTTCAGCAGCAATGTCAGTCACTGCTGAACAAACTTTGCTCAAATTTTGCTTTATTAGTGCTGTTCTTGCCTTCTGCTTTTTCTATACAATAAGACATAGCTATTAAGTTATTTGCTCTCTTGGATATCTGCAGTAGAAGCTAGAAGCTGGAAGTGCTCAGCCTTTCAGGATCAACCCTTAAGACTTCCAAAATCTATGACCAAAAGAAAGAATTAATAAACCCAAACCAGAAAAAGTCTATCTAAACTTCGCAATACAAAATAATAGTGCCAAGGACAGGGACTGTGTCTAAGCAAAATTATGTATAAACTGATAGTCCCAAGCTAAGGGCCAAGCCCCACTCATCCAAGGACTCAGCCAAGAGATAAGGTAACCCATTTGATTTAGATTCATGTGGTCATATACTCTTTCCCACAGCAAACACAGAGTAGATACAGTAGCTTTCAAGTGCCCATTTTCTCCTCCCTATGTTAACAGAGCACAATTTTAGATGATAAATGGAGAACAGCTTGCACAGAAAGTCAGTGATGATTTGCTTCAAACAGATAAAAATGAGAGAACAGAAACAGTGAGAAGGAAGACCATGTTCTCGCTGATAAAGAAATGCCTTGAGAGGATGGGCTTAAATAAAAGACCAAAATTATTTTAAGAAAAAAAAAGGTATCCCTGGTACAAGAGGGACTCTGTAGTCTCCCCAAATAATATAACAAACAAAGGAAAACATTATGATTTAACATGCAAAAATAAAAAATGGATGGGGGGAGAAAAGCTTAAAACATAACAGCAGTTGAAAAAAACACTCATAAACCTTATGTGCTTTAAACACTTTCTGGCCCCTCCTACAATTTTCAATTCCACAGTAATGACTTAACTGATAGCAACAATACTGGTAGTTCAAAGTAGTTCAGCATTAGAAAAGCAGATCATATTTTCAACTTTTTAAAGATTCTTGCCAGCCACCTGCTTTTACTTAAGCTTAGGCTAAATGTTTTTGGGAGGTAATGCTAATTTGTATGGCTGCCTTAAGAAAATGGAGAATACAGGATAAAATGGTAAGATAAAAGTTGTGCAAAAAAGGTGTCTTAAATACAGTAGGTATTCAAGTAAATATTTGTTGAATGAAAATCAACTCCATTCAGAAAGATACTCACTGTTTGAAGCTATGTCAATCAAAAGAGTTTCTTCTGCTTCTGAAGGAAAAGAAGAAAGAACAGAATCAGGGAAGAGAAAACCATTCATTTCAACCAAAAGAAGTATACACCTAACTAAATAACTACTTCTCTCAATCACCACTCCTAGGTTTTAGAACACATTATAAAAATCCTTTGCTTTTTGTTTAGCATTTTTAAAGGGGATTTTAACAGCACTACGTTCTAAAGACTATGAGCAATTCAACTAAAAGAAAAATTAACTGAACAAGTAACCACATGGAATGCCTCAAAGCAAATCAAGCAATGACAATAGTAGGGAATATAACATGTTAATCCAAGTGAAGGTGTTTAATTCCCCTCAACCATAACACACTAACTTAATATAATCTAACTGTATCACTTAGATAATTCTTATAAAAAGCCGAGAAAGTGACCCCAAAGGCCTAAAGGTGAATTACCTTCTTAACTCAAATCTAGTCTCTGAAAATTTCCCAAGGACCTCATTACCTCCACCCCTGTCCCATACAGGAGCGGAGAATACTTGAAGTTCTTTATCTTCAGTCTACCATTAACACTTGTGGATCCAAGGCTTACCACACCCAACACGGAAGTATAAAATGGGCCAAAGAACAGTCTCCAAGTTCAGAGTCCTCTTTCCTCTCTATGGCTCACCTGGACTTCCTTCCTTACCTCTAGTGTCTAGACCCAACCCATCTCTTCCTCTCTGACTTCCCTGGATTTGGCCAACGGCATCTGCCCGACCCTCCTGGCTAGTTAAACTCTGGGTACTGACTCCTTGGGATTCGTTTGGATCTACCTTGGCCAAATGTAGTAGGCTCAGCCTTTTCTAGTTCCCTCACTAGCCTGGATTGTATATTTGGCTCCATTACTCAGGTGCAACAGAAGCAACTGATAATTACCTAAGTTGTCTAATATTAGAGAATAGTCTTGATACTTTTACTAGCATGATGAATGAAGCAAGGGACAACAGTGCATCAGGGCATAGGTATTACATGTTCACAACTGCTCTTTGATAACTTTAATTCTTTAAAATCGAAGTACTTAGAGACTTTTCAAAATAGATGTACAGGTTGGGAAACAAAGGATGTGAAAACTCAAGGAGGTAACCGTTCCTTTTGTCATGCGGAACTACTGTGTGTGTGCACACATATTTTCCTAGATTCCAATCTAGCAACCTGCCATCTATTTCTTATTAAAAATAAGACTAAGAGAAACAGGGTAAACAAGACTCTAGAAGTACTGATAGCACAAAAAGGTATAGAGTTAATAGGATACTAACGTCATGTTCTTTGGCTTTTCTCCTCCTTAAAGGGCTGAGCATGTAACAAAGGGTACTATACTATGAAAAGTGAGGTGACCACAGTAACTTACTATAGCATGCAGGTGCCTCGTTCAATATGTCTCTCTCACACAGGACAGGCTAAATGGCTAAATAAAAGACTTCATTCTTCTATACAATGTGTATTCTATTCACTGTGGGTATTTTTAATTCTTAATACATGCTCTCTTAAAAGGTCATGCCCACTTAGTATTTCTACTTACAGAGATAAATCCTAAGGAAATAAGAGACATGCAGGAAGATTCATTACTTATTTATACTAACAAAAAATAACCTGAATGTCAAACACCGGGAATAACTACAGTATAGGCCATTCATAAAATGGAATAGTATACAGCTATTAATAGCATGTAAAAGCACTTATAATATGATGGCATGTGGAACAGACAAAAATCTACATACAGAATGAGTCCAACCCACCCTAAAAGTTGCAGGTGTAGAAAAAAGGAAAATGTTAGGTGTTTATCTCTGAAGGATGTGAATTTACTTATTTCCTTTATAATTTTCTGTTCTTTCCAAACTTTTTACAGTATATATATATATTAGTTTGGTGATAAAAAAAAGTTGAATGTAGTTTAAGAAAGAAGCCATGCAAGGTAGGATTCAAGTTTTCCAAGAAGCTACAGCTGACACAGAATGCCTGTCTGATGAAGCCAATGAACCCACTGGAAACACAATGCATTTGTTCTCTAATAATCTATTTCCTTTCTAGAGCAATGTGAAATGACAGAAGCAACACCTCCTACACAAACCTCCCAATTTTTGAGTCTCATTGTAGGAGATGAAATAACAGATTTTCTGTTCTCTTTCCCCAAATTCGAAGGCAGGAAGCCAAATATTTCCTCCCCAGAGTCGATTTTCTTATGATTCACCAATGCAAAGGTTTGAGAATCAGCACAATTGAGTGTAAGGTATTACAATCTGGCAAGGCTTGTTGCCAAATGTTTTAATTTCAAATAGTGTGGGGAGAAAGTGCTGAACGCATGTGAATTCAAGTGACCTTGATACTTTACAATGAGCAGTGTATCAGTTAAACCCAAGAATGTGATTTAAATCCACATATAGGTTCATCAGCATAAAAGACTACCTACATAGGTAACAGACTACATATATCTCTAACCCCAGCCAGGGTAGCAGGTAAGAATATATATATTTCAATATAATCCTTCAGGGTTCTTAAACAAAGCATTTATCATCTTCTCAATGGTAGATGAATAATGTTATCTTTTTGCACAGAGTGTAATACATTTCATTTTATGTGCAGTGACAAATTTAAATATGTATGGTATTATACAAAGCAATAATGACCAAGGAAAAACATTATAAAACTAGCTAAGCAATTAAAGCTAGTACCTTGAACACATCTAAAGTGGCTATTTATAGGAATGATATCTTGAACATGCTGTTCCTTCTTGTGCAACCGGATTATTAGCCTAGGAAACAGAAGAATGCATCAACGAATAGCTACTGAAAAACTCAAACATTTAACGACAAAATACATTGCTGTGTTGTTATACAAATCTAGTCTGTATTTATTAGACTTGCTGTATCTTGTTCCCTGGATCTGAGTATCATGATGATATTGCTTTAGGTCTAAAAGCATATTAGTGGTGATCAGTATCTGAATACCCACAGTTCTATGCCATAGAGAACATAAAGTAGTCTATGTCCTAAAAACAGTTTACAAACTTAAGAGCATGAATTACAGTGCACACACCTTCAGATTACGCATACCAGAGACAAGAACTAATAGCTAGGTGTGAAGTCCATGAGGGCAGGGACTATGGCTGTCTTTTCACCATAGTATTTCTAGCACCTAGTACAGTACCTGGCACGTAGTAGTCACTCAAGTTTGTTGAATAAATGTATTATAAATTTCATCAATTAGCTTTCTGGTTATATTCCCATGGCTTTTATCAAAGAATGATTCTATCTCTTCAAACAAATATACAGGTTCATGGAGAAGTAAGAGGAGGTGCCCAGCCAGCTGAATCAGTCAAAATAATCCCAGTGACCAATAAGGTAGCAGATATCACAACCAGATTGCCTTTACATCCCTTGTGTTTTTCCCATGGTTTCTAATTTTATGATAGTACTTCTGGTAAGCATGACTGAACTTGGCCCCCCAGTATGAAATGCAAGATTTCTAAATTCCTATGTACTCCTGAAATACTAATTTTCATTTACTACTTATTCTTAGTGGCCCACAGTCAAGGTATAACCTACTGGTAAATGGCCATTCTGAACATCTCCTACCTTCCCCCCAAATCACTCTTCAAGTGGTTCTTTTTGTCAGGAACTCTCTTCTTTTGTTCCTGAGACCTAGCTCAACTATCACCTCCTCTGTGAAACTTGGCCTCATGCCCTTTGCCTGCCCCTCAAATAGAGCACTTAACACACTCTGTTATAGTTACATTTATTTCCCTCAGATTTGAGCTCCTTGAAAGCAAAGACCCTATCATATTCAGTTTTGTCACCTACCTAATAGATGCTCAATAAATATTGGTTGAATAAACAAACATTTAATTAAGCTATAAACAGATGAATTTCTAAATACACCTTTTCAACATGTGATATTAGAAGGCATTGTTCTGAAAGGTTTGATTTCCATTTTGTTGTCTTTTGGGGAGGCTTATCGTTTTAGCTTTTTGAAATTTTTTTCAAATGTGTTAACTTTGAAGGAGTTAACTTGGGGAAAGGAACTGCTTAGACAGGACTAAGGGAAATAAAAGTATTGATGCTGTCTTTCTGCTCTGATCCTGCTTGCCTAATTTGCAGGGGTTTAATATTTTAAGGTGACTACAAGAATATAGGGCAGACCCTTTTCAAACTGCAAAGTTCATGAGTCAAGCAGAGAATCCTATAAACCCAGATGGAGACCAGAAAGTAGATAAGATTGACAAAGCAAGGGTCAAGGAGGAAGAGCTTACTTTGAGGAAAATGAACACAAACCAATATAATTCCCAAGTAACATAGTATACAAATGGTGTTGAACATCAGCAGTAAAGATTCATCTGGACTGTATTGTTAAAAACCATCACAAAACAGACAATGACATGGATGGACCTTGAGGGCATTATGCTAAGTGAAATAAGTCAGACAGAGAAAGACAAATACCATATGATCTCACTTATGTGTGAAATCGAAAAACAAAAACCAAAATACTAAACTCACAGACACAGAGAACAGATTGGTGGTTGTCAGAGGCAGGTGGTGGGGGGGGGGATGAAATGGGTGAAGGGGGTCAAAAGGTACAAATTTCCAGTTATAAAATAGACAAGTCATGGGGATGTAATGTACAGCGTGATGACTATACTTAATAACAGTGTACTGTATATTTAAAAGTTTTTAAGAGAATAAATCTTATGGACCTAGTTGCAGGGCAGGAATAAAGAGGCAGACATAGAAAATGGACTTGAGGACACCGGGTGGGAGGGCGAAGCTAGGGCGAAGTGAGAGTAGCATCGACATACATACACTACCGAATGTAAGATAACTGGACACTACCAAACATAAGGTAGATAGCTAGTGGGAAGCAGACGCATAGCACAGGGATATCAGCTCGGTGCTTTGTGACCGCCTGGAGGGGTGGGATAGGGAGGGTGGGAGGGAGGGAGATGTAAGAGGGAAGAGATATGGGAACATATGTATATGTATAACTGATTCACTTTGTTATAAAGCAGAAACTAACACACCATTGTAAAGCAATTATACCCCAATAAAGATGTTTAAAAAAAAAAAGATAATTGGCTGGTGGGAACCAGCAGCATAGCACAGGGATATCAGCTCCGGTGCTTTGCGATGACCTAGAGTGGTAGGATAGGGAGGGTGGGAGAGAGGCTCAACAGGGAGGGGCTATGGGGACATATGTATGCATATGGCTGATTCGCTTTGTTGTGCAACAGAAACTAACAGGGTATTGTGAAGCAATTATACTCCAATACAGATCTATTTTAAAAAAAGAGAGAGTAAATCTTAAAGGTTCTCATCACAACAGGGCTGCACTGGTGGCGCAGTGGTTAAGAATCCACCTTCCAATGCAGGGAACACAGGTTCGAGCCCTGGGCCAGGAAGATCCCACATGCCACGGAGCAACTAAGCCCGTGTGCCACAACTACTGAGCCCATGTGCCACAACTACTAAAGCCTGAGTGCCTAGAGCCCATGCTCTGCAACAAGAGAAGCCACCGCAATGAGAAGCCTGTGCACCGCAACGAAGAGTAGCCCCTGCTCGCCGCAACTAGAGAAAGCCTGTGCGCAGCAACGAAGACCCAATGCAGCCAAAAATAAAAATAAGTAAATAAATTTATAAAAAAAAAGTTCTCATCACAAGAAAAAAATTGTTGACTATGTGTGGTGATGAATGTTAGCAAGAATTATTGTGGTGATCATTTCATAATATATACAAGTATCAAGTAATTATGTTGTACACCTGAAACTAATACAATGTTATACATCAATTATTTCTCAATTTAAAAAAGAAATGCAACCCCCCAAAAAAATACCCATCACAAAACATAAACTGGGAATTTAAGTTAATTCCACAAATATTTATTTAATATCTACTACATGTTAGTCACTAAATAAATTGTAACAAGAGAGTAGGGCAAAGAATAAGAATAAAAATTCTACCTAAATCTAATTATTCCTTTCAACACAGAAAGGTGAAAAATAATAGGTATATGGCAAAAAAATGGAAATCAGAATTTGGTAGTTGGAAACAGAAAAGAGTAAAAAATTGTGAATGCAGACCCAGCATTATCCCTAGGAAATACTTTGATTTGTTCAAGAAAGGTTAAAGATGAAACAACAGGTGGCATCATAATCCATTTGCCTTGAAAAAATGAATGTTAGTGTTTGATTCCTTGTGTGCAAAAAAGCCTTACCTTTAATTGTAATTTTAGTCTCTCAAGTAAATCTCTCCCATGGTTGATAGCAGGAACTACAGAACTAAAGAATGCAATAGGCTTCAAGTTCTAGGATAAAAAGGCCCAAAGTAAAAAAGTTCTGGACACTCAAGTCAGAGAAGGCACCCAAGAGACCAGGATTTGAGGGATATATATATATATATATATATATATATATATATATATATATATGGTTTGACAGTACCAGGTGTCTCCAATAAATGATTTCAAAAGAAACTTCTCAGACAATGTAATGACTCAGACAAATGACTTAACCTCTCTGCACCTCAATTTCTATATCTAGAAAAGGGGGATGATGATGATGATATTACAATTTCACAGTAACCCTCACATGAGGGTTAAATGAACTAATTCATGAAATGCTTAGAAGAGTACCTGATACACATCAAGCCATTGAGTGTTAGTTGTGCTATACCCTTAAGTTTTACAGAACTGGAATACAGAATTTGATTTCTCTATGGGGAGGACACAAATAATCAGGAGAGCTACCACTGCAAGGTTAAAAGTTCTTCCAGTACAAGAGACCAGACAGAATGAGGCATTTTACCTCAAGGCCAGCTGCTCACTCCCTTATCAGCTGAATAGAGTTCCAAACCTACCAAACCAAGGGACCAGATCCTGGGATGTGGTCATCTCAACAATGTAGCTATTTTATTTAATCCTTATAATTTTGTTTTTAAGAAGAGGAAACCGAGGCACAAAAAATTTACTGATTTGCCCAAGGCTTACATCTTCCCACCCTATTCTTGCCTTTGGAAGTGGCAGTGGTGTTCCACTTTTCAATTCACTTTTCTGTTGAATTTACTTTCATTAAACTGGTCTTCCAGGGTTTGATGAAATCTGGGAAAAATAAAATGAATTTATCACATCAACAGAACTGACCAAGCAGGATCTAGGGAAGAGCTACCTCCATAGAACCAGTTGACGTCCAGTTGAGAGTGGCACCAAGAGCCTCAGAAAAGGGCAGGCTAGGCCAGTGTGAATTTCTTCTCTGTAAAGTGGACAGCATAGATAAAGACTGAGTCTGGACAATCTAAAAGCAGGGACTGAGAAAAATTGTTTTTAAGCAGAATCCAATGTTGGGGGATGGCAGGATTTAAATGATCAACAATTTAAAAATTTTCAGCGATCAACAATTCTTCACTGATGTCAAGAAACCAGTGAACAACCAGGGGAAGTGGCTTGGGCACACAGCGATAGGGACCTACCTATGATATGTGATGGTCATCAGGGATACTTTAGATGAGGCATTAGTGGCAAGGGAGATCAGCAGTATAGTGATGGCTTATCAAAATCTTTTGATCCATCAGTCAACAGTCTTTACTGAGCTCCTATGTGCAAGGCAGAGTGGAAGGTAACACACCCTGATGAAATGTCAAATGTTGTCTACATTTCTACACATTTCATTACTTTTTCTAACTGTCAAGTCAATAAGTGAGGCAGTTACTGGCCTACACAAAACCATTACTGAATTAATGAATATGCCTCCAAGCACATGGAATAAGGGGGTGGTGAGACTGGAGGAACCAGCTGAATGAGGTTAAGAAAAGGCACCTCTGTAAGGTTAACAATGAAGCGTTTCTACAGTACTTACACTTTTTGTAAACCACTTTCGCATTTATTCTCCCAGTTAAAACTCCAAAGGCTATAAATTAAAGCAGTTAATGTTTTTATTAAACTGATGAGGACACTAAGGCCCAGAAACCTTTACTGACTAGCCCAGGATTACACAACCCATGTCAGTTGCAGGGGCGGGAACTAAGAACCCAGGCTTCCTGCTTCCCCGCCCATTGAGTCCTTCCACTGAGCCACAAGGACAGGAGCAATCAATCCACCGGCTTGGAAGTTGGGGACAAAGCTCGGTGGTTAGAGCAATGGCACGTCACACCTGGGCCCGAACCTGTTGCCTGCGCGGCCTCAGTGGGAGGAGGGTGGGTGGCTTGTCGCGGTTTGGGGTTGGGAGGTAATGGCAGGCTCCCCTTCTCTGTGGGTATCAGGTGGTTACTTACTCATACTGCCCGTTCCTCTGGACTAGGGTCAGGGCGCAGGGCTCCCGGACAGGACCCTTTATCTCCATACCCTCGATAGTATGCAGGCGCTAGTCAAGGGTCTCTTCTAGAAGCGCTGCCCGGAAGGGGACCCGCGGTGTGGGGTGGAGGGAAGCTCCCGCCCCTCAGCCCACCCTCCCTCCCCAGGGTCGGAGACAGCGCCTCCCGCGCTGGCCCCCCTCCCCCGCTCGGCTCGGCCTCGGGTCCTGACCGGCCCCTAGCCGCCCCTCTGCTGCGATCCGCAGTCCCGCGGACCCCCGCCTCCGCCCCGCGCGGCCTCCCCTCCCCCCTTCTCTCAGGCGGATACGGCAAGGGGCTGGACTCCAAGCGGGAGCGGCGGCTCCATCCCGGCAGCTTCCAGGCTCGGCGGGGCTGCGGACTGCGGGCGGATCCGACGACACTGCCTCCCGCGTCCTCACACCCCCTCGCTTCGGCTGCACGTCCTTAGAGAAACGGCTCCGCGCCGGGCACGGGGTGCCGGGCGCGAGGAGCCGGGAGCCGGGAGCCGGGAGCCGGGAGCCGGGAGCCTGACCCGAGAGAGAGCGGCGCCTCCCGCCCCCGCCAGTTTTCCAGGCCGCCGCAGATTCCGCCCCCTGCGGCCAACCTGCGGAACTGCAGGGAGAGACCCGTCGGACCGGGGGCGTCTTCCCCACATCCAGCAAGGGATACGCTTTCGATGCTGCCTGTGACAACAGACTTGTTCTGCTGACTTTGAAGATTGCCATAGAACCAAAGCACAGTCATACCAATGAGGGAACTCAAAGGTGTTGGGGCTACTAGGACCTACGTCATCCATTCAAAAAATCCTTGTTATGGTTAATAGAATGCACCGTACTGATTACCATACCTCTCAGATATCCCCCCCTACTTCTTCCTTCCACCACCTAACTAGGGAAAATCCCCAAAGCTCAGACCTCTGCTTTCTTTGGTCCCCCTCTAGGTCACCTCTAAGCAGGCAAAGACCAAATATATATCTCTGGCCCAGATCCCTTGCCTAATATAACCCATTGTTACCAAAGCATTGGATGAAAAAACTAACTCATCGTTATTTCACACAGTGACCCAGGCTTGAAATTTCAAAGCCATGTGCTTGCTTCCTCTCTCCTAATTGCTCTGTAGCCAATCAGCCAACAAATCTTGTTAATATGTTCTTTGGAATTACTTTTAGGTTCCTTGTTTTCTCACCATTCAAACTGCCATCACTTTAGCGTAAGCCCTTGTGATATCACCTTTGACCATTTTACTCTGTTGACAGTCATAAGAATATTCTTCCCAGAGTAATGTTTCAATTGTGTTATTCATTTGCTCAAGAATCTACCATGACCTATATTTCAAGACTGATTTAAACCGATAGTAATTAAGACAGTGTGGTATGGAGGTAGACAGACCAATGGAACCAAATACAGAGTCCCAAAACAGATCTACACATATATGGAAAGTTGTTATGCAGCATATTTGACATTTCAAATCAGTGAGGGAAAATGGATTATCCACTAAATGGTGCTGGAACTATTGATAATCGACATGGAAAATTATAAAATTAGATCCCTATCTCACACCACAGAGAAAAAAAAATCAATATCTGGTGGAATAAAGATCTAAATGTGAAAAGCAAATCTTTACAACTTTCAGAAGAAAATAGAATATCATTATGACCTTGGAATAGGGAACGAGAATGATTACTTAAGACACTAAAAAGCACAAACAATAAAGGAATTGATTGACACATTTAACTACATTAAATTTCAAAATGTATGCACTTCGAGATAACATAAACAACTTAAAAGACAAGCCACAGACTGGGAAAATATGTTTTCAATGCATATAACTAACAAAGGATAATCTATGAGGTTCTACACTCTAGCTGTCATCACCTCTCTGACTTCCTCTCCCACCACTCTCTCCAACTCACTCTGCTTAATCAAACACTGCTCCATGCTATTCCTAGGACTTGCCAGGCACACTCTTGCCTCAGGGCCTTTGCACTTGCTGTTCACTCTGCCTGCACTCTTACCTTCTCAGGTCTTCGCTCAAAACTCACTTTCTCAGTGAGGTCTTCCTAGAGAACTTTACTTAAAATTGCAGTTCAACAATTTCCTTTCCCACTCCCATACACACATGCTCCCTATCCCTCTTCCCTATTAATTTTTTCTCCAGAGGATTTATCATTATCCATTATTCTATCTATTTTACTTATCAATTGTGTTTATTGTTTAGCTTCCCCTACTAGAATGTAAGTTCCATGAGGGCAGGGATTTTTATCTGTTTGGATTATTCTTGCATTCCCAGTGCCTAGAACCGTTCCTGGAACAAAGTAGATGCTAGAAAAATATTGATTAAGTGTTTTGGTTTTTTGGCTGCAAGGCATGTGGGATCCTAGTTCCCTGACCAGGGATCGAACCCACACCCCCTGCATAGGAAAGTGAAGTCTTAAGCACTGGACCACCAGGGAAGTCCCATGATTAAATGAATGAATGAATTCGTATCTAGAATGTATAAGAACCCCTACAAATCAGTGAGAAAAATAGGAAAGAAACCTAGCAGAAAAACTGACAAGATATATGAATAAGCAATTCATAGTCAAGGAAATCCAAATGGGCCAAAAGGACATGAAAGGGTGCTTCACCTCATTACTACTCAGGGAAATGAAAAATTCAAGCTATTGCAGCAACATGGATGGACCTAGAGATACTCATACTGAGTGAAGTAAGTCACACAGAGAAAGACAAATATCATATGATATCGCTTATATGTGGAATCTAAAAAAAGGCTACAAATGAACTTATCTACAAAACCGAAATAGAGTTACAGATGTAGAAAATAAACTTGTGGTTACCAGTGGGTAAAGGGAGGAGGGATAAATTGGAAGATTGGGATTGACACATACACACTACTATATATGAAAAAGATAACTAAAAAGGACCTACTGTATAGCACAGGGCACTCTACTCAATACCCTGTAATGGCCTATGTGGGAAAAGAATCTAAAAAAAGAGTGGATTTATGTACTTGTATAATAGATTCACTTTGCTGTACACCTGAAACTAACACAACATTGTAAATCAATTATACCCCAGTAAAAATTTAAAAAAATTCAAGCCACGAGATACTATGAAACAATCATTGCTTTGACAAAAATGTAAAAATTCAGACAATACCAACTGCTATTGAGAATGTAGAACAGATAGAACTCTGATCACTGCTATAAGGAGTATAGGTTGGTAGAACTGCTATGAAGAGCCATTTGACATTGTATAATAAAGTTGTATAGGTAATACCCTTCAACCCAGAAATTCCATTTCTAGGTACAGACCTGGGCAAAATTCTAACCTTTGTGCACAAGGAGACATGTAAAAGAATGCTCATTGCAGCATGATTGGTAATCTCAAAAAAAAAAAAAAGGAAGCAAATTAAATGTCCATCAGTAGGTGAATGAATAAATAAATCATGGTATTCATGAAGTTGAATACTATTTTGAAATTAAAATGAATAGCTCAAGCTACATGTATGAACAGAGTAAAATCTCAAAAATATAATGTTGAGCATAAAGAGAAAATTACAAAACATGTACAGTATATAGTCTGAAAATATTACCTGTTGCTTATGGCTACATACATACAATAGTAATAATATATAAAACGTGAAAGGGCAGGATCATCACCAAATTCAAGAGAGGGAGAGGATTGAGACTGGGGAGGGGCATAGAAGAAATAACTATATCTGAAATATTTATTTCTTTAAACACAATCTGAAAGTGGATCTGGCCAGATTTGATAGAACTGGGTGGAGGGTACATATACTGGTTATGTTATTCCATGTACTTTCCTACATTTGAAAATGTTTGCAATCAATGAAAATGAAAAATGAAGAATTAATATGGAGGTGAGAGTTAGCAGTGTCAAATGCTGAAAACAGGACACGGAAAATGAAGATTGAGAGACTTTCTTGGATGTGTCAAGGAATTCACTGGAGACCACAAAATAAGTGGTTTTGATAAGTGGTCAGTAAGAGGGTAGCAACAAGGTTACAGGGAATTGAGGAGAGATGATATCCTGAGTAAATGGAGACGAGAGACCACATATTGAAGAAGTTTGGAAATAAAAAAAATACAATTTTAATTAAATTAGTTAGAAGGGTTGAACAGAAATTCTTGACAAAACATGAAGCCTCTTTAAAGCAAAGGAGAAGGAGCTAACGAAGAGGGGGACGTTTAAGATACTAGAAGAGGGAGGCAGAAAGGTTGCAAGAAAAATCCCTTGGTGATTGGGAAGGACAAGGATCCAAGGTGCAGATAGAGGAATTGACCTTAGAGAAGAGAGATTTCTTCCTCCAAGGCTCCAGTATCCCAGCACGTAAAACAATGCCCAGCAGACAGTGGTGTACTCAAATATTTATTGTAAAGAATAAGAGGTTGTCAGGAATTCCCTGGTGGTCCGTGGTTGGGACTCCCCACTTTTGCTGCCGAGGGCATGGGTTCAATCCCTGGTTGGGGAAATAGGATCCCACAAACCTCTCAGCAAAAAAAAAAAAAAAAAAAAAAAAAAAAAAAGACTTCCCTGGTGGCACAGTGGTTAAGAATCCACCTGCCAATGCAGGGGACACGGGTTCAAGCCCTGGGCCAGGAAGATCCCATATGCCGCGGAGCAACTAAGCCCGTGCGCCACAACTACTGCGCCTGCGCTCTAGAGCCCACGAGCCACAACTACTGAGCCCGCGTGCCTAGAGCCGGTGCTCCGCAACAAGAGAAGCCACCGCAGTGAGAAGACCGCGCACTGCAACGAAGAGTAGCCCCCGCTCGCCACAACTAGAGAAAGCCTGTGCGCAGCAACAAAGACCCAACGCAGCCAATAAATAAATAAATAAATAAAATCTTAAAAAAAAAAAAAGAATAAGAAGTTGTGAAGAAATGGAAATATACCGAGGAGGTGAGGACATTAAAAACTGTGGTCTCTCACAAGGGAGATGATGATTTTCTCAAAAAAAAAAAAAAAGAAAAAAAAGAGTAATAAGTGGATGTATTAACAGTAATAACAGCAATAATAATCCTGGTGGCTTAACACTGTACTCATGTGACATACTCTTCTCATGGTTTCACATAAGTACTTTTACTTAATTATCACTAAATCCCTTTAAAGTAGTAATATTATTGTTTCCATTTTCAAGATAAGAAAACCGAGACTCAGAGAGGTTTAGCAACTTGGTCATTAGCTAGTAGATGGCAGTATCAAGATTCAAACTTAGGTTTGTCTGACTCCAAAGCCCGAGCTTTTAATCCAACACATTATGGCATTCATTCAATATTAACAGTCATAACAGTACGTGTTTTATTTAGAACCCTCTATGTGCCAGGCACTATGGTAACAGCTCTACCTGAATGACCACATTTAATCTGATGAAATTTCCAATGAAATTGAAGTTGAGAGTAGAGGGTTTAGGAACTTGAACAAGGCACAGGAGGAGGGAACAGTTACTGGTGGAGAGTGATAGCGAATCCAGAAAAGTTAATAAAGGTTTTAGAGCGACAGAAAGAGCCCAGTTGGAGGCAGATGGTGTGGATTTCCATAGTGGTCCAAATCAGCATGAGTCTGTAACTGTCTCTGGCAATGCTTGGCAGATGGAAAGCAGGAGTAGGGAAAATATCCCAAGATGGTACGTTAAGTTTGGGAATTAGTATAGCAGGCAGAGCAAAAGGTCATGGGGTGAGGGAGTCTGAAGTGGTGTTTAGGATATATTGAAATAGCTGACCCTGGAGTCAAAGTTGAGTAAAGATTTGTATCTACTCAGCCTAGGGCCAGCAGAGGGGGGTGAAGGCAAGCTTGACTAATTTCATCATTTCCCTAGGCCTGCTCCTGCAGCAAATTGTTGTATAAACTTCAGGTTTATTTGGGAACCCTGCTTCTCCTTCATCTCTAATATCCAATAACTCAAGTTTTGTCAATTTTATAGTAAATTCCTTAAGGTCTAGCTCTGACCATTCTCACTTATCATCATCAGATGGCATTTTGCCTAACTGAATAAAGATCTTACGTCCTATACTTGTATTGACATATAAGAGGCATCCAATGCAAAGAGTTAAATGGTCATTGAACAAAATTCAAATAAATGAAACTCTACCTTCGAGAAAGCCCAAGTCTCACCACTCACCATCACCACAACCACCCCCTCAAAACACACAAACGAGTAAATGGGTGTTCGGTGCCTGTCTTTTATCCATTAAACAACTATAACTAAGTGCTTAGGACTTACAGGCTTTCTGGAGACAAAATTAAAAAGTGAGATCTTAAAGACAGACTATAAAATACTAAAAAAAAAAGAAAAACTCAAAAATAATAATTCAATTAAATGGACACAAAATATAACATTCTATCAAGTTTATTAATTGTAAATTTATTAAAAAATCTATTGCCTTTGCAAATAATTTTTAGGTTGGATCTTCTCACTTCCAATTTTCAAGTATGCATAATGATTATGGAGAAATCACAGCCATTATAAATTAAATTAGTTATGCCCATTATAAATTAAATTAGTTATGCACGGACAAATAATTTCAAGAGCGAAATTACAAAAGCCCTTTCAAAAATTTATAGCAAAAATATAAATTTTTAATGCAGGACGGGGATGCATTTTAATATGATGTTGGCTGAAGCCTTCACCAGTAAGAGAGTGTAGGGCCTGCAAAGGTAAAAACAGGCCTGCCTAACACAGATGAGGCTGGGGAGGAAGATTCGAGTAGGTGAGTCAGCAGCCAGAGGCTGGAAGGCAGGCTGAGCCGAGGCATAAATGATTCATTGATTTTTAAATCCCCAGTAGTTGAAAAGCCTTGCTTTTCATATACACAAATCCAACATAGATATTGCTTTCCATGCAGAGCAGCATAACGAAGAGCTCGTTTTTATTTATATATTTCCATTTATACTTTTCATTCCTTATGGAATTTGGGGTGAGAAAGACTCATGTGAAGGGGGGACAGGCACAGCAGGCGGAGGAGGCCCTGAAGACCCTCCTCCTCCCCTCTACATCTCACCTTCCCTTAGCTACTTTATTCCTGCCCTGGTTAGTTTCTTTTTCTCCTTTTTTCTTTTGGCCACGCATCTCAGTTCCCTGACCAGGGACTGAACCCGGGCCACGGCAGTGAAAGTGCGGAATCCTAACCACTAGGCCACCAGGGAACTCCCATGCCCTGGTTAGTTTCTTAATTCCCTTCACCCTCCTCCCCTATTTCATTCTGCTTGACCAGGATCTCCTTTCTGCTTCACAAATCCCATAGCCAGGTCTGGCAGCACCCAGGCCTACTTTCCCTCAGAAATTGGAGTTAAAAATTATTAAAAAGGATTCTGTCCTGAACAAATCTTTCCAGATTTACCTCCCAAGTCTACTCTTCACAAACGTTATGCTCTGCCCAGCATTTCCCTTAGGAATTGAACAAGTGCAGTGGCTAGTGGCAGTCAGATGGGTGTGCTCATGACTCAGGTACTCTTTTGATCATCCAGCTGAATACTTCTAACTTGCCATCTCAGTTTTGACCTTTATAGAGTGTTAAATTATTTTTTACTGGTCATGAGCTGTTTGACATATATCCGCAAAGAATCAAAGGGATGCTGATGTTGAAATACAGACCGTAAAAATGATTAAAATTCTACAAATTCTCAAGGCGATACTCATCAGGCCCATAAGCTGCATTTATCTGATCAAAATTCTTACATAGCACATAAAGATTTCTCTAGTAATTTGAAAACCCTAAAAGAGAAAATAGAGTTATGGCTGAATTCAACTCAGTTTTTTGTTTATCAGGAATAAAAATTAGCCACATCTGCAAAGTAAAACCATCTCTCTGATATCATCATCTGGAGGTTAAACACAAAAATTATTAAAGTAATAAGCAAGCTGATATTTTTTTTAAAGCACAAAATTCAAGGATTCCAACCAAGTCTTGAATGCAGTTTTTATCTATTTGCGGCATTTAATCTATACCCTGATGGATCCAAGGGGTGATCTATAAAGATTACCCAAGCTCTCTTCTAACCTCAACCCTGTGACCTTTTGAGGCAGGACGTGACACAGGAGGCTGGTCTCAATTCCAATGCAGATGTCACAAAAGAAGGGCAGAACATACTCTTTGTTTTTAGGTTATTGTTTCATGTCTCGGTCCAGGGTGTAAGAGAGAAAGATTTCGGAAGAATACTTGCTGGGCAAGATGTGTTATGTTACTCACTCTATCCCTCCATCCTAAGAGCCTCAGAACTGAGAAGAAGGAGGCAAATAGGAAAAGAAAACTTAGAAGCTGGAGTCTTGTGGTTATGACAAGGGGAAGCGGCGTTGGGCGGCAGTAGGAACCGGGGCGATTAGAGCCCTGAGGCAGAGTTGGCCACCTTCACAGATGGCAGCAGGAATGGATGACAGGGTGACCGTACATCTCAGGGAAGGCCAGTGCAGAATATATCAAGAGCCTAAGAAGTGGACACCTCCTCCCCACCACTGCTATTTCGTCTTACATAAACTCTGGAGTTCAAAATCAACGTGAGGGTCATGAAGGAGGGAGGGAGGGTACTCCTAAATCTGACCGAGTTTAAATATGAAATGACACACACACAAAAACAACATCGAATTGACTGAGTTTACATGGATGAGTCTAGATTGTTTTCTGCTCTCAGGGAGAATGGTGCCTGTAGAAAGAAATTAAGTCCCAGTATAGTCGGTGTAAACTCCATGACAGTGTCTGTTTTGCTATGGCTGTATACCTAGCACCTAGCACAGTAGTTATTCAATATAGGTATCTCTTGCAGAAAATAACGTATGATTCAGAATTTCCTAAATTTTCTAACATCGAAGGATGTTAAGCAGCAAAACAAGTTGGGAAATGCTGCTCTCATCAATTTATCTAATTTCTTGATCACAAGTGATTCATTCTTCCTTACATCTCATTAAAGCTGTCTTTCCCCCAAACCTCCTTTGCAGCGGTACCTGCTGGAATCGTCCCTATTCTTCAATGCTCACCTCAAATAGTCCTTTTTCTTTGAAGCTTTCCTCCTGTTACCTCTCAGCTGGAAAAGAATGCTCCCTCTGAACAACAGTGGTTCTCTCTCTGTAACTCTTTATAGAATGTCTTGGAATTTCTCAAGATCTGTTTTATAACATATTGTTACAGAACAAATAAGCACACAGTGAGCTAGCACACGATGAGCTCTGATCATTCTTACCTTCACTCCCCCACCATCTCCTCAGTGCTTTACAGTTATACTTTTTATTTTTTTATTTTTTCTTACCCTTCCCCCTCCCCATATCCTCAAGTCCATTCTCTAGTAGGTCTGTGTCTTTATACCTGTCCTACCCCTAGGTTCTTCATGACATTTTTTTTTCTTAAATTCCATATATATGTGTTAGCATATGGTATTTGTCTTTCTCTTTCTGACTTACTTCACTCTGTACGACAGACTCTAGGTCTATCCACCTCATTACAAATAACTCAATTTCGTTTCTTTTTATGGTTGAGTAATATTCCATTGTATATATGTGCCACATCTTCTTTATCCATTCATCTGATGATGGACACTTAGGTTGTTTCCATCTCCGGGCTATTGTAAATAGAGCTGCAATGAACATTTTGGTACATGACTCTTTTTGAATTATGGTTTTCTCAGGGTATATGCCCAGTAGTGGGATTGCTGTGTCATATGGTAGTTCTATTTGTAGTTTTTTAAGGAACCTCCATACTGTTCTCCATTACAGTTATACTTTTTAAAGTAAATGTTTATAAAGCATTTATATTTTCCTATAGTATGTCTATTTTTTCCTGCTTTTAATGTACATAAAATACGTACGTACAGTTTAACAAATTACTACCATGTGGATGCCCATGTAACCTCTAGCCAGGTCAAGAAACCAAACATTGTTGGCATTTTGGAAGACACCTCCAAACCAGGTGCCTCTCTCTCTGACCACCCCTTCTTCCACCACCCAGAATTAAACCAGTGTTGGTATTGAGCCAGCATACTCTCATGAGGTATAAAAGCTTCTATCCAATTGGATTTGAGTCATACCAGTTAAAATTTTTGAAGATCATACCTGGACATTACTATCTTGACTTCTGTGGTAATCATTTATTTGCTTTTGTTTATATTTTTGTCAATTATGAATGCAGCCATAAATACTTTCGCCTAATTTTGAACTTTTAATGGATGGCATCATATAGTAGGCACTCTTTTTATATCTTGCTTATTTCACTCCATATTGTGTCATGCATGTAGATATATATTGCTGCCATTTTCATTGATGTATAATATTTCATCATGTGAATACATCAAATTCATTCTCCTGCTGATGGACATTTGGGTGGTTTCCAGCATTTTTTTTTTTTTGCGGTACACGGGCCTCTCACTGTTGTGGCCTCTCCCGTTGTGGAGCACAGGCTCCGGACATGCAAGCTCAGCGGCCATGGCTCATGGGCCCAGCCGCTCCACGGCATGTGGGATCTTCCCGGACTGGGGCACGAACCCGTGTCCCCTGCATCGGCAGGCGGTCTCTCAACCACTGCACCACCAGGGAAGCCCGGTTTCCAGCATTTGGCTATTATAAACGAAAGTTGCTATGAATATTCTTGTACATAGATTTTGGTGTACATAAGAATGATTTTCTCTAGGGTATATTATCCTAGTGGAATTACTGGGTCAAAGGTGTCATAGGTTGGGCTCTCCAGAAGCAAAACCTGAGATGGGGTATTGAGTACAAGATGTTTATTAGGACCAACCTCTATGAAAGAAAGGCAGAGGAAGGAGGATTGGGCCGAGGGAGAAGGTGAACTGTGACCCAAGTCTGACAAAGCTTGAGCCAACTTGGTGTGGAGCTTCAGAACAAGTAGTGCCCATCAGTGTGCTCTGTGTCAGGCCTGGCTCATTGACACGCCTGTCTTGCTCATTCATCTTAGGAAGAGCATGACCCTGGGCAAAGCAACTCTCTGCAGCTAAGGCAGACCTTCAAGGAGCTGGCAGCTGGAAGCTATCTGTTGATGGCATTCCCCATATCTGCACAGAATGTCCTTTATTGAAGGAGAATCTGGGTGGCACGTCTCCATTTCTCTGCCATGATAGGGTACATGTGTGTTCAGCACTAGTAAATAATGCCAAACTGGTTTCCAAAGTGGTTATACAATTTACACTCTCACCCGCACTACATGAGAGTCCCCATTGCTTCTCATCCCAACTCTTGGTATTGTTAATCTTTAAAAAAATGTAGCCATTGTAGTGGATGTGTAGCGGTATCTTATTGTGGTTTTAATTTGCATTTCCCTGATTACTATCAAGGTTAAACACCTACTCACATGTTTATTGCTTTGTTATGCCTCTTTTTTCCACTTGTGTTTGTTTTATCTTCCTTAGATAATGAGTTCTCTTTCAGGTACGTTCAGCAAACACAGCTTGATGCCCATTTTTGTATGACCTCGACCTAAGAATTGTTTTTATATTTTTTAATTGTTGAAAAAGTCAAAAAAGGAATAATATGTCATCACATGAAATTCAAATTTCAGTGTCCATAAATAAAGTTTTATTGGACCCCGGCCATGCTCACAATTTACCTATAGTCTATGGCTGCTTTCATGCTATAGCGGCAGAGTTTAATGGTTATAACAAAGACCTTTTGGCCCACAAAGCCTGAAATATGCACTATCTGGTCCTTTACAGAAAAAGTTTGCTGAGCTCTGTTTTAAGTCACTGGTTCTAAAGTGTGGTCCCTGGACCAGCAGCATCAGCATCACCTGGGAACTTGTTAGAAAGGCAAATTCCTAGCCACACCCCAAACCCATCGATTCTGAAAGTCTTGGAGTGGGTCCAGCCATCTGTGTTTAACAAGCCCTCCAGGTGATGCTGGTGTGTTAATGTTTGAGACCACTGGTCGAGGCTCTAGACGAGCCTAATCCATTTTCTCTGCAAGTCATCATACTCCTTGATATACTGTTTAACACAGAGTGGGTAAGCTGTAAAAGAGCCTTGAAAAGTGTTTTATAAATATATTATTATGAATATGAAATCTGTCCGAAATGGACACCTAGGGCAAAATTAAAAGAGGAAAAGTGGGAGAAACCACAGAGGGCAACATAACACCTGAAGGGTATGTGTGGAGGGTGGAAGACACAATGCCACTGGGGAGCCAGCCCCTGGACCCCCTTCCCTCCACCTCATTTCATGTAGCCTTTAAGCAAAGATGAATTAGATACGGTCCCTGTCCTCAAGGAGGTCATATTCTAAGCAGGGAGGTGTCCTGACCCTCTTCTCCCTCACTTAACTGCCTTTTTCATAACTTACCTTCGAGGAAGTGTGATTGCACCAAATTGCTGACCCTAATAAATGATAACGAACAGAGAAAATCACTTGGCAAACAACAATTCTGCCTTATCCGCAATTTAGTTTAGGACTTTAGTTCTGGACTTTCTCATATCCTGGCTTTTTCCTTGGCTCAGTCTGAAACTCAAAGCATCACCCTGCTTTTCTTTTTGTTAACTACCATCCATTGAATGCATATTACATGCCAAGACCATGCTAAATGTTTTACGTATACTTTTACATTAAGTCCTCATAAAGCCACTTTGAGTTAGGTATTATATCCATTTTACAGATGCAAATCTGAGGCTTAGAGAGGTTAAATAATTTGGTAGAATTCGAACTCCAAGTCTTTCCAACTCTAGAGCCCAAGCTGGTAATAATTGGCTATTCTGCCTCTAATAATATTCACCATTTGGTTTTAGCAAATCCAATTCAGATTACTTAGCATGTGTTTCATGTTTTAGGGCTTGCATGGTGTGTGTAGAATTTCAGGGTGGGAAGTATTTAAAAAATCTGGCTATAACTTTTTCCTGAGCTAGGTTTTGTGTGATAACTTTTAGAAGTAAAAAAAAATTCTTTTACACGCAACTTAAAATGATAAAGTCAAAAAAAAAACACCAAAAAACAGTTCCTTAACCAGGTAACATTACTGTAAACAGCACAGTAATTTATATTTCTTCTTTTACATTACACATGAAATAACTGCATTGTCTCTTCAGTACGAAATAGTCCCTTTTTGACTTACCCTGTCTACTAGCTCCTACTCCTTCCGTTAGGGATTATTTCAACCTGTCAAGTTTTCAGCAATATTTTTTGATTCACTTGTGAAAATGTTATTTTTCTCTGTATTTTTAATTGAAGTTTTACAATATTGTGTTAGTTTCAGGTGTACAGCAAAGTGATTCAGTTATATATATATATATATATATATGTTATTTATTATATAAGCATGAATACCTTCATGGAGGAAAATTAGGATTAGAAAAGCAAAAATAAGAAAAAAGTCACACATAATCCCACCACCTTGCTGTAACTACTGTTAACATTTAGAGTGGAACCTTCCAGACTTTTCCTTTGTGGAAATCTACTTATGTAAATAATTTCTATCTTTTTGCAAAAATGGGATCACTCTGTTTTCTTGTTTGCCTTTTTTTTACTGAGAAATATATTAGAAGCATATTTCCATGTCATCAAATATATATTACATAATTGTTCATAATGACCACTTAGTATCCCATTTATGAATGTACTATACAATATTCTGCCAAACACTTCTTCTTGGACATCTAAGTTGTTAGGTTTTCCCCACTCCCTGACCTCTAACTGTCCTGAGTTCATTCCTGTTCCAAGAATTTACTTTGGGTACATGCAAGAATCCCAAGTTATTCTCCAACTTCCACTTTACAACAGCTTTTACATGGAGCTAAAGAAATTATCTGGCTGTATATAAAACCAGAGCCTTAAGAGTGACAGTTTCTTCTAATAAACCCAGAGTGAACACCATGGAGACAATCGGCAGAAATATTTTTCCGTCATTTTCTCAACATGATTTCTACTGTCAAGGAGGAAGCCTTGTGAAGAAGAGAGTACTTAATAAAGGTGAGGTTTGGAGCCAGACAGTCTGGGATTTGAATCTGCCTTCTGTCATTCACCAGCCTTGGACCTCAGATGAGTTGTTTAGCCTCTCTAAGCCTCTGTTTTCTGATCTGTAAAATAGGGATAATAATATTCATTTCATAAAATTACCAGGAGGATTAGCAATATCATATGTAAAGAACCTAGCACAGTGCCTGATACAATAGTGGGTACTCAAGAAATGGTAAACGTATACTAGCTATTACCATCACCTTTTCCTTGACACACAGAGCACCGAGAAAACAACACATTTTCAAAAATGTCACTATTGGGACTTCCCTGGTGGTGCAGTGGTTAAGAATCCGCCTGCCAATGCAGGGGACATGGATTCGAGCCCTGGTCCAGGAAGATCCCACATGTCACGGAGCAACTAAGCCCGTGAGCCACAACTACTGAAGCCCATGCGCCTAGAGCCAGTGCTCTGCAACAAGAGAAGCCACCGCAATGAGAAGTACGCGCACCACAACAAAGAGTAGCCCCCGCTCACCACAACTAGAGAAAGCCCGCGCGCAGCAACGAAGACCCAATGCAGCCAAAAATAAATAAATAAAATAAATTTATTAAAAATAATTCTAAAACCAAAGTGTGCATGCATCACAAAATTTGTTTAAAAATGCCACTATCATAAATGTCTTTGACAAGAATGGTGAAGAAGCTCACTGATATGAACAGAATGGTCACTAGAGTGGCAAGCAAGATACTGTCACCAGAATCCTTTGTACCAGCTTCTGAAGAACACTGATCAGTGGGATCACAATGTGGTTTTTTGTCGTACTGTAGTTTCAGTGATAAATTTCAGATACTGGATAGAGAAGGAACGCCCCTGACCTTGCCTTTATGAATGCCCTTGACCTTGCTTTATGAACTTTATAAAAGTATTTAATACCACCATTGGACACGCATTCTGGTAGCTACTAAACAAGTTTGGCTATGTGAAAATGACTATTGGATAACTTCTACAATATTCACATCTGCCAAATGGACGTATTGTCCTGTCCTATAGACTAGGATTTGTTTTGAGGTTCCCAAATATGACCCCATGGTTCTCTATAAAAAAAATTTGCTTTGTTCTCCAACCTCAACGTTGCAGAGCAATTCAAGACCATTTCAAATGAAAAGACATAATTCGGGAAAGTAGTAGCAGACAGGGCAAGGTGTTGAGTAGGATCAGAAATGAGGTGACTCTTGCAGAACAAAGTCTACAGATCATGAATTTTAGGCAGATTTGCAAATAAGGATAGCACATGCTCTGTAAATAGCAGTTGTTGCCACAAGCCAAAGGGCAATATTTACATGAATCCAGTGGCAAGGTCTATGGACCAAGCATTGACCTTTCCAGCCAAACTTATACTTGGTAGCACTTTCAGCCGCATCATCTCGAAAAGGAAGATGCATTATACATACAAGAAAAATTGCCAATGTATCCCCCAAATTAATTTCTAAATTCTTTTTTTGGAACTTGGAACACATGTTCCCACAGAAAAGGTGTTAGGAAAGGATGTGAGTTTCCCAGATTTCCTCACAAAAGTGCATTTAGCCCACGATGTATCTGAAATACCATACATTGGCAGTGAGAAATACAATAGGATAAAGTACACTTGCAAGCAGGAACACATCAATACACAACGAATATTTCTTGAGTCTTTCTCCTTTGAAGCCCCAGGCAATGAAAGGGGACTTCTATCCTCCCACAGCTGCAGTTTGGTAATAAAGAACTCTTCCATTGCCCTCATCTGGAAGGTCCTTCTCAAGTCAGGTGGATGCATGCATTGCAGCATCCTTCTCTCTCAGCGCTTCTTGAACTTTCCCACCAGACAACTCTGAATGACTGAGGAGACTGAACAGTTAGTGGGGAAGGGGTAGGATATCCAACTGGAAGTCTCAAGCTTTTATTTGGAGATACTTCAAATTCTGCAGTTCATTCCTTAATACATCTACACATTTTAATTAAAAAAAATTGTGTTTTAGGCTTCCCTGGTGGCGCAGTGGTTAAGAATCCGCCTGCCAATGCAGGGGACGTGGATTCGAACCCTGGTCCAGGAAGATCCCACATGCCGCGGAGCAGCTAAGCCCGTGCGCCTCAACTGCTGAGCCTGCGTGCCACAGCTACTGAAGCCTGTGCACCTAGAGCCCGTGCTCCGCAGCGGGAGAAGCCACCGCCATGAGAAGCCCGCGCACCACAGCGAAGAGTGGTCCCCCGCTTGCTGCAACCAGAGAAAGCCAGTGCTCAGCAACGAAGACCCAATGCAGCCAAAAATAAATAAATAATTTTTTTAAAAAATCGTGTTTCAAATGACCTGTTAAGTGACTTAATTCCATTCCACTTTTGGACTACAGTTGACGCTTCAGAAATATGAAGTATTTTTAATACTTAGACTCCGTATACCTGTTGGATAGTACACATGTGTACTTCAGGGTGAGAAACGTGGGCACTGGGGGAAAAATCTAAAGTAAATGAGAAGAATATAATGAAAGTAAAATCAGAGCAAAACTAGAACCACCAGCCTCTCCTTTCCTCTCAGTGGCACACTCCTTCAATCCTGTCTTGCTCTTTGCCTCTTTTTCTCTGTTCAAAACCAGTCCCTGGACAGGATCTCACACTCATTCACATTAAGGTATAAATGATCAAAACCAGCTAAAATCTCACAAGGTTTCTGCACATTAAGGAGTCACAGCTTTAAAACAAAAGGGAATTTAGGGTATTATCCCCAGGAAAAAGGGATATATTTGGGGGACAATTGTGTGCCTTCCTGCTCTTTGCAGAAATCACACTTGATTTCAGATTGGGAATTTAGGAAGGTGTGTTAAGGGAAATTAATCATGATTTCTTTCCACTTTGGAAAATACTTGCTTCATTTTGGAAATTGTATGTTTTGTGATTGTTGTTTGGTATACTGTGTTTTATATGTTTTCCTATCTTTTGTCCCTAATGACTGGAATTTTAAGACTAAGATGTTAATCTTCCCGTTATTGATCAAAATAACTGGTGGGGAGAAATAGAAACAATAATATTTAATAACTGACATTTGCATACCCTTTACAAAATGCTTTTATATCCGTGGTCATGCATATTATTGGTGTTGAATTACTACTAAATAACAACGGGGATACGAATAAAATACACAAAAAAACACAATAACTCAACCCAATTATTAGTATTAGGCACCTACCATGAGTTGCCCGAGGTTCTGTGGGGACCTTGACCTTGATCCCCAGGACTTTTAAAATTCAGTGGTGAAGGCAAAAGAAGGGCTCCTGCACATTGGCCATCCGAGAGGTAGCAGACTGGAAAACAGAGCGAATATACGTAAAACCCAGGTCACGCTTTGCCTTGTAAGTGAATGTTTGCAGCTGCAATCTAGAGATTGAAGGAGTGCTTGTGCTTCTGCAGAATTTACGAAGGTGGGAAGAGCACCACCAGTCCCCCTTTGGGGACCTGGGAAAGGGAAGTCCCCAGAGGGGTTCTGGGCTTTGCAAATGGTGAGACAGACCTTCTACAGTACAGTTATAAGCAGAGGAAAAGTTCTTTGTGCAAGAAGGGGAGAGCGCCCCGAGGTACAAAGAGCAGATTTAAGGGGAAGAGGATTCTTTCTGCACACATCTGCGAGGGGAGCTGAGGCTGACTGTTGGGGGCGTGAGGGGAAGGAGATTTTTAGGGGGCCGCGGGCTGTGGGTTCCCGCCTCCACCCCTGTCCGCGCCCCACGCTCAGGCAACAGTTGGTCGTGCGGTGCCGGCCCGGGCTCCGGGTGGGGAGGGGGAGTCTCGCGATCGTTGAGGGGGGGGTGGAGGAAGGGGGGAGGGTGACGGGGGGAGGCCATGACGTAGGGTGGGTGGACGGAAGTGGGGCAGGGTTGAGGGTTATTTAAAGAAGGGGGGCCCGAGTGAAGGGGTTGGAAGCCAGTGATTCCCCACCCTTGCTCCATCTAGCTCTTTCCAGTGCAGCCACTGCCGCCGCCCAGGAGCCCTCGTCCCCTTGCTCGTCCCCCTCCTCGTTCCCGCTCCAACGCCATGGAGCCGGACACCGCCGCAGTGGCAGCCACCGTGGCAGCCTCTGATGCGACCGCCACGATTGTGGTCATAGAGGACGAGCAGCCGGGGCCGTCCACCTCTAAGGAGGAGGGAGCGGCCGCCGCGGCCACCGAAGCCACCGTGGCCAAGGAGAAGGGCGAGAAGAAGAAGGAGGTAAATAGGAAGGGGGTGTGTGTGCGGTGGACAAATTCTGCGCCGGGCCCCTCCGAGGGGCCCAAACCCTGACCTTTGGGCGCCGACAGGTACCCGCGGAGCTCGGCTGGGCTGGGGGCGGCGGGCGCGCGGGGTGGGGGCGGCGGAACAGTCTAGCATTCGCTCCCCTCCCCCTTCCCTTTACGCCTCCTGGAGGCCGGGGGCGGGGCGCGGGCGCGGCGCGGGGCGGCGGGTGCCCGTTATCCCGGGACTTGGGGGCTGGGGAGCCCCTCTACAGCCCCCGGCCCGCCTCGCGTTCCCGGAACTGGGGTAACGGGGTGGGGGATGGGGCCGTGCAGGAAAAAGCCTCCGCCTCTCCCTCTCCTCTCGCTCGCTCCCTCTCCCCCCCCTTCCCGTCGGCCTCTGCCTGGGAAATCTGGGCCCTTCAATCCCACACTCGCGCAAAAGGGGTTTTGCTGGGGGCTTATTTTTTTTGAAATTTGAATTTCCAGGTGCCGGTGGTTGGAAGGCGGAGGACGATAGGAGAGACTTTTATTTCTTTGATTGGCAATGTCGGCCCCTTGGGTGGCAGGGAAAAAAAAAAATCATCCCTTGTTCGTTTGGTCCCCGCCTGCTGAGTTAGGCGGGGGTGTCACCCCGAGAAAATGAGCTCTCAGCGTTGTACCCCCGCCCCCTCCCAATCCAAACCCAAAACTGAGGCACGGTGGACGCTGGCTTAGGAAAATTTCCAACGTGTGCACCCTCACCCTCTCCTGCCCCGCCCCCGACGGTATAGTGTTTCACTCCAGGGCCACCCAAATGGTCCCCCAATCCGGCCCCAAGCCTTCCAGGCTTCCGCCTCCCTTTCCTAGTGGGCGCTGCTGGCTCCTGGACACACGCAGGTTTAAAAAAAAAATTTTTTTTAAACTCAGCGTCGCCAGGATGAACTGCTGCTAATGTACGTAAGGGGACGGCTATGACACCTATTAAAGCCAGATCCAGAAAAATATATATTATCTCCATAAGGCATATATCATATGGGCCGAGACGTGCAAATAAAACTATGAAACTCGTTGAAAAAATTGAGATTAAAAAAATAGGATGGGGCATAAGGATTTTTGATGTATAATAAAATTGTGGAACGGATCTTTCATGGCTGGATTTTTTTCCGTTTACGAGTAGACATATCGCAATTAAAAAAAACCGTAGGTAATTAAAATTATGCTTTAGAGATCTCCAGTGGCTTTGTCTGGATCATTATATGGTACTATATGACCAAATGAAAAGCTATTGAGGGAAGTTAACACCTTTCGCCGCGAATTAGAGTAATTTTAAATTCAGCAGTTGCTTCAGTGACATATTTTACTGTTACAAGGTTGACTAAACAGAAGGACGATTGTAGTGCTAAGTGAAAACCATAGAAAACATACGCATATTAGGATCTGTGTGGTACTTGGATCGGTAAGACAATATTGATGATTAAAGCTGGGCCAAATACCAAGCATCAGTATAAATCAATGTTGGGAAATTCAGGAGTGCATCTAGGTGCCTTTTATTCCCTAGATGGGGTAAATGTAAGTGCTCCGCTGTCTTTTGTATGGCAGTAAAGGTTGTCGAATTTCCAGGGTGTATAAATTTTTTGAATTGTGAAGAGACTGGGAATCAATAAAAATCCTGTATAATCAGAGAGTTGATGCATATATATTACTACAACTCTGTGGCCTGATCAGAAATTGCACTAATAGTATCTCATTTGTCCGCTCAGCGTAGGGAAATGAGGTGCTGCCTGGAAGGAACTTTCTGGATATCTGAAGTTCACTGATTTAGTCACTACATCTTTTTTAATTTTTCCTTAAAACTCTGAGTAGTACCAAAACATCTATTTGAGTGCTTTCATTTGTACCATTGCTTCAAATAAAGTAAATCGGTACCTCCCTCCAATCTAAATATTTACACACTGCCTTGATGCCTTAAATGGTGTCCTAAAAGTGCAGATTAAATACCTTTTTCTCATGTCCGCCAGTTATTGTACTCTGACAGTGATACAAAGGCATTTGAGACCTAGGAGGTTGTTTCCCCTCAAATAACCACCTCCCAGACACTTTGGTATTGTGTTGATTTTTTCATAATTTTTCAGTCTCCTCCCTCAATTGTCAGGCTAACTATCACTTTTTAGACACTTCATCTACTTTCATCAGAAAGAATGGGTTTATGATAAAGAACGTAGATGTAGCAAAACCTTTCATTTAAAACAATTGCAAAATACAAAAATACAAGGGATCCAGCGGGGAGAGGGAGATAACCTGAACACCAAGCAGAAGGGCTGTTAGCGCAATGGAACTTAAGTTTTAGTCCTGGGCTTCTGCCATCCTTTCTTGCTGTTGCCAGCATGCCTTCTTCTAGTGGTCGTTCCCAAGTCATTTGCTGCAGCTTTTATTCTCTGTAGAATGGGAAGCCAGATTATCAAACTTGCTGGAATTGCGTATCAAATAAAAGAAAGTAGGCTCTGAATGAGAGCATTTTCGTGATGCATAAAGTAGATGAGAGTGGATTATCTTGTGACATTTAGCTACAGAAGGGTATTTTTGCTTACCTTCTGGTTCTTGAACTTCCTTGGTTTAAGTGACAGTTGGATAACCTAACGCTGTGAAAATTAGAGTTGGTATTTTTGGTAATGAAAATGTCAAGAAAAAGGTCATGGTCTTTAAGACAGGGCATCTTGGTGACCTTGTGCTGCATTCTCATGGCATCTAGACTACCAGATGATAAAATCCATAAGGAATTCATTAGAATATCTTGGTCACCTTTTATCTTTTCTTGTATGAGAGAGTTTATTTGTGAAAACATACACAGACACAAATGGAAAGGTTTAGAACGTAGGTATTTTAAAATTTGTTGTGGAAGATAGTGCCAATTAAGTAATTACCTACAGCTTTTAATGGCAATGCTCAAGGTTAGGAATTTTAATTAGCATATAATTAAAATTTTATGGTATTCTACCACAAGGTAAGCAAAAAAGTAAAGAGTAAAATGTTTTTCTAATAATAAAGCTTTAATTTTCTATAAGTGAAATTTGTATCCCACATTATTAGATATACACTTGTGTATGTGAGGGAAAGTAATTTTGAAACTTGAAAACTAGATTTCATTTAGCTTTTCAGGGAATGATAAAGGTGTGGATTTTGTTATCGAATTTTCCTTGTTGCTTTGAAAATAAAATAGGGTTTCTAGTGTATGTGACAGTTTGAAAGTGTGGTATTGAGGGCATTTTAGTAGTTTCTATTCTCATCCATCCAGAATTACATTCAGAACATCCCACATACATACATATGAGATGCTGTAAATCAAGATGGCTGTTGTTTGGGCTAAGAATAACTGAAAAATATCTGATCAGTGCTCCAAAGGAGAACCCTGACCAGGGTCAGATTCCATAATCTTAGTCTGGATTTCCTCAAAATAGAAATTTTAGTAAATGTTAGAAAACATTTATTAACTACTGGAGCCATGTTTTTCTTATGTTTAAGATCACATTCTTGTCTTGATTTATGACCTAAGTTTTCAGGAACAGGCTGTCAAAAGCCGTGCTCAAATGGACATAATTTCTTTAGTTTTCACAAACAGATTTGTGTTTTGACTTTGCAGTCTGTGTTAAAACTGGAATACTCTCCACTCTGGTACTAATGGGTAGATTTGTGTTTTTATTATTTTATTTCTTGATTTCTTACAGGGAAGGAGGTGTATTCTACATATCTATTTATATTTACAAGTACCAGCTTTGTCTTTATAAAGGATAGGATGTATGAGATAACCCCCTAGATAATTTCAGTATTTTAAAGTAGCTGATTTATATTACTTTTCACTAAATTACAGTTTTTTTAAATATCAAAGGTTAATAGTTAATAGCCCTGAGAAACTGCTTCTACAAAATATTCGTGTTTATAAATAGTTTTAAAAGGTTTTCTTTCCAGTAGGAGAAAATTAACATAAACCAAAAGTTTGAAACTGTACTATTTCATTATTTTAAATATAAATGATTGCACTGCAGTACATAAAACAGTTTGAATGTTCTAATTAGAATATAAAACAATATTAAAAAATCATATCTTTTCAGGAACAAACCACAGTCTTTTCTTCTGAAAGTTTGGCTTGTTACATTAAGAAGTGTTTCTGAGAATTAATATTTACTTTCCTTGAATTCTTTGGTTTGTGGTTGATAATAGTCTAGATTTTAAATCTCCTATTTGGTGGTTATACACTTTCTTGCACTTTAAATTAGACAGTAGGTGAAAAGGCTCATTTTCCCACCTTTTGGTTTTTATTTTAATTAATGTTATTTCGCTGGCTTTCACAATTCTTCGGATTTTTTTTTAATTGGACCTCAGGTGCACAGAACTGGATTAATCATAAGCCCTGTTCATGGCATGCTCTCATCACTGGTCCAGGCATGGCCCATGTTGATTTATTTATTTAGTATTTAATTACTTTTTACTTTCTTCAAATGAGAATGTTGACCTTGCTTTGCAATTTGATGATTTATTTTCTTTGAAATTCTAGAAAATCCTTTCTCCATTTCAACTCAAACTTGCTGCTAAAGCTTCTAAATCTGAAAAGGAAATGGATCCAGAATATGAAGAGAAAATGGTAAATATGTTCTTGGCTAGGATAGTGAATACAGTAGTTGATTTGTATAGAGGACATGTGAAAGATTAAAAAATATATGTGTTTAATGAATACAGAATCATAGGTTTTAGAATTGAAAAGTAATTTAATATATCATCCACCATAATAGATTTTTGATGGATAAATGAATCTCCTCACTTTCGGATGAGGAAATAAAGTATCAGAGAAATGATATGGAATAGTTGGGACTAGAAGGCACATCTCTTCACTTTTGTTTAGCACTCTTTACCCCATAATAGGGTGTTTTATGCTAGAAATATTTTATCCACGAAGTGAAAATGTAAGTGGATAAAATATCAATATGGCTGAGAGAAAGCAGGTCACAAAACCAGCCTGGTATTTTCTTCTCCCTCTCTCCTTGCTCTGGATGTGTGAATGAATGCTGCACATTATGAAACATGTAATATGGTAATACATTTTCCTGAGGGAAGGCTATTTGCCCAATGTATGAAAATATTACATGCTTAAGCAGTATAACCATAATTACACCCACCTATGGCTTTGCTCTACATTTAATTATTTAATTTTTAGTCACTAAAACCCATATTTTAGCTTTAATTTTAACTAGACTTTTATGCCCTGGGATCTTTCAAAACCAGTGAACTTGGTTAACTGAAAAGAGAAATTAATAGGCAGTTAGAACTGATTGTTTTTTGGTCAAGGGGCTGTTTTTGAAGTAATATTATAAAAATTAGTAGAGATGAAGTACATTTTTTGGTTGTTCATGGTGATTTTACAAAACTCCATGCCTTAATGTTTAAGGCCACATCTAACGTAGACAGTTAATGTTTTAACAACTCTAAAAACAACATTCCAGTGAGGATAACATAAAATGGAAAGGTTTTGGCCTCCTTCCAGCTACTGGTCTGAATGTATTTGTCTAATTCTTATATTTACGTTAATGAATTCTTGTAAGATTCTGATGTTATTAATTATGCATCCTTCATTGGTAATCAAATATTCTCTACCCTGTGGTCAGAAAGTGACTGGGAATTTAAAAATCACCTTGGTTTTTTTCTTTATCTTGATCTTTTAGGATTTTTTTAGTGAAAAAAAGTTTTATTGCATTTATTGGTATAAGCTATATGACCTTTTAAAATGTATTGAGAAATTATATATCGATCTTTCTTTCTTTAACATCTTTATTGGAGTGTAATTGCTTTACAATGGTGTGTTAGTTTCTGCTGTATAACAAAGTGAATCAGCTATACATATACATATATCCCCATATCTCCTCCCTCTTGCGGCTCCCTCCCACCCTCCCTATCCCACCCCTCTAGGTGGTCACAAAGCACCGAGCTGATCTCCCTGTGCTGTGTGGCTGCTTCCCACTAGCTCTCTATTTTACCTTTGGTCGATTTTTAATTGTTAACATATATCAACTATTTCACTTATATATGTGTGTGTGTATATTTTTTCTCCAAATCCTCACTTTCGGGAGAAACTTTATATACTCATAGCATAAAACACAGTTTTCCAGATCACTATATTTGAAGAGAGAAATGTATTGTACCATGACATTGAAAGTATTTTGAGACAAGATGACACTGTATTCTAAGATTTAAATTGTTTCTAGATGAAGCTTGAAAATTCTTGGTTGGCTTTCCAAACCATTCAGGATTTGCCTTTTGACCCCAATTCTTTAAGCAGAGTACTTCTTATTGAGTCATTTATTAAGTCTGTCGGATCACTTGGCTTCTACTCAAACCATCTGAAAATACCATTTTCAAATTCTGCTACTTACTAGCTGTGGGAACTTGGGCAAGTTACTTACCCTCTCTGTGCCTCAGTTTTATCATCAGTAAAATGGGGATAATACTAGTACCTACCTCATAGGTTTATTAAGAGAATTAAATGGGTTAGTATGTTTAAAGTGCTTAGAACATAGTACAAATTAAGTGCAATATAAGTATTTGTTAAATTTTGAATGAACACAAAAAGAAATCATTACTTTTTCTTTTGTCTTGTAAATTAGAAAGCAGATCGAGCAAAGAGATTTGAATTTTTACTGAAGCAGACAGAACTTTTTGCACATTTCATTCAACCTTCAGCACAGAAATCTCCAACATCTCCTCTGAACATGAAATTGGGACGCCCTCGAATAAAGAAAGATGACAAGCAGAGCTTAATTTCTGTTGGAGAGTATGTTGGCATCTGTCTCTCTACTTTCTTCCCTCTCTCCTTCCCTCCCTTCCTCCTGCCCCCCTTCTACCTCCCTTCATACTTCCCTTCCTTCTTCACTTATTCAGTGTGATTTTATATTCAAAAAATATGGTTATTGTCAGTGTAAGTATGTTTTGGAGGCAACAATATTTCTTATCTCAGTAGAAGTCAATCAGTAAAAAGGTAGGCTGGTTCTACCAACTTCTAAGCAAGACTCTAGATAACCCTTCTTTTTTCATAAAAGATATTAACAGTGTATACTGACTTAATTGACACCTTAGCATTTGGGTTGAATACGAAGGTATTTCTTTTTTCATTTCAGCTACCGTCACAGGCGCACAGAGCAAGAAGAAGATGAAGAGCTGCTCTCGGAGAGTCGGAAAACATCTAACGTGTGTGTTAGATTTGAGGTGTCACCTTCATGTAAGTACTTCATCATGTTGGTGTTTTTTGTTTTCAGTTTAGTTTTAGAAAATTTTACTTGGTTGTATTAATGAAATTATGAGAGCCTTGATTTTTTTTTTTCAGATGTGAAAGGAGGACCACTGAGAGATTATCAGATTCGAGGACTGAACTGGTTGATCTCTTTGTATGAAAATGGAGTCAATGGTATTTTGGCTGATGAAATGGTAAGGAGTTGGTAGCTTAAAACACATTCTTAGTTATCAGTAATTTTATGTAAATTTGAAATACCTGAGCTGAATTTCCCCCCTGGGGTTTGGAGGCTAATTGTTTTATTTAGTTATAACATAAAAGGCATTTGTGAAGTCTAGAATTGTTTCTTTAAGTAACCTCTAGAACATATACTTTCACAGGCCACAAAATTCTTAGTGAGATTTTCTCAGATGGTATAAAAAAAACCTCCTTGTACTTTTGTTCATGTTTGCACTATGGCCTCCAGGAAGCTCAGAGCCCTAGTGAATACCAAAATGGAGCATCAGTGTAACTTTTAATGGTCTGCCCATTGTGTCCTTTGTGCCTTTTCCTATCCTTTAGCTTTTAGTCTTACTTTCCTTGGCCCCTCTTTATTTCTTTTTGACCATTAATTTATGTTCCATGTTTTCATTGTAGGCTACCTGAAATCCTTTTGGGAATGAGGTGGCGATAGAAACCAAACGCTAAATGAATGAATGTATGCATGAGTGAATGTAAATGCCTCCATGTGTGATCAAAGAAAGTGTGAGGAACAAAAAAGTGAAGAGCATTGTTGAGTCTTGACAGTAGAGTGCCAGCTGGGAGTCAGGAAATGAGCTAAGGAATGATGGACATGCAGTTGTCCCTCCATGTCCGAGGGAGATTGGTTCTGTGACTCCCAGGGATACCAAAATCCATGGAAGCTCAAGTCCTTATATGAAATGGCATAGTACAGTTGGGCGCTCTGTATCCGCGGTTTGCCATCCACAGATTTTGATCTGTGGTTGGTTAAATGCCCAATGCGAAACCTGTGGATTTTGAGGGCAGACTGTGTAAAAAAAAGACCGAAGAGAAAAAGTAAGGCCATTTAAGATGCTAATTCATCAGGTCAGAGGAGTGTATGAAGACCTGGTTTGGCATTTTAAGACCAAATGAATAAGGTGGGATTTAAGAGAGGGCAGTGATACTCATATATGTGACTCTGGAGCCATATTTACAATCACATATCCATATGGGCCACATGACTATCGATGCTCTATAGCTTGTAGTGTAGTAGTCAGTCCCATAGGTACTCATCCCTGGCTAAGCAACTGTTAGGTGTGTGGCAAGTCCTTTAAATCAAGGGTCTGTAGCTCCTTATATTTAGTATTCTGGGTTGGAAACTACAGTCAGCTCAGACAGGGAGGAGCTTAGTTAATTGGACAAGAGAAAGATCAGGGTTTGCCTCACGCTCCTCTTGGCTGCAGCCTGTCTAAAGATCCTTCATATTGAAGTTATGCTGACACCAGCTATGTTTTAATTACTAAAAAGGGGAAAGATACTTCGAGTATAGAAAATTTGGAAAAAAGTTGAGAAAAAATTAAAAGTAAGTTATAATTTTGTTACCTCGAAATAACCATAGTTAACATTTTGGCATATTTCTTTTTAGTCTTTTTCCTCTGGTTGTATTTATTTTGCATAGTTGAGGTCGTGTTATATATGATTTGGTATTCTGATTTCTTCACATTCATACATATTTTCCACACAATTAAAACATTTTGGTAAGAATAATTGTTAATTACTGCATAATAATTAATCCTAGGGAGGTTCCATAATTTTATTCATTTCCTCCCTTATTGCTGGTCATATGGATTGGTTGATAGTATATATTCTATATATGTATATCGTATATGTTGACTGATATATATGTATATATTTGATATATAATAATACTGTTATGAGAACCCTTGTAATTTAGTTTTTCTGCACCTCTCAAATTATTTCCATAGGATTTCTAGAAGTGCACTTACTTGGTTAAGGAGAATAAACATTTTAAGATTTTAATGCATAACATCCATAAAACTCATCTCATAAGTGAAATATCAGATAGGATAAATGCTATAAAAATAGCTTTAAGCTTAGGTTTATAAAAGCAATGTATACCTTGTATAGCGATAAAGCCAGAAACTGTTTTGAAAGGTCATACAGCATAGGACATAGTTCTCTTTCCCATAGGTTAGGTAGTGGATTCATGGGTGTTCAGTATATTATTTTTTAAAAAGTCCACTGGACTAGGTGATCTCTACAGTCCTTTCTGGCTGCAAAGTTCATTTATGTTCTGTTCTTTTATGATTCATTAGGTCTTCAAGGGTGTGAGATGCAAGTATAGAGCTACATGCCCCTTGAAATGCATAGTGTGAATATTTCATGTCTGGGCTGTAATAATGTTGGGGTCAATGGGAAAGAAAGACCGGTTTCTAAGCAGGCTGATAAAGGAAATGTGTCTTTGTGAAATACACGAAATTCCTAATTTTGCAAACTAGTAGAAAAAATAATATAGGTTGCTTGCTCCTTTAGGAGTAAAAGTCTCCTAAATAGAAAATTGCTTTGTTGAGCAACTTTCTAACTGCAAGTTCTTAGCTTCTTTTTGTGCTCAGGGTAAGTATTGAATTGGAATGTTTATTCATTTAAAAAAAAAGTCTTTTAACTTTTCCCTATGTGAGATAGTTGGCAAATATCTTTTGTAAAGTTGCTACTAACAAATGTTTCATTAAATAAAAAATGTTTATGGCTTTCTTTTCCTTGTGATGATAACGCAGGGCCTTGGTAAGACTTTACAGACAATTGCTTTGCTTGGTTACCTGAAACATTACCGAAACATTCCTGGACCTCACATGGTTTTAGTTCCAAAGTCGACTTTACACAACTGGATGAATGAATTTAAGCGATGGGTCCCATCTCTTCGTGTTATTTGTTTCGTTGGAGACAAGGATGCGAGAGTAAGTGAGAAACAGGTTTCAAAAGGCAATCGAGGATAACATCATTTCTGGGGTTAAGTTTTATTGCTATAAAAGACATTCGAGTTGACTGCTACTACTAAATAGCACTTAAGTTGTGCTTACTCTTTGTTAGGCTCTTTTGTAAGTGCGTTTTATATATTAATTAAGCTAATTCTCACAACACTCCTATGAGGTAGATGTGTTACCTATTCATAACAGAAAACCCATTATTATGCTTATTGGCATTTACTTTTAACTAGCTCATTAACCTAAGCATTTTGAATTGCACTTTTAAGTGATGTTTTATTTTTAAAAATCTTACTTTATTGACAGTCTATCTTTTCAGTGATTCTATCATTTGTGCTGTTTTGATGCCAAAAATGTATCAATTTGCATTTCAATTTTTTTGTTTAAATTTTTTACTTTTGACTTTGACTTGTTTACACGCACACATGCACATGCACACACACATGAATGGAACTTTTTCTCTTTGTACAGAGAGCCTTGTGTTTTGTGTTTATGCATAGACACAGCTTTCAGTTTTGATCTTTGAATAGAAAAATACATGTGTGCATACATTCTTAGATAATATCAGAAATTCTGGGCTCTTGTTTAAAGTAGCTATTTGTCAATCTAGTAGGCTACAATTATTTTAGGACTGTTGAATTAATCTAAAAATAATGAATTATGCAAAAATACCAAAATGAATAGTCAGTTTAGAAAGCATATGATTAAACTTGGTCTTTATTTTGCCTCCAGAGAACATAGTTTAGAGTAAAGATTTATTCTATTTTACATATTTAGATAGGTTATCAAAAGATATCCTCAAAAGAATGGTAGCATAATGAATTATGTGATTTTATTCTTATCATTTTGCTTGAAGAAAAATTACTTAAAGTTATTTAAATTTAACTTATAAATAATTTAAATATTGAAATACTGAGCTCATAAATATAGAATTACAGGCTTGATTCTTCCCTATGCCTAATATTTCGCAGTAGCAAATTAGTCACTTAGAAATCTTTCTGATTGCTGCTATTATGTAATACCATTTCTTATAAAATTTTGTATTTCTAAAGTATTGATTTGTTTTGCTGAAATTATTCGTTTTATGTATGTATGTATGTATGTATGTATTTTTGGCTGCGTTGGGTCTTCATTGCTGTGTGCAGGCTTTCTCTAGTTGCAGCAAGCAGGGCTGCTCTTCATTGCAGTGCGGGGGCTTCTCATTGCAGTGGCTTCTCTTGTTGCAGAGCACGGACTCTAGGCGCACGGGCTTCAGTAGCTGTGGCTCGCGGGCTCTAGAGCGCAGGTTCAGTAGTTGTAGCGCATGGGCTTAGTTGCTCCGCGGCATGTGGGACCTTCCCGGACCAGGGCTCGAACCCATGTCCCCGGCATTGGCAGGCAGATTCTTAACCACTGCGCCACCAGGGAAGTCCCTGAAATTATTCTTGAAGGTCATAGATATTGAGAAATATCTAGGCTTGTGTTGTCATCATGTCTCAGTAAAAATGTATGTCAGTGGTTTTCGACTATATTATGTGGAATCCAAGGGTTTCATGAAGTGTCTCTGGGAGTTTTCAAGAAAAGGTGGATGTATTTAATTGGTGACTGCCCTATCTCTACCCCATGGGAGGTTGAAATTCTTCTAGACACTTCGAAAACTTCTTAATCATGAAAACTAACCTTCAAAGTCAATGTTTTGCAAATTGCCACTCATTAATGGGTTGGGGTTCAGTTTAGTGGGTGGTGACAACAATTTTTTAAAACAGTGAGATAGAACAGAGTAGAAAGTAGCATTGAGGATATGTATTGCTTCTTTCTATATACACGCCCTCAAACATGTATGTATATACTGGATTGCGACCTAAAATACAATTTTACTGTGGGCCATGGTCAAAGAGTTTGAGAACCAGTAATTGTTAATTACATAAATAATTAATGTGCCATATGCAGCACTTAAAGATTGATGTCATTATGTGTAGAGAAAATCCAGATCATTATTTATAGACAGATTTGAGCCTTTGTACCACATGGGATAGATATATTGGATCTTTCTATTTTCTTGGCCTTCTGTAAACACTTTATGAGGTCAGTATTTTGGTAATAAAGTATTTGATGTAAGCTACAGTAGGTATCTAATTGAGGTAGGAAATTATTAGAGAAAATCCTGATCCTGTTTGAAGCTAATGTAGTCCTGAAGTATTTAGAGGTATGATTCCTAAACATAGTTTTTGACCCCTTCCTTTCACACTCCAGAGGCATCAAAGGTCATGGACATGGAAACAGGAGATCTGGTCTTAATTCTGGCTTTGCTACTGACTGTGGTGTTGAATGAATCTCAAAGGGCCTTAATTTTTGTCACCTATAATATGAGAACTTTTGGATTATGTGATCCTTATTTAATATTCTATCAAGATATTTAACTCTGAAACTATCAAGTAGTTACACAAATTTCAAAGAAGAGCTAATTTAAATTAAAATATGTGTATGTTCTATGAAACTGTACGAGGAACCATTAAACTGAGTATTTCACAAAATCAAATAAGGGTAAGGTATATGCAGGACTAAATAGGGTCTGGCACCCTGGTTCTTTTTATTTTGCCTCTAACTCCCTAATGTCTTAATTAACTTTTTGAATACCACTTCCCAGGGAGCAGCTGAGATCTACAAAGGCCTTTTATCTGTCCTCTACTTCAGTCCAGGCAATTCTTTTATACATAGTGGGCACTCATTGAATATTTGTTGAAAGAGTCCCTTGCGTGTTTGATGCATAACTGAATTTATGAAATAATGACTTTGCAGTGAACAGTCAATTTTGTTTATGCACTGTAACTTCAGATTTACAGTACTAACCAGTCCCTTCTCAATGTAGATTTTGCTGCTCCCTGTTAACCTTTGTGGTTTTATTTTGACCTGTAATAAAAAATAATCTGGAATTCAGTTAATACAAGTTAAAAATGCTTTCAATCAACTTGGCTACCACATTGGCCACTGCCTATGAAGATTTAAAAATAGTTTTAAATAGTCTCACTGTTTTAAATAGACTCATGTATCGAGAGAGAGCAAGTCCCCTTTATAAAATCACATTTGTAGTCTCATAACATCAGGAATTTCACAAAAACATTAATGGGCTTTCATGACCCCTTAACAAAATTTATGACTCATCCCTGCTAGAAAGTGAAGGAGACATACAAGAGATCTCAAAAGGTTGGAATCACTCATATATGTTGAGCTTTTTCCATTTATCGAAGTGCTATCATGTTGGTAATGCTTGGATTTTGGTAAGAGTATGGTATTCAGAAAGTAGTTCCTTTGCCCATGTCCTTTTGATCCTTTGTGGTATGAAGAGAGAGCCTAGTAATTGTCATCTTCTGGTGATATGAACTTCTCCGGTTCATTGAATATGCTGTACTCGTTTAACGGAAGCCTTTGCTTCTCTTTTGTTGATGAAAAATATTAGCATGTCATACAGATAATTGACCACAAAAGTATCTTTGGACCTCAGATTTCCTATCTGTAAAATGGATGAGACCGAATGATTCCAAGGGTCTCTTAGAATTCTTAATAGTCTGTTGATGCTTTAATTCTGTGACATCTTGTCAACATATTCTAATATAAGGAACTTTATTTTGCATCAGGCTGCTTTTATTCGTGATGAAATGATGCCAGGAGAGTGGGATGTTTGTGTTACTTCTTATGAGATGGTAATTAAAGAAAAATCTGTATTCAAAAAGTTTCACTGGCGATACCTAGTCATCGATGAGGCTCACAGAATAAAGAATGAAAAATCTAAGGTAAGCTAGTTCTCAACATCTTTATTAAAGTTTTCTTTTAACTACAATTTCTGTTTGTTTACTTCTCTGTATTCAGAATTAAAAAAGTGATAGAAGGTTGTGATTTTATTCACAGAATGTGAAAGAAAATCAGTTTTTAAAATGATTTTGAAGTTTAAATGATTGAATATAAGACAAATGAAAATTGAGCCCAGTTTTTATGTAAAGAAAATTAGGTGTTCATTTGCTATAACTGTTGCAGCCTAAGTAACTCTGTTATGCTACAGTATTTTAATATTTTGGCAATATTTGGTGTATAAATGTCATTTGCATTGGTTTATTTTTTGAGGAGCTACCTTACGTGTATTCATATGGATTAGAAAAAATCATTTCCTAGAATTATCTGACTTGTGTGAATTAGAGTGTGGTGTTAACATTGAAAAATACCAACATTTCTTGCCATTCAACTCCATCAACAGTAGGAAAAGCGTCAATTATTATGATGAACCTCTCTTTGGATCACTGGGCTGCTTTGGGAGAACCAGGGACACAACTGAAGCAAAATCACCAGGTGGTGCTTTTCAAATTAGAGTTAATACCCGATAAGAGGACGCATGTTAGAGAATAATTGTTAATTTAAGAGCACTATAAAAATGTGCATTTTTATTGATAAGATTACTGTTCTTTTATACTTTTTGTGCTTTAATTTTTGTGGTTTTATATTTAGAAAGTTAATATAAGATATTCGGGGAAAATGGGCTCAAGTGTGGTGCTTAAAAATTGTGACCAGGCCAAGTTAGAAGTTGGCTAGGCATGGCGGATGAACATGATTGGCAGGGAGAAGGCGATAGTGTTGTATAAAGTGACTAGCCTGAATTCCATAGAGTTCTGACTGTTTCTGTGGACCCAAAATGGAAAAAATAAATTTTTTAAAGTGGGGGAACGGTCTCAGGTGTGACTATGATCTGCATTCTTGTAAGTGTAGAAATGCCTAGAATATTTTGTTCAGTTGTGCTTCACTGTGGCAATGTCACCTGAACCAGGATATTTTGCCACAGAAAATTAATTTTCAAGTTTTATTTTATTCAAAACATGTCTTGGGTTGGATGAAGAACTGATGAACATTCTAATAAATAAAACAATGTTGACGTAACTATTATTTTTCTAGCTTTCAGAGATTGTTCGTGAGTTCAAGTCAACTAACCGCTTGCTCCTAACTGGAACACCTTTGCAGAATAACCTGCATGAACTCTGGGCACTACTCAACTTTTTATTGCCTGATGTCTTTAATTCTGCAGATGTAAGTTTGTCATACGTTTTAAGTGTAATTTTCTTATGTTCACAGACATCTGTTTTCAAAGCATAGAATGTAGATTGAAATTGATAGTTCTTTTTCATTTGTAATTCTTTATTTGTGTTTTGATTTTCTCAGAAAGGTGCTCTTAAGTAGAAATTTTTTCAAACGGGGATATTTAGAGAAATAATGTTTCTTTTCTTTGAGATTATCCTGCCTGTTAAACTTTGCCTATATAATAACATTGCTACCACAACTTATGACATAAGGTAGACTGAGTTCAGAATAGTGCTTTCTAAATTTTCTTTTAATTAAATTGGAAGGGTTTTCTACATACTAGTTTGGCAGGTGGAGTCATTGAAATAATCTTTAATTATTGCAGGTATTAACATTTGGTGAGTACTAAAGAGCTTATAATATGTGATGTGAAAAGCAACATATTTTGTAAATGTATGATTTATACTGTTTTTATCATTAACATAAGGTTATGCTAGTGCAGCAAACAGAATTGAATGATTTAAGGACTTTGGAGCTTGATTTTCCTCATTACTGATATTAATTGATAATAAAAGTACCAAGTTCAGCTATCTATTGGTTTGTATACCTTATCTTGCTTTTGTTCATTTTTACTGTTTGATTAACATTTTCATTAGCATGTCTTCGATTTTTTATTCTTATTCCTACTCCTTTTAACTGGATACAATGCTACTATGGTATGGGGAAGCCTAATAAAAGCTTTTTAAGGAAAACCTGCTGATGGAGTGCCTCTATAATGCAGTTCAGATTTTGTTAACTGCTCCAGTATTTTATCTGTTTTCAGAAGTAAATAATATTGGCCATCACAGTTAACATATTTTTACAGTGCTTTTAAAATGAATTATTGCTATATGAGTTGTATAAGAATTTATAGAATACTGCATTTATTAAAAAAAAAACTGTGCACTTACTGCAGAATTTTCACCCCTCCACAGGACTTTGATTCTTGGTTTGACACTAAAAATTGTCTTGGTGATCAAAAACTTGTGGAAAGACTTCACGCAGTAAGTAATAGCAGACAGGAAAATTTAGTACTTATATATATATAACTGAGCTAGAAAACAAGCTGCTATAGAATCTGTTTGAACTTGTGGATTTGCTTCTGGGCTCAGTCTTAGTGTTTTTCCCTCTCGACTTTTCTAATAGCCTCTTTGGGAGGCAAACTCCCACTGTATCCTCAGCTTCTCTATGGAACAGCTCTTCTGCTTTGGCTCTCTCCCCAGGATAATGTGGTTCTCTCCCATAGAGGCTGTTCACTCTCCCGTACCCCACAGGTCCTTGAGATTGCATCAGTATTCTCTTAGTTCCCCAATGCCATTTCAAAACCACTGCTTCTCCACTGTCATGTGTAAAACTCTTCCTTTGAGGCTCAAGTTACCTTGCAAGTCCATCCTCCGTCCATTCTTTTCTCTGTCATCTACTCATTACCAGGTGACCCCCTCACATTCATTGAACACCAGTTTCCCCTTCTTTGTTAACAGCTTCTTGTATCCTTCTCTTTCACTCATATTACTCCATTTGTATCTGTCCTGTTATCTCACAGAGATATCCAGTGCCTGGACTCCTGCTTTACCCCCATCTGTCAGACCATTTCTGTTACATTTTCTGTATCCAGCAATGAGCCCATGTTCTATCACTTGAACCACTTTTTTTTTGCCAATATCTCAAACTCCCTTGCTCTCTTGATCTGCCATTTCTGCCCTAAAAGCCCTAAACTGGAATTATGTAACTGTCCTATGGGTTTGAATTCTGCTTCTACCACTTACTAGCAGAGTGACCTGCTCTGTACTGGGGCTGCTCAACACTGATAAAGGAGATTACACCCACTGTACAGGTTGGAGCCACTACAGTTTCATGTTCCCTAACGTAAGCTGGGATTTGATGATGTTGGTGATCCTTCAACATGGCCTTCCTCAGCATTCTTTCTCATTTCCTAGAACAGCTATTTCAGACTTTCCCCAGTCTCCCCAAGACCTCTAACCCAGGTGTTCCCTGCCCTCCTCCTTTCTCAGCAAGTACCATCATTCCTTTCTCAAAGAGAAAATAGAAGACATTAGGTAGGAACTCCTTCAAGGATATCCATCTTCCAAGGATATCTGCATCTGAGTTACCTCTGTTTGAGTGGAAGAGGTCTTTCTCCCAGCAATGGCTAATTGTTCCAACGTGAACCCTGGATCTCATCTTTTCTTGTTTCCTTATGGACTTTTCCCCTTGATTTATCCTTTTTATTGACTGAATTTTCTACCTCTCCTTCCATGTTGGCTCTTTTCCTTCAACAGGTAAATATGCTCAATTATCTCCCTTATTAAATCCTAACCCACACTTAGATGCCCCCACCTCACATACACAGAACAGTACTCCCTCAACGCTTTGTCCTTCTCGAGCTGTGATTCTGGTTTATTACCTTGATGGCTAAGCTATTTGAAAGTTTAGTTTATCCCCTCTATCTCCACCACCAAATCTCCTATTTGCTCCTTTTTTTTTTTTTTTTTTTGGCCACACCATGCGGCATGTGGGATATTAGTTCTCGACCAGTGATCAAACCTCTGCCCCCTGCATTGGAAGTGTGGTGTCTCAACCACTGGACCTCCAGGGAAGTCCCTATTCACTCTTTTTAAAAATGTACACCTATAATTTTAATTGGCTTAGTGGAGTTTTGTGAGGAAGTGGGTATAGATGCATTTGCTATTTTTTGTCTGCTGTTTTTAATGAGAGTCTCAATCTTTCTTTACAGATAATACTAAAAAAAAAAAAAACCCATGTATTGTCCACTTCTCCCTCTCTCCCCCTACCCTGGAAAAATGTAAACTTGGTGTGGCAGAGACCCTGTCTATTTTCCACCACATTGTACCCTGTGTGCCTGGTCCAGAGTAACTGCTCATTAAACATTTATTGACTTGAAGCCCTAACAGTCATCATGCTTTATGTAAATATTTATTTAGAGTTAAACAGAACAAGTCCAGAAACAAATGACCTTATGTAATAGGGAATTTATTGCAAGAATGCAGAGGAGTAGAAGACAAATCTTCCAAGAATCTTGTAACACAAGTTGTAGTACAGCTGGGCCTCTGATAGCACGAACTTGGTCAACTCTGGGGAATGTTTACTCTGTCTCTGGTGGGTCCTATTCACTCCTGAATCCATTGACCACTAGAGTTTATCCATTAAATACAATTGAAACTTACTTAACAAGTGTTTGTGATTTCAGTTACTTAGTTCAGGGTATACCTTTTGGTCAGTGCCCTAGCGTCTCTGTAATATTTAGTACCGCTAACCACTCCTGCTTTAAGAGCTTTCTGTTTAGTGTCTGGGGTATGGGATGGATTTTCTCTTACCTCTTTGGCTATTCTTTTCAGTCCCAACCATGGTCTTTTCTTTCTCTGTCCCTGAAAGTTTAGTGTTTCATAGGGCTTTGTCTTTGGCTTCCTTTTTCATATGTGCTCTCCCTGGGGGTTCACTCCCATAGTTTCAGCTACCACCTCTATACTTATAACTCCCAAATTTCTCTCTCCTTGTCTCTCTCCTAAGCTCTAGACTTACATGTCCCACTGCCTTCTGAGTCTTCTGCCTAAATGTCTCACAGTCAGTTGAAACTCTTAAAAATGCCACTTAGACAAATTTAAGAGGCCCAAGCAGGAAACCAGAAGTCTTCGTTTACACTTCCCTTTTCCTTACCTCCCATGGATCTCTAGTAATAATAGCCACAGTTTACCGATGTCTACTGTGGTTAAGCTCTGCACATGTACTACCACAAATTGTCACAGAAGCCTTGAAACTAGGTGTCTTTATCCCCATTTAAAAATGCTTGGCATACACAAATACCATAAATCTATATGTTTTGGATGAATGGATGAGGAAACAGGCTTGGAAAAGTTAAAAGAACTTGCCCAGCTCACAACAGCTAATCAGGGACTGAGCTGGATGTAGAATCGGCCTGATCTGGGTTTGATTTCTGCTTCTACCACTTACTAGCAAGGTGACTTTGGTGACATTACTAACATTGAAATAATTGCCTTTCCCTCAAAGATTTATTGTAAGGATTTAATACTCTATCAAGTCCATGATGTAGTATTTGGCACATTGCAGGTGCTCTAGAGATTTTTTTTTCTTGTGATAGAATTTGCCTTGCAGGTATACACTGACTGTTTCATGTTTTTTCTCTTTTCATTCGTATCTTCCTTAACATTGAACCATTTTCTCCTCATTCATATAGTTAACCATTTTTAAATGGCTTGAATTTTTGTTTCACTTTTAGAGACTCTTGGATCCATACTCTGACTTCAGATTTCCTCTCAGGTTTAAAAATATTGTATGACAGCAGATTTTTTAAAAAAGTATATTTCGTACTTTTTCAATAGTCAATAATCTTACTGTCTTAATTTTTAATGTCTTTTCTGCCATCAAATCATGAATGTCTAATTTAGGTCCCCTATTCTGAGCCTGTAATGGGCCGTTACTTGGTTCTTTTTTACCAAGAAAGTTGGCAACTGGTGTTGGTAGTGTTTTTCAGATTATACAGTGGGAAGTAAATTTCACATTAGGGTGTTGTCAATGAAATAAATGGTTTATAATATTGAATGTTTTATAAACTTTTATAAAAACTCTCACTTTTTAGGTTTTAAAACCATTTTTGTTACGGCGTATAAAAACTGATGTAGAGAAGAGCCTGCCTCCTAAAAAGGAAATCAAGATTTACTTGGGATTGAGTAAAATGCAGCGAGAATGGTGAGCTATTATATTTCCATTAGAATTTATTTATTAAAAATTAGCTTTGTGGGCTTCCCTGGTGGCACAGTGGTTGAGAGTCCGCCTGCCGATGCAGGGGACACGGGTTCGTGCCCCGGTCCGGGAAGATCCCACATGCCGCAGAGCGGCTGGGTCCGTGAGCCATGGCCGCTGAGCCTGCGCGTCCGGAGCCTGTGCTCCGCAACGGGAGAGGCCACAACAGTGAGAGGCCCGCGTACCGGAAAAAAAAAAAAAAGCTTTGTAGTGGTTCAGTTGTGCCTTTAGTTCAAAAATTACATTTTTATGTTTAAATGCCAAGTTAAGTAGTTCAGATATTTTAATAGAAAATTGATGAGTATTTTATTTAACCTTTAGGAAAGAGCATGGGCCTTGGAGTCTATAGACCTGTGTTTGAGTCAGTGCTTTGCCTCTTAATAGCTACTTAGCTTGGACAAGTTATGTAATCTCAGTTTCCCTTCTGTAAAATGGGGGTAATAATACTTAGCTTATAAGGATGTTAGGGTTAAAGGGGATAATGTCACCGGCACATTTGCTAGTTATTCTTGCTTTTTCCATCAATGAAAAAAGCAAGCTTGTATTGATAAATACAAGCAGAGCAGGAAATTGACAAGAGGAGTCACAAGGAATCATAAATTTAAACATAAAATTAAACATGTTAGTAATGTAATAATGCTACTAAGAGAAGCAAAGTGTTGCTTATATAAATAAAATTAGATAATTTATAATATACAGTGACTTCTCTATTATTGAAGCCAGTATAGAGGAGTGGTAAAGAGTATATTTCTCTGGACTCAGACGTTAAGATCAAACCCTCGCTTTGTCCCTTTCTGTGGCTCTGAATAAATTGTTTCACTTCTTTTAGCTGCCTGAATTTCCATCTGTAAAATGGCAGTGACCCTAGTACTTACCTTGGAGTTGTAAAGATTTAACAAGATGATTCATATACCTGGCACTTGCACTCAGTACAAGTTGGCCGTCGTTATAATTAAATATTATTACTGTCCAGGTGGATATGTAGGTCTGTTTTCTCCTGGGTGAAGGTCTAGAAAAGACAATAAAAATGTTTATAGGATCAGAAAAAAATGACCTATGAAGACAGGTATAAGAAATTGCAATTGTTTTTAACTCAAACAAGTAAAAGCCAGATACCAACTTTCAGCAAATATTGTAGTTATTAAATATTAATAATTATCAGATGTAGTTGTCTGAATTGTTATCAGCTGATGGCAATTTTTAGCAATGGATAAAGCAGGAGGAAATAGGTTTATAGGCAACATACAAGTTAAAATATTCAGATCGTCACTATTTTTTGGTTTTGCTGATCAAATTTAGTCTCAAATCAAATCTTTTTGTTTTTCTTTAAATAGGAATCTAAGCAGATCACCAAAGGGACATTATTTTTTTTCCAAGGGGACATTTCTTGATGGCATTAAGCCTTTATAATAGTTGATGATTAATTATAGTTTAAAATTTTAGGTATACAAAAATCCTGATGAAAGATATTGATGTTCTAAACTCTGCTGGCAAAATGGACAAGATGCGGCTCTTAAACATTCTGATGCAGCTTCGAAAGTGTTGTAATCACCCTTACCTGTTTGATGGTGCTGAACCTGGTCCACCGTATACCACTGATGAGCACATTGTTAGCAACAGTGGTAAAATGGTAGTTCTTGATAAACTGTTGGCCAAACTCAAGGAACAGGGTGAGTTACAAATCTTCAAATTAATGTGAAGTAACTTAATATTGTATATGAATAACATTTTGCATAATCATTTGTCATTCATTCATTCACTTGTTCAGCACACATTGTTGAGTATTTACTGTTTGTCAGGAATTGTCCTATGGGCTGGGTGTACAAAGATGCACAAGACAACAGTCCTTGCCTTGTAGATGCTCACAGTACAGTGAGGAGGAATAGTTGCAGGTCACTGTGATAGTGCTGTGATATGCTGAGAGATTGGGAGTTGGGGAAGTCTTCACAAAGATGATGTTTGAGGTGAGCACGGGAGAATGTGTAGGAGTAAACCATGAGAAAAAGGAAGGGAAGGGTGTTCCACATCTTCAGTGAAGCAGAGGTGTGAAGGAAGGGAATGTAGAGCTTGTGGTATTTGGGTAGAGTGGCAGTGGATGAGTCTGGGAAGATGGATGGGGCCATTACAAAAGGCCTTTTACACTATGATTTAAGGAGTTTGGACTATTTTGAAGGTGGTGGGGTGGTCATAGAACATTTGGCTGTGGACAGTGATGTGATCAGACTTGTATGTTAGGAAGAGAAGCTTGGAAGCAGCATGGGGGTGTATCTACTGAGGATGAGAGACTAGAAACATCCTCAGGATGGAGTAAAGGCAGATTTTATTTTATTTATTTATTATTTTTAAAATTTATTTTTTTATCATTTAAATTTTATTTTATTTATTTTTTATACAGAAGGTTCTTATTAGTTATCTGTTTTATACATATTAGTGTATATATGTCAATCTCAATCTCCCAATTCAACCCACCACTTCCTCCCTCTTGGTGTCCGGACATTTGTTCTCTACATCTGTGTCTCTATTTCTAGTAAGGGAAGATTTTAAATCATCTCAATATGTGTGGAGGATTTTGAAGACCTTAAAAATGTGTAACTCAACAAATGCATACTTATGTATAGTATCCCTTGAAGGTGTGTGTGTGTGTGTGTGTGTGGTTAGTGGAGTGTTCATGTGCTATATATTTATATTGCAAATGATGTTTACTTTTATTTTTGTAACTTTCAAGTTAGTTTTACACAAGATGAACCACTTGCTTTTTTTGGTGAAATGTTTTAGGTTCAAGGGTTCTCATTTTTAGCCAGATGACTCGCTTGCTGGACATTTTGGAGGATTATTGTATGTGGCGTGGTTACGAGTATTGTCGACTGGATGGACAAACCCCACATGAAGAAAGAGAGGTGAGGAAGAGAAAATAAAACAAGACTTGAAAAATCAGAGTTCAATTAAGCCACGTTTTTCATCATTAGGTAGTTTTGAACTTTGGCCTTTTCTTTAGCTAGGTGCATTGAATTTCTCACTACCATCTCTCTCTCTTTGAGATCTTTAGCTGGACTTCCATTACACTGGCTCTTTAAAAATCTTTCTTTCCAAGGTTTTCAAAGACATCCTAAGTTATCTATTACATCCTTACCTCCTCTAATCACTGCTGTCTCTGGCCTTTTGACTACTTGTTTCTCAGTTTACTCTTTGACCCCTGATTCTGTGTCATTTTCTTTTCTTGATTTGCCTCCTACATTAGAGCCTCGCCATTCATGGAGCTTAACAGTTGAGATTGTTTCAATTTATGAGCAACCATAGACTCATGAGACAGTAATTTGTAAAGGGAATGATCTCAGTCTTACAGAAATTTTGTACAACTGAAATGGGACAACATAGGTGTAGGAGCTTATCATGCACTTGGATTTTGGAGTACTAAAAGGTTGGTGTGCAGGAATGAGTCACTTAGCTAATGAGGAAGCCTGCCTAGCACCCACTAGTTTTCTGTAATTTGGAAATTCTTGAAGATTTTTAGATGACTTCTCATGAATGTCAGGGGTCTAATGTATTTTAAGCCCTTTAAAGCACTTTTTTTTTTTTGAGGGAGAGGGCTTTGCTAATTTATCTTCTCTTTTCTGTGATCCTTCAGGGCTCTGTCTTTGGCCTCTGTTTTAAGTCTATACTCATGCTCTGGGCAGAGATCCTGAGTTCATGGTATAGTGGAAAATGCATTGAACTTGGTTTCAGAAGACCTGAACTTAACACCAACTCCACCACTATGCGTGCAAGCTATTTAATCCTCTGAGCCTCAGTATCTTTGACTCTTTATTATAAGGGTAATATTAATGCTTAGGCTTCTGTTTTCCTGACAGTGTTGTGAGGATCACTGCATATAATATGTATGAACAGAGTTTTTGTACTATGTAGTGCAGTATAGCCCACAGGTCATGAAAGTGCACACAGGCCTTTTCACCTCTGAGGTCTAGGACCCCTTCTCAGGCCACAAAGACTCTCAGCCTGTGTCCCTCTCCTTCCATAGCTGCAGTGGGCACTCTGTCCCTTGTGTGCCTCCTTAGTGAAACCTGGCATAGTGTACGATAGTGTCCACAGCAGGAGCACAGGCCCTTTTCACATTAAGGGTTTCCCTGCTACACACTGTGGGAAAACAGTTGTGGTAATATTTATAAATGAGGACGTTTCAAAGCTTATGCTGTTCCCTGCTCTTTAGTCTTTTACCCTCTCTGAAATGGTAACTTGAATCTTTATTGGGCTTTCGCTGATTTATTCCTGGGAATGGATTTCTCCAAATCCACATTAAGCATAGTACCATTCAAGATGGCCCTTCTTCCCGGAATGAAGATGATACTAAGGCAGAAGAGTAGGTGCTTTCTGATCTCAAATAGCCAATTTGCATTTCTGTCTAATCTCTCTGCTCATGAATAATGTGGACTTTACCTAATTATGCTCCAATTATCTGGTTTCTTAAAATGTTAAATAATGTTCTCCTTTCAGAGACTTTGAATCACATGCTTTGACTTTAGATATAGCAAAGTGAGGGACTTCTCTGGCGGTCCAGTGGTTGAGACTCTGCCTTCCAGTGCAGGGGGTGCGGGTTCGATCCCTGGCTAGGGAGCTAAGATCCCACATGCCTTGCAGCCAAAAATCCAAAACATAAAATAGAAGCAATATTGTAACAAATTCAATGAAGACTTTAAAAACGGTCCACATCAAAAAAAAAATCTTTAAAACAAAAAAGATATAGCAAAGTGAGAGCTGTTTGTTTTGTTTTGGAAATGTCCTGCCTTCCCATTATGTTGTTGTTCAGACAAGCATTTCATCTATTTTCCTAGTAAGAAGGGGAAGACTACCTTTAATTCCTTACTCGATTTGTTTGCGAGCTGTTAATAAGCAATTCTTTCTCAGTAGCAGCTGGATTTGCCCTTTCTCCATTGCTACAGCTAAATTCAGCTAGCTCCTCACTTTTATGGGGAAAGGAACTAACATTTGTCAAGCAACGACTATGAGCTAGGCAACTTAGAGTTCCAGCTGAATTCTCCCAGCAGCCCAGTAAAGTATTGGCATAATTTTCTCCACTTGAAACTGTGTCTCGGAGAGGTTAAATGCTTGCTGAGAACCACATGTGTAATAAATGGTAGAGTTATGATTCACGCCCAGGTTTTTGCTATTTCCTCTACACCAAATTGCCTCTCACTACACCATGCTGCTTTCTGTACTGCCCCCTCTACATGCTGTATGGACTGCGGCAGAGTCACCTTCTCTGTCTGCAACTTTTGACCATGCCATTCCATTCCTTAAAAATAGAACTTCCTGTATTTTGCGATTATGAAAGTAATATATGATTGCCAAGGAAATCTTGAGAAGAAAAGTATTTCTGGCCAATATTTTTATGCATATATAATATATAAATAATTAATATTATACTCTATACACTACATATGAAGTTCAGTATCCTGATACTTTTTACTCAACATTATATTGTACTTTCCTATATCAGTAAAAAATATCATTGTAAAAATAATTTTAGTGTGATATTTCATCCTGTGGACATACAATAAATAATTTATCCCCCTATTGTTGATCATTCAGGTTGTTTCCAATTTTTCACTATTATAAATAATGCTTAAGTAAAAGTCCTTATACATAAATCTTTGTGCCCATCTCTGATTATTTCCTTAGGATAAATTCCTAGAAGTGGAATTACTGGGTCAAAGGGTATGAACACTTTTAAGACTCTTGATGCATATTGCCAAATTGCTTTCCAGAAAGGTTGTACCAATTTACACTCCCAGCAGCAATGTATGAGAGTGCCCGTCTCACCGCCCCCTCGTCAACATTGAGTATATCATTTTTTTAATCTTTAAAAAATGGTATTATGTTGTTTTAATTTGCATTTATTTGATTACTAGTGAGATTGAACATTATTCTTGTGTTTATTAGCCATTCGTACTTGTTCTTTTGTGTACTGTCCTTTTTTTTCTCATTTTTCTATTGCGGTCTTAGTGTTTCTTTCTAATTAATTTGTATGAGATCTTTATATAGCAAGGATATTAACATCCTATTAATTTTTAAGACTCTTCACTGAATATCCCTGGATTACCTTCCTGATTTTCCTCATTACTTCCCTGTTTGCTCCTTTTCACCATATGGAAATAAATCTACTTACCTTCCCCTCTATCTGTTGCTCTCATTCCCATTTCTAAACTTTTATCTCTCTTGGTTGGTCTTCTATACCTTCTTTATTAATTCTTCATAAATTAATGGGAATGAAGTTGAGATATCTGACATTTTACCCCCTAGATATATTTTAGCTCCCACTCAATTAAAACATTTTCACTATTATTATTTTAAAATAATTTAAATGATTGATTAATTGCTTAGTTAAATTTGTCTTTGTGATTGTTCTTTTTATTGAGGTAAGCTTCTAAAGGTTAGGAACGTTATGTAATACACTTTTTACTGTACACATAGTACAGTTTATAGATAGATGCTTAAATATTTTTGAAGATGGAAGAATATTACAAAGTGGGGTTTTGAGCATGCATGTTAAAATGTTTATTTCTTTCTTAAGGACTCTGGTAATATAATTTGATTTTTCTCTCTTTTTCTTCCATCTCCTGTCAATTAAATAAAGGAAGCAATAGAGGCCTTTAATGTTCCTAATAGTAGCAAATTCATCTTTATGCTGAGTACCAGGGCTGGAGGTCTTGGAATTAACTTGGCAAGTGCTGATGTGGTTATACTATATGACTCAGACTGGAATCCACAGGTTGATCTACAAGCTATGGTTAGTAATCTTTAATGGTATCAGAAATTTACCTTAGCTCGGAAAACTATTGTTATTTATACAGCACAAAGGTAATTTATGATAAAATGGTAACAACAATCTTTGGGGGATTTTGTAGATGTTAAAATAGATTTTTCTGGAAAACAAAGTTGCTGTGCTAATTGCAAAAAACAAACAAAACAAAAACAAATACACCCCAAGCCCAACTATAGCATTTGTGTGTTGATTTTGGCTTTTATCATGAAACAGAAATGTCATTTTTTCCCACTCCTAAATATTGAAGAGGGCACATACATATGTTTTAATGAAAAGGGTTTAAAAATTAGTCTTTCAGTATTAATTTCCTTAACAACTAAATATATTAAAATCCTTAGCACTGAAATTGGGAGAGATAGGGTTTTAATTTCTGTTATAAAACAATTGGGGCAAGAAGGTAAAAAGGTAACAAAGGAATATATTCCAGGAAAACATTTGCTACCTAAGGACACCATCAGAAACTACTCTTATGTTTAAAAAAGATTCAGGGAGCTTTTCTTACCTTTCATCATGGTATCATTTATTGAACTAGAGCTACAACTTGAGTCACTGTGACTCAAGTTTTGAGATTATATATAATTTCAGAGGTAAAAAGATAAAACATAGCTATGCATTCAAAATCCCAGGAATTTATGGGACAACTGACTGTCTTTGGAAATGATTAAAGTCATATGCCAATGAGGCAGAGCTTAGAAGTCGTCCCTTTTCTTTTATAATAGAGAATTGAAAATATTGACCATCGGGACATTTTAAAATCCACATGCTTTGGCATAATTGTTACTGCTTTAGGTACCAAACTGCATGTTTGATGTGACTAAGTTGGAGTAAGCCCCAGTAAGTTACAGTGTTACTGAACTGGAAAACTTACTGGTGACACTTTATTTCCTTAAAAGTGTTAGAGGATAGCTGATCTTTCACGATTTACCGATTTGAGTTTGAAATGTAAATATGTGTAGGGGTGTTGCATTCTCTCTCAGTGTGCTGTGTTGAAACTGTTACTGGCTCTAGTGTTTTTATATTTAGTACAAGGGCTGTTTTGAACCCTGTTTCTTTGATTTTTTTTTCTCGACCAGCCTCCTCCCTTCACCTGTTTGCCCTGGCAGCTTCTTGTGTTTTAAAAACACTCCCCCTGCAATGAACATTGTGGTACATGACTCTTTGAATTATGGTTTCCTCAGGGTATATGCCCAGTAGTGGGATTGCTGGGTCGTATGGTAGTTCTCTTTTTAGTTTTTTAAGGAACCTCCATACTGTTCTCCATAGTGACTGCTAAAAAAAAAAAAAAAAAAAAAAAAAGGTCATGAAGAACCTAGGGGCAAGATGGGAATAAAGACACAGACCTACTAGAGAATGGACTTGAGGATACGGGGAAGGGGAAGGGGAAGCTGGGACGAAGTGAGAGAGTGGCATGGACATATATACACTACCAAACGTAAAATAGATAGCTAGTGGGAAGCAGCCGCATAGCACAGGGAGCTCAGCTCGGTGCTTTGTGACCATCTAGAGGGGTGGGATAGGGAGGGTGGGAGGGAGAGAGACACAAGAGGGAAGAGATATGGGGACATATGTATAACTGATTCACTTTGTTATAAAGCAGAAACTAACACACCATTGTAAAGCAATTATACTCCAATGAAGATGTTTAAAACAAAAACAAAAACACTCCCCCTAGCTGTTTATATGTTATCAGAACTTGCCACCTGTCACACCTTTACCAACTGTAAACCATAGGACCAGTTCAAGACCATACAGTAAGGGTATTAATAGCCCATTAATTTTTATGACCCTTTATTACAGATCCCTGAATTGCCTCAGTAAACAAAGAACTGCTTGCTGATGAGAGAAAGCTGACTTTTGCCACCAAAGCAGCCCTTATTAACTAATTTGCCCCTCACTTAAAAAACTCCTTGCTAGTGTGGAAGATGTTTGTATTTAATGGCTTAAAGTTACTTAGTAACTTAATCCAGAAGCTTTCAGCTCTCTTTAGTCCTCATCTTAAAGGGGTTTTGTCTGTTGTCCTTCTGGAAATTTCCATTAATGGTACGGCAGAATATTTGCAGATTTCTGTGTTCCCAGGGGTCTCTAGATATTCTTAATATTCTTTACCCTCGTTTCAAAAATGGCAGGTCTAGAGAGATCAGGAACTAATTTTTATTTTCAGAATTTTATAGCATAAGCTTGCTATACCATACATTTTATCCAGAATGCCCAATGTCTTATATTAGGATTTTTTTCTACTAGGATCGGGCACATCGTATCGGTCAGAAGAAGCCAGTACGTGTATTTCGTCTCATCACCGACAACACCGTTGAAGAAAGGATTGTTGAAAGAGCTGAGATAAAACTGAGACTTGACTCAATTGTCATACAACAAGGTATTTATACGTGTAAACTGAATTAGGTGTTCTTTTTGAAAAACACGTGCAATTTTCTTCAGAGGAGATTACTTTTAATGAAAGTTGACCAAAATCTGCAAACTTAGTAAAAGAAAAAAGTCAAATTAAAAAAAATGCTAATTTAAATCTGCCTATTTTGAAACCTGGCATTCAGTATATGGAGTAGGTACTTGAACATCACTAGCTTATAGCTGAATGTCAGTGGCATGTCTTTTGAAGTACTTGGTATTATTTAGCAGATAAAATGTTTGGTTTAAAAATTTTAGAACATGTATTAGAGGGTGCCTTTTCATACAGAACAATTTGATCTGAGAAATGAAGTTTGAACATGAAAAAATGTTTCTGTCCTATGTTTTAACTGAATTTTATAGAAGGAAATTCATATTGAAATAGAAGGTATGGTAGAAGAAAAACTTGCAGGGTTGTTCTTTTAAAAAATTACTTTAAAGCTCACTAAAGTTTTACTTATGTTTAAATGTAGTAGTTTCTGATTAGAACTAATATGCTATGCTTTCTCTGGAATATCATTGCATATATACAACTTTTATTTTTATTATCAGGAAGACTTATTGACCAACAGTCTAACAAGATGGCAAAAGAGGAAATGTTACAAATGATACGTCATGGAGCCACCCATGTTTTTGCTTCTAAAGAAAGTGAGCTGACAGATGAAGACATTACAACTCTTCTGGAAAGAGGGGAAAAGAAGGTTAGTTAAAATGGCATTTTGTTTTCATGATGGATTGCTTTAACATCAGTTTATTTCAGCATGATTATTGTAGTGTGTTGTTTCAAATGCATGTTTCAAATGACTCATGTTCTAAGAATTTGTAGATTTATATCCAGGGATAATTTAGGGTTTTTTTTTTAGTTTAATTTTGGGTGAGAAGAGTAGGAACCGGAGTTTAAAATTGAGTGACCTTATATCTCATGCTTATAATATTGGTATTTACTCTACTTAAAAGCCCCAAAAATGTTGTGTTTAATCACTTGTATCAGGACTGCATTTTTGTGACTTTTTTGCATGGGATTAGAAATTATCTACTGATACATTGTGTTAACTGAAACTTTTGTGAACATTTTGTAAAATATTAAAGCATTATTTGTTAAAGTATAATAATTTGTTTCAGAATATTGCAATTTTGTGTTGAATTTACCTTTTTTCACAAATTATTATGGATAATTTCAAACATAAGCAAAAGTAGACAGAATAGTGTAATGAACCCCCATGTACTTATCACCTGTTTCCAACAACCATCAACCAGTCCTCCCCCATTCACAGCCCCAGTTCATCAACCAGTCCTGCCCCATTCACAGCCCCAGTTCAATCTCAGCCATATCATTTCAGCTGTAAATATTTCACTATGTATTTCTAAAATATAAGAACTCTTTAAAAACATAACCATGATGGCATTGTCCCACCTGAAAAACCCCAATAATTCTTTAACAGCAAAAATCCAGTTATAATTCAAATTTCCAATTATCTCAGAAGTAGCTAAGCTTTTTTAAAACTTTTTTAAAAATCAGAATGCATATAAGGTCTATACATTGTCATTGGTTGATATGTCATATGTATCCTTTTTAATCTGTAGGTTCTCCCTCCATTTATGTATTATTTCCCTTGTAATTTATTTGGTGAAGAAACTGGATTGTTTGCCTTTTGAGTTGCTCACAGTCTAGATTTTGCTGATTCCATCCCCACGGAGTATTTTCCCATGTTCACTTATGTACTGTATTTCCTGTAAATTGGTCGAATTTACTTTTCAGACTATTTTTTGTTTCTGAGGCTATACCTCCATACATTTATATTATAGCCCCAGCACTTATTTATTTTATAACTGACCTCCCACCCCCCACCTCTGGCAACCAGCCAATCTGTTCTCTGGGTCTATGAGTTAGGTTTTCTTTTTTTTTAGATTCCACATATCAGTGAGATCATATGGTATTTTTCTTTCTCTGTCTGACTTATTTCATTTAGCATAATAGCCTCAAGGTCCATCCACATTGTCTCAAATGGCAGGATTTCCTTCTCTTTAATGGCTGAGTAATGTTCCATTGTATACGTTTACACCACATTTTCTTTATCCATTCATCCATCGATGGACGCTTAGGTTGTTTCCATGTCTTGGCTATTGTAAATAGTGCTGTAACGAACATGGGGGTGCAGGTAGGTATCTTTTCAAGTTAGTGTCTTCATTTCCTTCAAATAAATTCCCAGGAGTGGAATTTGGAATTGCTGGATCATATGGTAACTCTATTTTTAATTTTTTGAGAAACCTCCATACTGTTTTCTACATTTCCTTAACCAATTTACATTCCCACCAACAGTGTAGGAGGGTTCCCTTTTCTCCACATCCTCTCCAGCATTTATTATTTGTAGACTTTTTGATGATGGCCATTCTAACAAGTGTGAGGTGATATCTCATTGTAGCTTTGATTTGCATTTCCCTGACGATTAGTGATATTTAGTACCTTTTCACGTATCTGAAGCCATATGTTGGAATTTGAACAATCTTGTGTTCCTGTGTTTTATGTTAGCGTGCAAATGTGTTGTTTAATCCAAGTTTGCCTTTGTTTTAGCATTAGCCATGTGTCCCATTAAAATTATGCAGCAGAAATTATAATATGGCTACATTTTCAATGACAAAAGATTTTAAAGAAAGCCTAAGTGAGAACACTTAAGAGCCATTTAAGTATTTAAAATACTTGGGGCAAATTAAATTTATATTCAAGTTTGATGTTAACATTGCATTATTACCTTGTAAATTAACAGACTGCATATTTCATATCAAAACCTGACTTTTAAAAAGATAGAAAATCCACAGATTTTTACAAGTAATTCAGTGATAATTTTCTAATTTCAATGCCTTCAACTTTAGACTGCAGAGATGAATGAACGCTTGCAGAAAATGGGAGAGTCTTCTCTGAGAAATTTTAGAATGGACACTGAACAAAGTTTGTACAAGTTTGAAGGAGAAGATTATAGAGAAAAACAGAAGGTAACTTTTTACCCTCAACCATTAGATTCTCAAATTAGCATTTCTTCCCGTAACAATTATATATTTAACAAAACACTGGCACTTACCTATCACAATACTGTGCTACAGCGTGAAAGTGATGTATGTCAAAATGATCTTATCTAAGGGCTGGTTTATTATTATTATTATTACCACCACCATCAACATCATTTTTGCTGTTGCTGCTACTACCACTACCACCACTTTTGTTTTTGAGAAGCAGTATAGGATGTGGTTGAGTTCCTGGATTCTAAAGCTGAAATCACAGCTCGATCACTAATTGACTTAAATTTTTTTTTATTGAAGTATAGTTGATTTACAATGTTGTGTTACTTTTAGGTATACAGCAAAGCGATTCAGTTATACATACATGTATTATTTTCAGATTCTTTTCCCTTATAGGTTATTACAAAATATTGAGTATAGTTCCCTGTGCTGTACAGTAGGTCTTTGTTGGTTATCTATTTTATATGTAGTAGTGTGTATATGTTAATCCCAAACTCCTAATTTATCCTTCCCCTCCTTTCCCCTTTGGTAACCATAATTAAGTGACTTTGGATAATCAGTTTTTTCACCTATGAAATGGAGATTGGAGTAATTACATTATAGAGTAATTAGAACAAAATATGTAGCACTTAGTATTAATTATATTAGTAATAATATTATTGTTAACATATAGTTACTTAAATGCCAGAAGGACTTTGTTACAGGTGGTCTCATTTATAAAAGAATGCCTTGTAATATACTTCATGGACAACAAAGGTCTCTTGAAGAAATGGGAATTTTATTTATTTTGTCTGTTTAAACTGAAATTATGGCTGTAATTTTAAAAACTTTTAATTTTCAAATGACTTCAGACTTTATTGCAAAAACTAGTAAAGAGTTCACATATATCCTTCACTCAGCTTCCCCTAATGTTAACAATTTACTTAATCATATTACAGTGATCAAGTCCAGGAAATTAACATGTTTTCCCCCTAATGTCCTCTCCCTGTTCCAGGGTTTATAATCCAGGATCCCACATTGCAGTTTTTAAAAACAGAGTTTTATTTTTAAGAGCAGTTTTAGGTTCACAGCAAAATCAAGTGGAAAATACAAAGACTTCCCATATTCCATCTGCCTCCCTCCAACAGCTTCCTCCACTGTCAACATCCCACACCAGTCGAACCTACACTGACATCATTATCATTCAAAGTCCATCGTTTACATTAGGATTCACTTTTGGTGTTGTACAGTCTGTGGGTTTGGATAAATGTATAAATGACTGGTATCCACCATTATGATATCCAGAATAGTTTCACTGCCCTAAAAACCCTCTGTGTGCTGCCTGTTAATCCCACCCTCCGTCAACCCCTAGCAACAACTGATCTTTGCACTTTCTCCATAGTCTTGCCCTTTCCAGAATATTATATAGTTGGAATCATACAGTATGTAGCCTTTTCCAATTGGCTTCTTTCACTTGGTAATATGCATTTAAAGTTCCTTCATGTCTTTTCATGGCTTGATAGCTCATTTCTTTGTAGTGTTGAGTTATATTCCATTTTCTGGAGGTACTACAGCTTATTTATGCATTTATCTACTGAAGGACATCTTGGTTGCTTCCAAGTTTTGATAATTATGAATACAGCTGCCATAAACATTTATGTACAGGTTTTTGTGTGGACATAGATTTTCAACTCCTTTGGGTAAATCCCAAGGAGCACGATTGTTGGATTGTATGGTAAGAGTATGTTTAATTTTGTAAGAAACTGCCAGCCTGTGTTCCAAAGTGGCCATACTATTTTACATTCCCGTGGGCAGTGAATGAGAGTTCCTGTTTGCGCCACATTCTCACCAGCATTTGGTGTTGACAGTGTTCTGGATTTTTGCCATTTTAGTAGGTGTGTAGTAGTATGTCTTTGTTTTAGTTTGCATTTCACTCATGACATATGATGGGGAGCATCTTTTCATTTGCTTATTTGCCATCTGTATATTTCATCGGGGAAGTGTCTCCTCAGATCTTTCGCCCATTTAAAAATCAGAATGGTTGTTTTCTTATTGTTGAGTTTTAAGAGTTCTTTGTATATTTTGGATAATAGTCTCTTATCAGATATGTCTTTTGCAAACAATTTCTCCCAGTCTGTGGCTTGTCTTCTCATTCTCTTGACCCACATTGCATTTTGTTGCTGTGTCTCCTTGGTCTCTTCTAATCTGTGATAGTTCTCAGTCTTTCTTTGTTTTTCATGACTCTTGAAGAGTATTGTTCAGTTGTCTTGTAGTTTGAATCTCACTTTGGGGTTGTTCGACATTTTTTTCATGATTTGATTGACATTATGCATTTTTAGCAAGAATGTGTTGGAAGGGATGTTACGTCTTTCTCAGTACATCATACCAGGGAACATATGACATCACTATGTCATGTTACTGGGGACAGTAACCTTAGTCACGTTGTTGAGGTGATGTCTGCTGGCTTTTTCCACTGTAGAGTTCCCATTTTTCCCTTTGTAATTGATAAGTATCTTGGTGGGGGGAGATACGCCTCAAATTTTTGCCCACTGGTTTTAGCATCTCTTGGTGGAGTTTGCCTGCAATAGTTATTGTGGTGTTTACTTAACGGTAATTTTGTATTTCCTTCATTCCATCTACATTTATTAATTGGGATTTTTCTGTAAGGAAGAGCTGTCCCTTCTCCCCATTTATTTATGTACTCTTTTATTTATATCAACATGGACTCAAGGAGAGTTATTTTTTGAGTTATAATACAATTCTATCATTTTTATTTTGTTACTCAAATTGTTCTATAAAGCTGTTAAATTTTTTAACTGACAGAATGAATTTTTTAAAATAAAAAAGCTTATTCTTAGGTATTGATTTTACTGAAAAATCAGAGGTGAGCCATTTTAATTTGCATTGCAACTAGTATGTTGATAATGCTTTGTTGCTGTCATTATTTCTGGTTAGTTTTTAGTATCTTGACCAAAATCTATGTGGTTATTCTATCTATAACCTTAATTCAGACTACTTATGGCTTACTCTGAGGAGATGGAGGTGACAGCCTGCATACACAGAGTGCAAACTGCCTTCCTAATATGCTTTTTAGATCTCATTATGTGATATGAATTTTATTAATTTTACAATTATTCCCTTGGGCTTATTGTTATTATAAGTGTTTTATAAAGTAACAGTGAAAAGTCTAAATATCAGTGGTGCTTCCTACCTACTTTCTTAGAGGAAAATTAGGCTTAGTAAAATATTTGTCCATTTCTAATATAACAAGTTTTCCTGTGTTTCTAATTCTAGCAAAATAATGATGTACAGATATAAAGAAATTTTGATGATAACAATTATGATGACTTTTATAATTGACTGACTAAATCAGATTTTTTTCTGAATATTCTGAGTTGAAATTATATTTTTATTATGTCTTTCCATATTTTCTAGATAGGTTCATAAAATAAGTTCATACTGTCCTTTGAAGAGAATTGAAAACCTGCAAGAATGTTGTTCATACATATGGAAATTGCACAGTGAGGTAGATTTTTATATAAGATTTATCGAACCAGTTGCATTAGTTTATAACCATACCTGGTGAATTAAGTCATAATGACTGAAATTGATTCTGAATAAATTAACCTGAATAAGTTTGTATTAATGTAGTCTTATCTAAAACAAACTAATTTAGCATGATTTATTCTGTTTTTGAAAATCCAGGAATTGGCCTTTAATACTTATTTCACATTTGAATATCTAAACCTTCAAACAAGTATAGGTTAAATGGCCAAATACATTACTTTTAGAAAGTTAAGTTATTATTGATTTTTCATCCCAATCGAGACAAATAAATATTGGTTATTAAAAAATATCTTTTCGGGCTTCCCTGGTGGCGCAGTGGTTGAGAGTCTGCCTGCCGATGCAGGGAACATGAGTTCGTGCCCTGGTCTGGGAAGATCCCGCATGCCGCGGAGCGGCTAGGCCCGTGAGCCATGGCTGCTGAGCTTGTGCGTCCGGAGCCTGTGCTCTGCAATGGGAGAGGCCGCAACAGTGAGAGGCCCGCGTACCGCAAAAAAAAAAAAAAAATCTTTTCTATTACTGTCATCTCACATTAACCCATCTGAGGGGAAAAACAAAACAAAACTCATCATGTTACATAACTCACATTATCCATCTCGTGAACTTTTAGAGGTAAAAGAGACATTTAGTCTAACCTTGTTTGTGATTAAGAAATCCCATCGATAACATCTAGGACAGTTATCTAGCCTCTGTTTTTTTTTCTTCCCCCCATCCAACCTCTGGTTGAACTCGGTATTGTTGGGATTCTTATTCAGGATATTTCATTTCACTGTGTTATATTCTCTGGTTCTCAGAATACTTCTATTTTTTAAAAAATATTTATTTATTTGGTTGCACCGGGTCTTAGTTGTGGCACACAGGCTCCTTAGATGAGGCAGGCGGGCACCTTAGTTGTGGCACGTGGGCTCCTTAGTTGAGGCAGGTGGGCTTCTTAGTTGTAGCATGCAAAAAACTCTTAGTTGTGGCATGCAAACTCTTAGTTGCAGCATGCATGTGGGATATAGTTCCCTGACCAGGGATTGAACCTGGGCCCCTGCATTGGGAGCACAGAGTCTTATCCACTGTGCCACCAGGGAAGTACCTCAAAATACTTCTTATTTGGCTTATAAGCTCCTTGGTGGAAGAGATTGTTTTATTCACTTTTGTATCCTTGACACTTGCAAATAGGTACTTAAGACATATTTGTTAAATTATATTGAGTAGCAATCTACTTTCTTGTGCCTTTCCATGTTGGTTTTAATCTTATAGATCAACAAAGAACATTTTTTTCTATCTGATAGACTTTTCCATATGTGGATGCCACCATTTTGTCTTTAGTCTTTACTTCTCTAGACACAGAGTTTATGATTTCTAACCATTCTAGTCATCTTAGTTTATCTTCCACTCTTAAAATGTGATAACAAGGTTAGAACTCAGCCTGTAGATGAGGTCAAATAGAGTGGGACCATTAATTGTATTGGATTGGCCAAAAAGTGCCTTCGGTTTTTAAGTAAAAATAAAAGACACATTTTTCATTTTCACCAAGAACTTCATTGAACAACGTATTCACCCTGTTGTTTCACTACCTTCTGGCATTTTTCAGGCAACTTCATAATTCCATCTTCCCAAAACTTTTTATCTTTTTGAGTTCGAGGTTCCTTCTACAGTCTTCCAGGGAATTGAAATTTTTTTCCATTAAGAGAATTTTGTAAAGACCAAAATAATTGGAAATCTGAAGGTGCAATGTCTGCTGAATACGGCAGATGAATCAGAACTTCCCAGCCAAGCTGTAACAGTTTTTGCCTGGTCCTCAAAGAAACATGCGGTCTTGTGTTACCCTGATGGAAGATTATGCATTTTCTGTTGACTAATCATCGAGTGCTGCTTTCAGTTGGTCTAATTGGGAGCAGTACTTGTTGGAATTAATCATTTGGATTTCCAGAAGGAGCTCATAACAGAGGACTCCCTTCCAATCCCACCATATACACAACATCACCTTCTTTGGATGAAGACTGACCTTTGGTGTGGTTGGTGGTGGTTCATTTCACTTGCCCCACGATCTCTTCCATTCCACATTACTGTACAGTACCCACTTTTCATCACCCGTCACAATTTGTTTTAAAATGGAACATTTTCATTATGTTTAAGTAGAGCGGAAATATGGTCAAGAAGGTTTTTTTCGCTTAACTTATGTGGAACTCAAACATCAAAGCGATTCACATAACCAACCTAGTGCAAATATTTTCAGTGCTTGATTTGGATATTTTGAGTATGTTGGCTACCTCCCGCATGGTATACTGTTGATTGTTCTCAATAACTCGATTTGATCGCTATCAACTCCAACTGGTCTACCTGACTGTGGAGCATCGTCCAGTGAGAAATCTCCAGCATGAAACTTCGCAAACCACTTTTGACACGTTCGATCAGTCACAGCACCTTCTCCATACACTGCACAAATCTTTTTTTTTTTTTTTTGCGTTTCTACCTTTCTTGAAAAATAACGTATAATATGCTGGAAATGTTGCTTTTTTCTTCCATCTTCAATGTTAAAATGGCTACACAAAAATTCACCAATTTTGATAAGTCTTTTTTTTTAAATGCATGCTGATATGACAGCTGTCACATACAATCTAACAGAATTATTTCCAATGAAGTTAAAGACAAGTAAGTGCTACTAGAGCCATCTTACAGAAAAAACCAAACAAAACTTTTAGCCAGCCCAATAGATTAATGGCCTCTTTTGTGTAAAAGTAGTAGGCTAGGCACTGTGAAATCAAGAAAAATATCTGAACTAGAAAAGCATACCTACAGACTCAGAACTTTATATTGTCACTTTTGTATATTGACTTTTAAATTGCATTTTCCAGCTGATATTGGGGTAAAGTTTTGTAAGGCTACCAAATCATTGTTCACACCACTTTGGATATTTAATAATAACTTACATTTAACTCTTGGCAGTTTACCTAATGCTTTCACATATATGGTCACATTTAATCCTCAGAGTAGGTATTATTATTATTCCCATTTTACAGATGGAGAAAATAATTTCTTCAGAGTTATACAGTTGGTAAAGTGGCAGAACCTGGTTTCAAATTCAGGTCTTTCTGATTCCACTGGCTTTTCCCACAGCTACCTTACCAAGAGGTCTTATTTTAAAATTTCTCTTGATTTGAAGGGATATGTGGCTGTCATGTTGATATTTATTATTTATGCCTTTCAGCTATTTTCTAATTCATACACTTAACACAGTTACCAGAATCAATATTAGTCTTCCTCCTATATTAGACGCTATTTATTTATTTTGACATAAAATATTAACCAGATTATGCAAATTCTTCTCAATCACTAAGCAAGAGCTAAGTTTCAAACTTCTTTAAAAAAAAAAAGAAAACCATCCTTGCACTTGCACCTAAACTTGGTATACAGTATGAGGTTTTGGAAGTTGGGATGTATAACTGACTTATAAAGCAAGTTTTTTTTTAATTGAAGTATAGTTGATTTACAATATTGTGTTAGTTTCAAGTGTACAGCAAAGTGATTTAGTTACTTCTTTTTCAGATTCTTTTGGGGTGCATGTATCTTTTCCAATTAGAGTTTTACAAAGCAAGTTTTGATTCTTCCTAATGGCTTTGGTTTTCTCGCACTTCTACAACCTTGATGTGCTTGATATTTATAAAAAAATTTGGAATTATTAAACTCCTCATTCTTGTTTTCGTGTATAGCTTGGAATGGTGGAATGGATTGAACCTCCCAAACGAGAACGCAAAGCCAACTATGCGGTGGATGCCTACTTCAGAGAGGCTTTACGTGTTAGTGAGCCAAAGATTCCAAAGGTAAAGCAGTATGAGGCCAGGTTTTATGTCCTACAGTAGAATTGTCTCGTAACGTGGTCTCTGATTCAGATTTACTTATATTAGTGCTAAATCTTAGTCCCTAAAATATAACAATACAGAAAAGTACTTGATATGCTCCAGCCATATAAATGGATTCCATTGTATTTATTTTTCTATATATAAAAGAAATAATAAAAGATAAGTGTGTTCACTTCATGTACTGAAAACAAATATATATGTAATGCATTTTCTCCCCCGCAGGCTCCACGACCTCCAAAACAGCCAAATATTCAGGATTTTCAGTTTTTCCCACCACGCTTATTTGAGCTCCTCGAAAAGGAAATTCTTTATTATAGGAAGACCATAGGCTATAAGGTAATTTTTCAGTTTTTTGGATTAGCATAATACAATCTTTTAAGCTAATATAATGTATCAAGCTAGACTAGAAAGTGTTCCATTTTAATGTGAGAGAACTTAAGAGTAAGTCAAAATAGTGGTGTTTTTAAAACCAAAGAGGGGGTTTAACTAGAAGCAAAGCATCAAGCTACCCAATCACCAGTAAGATCATCACTAAATGAGATTAGTGGAGAATTATCCAATATTTCAAAATAGTAATACCATTTTAATAATTCTCGTATTCAGGTGCTTGAAGAATATGTAGAATAAACAATAGGTATGTGTTTAAATAGAAGTGAATGTATAATAGATGATAGGAAATGTCTGATTATTTTCCTCAAAATGACCAAGAAATAGTATTTTTGTGTTTATTGCTCGTAGATTGATAGAAGCCCTGTTGGTGGTTAGTAGATTGTGATCACTTAGGTGTTAAAATAATGATAAACACGATAATGAATTATGGAACTTAAAAATGATCTTTTGGAATTCAAATTTCTTACTTATATAGGTAGATAAGAACCCGTTTGTAGTGAGTGAAATATAATGTCTGTCATACTTACAGCTATCACATTGAGAGATTAAGCATACCAGGTTATTTCTGTATGTTGAAATTGGCTTCCTAGTGAGTGGAAAGGGATGACCAAATAATAGTCAATAGTATGAACAAAATTATAAAAGTATTAACACTGTTATAATTTTATGAAGATTTATGTTTTATGAATTGGAAGCTGTGTTTTAAAATTTATTTTGTGAACTTTTATCACAAGTGGAACTGTGACCAGTTACTTTGATTAGTAACTGTAATATGCCTAGAAAAGCTCCATATATATATAAGATATTTAGTTAGTTAATATTTTCGAACTGAGGGAAGAGATATGGGGACATATGTATATGTATAACAAACTCACTTTGTTAGAAACTGACACACTATTGTAAAGCAGTTATACTCTAATAAAGATGTTAAAAAAATATTTTGGAACTGAATGAATCTCTAGAGTGTTTCTACTATTTGTCCAAAGTGGGAGCACTGTCATTTGAAATAGAGCAAAAAAGTTTTGCTTGCTATTTATGTACCAAAGTTTAGATATATATAAATAGGGACAAGAAACTTAAGGTGAATATAAGTGGAAATATATATAAATAGGAACAAGAAAGTTAGGGTGAATATAAGTATAAAAATATATAAAGTGGTTAGTTATAATCTGGTTAGGGAAATATGATTAAATTTGAATGTATTTAACCAACAGGACTGGATAAAATCCTTCTTAGGAAGTTGTAGAAGAGTACAGGAATCATGGTTGAACATCGGATCAGGCATAAAACCAGTTTCAAAGAAAGTGAAAACAGCGATATGGTAGAAGAAACAGGCAAGTTATAGGTTTAAAATGTAAAATAAAAATAGTAAAATTAATAAAGTAGTGAATAAGATTTCACGAGGTAAACAAATATATACATGATCCCACTAAGAATTATTAAACATTTTAGGTTTAGATCATTATTTTCTGTTAACTTTTATTGACTATTATTAGTGAGACTTAAAGGAGAATTAGATTGAAATGTTAGACCCCAGTAATCAACCAAATATCTGTGTAGAGCATCTTATAATTGAATAAATGTTTTACCACATACTTCATTTGATTTCTTAGAAACCCTGCGAGATAGGTGTTATTATCACCTCTATATAATAGGTGAGGAAACAAGTTCAGTGAGGTTAAATGACTTGTTCAAGGTCAGGTAGCTAACAGAGTTGCCAAGGGTGCTGGTCTCAAACACAGGTTCTGAGCATTCAAATGCTATGCTCTTTCCACTCAGACATTCTGGGCTATTTCTGCATCTGACATAACTCTGCTTCTTTCTGCAGCCCTAAATAAGGACTGTGTTTACAGTGGTTTGACATGTTGTTTGGGAGGTGAGCCAAGTGGTAGTCAAGTAGCAGCAATAAAAAAATCACCTCTGCTAATATAACTGTTTATGCTCCTTCTTTGGAGATACTGAAATTCTGTTCCCTGTGATAATACAGTGCCCACCACATTCTCGCCACAGCTCTGGTTTTAATGTAGATAGTGCCTTTCATTACAGGCGGTTTGTGGTTAAGGGTCAGGGTCTTACATGACAGTTGGGTGGTGGCCAGCTGGAAGGAGATGGAGGAGAGAGGAAACCTTAGAAGAGGGAGGAATGAAGGGACAGCTGCGAAGGGTGATAGGAAGGAGGAAGGTGCAAGAAGAGAGGAAAGGGATGAGTGAGCAGAGGGGAGATGGCACGGCATCCATGCTGTGGCACCTTACTGTTTTCTGTTCCTCACCTCCCGGAGAGAAGTGACTGGAGAGGGAGTGTGAGTGAAAGGAGGACTGTTTTTCATTTAATACATATTTATCGAGTGCTCCCCTATGCCAGGTCCTATGTCAAGGTCTGAGGATAAACTGACGAATAAGACAGTGGGGGTTCCTCAGTGCACAGTACTCACGTTCTAATGGAGGAGACAGACATTAAGCTGAAAGCACAGCGTAGTGACGTTACTTGTTTTCAGTACTTACAAAGGGTGCTACGAGGGATCATAACGTGGGTATCTAGTGTGGAGTGGGAGATCAGGGAGGTGGTCCCTAAGGACCACCATTTAAGTTGAGATCAGAGAGATGCACAGGAATTAGCCAAGTGAAGTGTGGGACAGAAGCATTCAGGTGGGGGAGCCACAGGTACAAAGGTGTTGTGGTAGGAAGGAGGATTGCCCCTTCAGAAATTGAAAGAAGGCCAGTGTTGCTAGGGAGTGGTGAGAAGGAGAATGACTTGAGATGAAACTGGTGAGTTGGTTGAGTTGGATCAAGTGGAGCATTGAACATTAATTATAGGTCATATTAATTAGGTTGAACTTCAGAGCAAAGAAAGCCTTTGAGATGTTTTTAAGGCAAAGGGGTAGGTGGGTGATGGAATAATAACAGCAGATAGTTATTTAGTCCTTACTTGTGTTGCTTACTCTTCTTAGTTGTTGAGAAATGATTAGCTCAGTATTCTCAGAAGAGCCCTGGAACTACATACCCATTTTACAGGTGGGGAAACTGAGGCATACAGAGGTTGAGTAATTTGCCCTGAGTAATTTGCTCAAGGTCAAGCCACTTATAAGAGGTAGAATATGATCAGACTTACATTTTTAAAAATCACTCTGGCTGGGCTTCCCTGGTGGCGCAATGGTTGAGAGTCCGCCTGCCGATGCAGGGGACGCGGGTTCGTGCCCTGGTCCGGGAAGATCCCACATGCCGCGGAGCGGCTGGGCCCGTGAACCATGGCTGCTGAGCCTGCGCGTCCGGAGCCTGTGCTCCGCAATGGGAGAGGCCGCAACAGTGAGAGGCCTGCGTACCGCAAAAAAAAAAAAAAAAAATCACTCTGGTTGCAACACAGAGAATGGTGAGTTTCTCCAGGGAAACCAGCCAGGAGGCTGCTGCAGTGTGAAGATGCAAAGATGGTGGTGGCTGGGAGTGTGGTGGTGGCAGTGGGGGTGGAAGAAGAATCGACCCCCTACCACTCCACTCCTAGCCCCAGGCTCTCCTCAGCCCCATCCTGGATTGCCTTTGTACTGTCTTAAGACTTGCCTTGATCCTCTGTATGCCTACTTAGCTGGGGATTTACAAGACAAAGAAGAATACATTCTGGATGTTGGTTCTTTCTGAACCTTGTCTCTTCCATTCTTTACCAGGGGCTACAGACCTGAGCTAAGGTGGGTGCTTTAATTGGGTGGGTCTTGTGTTTGAGTACAGTTGTCCCTTGGTATCTGCGGGACATTGGTTCCAGAAGCCCACAAAGATACCACGATCCGTGAATGCTCAAGTCTCATATAAGATGGCGTAGTATTTGCATGTAACCTATGCAAATTCGCCCATATATTTTACATCATCTCTATATTACTTATAATACCTAATACAATGTGATTGCTATGTAAATAGGTATAAATACAATGTGAATCCTATGTAAATAGTTGCCAGCATGCAGCAGATTTAAGTTTTGCTTTTTGGAACTTTCTGCAATTTTTTCCTCAAATGTTTTTGATCTGAGGTTGCTTGAATCCACAGATGCAGAACCCGCGGATACGGAGGGCTGACTGTATAGACAGATGAGCATGGCATGTTAATCACTTGCAAAAGCTTCCTATAAAGGACGATATGATATTGATAAGTGTTGGGCATATCTTCTCAAGGATTCCTAGCATTGATTTTTTTTCCCCCCTACTAAACCGCCAGAAAACTAACCCAAGCCACAATATGAATGGAACAATAGTTTGTTCTCAGATGAACAGGACTGCTGTAGTGGAGTTTCCTGATATTCTCTACGTAGTTAGGTTCTCAAAAAGGGACTCCTTTCCCTCTTTCTGCTTAAATGATTGTTAGCTCAGGGGAGGGAGGTTTTGTCTGAAGCTGGGGGCATTGTGGTGCATGGTTCCATTTTGTCCATTTTGAGTCCCCACTGTCACATTATGTAGTGACTTGGAGTGTGGTTAGTGAAGGGCTCAGTAGGCTTGAAGCAGTTGGTAAACAGCATTTTTCTTCAGGGCCTGCTTATTTGCATTTTTATTTTCTGTTTTGTTTTTTCCCCTCAATACTCAGCACAACAAGGTCACAGCAGTATTCCTGATAATAAGATCTGGAATTAAAGAGTTCTGTTTTATTTGAGGCTGAGAGAAGTAGTTGTTTGTTTTGTCCTAACCACTTGGTAGATAGCTGTGCATTATGTGCCAATTTTCCCTGCTGTCTAAGCTCTGACCTTGTTGCAGGTTAGACGTATTCAGAAGCTTCATTGCTCTTGTGACTTAAAGGAGTTACTTAATGCTTTTAATCACTTGCTCACTAAAACCCTTCCATTGGAAGAAGGTGACTGAATTGATATTTCAATTGCAGAAGTTTAAAAATCCGGAGTATCCAAAAGTCCCGTTGAGTCTAAGACATGGAGTGAAAGAGTTTTGCCATATTAGAAGCTGAAGAAAGCTGTAGGACATTCTAATATATATCTTCAATAAAAATTCTTTGGGAGGGGATATAAACATTTGACAAATGCAGGAAGTTCTATAATCTTTGTGAGTTTCCGTAATGTGTCATTGTGGGCCACCTGTTTTGTTGTGGTAGAATTAAAATACAGTGAGCTGATTTCAGGTTACTACTTTTATTTTGTGTGTTGTCACATTTAATTCAGTATTCCATATTTCTATGAAATGTTTGCTGAAGCTCCTAAGAAGCAAGGCCCCCCAAAAAGTTTTTCACTTTTCCATGGAACATAACTCTTAATCAGAAATTCCTTACTATCTGACTAGAAATCCAAATAATAATTGAGTTGTTTCCTTGAAAGATAACTTCTTGTATATTAAGTGTTCCTGGGGGTCATCAGTAATATATACAGTATGAGTACTTGAGATACCATCTAGGTATCTGTTTAGTACTATTGGCCTATAATTCGTCTACTTAATTCTTTTATAGCACTTTGAAATCACTCTAGGAAGCTAAATGTCGATAAAACCTCATGAGGTAAAAAATGAATACCTTTTAAAAATAATAAATATTAAGAAGGAGATTATTTGTAGGAAGAGATACAGGAATTTAGGAATTACGAGTCATTTCTAATTCTAAAAATTTTAGCAGTTGTTTGAGTAATTTTTAGAACTAAAATTGTAAATGTGGGCTTCCCTGGTGGTGCAGTGGTTGAGAGTCCGCCTGCCGATGCAGGGGACACGGGTTCGTGCCCTGGTCCGGGAAGATCCCATGTGCCGCGGAGCGGCTGGGCCCATGAGCCATGGCCGCTGAGCCTGCGCGTCCGGAGCCTGTGCTCCGCAACGGGAGAGGCCACAACAGTGACAGGCCCGCATACCGCAGAAGAATTTTAAAAAATTAAAAGAAAAATAAAATTGTAAATGTAACATTGATGAAGTCATTCTAAAGTTTTGCTGTATTAAAAATATGGGCAGTCGATCCTAAAATCTAATGGTATGTTATAATATTCTGATTTTGCCTTTATTAAAGTTCAGGTGGAAAATTTTTAGTATTGAAGATATCTACATAGAATAAAAAGTTCATTTTGTGTGGGTATATTATCCATTTTCTGTCATAAAATTAGATGTTTGTGAAATATTTTGTTAAAGTATGGTTTGTCAGGTATGGAAAGTTTGAAGCATTTTGGTAGAGAAATATCTTAAGATTAAAGAGGTTTTCCTCAATGAAAGTTAAAATTTATGGCCAAAGTAATTTCACCAGCAACTGAAGGGGTCTGTTAAACTTTTAAAGCTATGTCTGTAATTTTTTTCAACATTTTATTATGAAAAATTTCCAAACAGAAAAATGTCAAAATAATTATACAGTAAACACCCATATACACACCACATATATTTTCCAATTTACATTTTACTGTATTTGCTTTATCACCTATTTGTCCATTTCTCCAGCTTTCTATCAAATGGATATCCTTCTTATTTCTTTATGAATTTCAAAGTTGCAGACATAAGTATATTTCACCCGGAAACACTTCAACATGTATATCATTAGCCAGAGTTCAATATTTATTTGATTCTTTTTAAGATAAAAGTTATATACATTGAAATATATAAATCTTGTGTGCCATTTGGTGAATTTTGACAAATGCATACGCCTATATAACTGAAGCCCCTATAAAGATATAGAAAGTGCCCCTTCCCAGTCAATCCTCATATTCATTCCCCAGACACAACCACTGTTCTGATATTATTTTCATCTGTAGATTAGTTTTTTTGTTCCAGAGTTTCACATAAATGGAATCATATATTATGTGTAAGGCTTCTTTCACTTAGCATAGTGTTTTTGAGATTCATCTATGTTGTCCCATTATCAATGGTGCATTCCTTTTTATTGCCGAGTACTATTCCATTGTAAGGATATACCACAGTTTGCTTATCCAGTCTCTTGTTGATGGACATCTGGACTGCTTTCTGGGTTTTGGCTCTTGTGAGTAAAGCTGCTATAAACATTCTCCTAAAAGTCTTTGTATAGATATGTTAGGAGTGGAATTGCTGGTGTGCCTGTGATTTAAAAGTGGAATTTAGCTATTGAAAAAAGTGATTTTAAATCATGCATATCACTGGACTACATTTCATTTTTAATTTACACCTTCTTTTCCATTTCCATTTGCTACCATCCTAGGCCAGGTGATCATACGTCATTTCTAGATTACAACAGTTTAGCTGGTTCTCTTGCCTCTAGTTGCTTCCTCACTTCAATCCATCCAGCACAAGGCTTGCAGGTGAAAACAGTACTCCTTTGGTGAAAGATCTCCAATGGCTTGCTGTTGCCTACTGTGTAGTTTCAGAAGGCCCTCTAATTCTGTTTCCCCCTGACCTTGTTTCTTATCCCGTCTCAACATAAACCTTATATATGCTCCTTCCTGTTTTTGCCTTACCGTTTTTGCTTTACTGCTCCAGCCTAGAATATTCGTTCTCTCTTCTCCATCTCCCCAAATTCTTATAGTTCTTAGAGTATAGCTCAGAATTCCGCAGCTAGGTTGTGAGCTCCTTGTGGGCAAGGACCATGTCCACTATTTTTTATATTCCAGTGAACACCTATCATAGTGCTATGGACAAAATAGACATTTAGTCATTACTTACTAATTTGATTGTCTCGTACTGATGATTATGTACAAATGAATCTGTTTTTCAGTATGTCTTTTTAATGCCCAGTTAGTAGGTTTTATATTTAAACAACTATTGGATACAATAGTTTTAAAAATACTTATTTTTAAATTACAATGCTATGATTGAAACTCTATGAAATATGTATGACAATTAGAGAAATGTACTCTAGTATGTATTATAATCATGTTTTAGTAAAACCATGACTATTTGATACGTCTAGAGGATGAGTCATTTATGATAGGTGTGCCTTCCAAACAGTGGAAGGCTTACTGCCAACCCTGTTCTTGCCATGTTTGATGGATGCTATAAAATGTACTATACATGTTATATACCTGCCCTCGTAAATCAATGTGCTGCATTGTCACTGCAGATGCACATAAAAATGATGTGAGGCTTTGCGCTGAGTGACTTAGTTTATCACTCCATACAATGAATGCTGCTTTATACTGCTGAACTGTATGGGTTGTCTAAGTTCATGGTGACACACTGAGGCCCCTGGGACTACAGTTTTGAGATGCAAATGACTGGCTGACTGCTTGCTTCCTTGTAGAGCTGAGCTTCTGTCCTCAGTCTTTTGAACTTGAGCTCTCTTCTTCTCAGTTGCCAGTGTATTGCAGCTCTATATACTATGCAGCGCTGTATAGTATACACTATACCTTCTGTTGCTCACTGCTACTGTAGTTTTTTCCCCTTGACTGCAGGTCCCATCACAGCTGTTTGTGTGCTTTGCTTACCCCTTCCCTCTTATATATAGTCTCTATTTTTTTTTTGCTTCTTCATTATCCTGTCACTCTTTCAGTCTTTGCATTTTATGTGAAGATGCTGTCTCTTTCCATATCCTGGAAGGCAATAAAAGTACTCCTTTCTTTTTGCATGTTGAACTGATTAGAGCATTGGATGCAATCTTCAGGTGCATTGCCACTTCTATACCCTGGTCTGTATTGCCAGGTGAATATGGGCTCTTTTTGTACTACCCAACTTTTTGTTTCTGGGCTTGAGATTTTATTGTATAATGTTGGTGTTGGGGATAATGATATTATTATTACCATGCATTACCATATCATAAGGATATTTTGTTCCACAGTGTAATTACGTCTAGAATATAATGTAGCATTTAGCTGTAACTGGTTTTTAACTGTAAAGTACCACGTGGCACATTTAAGACAGTTCTACTTTGGTAATATCATGGTAGTAGAAATGTGGAGAGGGTCATGTGTCATTCTGGTATGACTTTATTTTGTTTACTGCTGAACTAACTCTAAATATTGATACAAGTATGTATACCCTTAATTAATTTTTCTCAACAGTTTACTCATAACACACCTCTTGATTCTTAGGTCCCAAGGAATCCTGATATCCCCAATCCAGCTGTGGCTCAAAGAGAGGAGCAAAAAAAGATTGATGGAGCTGAACCTCTTACACCAGAAGAGACTGAAGAAAAGGAAAAACTTCTCACACAAGTAACATATTTTAAGTGATTGAAATACTTCTAGTCAACGAATAGAAAAAAAGATATTATAAATTACACTTACTTTTTATTGTATGGGCCTGGTACCCTGATTGGACACACCAACACAACTCAGGGCTATTTTGTAAACATACATTTAGACCAAATATCCCTATTTTTTTAATTCCTTTTATAGAATACACTCTTTTAGAAATACTAAAAAATATATAAATGCAAAATATAGGTGTCAATTATAAGAAATAAGACATGCATTTTATCAATTATAGTAAAGTCAGTTAATCCACATATGAATCCTGATAGACAGTAATTACTAGCATATTCTTGAAAATTTAAATTTATTTTATTGATTGTGAACTGTCCTCTGAAATTATACTCTACTAATCTTTTATTTATGGAATGATTTCATAATCCTCAAAATGCCTTATATTCTTTCTTGAAAAGAACTTTAATACAATGATGAGAAATTTCTGAAACTATAAAAGGTGCTCATTGTATAGTTAAAAGCTAATAGTTAATAAGTAGGGAACATTTCGATTTGAACAACATATCAATGCTTTCTGGTCATTGTTGCTTTAATGAGTTTTACGAGTGTCATACTTCCAAAATAATCTGTAGAAGATAAAAAGAATTACAGTGCAAAAGATCCTTGGAAAATAATAAAGAAACATGTACTGTATGATACCACCTTAGTATAGAAAGTAGCCAGCAAGATTTATTTATTCAACAAATTCTTTTGAACAATATGCAAAGCACAGTGCTAGGAAATTTTCCACATTAATTATTGAAAGATAGTTTTTATATTTATATCCTATTTATTATATAGGTCTTTTCTTTGTTATAACATGTAATTTTATTGAATGAAGTTTTACAAATTACATTCATAATTTTTGAGCCACATGCCTGGAAGTCATAAAGTTTAGTTTGAAAATGTAATTGCAACTGGTTGAATATTAGGACTTACCACAGAATAAAGTAAAACATTTAAATATTCATGATTTTTTTTCAAAATTTATTTCCTGAACACAAAAATAAAGTTATGGTCTTAGACTGTTACTTGGCTTGCAGTATATTGTGAATGTACAATATATTGTGAATATACAGTCTCAACTGAGAAATTGCTTTAGTTTGTAATTAGAAACAAAATCAATTTTTTGCCCCTCCTAGTACTTGAAGTCATCTTTAATCACCTTTCTCTACTGCCCTAAATAATTAATCTTTTAAAAAATCATGGGAGTACAAAGGAACAAAATATGGGGTAATCTAAAATCTTTATCAACTAACGCCTAGGGATAGAGTTTTGCTCTGTCAAGGGTATCACATTTATGTGGGTGGGGACTTGAGGAGTGGAAGACAAAAATTTGATCTTGTGACTTCAAATAAATACCAAAGAGACTTAAAACACTGATTGGTCGAACTGTTCTATCTTTTAGGAAAGAAATTGAGCAGGCCCCATAACATTCTGTTTATCGAATCCTATTTATGAATATAATTTTGAACAGAAATTATTTGTTCACAGTAGTTTGGAATGATGTAAAGAGCTACAAAAATTTTTCTTCAGTCTTTTTTTTTCCTTCATGTATTTCTTTGATTTAATGCATACACATTTTTTCTTAATTTACATGGGAATAAGTCTGTGAAAAAAATGAAGTACTGGAATATCCAGGACTTCAGCATTTACATTAGTATTTTAATTTTAATGCATTTGTATTTTAATGTAGTAGGCATCTATAAAATACGGAGTTAAAAACTACACAATATCTTGGAGCTATAAATCAGTTTTTAGTACTTGGAGGGAAGTATATTCTCTTCATGATAGAAAAGCAGTTATTAGTAACACTAACTCAACTTTTGATTCCAACATAAAACACCTGGGATTTTATAAGAAGGAAAATTTTAAGCCTTTTGAACTGTTTTTAATGTATCATTGTATAGAACTAAATAGAACAATATTTGGATTGGTTGATTTAACCTCTATTGATGATGCTTAATTTTTTGTTCACAGGGATTCACAAACTGGACTAAGCGAGATTTTAATCAGTTTATTAAAGCTAATGAGAAGTATGGAAGAGATGACATTGATAATATAGCTCGAGAGGTGGAGGGCAAATCTCCTGAGGAGGTCATGGAATATTCAGGTTTGTATACAACTACAAAAATGGTGTTTAATTGTAACCTTATGCATTTCTTTAGTGTCAATTTAATTTTACCTTTGTTCAGAGACCTTTAGACTTTTATGAATAAACTGTAAGTGAAAGTATAAAATATAATTGTATTTCTATGAAAAGATTATAAGATTTATCAAAACAAATTGCTGTGGTTCCTACTAGTTAGCTAATAGAGCCAAGTATAGCACTGATAAAACAAGGGTAGCTATTGGATGAGCACTGGCAAAATGCCTACTTTCCCACGTCTGGAATTTGATCATCTTCTGGGCAAGTCAAGTCTAAGGCTTCAGTTTCAGTGGATGGAATTAGTGTCTTTCTAGGTTGTCCTTGAAGTAGAGAATTCCTATAAGGTCCTTTTAGATCCTCAAACACTCTCAGGGTTCTAGTTTGCTCCAGGCAAGTTATGTGTGGATTCTGCTAACTCCAGGCAAGCTGGAGTGGATCTGAAAAGACTGCTTGAATAAACCTGTTGATTGGTCCTAGAATCAGTTCCTTCTCTTACTTAGCTGTGTCTTTGGTCTTGACCAGAACTAGATTAGGTGCTGAAGCATAATGGAGTTAATATTGATTTCCATGTCACAGTGCATCCAACCTCAGGCTTCTGAAAAGAAATCTTATTAAAATAGGTAAATATGTCTAGTAAATTTTCTTTATGTAGAAGAACATAGGAAGTTTCTAAAATCCAATTAGATTGAGCTCTCAAATTTAGTCTGAATATCAGCTGTATAGAATCTAGGGCATTTTTTTTCCCCATAGAAACAATGTTACAAAGTAGGTTTAGGTTTCTGAGCTAGCCTCTCAAAGCCTATTTAGCCTAACAACTGAAATTCTGCATTTTTGCCATGAAAAATAGTAGGGAGGAAACATTGAAATACTACTAAATAGACCAAAGATTAATATAGATTAGGCACAATTTTTAATTTATTTATAGTGCTAATGCTTGAATAAATCCATGTTTAATTAGAGAACACTTTTTCTTCTTTTGGAAATCTGAAAGGGTCTTCTGGTGATTGCCAGGGACTTGAGAGATGGATTACATTTGAGTTTTTATTTCGTGTAGTATAACATCAAGTCTATGAACGTCCTTTACTTTGATAACAGTATAACATTACTACTACCCTTAAAATTTATCACATAAGTTTAGGACATTTGGGGGCTTAAAGAGGGGAAAAATAGAGGAGAGAGAGAAATTTTAGCAGCAAGAGTTGAATGAAAGGAGTATAAAAGGATATGTGCAGAGAGATTTTCTGAAGTAGAATTTTCTTCAAAAGTTAGGAAGGGGGATAGCATCAGTGTGTATGAAATTGCAAGAAAAAAAATGATTTAAAAAGATATCACGTCGGGACTTCCATGGTGGTCCAGTGGCTAAGACTCCGTGCTCTCAATGCAGGGGGCCTGGGTTCGATCCCTGGTCAGTGAGCTAGATCCCATGTGCCGCAACTAAGACCTGGCGCAGCCAAATGAATAAATAAATATTTTTAAAAAGAGCTTATTTAAAAAAAAATACCATGTCAGATGTTCCCTCAAATTGACAGCAAGCCAGGTAGCATGACTAGCTCAGGGCAGCTTAATTGGGACCAAGTCAGAGGATGGGGAGATTTGAATGAATTTATGTAGTTGGTTGCAATAAAAGATGAAATGTGTACAGTTGGCTGTTTGTGGTATCTTATTCATAGTAGGCGTTTAAATTGTGTTGAATGAATAAGTGAGAGAATGAATAAATGAATACAGGTGCTTATAAAAATCAGAGTACTGACATTCCTTTCTTGATAGACTCTAAAAATGAAAAAATTTGAGAATGTAGACTATGTCATTAGAGGGCCTCTCACTGAAGTCATAAGATGTGACATTAATGCAGCCAGATCATTTAGCTCATTTATAAAATTTGGGTGACTTGGCTTTCCTTTTTTTTAAAGAGAAAAGGCTATTCCAAGTAAGTTTAAAAAACAAGCTGTATGTCACTGGAAATACTGTAAGAATAGTGAGTGGTTCCAAAAGCGAAGTAACAGTTTCAGTAGAAATTGCTGCTTTATAGGAAGTTTGATTGACCTGTTGATAATAGTTTCGTTTTTATTTTTGCTTGCTAGGAAACTATGTTCTCTAAGTTTATATGACCACCCTGTCTTCTTTTTCACTTTATGTGTTTGGTGCCTTCTATATAATGTTTGAATAAAAGCATAGCTTAAATCAGTATCTGTAGTAATATCTTTTGAAATTCTGGTCATCTGGGATGGATAATTAAAAACTTCGTAATATTTCATGAAAGGAAAATCACTAACCTAAAACCTCCTTGTTGAGGTCTTACTTTTAAATGGAAGGAGGTATTTAATACCCCTCATTTATTACACCTTAGGAGTATTTAATAATTGAACGTATATATACAGATGAATTTGAATCTTAATTATAAACAGTGTAAGTTCACTGTATCCTTTCCTGCTAATTCTTCATTCTACAGTTCCTTGGATTCACTTACTTAAGATGATAGAATTGTAAAGTAATAACTCTGTTTTTCAGCTGTATTTTGGGAACGTTGCAATGAATTACAGGACATTGAGAAAATTATGGCTCAAATTGAACGTGGAGAAGCAAGAATCCAACGAAGGATCAGTATCAAGAAAGCCCTGGATGCCAAAGTAGTATATTTCATAATTGTCGAATTACCAATAGATTGTTTTAATTGATTAAATGGTGATTAGCTTTGACTTATTATTATTGCACATTTAGTCAAAAGCACTATTTTGTTTAAATCTACAGATTGCAAGATACAAGGCTCCATTTCATCAGTTACGTATTCAGTATGGAACCAGCAAAGGAAAGAACTATACTGAGGAAGAAGATAGATTCTTGATTTGTATGTTACACAAAATGGGCTTTGATAGAGAAAACGTGTATGAAGAATTAAGACAGTGTGTTCGGAATGCTCCTCAGTTTAGATTTGACTGGTTTATCAAGTCTAGAACCGCCATGGTACGTATTCCTTTCTTACTTATTTCCTCCAACTTTTTCTTTTGAAAAATTTCAAATATCATACATCCTTTACTTAGATTCTCTAATTCTTAACATTTTGCCACGCTGGCTTTCTCCTCTCACTAGTATATGTGTGTATATACTTATACATACATACATGGCATCTATCTATAGATATAGAATCTATATATTGTATTCAGAAATACAGATCTGTGCTTTATATTCATTAATCTATATACAGATCTATATTTCTGAACCATTTGAAAGTAAGTCACAGACATCATGAGTGTTCACCTCTAAATACTTCAGCATTTATCTCCTAAATATAAAAATAATATTTTCCTACATGAGCACAGTACCATCATCCTACCTGAAAATGTTAACGTTGCTTCAGTAATGTCATCTAGTATACAGTCCATGTACAGAATTTTCCAGTTGTCCCGAAAGTGTCTCTCATAGCTGTTTTTTTAAATTGATGAGCCAGTCAGGGTTCACATATTGCATTTGGTTGAGTCTCTTTAGTCTCTTCAGTCTACAACTTTTTGTTTTTCGTGACAATGACTTTTTGAAGGTACCCAGACTCATTTTGTAGAATGCCCAACATGTATCTCATTGTTTGCTCACTGTTAGATTTAGGTTAAGCATTTTCGGCAGGAATGCTGCCTAAGTGATGTGTATTTCTCATTGCATCACATCAGGAGGCTCATTATGTCAGGTTGTCACATTCTTGGTGATGCTGAGTTTGATTACTTGGTTAATATGGTGACCATCAGAGCTCTTCACTTTAAAGGTAGTTTCCCCTTTGTCATGAGGCAGGTGATACTTGAGACTGTGTGAATAACTTAAGGATTTATTTTTAATGAGAAGGAATTGTTGCCTAAGTAGAGTTTTTATAAGAATATTATGAGACAGAATAATTAAGAAGAGATTTTATTTTTAGCTTCATGCAATTTACTGTTACTTTCTAACATGAATTGTGTTCCTGTTAAATCCTAGTGCTGCTTAGCAGTGTTCTTGCTGATATTGAAATAAGTGCCACATGTTTTTAATGTTGGCATTGTCAGTCTTTTGTTAGCCGAGGTAATTAAGACAAAAGTAGATTCATACAGCCTAAACATTAAAAGTAACCGGAAACTAACAATCTAAACAGTGAGCATTTTTCTTTAGTTTCTGTCTATCGTAAATGTTTTCTCGGCCAAAAGTTCATAGGGGTGTGAAGCAATGCTGAACATTTTGTTTGACCCATTTTATATTTTCAGTTCAAGTTGAAAAAAGAAAAGAAAAATCTGAGTTGCTATACTGAAGATGCTAATTTTGGTGGATGCTTTATAAGATCAGATATTTCTTAAAATTTTAACACAAATTTAGAGGGTTCCTGGATTGTTACTAGAATGTGTCTGTCAAGTTTATGGAATACATAATGCTGGGAGAGGTAGCAAATACTTTGGATCAAGCCAGAATCCAAAAGGAACTAGAGAAATTGGAATGATGGATTGATTGAATCTCCCTTGCAGCATGACAACTGTAGGGATGAATGTAAAGTGCTCTACTTGTACAAAAGAATAGGAAGAGGTGTATATGTTAATAAGATACAGTAGGAAGAATTGAGAAAAGAATAAAAAAGATAGGAATTAATCTGTAGCATGAAGGGCTGAGGTTGGATGTAGGGAAGAGTTGTTTGACAGGGTTCTTTGGATGGTTGAAATAGATTATTGAAGAACAGTGTTAAATAGCTTTCTATTAGCTTTGAAAATGAGATTCTATTTTGACAGTCTGAAGACTTTGGCAGTGAGCTAGTTGGCCTTTTAAGGTGCCTTCTAGCTCGGTGCATCTATGACCATGTTTAGCAGAGAACTCCTTTCAAAAGCCATGCATTTAAAACTTTTAGCCATTTGGGGTTTTATGCGTGTAATGATCTGATTTAGAGCGGCATCAGCAGCTTGTAAAAGACAAATGCCCACCTGCATTTGTTGATGAATCATGTTTTCGATCATACATGCCCTTTTATGTGATGGAACATTTGCTGAATTTTGAGTATTATTTCAGTGATAGTTTACTAATTTTTTAAAAGGTTGAGTTTAATGCTGTTTTCAGTTTCTGGAAACATTAAAGCAGTCGGATGAAACAGATTCAAAAGAGCAAGGAAAATCTTACATTATTTGTAATATGAACATGACTGTAGAACTACATACATAACCTTATTTCATTTTCCGTGAAGAAACCCAGTGTATTATTAACAACCACTAGATGTCTCTCAACTCCCTTGTAAAGAATCTTTTCTTCCATCTTTCAACAAAACATTTATCTCTTTCTTTACCAAGAGGTTTAAATATCTAATGTATGTTTTCCAAAGAGTGGATATTAACTACATACGTGATTGAAAAATGAAACTTTTATTTTGTCTGTTAAAAATGAAGACAATTCTGTCCTTAATTATGTTCTGGAAGGTGGAATTTATGATTTGTAAAGAATCTTTAAAAACACATAGTAGTTTATTTCATATTAAATATTTTAGTCCAGAGTTTTTGTTAACTTTTCTACTATATTATTTCCCTCCTAGTTAATGGATAATTTTTGCTTATATTTCTGGATTTAGAATATAAGAAATATATTTTAAAATATGCATGAATATATTTAGATCATCTTTTTGGAATGTTTCATGCTAATAAAAATCATTAGGGAATTAAAGAAATGGATTACTATTATTTCTAGATGATCTCTTTTCCCCTCATTTTAAATAATTGATCTTGTATAGTGAATCACATTCACAATCTAGGAAGTGAAACTTCCCCCTTGAAAGAGGCATTTGTGATTTCCAAAATTAAAATAATTTGCTTCATTGAAAAACCCCGTCTTAGAAATAACAGGGGATGTAATTTGATTCATTATATGAGTGTATCACTGTGTTCAAATTAAAATTTTATTAATGATTAAACTTTAAACTTAGCTTATTACTAAAGAAGCTATCTTTAAAAACATAATCTTGCTTAAAGATGACTCTTTCCCAGTGACACCAATAAATAGTGTGAAATACTTAGGGGAAAAAAAAGAAACCTTGGTAGTTATATTTTATTCAGAGATCTCAAAGTACTGAATTCATGGCTTCTGACTTAACAGTCTTAAAGTACTTAAAGGCATGAACCTCCACTTCTAAATATGCCGCATTTTGAAAGCCTTCAGCTAAAGGTTGAAAATTTCTTTGAGGCTCTTCTCCATTCAAAAATGCTGGCTATACAAAAGAAAAAATGAGTTTTAGTTCTGTTTCTCTGTGCTAAAAAGACTGTGATTTCTTTCTCTGAGAACTTGTGTGGTCTTTAAGTAAGTAATCAGTCTCTATTGAACTACATAAACAAGTAGGAAGGATATGATCAATTTAGATTTTTAAGCTCAGAGTACATGAATTGCCCTACCATTTTCCTTCTAAGAAAAAAGTGTATTATAATGAGGTCTTAGTCTTAGGACATTAAAAAACTATCAGAATTAAAAGGACCTTTGCCAGATGACTGTAAGAGGAAAAGATAATACTTTGTATTTATATACTACCTTTTATATATAAGGTTGCCAATCCCTTTACCAACATTAGCTCATTAATTCCTTTTAGGGAATGAATGTCAGGGCATTATCTCTGTTCATTTAGTGACAGACTAACGTGACTGGGAGATTTGAAAAGAATCTGAGAATTCTAAAATATCTAGCACATTAGTTTACTGGAAAGGACATATTGAAAGTATCCAAAGTTTAATCAGTAATTCTTTGGACCTGCTTAGGTTCTTTTAAGTACTTAAAGGAGAAAAAGCAGAATTTGGCTCTCTGAAATAAAGAACATTTCTTGATATAGCCACTATGCTTCCTCCGCAGGGTTGCTTTGACTCTTAATTTTAGTTTAAAAATATTCTTACTTTTTAGCCTCTAGGAAGCTTTTTCCTTTCCTCTCCTGGCCTCGCAAGAAGCTCCGTGTACATAGCCCGTGGCCATGGACTTTAGAGTTGAATCAGAGTATTAGTAATTAGTTATTACAATTACCCTGCCTTTTGTAGTAGTTTAAATGAATTTTTGGGGTAGTATCTCAGAGAGAGAATCACACACTGTTGTATACAATGTAATAAAAATTTCATGTTATTGCTGTTTGTTTTCAAATCACAGCTTTATTATTAATGAAAGTGTTCCTTATTTAAAATTAAGAACATGACATTCCTCATCAGAATTGTAGGAGAAAAAATACTATTTAGAAAATATTGCTATAGCTCTTTATTAGCTTGCCTCCCTTTTTATAGGTTTATCATTGATAGTAAACGTTAGCTAAATTATTAGTTCAGCACAGGATATTTGATAAATTATCTGTCCAGTCAGAGAAGGATTTTCTTTCTAGATACTTTAGAAAAACAAAAGTCAAATTAAAAATTTTCCAAACTGTTTTATAGTCACAATAACACTTTTGTTTGTTGCTTATGCAGCACAGCCTAGGAAATTTTATGAAGAAGGCCACTCATGATTTTTAATTTTGTGTATTAGTGCTTAATTGTGTGATAACAGCTAATATTGATTTCTTAGAGCATTACATTCTTAATGAAATGTGAGGATATGAATTAGTACATTATTCACAAAATTGGTAAAATGTAAAATTAATGATGGGTTCTTCTTGACTGTAGAATTATGAAAATATTAAAATATATTTATGCTTATAGGGATATATTGTTTCCTAATGTGCTTGAAAGACTAAAATGTCCCTTTCAGCCTTAATTTTCAGAAAGGTCCTGTATAGAGGTATGTACAGAAGGGGTTGTGTTTAACTTTACCTTGAGGGTTAGGTCAGAGGAATGGCTTCATAGAAGAGGTCCTTCTTGGAACTGAGTCTTGAATGACCAGGAAGGAGTTGGCTCTGGGACTGTGGAAACAGCATGTGCAAAGGTAGAAACAAGCACAGCACATTGAGAAACTGCAAGTAGGTTGTGCTGGAGTGTGAGTAGGGAAGTTCTGGAAGATGAGGAAGGAGCTGGCAGCGAAATTACGAAGAGCCCTGTCCTTGGTATTGAACTTTGGTCATTATTCTATAGGAAATGGGGAGTCATTGAAAGATTTTAACAGGGCAGTGACATGGTCAGATTTACATTTTAGAAATACTGTTCTGTGGAAATGGGCAAATGTCTACCTCAACTACCATATAGGCTGACGATTCCCAAATTTATATCTCTGTCTTTTCTCTGTTCCTCCTCTTTTTTTACTTCCCTTGGCTATTATAGCACCATCTGCCCCAGAGTCATTTTTTACTGCTGCTCTCTTAACTATCAGGTGCAAATGGTTACACCTAAAAGTACCAGCATAACCCTTGCACAAAGTAGGCATTCAGTGAATAAATGAGCATGGAACTTTCGTACTTCAGTTTGCTTCTATCTCATAGACCCCTACAGTTGGATCAGATTTGGATAGAATGTGAAGAAATGTAGCAATGGGTTTGAGTTCTTTTTTCTTTTCCTTTCCTTTCTTTTATTTTCATCTACCTTTTTCTAATGATAGACTTTACTTGGCTGTAATCCCTGCAGCTTTTGTTTGAGTAGCCAGTTGTAAATATCATGTGTTTTATTAGTAACTATAGTGTTTGATTTAAGACTGAGTTGTTCTAACAATCTGAAATACGATACATGCACTAACAGGAGTTTGTTTTATGTATTTATGTATTGTGAAGAGGTGATGTGACATTTTACAAATAGCGATGTTTAAGTAGCAGCAGTTAGGTAAGACTATCATAACATTTGATACTTGTTTAAGAAATGTAGGATATATTTCTTAATTATTATTATTAGAATATATAACTCCCATCTAACTACCAGTGTACTTGGGCCCTGAGATTTTAGTATAGAATGCCATTGCTTTTTGTTAGTATGATAGAGGTTCCAAAGTGACAAAGAACCTAGGAAATATACCACAGAATGTATAGTTGAAGGTATCAGTTCCCAAAGGTAAAGTATAGGGAGTTTATGAAAGAGCAAAGGAGAAACAAACACCCATTTTGTTTTACTAAGAACTGTAGAAGATTCTGACTTTATAGAACCACCTACCAATTTAGATGTGCAGATGTGGAGTGCAATTTATTTATTTATTTTTTTTGCTTTTGCTCATTCACCTGCTTTTGACTTTCAACCATAACGGGCAGCGACCTTCTGTCATTCAGACTTAGGCAGGCTTAGTGTCTAGGATTTTAGTACGTAGGAAGTGTAATGTGGAGTCTCTTTAATCTCTTTCAATAAGTCACTTCAAGTCTACTGATGCTTTCTGTGCCTTTTGAATTGATGCTTTGAAGCTGGGTATTGGGGCAGAGGATGTTTGAACTTGGTGCCTGGCGTGATTGATATTCACCACACAGTACAGGGCAGCGCCACTTACTGCAAACATCCCATTATTTATTAAATAAAGGTAGAGATACATATCCTAGTATTCAAAAGTTGAAACTTGGGTGACTTTGCATTGAATGGAATTATAAACTATTAAAAAGATACGGAAAACCAAGGCAGACAGTTTGTTTAAAGTCAATCTAAAGACTAGTTTAAAACAGGGCTTGGCAAACTGCAGCCCTTTACCTGTTTTTGTACGGCCTGCAAGCCAAGAATGATTTTTACATTTTCAAATGGTTGAAAGAAAATCAAAAGAAGACTGTCTTGTGACATGTGAAAATTATACAAAATTCAGATTTTAGCATCTGTAAAGTTTTATGGGAACCCAGCCACACGCATTCACTTATGCATCGTTTATGGCTGCTTTCATGCTGCAATGGCAGAGCTGAGTGGTCGTGACAGAGACCATGTGGTCTACAAAGCTGACAGTATTTACTGTTTGGCTCTTCACAGAAAGGATGTGCTGACCCGTGGTTTAAAAGAATGTGTAAGAAAGGTGGAAGGAAAGAAATAATATAACCAAGGGTAGACATAAGTGTTATACAGTCCTTCAAGAAAAGTGTTAAATGAAGGATGGGTAAAGGGGGAGGCTATTTGGCCTAAAAGAGGGATGTCTGGCAGGTCTGGTGGTAATTGCAGTGATTGTGATGGAGCCATGAGAGCTGCCTTGTAATATTTGAAAGATTGTCATACAGAAGAGGGAATCAGCTTGTTCAATTTGACTACAAAATCAGCTTGTTCAATTTGACTACAAAAATCAGCTTGTTCAGTTTGCATAAGGGAACATTTTTAACTTGTCCGAAGGTGGGATAGACAGCTTTGGGAGGTAGTGAGTACCCCGTCATTGGAAGAATTCAGACAAGCTGAATAGCTAATTAGTAAGGACCTAGTAGAAGGGATTCAGCATCAACCTGAATAATTTTTAAAGGTCCTTTCCAATCTTGAGAGTCAGTAATTTTATGAGCTCCCACTATTGAGACTCTGTATCAAGGGAAGATTTCAGAGTGCAAAATACACCTTTGATTACATGACGACTCCTGCTCAACAATCATCAGTGAGATCCTTTTGTCAACTGAATTAAGTAAAATTGCTTAGTTCTTTGTTTTTAGCTTCTAGGTTCTTTGTATTTTGACTCAAACTTAGTCTTATCTATCACTCTTACCCTGCACAGCATTTCCCAAGTTGGTTTCTACCAAACATTGTTCCAGGATTTGCAAATACGGTAAGTCCCTTACATACGAACGAGTTCCATTCCGAGAGTGCGTTCGTAAGTCCAATTTCTTTGTTAAGTCCAACAAAGTTAGCCTAGGTACCCAACTAACACAATCGGCTATATAGTACTACTGTAATAGGTTTGTAATACTTTTCACACAAATAATACATAAAAAATAGAAAAAATCAAACATTTTAAATCTTACAGTATAGTACCTTGAAAAGTACAGTAGTACAGTATAATAGCTGGCATATAGGGGCTGGCATCGAGTGAACAGGCAAGAAGAGTTACTGACTGTAGGAGGGAGAGGAGGTGGGAGATGGTAGAGCTGAAGGATCATCAGCAGTAGGAGATGGAGGGCAAGCTGCAAGATGGAACGCAAGTTCGCATCTTTGAAAGTTCTCGGTTTGTATGTAGGGGCCTTACTGTATACAATATGCAGAACAGGGTTCTGTGTTCAAATAAATTTGGGAAATGGCTGATACTGAATCCTGCCTGTGACACTTCCAACCTACATTAGAATGCTAAAAGCTCTGAGAAGTCCTGCCATGAAGAAATTTGTTTAACCTTTTAAAAATCTAGCATTTCCTGCGCATGTGTGAACACAAAGTACTTTTTTTTCCTTTGGCCACAGCTATTAACACTGCAGAACAGTTTCCCATTTGCCATTTTCCCACTCTCTTCTGTTGTCTTTATTGTTTTTGTATCTCCTCTCTTCCTCTTGTGTGCTATTTTTCTCCCTCCAATTTCATTCCTAAATCCAGCATGGGGAAATCGTGAGAGAAAGAGATAATTAGACTACAGAATTGTGGAAACAGTTTGAGAGCACATGAACCACTCCCTGTAATCCGAGGAGAATAGGAAGATTAAAAAGGTACAAGAATCTAGGGGGATATGTATGTGAAAGGCGAAATTATATGAGATAAAAGTGCTTTTGACATCATGAAATTTCTCATAGTCATTTCATAGTCACTTAGTTATTCAAAACATGAATCACTATTTTATTGGTAATCTGGCCTCCTTGTAATTTCTGGTGTTAGCTCGTGCTCTGTTTATGATACCATCTGTTTAGTTAGGCAGTCTTCAAGCATGTGAATAAAAGATGGGGTTGGTATCTTTAGAGAAAGTGGCATTACCTATGCTAGGAAGGTAACGTCCAGACTCACTCATTCCTTGGTGCCTTTCTCCAGAGAGTTAGATTATTTTTCTGTCTGTAGTTAGTGACAGGTTAAAAGGAATGAAGGTAAGAACTTATTATACAGTCGATTTATAATCATTTTGAAATATTCTATTTCACTGCATATGAGACTGTCTCAAAAGTGTTAGTTTTTTTCTGAATCACCCATTATGAACCATGAATATGTATCTAAAGATATCTGCAGTCACAGGCAACTATTACTTACTGAGAATAATAATAGCCAGAGGGTATAGCTTAATGGTTCAAGAATCAGCTTCACATAAAGACTCTATCTAGTCTCCCTAGAAACCAACAATCAAATCTCATCGGGGTCAACTTAGCCCTTTCTATAATAGATAAATTGAATAACATGCTGTTTAATTTGTATGTGTGTTACTGAATGAAGCTGTGAAGAGTGTTTGGTCTGCATATTAAAGATACCACTATTGTTTTGGTAAGTAAGGAAAATTCCAGTGTTATTTTTCCTAAATTATTTAACCTTGGGTAATTGAGGATGCACAAGAAACATGAATGTACCAGTGTTTTGTAAGGTTATTTTTAATAGTCAAACAATAATTTGTTAATGAAGAATTTTTTTCTGGCTAGACTATCTTTGGTTTTCTGCCTTCTTTTGGGCTTGAATTTTACAGAGTAGAAAATGCTTGAATAGTTGATAATATTTCTGTATGCCATTTTTCTAGCTTTTATTTGGAAAGATAAAACTGTATTTAAAAAATTTGCCATTTCTTAAAAATGTTAGATTGCCTAAGGCCTAAATGTTCATTGCAGAAAATTTAGAAAATACATGCTAGTATAAAGAAGAAAATAAAAGTTACCATTGCTCCTATTTCCAGAAATAGCTGCTGTTAACCACTATAACACTGTATGTAGTTAGTACTCGCTCAGATATTTCTGCTGTGTATATACATATATAGTAAGTTGTGTATATATGTATATGGTAATTGACAAAGTACCCAAAATTTAGTTCCCAGTATTTCTCTGCTAAAAATGGCACTGCTCTAAATATTCTTCTGTAAATCGTTGTATACGTCTCTTATTGCCTTACATTAAGCATCTAGGAGTGGAATTGTTCATTCAAAGAGTATGAAATTTTTAAGATGTATCATTGATATTCCCAAATTGCTTTCTAGAAAGATATTATTTTAGTCTGCTTGGGCTGCCATAACACACTACTGTAGATGGGGTGGCTTAAACAAATTTCTCATGGCTTTGGAGACTGGAAGTCCAAGATCAGGGTGCCGGGAGGATTGGTTTCTGGTGAGGCCTTTCTCCCTAGCTTGTAGATGGAGTCGTCTTGCTGTGTCCTCACATGACCCTTTCTGTGTGAGTGGAGAGAGAGAGAGAGAGAAGAGGGATCTCTGGGTGTCTCTTCCTCTTGTAATACCAGACCTATCGGATTAGGGCCCCACCCTTATGACTTCATTTAACCTTAATTACCTCCATAAAGGCCCTCTCTCCAAACACAGTCACACTGCAGGGGTGTTAAGACTTCAACTTACAGATTTTGTGGAGGGCACAATTTTTAACTTTGGCATCCCATCATCAATGAATGAGAGCTCCCATTTCATCTTATTGCCAACACCAGATACACACACCACACATACACACACACACACACACACACACACTTGCATGAACGTGTCATTGCTAATTTAATAAATATATCATTGTTTTACTTTGCATTTCTTTGAAAAAATTTTAATATATGGACATTTTAATTTTTTATGAGTTTTAAAAAATATTTATTTTATTTATTTATTTTTATTAATTTTTTTGGCTGCATCGGGTCTTAGTCACGGCACACAGGATCTTCGTTGAGGCATGCAGGATCTTCTGTTATGGCACGCAGTCTCTTCGTTGCGGTGCTCGGGCTTCTATCTAGTTGCAGCATGCAGGTTTTCTCTCTCTTGTTGTGGTGCGTGGGCTCTGTAGTTTGCGGCACACAGGCTCTCTTGTTGAGGCGCGCAAGCTCAGTAGTTGTGGCACATGGGCTTAGCTGCCCCGCGGCATGTGGGATCTTAGTTCCCCGACCAGGGATGGAACCCGCGTCTCCTGCATTGGAAGGCGATTCTTTACCACTGGACCACCAGGGGAGTCCTATGAGTTTTCTATTCTTGTACTTGGACCATTTTTTGGTTGGAGTTCTTAATTGCCAATAAATCTACATTTTTATTTGAGGGTTTAGCTGCTTTATATTTTATCCATTTTTTTTGGGGGGGGTACGCGGGCCTCTCATTGTTGTGGCCTCTCCCGTTGAGGAGCACAGGCTCCGGACGTGCAGGGTCAGCGGCCATGGCTCATGGGCCCAGCCGCTCCGCAGCATGTGGGATCTTCCCGGACCGGGGCACGAACCAGCGTCCCCCGCATCGGCAGGCAGACTCCCAACCACTGCGCCGCCAGGGAACCCCCAGATATTTTTGCTTATACAAAAAAGAAATCATTTTTAAATGTTATTTATCCTTTGATATTAAACTTATTTACCTTTAAAATACAGCAAAGTGTACAGGGTTAATATATATGAGCATCGATACTAATCATATGTTTAATGCTCATCATATGTTCATAAAAACTGTTTATCGTTTGGATGCATTGATTTGCTGGCAGTGAAATATAGGTAGTGGCAAGGTTAATGCGGAATCTTTCCAGCTATTGCTTGCTCTGAATTAACAAATGCATCAGTGTTTCCTGAGACGCCCTCCTCAGAACTCTGATCCCACAAGATGTCCTTTGAGAAGGGAGTTCTGCTGTTTGAATAGCTTGGGGAATTGCTTGCTTCTTACATCGCCTACCCTAGTGGTTGACAGTGCTCATTAGGAACTTAAAGGCTATGAGCAGCCCTGTAGAAAAGAAATCTGTTTGACTTTTGTAAACTGAGTACTTCCAAAATGTGCTTTGACAATAGGACATCCTCTTATTTTTTTGTTTATGTGATTTTTGTTAACTTTTTGTTTCAAAATACTTACAGTTCACAGGAAGTTGTAAAGAAATGTACAGGGAGGGCCCATGCACCCTTCACCAAGTTTTCCCAGATGGTAACATATTCCATAAATACAGTAGTGTCACAACCAGGAAATTGACATTAGTACCATCCACAGAGCTTATTCAGATTTCATTGGTTATAGATGCACTTGTGTGTGTGTGGGGGGGGGGTGCGCACACACGTGTGTGTAGTTCAGTGCAATTTTATCACAGGTAGGTACGTGTAACTAGCACCACCGCAAGACTTCCTTGTGCTAGCTCTTTATAGTCACACCCACTCTCCCCCCTTTCCCTAGCCCCTGGCAACCATTGATATGTTCTCCATCTCTAAACTTCCATTTAAGGATGCTATATAAATGGAACAATATGGTATGTAACCTTTTGAGATTGGCTTTTTTCACTCAGCGTCATTCCATTGAGGTTCATCCAGGTTGTTGCATATACCAATATTTCTTTCCTTTTTATTGCTGAGTAGTATTTCAAAGTATGGATGTACCACAGTTTGTTTACCCATTTACCCACTGAATGATATTTATCCACTTCTCATATTTTTGGTGGAATATACTCTGTATGACTATTGTTCTGAAGAATACCAACTTAGAAATTCTGTGTCACAAAAATGATACAGTTAAAGAATTACCACTTTTTAAAGATTGTGCCGGGGTTGAAGAAATTAAAAGTCTTGTATTAATTGGTTTAGGAATTCCAGAGACGCTGTAATACTCTGATTTCATTGATTGAGAAAGAAAATATGGAAATTGAGGAAAGAGAGAGAGCAGAAAAGAAGAAACGGGCAACTAAAACTCCAATGGTAAAATTTTCAGCATTTTCCTAACTTTTAGGTAGATCCCATTTTTTTTACATAATTAAAATGCCTATATTATGTTTAATGCCATAGTGATGCCTATTATAAAAACTGGTTTTATGAAATGCTGATTTGTTTTTTGACAGAAAAAGAGTTACACTACAACCACATGCTTCCTTTTGTTTGTAGAACATACGGTTAGGAACTCCCGTAGTAACAGGGCTCAGTATTTTTAAAAAATTCCTCATGACTTTTAAGCAGAAGTATAATGCAAGTAAAATCCTTTGAATTGAGACCAGAGTTGTCATGGGGAGTAGGAGAGGGGTGGGGTGGGGTGGGACTGAGTTTGAAACTGGGAGTTCTGATTTGATCAAATAAGTTTTCTGATCTTTGTGGGACTATGAGTGCAAATAAGAACTTTGAGGAGACAGCAAAGCTTTACTTGGTTTACTTGGTAATAAGTTAACTGTTGAATAATAAGATGACTTAATTTTAATTCAGTCAGGTTGCCTTGTATAGTTACAATTTCAAATACTCTTTAATAGATGATATTATTTGAGTGTGGTTAAGTAAACTACCATATTTCATCAAGTCTAAGATGCCTTCCATTGTAAGACACAGCATTATTTTATGTGCCACTAAGAAGAACTGCTCCAAGTAACTATGATTTGTCATCAATTATAGGATGCATCCCGATTTCAGAGATGCTAAAGTGGGAAACAAATGTGCATCATAGAATATATGAAATATGGTATGTTAACATCTGTCATAAGATTTAAAAAATAATACACTCATAAATAACATTTTTCCCGGAAAACTTTAAGTATTAAGTAGTCCTTTAAGATAAGCATACATTTATAGTGCCATGTGTAAGTAGAAACTTGATGACTATTTTTGATGGGTATTTTATGTCTTTTCTTAAAAAGAAACATGTTTGGAGGTTATTTTACATTGGGTTACATAGTTTGTTGGGCTATATAGAACATTAAATGTGAGTATAACATTTAAGTGAATATTCATGTTAAAATTTTTTTTTAATGCATTTACATCCTAGATTTAACATTGTTGGGCCATTTAAAAATGTGCATATTGGAGCAGAACATTAAATCTGTTTCCATTTTAGTCACAGAAAAGAAAAGCAGAGTCAGCTACTGAGAGCTCTGGAAAGAAGGATGTCAAGAAGGTGAAATCCTAAAGCCTAGAAATAAAGTTTTAAATGGGAAACTGCTATTTTCTTGTTCCCATCTTCAAATGCTAATGCCAGTTCCAGTGTATTCATGGTACTCTAAGAAAAATCTCTTTGGTTTTGATTCCTTGCATATTTTATATATTTTACAATGCTTTCTACATGAAATGTAGCTTTATATTTTATGCATTCTAGTATTTCTGTGTACTGTATTTTGTGCATTTCATGTCTTCATCAAAATCCTCTCAGTCCTTGTTCTTTTGAAGCTTGTGCTGAGGTTTTAGCTTTTCTATGTTTTATATGCCGCTGCTTTGAAAGAGAACCTAGATTCTATAGCTGTATTATTGTTGTTTCATACTTTAAATTTATATGGCTGTGGAAAATTGAATTAAAATGATTTGAGGAGAAAGACTTTTTCACTTCTTTGTTGCTTTCTTTTCTATTGAGTATGGGCTTGTACGTGTTACTGCATACTGTGATTAGCATAATAATTGTTTCTTTGAGGTCATCTAAATATTTTTTTCCTAAAGGAATAAAGGGTGAGAACAGAAAAAATTTAAAAAACTAATATTTGATACTGTGCTTGCTGTCAGTATGCATTACATTTAAATTATTCTCTAAATATTCAAGTGGGAAAGTATAATAAAGAAACGTCTATAAGAAATTTAATTATTTCCTGTTTTTTGTGCAGTAGAAAATAGTTGTGTTTACTGAATTGAATTGCTCACAACTATGTATTTGGTTGAAAGTTAAAGCTTTGCTTGCTGACTTGTGCCTGATCTTTTGTCCCATAGAGCCAGTCCAGGGGAGTCTGGGTATAACACGTAGGTTTATTAACAACTAAGTTAAGAGTATGAAGTAAGTGCTATGCATGCAGAAGAAAGGGGGAGGGTCTTCCATAGGAATACAAGTACGGTCAGATAACAGATAATCTCAGAGCGTCAGAGGCTTTGCACACCAAGAGCTTCTACCTTTCCCACACCACAGACCCCACGCTGGGAGGAGATCTGCTCCACACAGTCCCTCAAGGCTCCAGGCTGACTGAGGCTCCGCTGTTTTACAGCTGTACCATCTGGAACATGTGGCCTATTCAGCTGCCGCTGTAGGAGAAAAAGAGGCTGGAGAATCGCATATAGGCTCTTTATTGCCTCAGCCCAGAAGTGACAAATGTCACATCCATTTATATTTCATTGTCCAAAACTAGTCACATGGTCCTGTGTATGTGCAAGAGGACTGGCAAATGTAGGGGAACAAATGGAATGTTTTTACGTTACTGCCCCTGCCACAGGGGCTGTCACACGAAACCGTTAGTGTGTGATTAATCAGAGTCAAGGTCAGGTTATAAGGGAACAGGGAAAATGGATCAGAACCTAGTGTGAAACACATGGCAAATAAGCAAAGCTGGGAATGCAGGACAGTGGTGTTGTTATCAAAACAAAATTGGGGCCACTAAAGAGTTGCTCTCTCCCCCTCCCAAGATCTTTTGCATTTCCTATCGGACTCTATTTAGTGTACCACTGGCAAACCTTGGGTAGCCCTGAGTGCAAGTCAGCGTCTTTCACATCCTCATTCTCATTGGGGTTCTGCAACATATGAATAGATCTTCTAGAATGACAACCCACTGTCTGCTGGACTCTTCCGAGTCTTTTTTCATTGTCCAGACTTCATATTTCTTACTGCCATGCTCCTGATAGGATTCTTCTTACTCTTTCCACTATTAGGACTTGGACTCTTGTACTCTGTTGGAGGTTGGTTGAAATTAGGGTGCTATTAAGAGATGAGTTTACAATGATATTAGGTCAAGGGACCCAGAGATATCCAAATCTGTCCTTGGCCTAACTGCCCTTTCTATAAGGTCCACAAGAGAGGCAAAGGTAAGCAAAGTAATACTTCACTAGCTGGTGCTTTGGCTCCAAACTTCAATCCAGAACTATTAAGCCCAAAATGAAATCTTGGAATTTTCCACTCCAATGAGATTAAAAGTTCCAGTCATCTGAGATGGAGAAAATTATACCTTAGAGGGTCTTATTAATACCCGCAAGTTCTGTGCACTGAAAAATAGCCCAGTGAGGGTACTGGCCTCCGATCAATCAGTTCAGCATTTCTTGGGGAGAAATGAAGATGGAGGGTGGGAGCAGGTGCAATTAGGGTCTTTGAACTTCTTTCACGGAAGCTTAACAATCTCTACTTCTTGTTCTTTCTCTGTTAACCCAAAGGGGTTAATGGCTAAGCTGTATGTGACCATCTACTTTAAGAGAGAAAATCTGCAGGTAAGTTCTGTCAGTCTTTTCATGGGGCCATTTCCCTGGCTATATCATGGCTCTTTCTTGGACCAAAGAGATGTGAAATCTAGGTCTCCTAGATTATGTACAGCGTCATTGTTGAACATAGCCTACCAAGGAGGTCCATACAGTGAACACCTGATGGTAGCACAGTCCAACCAATACAGTGTTGGGGATGCAGAATGCCCCAAGTCTCTATTTGAAACCCCTCTTATTGTCAGTTTTCCACAGAGAAATTAAAGTGTCACAGAAGATTTAAAACTCCCAACAAATAAATCCCACTTCACACAAGAGGCCTAGACTGATAGGATAGTAACACTAGACCTGGCTGCCGTGTTGGATTGAGGGAGCAGGATAGTCAGTTTACTGAGTCAGCTGCTCAGAGACCAGAAGCAGCAGAAGAGAGTGCTGTTATCTATGAGTACAATTTGACAAATGCACAGTGATGCAGCCCACCAGTAAAAGCGGTCTACAGATTGTACTGGAATCTGACCCAACCTGCTTCTTTGTTTGGAGAATGTGAAGGAGGGAAGTGAGCAGAAGTACAGGGACTCTGAGTGGTTTCCTTTACTCAGGGCCTCTCTGTAGAAGACAAGAGGTGAATAGGTTTCCCAGTAACCTCAGGCTCCCACAGAGGCCCTAGTAAAGCATCTGTTTTGATCCATTGGATACTCGGTCCCTAATTTCCTTAGAATCAAAAGAAGGCAGAGACTTCAGAAATCTCTCATTTTCATCGTAGCTGCTTGTCTCTCAGTCTTTATCACACAGTTCCTTCTGGCTCCCTGGCCTACCAGTGCTTATGCTGTCTGGAAAACCCGGATTCTTATCAGATGACACGTTCTCCCATGAAATAAGCCCCCAAATTTGGTCCATTATATGAGACCTCCTAGTTAAGGGAAGTTGTTGGGCTAGAATCTTTGCAGCTATCTTAGTTGCTGGGTGTTTGGTTTGAAAAGCCTCTACCTAACTCGCGAAACTATCTACTGTCACCAAAATGAAATGCTATTTTTCCCAGTTATTGGCAAAGGTCCCCAGTGTGGTCTGTTGTTTCTCTATGGTGCAGTAGCCAATGCAGCTAGTAGAGATTCCCGGGCCAGTTTCAATGATGATGCTGGTGTGCGCATGCTTTCTCTCCAGGTGTTTTTTTGAAATCCTCCAGTTGCCGTCAAATTTCAAACTCCTATCAGTATTCTACCCTGTGTCTCCTTCATTTAGTCTGCCTAAGCTACCCTCCCCCATAGACAAGCGGTGAGATTTTCCTGTGGTTCAGGTACACGTTCCCTATCCCTCCGCCGTATTATTTCTGTGTGCTCCAGCTGATTTCTAACTGCCAGTATCTTTTCATCTGAGGGCTTTATCAGAGGCCTTGAAGGCTTTTCTACCCTTTGCACAGCAGGCTGGAAGAGGGTTAACACCTCAGAGTGGATTGGAGTTGGTGTGTAAGTGCAACAGCTCTCGCGCCCCTTAAGCAAGGTCACTCTAAGGTGTGTCATCTGTATGGTTCCCCAGAGTTTACTCGTGGGATGAAGCTCCGGTCTCCCGCAGTAGTGGCTGTGTTGATAACATGCTCCTTATTGACTGTTTTCATTTCCCTGTCTCACTTCCTCACTCCTGTCTTGAGTGTTTTCTGGGGCCAACTCCTAAATAAACTACTTGCATTAGAATCTTTGTCTCAGGGTCTGCTTCTGAGGAAACCCAAATTAATACACTCACCTTGCATGCATAGCTCTTCTTAGCCCTTAGTTATTTCATAAAAAGGTGTGGTGTGTTTAAGGAGAATAATGACTGGATAGTATATCACTGATCTGTTCTTAGAAGATCTACCCCTGTGTGGACAGTGTGTGATGTGACTGGCCCAGGATATTTTGCACTGGTACAAAGTACTGGGTTCTCATTTCTCTCCATTAACAAACCAGACTTTCTTGTAAGAATCACTGATAGCTATGGTACTGGGAATTATTATCAAGCAGAAGTTAAAGGTTCCCAAGTTTTGGTATGACCAAAGCTAGTACCCGGGCTATTGTCTCTTTAAGTGTTCTCCATGCTGGTTGGTGCCCCTTTGCTGTAGCACTGGTTCATTTAGGTAACTGGACCACGTGTTGGCCTTTCTCATTGTACTGTGCCATGTGACCATTACAGAAGCCTGGTGATAGCAGGCCTTTCTTTTTCATCTGTTGGTCTAGTGACCTGATTATTTGTCCCTTTCCTGATACATTACTTTCCCACTGGGGAAACGTTCATCTAGGCCACTGTAGTCAGATTCAAGCTATATCTTTCCCTTGACTTTCAACCTTGCCTTCCATATTGCCCCCAAGGTATGCTTGGCTAATCTCTGATCTTCCTTCTGTGACATGATACTAGATTTGTCTATATGTAGGACTATCAAATTATGTGGCCTGTTTTTTAGGGTCTCCATATATCTATGGGAGGTTGATGGTGAGTACTATTTATGTCCAACTGTCTACCTCTCATCATGAATACAGTTTTGAACTAACATATCTCCTTCAGTGGTAGACACTAAAGCCTATTTGCTATATCCAAGACAGAAAAGATCTTTGAATAAGGTCCCATCTTTGCTAGAGTATTTGGTATGTGACCATCATCTCAATTGGGATTGATACCTCTGTTCTAGAATCAACTGTAAGTCTCCAAATGCCGCTTAGTTTTTGTACTGGCCATATGAGAGCATTACCAAAATATGGTAATTTACCCATTTTCTACTAAGATTGGCATGGTATTCCATCTGCTGTTTCCCAGTGTGTGTTGGATAGATGGCCGCCCTTACATTCGTGGTAGCTGATTACAGTTAGGTCTGGTTATATCTTTGTATGCCCTTTTTTCCTTTCGTATGTGTCCATCATGGTTTCTGAGACCTCAGTGTTTCTTCTTTTCCTTAATTTCCTAATTCTTTCCTAGTTTGCCTTCCGTCACTCCTAGAGCTCAAATTATCTCCTGGACAAGAGTTTTTAGTTCATTTAAAATATCCTGTAATCACGTTACCTGGTAAAGGCCTTCCACTGTGTCTGGGCCAATCCAATTCTCACAGCCAGGGCATTCTAGGTATAGGCATTATTTAAAGTCTTTTTGACTCTTGGACTTGTTTTTTCTCTCCTGAGATTTTCCTCTCCAACTCAGTCCACGAGGCTACCTTCCCCAGGCAGTAAAGGCCTCAATCTTTGTTACTAGTGAGCTCTACCTCCCTGCAGTGATTGCATCCCACGGTGGAAGTCTCTGAAATCCACAGCCACGATTGGAGCTTGGCCGGTGCTCACTGAAGATACGTGATCATAACAGCCATCGCAAGGAATGTGTTGTCTCCTGATTAAACCTTGCAAATCACTAACAGTTATTTTTTGTTACTCTATCCCTTTATCTTCTTTCTACAAATTCGTAGATTAGGATTTAGATGATGCCGAAATCAGAGTCAGCGTGAGAACATATGGTGGAGAAGGGACTCAGAAAACTTCAGAGAAGACACACGATACCCCAGAATTTTATCTCATCATCATTTTCTCTTTATCCCTGGGTGCAGGTTAAAACAAGATTAAGAGGAACAGAATCTGGACCTGCCATCTAGTTGGCCATATGACTGTTTGGATCTAACCATCCAATAGGCCAAAAATGTCACACTGCTTCTTTTAGGGAGACCTAGGTCGTGTTGCAGACCTTGCTGCTTCTGTACTTTGAAGTCAGGAACAAGGCTAGCTCCTAAAATGATTATTTGCACCAATACCAACACCCGCCTATTACTCATGGGAGATTATAGTCTGTGCTTGCAGAATAGTGCTTCAGGTCTGGAAACTGAACCTCAATCTCTTTTGTGGGACTTTGCTCTCTAAATGTCCGTTTCTGCTCTGTCTACTGAGACCATGTCAGTGTTAGGAGTGGAGATAAGGTCCAGGTACTACTAAGGGATGGAATTATGGTGGTATTAGGCCAGGGAACTCAGGAATACTTAAATTGTGCCTTGGCCCTACCACTCTTGGTGTTCCACAAGGGATGCATATGCATGAAAGAGTGTCAAAAGAATGCAAAGTAACATTAACTTGCACATTGGCTCCAAACCCTAGTTCAGGACTCTACTGAGCTGGGCTTGATCACAAGGCAGCTTAGGGTAGAGGCAGCCTGGAACTCAGAACCAAAGCAGGATGAATAGCGTAGCATTTCCCTTAGGCCAAAATCAAATCTCAGAATTTGCCACTGCTATGAGAAAAGAACTCACAGCTACCAGCTCCAGAGGGAATGAATCCAGAAAGAGGCATTCCATCCATATGGGGTTGTTTATATTCTCAAGGCTCCACCCACAAGAAACTGTGATTCAGCAAGTGTTCGGGAATCTTACTTATCACTTCGGCATTCCTCCACGACTCCTGTAAGAGATAGGAAGAGGACCGGAGAGGAGCTCTGAACCCCTTCCCCTGGAGGCCAATATGGACACTATGCTACACTGTCCAGATGCTCAGCTTCTGTAGCCAGGTCAGTTCCTATGGCCTGTGGTTGATTCCATGTTGGTATATGGCTGGAACACTGATGAGCGTAAAAGCTATCACAAGAAGTACCATTATAATAAGAATGCAAACTTGATAACTTCTCATGAGAATTGTATCACCTATGTGGGGTTTCTTATTTACCATATTTTGTGATTATTGGTGAGACAGTTTGTCAGTGAACATGAGTCCTTGAGAACAGTGGTTAATTGTATGACAGTGTCACAGTATTTTGAGTCTTCTGGGAGGTGGCAACTGTTGCTGGTCATGATAGTAGGAGAAAAAGTGATTCTTTCATATGCTGTATTATAAATGCACATCTACTGCTAAAATTTGAATGTGGATGGACTGTGTCTTTAAAAGATTCACTTTTATTTTATAGTTAAGAAAAGCAATATAAACCATGTGTGAGTAATTTACGTGCCATAATTTTCTTCATGTGGAGACCTTCCCCAATGCTAGGTGCTGGAGCATGGCAAGGTGCACTGCCCAAGCCTCACGGAACTGTTAACTAGTGGTTGTATCTCCCAGGGTGCAGGGCTTTGGACTTAACATGCTAAGGAGAATATTCAGAATTGTCACCTTCAGGCTTTGATGATAACTGAGCTTGGTTTGGCTTTATTTTAGTTAGGCTCTGCATCAGTTAGCTTTTGCTACAAGCCACTCTAAAACTTAGTGGCTTAAAACAGCCATTTATTTAACTCACAATTCTGTAGGTTGGGCTCAGGTGGGTGGTTCTTTTGGTCTTGACCGGGCTCACCCACATGTCTACTACGGTCAGTTAGGTGACCCCGGTTGTGGGGAGTCACTCGTTGTTGGCTTGGGCAATGGGGGTAACTTCACCACATGCCTCTTTATCATCCAGCAGGTTAGCTGGGGCTTGTTCACACAGCAGCTTGGCAGGGATCCAAAAGAAAGAGCAAGATCTTGCAAGGCCTTCTTGAGGCCCAGGCTTGGATTTCATTCTAGATTCTACTGGTCAAAGCGAATCACAAGGCCAGACCAGATTCAAGGGATAGGGAAATTGACTCCATTTCTCGAGGGGAGATGCTGCAAAGTTACATTGCAAAAGGTCTGGATACAAGATGGGGGTGGAGGGGAATCTACCACGAGCTTCTGCTGTTGAGGTGTCCTGTTTTATAGTCAGTGTGCAAATAACAGTCCTCTAGTAGTACCCCAAATTATAACATTGAGTCCCCTTGTACACAGCTCAATGGAAAGTCCAGAGTGAGTCACTTAGAACCTTCCTTCCTGATGTGTCCGTGAAGGGCACAAAGATATTTGGTACCTGCCTTTTTGACTCTACCATTTGAACTAGTAGCGTTTTTGAGCCAACAATTTGGATCCCCCATCTATTTAGCTACAAGAACATTTGGATGCCCTGTTTCTGAGTACAAGCATGTATATCACAATTATGCTAAAAGAGACAGAGACTGCCAATTGCCTCCCAATATACATCTTTTACTTCTTGCTTAGTAATAAGAATATCTATTTTCAGATGTTCACATTGCCACTTGGCTAAAAGACTGTATTACCCAGTTCCCTTTGTGGCTAGGTATGGCTGCATACTAAATTTCGACCAGTGAGATGTAAATAGAAGTGACATTGCAACTTCTGGACAGTGTCCTTAAAAGGAGAGGTCTTCTTCCTTTCCTCTTTCCTGCTAGTTGGAATGTGGCTATTATGGCTGGAGTTTGAGCAACCATCTTGAGTTATGTGGACGCACGTCAAGGATGGTGTAGCAGCTGGATAGAAGGAGCCTGGGTCCCTGGACCATGGTACTGCCTGACCAGCCCTTGGGTGCTCCCACTTCCAGACTTTATCTTGAGAGAGAAGTAGTTTTCCATCTGTTTAAGCCACTGTTTTTGATTTTTGTTGTCATTGGTATATGGAGCTATATCCTAACTAATACCCCAACATTGGTGATTTTTCTTATTGAGCAAATTTTTACTGAAACAAATTCCCTTAAGCCAACTAAAGTCCTTGATCGATTTTCTAAACTGTACAGATTTTTTCCATTTGTATTTTTATTCTACTGAGAGTATTTTCATTGGGATTCATTAGTTTCATTTTAAGTTTACAGTAAGGATTTGCTTTATCAATAAACTATTTTTCATAGTAAAACTTACTTTGCATTGTAAATTGTGAACATTATTTTTATCAAAGTCTGTTTCCTTCGGTCAAATTTTACATGTCTAAATTTTTTAAGAACGTGTGATTTTTCTGTAAAATTATAGTCAGTAAAAAATTTTATCTTGTGCAATTTCACAACTTGCCATGTTTTTCTATGGTGGTTATTTCCACCAAGTCTAAATTTTCTCAGGTCAGTTTTCAGTTTCCAGTGTTACAAATGACATGTCTTTTTTTCAGTTTTTTGTTTCTAATAAATTTTACCCTGTGCTGTTTTAGACATTGACCATTTTATCTTGTGTTGATTAGGTCTACCAGTTATATTTATTATGACTTGGAAATTGATATTAATTTCTTAGTGATTCCATGAGGAAATTGTGAGCACCTCCCCTCAGGTGTTCCAGAAATTTCCCATTCTTCAGGGTGGATCTATGCTATTGCACATCCAATGCTTATGAGTATAATCTTTCCCCTTGTGATTTGTTCCTGGCAATTTCCCTTGGTGCAAATCCTCCTGAATCAAAGTTGCAATTACCATTACCATTACTTTAAATGGGAAAAAAAATGTTATGCATCCCTGAGCCCCCCAATTGACACCCCTTTTGTTAAAATATCACCAAATTTCCATTAAAAGACTCAGGTGGTTTAATAATTAACATTACTTACCATAGTACAACTTAAACAGGCAGTTTCTCCTAATATAATTATGGCTAGTTACCTGTTCTTCTTAAACTTTTTGTAGATATTTTACACTCAACATTTAAAACTCTATTACCCCTCCAAAATCATAAATATGACACTGAAAGTTTATGTCTTTCCACCTTCCATGCAAAACGCACACATACACACAAACATACAATAAAGACAAAATAAATCAATTAAAAGAATGAATTATAGGGGCATGCCAATGCCCTTCAGCTAAAGCCCACTGGGAACACACCTGAGTTGATCAAGTTGGGTTTATTTCTTGTTACAGGGAGGGTGAGTACACACCTTGGGGAACCATGGGGTGTCTCAGTAAGAGGATAGTAGAAAGAGCCTATTATAGGATTTGGGCTTTAGTTAGGTAGAGGGAGGGTCTAAGGAAATGAGGGTTCATTCTAGGTTGATTCTGTCAGAAATCAGGGACAATTCTATGACTGGGTATCTCAATAAAATCTTTTTTATAGGGAGGGTCAGCTGGAGAGAGAATAAAGCTGTTAACTGGTGAAGAAATAGCAGTTCCTCATTTTAGCCAAGAGGGGGCGGTGTTTGGTAGTTGGTTTGGGACACAGTGACCTTGACTTTTGCTTACAATTATGAAGTGTCCTTGTTTTGTCTCATATTCTGAGGATAACCTTGTTTGAAGTTAGTTTTATGCAGACTTATTAATGTGCAATAGAAGAATAACATGGCCTAGCTGTGAGCACCAGGCTACCAGCTTTCAGATTTCAGAGGCTGCCTTTTTTTTTCTTTCTTTCTCAGGCACCATGCTGGAGGTTATCATTGCTATAAACTGGTAAAGCAGGAGGATTCTATAACTGGGAAGATTAGCACATGGTGTCTTTCCTCTCCTGGGCTCAGCTGCTTTCAAGGCGTCAAATCCCTAGTTACATTCCAAGAAATGTCTTATAAGTTGAAACAGAGGTATTAAACGGCTAGTAAAATTAAATTCCTCTAACCTGAATGGTCCATACTCTGGGTGGAGGCAAGAGCAAAATTCAGAACAAAAATGTCCTGGGGGTCAAAATGGCAGGGTCAGAATAGAGGCCATAAGAGCAAATGTCCTGTGTTGTCTTGGAATGCCCTAAGGCCCCACATGTTTACCAAGGCCTAAGGCTGGTCCTGCTACTCCTCTCTTGGCACTGGGCCAGAATTCAGATAAACCCTTTTGAGGCTGGAAACCTCCACCTTTGCTACCCTAAGTCGTTTACTTCAGAACAGGCTTCCCATGTCACTTTTTTTTTCTTTCTTTTGGCCACACCGTGCAGGTATGCGGGATCTTAGTTCTCTGACTAGGGATGAAACCCTGGCCCCCTGAAGTGGAAGCACAAAGTCTGAACCGTGGGACCACCAGGGAAGTCCCTCCATGCCACTTTTGCTGCCACTGTAGTTGGCAAGGTTTGTGATTCCTTGATTGCCACTGAGGCCATTACTGGTGCTGGACTGTGCATTGCCACGTGTGATGACTGAACTGGTAAGTCTGGGGCAAAACACTCCCACTCCCATCACTCCCCAGGCCCCTGAGTGAGATCCTCACCCAGGCCACCACTGAGTTAAGGTGCTCTATCAAAAACTGGTTTGGGGAATTCCCTGGTGGTCCAGTGGTTAGGGTTACGCTCTTCCACCACAGGGGGCACGGGTTCAATCCCTGGTCGGGGAACTAAGATCCCACATGCTGTGTGGCATGGCCAAAAAAACCAAAAAAAAAACCACAACAAAACTGGTCTGAAATTCGAACACTTGAGCTCTTTAGAAACATTAACTCACTTTTCTTCAGGACACCCACCAGAAGAGCTGGGCTGAGATTGGTTGCTGGGTTTGCCACCGTGCAGACCCAGTCCTTCTGTTCCTCTTTGACTACATTGGGCAAGGTCTGGTCCACTAGTGCCATCTCTTTCTACTCTCATACTGGTTTGATCTCAGAAGCTTTGTTGCTCTTTCTGCCACTGGGCCTTGACCAGCGTCACCTGTGTCCATCCCGACAAAGGTCATTAGCTTTACATATTCCTTTTAAAATTTACTAATTTATTCATTTGTGCATTCATTCTTCATTTAATTGGACTTCGGGTTAAACTCCTGGGAGAAGGGGTTGTGGCCATGACCCTGTCTCTGACAGAATGCCATTCAAGCTTTGCTGTCCATAGGCATTGTCTTTCTCTGTCTCTGTTGGTCTGTGTGTATTTCTCTGTTTCTTTCATTGTCTTTGTCTTTCTAATGAACTCTGGGTCTCCCTCATCCTGTTAATTGCCCTCACGTGCTCTTACACTCAAACTAATTTAAATAGCCCCCTCCTCAGGCATTTCAGTAACTCTGACCATCTAAACACGGAAAGGCGACTCTCCTAAGGACACCAGCCAACAGCAATCCAGGTAGTTATGCTTTCCGTCTCTCTCCAGGATTCCATGATGCCTCTCTCACTGTCCCTGTCATTCTCTCTCAGTATCTCTGCTTCTCTCTGTGATTAGCCTTAATGGATGGATGGCCTGCCGATTTCATTTCCTGGAAGCCCATGCTGTGCAATGCATTCTGTTTTTGTTGTTACTTTGCCTTGCCATGACCCTTCATAGATCCTTCTCCTCCTCAGGGCAATTTTGGTAAGCTTCAGCTGTCATTTCTAACTGCTTCAGCCTTCACCTTTTCTGCTGGGAGACTCACAGGGGTACAGATCATCTTCTACATCAGGTGACATGGTAGGTAAGTGGTTTGCTTGACTTGATTGTGCCTGGGTCGGGGGTACACCCTATGGCTAGAGGACAAGGTCATGTGATATGAAAGTTGGCAGCGTGAGCAGCAGAGGGTGCAGGCAGGAAGTGGACTAACAGGCAGTAATTGACATGTCCCTATAGTCTGTTTCTTGCCCGTTGGTACACCAACCTTTCTCCTCCATGCAGGACCAAAGTTGCCTCTGCCTAAAACGGTTTATTACACCTCAGCCACAAACACCTGCTATCCCCACTTCCAGCAGGAAGGCAATGCGATTTTATCTAGAAGTAATATGAAAAGAGCACATTAAAAGCTGCTCATCAGGGCTTCCCTGGTGGCGCAGTGGTTGAGAGTCCGCCTGCCGATGCAGGGGACACGGGTTCGTGCCCCGTCCGAGAGGATCCCACATGCCGCGGAGCGGCTGGGCCCGTGAGCCATGGCCGCTGAGCCTGCGCGTCCAGAGCCTGTGCTCCGCAATGGGAGAGGCCACAACAGTGAGAGGCCCGCATACCGCAAAAAAAAAATAAAAAAATAAAAGCTGCTCATCAGACTCAGTGCCTATAACTTTTAGGTGGCATCTTCAAATCTTCAATTCCTGGGCCTGTCTATGATTCCTGGTTCAGAGTGTATACTGCATCCTGCAGCTGCTTGGGGATGGTGGATTTTATACTGGAACTGGTAGGCGTACACACACTGCAGAGAAGTGAGTTCCTTGGTCAGCAAATCTGACCAACTGGAGAATCTGCCTCTGGGAGGACCACCCCTGAGATGCCCTAAGGGCAGCAGCAGTACATTTCCAGGTAATGCTGGCAGTCTTGGCAAAGCCAGCTTGAGGGGGTTGGTTCTCAAACTGGAGCTTGGATTGGAATTACCTGGAAGGCTTATTAAACCAGAGACTGCTGAGCTCCACCCTCAGAGTTTCTGCTTCTGTGGGAATGTGCGTTCTAACTCGTTCACAGGTGATATCGATGCTGCTGGTCCAGGATCACACTTTTTTCTTTTTTTTTTTTTGCAGCAAGAATTTCCTTACATAGTTTTATTTACTTATTTTTAAATTTATTTTTGAATTTTTTTTACTTTTCTTTATGCAGCAGGTTCTTATTAGTTATCTATTTTATACATATACATATTAGTGTATATATGTCAATCGCAATCTCCCAATTCATCCCACCCCCCACCCCCGCCCCACTTTCCCCCCTTGGTGTCCGTATGTTTGTTCTCTACATCTGTGTCTCTATTTCTGCCTTGCAAACCGGTTCATCTGTACCATTTTTCTAGATTACACATATATGCATTAATATACGATATTTGTTTTGTTCTTTCTGACTTGCTTCACTCTGTATGACAGTCTCTAGGTCCATCCACGTCTCTACAAATGACTCAGTTTCGTTCCTTTTTATGGCTGATAATCCACTGTATATGTACCACATCTTCTTTATCCATTTGTCTGTCGATGGACATTTAGGTTGCTTCCATGTCTCGGCTATTGTAAACAGTGCTACAATGAACATTGGGGTGCATGTGTCTTTTTGAATTATGGTTTTCTCTGGGTATATGCCCAATAGTGGGATTGCCGGGTCATATGGTAATTCTATTTTTAGTTTTTTAAAGAACCTCCATACTGTTCTCCATAGTGGCTGTATCAATTTACATTCCCACCAACAGTGCAAGAGGATTCCCTTTTCTCCGCACCCTCTCCAGCATTTGTTGTTTGTGGATTTTCTGATGATGCCCATTCTAACTGGTGTGAGGTGATACCTCATTGTAGTCTTGATTTGCATTTCTCTAATAATTAGTGATGTTGAGCAGCTTTTCATGTGCCTCTTGGCCATCTGTGTATCTTCTTTGGGGAAATGTCTATTTAGGTCTGCCCACTTTCGGATTGAATTGTTTGTTTTTTTAATATTGAGCTGCATGAGCTATTTATATATTTTGGAGATTAATCCTTTGTTGATTTGTTTGCAAATATTTTCTCCCCTTTTGAGAGTTGCCTTTTCATCTTCTTTATAGTTTCCTTTGCTGTGCAAAAGCCTTGAAGTTTCATTAGGTCCCATTTGTGTATTTTTGTTTGTATTTCCATTACTCCAGGAGGTGGGTCCAAAAAGATCTTGCTGTGATTTATGTCAAAGAATGTTCTTCCTATGTTTTCCTCTAAGAGTTTTATACTGTCCGGTCTTACATTTAGGTCTTCAATCCATTTTGAGTTTATTTCTGTGTATGGTGATAGGGAGTGTTCTAATTTCATTCTTTTACATGTAGCTGTCCAGTTTTCCCAGCACCACTTATTGAAGAGGCTGTGTTTTCTCCATTGTATATCCTTGCCTCCTTTGTCATAGATTAGTTGACCATAGGTGTGTGGATTTATCTCTGGGCTTTCTGTCCTGTTCCATTGATCTATATTTCTGTTTTTGTGCCAGTACCATATTGTCTTGATTACTGTAGCTTTGTAGTATAGTCTGAAGTCAGGGAGTCTGATTCATCCAGCTTCTTTTTTTCCCCTCAAGACTGCTTTGGCTATTCGGGGTCTTTTGTGTCTCCATACAAATTTGAAGATTTTTTTGTTCTAGTTCTGTGAAAAATGCCATTGGTAGTTTGACAGGGATTGCATTGAATCTGTAGATTGCTTTGGGTAGTATAGTCATTTTCACAATCTTGATTCTTCCAGTCCAAGAACATGGTATATCTCTCGATCTGTTTGTGTCATCTTTGATTTCTTTCTCAGTGTCTTATAGTTTTCTGAGTACAGGTCTTTTACCTCCTTAAGTAGGTTTATTCCTAGGTATTTTATTTTTTTGTTGCAATGGTGAATGAGATTGTTTCCTTAATTTCTCTTTCTGATTTTTCATTTTTAGTGTATAGGAATGCCAGAGATTTCTGTGCATTAATTTTGTATCCTGCAAGTTTACCAAATTCATTGATTAGCTGTAGTAGTTTTCTGGTGGCAGCTCTACGATTATCTATGTACAGTATCATGTCATCTGCAAACAGTGACAGTTTTATTTCTTTTCCAATTTGTATTCCTTTTATTTCTTTTTCTTCTCTCATTGCCATGGCTAGGACTTCCAAAACTATGTTGAATAATAGTGGTGAGAGTGAACATCCTTGTCTTGTTCCTGATCTTAGAGGAAATGCTTTCAGTTTTTCACCATGGAGAATGATATTTGTTGTGGGTCTGTGATATATGGCCTTTATTATGTTGAGGAAGGTTCCCTCTATGCCCACTTTCTGGAGAGTTTTTATCATAAATGGGTGTTGAATTTTGTCAAAAGCTTTTTCTGCATCTAATGAGATGATCATATGGTTTTTATTCTTCAGTTCGCTAATATGGTTTATCACATTGATTGATTTGCGTATATTGTAGAATCCTTGCATCCCTGGGATAAATCCCACTTGATCATGGTGTATGATCCTTTTAATGTGTTGTTGGATTCTGTTTGCTAGTATTTTGTTGAGGATTTTTGCATCTATATTCAGCAGTGATATTGGTCTGTAATTTTCTTTTTTTGGAGTATCTTTGTCTGGTTTTGGTATCAGGGTGATGGTGGATTCATAGAATGAGTTTGGGAGTGTTCATTCCTCTGCAATTTTTGGAAGAGTTTGAGAAGGATGTGTTTTAGCTCTTCTCTAAATGCTTGATAGAATTCACTTGTGAAGCCATCTGGTCCTGGACTTTTGTTTGTTAGAAGATTTTTAATCACAGTTTCAGTTTCATTACTTGTGATTGGCCTGTTCATATTTTCTGTTTCTTCCTGCTTCGGTCTTGGAAGGTTATACCTTTCTAAGATTTGTCCATTTCTTCCAGGTTGTCCATTTTATTGGCATAGAGTTGCTTATAGTAGTTTCTTACGTTGCTGTGTATTTCTGCGGTGTCCATTGTAACGTCTCCTTTTTTATTTCTAATTTTATTGATTTGAGTCCTCTCCCTCTCTTTCTTGATGAATCTGGCTAATGGTTTATCAATTTTGTTTATCTTCTCAAAGAACCAGCTTTTAGTTTTATTGATCTTTGCTGTTGTTTTCTTTGTTTCCATTTCATTTATTTCTGCTCTGATCTTTATAATTTCTTTCCTTCTACTAACTTTGTGTTTTGTTTGTTCTTTTTTCTCTAGCTCCTTTAGGTGTAAGGGTAGATTTTTTTATCTGAGATTTTTTTTTTCTTGAGGTAGGATTGTATTGCTTTAAACTTCTCTCTTAGAACGGCTTTTGCTGCATCCCATAGGTTTTGGATCGTTGTGTTTTCGTTGTCATTTGTCTCTAGGTATTTTTTGATTTCCTCTTTGATTTCTTCAGTGATTTCTTGGTTATTTAGTAACATATTGTTTAGCCTCCATGTGTTTGTATTTTTTATGTTTTTTACCCTGTAATTTATTTCTAATCTCATAGTTTTGTGGTCGGAAAAGATGCTTGATATGATTTCAGTTTTCTTAAATTTACCGAGGCTTGGTTTGTGACCCAGGATGTGATCTGTCCTGGAGAATGTTCCGTGTGCACCTGAGAAGAAAGTGTAATCTGCTGTTTTTGGAAGGAATGTCCTATAAATATCAATTAAATCTATCTGATCTATTGTGTCACTTAAAGCTTGTGTTTTCTTATTAATTTTCTGTCTGGATGATCTGTCCATTGGTGTAAGTGAGGTGTTAAATTCCCTCACTATTATTGTTTTACTGTTGATTTCCTCTTTTATAGCTGTTAGCATTTGCCCTATGTATTGAGGTGCTCGTATGTTGGGTGCATGTATATTTATAATTATATCTTCTTCTTGGGTAGATCCCTTGATCATTACATAGTGTCCTTCCTTGTCTCTTGTAACATTCTTTATTTTAAAATCTATTTTATCTGATATGAAGATTGCTACTCCAGCTTCCTTTTGATTTCCATTTGCATGGAATATCTTTTTCTATCCCCTCACTTTCAGTCTGTATGTGTCCCTAGGTCTGAAGTGGGTCTCTTGTAGACAGCATATATGTGGGTCTTGTTTTTGTATCCATTCATTGAGCCTGTGTCTTTTGGTTGGAGCATTTAATCCATTCACATTTAAGGTAATTATCAATATATATGTTCCTATTACCATTTTCTTAATTGTTTCAGGTTTGCTTTTGTAGGTCCTTTTCTTCTCTTGTGTTTTCCCACTTAGAGAAGTTCCTTTAGCATTTGTTGTGTAGCTGGCTTGGTGGTGCTGAGTTCTCTTAGCTTTTGCTTGTCTGTAAAGCTTTTGATTTCTCCTTTGAATCTGAATGAGATCCTTGCTGGATAGCGTAATCTTGGTTGTAGGTTCTTCCTTTTCATCACTTTAAATATATCATGACATTCCCTTCTGGCTTGTAGAGTTTCTGCTGAGAAATCAGCTGTTATCCTTATGGGAGTTCCCTTGTATGTTATTTATCATTTTTCCCTTGTTGCTTTTAATAATTTTTCTTTCTCTTTAATTTTTGTCAATTTGATTACTATGTGTCTCGGCATGTTTCGCCTTGGGTTTATCTTGCCTGGCACTCTCTGTGCTTCCTGGACTTGGGTGGCTATTTCCTTTCCCATGTTAGGGAAGTTTTCAACTCTTATCTTTTCACATATTTTCTCGGGTCCTTTCTCTCTCTCTTCTCCTTCTGGGACCCCTATACTGCTAATGTTGTTGCGTTTAATGTTGTCCCAGAGGTCTCTTGGGCTGTCTTCATTTCTTTTCATTCGTTTTTCTTTATTCTGTTCTGTGGCAGTGAATTCCACCATTCTGTCTTCCAGGTCATTTATCCGTTCTTCTGCCCCAGTTATTCTGCTGTTGATTCCTTCTAGTGTATTTTTCATTTCTGCTATTGTATTGTTCATCTCTGTTTGTTTGTTCTTTAATTCTTCTAGGTGTTTGTTCTTTAATTCTTCTAGATCTTTGTTAAACATTTCTTGCATCTTCTTGATCTTTGCCTCCATTCTTTTCCTGTGGTCCTGAATCATCTTCAGTATCATTATTCTGAATTCTTTTTCTGGAAGGTTGCCTATTTCCGCTTCATTTAATTGTTTTTCTGGGGTTTTATCTTGTTCCTTCATCTGGTACATAGTCCTCTGCCTTTTCATTTTGTCTGTCTGTTTGTGAATGTGGTTTTCATTCCATAGGCTGCAGGATTGTAGTTCTTTTTGCTTCTGCTATCTGCCCTCTGGTGGATGAGGCTATCTAAGAGCCTTCTGCAAGCTTCCTGATGGGAGGGACTGGTGGTGGGTAGAGCTGGTTGTTGCTCTTGTGACCAGAGCTCAGTAAAATTTTAATCTGATTGTCTGCTGATGGGTGGGGCTGGGTTCCCTCCCTGTTGGTTGTTTGGCCTCAGGTGACCCAGCACTGGACGCTACAGGCTCTTTGGTGGGGTAATGGTGGACTCAGGGTGGGCTCATGCCAAGGAGTACTTCCCAGAACTTCTGCTGCCAGTGTCCTTGTCCTCACGGTGAGACACAGCCACCCCCCGCCTCTGCAGGAGACCCTCCAACACTAGCAGTTAGGTCTGGTTCAGTCTCCTGTGGGGTCACTGCTCCTTCCCCTGGGTCCCAATGTGCACACTACTTTGTGTGTGCCCTCCAGGAGTGGAGTCTCTGTTTCCCCCAGTCCTGTTGAAGTCCTGCTGTCAAATCTTGCTAGCCTTCAAAGTCTCGTTCTCTGGAAATTCCTCCTCCCATTGCCAGACCCCCTGGTTGGGAAGCCTGATGTGGTGCTCAGAACCTTCACTCCAGTGGGTGGACTTCTGTGGTATAATTGTTCTCCAGTTTGTGAGTCACCCACCCAGTGTTTATGGGATTTGATTGTATTGTGATTGTGCCCCTCCTACCGTCTCATTGAAGCTTCTCCTTTGTCTTTGGATGTGGGGTATCTTTTTTTGTGAGTTCCAGTGTCTTCCTGTGGATGATTGTTCAGCATTTAGTTGTGATTCTGGTGCTCTTGCAAGAGGGAGTGAGCACACATCCTTTTATTCTGCCATCTTGACCCAATCTCTAAATTTTTTATTTTTAAATTTTTAAGAATTAATTTTTATTGGAGTATAGTTCTTTACAATGTAGTGTTAGTTTCTGCTGTACAGCCAAGTAAATCAGTTATACATATACATATATCCACTCTTTTTTAGATTCTTTTCCCATATAGGCCATTACAGAGTATTGAGTACAGTTCCCTGTGCTATACAGTAGGTTCTCATTAGTTATCTGTGTTATACATAGTAGTGTGTATATCCAAATCAGGAATCACACTTTAAAAACTGCCGTTTTAGGGTACTTGAATCAGGCCTCTGGTGATCAAGTTGAAGTGGGGTTTTGTTGGTAGTTTCAATCCAGGAGAATTTCTCTAGGTCTTCTGTCACTTGTGTGCCTGGGAGCCCCTATATTTGTAAACCCCAAACAGAGTTTTTCCTGTGTCCCATCCCTCCTGGCACCTGGCTTGTCACCCTTCCTCGGGTGTCGGTTGGGATGTCCACACAGTTCCATGATTAACTGCTGCCACTGTGTCCAACCCAAGCTCCTCCCATCCTTTGTGATATCTTTGTTATCACCTTTCCCATTCTCATTTCCTGCCAGGAAAGTACTAACTGCTACTTGTATTTCCTAACTCAAATTTCTAAGACTAGGAATCGGATTGGTTGACCAGGTTATTTTTTTGTGTCAGGCCAAAAAGGCTGGCCTAGGGATTTTCAGCCTTTGGGTTGTGAGTCCCTGAGTCCTGTTGGCTGTGGCCAGTGAAGGGCAGAGTAATATGGCATAGAACATGGCTGCCTGGGCAGTAGGGCTAAGGGTAGGGGAGTTGGACAAAGGGCCTGGGGCCTGGCAGGCACTGATGAACATTTTGAGTATAGTGTATTGACTGGCAAAGTTGATTTTCAGATGGTACCCACCATATTGGTTATTTTGATTAATATGGTAATATCTAATATAATATTAAAATATAAATCAAAATATACTACTTGTAATTGTTTAATAACCAGCTGTACTGGTTATTAAAATATTGAATACCTCTTAGTGATTGGTAAATAGTTCCTTCCCTGAGCCCCTCAAGTGCCCCCCAATCCCAGATGACCTGACCCCTCCCAGGGAACCCCAAGATCTTCTTACTGCCCAGAAATTAAAAAGTTAATCTGTAGTCTAGCAGAGGAGTTTGGGCTTCTATTTCAGAGCTAGGATGGCCTCTGTTTTGATTGGCTGATGTCCGTGCTACACTGTTTCTTAAATATTTTGAATGCCATTCCCATGACTTGCATGGAAAGAAGATCCAAAACCTGTATTACAAAATGCATATGTGCAATATTTTCTATGCATACTTGTATTAGTGTAGTTGTAAATTATGTATTTCATACTTTTGTTGATTTCTTTTAAAGCAATTTCAACATGTCTCTACAAATTTTGCATTTTAAAAACGTTCACCATTTATTTCTGTAAAAAGAGGAGAAATCGGGTCTTTAAAAAAGCATTTTTAAGTGATAATCTTTCCTTAGGTTCACTCTTTTATTGCAAGAAAAATAAATTTTGGTCACAAATCAGAATGAGTCAATTACCTGTAGGTTAGTATTATATTGTAGTAAAACTGACCTAAGGAAAAAAATCCCCTTTTCTGTACAGAAAAGAACTGATTTCATAGGAGAAACAAATTTGTTAGAGTCTCCTACAGGACTGTAATGGAAAACAGCCTTGGAAGAAACCAAACATTGTTGAATGTTTTCATTCCCAGTAGGGATGTGCCATGATGTATAGTGTCTGGCCATAGTGCTGTGCAGTAGCTGATGCAAGGACTGGGTAAATAACAGGATCCCAAAATGAAACTATGTTCAGAGAACGTATGAGGTCTTGAAAAAAGCTAGTATTCATCAACTGATAGTGAAATGTCTAGGATGCAAAGTATTGCCCTGAACTTTCACAGAACAAAATTACATTTGGTATATTCTTCAACAGTTGAAGTGTATTTGCTGAAAGGAACTGCATTATGTAGTTCAGATTTAAAGAATACGGACTTTAAAAACTGCATAGGGAGCTAGGAGCATTATTCAAGGATTGTCTCCTTTTGCTAACCTCTTCAATGTATAAAGTGATAGAAATGTCTCGTTCAGATTTACTAAGATATGAGGTGTGACTCTAAAGCAACAGGACTATTTGTTGTGTGTGACTTATGGAATGAGGGTCATTATTTTAGAGTCATAAACAATGTTATCCCTCTTTGGGGAAATGAAGTAGTCTAGTGAATAGACATTGGACTAGACATCAGGAAACTTAAGCCCAACTTGTCACGCTTCTGCTGGGCTTTAGAGACCAGGGAGAGGCATCATGGTATGGGGGAAAGAGCACCGGTTTTGGGACTCAGACTTATCAGGGTCTAGTCCTAGCTTCTCCACTTACTAGCTATGTGAGCTTGACACATTACCTAACCTCTCTGAGCATTCATTTGCCCATCTGTAATGTGGGGATGAGATACTCAGGGCTGACTTTCAGCTGAACGTTACCAGCATGGGTGGATCAGTTGTTTGCCGCTGGGCTCTGTTCTGATTGGGCCAGTGTCCACTCTGACTGGTAGGTACCCATGCTGTACTGGTTGTTAAGTATTTTGACTATTCCTCCTAGTAAAACTTAATAGGTAGGGTTATTTGGAACATAAAATGAGATAACATATGTGAAGTTCCTGACATTGAGTTGCTACTCATGAAATATTAATTTTATTTTCTTCCTTTTCTTCTGTACAACTTTATGAGAAATGTTTTTCAACCTAAATAAGGGGAGAGAAAGATGCCTGACACTTGTTTTCGCTCTGATGTTGAGAGATTAAGGGAACTGTTTATATCTTATCTTTATTCAGCATCCATTAAACAAACATTAAGTCCCTACTCTATGCTAGGCCCTGGAGGAGTGCACACTCTAGGAGGGGCAATAGATGAGTAAACTCTGATTTCAACCCAAACAACTCTAAGAGTCAGTATGAATCTATAAGATACCTTTGTTCAAATTTAATAAAGAGACTTCCTCTAGGCAGGTACAACCTGGCTTGGCCGTTAAGCTCAGGATAGATTTGCACACCTACTTACTCCCTCATGTGGGTGACTTTGTGCAGTGCACAACCTGCACAATTACACACAGTGGCCCTGAGAACTGTTATAACAGAGGTATATGCCAAGTGCTATGGGCCTGTAGTTGTAGGAGGGACTGAGTTTCGCCAGGTGAATGGCATTTGTCCAAATTATAGATGAGGGAGAAAGCATTCGGATGTGTCCAAAGATACACAGGTCTGAAAGACCTGGGAGGTTAGGGGAATAGGGGGTGTTCCTACTGGATTATATATTTGGACTGCTTGTTTTGAAGAAAAGTATGCCAATGTAAGATATATTTACAACCTCTCTAAGTAGACAGTTTACAGTCATTACAATTAAATATTAAAACTACTTTATGTGTAAGTTGATGTTTCTTTATTGTTCTTAGACCAGATAGTTTGCTTCCTGTTTTAAAATTTTTGTTTGTATCTTAAAAATTGCTTTTGATTGATGAGAACACACTGTCCTCTAAGGTTAATTATTTGAGGTCATTTAGTATTTTTCCAATAGGCCTTGAGCCTAGACAAAGATCAGTGATCAAAGAGGCTAGAAGTTTCAGTGAAATATTATTTAAAAAAAAGAATGTGGAGACATTACTGAATTATGAATCTGTGCTTGCTTCATAGAATATTAAATCATAGACTTTTAGAGCTTAGAGATTTTTGGAGACCTTTGAGTCTAATCCTCTCATTTCAACATGACTTTATTGTTCTTCTAAAAATGATACATGCTCATTATAAATAGTTCAAACAATTCAAAGTAAAAAGTTGAGAACTAAAACCACCCCAATTCCCATCACCCTGGTGCAATCACCCTTAACATGAGATTAACAGCATTCTAGAATATCTGATTGCACACATATAGACAGACCAGTGATAGATGTACAGAGCCAATTTTATTTATTTATTCTTATTGAAGTATAGTTGATTTACAATATTGTGTTAATTTCAGGTGTACAGCAAAGTGATTTGGTTATACATATACATGTATATATCTATATTCTTTTTTTGAGTCTTATCCATTATAGTCTATTACAAGATACTGAATATAGTTCCCTGTGCTATACAGTAAATCCTTGTCGTTTATCTATTTTATATATAGTGGTGTGCATCTGTTAATCCCATACTCCCAATTTATCCCTCCCCTACTTCCCATTTGGTAACCATAAGTTTATTTTCTATGTCTGTGAGTCTGTTTCTGTTTTGTAAATAAGTTCATTTTGTGTCATATTTTAGATTCCACACATAAGTGATGTCATATGGTATTTGTCTTTCTCTTTCTGACTTACTTCAGTTAGTATGATAATCTTTAGGTCTATCCATGTTGCTGCAAATGGCATTATTTCATTCATTTTTTATGGCTGAGTAGTATTCCATTGTATACGTACCACATCTACTTTATCCATACATCTCTTGATGGGCACGTAGGCTGCTATGTACAAACCGATTTTTGATAAAATTTGGATCATATAATATATATTTTTAATCAAAATTATTCAATTTACTTTTGCTAGAATTTAATGGAGTAAGGAGAAAATGAGGTCAAACTGAAGAAACTATATACTTTGGAAAAATATTTATTCACTGAAAGGTAAATCAGTTTGTAGTAAATCCCTCTAAGTTTGAGGAAAATAATTGATGAAAAAAAGCATCAAGAAGTCGCTCCATTCTGCCCAGATTGTTCCCCAGTTCTAAGGAGCAGCAATCATCCTAGGACTTCTCTTCACTGCAGTTCTTGGATAGAGCCACTGGTTCTTGGGTCTCAATGTCTTTTTTTTTTTTTGGTTAACTACTTTTTCTTCCAGGAATAGATCCTCAAGTAACTTCCCAGGAAAGAATGTGTGAGAAATAAACTTTTTGAGTTTTAAATGTTTTGATTCTATTCTCACACTTGATTGATAAGTTTGTAGTTGGATGATTCTCATTGGAAAGTATTTTCTTTCAGAATTTGAAGGTGTGGCTCAGTTGTCTTCTAGCATCTGGTGTTGCTGATGAAAAATATGATGCCAGTCTGATTCCTGTACCTTTGTAGATGACCACTTTTGTTCTCTTTGGAAGCTTTTAGCACCTTGTCTTGATATTTGGTGTTCTGGAGTTTCACAGTGATGTGGCTTGTTGTGGAGTGTTTTTGATTCATTGCACTGGACACTGAGGAGGCCTCCTTGGTATAGAAACTCTATTCTTCACAGAGCTCTATAAAATGCTCTTATATTCTTTGTTATGATAATTTCTTTATCTTTCCTCTCTAAATTCTCTTTTCTGAAACTCCTGTTCATCAGATTTAGAATTTCTGAGTTGATCCTCTGTGTATTATATTTTTTCCTCAGATTTCCCACCTCTTTGTGCCTTCATTCTGTTTTCTGGGAAATTTCCTCAGCTTTATGCTCAACCTTGTCACTAAATTTTATTTTGGAAATTACATTTTAAATGTACACAATCTCTTTCTTTTTTTCTCATTGGTCCCTTGTCTTAGCATTTTGTCCTTGTTTTAGGAATACAATATCTTGAATCTCTATGAGGATGTTATTTAAAATTGTTTTTCTTTCTCAAAATTGCTTTGGCTACTAGGGTCTTTTGTGGTTCCATATGAATTTTAGGAATTTTTTTTCTATTTTGGTAAAAGAAATGCCATTGAGATTTTGATAGGAATCACACTGAATCTGTAGATTGCTTTGGGTAGGTTGCACATTTTAACAATATTAAGTCTTCCAATTCATGAACACTGGATGTCTTTCCATTTATTTGTGACTTCTTTAATTTCTTTCATCAATGTTTTGTAGTTTTCAGTGTAAAAGTCTTTCACCTCCTTGGTTAAAGTTATTCCTAAGTATTTTATTCTTTTTGATGCTATTTTAAACAAATGGGATCCAAAAGAATGAAACTGGACGTCTTACATCTTACACCATACATAAAAATCAACTCAAAATGGATTAAAGATTTAAATGTAAGACCTGAAACTATAAAACTCCTAGAAGAAAACTAGGGAAAAAGCATCATGACCTTGGTATAGGTAATAATTTCTTGGACATGACACCAAAAGCACAAGCAATAAAAGCAAACACAGACAGGTGGGACTACATCAAACTAAAAAGCTTCTGCACAGTAAAGCAAACAATCAACAGAGTGAAAAGGCAACCTACAGAGTAGAGAAAGTATTTGCAAACCATATATCTGATAAGGGGTTAATATTCAAAATATGCAAGGAACTCCTACAACTCAATTAGCAGAAAAACACAACCTGATTAAAAAATGGGCAAAGGACTTGAACAGACATTTCTCCAAAGAACACATACAGATGGCCAAGAGGTGTATGAAAAGGTGTTCAACATCACTAATCATCAGGGAAATACAAATCAAAACCATAATGAATTTGATTCACTGTTTTTTAATATCTAGGGAGCATTGTAGCACACAGAGTGCAGAAGTAGAAAAAACCCCCCAAAAACCATAATGAGTTATCTCTTCACAACCTTTTTTATCAAAAAACAAAAGACAAGAAATGTTGGCCAGGATTTAGAGAAATCTGAACCCTTGTACACTGTTGTTGAGAATGTAAAATGGTGCAGATGCTATAGAAAACAGTATGGAGTTTCCTTAAAAAAAAACAAAAAACCCCAAAAAGAACTACCACATGATCCAGCAATGCCACTTCTCGGTGTATATCCAAAAGAATTGAAATTAGGATCCTGACGAGATATGTGCACACCCATGTTCACTGGAGCATTATTCACAATAGCCAAGACACAGAAGCAACATAAATGTCCATTGATGGATGAATGAATAAAGAATATGTGGTATATAAGTACAATGGAATATTATTCAACTTTAAAAAAAAAGGAAATCCTTTCATATCCTAAAACATGGATGAACCTGGAGGACATTATACTAAGTGAAATAAGCCAGTTACGTAAGGATAAATGCTGCAAGATTTGACTTCTCTAAGGCACCTAAAATAGTCAAACTTAAAACAGCAGAGAGTTTAAAGGTGGTTGCCAAGGACTAGGGGGAGGGAGAAAATGAGGAGTTGTTCAGCAGGTATGAAGTTTCAGTTATGCAAGATGAGTGAATTCTAGAGATCTGCTGTACAACATAAGGCCTATATTTAACAATACTGTATTGTGCACTCAAAATTTTGTTAAAAGAGTAGATCTCATGTTAAGTGCTCTTAACACAATAAAAAAATTATTTTATTTTTATTGCTTTTTTACTTTTCTTTATTCCCTGAACTATTGCTGTTTCCCTTGGGGCCATTTTCCTGTTTATTATTGATCTTTTCTCCATTGAAAACTTTCTTCAAATGCCTGATGATCCTTGGGTTCATGTATAAGAATAATGAAATAAAATATAAACAACTGCTTGGGAACTCTGTGCTTGGATAAAGCTGGTCAACTGGTATGTTTCACATTAGAGTCATCTGATAGGGAACTCCCAAAGATCAGAAAGCAGAGGCCTTTGCTGTAGGACTGTTTAATTTCTCCAGAGAAGAAGCCCCCTTTTCCTCACCTGGGAAAAAAGTCTGGTGGTTAATATTTCTGCGCATGGGCATTTGGATGTTGGGGAGAGTCAACTGTTCCACATACAGACTTTTAATTAATTCCTGTGTTGTCAGTTCCACACCTCACTCTTACTTTTTGTTGTCTCTGGTGCTTCTGAACAATAAGCTTTTGTGGGACGATAGACGGCATACTGATTCCTTTCTTGGCTGTATTCCTCTATGCATTTTCTAGCTATTGCTTCTTCTGCCTCACTTCATCAATTACCACTTCTACATCTGCTTTCTGTGTTCAGAAACTTATTGATATTTCTTGTCCAGCGATAGTCTCTTTACTTTTGCCTTTGTTTTAGGGTTTATACATTTTAAAAAATTCCATTGCTGCCAGCGAAAGTCAGCCATCTCTGATCTGCTACCTGGCCAACGAGTCAGCCAACACTCCCAGCTCCTCTATAGAGCTAAAGCAACAGGGAGATTATCCATGATTTGGTGGACTTGGAACCTTCCTAGAAAAGACAATCTGAAAAACTCTGGCAAAGATATCTGAATTCTTTGGAACCCTTGGTGTCAAAATTACCTAAAATCATTGGTTGAACTGGAAACAAAGTTTTAATCTGACAGCACTGACAAGAGTTTAGGACAACATTCCTTCCACCAGACCCTGTGGTTAATTTTATAACATGGCTCTGGGTAGTTAGACTTTTGATAGGAGCAGCTAGAGTAGAGACACGTGCCTTCAGATCCTCACTAGCTGTAAATTACTCAACTTCTACGAGACTTCTTTTTTTCCTCTGAAAAATGGTGCTAAATAACAATATTTACTTCAAGGGTTATTGTGAAGATTGATAGGCTTGACACTTAGCAAGTCCTCAATAGATGTTAGCTGGTCAAACTCCAGAGCTTATTCTTTTAATCACTGTGTTAAATTATTAGTGAGAAAAAGTGGACTAGTTGTTATGCATGTTATGCCTATAGGTATAACTTATTGCCTGGGAACATTTTTTTTACTAGAGAGAGCATCATATATGTATATTTGAAATGCTGTATCTTCTGCTACTATTCAGAAGTAAAAATGATGTGCTTTGGAAAATTGTGTTAGATGATGCAGAAAGTGATCCAGGAAGATGCAAACATTGATTTGGCTTCACAGAATGAGAGAATATAATCAACATCCCTAACTTAAAATTTAAATATGCATGTATCTAAATTAATAAATCAAATAATATAAAGTAGCTATTATTATCACTGTTATTATTTCAGCAACACTATCTTTAAGTCCCACATTCTTTCTTTTCTTTCCAAAAAGCAATTGACTTGAGCCATCAGACCTATAGGCAGAAACCAACTACTATGCCCCGTCATTTAAAAAAAGCTTTTAATAGCATATACAAACGTATTTGTTTTTTATGTTAATAGTCATACATTATAATGTTTTGCTAAATATATTACAGATAGTTTTAAAAGTACAGCTTTACTGACGTATAATTTAAACACCATAACATTTACCATTTTAAGAGTAGAATTCAGTGATTTACAGAACTGTGTAACCATCGCCACAATTCAATTTTTGAAGACTTCCAACACCCCCAAAAGATCCCTCATGTCCATGGTAGTCACTCCCCATTCCCGACGTCAGCCTCAGGCAACCACTAATCAACTTTCTTTTTCTATAAATTTGCCTTTGCAGATAATTTTTAAAAAGAAACAAAATGGCACATCATACCATTGAAGACTCATTCCCCTTCTATCCGTTGTGTCATACCCTTCCCTCCTTTCCTCTTCAGACGTGAGCATTATCTAGAGGTTGGTGCTTATCCCGCCTACCCATGTTTTTATTAATCCTGCTTAAGACTCATTGTGCTTCTTTAATCTGAGAACTCACGTCTTTCTTCAGTTCTATAAAATTTCCAGCCACTATCTCCTCAAATATTGCCTCTTCCCCATTCTCTTTCTTCATTTCTTCTGTAACTCATTTTCTATCTATTGTAAACAAGACCTTTAAAATAATAGTATTTCTTTAATACTATTCTGCTTGTTATATCTTTAGGTATTTTAATCCTCACGTTCTCCATCCATTTTTATCTCTCTAAGTTAATTTCTCAGCTAACTTCTGCTCTTTACAAAGTCTCTCTTCAGCTGTGTTTAGTCTTCAGTTCTTTTCTATTCAGTTTTTAATTTCAGTGACTATGTTTTATTTTGAGAAGTTCTTTTTGTTTCTCCTTTAAATTCATCTTTTTTCCTCAAAGTCCTATGCTCTTCTTTTATCTTTTTAATTATTTTAAACATGCCTATTTTATAATCTCCTTCAACTATTTACTTTGTGTGCTTCTTGGATGGTAATCCTGCTGTTTATTGTGACAGCTGACTCTTCCTCATGGTGGTTAATTTCCTCAAGTGGTTTCTACCTTTTTATTATAAATTCAAGGTTGTCTTTTCTATGGGTATTCCATACACCGTAGGATGTGGAGGTGTCTCTAAAAATTGGTTTTGATTCTGCAGGAACCATGGGAGTTTTTACCAATTCTGGGCCAAGTTTTATGTTAATTTATTGTCCTATTCCATGTAATATATGAGTGAACACCCCCATCCAAAAATATGTCACAGACTTAGAATATGACTTCTTATGGAAGACTTTATTTTCAATCCATAGCTGTCAGGAGCCTATAAGTGTCCTTGATGTTTCCCTGAGATATGGGTAAAATCATTCTAGTCTCTTTTACACAGAATGGGTAGATTTTTTAGGATCCTAATTTTATTTTGTTTTACTTTATTTTATTTTAATTGAAGTATAGTTGACATACAATATTGGCTTCAGGTATACAACATAGTGGTTCAACATTTATGTATGTATATTATGAAACAATCTCCACAGTAAGTCTAGTAACCATCTGTCACCAAAGTTATTATAATATTGTTGACTATATTCCTTATGCTGTACATCACATCCCCATGAATTATTTATTTTAGGACTGAAAGTTTGTACCTCTTAATCCCCTTCACCTGTTTCTCCATTTCCCCACCCTCCACCCCTCTGGCAACCACAAATTTGTTTTTTGTATGTATGGATCTGTTTCTGTTCTGTTTTGTTTGTTAATTTGTGTTGTTTTTTAGTTTCCACATATAAGTGAAATCATACAGTTGTTGTCTTTCTCTGTCTGGCTTATTTCACTTAGCATAATACCCTCTAGGTCCATCCATGTTGTTGCAAATGGCAAGATTTCATTCTGTTTTTTATGGCTGAGTAATATTCCATTATATATATAAACATACACATTATATATACATATATATACACAGGCATACACACATCACATACATACACACACATCACATCTTCTTTATCCACTCATCTATTGTTGGAAACTTAGGTTGCTTCCATGTCTTGGCTATTATAAATAATTCTGCGATGAACATAAGGGTGCATGTATCTTTTTGAGTTAGAGTTTTCCTCTTTTCTGGGTATATGCCCAGAAGTGGGATTGCTGGATCATATGGTAACTCTATTTTTAGTTTTTTAAGGAACCTCCATACTGTTCTCCATAGTGGCTGTATCAATTTACATTCCCACCAACAGTGTAGGAGGGTTCCCTTTTCTCCACATCCTCTCTAGCATTTATTACTTGTAGACTTTTTTTTATTAATTAATTTATTTTTGCTGCGTTGGGTCTTTGTTTCTTTGTGAGGGCTTTCTCTAGTTGTGGCAAGCGGGGGCCACTCTTCATCGCGGTGCGCGGGCCTCTCACTATCGCGGCCTCGCTTGTTGCGGAGCACAGGCTCCAGACACGCAGGCTCAGTAGTTGTGGCTCACGGGCCTAGTTGCTCTGTGGCATGTGGGATCCTCCCAGACCAGGGCTCGAAACCGTGTCCCCTGCATTAGCAGGCAGATTCTCAACTACTGCGCCACGAGGGAAGCCCACTTGTAGACTTTTTGATGATGGCCATTCTGACCAGTGAGGTGATATCTCATCGTAGTTTTGATTTGCATTTCCCTGATGCTTAATGATGCTGAACATTTTTCATATGTCTGTTGGTCATCTGTATGTCTTCTTCGGACAAATGTCCATTCAGGTCCTCTGCCCATTTTTTTTTTTTTTTGTGGTACGTTGGCCTCTCACTGTTGTGGCCTCTCCCGTTGCGGAGCAGAGGCTCCGGATGCGCAGGCTCAGCGGCCATGGCTCACAGGCCCAGCTGCTCCGCGGCATGTGGGATCTTCCCAGACCGGGGCACGAACCCGTGTCCCCTGCATCGGCAGGTGGACTCTCAACCACTGTGCCACCAGGGAAGCCCCTCTGCCCATTTTTAATAGGTTTTTTTTTAATATTGAGTTGTGTAATATAGTTTGAAAGCATGATATTTCCAGCCTTGTTCTTCTCTCTCAAGATTGCTTTGGCTATTTTGTGGTTCCATACAAATTTTAGGATTATTTCTTTTAGTTCTATGAAAAATGTCATTGATATTTTGATAGGGGTTGTATTGACTCTATAGATTGCTTTGGGTAGTATGGACAGTTTAACAATATTAAGTTTTCCAATCCATGAGCATGGTATCTTTCCATTTTTCCAATCCAAGAACATGGTATATCTTTCCATTTATTTGTGTTGTCTTCAGTCTCTTTCATCAATGTCTTATAGTTTTCAGAATACAGATCTTTCACTTCCCTGGTTAAATTTATTTCTAGGTATTTTATTCTTTTGATGCAATTGTAAATGGGATTATTTTCTTATTTCTCTTTCTGGTAGATGGTTATTAGTATATAGAAATGCGACAGATTTCTATATACTAATTTTGCGTACTGCAACTTTACTGAATTCATTTATTAATTCTAATAGCTGTTTGGTGGAGTCTTTAGGTTTTTCTATGTATAGTATCATGTCATCTGCAAACAGTGATAGTTTTGCTTCTTCCTTTCCATGTTGGATGCTTTTATTTCTTTTTCTTGTATGATTGCTGTGGCTAGGACTTCCAATACTATGTTGAATAAAAGTGGCAAGAGTGGGCATCCTTGTCTTATAAACAACAGTGGTTTTAGTTCCAGTGAGATTTCAAGATGAGCAAAAGAGCTTCAAGATGGAAGGAGTTAATTTGATTATAAAATATTTCACTTCTTTTTATTGGTGTCATATGAATTTGGGGCCCTATGCTAACATTTTCAGAATTGAAAAAGGAATAAGTTCTATTAATGGTAGGGAATGTCATCCTTAAGGGGACCTTAATAATTATGCAACCCAATCCCTGCATTTTGTAAATGGGAAAACTTATGCTCAGAGTTAGTGACTTGCCTAATGTCATAGAGGGAGTCAGGAGAGAATTGGGACAAAAATTTAGGTCTTTTAACTCTTAGTCCAGTGTTATTTCTTTTTTTCTAGTATTTATGTATGTATGTATGTATGTATGTCATGCCTCGCGACTTGCAGGATCTTAGTTCCTAGACCAGGGATTGAACCCGGGCCACAGCAGTGAAAGTGCCAAGACCTAACCACTGGACCGCTAGGGAACTCCCCCAGTGTTATCTCTGATATCTCATACAAGTTGAAACTCTTTGTGTTGTTTTATATATTTATGTTCTAAATAGCTTTATTATTTTGCTAGGGCTATTATAACAAAGTACCACAAACTAGGTGGCTTAAAATGACAGAAATTTATTGTCTCACAGTTATGGAGGCTAGAAGCCTGAAATCAAGGTGTCAGCAAGGCCACGCTTCCTTTGAGATTGTGGGTAGAATCACCCCTTGTCTCTTAGCTTCTGGTGATGGCCATCGACCCTTGGTGTTCCTTGGCTAGCAGCTGCATCACTCCAATCTGTACCTTTGTCATACATGGCATTTTCCCTATGTATCTTTGTCCAGGTTTCCCTCTTCTTATAAGGATACCAGTCATGTTGAATTAGGGACCAATCTAATGACCTCATCTTAACTTGATTAAATCTACAAGGACCGTATTTATAAATAAGGTCATATTCACAGGTGCCAGCACTTAGGATTTTAGCATGTCTTTTTGGGAGACACAATTCAACTCATAATACCAGTTTTATTGAGATATCACTCACATACCATATAATTCACCCATTTAAAGTGTACAATCTATGGTTGTTAGTATATTCAGAATTGTGTAACTGTCACCACAATCTAATTTTAGAATTTCCATTCCCCCTAAAAGAAACTCCATACCCATTAGTAACCACTCCCTATTTCCTCTCTCCTGTCCCATCCCTAAGCAATCACTAATCTGCTTTTTGTCTCTATAAATATGCCTCCTCTGGACATTTTGTATAAATGGAATCATAAAGTATGTGGTCTGATGTGACTGTTCTTTCACTTAGAAAAATGTTTTCAAGGCTTATCCGTGTTGAAGCATGTATCAGTACTTCATTCCTTTTTTTTTTATAGCTGGATAATGTTCCCTTGTATGATGGATATATATATATATATTTTGTCTATCCATTCATCCGTTGATGGACATTTGAGTTTCCACTTTTGGGCTATATGGATAATGCTACTGTGAACAGTTGTCTGCAAACTTTTGTGTGGACATATGTTTTGGTTTCTCTTAGGTATATAACTAGGAGTGGAATTGCTGGGTCATATGACAACTATATTTAACCTTTTGAGGTATTGCCAGATGGTTTTTCATAGTGGCTGTACCATTTTACATTTCCACCAGAAATGTATGAGGGTTCCAATTTCTCCATAGATTCCCCAACACTTGTTATTATTTATCTTTTATATTGTATCCTAGTGGGTATGAAATGGTATTTTATTGTGGTTTTAATTTGCATTTCCCTAATGACTAATGATGTTGAGTGTCTTTTCATGTGTTAATGAAAAGCCCTTTGTATATCTTCTTTGGAGAAATGTCTATTCAGGTCATTTGACCATACTTTAAATTGAGTTATTTGACTTTTTATTGTTGAGTTATAAGATTTTTTAAATAGTCTGGATTTTTTATAGTTATAGATTTTTTAAATAGATACAAATCCCTTATCAGATATATGATTTGCAAATATTTTCTCCCATTCTGTTGATTCTCTTTTCACTTTTTTCACAGCATCCTTTGAAGCACACATGTTTTAAATTTTGATGAAGTCCAAATTATCTACTTTTGTTGTTGTTGTTGCCCATGCTTTTGGTGTCATATCTAAGAATCTTTTGCAAAATCTGAGGTCGTGAAGATTTGCCTCAATGTTCCCTTCTAAAGAGTTTTGTAGTTTTAGTTCTAACATTTAGGTCGTTGATCCTTTTTTTAAAAAATATTTATTTATTTATTTATTTGGCTGTGCTGGGTCTTAGTTGTGGCATGTGGGATCTAGTTCCCTGACCAGGGATTGAACCCAGGCTCCCTGCCTAGGGAGTAAGGAATCTTAACCACTGGCCCACCAGGGAAGTCCCCGTTGATCCATTTTGAGTTAGTTTTTGTGTAGGATGTGAGGTAAGGGTCCAACTTTATTCTTTTGCATAAGGCTATCCAGCCATCCCAGTACCATTTATTGAAAAGGGTATTTTTCCTAACTGAACGGTCTTGGCACCCTTGATCCTAGACATATGGTTTTATTTCTGGTCTCGTGGTTCCATTCCTCTGATCTATATGTCTATCCTGCACCACTACCAGACTGTCCTGATTGCTGTTACTTTTTAGTAAGTTTTGAAATCAGGAAATGTGACTCCTCCTACTTTGTTCTTCCTTTTCAATGTTGTTTTGGCTGTTCTGGGAAACTTGCAATTCCATATTAATGTTAGAATCAGTTTCTAAATTTCTACATAGAAATCAGCTGGGATTCTGATAGGGATTCTGTTGAATATGTAGATTAATTTGGGGAATATTGTCATCTTAACAATATGAATTCTTCCAATCCATGAACATGGGGTGAATGTTTTTCCATTTATTTAGCTCTCCAGTATCCTTCAACAATGATGTGTAGTCTTCAGAGTATAAGTTTTTCACTTCTTTTAAAATTTATTCCTAAATATTTTATTCTTTTTGATGCTATTGTAAATATAATTGCTTTCTTAATTTCATTCTTTGATTGTTCATCAAGATGCAGTTGGTTTTTGTATATTCATCTTGTACCCTGCAACCTTGCTGAACTTGTTTATTAGTTATAATAATTTTTTTAGTGGATTCTTTAGTGTTCTATATACAAGATCATGTCATCTGAAAGTAGAGATAGTTTTACTTCTTCCTTTCCAATCTGGGTGCCTTTTATTTCTTGCCTGATTGACTGGACTAGAGTCACGAGTATGATGTTGAATCGAATTGGTGAAAGCAAGCATCCTCGTCTCATTCCTGACCTGAGAGGGAAAGCTTTTAGTCTTTCAGTATTAAGTATGATGTTAACCGTAGGTTTTGGATCTCTCCTTAAACTAGTCTCAACTGATCAATCCAACTTTTTCCTCACTACCAACCTTTGCATGCCTGTTTGCCCAACTCCCCAATCCCAGCCTTGCTCACAAAGACCCATTGGTCTAAATAGCCTGATTTTTAAAATCCTTTTCTTTACATGCCCTATTTTATTTTTGCCTCTGCACCCACTGCTCATACAGTTACAGAGAATGCTCCATTTCCTCCAATATTATAGCTCATACACTTCCTCAAGATGAAGCTCCATTTCCCAGATTATTGCACCATCACCTCCCCCAACAGACAGAAGTGGACACACATACATGTGTGGACACACACACATCATTGTAGTTCCCAGAGTCCCCATTTCCTAAGTGCTTGAAGCTAATTTACATTATGTTTCCACTCATACCACTTTGTAAATGTTCTTTTGTTATTTCAGTTATCTTTATCTTGACTCCACCGACTACACTATAGCGTTCTACAGAGGAAAGACCAAGAACTCTGTACTTTAATATCATCCACAAAAGGGGTAGACACAGAGGCTTATAGGAGCCAAAGGTGCTTGGCAAAAGATGACTTCAGTCAAATTTTGTTCTCTCAGAAGGAACCCCTCTTCTTTGCGCACCTGTATGAAAATCAGAGACTGCCTGATGCAACTCATAGCTCTGTTAGTGCCCCATTTCCACTTTCAAGCCATTTATCTCCTCTCCTCTTCCTTATACTGGCTGATTTTCAGAGGGAGGTAATTGGCTCCATCAATTTTTATAGCTTAATGAAAGTCTCAACCATGTTTACCTGCTTTCCTTCCAGGGTAAATGCATCATAAGCCAAGGCAAAGTCATTCCAACAGCCCTTGTTTAAAAAATGTATGATTTTTATCTTGTCCCCATTAAAGCGATACAGTCCACTAGCTATGACCTCAAACATGACCTTCTTTAAAAATGAATGCCTCTCCGTGTGAAATGTTCATTCTTGAGGCCAGGCCCATGCTGGGGTTTGAGGACGTCTAATAAAGGTCCCAGATTCCTGAGCACAGTGCCTGCTGTTGTTTTCTTTCCTGGTGCATTTGCCTGTTTTTTGTACTTTACTGCAACTAAAATATTGACATCTTCCTGCCTCACCCCCCAATTAACTATGGCAAATGCCATGGAATGAAGATCCTTTGCAATAAGCATACCACAGATAACAGAGAGTGGGGCTTGGTCTTGCTGCCTTAACAGCTGAAAAGGAAGGCTGCATACCAGCTTCAGTAGAAAAATGTTTTTATTAGGTACTTGCTGAGCACATAGCCTGTGTCTGGCATGTGGGAGTGGATAGGCAAGTAAATACATAGTTGCTGCTCTAGAAGAATTTACAGTCTCGCTAGGGTGGCAAGACTAACATATCTCAAACAGAAAGCTAATAAGTTAGAAGTAGTTTGTGATAACTGCTAAAACTAGGGCAGGGGAGCATACCATCAGTATGACTTGGAGTCAAGGAAGGCCTTTGAGAGAAGGTGAACTCTTAAGTTTGACTTCAAAGGCTTTCGGTGGACAGAGGAGAGAGAGGGATGCAAAGAAACTAACATGAGGTTGACAATATAAGGAGACTGACTAATTGGGTCGAAGGTCTATACCAGGAGCCATTTGGAGAAAACAGTAAAATAGGGTAAGTCTAGATTGGGGTACACGTGCTGCAAACTCAAAATTTCCAGTACTAAACTCATCTCCTTCCTCTCCCCATAGCCTTTCAAGTTTCTTCTCCTGTGTTCTGTATCTCAGTGAATGACTTTGCCAACCACCCAGAGTTCTGTGCCCTAAATCAAGGACTCATCCTTGACAACTTTTTTCCCTCTCTCATATTCAGTCAATAACCAAGTCCTGTTCATCTTATCTTCTAAGTATCTCTTGAATCTCTCCACTATTCTCCATTTCCATCACTGCACCATAGACTACCACTCACCCCTGTCATTTCTGTGTTGCACTACTGCGATTACCTCACTGGTCTCCCTGCCGCTACTCTTGTCCCCTCCTCCAGTCAGTTCTCTACATTGCAGCCGGAGTGTGCTTTTTAAAGCATAAATCTGATCATGTCACTTCCCTGCCCAAAAGCCTTCAGTGGCTTCCCATTGCCTAAAGAAACTCTAAATTTCTTAACAAATTTTAGAAAATCTTTTACGACCTGGCATCTGTCCACTTGCCCAACCTCATTTTTTTTAAACCAGACCTCTCTCTCTTTTACACTAATACTCCAACCATAATGGACTTGGTTCAGTTCCCTGTATGTACCCTACTCAAAGCCTCATAGCTTTAGCCTACTGTATGGGTTTCTACTGTCTGGAACGCCCATCTACCCACATACTGCCAGACTAACTCATCCTTCTAGTCTCAGCGGAAATTTCCCCTCCCCTGGGAAGTCTTCCCAACTCCACCCCCACTCCCAAGTCCAGGAGAAATGTTCTTCCATCATAGTCTCACAGCTCCTTGACAGGTTAACTCTTTACAGAATGCATCACACATTATTGCAATTGCTGCTTTAGTTGTGAATCTTCCTATATTAGCCCATAAGCTCAGTGCAGACAGGGTCCATCTTGCCTACCACTGTATCCTCGTGTGTAGCCTGCTGCCTAAAATATAGTAAGTTTTTAAAAAATATCTGCTGAGTGAGAGTGAATGAATCACACCATACATCAGAGCTTATACTACCTTTCAAAAAGCTTGACAAAATATAGTGACAATGCAAAACTTTGCCATAATTCCTTCATTTTACTTTTTTATTTTATGTCTTCTTAAAGGGATACACTATTTTTAACATCTTTATTGGAGTATAATTGCTTTACAATGTTGTGTTAGTATCTGCTGTATAACAAAATGAATCAGCTATACATATATCCCCATATCCCCTCCCTCTTGCGTCTCCCTCCCACCGTCCCTATCCCACCCTTCTAGGTGGTCACAAAGCATCGAGCTGATCTCCCTGTGCTATGTGGCTGCTTCCCACTAGCTATCTAGTTTACATTTGGTAGTGTATATATGTCCATGCCACTCTCTCACTTTGTCCCAGCTTACCCTTCCCCCTCCCCATATCCTCAAGTCCATTCTCTATGTCTGCGTCTTTATTCCTGTCCTGCCCCTAGGTTCTTCAGAACCATTTTGTTTTAAGATTCCATATATATGTGTTAGCATACGGTATTTTTCTCTTTCTGACTTACGTCTCTCTGTATGAGAGACTCTAAGTCCATCCACCTCACTACAAATAACTCAGTTTCATTTCTTTTTATGGCTGAGTAATATTCCATTGTATATATGTGCCACATCTTCTTTATCCATTTATCTGTCTATGGACACTTAGGTTGCTTCCATGTCTGATCTTGGAAAATATTTGCAAATGCCAAGGGCATGATTATATATTAGATATTTGGTCAAGATGATTATGGCTGAAAATCTTGCCAATTATTCCGTAGGGAGGACCATCCTTTTGATTTGTAATTATGGTTACCTAACTTCTGCAAAGATCCACGAGGGAAATTAAAAAACAAAAGACACTTAAAAATAAGAGATGACACATTTTAAACTTATATAGTCAACTAAGGCACGGGCTCTCTCCCTTCTCAGCTATTTGTCATTCATGAACCTCAAGATATTTTACTGAGAAGAGGCTGTTTTCTTTGTATGATGGGCGCACTGGCAGGAGGCTGGAACACAGGAAGACACAGATGAGAAGTGAGAGACCATTAAGAGCCAATTTCAGCAAGTGCACATTCTAACCTCAAGAACTTCTAAATTCCGTGAGTTTCTTTTTCTTTTTTTTTTTTTTTTTTTTTTGCGGTACGTGGGCCTCTCACTGTTGTGGCCTCTCCCGTTGCGGAGCACAGGCTCCGGACGCGCAGGCTCAGCAGCCATGGCTCACGGGCCCAGCCGCTCCGCGGCACGTGGGATCCCCCCAGACCGGGGCACGAACCTGCGTCCCCTGCATCGGCAGGTGGACTCTCAATGACTGCGCCACCACGGAAGCCCTTGTGAGTTTCATTTTTAATGAAAAGGGGGGGCCAACTTCAAGCTCTGGAGAAAGAGTCCTGCCTTTTCAACCACCAGGCAGATCAGGAGGGTTACAGGGTAGCTTTCCAGTCAGGCCTCTTTGGCCTCAGTTCCAGCTCTTAGACAACAGCCGCTGGCTGGAAGAAGATCTTGGATTCCTGAGCCTGTGGTCTATAGTAAGGAAGTCACATCATGGTTGACAGAGAAGGGGGCCCTGCCTCCAGCTCTTCTGGGAAAGGCCGATTGAATATGCCAACTCATTCCAAATGCCATGTCTCAAAGCTCCTCCCTAATATCCAGGGTAGCCTACTGCCCTTTAGAAGACAAAAGTCAGCCTCCAGTTAAACAACATGTGAGCTGAACACTAGGTAGTGCTTCATGACGCCAAACTGGACAGCTTAGAAAGAGAGCCTGCCTTCCTCTGCCCGTTCTCCTCAGTCGCCTGTCTGCTCCCAAGAGATCTTCTCTTTAGATGAACAAAAAAATTGCACATAAAAGGAAGAAGTTATATATCATGTGGCATCAGGGTGTCATCAGGTAGACCCAGAAAAAAGTAACCTTGGAAACACAAGGAGAATGTCAGTAAGCAGGCCTAGTTTTTATAGACATTCTGAGTCTTCCAGGAACCCAGGACCCTTATAATGCCCCTTACTGTCCATAGCCCCCAACTATGGCCTCTAACCTAAGCTGACTCTCCCCAGAAGTGCCCTATACTCTGAGTAATTTGTTACCCAGGTCAATAGAAAACCAGTACACTCCACCAACCCTCCATTGTTCTTCAAAATTTCTCTATCCTATTTTCTTTGGTAGGTGACTGTATTAGTTTCCTCGGGCTGTTGTAACAAAGTTCCACAAATGGGGTGGGTTGGCCCAACAGAAATTTATTACCTCAGTTCTGGAGGCCAGAAGTCCAAAAATGAGGGGTCAGCAGGGCCCTGCTCCCTCTGAAGGTGCTAGTGAAGGATCCTCTTCCAGCCTTCTCTTTAGCTTTTGGTGGTTCCTTGGCTTGTGGCAGCAAAACTCCAGATGGTGTTCTTCCTGTGTTCATGTCTGTCTCTTCACATGGTTTTCTTTTTATAAGGATGCCAGTCATGTTGGATCAGGGGCCCATCCTACTCCTGTATGACCTCATCTTACCCTAAGTAATAACATCTGCAACAATGCTAATTCCAAATAAGGTCACATTCTGAGGTGCTGGGGGTTAGGGCTTCAACATAAGAGTTTTTGAAGGATATAGTTCAACCCATAACAGGTTCTTTGTAGCTCAGTAAGATTTTAATGACTTAAAATGGCTCATTATCCCTGTAAATATATTTATATTTCAAAAGACACCTTCCCTACTTTCGCTGAAAGTACTGACTGTGAGGAAAGGCCTGGAAACCATCATTCTAGAAGCTTGGAGAACTGGAAGCCACCCAGTCTGGAGAGCTTCAGAGATGCTAAGTGTCCTTGGAGACAAAGGCTTAGTATCTTTAGGCAGAGAAGAGGGAAATTCCAGGAAAAAGAATATACAATGGGGAATTATTGTTTAATGGGTGCAGAGTTTGTTTGGTGTGATGAAAAGAATTCTGAAATTGGATGGTGGTGATGGTTGAACAACAATGTGAATGTACTTAATGCCACTGATCTGTACACCTAAAAATGATTCCAGTGGTAAATTTTCTGTTATGTATATTTTGCCACAATAATTTTTAAAAAGGAAAGAAACAAAAAAGGAAACTCCATGTGACTTTCCCTGAAGTGGTTTGGAATTGTGGGTGGGGAGGGAGAGTGAGGCCCACAGTCAGGAATGAGAGTAGAATACAGAATCCCAAGGGGGATCTCAGTCACCCCTGACTCAGAGGGGAGTCAGGAATTACACACTAAGGATGGTGACTGTGAGATTGCTGTAAGGTTCTGTGGCCTCTGTAATACCTTAATATTATTTATTTTATTAGTGAATAGTAATGGTAATAACTAACAATTGTTGAACACTTACTAAGTGCCAGGCACTGTGCTAAGCACTTGTCTAATTCATTTAATTTTGATTTTTGTAACACCTGTAAGGAAGGTACTATTATTACTCACCATTTACAGAGAAATTGAATCTCAGAGATGTTAAATAATTTACCAGAGATCACACAGCTGGGAAGTGGTGGATTTGGAGTCCGTGTTGGTAATTTATATAGGAAATTGTCCATTTTATTTAGGTCTTCAATTTAGGTACAGATCAAGACTTTTTTTGGCGTTTAAATTGTAGGGCAGTTTTTAAAGGAATTATAAATTACACAAGAAATACATGAGTATATTCTTCTTATAGTAATGAAAATATTATTTATTATCTCTTTGTTGATCATAATTTCCACCTCCTTTTCCCAGAAGTAACCACTACTATCCGTTTGGTTGTATACTTCCAGAACTTTTTCTATTCATTACATTTAAATATTGCTTTCTTGAAGCTTTGATAGAATGCGTCAATAAAACCACTGGGACTTTTTGGGGGTATTAAAAAATTTTGGATGCTATTAAAATTTCTTTAATGGTTTTTGGTCTATTCAAGATTCTCTGTTTATTCCTGGGCCAATTTTGGTAATTTGTATTTTCCCTGAATGTGTCCATTTTTTTAAGGTTTCAAATTAATTGGTATTAGGTTGTACATAATATGTATTCTCTTGTAATTTTTAGTCCCCAATTTATCTCTAGTTATACCCTTACGTTCATGATATTGCTTCTTTTGCTTTCTCTCTTTTTAAAAAAATAGTCATATTTGCCAAAGTTTTGTTTACATTATTAATTTTTAAAATTTAGTTTTTTTAAATAACAGTGTACATTTTATTTAAAATCAAGGCAGTAAGGTCTTGCAGGGTGTCCACTGCACAACTCCAGGAGGAACCCTTGAAGTTGAACAATGTGGCTGTCTTAAAATATTCTTTTTTATAGTTCAGTTTTGAACTATAGTTGATTTACAATATTATACAAGGTATGATATATATATATGAATATTAGCTATAAAAATAATGAAATAATGCCATTTGCAGCAACATGTATGGATCTAGAGATTATCATATTAAGTGAAGTAATTCAGACAAAGACAAATATCATATGGTATCACATATGTGGAATCTAAAAAAATGATACAAGGAATGTATTTACAAAACATAAACAGATTCAGAGACATAGAAAACAAACTTATGGTTACCAAAGGGGAAAGTGGGGGCATAAATTAGGAGAATGGGATTAACATATACACACCACTATATATAAAATGGATAAATGACAAGGATTTACTGTATAGCACAGGGAACTATATTCAATATCTTGTAGTAACCTATAATGGAAAAGAATCTGAAAATAATATATATTATATTTAATAATACTATTTAAATAAATATATTTAAAATACATTATCCATATTTGTTTACATTATTAATTTTTTCAGATTACTCACTTTTGGGTTTTTTATTATCTAGCTTATTGAATTTTATTCTATATTTTACAAATGTATGTTTTTATCTACATATATAATTTTTTCATTTTACCTTCATTGGATTTATTTTATTGTTTTCTTTCTACCTTCTTGAGTTGAAAGCTTAGTTCATTTATTTTCAATATTTACTTCTAATGCATGCATTTAAGACTAAATTTATTTTTGAGTACTATTTGGCCACATATCTAAGTTTTTTTGGTAATTTTTATTGAAGTATAACATACATATAGCAAACTGTACAAATCAAAAGTGTACATCTCAATTAATTTTCACAAACTGAACACACCTGTGTAACCAGCACCCTGGTCAAGAAACAAAATGACCAGCATCTCAGGAGCCCCCTCTTGTGCCCCTTCCAGTGGTTGGTGCCCCATCACCAACGACTCCCCTCCAAGAGTAACCTCTATCCTAATTTATAACGCTGTATAGATTAGTGTTGCCTGTTTTTGAACTTTATGTGAATGGAATGATACAGTATAGACTCGTTTGAACCTGGATTTTTTCACTTAACATTATGTCTGTAAGATTCATTGATGTGAGTAATGGTTCATTATCCTTGCTGCATAGTATTTCATTGTGTAAATATACTACAGTTAATTTATTTATCCATTCTATTATTGATTATATTTGGATTTTTTCCATCCAGTTTTTAGCAATAACAAATAAAGCTGATTTGAACCTTCTTGTACATCTATTTAGGTAAACATATGCATGCATTTCTGTTGGGTATATACATAGGAGTGGAATTGCTGGATCATAGGGTATGTATGTGTTCAGCTGTTTCATCCCAGTTTTCCTAAGTATTTACACTCTTTTTAGCAGTGTATGAGATTTCCATTTGCTCTGCATACCTCACTTGCTATTTTTAGCCATTCTGGTGAATATGCGATGGTTATGTAATGGTGGTAGCTGTGATTTGTGTTTCCATGATGATTCATGAAGTGGAGCACCCATTCCTAATGCTTTGAGATTAGTTCTGTTCTAAATATAATTCCCATTTTACTTATACTTTACTTTTTAAATTTTTTAAATAGATCTTTATTGGAGTATAATGGCTTCACAATACTGTGTTATTTACTTATACTTTAAGAGTTATTTAGAATTGTGTTCTTTAATAATTTCCAGGTATAAAGTGGTTTTTTTTCTTTTTAAAGAATCAATTTTATTTATTTATTTATTTTTGGTTGCATTGAGTCTTCGTTGCTGCATGCAGGCTTTCTCTAGTTGTGGTGAGTGGGGGCTACTCTTCATTGTGGTGCGCGGGCTTCTCGTTGCGGTGGCTTCTCATTGCGGTGGCTTCTCTTGTTGTGGAGCATGGACTCTAGGCACGCAGACTTCAGTAGTTGTGGCACTTGGGCTCAGTAGTTGTGGCTCATGGGCTCTAGAGCACAGGCTCAGTAGTTGTGGCACATGGGCTTAGTTGCTCTGTGGCATGTGGGAATCTTCCTGGACCAGGGATCAAACTGGTGTCCCCTGCATTGGCAGGCGGATTCTTAACCACTGCACCACCAGGGAAGTCCCAGGTATAAAGATTTTAGGGAACTATCTTTTTGTAGTTGATTTCCAATTTTATTGCATTAAGAACAATGGACATGGCCTACAGGACATTATGTTTTTGGAATTTGATATTTCCTTATGGTCTAATGAATGGTCATTTTTTGGTGAATATTTGTGTATGTTTAAAAAGAAGATATATTCTCTATTTGTTGAATGCGAATTTCTATATATTAATTGTGTTATTCAATTTTTCTTTTTTTCCCCAAATGATTTTTTTCTTTTTTAAATTGAAGTTTAGTTGACTTACAATATTATATTAGTTTCAGGTGTACAATGTAGTGATTTGTGATTTTTATACATTACAAAATGATCACCATGATCAATCTAATTACCACCTGTCACCATAAAAAGTTATTGACTATATTCCCTATGCTTTACATTATATCCCTGTGACTTATTTATTTATAACTGGAAGTTTGTACCTCTTAATCTCCAACTATTTCACTCATCCCTGCACCTCCCTTCCCTCTGGCAACCACCAGTTTGTTCTCTGTATCTATGAGTCCGCTTGTGTTTGGTTGTTTATTTGTGTTGTTTTTTAGATTTCACATATAAGTGAGATAATACAGTATTTGTTTCTCTCTGACTTATTTCACTTAGCATAATATCCTCTAGGTCCACCCATGTTGCTGCAAATGGAAGGATTTCATTTTGTTTTATCACTGAGTAATATTCCAATTTTTCTTTATTCTTACTTTTTCTCTACTTGATCTCTCAATTTCTTAGAGAAATATGTTAAATTCTCCTATTGTGATGTGACTTACATAAAGCATGATTTCTTATACATTTATCAGTTTATGTGTCTATATTTTCAACCTCTGTTCATAAGTGCAGAAAGGTTCATAACTGTTATATCTTTTTAGTGGAGTGTTCTCTCTTTTTATCAAAATGATGTTTCTCTCTTTGATTCTGAATTCTTTTTACCTTGAATTTATATTTTATCTGCTCTTAATATTGCAACACCGGTTTTCTTTTTGTTATCATTTGTCTGGTGTTAGCTTTTTCTAACTCTTTATTTTCAATGCATGAGTCATTTTGTTTTAAGTGTCTCTCTTGCACATAACATCTAGTTGGATCATTTTTACTGTCTTTTAATATATAAGTTTAATTCATTCACATTTAGTGTGATCACTGATGTGTATAGGGTTATTCCTGTTTTCTTATTTTCTGTTATGAAGCTATCATGCTTTCACTTTCTTATTTTTTTTTTCCCTTTCTGCTTCCTGTTGAATGGATTGAGACTTTTTTATTCCCCCCTCTTTCAAGGTGGAAAATTATACATTTTATTTCTATGTTTTATTAATCACCCTTAAATTTTTAACAGACACATAAAGTTATATTTTTTCTAACACTAGACTTAGTAAGTATCTAATTCATCTTCCTGAGAAGATAATAACTTTAGCATGTTTCTACTACCCTCTTCTCTCCATTCCCAATTCTCATATTGATAGTTTTGGATTTGAATCTCACTACTTCCTCTTGGATTCAATTTTCTTCTTTCTGTAATATATCCACCATTCAGTGTGGGTTTGTGGTAGGTAACATTTCTGAGTCTTTGTGTGGCTGAAAATGTCTTTATTTTACCCCTCTTCTTGATAGAGTTCTAGGTTCAGAATTATTTACCCTTAACAATATGAAGTGCTCCTTGTTTTCTTGCATCCCATGTTGCAGATGGAAGTCTGATGTCAACTTGATTTCTCATTCCTTTCTGGTAATCTGACTTCTCTTTCTGCTTGTTGGTAACTTTTAGCACTTTATCCTTGGTTTCTGAAATTGTGTTACAATGTGTCTAAGTGTGTGTGTGTGTGTGTGTGTGTGTGTGTGTGTGTTTATTCTGCTTGGCACTTGTTGGGACTTTTCAATCAAAGATTCATTATCATTCTTCAATTCTGGGAAAATTTTGGCTATTATTTATTCAAATATTGCTTCCTCTCTATTTTGTTCTATTCTTTTGGAACATCTATTAGACTGATATTAAAACTTCTGAGTCTAAAAAAAAAAAAAAACTTCTGAGTCTGACTTCTATGTCTTTGTAGTTTTGTACTTTCTGTCTTCTTAACTCTTTGGCTTCTACTGGATAATTTCCCAGTTCAATTTTGCAGCTTATTTGCTTTTCATGTAAATCTAATCTGCTGTTTAGCCCATCTGTTGAGATATTTATTTCAATAGTTTTATTTTAATTTTCAAGATCTCTAATTAGCTTTAAAAATAATCTTCAGTTCTTATTCAAAACCATTTACTCCTGGTTTCTGGATGTAATATCCTTCTATATCTCTCTGAGAGAACAAACCAAACTTATGTGAAGCTCTTATTGTGATTTTCTTATTAATTTTGCTTCCTCTAACTTAAATTCTTTCACTTATTGAGTTTGTTCTTTCTCTCTCTTTTTTTATAACATCTTTTTTGGAGTATAATTGCTTTACTTTGTTGTGTTAGTTTCTGCTGTATAACAAAATGAATCAGCTATACATATACATATATCCCCATATCGCTTCCCTCTTGTGTCTCCCTCCCACCCTCCCCATCCCACTCCTCTAGGTGGTCACAAAGCACCGAGCTGGTCTCCCTGTGCTATGAGGCTTCTTCCCACTAGCTATCTATTTTACATTTGGTGGTGTATATATGTCTGTGCCACTCTCTCACTTCATCTCAGCTTACCCTTCCCCCTCCCCGTGTCCTCAAGTCCATTCTCTACTCCCTGTCCTGCCCCTAGGTTCTTCAGAACCATTTTCTTTTAAGATTCCATATATGTGTGTTAGCATACGGTATTTGTTTTTCTCTTTCTGACTTACTTCACTCTGTATGAGAGACTCTAAGTCCATCCACCTCACTACAAATAACTCAATTTCATTTCTTTTTATGGCTGAGTAATATTCCATTGTATATATGTGCCACATCTTCTTTATCCATTCATCTGTCGATGGACACTTAGGTTGCTTCCATGTCCTGGCTATTGTAAACAGTGCTTCAATGAACATTGTGGTACATGACTCTTTTTGAATTATGGTATTTTCAGGGTGTATGCCCAGTAGTGGGATTGCTGGGTCATATGGTAGTTCTATTTTTAGTTTTTTAAGGAACCTCCATACTGTTCTCCATAGTGGCTGTATCAATTTACATTCCCACCAACAGTGCAAGAGGGTTCCCTTTTCTCCAGACCCTCTCCAGCATTGAGTGTTTGTAGATTTTTTGATGATGGTCATTCTGACCGATGTGAGGTGATACCTCATTGTAGTTTTGATTTGCATTTCTCTAATAATTAGTGATGTTGAGCATCCTTTCATGAGTTTGTTGGCAATCTGTATATCTTCTTGGGAGAAATGTCTGTTAAGGTCTTCTGCCCATTTTTGGATTGGGTTGTTTGTTTTTTTGATATTGAGCTGCAATGAGCTTCTTGTATATTTTGGAGGTTAATCCTTTGTCAGTCGCTTCATTTGCAAATATTTTCTCCCCTTCTGAGGGTTGTCTTTTCGTTCTGTTTATGGTTTCCTTTGCTGTGCAAAAGCTTTTAAATTTCATTAGGTCCCATTTGTTTATTTTGTTTTTATTTCCATTTCTCTAGGAGGTGGGTCAAAAAGGATCTTGCTGTGATTTATGCCAGAGTGTTCTGCCTACGTTTTCCTCTAAGAGTTTTATAGTGTCTGGCCTTGCATTTAGGTCATTAATCTATTTTGAGTTTATTTTTATGTATATTGTTAGGGAGTGTTCTAATTTCATTCTTTTACATGTAGCTGTCCAGTTTTCCCAGAACTACTTATTGAAGAGGCTGTCTTTTCTCCATTGTATATTCTTGCCTCCTTTATCAAAAATAAGGTGACCATATGTGCATGGGTTTATCTCTGGGCTTTCTATCCTGTTCCATTGATCTATATTTCTGTTTTTGTGCCAGTACCATACTGTCTTGATTACTGTAGCTTTGTAGTATAGTCTGAAATCCGGGAGCCTGATTCCTCCAGCTCTGTTTTTCGTTCTCAAGATTGCTTTGGCTATTCGGGGTCTTTTGTGTTTCCATACAAATTGTGAAATTTTTTGTTCTAGTTCTGTGAAAAATGCCATTGGTAGTTTGATAGGGATTGCATTGAATCTGTAGATTGCTTTGGGTAGTATAGTCATTTTCAATGTTGATTCTTCCAATCCAAGAACATGGTATATCTTTCCATCTGTTTGTATCATCTTTAATTTCTTTCATCAGTGTCTTCTAGTTTTCTGCATACAGGTCTTTTTTCTCCTTAGGTAGGTTTATTCCTAGGTATTTTATTCTTTTTGTTGCAATGGTAAATGGGAGTGTTTCCTTAATTTCTCTTTCAGATTTTTCATCATTAGCATATAAGAATGCCAGAGATTTCTGTGCATTAATTTTGTATCCTGCTACTTTACCAGGTTCATTGATTAGCTCTAGTATTTTTCTGGTAGCATCTTTAGGATTCTCTATGTATAATATCATGTCATCTGCAAACAGTGAGAGCTTTACTTCTTCTTTTCCAATTTGTATTCCTTTTATTTCTTTTTCTTCTCTGATTGCTATGGCTAAAACTTCCAAAACTATGTTGAATAAGAGTGGTGATAGTGGGCAACCTTGTCTTGTTCCTGATCTTAGTGGAAATGGTTTCAGTTTTTCATCATTGAGAACGATGTTGGCTGTGGGTTTCTCTCTCTTTTTTATAATTGGAGTAAAATTGCTTTACAATGTTGTGTTAGTTTCTGCTGTACAATGAAGTGAATCAGCTATATGTATACCATATCCCCTCCCTCTTGGACCTCCCTCCCACCTCCCCCCATCCCACCTTCTCTTTAATGGTGTGAGTTTTCCTTAAATGTTTGACAGTTCTTGCCTCTGTTTGCACAATCTGGCTTACGTACTAGGTGGAAGTTGCTACTGTTTGCTGCGACTATTTTAGAGGAGAGTAGATCTTGCTGGCTGGAGGACATGGCTAGCTATTCTTTTGGCTGTGGGTGCTCTCTATTACTCTCAGGTTTGCTAGTCTCATGAATATGGTTGGCAGACTGAGTAAATAAAAGAATTCCCAGTTAAATCTCACATCAATTACTCTTTTTGTTTTTTTCTAAATTGAAGTATAGTTGATTTACAATATTGTGTTAGTTTCAGCTGTACAGCAAAGTGATTCAGTTGTAAATATATATATGTACATATATATTCTTTTTCAGATTCTTTTCCATTATAGGCTATTACAAGATATTGAGTATAGTTCTGTGTGCTCTACAGTAGGTGCTTGTTGTTTATCTGTTTTATGTATAGTAGTGTGTATCCATTAATCCCATACTCCTAATTTATCCCCCCCTTTCCCCTTTGGTAACCATAAGTTTGTTTTCTATGTCTGTGAGTCTGTTTCTGTTTTTTAAATAAGTTCATTTGTATCATGCTTTTAGATTCCACATATAAGTGATATCACATGATATTTGTCATTCCTTGAGTTACTTCACTTAGTACGATAATCTCTAGGTCCATCCATGTTACTGCAAATGGCATTATTTCATTCTTTTTAAAGGCTGAGTAATATTCCATTGCATATATATACACTACATCTTCTTTATCCATTCATCTCTCAGTGGACATTTAGTTTGCCTCCATGTCTTGGCTAAGTAATGACGTTTTAAAATATAAGTATGTCCCATATATTGCATGTTAAAGTCTTATAGTGTTAGAATTTTTGAATTTAAATTTGAATTTCAGACAAACAATAAATTCTTTTTTAGTTTAAGTATGTCCCATGCAATATATGGGGCATAGTTATGGGGGAAAAAGTTCATTGCTTACCTGAAATTCAAATTTAACTGGGTGTCCTGTAATTTGTCTGACAATCTTATACCTAAAGCATTGATGTCTGTTGGATTCAAGCTCCTATACTCATGGCTCCCACCTGGATGCAGACACTACTGTTGTTTGTTGCTACTTCCTGGCCTGTGGAGGGAGGAGGTGGGAGGGCTCTTCCTGTTTCCACCACCTGAGGGCATGAAGCATCCTTTGTACTGCTCTCATCTACCACAGCAGAGTTTTACTGCCTGTGTTGTGCTCTAGTTTCTCTCTTTAACACCATCCCACCTGCTTTATCTCTTTCAAGGATTCCTCTATATTTCAATGGTTTTGGTGCTGGATAGAGAGATTGCTGCATGTATTAGGTCTTACATCTTGAAATCACTGATCCTGCACCTTTATTACCAGATGATACTGTTTCTATTTCCTGGCATGATCATTTGTTTCTGGTTGTTTGAGGTCTTCTGGAAGGAAGAAACTAGGTATTTGTGTCACCCTAGCAGCTGGGCTCTAGGGGTTAGCAGAACTCCATGAAAGACAATGCAAGGTGACATTTGGGGAGGAGAGGAGCAAGACATCTAAGATCTGTGGCAAAGGAAGTAAAGAGATTGTGCCTCTACAGGCAATGGAATCAGTGATGTGGGTTTGAATGCTGGTCACCACTTACTAGCTTTGTGACCTTGGAGTGGTTATTTATCTCCTCTGGACTTCAGTTTCCTCATCTGTAAATGGGGATATTACCTATTTTCCTGATTCTAACATTTTCACACCTCCATATTCAATATGTATCTTACATAATCAGTGTATAGGATTCATATAGGATTTATTAAATTAAAATGAATCTTGGGATTTCCCTTGTGGTCCAGTGGATAGCACTCGGCACTCCCAATGCAGGGGGCCTGGGTTCAATCCCTGGCCAGGAAACTAGATGCCGCATGCCACAACTAAAAGATCCCGCAGGCAGCAATGAAGATCCCACGTGCCACAACTAAGACCTGGCCCAGTCAAGTGAATAAATAAATAAATATTAAAAAAATCAAGTGAATCTTAAAATTACTGGCATCTTGAAATCAGGGTACTGTTGCCTATTTAACAGAGTTTTGTAAAGATTCAGTGAGGTAATGCATGTGAAGTGCTAGCTGAGTGCCTGGCCCATTGGTAAGTATTCAGTGGGTGTTAGACACTGTCCATGAGAGCATGGGAAACTGGACTGAGACAGAATGGATCCTGGGGCTTAAGAGGAAAAAGGCCTCTGTGTACCCTGACAATGACAAATAATAAGAATTTTGTATGCTATGACAAGCGTATGGGGTAATCCTTTTGATTGGGGGCAGGGGCTGCAGTGGTCCTCTAATAATAATAAAATCAGGCTAGCTTTGCCTGAGGGCTCTGCATCGGTATATTCTGTTTAATATATACTTCCTAGTAGTTACATCATTACTAAGCATAAGGAACTATATTAGTCACTTTCTGGACAAGTGACCAATCAGGAACAACTGCCCCTACTCTGGTCTATGGATCCTTTTAATTAAAAAGCCAGAGGAGTTTGCACAGAAAGGAAGGCAAAGAGTGAACATGTTTACATTCTTTTTTTGTTTGCTTGTTTGTTTTTGCACATGCTTACATTCTTTTTAAGAGCTGACTTGTAAAATTGGGAGGGAGGCACTTAAGCTTTGAACTCAGTGCAGTTGTGTTTGGGATTTATCTGCATCGTATAAAGCCTACAGTGTCAGGAATGATTGGTTTGCTTTTGGCTTTGTGTGATTCCAAACAACAATTACACCTATTGATCAAAGGCATACATTCAAAACATTAATTTACATTGAGCACCTTAATTTCATAAAATGGCAATAACTGAATTGGCTGAAATTGATTTCCCTTTTGTTTTCAAAAGAAAAATTCTCAGTGCTGTGGATATCCTCAGTGTGATTCAGAACTGAAAGGTGGTTGATTAGCCACCAGTATCACGGGGAAGAAATCTCTGCAAACATTATTAGGGTGCAAATTGGAATCCTAGAGAGGAGGTTGTTCACGTGTCCTTTCTAAAGTTCATCTGCTGAGGTGGGGACCTCTTTCTGGAGTCGAACATGAGGAATGGTGCCCTGGTTAGTGAGGAAAGCACTTTGGCTTCACAAGATGGCTGAGCTGGAGGGTGACTTCCCCAGGGCCAGAGTGCCCGCACTCCAAGCCGAATTCATTATGCTTGTCCTAGGACAGTGAACAAAGACAGGCGGGGCCTGCTGCTGGGACCAAGAGTGCCATGCAGTAGTTTTCCAGCTGTATTTGGTAGAGACTTAGGGTTCCATGGGTGAGCCTCGGGAGCTTCTGGGTGCAGAGGTGGGGAGGCTAAGTTGATTGAACTATTGGCTTTATCCTTTTTTAAAATTTTAAATTACTTTCTAAAAAATTGTATTGGCTTATAGTTGATTTACAATTTGTGTTAGTTTCAGGTGTACAGCAAAGTGATTCAGTTATACATATACATAGATTCATTCTTTTTCAGATTCTTTTCCCATTTAGGTTATTACAGAATATTGAGTAGAGTTCCCTGTGCTATACAGTAGGTCCTTGATGGTTATCTATCTTATATATAATAGTGTGTGTATGTTCATCCCAAGCTCCTAATTTATCCCTTCCCCCCGTGTTGGCTCTATCCTTATTTCAAACAATGATTCTGTGTCGTCATTGTGAACATTGTTCCTAAATGAACTCAGATATAGCCTAGCCTGGTTCTGTCTTTGCTGATGTAACCACCCCCTCAAACACACACATACAGTCTATTTGGCTGACTCTCCTCTTTCCTAGCCATCAAGCAAAGCCTTCCTTTCCTCAGCCTGTATATCTGAAGCCTACCTGTGATGGATTGATTGCGTTGATGGACATAATTATTCCATTCTCCCATTGTAGGCAGTGTGTTCTGCCCCATCTCTGGACTCTGGTCTCAACCATGTCATTCTTTGCCCAACAGGATGTTAGCCAACATGTACGAGGGGAGGCTTGGAAAATGCTTGCACATTTCCTCCTGCTCGCTCTTGTACATCTGCTCTTTCTCTCTTGCCATATCCCTGAGCACATGCTCAGGCTAGCCTGTTGGAGGTATGTGAGAAACACATACCAGAAACACAGGAGAGCCACACCACCCCTCACTCAAGCAGAGGCCAAACCAGATCAGCCAACAGCCAGCTCATCTCTACACATGAGTCACCCTAGCCGAGAGCCCACCATATACAGACATACGAACAAATGCAGCCTCGATGATCAGAACTGCCCAGCTAAACTGTAGACTTGAGAGAAATAATAAATAAATGGCTGTCATTTTGAGCCACTGAGTTTTGGGGTGGTTTATTGCACAGCATTATTGTGGCAATGGATAACAGATACACCACCCACTTCACTGAGGCTTAGCTCAGATCAATACAGAGCCTTCCCTAGCAACTCTTACAGAAGAGGATGCTCCTTCCTCAGGACTACAGCACTTACTGCTTGTGTTGGGTATTTGGATTTTTCGATTCTCTCTGCGTTCTATTGGAACCATATTTCATGGACTCCTAGATACCATTGGTGGAAAAACACGCCATTATCTAATGAACCACTGAGAAAAATAAACCACCACCAAATATAGGACAACATGCCATCCATTGGAAGACACATCCTAATAATTTCAGAACATTTAAAATGTGTTTCTTAGAATCAATGAAATACAGTAATTAACTCTTCAGAGTTTTATGTCTTTGTTCTCCAACAAGATTGTCCTTAAGTATAAGTACTGGGTTTTCATCTTCTTTGGGGAACAGCATAGTCAGCACAGCTTTGGAGTGAGGCAGACCCTTGTTCAGATTCTTGTTCCCTCAGTTAACTAGTGTGAGCTGAGGCAAGTGACCTAAATTCTCTGAGCTCTAGTTTTCTCTCTCTAAAGATAGAGATAACAGTTCTTATCTCAAAGGGTCATTGTGAGAATTTATTCAATCATGCTAAGAACATGGTGGGCATTTAAAACAACGTTTAATTAATTTCCTTGATTAGGTAATATAGGTGCACGATCAAAATTTCAAAATGTACACAAGGGACTGTAGTGCAAAATAAGCCTCCTTGTTACCACTGTCCCCCCTGTCACTCAGTTTCCCTCCCAGGAGACAACCACGGTCACCGATTTCTTGGGAGTCTTTCCAGAGATGCTCGTAGTAGTCATCTAATAAACATTAGTTTCTTCCTGCCTCTTTTGAACCCTACGGCACCTAGAGAGCTGGGCCCTTCGTAAGGGCCAAGGTGCGTATTGCCCATTACTATCTGGAACTCTAGATGGAAATAGTACAGGAAATTGGACTGAATGGACTACTGTCAAACGTTTCCGGGGAAAAAAAACTTTGTCAGTCCATCCTCATGTAATTGCTTTTTTTTTTTTTCCATAACAGCTAAGTGCAGAAATTTTTCAATTAACAGAGGGTTCATTACTTGGGTGCAAGTTAATATAAGTTTTACTGTAACTGCCACTTCTTCGGAAGTGCTGAGACAGGGAATGCAGACTTCACTTACCACAGCTGAAAAGCCAGCCAAGCAGAGGAAACCAAGCTAATAATGTGACTGATATTGTCAACTGCTATACATACGCAGATAGAGGAAAACTGTATTGACATAATAATAATAAATATGTAAAGAAAGCTCATGGTTTACCAATAAAATCATTTACCATGTTGCTGACTTTACTGGAAAATGATGCTTTATAACCAGTCTCTTGATTTGATTGATACCTAATTAAAAATTCACTAGGCTCAATTTCAAGCATCTCAAACTATATGAAAGTCACTGCTATACCAATAGAGGCATAATATCATTTAAAACCAAAACAAGTATAATCATTTCTTTAAAGCTTAGAGATAGTTCTGAAAATTGCAAAGTTGCATAAAATCTGTGGCCACACGCAGAAAAACAGCGGTGTGGCTTAGTGGAAAGAGCTAGGGACTCAGGAGGACCTGGTCTCAGTTCTGCCTCTGTTGTGGTTGCGCTGCATGGTCTTGGGTACGTCACTTCTCTCTGGCCCTCGGTTTTATCATTGGTATAATGAAGATAATAATATCTGTTTTTTAAAACCTTACTGGGTTTTTGTGAGACTCCATAAAATGATGCACGTAAACTAGTTCTAATGGTATAAAGCAGCGCCCAAACGTAGTTCCTGATACATTTAGTAAAGCTCTTACCGTGTGCTGAGGACTGCACGGCGCTAAGGATACACAGATGAGCAAGCTGAGATCCTTGCCCTCAAGGAACTCATAGACAAGCTACCAGAGAGGATCGCTAGTGTGGTGTCACTGGAGTCGCCAGAGAAAATATAGGATGCCCAGTTAAGCTTGAATTTGAGATAAAAATATATAATTGTTAACATAAATTTGTCCCAGATATCACACGAGACATACTAAAAATTATTCATTTTTTGCCTGAAATTCAAATTTAACTGGGTGTCCTGTATTTTTATTTGTGAAATCTGGCAACCCTCTGTGTCACACAACAGTAGAGTTATGTACAGAGTAGAGAGGCTGTGCAGTAGAGAAATGAACGAATTGTGGCTCGAGGTATCAGGGAATGCTTCATGGAGGAGGTGAAGAGACGTGACCAAGCATTTGACAAGTGAACATTATTGTGTGGGGTGAGGAGAGGAGGGGAGGGCATTTCAGGCGGAGGGAAGACCAGAAGCACAAGGCAAGAAACTCCTGGGAAAGCGTAAACAACTCCAGGCTTTTCAGTGTTGCTGGAATGTGAAATGTGAGGTAAGGAGTGACAATATTTGAAGTCCCTGGAAAGGGATTTATACAGACTCATGAAGGGCCTTATATGGAGTTTTAAGTTTAATCTATGTCCTGTGATGAGGTGGTGAGACTAACCAAGGGGAATATGGGAATAAATTTCCTAGATGGATGGGTAGGTGGATAAATTTGACCACAAGGACAAAATATTAGGCCTCTTCGACGTAGAGCAGCAATGGATGACAGGACAGAGATTTTTGTTATCGGGAAGGTGGGGGTCAGGGGAATGGGGAGAAGGAGAAAATGGAGCTGTTGGATCCTAGAAAGATCAGTAGGGGGCGCTTTCTGAAGCTAGAGGACTAACAAGATTACTTTAGTATAAGTAAACTAAGGAAATGTAGACTTGACCCAGTAGAGAGTACATATAGATTTTATTATCCCAAGGGGTAGTATAGGCTGAAAAGATAAATAGAATAGGTTAAAGAAGTGCTGCTATATGGACAGAGATCTCAGGGTGTAGGCCAAGCAATAAATACTCACTTAACTCATACACATCTGGGAGGCTGGAGGGGTGGGTGGTTGGTATTGGTTTACAGAAGGCAGCAAGGAATTTCCACGTGGGTCAAATGACTGGATGATTGGACTATGACCTTTAGCCAAGGATGTGCTAGAGCCGCCTCATTCTGGCTCACGAGAGCCAATTGTTAACTTCTCAGGAGATTTTGCAAGCCAATTTTTAAACATAGCCATTGTTAAAAATTAAATTGTATAAACTTATAATTAAAAACTATATTGAAAACAAATATGCAAAACTCATCACTTCCTAATTCTCTTACTACATTTTACTTCTATATGCTCTTGAGATTATATACTTATATTTGTATGTGGAAATACTATGTAATTTTGTATTATTGCATATATATTCCCAGCTCTGTGTTCAGTGATGTCAAGTTGGAGGTTTGAGATTGGTCACAGTGGGAGTATATTTAAATCATGGAAATCAGCAAATACTACAAATAAGGGCTTTTGTCCCCGGAGAGCTGGTTGCTAAACGTTTAGCCATTAGGGCTCCCTCCCCATTAGGCAGAGCAGTGGTATGGTCATATTATTAGGTTGAACCATATGAAATTGCTGATACTCCATCATTTTTGATGTACGAAAATGATAATTCCATATGGTTTAACCCAATACAAAAGGCACTCCTTCTGGGATCGCTGAACCTTGAGCTATGGCACGCTAGTTTCGTTAGTGGGCACTGGCTAAATTTCATCTCTCATCTTTCAGCTTTTCTAAATCCACAAAATGCACAATCATATGTGGGAGCCTTGTACCTACCTGTGGTAGAGATTGTTAATTGTCCCCCAAATATATTCCCCTTTCTTCATCAACAGTAGAGCTCCAGTTCTTTAGCTGGTCATGAAGTCATCAAGAATGAGGACTACATTTCCCAAGCAGTCTTGCAGTTAGGTGTGAACATGTGACTAGGTTCTAGCCAATGAATTGTAAGCAGTATGTGCAACATGTAGGAAGTGTCCTTAAAGGGAAGGGCAAACCCTTCCCATTCCTGTTCCACTTTCTGTTGGAGGGAATGGGGTCATTATGGCTAAAGCCCCAGCAGCCAACCAGTACTGTGAAATGACAATGGAAATGGAAGCAACACACGAGATGGAGCAATGGAACAGGAATCTAGGTCTCTGACACAGTGGGGTATTATACCAGTCCTCCCTGAGCATGAGTGGAAATGAACTGCCATGCTGTTTAAGCCATTATTACTTCCTTTTTATTTCCATTTTTTCCAGGCAGAACTAATCCCAACCAGGAATTGCCTAATTGGGTGGTTTTGAGTGTGATAATACAGTTATCACAGTATTGATACAGTGCTTGAGCACAGGGTGCTTGCACAATACATATCTAATATTATTAGGAGCTAACCTCGGTAACAGAGAGAGTTAGGGTCCACCAACTTAGTGTGGGGAGTGAGGGCTTAACACGGGCATTGTGGCGGGTTGACACTCATATAGGTTGCTGGCACATTCCTTTGGGACAAATGTCAGAGTCTGAGGGAGAGAGGGCTCCCATGGAGCATCTGGAATGTACCAGCACATTCTGGTGTAGTATTTCTGTGTGAGATTAAGAGTGCCAGTACAGAAGAGGCCTGCCACAGTGCTGATGATGACACTAGCAGGTGGAGTGCTGAAACAGCAAACGGCAGTAGACTCTTTGGGCAGCAACCATATGGTAGGCTCGGGAAAGAGTGGTCAGGACCTGGTCTCCAGGAACTATGTGGAAATATGGCCTAAGGCAGAAGTTGCGAAACACCCCAAGGATCCTTCCTCTTCTATTCACCATAGCTAACTTGAGCCAAAAGGAAGTATGTGGATGAGGCTAGAGTTCCTCCAATTATGCAAGTAGGAACTGAGCCAGAGAAGGATGATTTTGTTCCTGTTTGTTTGTGTGTGATTGTATCCTCCCCTAGGCTGGTGGCCTGGACAGCACCTGTTGCTCATAAATCCAGGAATGACAGACTGAAACTGAACCATGGAAGGTCAGAATGTTTACATAGACCTGTAATCTTTGAAATGAAGGGCTTGAAGAGTAATTTCCACACTCCTGCAGTAGCCTGCTAAAGAGGCATCTGCTCTCCAACAACCCCCCACCATGAAATTCTGATGTAACTGCTTCATCAGAGGAACTGAGGAATATTAAGTTAGTAGGGTATTAACGTGTAAAGGTTTCATGTTTTCTGAACGTTGATTCTAACCTTGATTTGTTGAGTTCCCTTTTTAAATTCATAACCTTCTGGTCCTTATCAGTGAGTAAAATTTAGTCTATTAAAAATTCCAATCTCATATCTGATTCAGAGGTTGCGCCTTACCCCGTTTCTGTGTAGATGGATGGATAGGAGAACTGGGAGTAGGTACAGGGGTGTGGTATTCACTCCCATTCTTCTTCCCCTTCCTGCTTGTCCTTGGGCTCCTTTGCTTTTGCTCTCTACTTTAGTTGTCTGTTGGGGTAGGGAGATGCCCCTGGCCTCACCCTGGTTAGATATGCTTCTAGCTTTTGCCGGTAGCTTCTGCTTGCTGGGCTACCATCTGTGAACACAGGCAGCATATGTGGCTTTCATGGGAGTGGTGGCTAGCTCCACTAATGCATCCTCTGTGACTGCGAACTCGCTCAGAGAGGGACAGCTGGGCTCTCACAGTCATTCCCAGAAGTCCATGCGCCCAACCTTGTCACTAGTTGGGTCGCCATGACTGTTGGCCCTGGAGCTGTCTGGGTAGTGCTCAGGCTCCTCCTCTTCTATTCCACGATCCTTCATGTGGAGTCACACAACTGCTGTGGTCCTTTTCTATGACTTTCAAGGGCAGCAGCAATCTGGGGGTGGGAGTATCATCCTGTTCTCCTCCAAGTTACATTACACTACAATCCTTTCATATCCTACTGGGATGAACTATTCCAGCAAGTCACCTGCCTTCAGAAATCTCCAGGTGAGGAGCAGGGCCAGCCTCAATGTTCACACACACCCTCTGCCTTGAGAGAATCTATATCACACTCTCTTAAGTATTCCCATACTGTTGCACCCAAAGGTATGAGAGTAAGTATGCAGGGTCTACTGGACGATCCCAGTCTGAAGATACCAGTCTCCTCTTCTTACAGGTTCTCCTCAAATCTATGAAAGCTTCTCTTGGGGTCCATCCCCTACTTCACTTGCCTTTGGTGGTGGGAAGAGGAAAACCTTTTCTTCTTTTCCACCAGGCTGAAAACTCTAATAAGTTGCTCGCTCCCTTCCTCCAGTTCTCAGGGGACTAGACTGGAGGGGGAGGGTCGTAGAGGATAGTAGTTGACAGTATGTCCAGTAAGCCCTGGGGAAAATATCTGGTCTCATCTGTTGGTGGCTCTCTTTAGACTATGAGAGAATCTAGGCTACAAGACACTTCGAGTCTGGAGCGAGAGCGCCTGAGTTCAAATCCTGAATTTTCTACTTACAAACTGTGTGTTCCTGGGCAGTTCACTTACATTTTCTATGCCTCAGTTTCCTCATCTCTAAAATGGGGATAATAGTAAGATAATAATAATATATATATCATATATATCATCCTGGGCAGTTCACTTATATTTTCTGTGCCTCAGTTTCCTCATCTCTAAAATGGGAATAATAGTAAGATTAATAATAATATATATATCATATATATCATAGAGTTATTGCAAGGACTAATTGGATTAAGGTTTGTAAACTGCTTAGTACAGTGCCTGGTACATAATAAATGTCATGCAAGTTTGTTGTTATTATTATTATTTATTACTTATCTTCAGTTTTGGACCATAGTCACCAATTCTGGGGCAATAAAAGTCCCCTTCAACATTCTGTTATGTTTGATGGATGGATCATAAAACCAACCTAGGAACAGGGAAGGACATTTGGAATTGCATTTGGAAATACTTCTAGCTAAAGCGAAGCTAAGCAAAGAAACAAACTCACTATATCTACTTGAATGTCCCATTAGAAAGATCAGGAAAATAATCTTGGGTGGATCATTGCTCCATCATCCCTAGTTAGTAAATCAAACAGGCTTCCCTCTGGCAGAGGAGATGCTATGTCAGAGGAATATATTCTTTCATATTAAGAGCCAACACATTCTTAATAAATGCTGCACATGCACTCAAGTGAATTAGCATGCTGCATAAACTCTGGAAGGATTTTTGTAGCTTTCCACTGGATAGGAAAGCTTGTTTTATTAATATATTGAATAATAGCATTCTGTAAACAATTCATACTTTTTAGATTTACTCCTGTTAAAGAATGCCATACTTAAGTGCTTGGAATTGACACTTGAAAATTAAATACTGCTGCAAATAAGGGGGAAATTGTAGATGTATTTTATACCTCTCTTTCCCAAATCAAAAGGTCTCATAAATACAGTCTCTAAAAGTATTGGTGGGGAAGTTAACATAACTGTACAAGCAATAAGCCTGACCTTTCAATGTAATTTATTTTTGATTTGCTCAATCCTTTTTTATTAAAACTAGCACATCTGAAGCAGAATTAAACCCTATTATAACAGGTGTGTGATCATATCAGGTGCTCCCTGCCAGCGACCCACTTTATTAAAAGTTACTTTGTTTCAAGGAGGATAACCTGATCAGGGCAGTGGGATGCCTTTGGAAGCTTGGGGACATCAGGGGAAGGACAGTTTTATTTTCCTGCGAGCACCTGCTGTTACCAGTGAAATCAAAGAATATTTATGAGCATTTCTTTTGTGTTTGAAAAGCCATGGTGGGATGTAATCTTTCCTCTGTGTTTATAAAGTTTATTTCTCTCCGGGGTTACTTAGACCCAGGAAGACAGGTGGATCATAAAGCTGTTCTGTATCGTGATCCACGCATTACTTAGCCTGTGAACATTTTCATGTGCAGCATTTTTACTCTAGCACCATTGGAGGGGAAATATAGCCTTCGACACACTATTTAGATGCAGATCCACTTGGTAGAAGCTAGCTTTTAGTCTTTGACCTATGTCAGGGAATCTAGTTCTATTAGGTCTTTCAACAAGATTTAGAATTTGAAAACATCACCCCACTGATGAGTGGTTTGACCTGTTTTCTCTTGGTTTCATCTTTTGGTTTCTAGAACCCTTTCTCTGCCTAGTCGTCTCACTACCCAATTCCATTTCCACCTCTTCCAGGAAGCTAGTCCCGACACACTCCTGCCCTTGATGACCTCTTCCCCCCTCCCAAATCTGATCACAAATAGTTTCTATCCATCAACTAGCCACTGATCTAAATGGATTTGTCGTAACTCCCCCATCAACCTGAGAACTCCTGGAGTGCAGAAAGCCAGGCCAGCCTAATTTCTCCTTGTAGTGAGCTTGAGGGCATGTCTGGGCTGATTAAGGAAAACAATATGACCACAAGGTGGCAGTAATACACAATAAGATTGATTTGGGTGCCAGTTTGACAGGTTTGCATGGTGGAGATGGGGGAGTGTCCCTCACAGCACTAGACCTTCCCTAGGCTACGGTACAAGGGCCACCACCCAGAAAGGCAGGAGGGCAAGGAACTTCCAGGGAAGAGGGGAATTGGAGAGGGAGTTTACACATCTAGGTGATGTTGCTCAGCAGCATGATGGGAAGCCTCTGAGTCAGAGCGCTCTGAAGGGCAGCAGTGGCTTGCCGTCTTTTATAGCCATAGAGTTTGTTTCACCTGTGGCTAGCAGATGTTAGTTGTGGTTTTGCAACGTATGCTATGCAAAGCAGGGAGGCTCCAAATGGCCAAATACCTGTCTATTTGGGCTATATTTGAAACAGTTGGATGTGTAAAAATGTGAGTTTGTTGCCTATTGGCTTTTTAAAAATTGAAGTATAGTTGATTTACAATATTGTGTATAGCAAAGTGACTCAGTTATACATATATACATATTTTTTGTCTTTTCAGATTCTTTTCCCTTATAGGTTATTACAGAATATTGACTATAGTTCCCTGTGCTCTACAGTAGGTCCTTGTTGGTTGTCTATTTTATATATAGTAGTGTGTATGTGTTAATCCCAAACTCCTAATTTATCCCCCCTCCCCTGCACCTATTGGCTTTTGAACCAACAGATCCCAGCCTGCTATGAACAAGTCAACACCATAGGGCTAATATATAGAGAACATCTTTGGCTCACTTATACAACATCTTTTAGTTCTTTTAGTACTGTTGAAGGCTACTACTCAATGGCTGAAAAGAAAAGCTAAGTTTATCGCTTGCTTAAGTAAGGGAGAGCTTCACTTGTAAGGGGTAGATGCTCTAAGAAAAGCAGAGAGTTTACCTTATGTAGGGTTTTGGAAAGCACGGAATTTGGGGATTGGTGAGCTTCAGAAGCAGAAGTGCTTAGGAACTTACCATCTTTAGCTATAGCAACATGGTGGTTGGAGTGTATCTGCTGTGGACTGGCTGACTTGCCCAGGCATGGGTTTACCACTGATCGGTTGGCTTTCAGAAGCATGACTACTAGCACCAAATGTCACTGACAAAAGAAATGGGTGTAAAACTGGCTCTAAGGGTTACTTGTTGCTATGGCCAAAGAACAAATCAGTTTTTTCTTAGGAGAATGGGCAATTTTGATTCTCAGCACCTAGCACTCGCAGAATAAATGAGCAGCATATGTGTATCATTTAAAAATACACTGGCTTCTAGTCTCCCTAGTGTTGAATCCCCTCCCTGGGGTTTATTTTATTTATTTTTTAAAAATTTATTTATTTATTTGGATGCGCCAGGTCTTAGTTGCGGCACGTGGTATCTAGTTCCCTGACCAGGGATCGAGCCTGGCCCACCCTGCATTGGGAGTGTGGAGTCTTACCCACTGGACCACCAGGGCAGTCCCCCTCCCTGGGGTTTAAATGTGAAAGAATAATAGTGTCCACTGCGTGCCCTCATCTTTTTAATTTCCAAACAAAGTACTTTCACATCCATCATCTCCCTTGATAACTCACTAACCTCTTAGGCTGGGAAGGAAAGGAATATTGCTATCACCATTTGTAAATGAGAGGTGAAGTGAAATGTCCAAGATCACAAAGTGTTGGGTCTTTGGGCTCTACATTTCTTGGCCTCTTTTAAAGAAAGTGTAAGGCCAATAGCACAGAGATTTCCACTTGGTATACAGAGATACTAGTGCTCTCACCCTCAGGTGGGGCAAGGCCTGGAGTGGTCAGAAGCCTGACCACTTGCTCCGGCTGCAAGGAGCCTGGTCCATTTTCCTCAGTATGCTGACAAACATTTTCATTTCCTGTGTGTGTCCTGGTGTGAAAATGTGGGAAGCACTGCCCAGAAGCGCCATTTAGTGCAGCTGTGGACCTGTTCAGATTGCACATAACTCTCTATGAAACAATAACACCTTACAAAGATTGTTATGTGAGAGTTTACAAAGCAGTTTCATACATGTCAGTGTCTCATTCAGTCCTCACATTAAGCCTGTTATGTAGACAGGACAGAGATTAGTATGATTTAAACCTACATTAAAAAAAAATAAAAGAGGGACTTCCCTGGTGGCACAGTGGTTAAGAATCCACCTGCCAATGCAGGAGACACGGACGGGCTCAATCCCTGGTCCGGGAAGATCCCACATGCCGCGGAGCAACTAATCCTGTGTGCCACAGCTACTGAGCCCACGTGCCACAACTACTGAAGCCCGTGCGCTTAGAGCCCGTGCTCCGCTACAAGAGAAGCCACCACAATGAGAAGCCCGCGCACCGCAATGAAGAATAGCCCCCACTCGCCGCAACTAGAGAAAGCAGCAACGAAGACCCAATGTAGCCAAAAAAAAAAAGAAGCTTTTAAAATAAATAAATAAAAGACAGTTTGGAAATTAGAATACAAGAAAAATTTAGTTTGGTCGTCTCAAACAATCACTTTTACAATTTTGGTAATATTTTAAAAAACAGGAATATTTTCTAACATAATTAGAATAATACTATGCATATAACTTATTATCTGGCTACAGTGTAAGCATTTTTTCCATGTTATAATAGCACTTTATTACTATCATTTTTAATGGTTGCGAAATATTCTGTCAAGTGAATGTACGATAATTTATTTAACAGTTCCTCTGTTGTTGCTTCCATATTTCTGTTATTATAAATTCTTTCACAATGACTAATCATGGGAAAAATACCCCTCTACCACCATATTTCGGATTACTTCTACAGCTGTAGAAATTTATTTAATTTTAGTTGTTTGATTTTAAAAATTAAAGATTTTTATACATAGAGACAAATTGTTTTCCAAAAGGCTAACACTCCCACCGCGAATGTATAAGAGTAAACTTAACCACAATTTTGCAGGTACTGTCATCCCTATATTCCAGATGAAGACATTGACGCCTAAGGTCACACAGCTAGGAAGTTTCCCAGCTGGAAATTTATGTGTTTAACAAACATATATAGTAGATACTAGGTGCCAGGCCCTCTTCCAAACACTCTAAAAATATTAACTCATTTCATACTCAGAGAAACCTTATATAGTAGGTACTACTATCATATCATTTTTTCAGATAAAGAAACTAAGGCACAGAGAAGCTAAGTAACTTGCCCAAGGCCACACAGCTAGTAAGTGGCTGAGGAGAGATTTAAACCCAGGAAGTCTGGCTCCATAAATATATATAGAGAACTGACAACAAAATTGTGAGTAGTGTAAGAGACCAGGGATAAGAATTCTTGTCATGGCTAACTCACAGGATGTTTGAGAAGAAGAAACAGAAAATGGAAATGAAAGAATTTTGAAAATTGGGAAAGGTTGTACACATAGGGAATATTATTACTACTTTAATTTTGGAATATAATTTATAATCAGTAACTCTATGTTTCCCTTTAGGTCTTGCTTCTCTTGCTCCTTCCTCTCCTCCCCCTTTCTCCAATTATTATCAAGTGCTAACTGCGTATCCAAGAGCCTTATATTCCCTCCTCCTTTCTTCCTGCAATGCTTTGTTGGAGTCTGTTCTCTCTAGCAGTGCTGCTCTCCTCATAAGAGGAGAAAAATTCATGTCCTTCATAAATGCAGGAAGAATAAAGAAATTCCCATAAACAAACCCAAAAGACTTTGTTGCTAGATAACCTGCTTTACAAGAAATATTAAAGGAAATTCTTCAGGTTGAAAGGAAGTGACACCAAAAGTTAACTCAAATACATGCAAAGAAACAAAGTATGTAAGTATAAAAAATATATATTCTCTTTTTTCTCTTAACTGATTTAAAAGATAATTGCATAAAATACTAATTATAAAATAGTATTGTTTGAATTATAACATATAAAGATGCAGCATATATAACAATAATAGCACAAAGCAGGGGAGAGGGAACAGATCTATTTTGAGGCAGGAGAATGACACCAGAGTATAACTCAATTCTATAGGAAGAAATGAAGAGTGCCAGAAATGGTAAATATGAAAGTTAATATAAAAGGCTCTGTATTTTTCTTCTTTATTCTCTTAGATTCTTAAAAAACCAAAGATTTATACAGCAATAATTATTACACTATATTATTTTGTGTTCATGACATGTATAAATGTACAATATATAACAGTAATGGCATAAATGTGGAGAAGAAGGGAGCTATATTGGAGCAAAGTTTCTATATTTTACTAGAATTAACTTAGTAAAAATCTGTAAGTAGATTTTACTATGTTAAGATGTATGTTGTAAATCCTAGAACAATCACTAATAAAATAACTCAAAAATATAGTTAAAAATCAAATCATTAAAGGAAATCAAAATGGTATATTAGAAAATATTCACTTAACTTGAGGACATGGGGAGGGGGAAGGGTAAGCTGGGACAAAGTGAGACAGTGGCATGAACTTATATATACTACAAAATGTAAAATAGATAGCTAGTGGGAAGCAGCCGCATAGCACAGGGAGATCAGCTGGGTGCTTTGTGACCACCTAGAGGGGTGGGATAGGGAGGGTGGGAGGGAGACGCAAGAGGGAGGAGATATGGGGATATATGTATATGTATAGCTGATTCACTTTGTTATAAAGCAGAAACTAACACACCATTGTAAAGCAATTATACTCCAATAAAGATGCTTTTTAAAAAAGTATCCAAAAAGTCTAAATAAAATTCTAACAAATCGATATCAGTTTTCTGATAAAAAAAAGAAAATATTCACTTAAGACAGAGGACAATAAAGGAGTAACAGAAGAACAAAAGAGATATGATATATAGAAAATAAATAGCAAAATGACAGACATGAATCCTACCCTATAAGTGATTACAATAAATGTAAATGGATTAAACACTTCAACAAAAATGCAGAGATTGTTAAATTGGACTAAGAATAAACAAGATCCAACCATATGGTGTCTTCAAGAGGTACCCTTTAGATTCAGTTATACAAATAAGTTCAAAGTAAAATAATGGGAAAAATAATACCACTCAAACAGCAATCATAACAGAGCTGGGATGGCTTTACTAATATTAGACAAATAGAATTTAAAACAAAAAAAATTACTAGAGATGGAGGGGCATGTTACAATGATAGTAGGGTCAATCCATCAGGAAGACAAACAATTATAAACATATATGTACCTAACAATAGAGTTCCAAAATACATCTAGCAGAAACTGACAGAATTAAAGTGAGAAATAGACAATTTGATGGTAATTTTTGGAGACTTCAATACTCTACTTTTAATAATGAATAGAAGGACTACGCAGAAAATCAGCAAGTTTACATAAGACTTGAACAACACTATCAACCAACTTGGCCTAAGTGACATCTATAGAATAATTCATGCAACAACAGCAGAATAATCTTTCCATGGTTAATATGGGCACCTCAGTCTAGTGCTTTGCAACTCACTAAGGTCAAGCCTGTTTTATACAGCTTTCTTTCCAACATTTATGGCTATTTAATAGGCACCTTCTTCCCATTTGTTAGTAACGTGAAATAAATTTTTGTTTGGTTTGTTTATTTAATACTTTAAAGACAGGTTATATTCCAGGAATGAATACTCATTACAGCTACAAGGAACTGACCATGACTGACAGCCTATTCTCCTATGCTTCCAGCTATAGACTTGAAAAGTAGGGAAGGCTTCTTCAAATCTAGTGGAAGCCAGTTAATTACAGCTGATACCTTAATGTAGAGTTAGACAGTGGTATGGGATTCTCTTTTTGGTTTTGATTTTAAAAAGTATTAATAACAATTTCAGAGTAACACAAAAGTAAAGGAAACAGAACCAGACCCTCAGGTACACATTACCTGCCTCCAACAATAATCACCTCATGGTCACTCTTGTTTTATCTATACCATCCTACCTACTCTTTCCAATCTTAATACCAAATTATTTTCAAGCAAAATTCAAGGTATACTATTATGGAAAATCCTTTTGTAAGTTCACCTGGTCAGGGGATGAAGGTGACAGAGGTAGGTGTTGTGAACATTCTGGGTTATAAGTTAGGAATTCCAGACCTGGACCCTGATTATAAGAGATGCTGGGAAAAATCTTTTCCTTTCTCATCTTGGCCTTAGCATCTTCATTGAAATGTGGAGAATTGGTCTCTAAATTAGTGGTTCTCCATCCTGACTGCACTGATCATTGGAATCACCTGGTGAGCTATGAAAAATTATGGAACCTCTTGAGGGTAAGGTCTGGCTTTAGTATTTAAAAGAAAAAACCCTCAGGTGATTCTAATGTGAAGCCAGGGCTAAGAAACAATGACCTAAAATAGTCTCTGTGATAGTTAATTTTATGTGCCAACTTGGCTAGACTGTATTACCTAATTATTTAATCACACGCTAATGTAGATGTTGCTGTGAAGTATTTGGTAGGTGTGGTTAACATCTGTTATCAATTGGCTTTAAGTAAAAGAGACTATGCTTGATAATGTGTGTTGGGAGCCTTCTAATTAGTTGAAGGCCTTAAGAGCAAACACCAAAGTTTCCTGGAGAAGAAGCAATTCTGCCTCGAGACTGCAGCATCACCTCCTGCCTGAGTTTCCAGTCTGGAAACTATACAGATATTGTAGTTTCCAGACTGGCCTACAGATATTGGACTTGACAGCCCTTAGAATCATGTGAGTCAATTGCTTTAAGTAAATATCTTTTACATATAATATTGTATATATCAGTTCAGTTTCTCTGAAGAACCCTGGCTGTCTTCCTCTGCATTTCTAAGGTTTTCTAGTTTCCATTATGTATCCCTGCTCCTGTCAAAACCAGTCTTGCCTTTCTGAAATCTGTCTTTGTCAGTTTAAAGATTTATTGAGAGGTTACTATTTATTGAAGAGTTACGATGTGCTCAGCAGCCTGCTTAGTCTTTCCCCTTACCAGCCTTGGTTGTTGTATTACCTGAGCTGTCTCTGTCAATGTTTGTGTGAGAGTACTTACAAAATAGTAGATAACATACATTTTATTCCTTTTATCCCATACTTGTATTAGATTTGCATTAGTGTCTTGGGTCACAGAGCATTAGTAAGTAAGAGATCATTTTTTGCCCAAATTGTTATTGTTTTTATTGCCCATCACCTGCTTTCTTTTGCTCCAGATGTATTTTTCTTAGCCCTGGGAGACAGGATTATTTATGGTACATAGTGCTCAATAAAAAGCACTTATGTGTAAGGATAGCATGGAGTAAAACTTGATTGCTGTAAATTCAAATTGCACCTCTTCTCTGAAATCTCAAGGGCTCACCTAGGGACTATCAAAATTGAGAGTGAACCCAGGAGGTGAGCATTAGTGGGAAGAGGTCTAGATCTACACCCTTGCTACTCAGTCAGTATGTAGCCTTTGGATCAGCAGGCATGGTGCTTGTTAAAAATGCTGAATCTTGGGCCCCATCCCGGACCTACTGAATCAAAATCTGCATTTTAACAAGATTCTTAGGTGACTGGTATGCACATTAAAGTTGAGAAGTGCTGTTCTAGTCCGCATCTTTCACCTTATTTTAGCTGTCCCATTTGTGGTCAACCATTCACTTTGTGACATGACTTTTGGGGTTAGGTCTCTAACTACAGCCTGGGTTGGGAACTTGGGAAGGACTGGATCAGGGCTCAATCTAGGGCCATAAAATAGAACAACAATAATAACAAAACTGGCCTTGGAATCATAGGTACTGGCTTCCTGAAAACCGTTTTATTTTTCTCTAATTCATCCCAACTGCTATTTTTTTGTTTGTTTTTTTTCTGTAGAACAATGATTTTAAGTAGTACCATCCCATGCCCCTTTCTTTTTAGGTTGTTTTTGCTCTTTTCTCATTTGCCATGTCCCCTCACCCTTGGCCTAAGTATGGTCCTGCGACACACTCAGGCCCACTGTTGTCAGAGCAGATACTTTCGGATGTGGCCAGCGACTGAACCACTGGAGTTCCCCAACTGATGCAAAGCAAAATGCCCCCAGTTAGGCCAGTCCTTCCTACACCATCCCCACTCCCTGCTCTTCCTCCCCCATGGAAAGCTATGTTCCCCCGCTTCTGGAATGTAGCCTAGTTTATCAAATGAAGCTTGACATTTGGGGACATTCTGGGAAATCATTTTAGACAAAAATCCAAGCACAATTCATCCTCACTCCTACTTGTGCCAGTCAGCCTCAGGGAAGACCAGATCCTTCATGAGAACTGCCATCATGCCCTCCACTGGGCCTGATAAGTTGAATTTAGAGCGTCTTACCTACTTGGATGGGTTTTGAGTTAGCATTGTATCGACATCTTTCTGGAGCATATTTTTACTCCCTATTAAGTAATTTAAAACATTTAAAAAATATAAATGGCTGTGTCGTGGAATATAGTATAATATTTATATGAATTTTTAAGGTAGAGCACAAGACTTCAAAGAAAATTCTGCTTGTGAAGGGTACTTCAAGCTAGGCTCCTGTATTCCTTCAGGAATAGGTATCTACTCTACTCTACCATTACGGATAGTTAAATGGGCAAGTTTAAGAAGCACTGGGTGTGCCAAGAATTATGCTAGGTGATGGGGATACAGAGATGGCTAAAACCTAGCCACTGATTTCCAGGATCTTAGAAAGGGGGCTATGAAACATTCCGAAGTAGACATTGAGCTCCTGGAGGGCAGGGACTATTCTCTAATGGTTGTTGAATCAATAAAACAGTTTTCTCCTTGTATAATGATCACTTTATTTAACAAGTATTGGCTTAGTTACTCACCTTGTGGGCCAGGCCGTGTGCTGGGAGCTGGGGATTACAGCGATAAATCAGACACATGCCTGGTCTCAGGTAGACCTTCTGGTGGGTGAGACAATCAACGAAGCAGAGACTCACAGGAGGGCACCGTATCCCTGCTAAGAAGCACCAGAAGCAAAGGTTTCTGGAAGGAATGTATTCCACATGGGGTGACATTTAAGACTGAATCATTTTAACTTTGCAAAATATATCACTTAAAACAATAAAAATTATGTTATCAATTATGAAAGGAGAAACCCTTTTGTTTGTTTCACAGAAGTGAGTTCATATGTAAAGGAAGTTTTTCGTGGCATCTCTGACAAACCCTTGAAAACAGCCCAATCTGAACAGCCTAGTGGTGGGGAAAGGGGAAGGAGGAGAAAAAATTCCATGTGGGAAACTAGAGAGAGGAAACTGCTTTCTCTCCCACCATGACTACTGAGAGATATGATCTTACCCATCAGAAGATAATTCTAGATTAGAAAGCAAAACACCTTGGTTCTGGCAAAGTGACTCAACTTTCCGAGACCTGCATTTCCTAATCAGTGAAATAGCACTTAACAAGGTTTGCCCTGCCTCCCCTATGGGTTGTTAAAATGATCAAAAGAGCAAGATATGTGAAAAATTCTAAGATGCTAAGGCTATATACATATAAGGCGTTTCTATGATATGATTTCAGAGGAACAGAAAGGGGCCTCTGGCCTTTCCCAAACTCCTCTCACCTATGGGTTAAAAACTAAAACTTGAATAATTCCTTTGTAATAGGGGAAATAAATATTTAACATGAACTGTGTGACAGGTTTGGGCCTGGGAATTTTAACAGATCTAACTCAGTTAATCCTTGTAACACCATTGTGCTATTATTCCCATTTTACAGATGAGTTAGCCTGAAGCTCAAAGCGATAACTTTCCCAAGATCACATACCTAGCAAGTGTTGGAGACAAGACCAAAATGTAGGTCTATCTATCTGAGTCTTAAATTCATTCCCTTAATTATGAAGCCATTCTGATTCCTGAAGTTGATATATGCTAAATTGTAATTTTCCCTAGAGGAATAACTCAATCTCAGTTACTCAGTGGCAGAGAGCTAAGTGTCAATGAGTTTGTCAACTCCTTTTCTCAGAGCATGTTTGACTGGGGTTAAAAGATGGAAGCAGAGGGCACTGGATACCATTCAAGGAGGGTGGGGTGGCATTAAAAATAGAAGATGGAGGGGAAAGAGAAGGGACATCGGGAATCAGTCAAGATAGCTCTATTGCACAGCTATGGGACTTTGGGGAAGATATTTAGCTTATTTCAATTAAATGAGAATAAGTTGAAGAGTTTTAAGGATTGAGGTGATACTTGTGGGGTCATCATCTGATGTTATGTCCAGCCCTCTATGTCCTTTGAAGGACTGTCCTGCCATTCCCTGTGATTCTGGTGGGGTCGTTAATCATGATGCCCCTCTAACCCTGCCTATAGTGGTGATGGTATAATCTAGGATGGGCCATTTATAGTATTGATATCTTATCCCTTGGCAACAATGGTCTAGAGATGGGCAACAGATCTAAGAGGGATCAACCATATGCCTTCTCTGGATTGTCTTTTGGGTGCTGGGATGGATATAAACTTTTTTTTTCTATTTGGATTTCTAAATTGGGAGCATTTAAACCTGGTGCTATGGGCAGTCATCTTCCCTTGCACAGAGAGAGCTGTCTACAGGGTGAACCCAACACACAGAAGAGAGTTGAGAAGATAGAGTACGCGAGCTCTTCAATCCACCTGTGCCTGAAGCAGGTTACCTTTTGAACTTCCCAATTTATAAGTCCCTTATTTTTTTTTAATCATTTTAAAATTATTTATTTTTTAAAACTTTTTATTTTGTATTGGAGTATAGGTGATTAACAATGTTGTGATAGTTTCAGGTGTATAGCAAAGTGGCTCAGTTATACATACACATATATCTATTCTTTTTCAAATTCTTTTCCCATTTAGCTTGCTACATAATATTGAACAGAGTTCCCTGTGCTATACAGTAGGTGCTTGTTGGTTGTTTAAGCAGTTTGAATGGGATTTCTCTCACATGCTTCTGAAAAGATCCTGACTTATACAGTGTTATAGTGTATATAAAATGCATATGCCAAGAATAGTGCTGAATAAATGATCATACATGTAATGGAGGAAATAGTTTGAAAAAATATAAATGTGTTTTTCTTATTTGCATTTTGGGGTACGTGATATTTTTCTCAGCCCAAGACATCCATTGACTGCTAAGGAAAAAGGATTGAGAATAAAATATGAAAGAAAACATTAACCTTCAGCTTTTGACATTCAGAATAGAATTCTATGTCAGGGAATACGGCTTGAAAGATAGACATTGTTGGGAGAGGATTTTTCTAAGTTCCCTAAATCTCCTCCTTTAGTATATCAACAGCCAGGCTTGAACAGATAGAAAGTGTAAGGGAGAACGTTCTTCTCCTCTAGCTCTGCACTGTGAGAAAGCCAGAGAAGCTATATGCGTGTCCTAATTTCTCTCTTCACTGTGCAATGGGTCCTGAGCCAATAAGGCGCACCTCAGCATACTTATGTGGGTGGAAAATGTAGTAATTTCCCGGACCAGGGCTCGAACCCATGTCCCCTGCATTGGCAGGTGGATTCTTAACCACTGCGCCACCAGGGAAGTCCCCATTTGTATCTTTTTTAAAAGTTCGATTCCACATATGAGTGATATCATATGATATTTGTCTTTGTCTGACTTTGTATGATAATCTCTAGGTCCATTCATGTTGCTGCAAATGGCATTATTTCATTCTTTTTTTATGGCTGAGTAATATCCCATTGTATATATGTACCACAACTTCTTTATTCAATCCTCTGTTGATGGACATTTAGGTTGCTTCCATGTCTTGGCTATTGTAGTGCTGCAGTGAACATTGGGGTGCATGTATATTTTTGAATTACGGTTTTCTCCAGATATATGCTCAGGAGTGGGATTGCTGGATCATATGGTAGCTCTATTTTTTAGTTTTTTAAGGAACCTCCATACTGTTCTGCATAGTGGCTGTACCAATTTACATTCCCATCAACAGTGTAGGAGGGTTCCCTTTTCTCCAGCCCTGTCCAGCATTTATTGTTTGTAGACTTTTTGATGATGGCCATTTTGACCGGTGTGAGGTGATACCTCATTGTAGCTTTGATTTGCATTTCTCTGATAATTAGTGATGTTGAGCATCTTTTCTTGTGCTTTTTGGCCATCTGTATGTCTTCTTTGGAGAACTGTCTATTTAGATTTTCTGCCCATTTTTTGATAGAAAAATAACATAAGTTGATGTAACATGTCAAGTTGTCCACAGGTATTTCTTCTGCAACTTTCTCGGATATCCTTTGTTCACAGGGTCTGTAATGTGGACTTAATCGGAAGCTTAGATGGTTTTAGAAGTCCTTTTCCTCCAACAGCCTATGGTCCTGTGATATGAAGTTTCTAAGGAAAAAAACCTAAAGGTTTTATTTGCAGGATCTGGACTTCCTGCTCAGAGATATATTGTTCTTATTCTAATTGGTTCAAAGCACCAGAGGCTTTGCAGCTGGAGGGTTGAGGGTCCTGGTGTCTACTGGAAGCATGCTCCTTTAAGGTCCTAACTCCCAGACCCTGTGAGTGTAATAAGCCCTATGGGGGAAGGTAACACTGCAAATGGAATCTCCTATTTAAAAGATTCATCCTGCCCTATTTGGTTCCCATTCCATTTTTAAATAGCTTCAACTGTTTGAAAGTTCTTTCTTTTACTGGGTTGACTTCTGTTTTCTATTTCAACAATGTCAATAGCCCCATTCTGTTCTCTGGAGTCACCCAGACCAAGTGATTTATTAAAAATAATAACCCTGCAAAGATCTGAAGACACTACTAATGGTTTCCCACTAAGTCGTCTCCTGGCTAAACATCTTTAGGTTCCTCAACTAGTCCTCAAAGGCTAAGAATCCCAGTCTCCAAATCATATTGGTTGATACTTTCTGGACACATTATAATGTTCAAAGTTTCTTGTTACATATGGTGCCCACAACTGAATACTTCAGGTGTGGACTGCCAGGTGCAATGAGATTATCATCTCCCTTGATCTCAATACTAGTCTCCTGTTCAAGTAATTCATGAAGCCAGAACAAGTCGATTCATCTTAAGCCAGTAACATGTGGCGATGAGTTTTTAGTCAGCCTTAGGCCATTGGAAGCCTAGAGGTGGGAGATGATGTTGGGGGCTGAGGGACACACTTAACTGCATTCCACGTTTGGCTTTTATATGCCAGTATACTCCTGATTTTGGAAAGAGCTATATTTTCTAACTCTGTGGCATGATTTGCATACAAAATCAGAAACTCAAGTAGATTTTTCATTTATTCAATACTAGCTCCTGACTTTCTGGGTCAGGTTTAATGAAACCCAACCAGAAAATATATTTCGGTTTGATTAACTTTCTTGCCCTGGGATTATTATTCCCCGCAAATACAAGAAGGTCTATCTATACTTTGGGTTCCATTTTAGTAGCAGATAGTTCTTATATTCACCCCCACCCTTTCCCGCAGCTCTGTTGCTATGCAAACTGAAAAGGGCCAAAGGTTCTTAGAAAAAGCAAGCAGTAGTATTTTCGACCCTTGTGATCTGGAGTCAGTGGTGAAGTACAGACAGATTAGTAAACAAAGAACTGTGACTCCTTAGATGGCTTCACCAAGTAGTCAATGTGAGTTGATGATTGTCCTTAAACTCCCAGCTCTGGGTTAGTATATGCTTGCAGTGTGACGTATTTAGTCAGCACTATTTTATGACTCCACCATTTTTTTTTCTCTTCGTCTAAAATGATCTAGTCAGGGACCCCCTGCAAATGCCAGGCATTAAGTATATCACAATGATAATTCTTTTGACTGAAGCTGGACTTGATTCAGTGGAAAATGACTTCAGTGTATTGGATTTACGGTTCATTTAACGAGTGCTGTAGATGTCAATACATTAGTGTAAACCTGGTGCAAGTGGTAATTTTATTTCTAATGAGGTGTTCAACCAGCATCCTACTATGAAGAGTAGGACAGTGTTCAGTGGGCACAGAATATACCAGTCTAATCAGACCTAGGACACATGCTAGTTGTACATCACAATGGTGTTAGGACCACTTGACTTCTCTGGGACTCAGTCTCCATGTCTGAAAACAAGCATGTTGGACAAAGACCTTTGCAGCTCGGGACCTCTTAGGATTTGATTAGCAATGTAGGATATTCCTCATCTTTAGGACGTGTGCTCTGTAATGGACATGGATTTCCACGAGCCACCTGTGCTGTGAGCTGCACCTCTTACCAAATCCATGGCACTGCAATCCTTCACCTAACTACTGAGTCTCTTGTGTATCTGAATGTCTTACAAGTGAGGTGCTGACTGCCCATCGTTCTGGACTATTTTTTTCAAGGATGTTTGTAGAGGGAGAATCCTTGCGATAGAGAGGTAGCGTCTCCCTCTGGAGCAAAGGGCAGGCATGCTTATTGCCCATTACCCATTATAAAAAGATTCTATAAGCTCGAGTTCCCTAAACTCAGGGTTCTTCTCCTGTAATGCAGCCTCCTTCATAGGCAGGTGTCATTTGGCCCTCTTCACATTGCCCTGTGGGAATTGGGACTTTGGAACCAATGCAAAAATGCTTCTATGCCTGCTACTGCTATTGCTATGAGCAATAAACTCTCCATCTCTAATCCAGGAGTCTCATACTTTCTACCAGTATCCACGAAGGTGTGGCAGGCGAATTTGCTAGCTTGTAATTAGAGTAAAATCTCAGACCCTTCACAGTTCCTGACAACAGCCTAGTCCACATTCACGTTCCACTTTTCTTAATGCCATGGCACCTAGTCTCTGAACAATCCAACTGAAAACACATTGTGTCTTTTAGCTGATTGTTTTTTATGTTAATCTTATCTCCCAACTAGATGGTAAGCACATGAGTCCAGGCACTCTGCCAATACTTTTTCTGTCTACTCTATAGCAGCTGGCATGGGGATGGGTTCATAGTAGGGGCTCAATGTGTTTTTTTGATTGACTTTGGCCATATGCATGCCAGCTGAGCTAAAATACTCCATGCTTTTTACCATTGAACTTCTTGGCTTGGGTGTCTTATTATGGATGAAAACTATAGACCGACTCCTCTAAAACTAGAAAAGCTCTAATGAGAAAGGGAAAAGCTGTTTGTTTTTCAGGCATGTCGGATGCAAGGCGTAGGCATTTCTTAATCAACTGGAGATCATTTGACTAAGGGGCCAACTGCAAAGCTATTCTGAGTCCCACATTTCTAAAGATATCAGGGAAAGTTTGTTGTGCTGGGCTGCTAATAATTATCGTGTTCTGGCTACTTAAGAACTAGAATATAGTCTCTGTGTTTTTGTAGAATTCAAGAGCCTCGGGAGGATATCTATGCCAGCCCATTGCCTTCAACATCAGTGGGAGCTCATTTGACATTTGATGCAAATCCCGGAGGAGGATTTGACTTCCAGTGAGTGCAGTCCCCAAAGCCATACACTTGCTGCTTGTGTTATTTTAAGTATCTTATTATTAATGACCCATTATACCAGAAAGAAAAATGCTATATATGCATTTTCATTCGGCTTACCATTGTTTCCAAAAGTCTGGATTATTCAATTAGTCTAACTGCAGTTTTCTCTAAGGGAATATGGAGATATAACAGGCTTTGTGCATTTAGAACTAAAACATTAGGACTCAGGGCTCTTTTTGTGGCTGTAGCCTGGAGGATGTACTCTCGACTCCCATAATACATTTTGCATTCTCTCTCTCTCTCTTGCAGTTATCAGGACTGCAACACTCTCAATTGTCTTCCTGAGTACAACTGATACTACTTTATAGATGTGACATGGTTATCTTTTTCTAACTTTAACTTTGCGTATCTGGCATTTTCTAACTTTAGTTGTGTAAGTTCAGGCTGTTCCTTCTCACCTAGAAATATTTCCTGCTATTTGAGTTAGGGTATGCCGTCACCAAGTGGTTGCTGCTTCTTTGATTAGCGTGATCTCAAAATTCAAAATAGGGGCTGCATTGTTTTTGTTGGTGGTGTTAGTGGTGCATGTGTTAAGGTTTGGGTAATGTGACACCTGCAAATAGGTGAAGGTATCAAGTATCAGAGGTAGTTGGGGGTAAATCTTCATGAAGCAACAGGAAGATACTGAAGTACAAAAAATGGGTCATTATTTGAGGAGGGGAGAGGAAAGGCAGTTTGAGGTTCAAGGAATGAAAGCAGGGACAGAGGACTTGTGGAGTGAAGGGTACAGGGAAGACATAGGATGGAAACGAAAATGACCCAGAGTTAAGTGACCTCGATCACTGTTTCTGCACTTTTCTATGGTTCCTGTACTTGCTGGGGAGTCTGACTAGCAAGATAGATACAGTGTCTTGAGCAGGATTGTGTCTTGTACATCTTTGTATTCCCCCACAGTGCCTAGCACCGTGCTGGGCACATAATTGGTCCTTAATAAAGATCTGTTGAATGAATGACCCAAACCTGCTGGAGTTGAGATGATACGTAATGGAGGAGGTAGCTGCTGGCTTGAGGCATAGGAGCAGCTCCCAATGAGCAAGTCTTGACAATGTTCTGCCTCTATCATTAAGCTGAGGGCCCCACACAACCTTAGATGGCTCCTATGATCAGTCTTCCAAAGTATAACCTTTTCTAACTCTTCTGAGTTAGGTAGCTACATACCTTCTTTTTCTTTTTTAAAATCTCAGATCCAAGGCCCTTGAAGTCCTTCATACCTCTGAACCAGTCTGGGTGGTTGGAAAAGTATGACATATGACATATAGAAGCTCTTGAATTTAATTTAATTTTTATTTTTTATACTTTTTAAAATAAATTTATTTTATTTTATTTATTTTTGGCTGCATTGGGTCTTCATTGCTGCATGCAGGCTTTCTCTAGTTGTGGTGAACGGGGGCTACTCCTCCTGCAGTGCACAAGCTTCTCATTGCAGTGGCTTCTCTTGTTGCAGAGCACGGGCTCTAGGCGTGTGGCCTTCAGTAGTCGTGGCGCACGGGCTTAGTTGCTCCGTGGCACGTGGGATCTTCCCAGACCAGGGGTCGAACCCGTGTCCCCTGCATTGGCAGGCGGATTCTTAACCACTGTACCACCAGGGAAGTCCCTTTTATACTCTTTTAAGGGTTACTTTCCATTTACGGTTATTACCAGATGTAGGCTGTATTCCCCGTGTTGTACAATACATCCTTGAGCCTATTTTACACCCAATAGTTTGTGCCTCCCACTCCCCCACTCCGAGACATACGGAAGCTTTTTTTTTTTAAATAAATATATTTTTAAATTTTATTTATTTATTTATTTGGTGTGCCGGGTCTTAGTTGTGGCACATAGGCTCTTAGTTGTGGCATGTGAACTCTTAGGTGTGGCATGCATGTGGGATCTAGTTCCCAGACCAGGGATCAAACCTGGGCCCCCTGCATTGGGAGCAGAGAATCTTAACCACTGCGCCACCAGGGAAGTCCCTATATGGAAGCTTTAGCTTGGAGGACGCGAGACCTAGAGCTTCTTCCATTCATAAGGTGTGTAGGGAGTGGCTGGATAGGCTTTTAAAAATGTATATGAAGAGAAAACTGAGGATCATTCCAAGTAGGATGTTTGTTGGAATTAAGAGCCTGTTCAGACACGGTTCTTCTCCAGAAGGGGGTTTATCCCTGCATGATAATACGTGTACCATGTTATCTTTGGCCCTGGCCAGCATCGGCTCACATAATTGGTTTTTAAAGCTACAGATGCTCCATCTCACCTGTTACCCAAATATTATAACTCATAAAAATCTGGTGAGATCATCCCTGATGCTGCCCCTATGGTGGAAGTTAAGTCCTTGAGGACAATAGTTTTAGTGAGCAGGTATGATGACTTATTTGGCACCATAAACTTCTACATCTCTAACACAGAATTCCCCAACCAAGGGTCCATATGGAGTGGTATAATAGCATAGTGGATAACAGCATGGGCTTTGGAGCCAGACATACATGGGCTCAAATTTTACCTCTGCCTTGTAGGAGGTTTTTGTCATTAGGCAAGTCACTTAATGTCTCTGTACCTTGGGTTCCTAACCTATAAAATGGGGTAATATTAACTACCTTACATGGTTGTTATGAAGGTTAAAGTAAATGATGAGACACATGTAATGTGATTAACACAGTGCTCAGTATATAAGAAGCACACACTCACTGGTAGCTATTATATGTATTTCTTCCTAGAATGCAAACTTTTGGAAGTGATGGCCCTGGATAGTGTCCCATCTTGTTCACCACTGTGTCCTTGCCCTCAGCTTCTGAGGCTTGTGCAGACTCTCCAGACAGGCTCCCTCCTGTCCCACAGAATGCTGAACAAGTGGGAGCTTGTAAACTAAGTAGGATGTCATTTTGAGTCACCGTTGCTCTAATTTCTTTAGACATTTGTGAAAAACAATTGGATTCCCTTCAGCTTTAATTTCCCTCCCTTCCCAGATAAATTTTCCAAATGTCCACTTTCTATTTCCTCGATCAAGGCCAGAGTTGAAGGAAGCTGGCCTTCAATCTCCAACCAGTCTGAGAGCACCATTTGGGCTCAAGAACAAATTGTATTGGAAAAGCAGCAGAAGCACTGAAATGAATTGTCATGAATTGAGGCTTCAAATGAAAGCACAAGGCTGAGGCTGGTCCTAATTGGCAGTGGACTTACTCAGGTAAGAGGCCAATTTCAAATATCTCATTGAAGAACTTTTGTAATATGCACCCCCTCCCTCCCAATCACCTCCTTCCATCCACATACAGCCTTTGGAAGATGATGATCATTGAGTAAAGGTAACACTGAGTTATTTCACATTTCTTTAAAATCTCTAATCTATAAACTATGTGCAGACATAGAAAAACTTTGAACCATGGTACAATTTGAAATGTTCCCTGTGGTAGGGTGAGTAATGGTACCCTAAATGTTTCCACATCCTAATCCCTGGAAACTGTGAATATGCAACCTTATATGCAAAAGGGCCTTTGGAGATGCAATTGAGTTAAGGAGCTTGATATGGGAAGATTATTCTGGATTATCTGGGTGGGTCCAATGTAATCACATGGATTATAATAAGAGGGACTCAGGAGGAGACCAGAGGCAGAGGAAAAGGCGGTGTGATGATAGAAGCTGAGACTGGAGTGATGTACTTTGAAGATGGAGGAATGGGCCAAAAGCCAAGGAATACAGGCAGTTAACTACTAGAAGCTGACTAAGGCAAATAAATGGATTTCCCCTTCAGAGCCTCCAGAAGGAACCTGGAAACCCTGTCTGCACTGTGACTTTAGCTCATTGAGACCCACTTCAGACTTCTGACCTCCAGAACCATGAGAGAATAAATTTGTGTTGTTTTGAGCCAGCCCTCCAAATTCTCCCAGATATGCCAGAGAGCCAGAAATTCACAATATTAGAACTATTCTTTTGGGAGCTATCACTGAAGGACACAATTGCTAGAAGTTTCCACTAAAATACAAAGGAAAAATGTGTTAGGCAACATCCAGTATTCTGTTATGCCTTCTTCTGGCTGGCTGGCAGAGAGCACGGAAGGGGACCCAGGATGCAGGGATTTCTGGGTCCTGGGGCGTCGTGAGGATAGACTTGACAAGTGGGATCTGTGTAGCCGGATACAGCAAGTGATGCCTGGGATGAGAGGGTGCCAAAAGAGAAGAGAGAGAACCTAAAAACTAAATTCCATTTATTATGGAATGTATTATGTCCTGGGGCCAACCAGTGAAGAACTCACTGGTTGTGAGCAGCATCTTACTTACTTACTTACTTACTTTATTTATTGCCACGTGGCATGTGGGATCTTATTTCCCCAACCAGGGATCAAACCCGCGCCCCCTGGAAGCATGGAGCCTTAACCACTGGACTGCCAGGGAAGTCCCCGTGAGCATCATCTTTGTGACTAATCCAGCTTCAAGCCTGTTCCATAGAGCTCCCCATAAGCTTAAAGAAATAAAGAACTTCCTGTGCTTGCTGAGTCCTACAAACTCCCTGACTTTGGGACTGACTGCTTTTTGGTCTGCCCCTGTTGGGTTGGTTCTCTTTCTGGTACTCTGACATCCTGCCACTGCTACTCCCTATTGTGGACTCCTAGCGTCCTCTGACTTCAACTCTTTGGTCTGTGCCTGCCAGATACTTTTCTATTCTTAGAGCCTTGAGTTTCCGGCTCCCAAGAATTCTTTGCTCTAACCTAGAAACCCTTTGCCACCAGCCCCCCTGGCACCAAACCCACCATCGGGCCCTGATCAGGAGACCTCCCAGATTCCTTGTGAGATGACTCTTTCTGAGGGAGAATTCTCCCCGCCACTGCACCCCCCAACCACCAAAGTATTTTGGTGTTTACAATAAGAGGTAGTAGGTTTACAGATGAAGGATCTTGAATCCAAAAACCTACTTTCTCTGTCTGCAACCATCACACATGGTCACCTGCCTTCCCTTCCTCTGATCTCATTCCCAGAGAACTCTAATGCAAGTCCAGAAAACTGAGGGACTTTGAACCCATTAGTAGCTTCACCTCTCCATCCCCCCACCTCCCCGCCATCTTCACTTGCAGTTTGATGACTTGAATGTGAGGAGTATGGACCCAGTCAGTTGGGCCTTAACACACACATTCAGAGATGCATATCTGACCTATACAGTTAATATGCTCTTCTAGCAACCCAGGATAGAGAGATTTCTTGTTTCCCAGGGTGATTGCCTGAGAGTGAATGCCACAGTGTCACCCAAGTGATGCCTGTAGTCTAGGATATATAAGAGATTTCCTTGTTAAACTTCCAAGAGGCCTCAGGAAAATCCATTCACATATGAATGCTGACTTCCCAGGAACTGGACTAGGGAGCTGAGGTATTGTAAAGGAGCATGACTTGTTTGCTGACTTGTTTACCAGGCTTAAGTTGTATAATCACAAGAGTCCAAGAATCTCAAACAGCCCACATCCAGTTCTCAGACAGCAAGACCTGATGTGGTCTGAATCCCAGGCTATTAACATAATTCTTGAATGGCTAACACTTCAACAATACCTGCTAGTAGAACCAGAGCTTGAGTGGTGGTGGAACAGGCCAGATTGGAATAGATAAGACTTGGGAATTCATGAGGGTTTAGTGGGTCAGGGGAAGGCTGGGACTGGGACAAGAATGTAATTTCGGGGTTTCATAATTTAGTTATTATAGGCTTGAGTACATGATAGTTGGAATCCAATCAGGGTAGGTTCAGAATCAAATGATACCATGGAGGGCTAAGAGCAGGTAAGATGTGAGTGTAAGTGTCTACAATGACAAACCAAGAACCAGTTGTTGGCTAAGCAGAAGTGAGGAGTTGACAGTGGTCATCCAAGTAGCTGGCGATTGGCAGAGTCCAGATTAGCTGGTGGGTAACTATCAAGGGAGTATGGTAGTGGGTATTAGGGATTCAGATCGAGATTCAGACTGGGAAACAGGTTTTTGTGTAGGAGATGTAGTCCCACAGCTGGGATACCAGGCAAGGAATCACAGGGGAGGAAGACATGGAAGAGCTCTCCTTATGGAGGTACCTGTATTCTGTCAGTAGAAAACTGTGACTTGGTGCTGAGTTGCTAGATTATTTCCGTCTTCTCCAAACTCCTGACTGGAGCCGTCCACCCCCAGCCTGCTATCCACAGTATAGCCAGAGTGAGCATTTGAACATGTCAAACTGACCTTATCGCTTGTAATCACTCTTAGGGAGAAGACTAGACTCTTCACCAACCTCTACAAGGCTCTCATGGTTTGGCTCCTACCCACGTCTTTAGCCCCTCTTCCACCGTTTTCTCTTTCACTTGTGCCCCTCTAGCTGCACTGAGTCTCTATAGGCCCCTCAGCTCCCTACTGTCTGAGCTGTTGCATGTGCAATTGCTTCCGCTTGGAGTATACCTCACCTCTCTCTTCAACCTTCCAGTCTCAACTTAAAAGTCACTACCTTCTCTGAGTCATTTACCTAAAGGAATGCCCCCTTAGTCTTCATAACGATGCTACTCACCACCATCACTTACAAGGCATAGCCACCAACTTTGCTTACTGTGAGCAAGTCCACAGCCTTCCGTGCACCACTTCCACCAGGCTTTACACCCCAATATCCTCATCACCCCACCACAATTCCCCATTGTCATGTCCACCACCATACCCTCCTCCACTGCCTACACCCTCTAGCCACACCCACTACCACCAGCTTCGTCCACCCCTTTTATAACCCATGCTCCTCTTTGCCCCATCTCCCTATCGTCCCTTGTCCATCCAGCAGCTACAAATTGTAGCAGCCCTACCCTACTGACCCTACTAATGGACAAGGGCTCTTTTACTTATAGTTCAAGTATCAGTCAGCTTCAGTGATGTCTCCCCTGACCCTTCAGCCTGGATTAGCTTTCCCTGTTTTCCATAGCATACCACCCTCCTGCCTTACAGTCCTAATCACAATGGTAATTACATAGTACATTTTGTGATTGTGTTGAATGGTTGTCACCCCACAGGGTCTATGTCTGTCTTGCTTACTGCTATTTCTCCTGTACCTTAAGACACAAATCTCAAAATCTGTTTGCTGAATCTTGTTGAATCAAGTGTTGCAGGTAAAAAACTTGAGGCTCAGAGCAGCTAAATAACGTACTAAGAGTTGCACAGCTCCTTAGTGCCAGAGCTGGGATTCAAACCCAGTTCTGGTTGACTATAAGTCCTCTGGGTTCTTAACCATCATGCCAGTCGTTTCTGCCAGATCATCTCATTGAAAATGCAACTTCTCAGGCACTGTGAAAGGCTTACTGAATCAGAAAGTCTGAAGGTGCGGCCTAGCAATCTTTTACCAAGTCCTCCAGGTGACTCTGAGGCACGCTCCAGTGTGAGAACCGCTGCTCTGCCCTGCACTGCCCATTATGTGGTTCCCTCTTGGTAGGAGATCCAGGTGATTCCCTTCTATGCAAATATCCCTAATGGTACCTAGCATGGGGCTCAGCATACTGTAGGTGTTTAATAAGTACATGTTGAATAATAAGTGAATTAAGCTCTAGGGCACATTAGTTTTTGAAAGGCAGAAATAGGCTTTTTCATCACACCTGTGGGAGAGCAGTGAAAAAACACCATAAAAAGCCTAACATAAGGGCCATGACACTTGCTTGGAGAAGTTTTCGAGATTAAATTATTCATTTGTTACCTCCTCCTACCTTCTTCCTTTCGGGTCAGTCATTTCCATGGAACTGTCTCTGACCCCTGTGGTTCATCTCGATAGCTCTCTTGTTTGGCTTCTTTATAGCATTTTGAGTATCATTCAAGCTATCCCTGGATTATATGTGACAATGCATCTTTTGAGTATCTCAGTTATATAAATCATTGTCTCTGTAATGAAACTTTATTCTCTTTAGCACATAGACTGTGTCTTTTCTTGTCTCCCCTAGTTTCTACCACGGCCTTAAGTATACAGTAGCATGTTGGGATAATATTTTAATAGATTATCCCCAAATGTGTGTATGTGTGTGTGTGTGTGTGTGTGTGTGTGTGCGCGCGTGTGTGTGTCTTTACACCTAGCCCTTCCCATATTCAGCAAAGAAATTTCATCACCTAAGAGAAAGGTTATTATAGTAGAAAAGCAGAAAACTAAAAAGTTAATTCTCACCCTTGGAGTTTTAAAAGCCTATTTAGAGTTTCAGGAACCAGGACTTTGAGCTTCAAAATCCTAAGCCCTAAAGAACCCAGGTCATACACTTCATGACATATGTACTAGATTTGAAAGGATACAGGATCAATCTGAGCAAGTTTTTCTTTCTCCCCAGACTAGATGAAAATTTCATGGGATGTGAGAGGAGTGAGTTAGAACAAAAGTCCTTGTTAACAGAGGTGCTGTAACCTGCCCTGTGGGGCAAGACCCAAGTTGAAGACGAAGGGGAGAGGGATGGAGAAAACTGAGCAGATTGGACTGCTGGCCTCTCTCCACTTAGACGCAACAAGCCTGAAGTGTTCCCCTGAGCCCGGCCTGGCTCCAGAGCAGTGGAGTAGAGCTGGCTGCAGGTGTTATCGCAGGGACAGGGCTTGAGGCAGCCTTATCATTCCCTGGACTCAGGTGAGGTATGGGGAGAACCAAGTGTTTTCTGGATGGCCACGAGGGTCCTCAAGACCTGAGAAAACTTCAACTCAAGGTTAAGGAGGCATGGCAGTGATGTGAGTCCAACTGTAATTGAGGCCTGGGTGGAATTTGAATAGCCCTGCAACACATGTGCAGAGACAGTTAAGGCCATACATGACAGTGTACCTGTCAGTGGGTTCCAGCGTGGACAGCAGAAAACTAAAGATCAAATACTTTCTCCTTGTCTTAGCCACAGCCTCAGAGATTGTGGGGATAGCTTGAATGGACTGAGATTAAGTTTTATATTACCTGGAGGAATGGGAGCTCAAAATAGACTAAGTTATAAGAAAAAAGTTCTCGTGCACCTGAATTTGTGAGTTGACATTTATAGCAACCCCACCAAGGCACTCTATATTTGGTCAGTTGGATTGACTTGATGAACCAAAGCCTTTTTCTTGAGGCCAATATTTAAGAGAAAAGTGAATCAGAAGACAAGAAGCCTCCGCTGGGGGTTGGGTACATTAGTAGGTATTGAAGCGCTCCCTGAGCTGTCCTTGCCTTAGAATGCTTTCACTCCCACACTTCTCAGCTTCGTTAGTCCTCAGTAGTGACCATGAAGTCTCAGCTTCTTCAGTCCTCAGTAGCAAATACTGAATACTGCAATACCCCTGGTTAACCAAGGGAGAGTCTAGCTAGGGTCACTCAACTACTTACTAATGGGCACGAGGGTGAATTCAGGCATTTTAGAGTTTTCACACACAGAGGTGGAAACAAGAAGAGGTTTTAACATAAGCCCCAGATACCCAAATTTGGGTGTAGTTACAGACGTATGACTTGATCACTGATTTTTAGCAGGTAAACACAACTGGACAGGTTCATCTTTTTAAGTGGGCTGCAGCCTGAGTATTGCATTTGGAAGGGCCACAGTATTTATTAAGCTGTGTGGGACTGCTCTGATTGTGCTATAGAAAGGCAGAGGTCTCCAGAGTCGATTGGGGTGGTCGAATCACATTCAATGAATGTCCTAGCGTCTCAGTTGAAGAATCTTGCTATTGAGGGACTCCCCTGGAGTAATCAATTAAAAGCAGTAGCATTAAGCAGCTAACGGTGCTGGGAAATCAATACCAGCATGGGGAAGAAACAATTCCCTGCAATGATTTCTGTGCAAATTTTGATTCTTGTACCTAATGACATTAGGATCCGCTAATGACACATAACTCAAGGAGGTGCTTCTTTCCCAGTTAAGCGTGAAGCACATTTTTGCCCCTACAACCTTGGCAGCCACGTGGGAGGCCTACTTTCACTGCTGGGAAGCAATAGATTAAGGTAAGGCAGCCCAACTTTCTTTCTATGTATCACTCCTGTGGGAGAGATGGAGGTCAGATAGAAGGGGTGACTTTCTGGAGATTGGCATGGGTCCCTGAAAGGGCCAGGACCATTCCTTCTTTCGTTTATCGAGCGTTTGTCCGCACTGGCCCTGCACCTTTAATTGCTCCTTCCCCACTTATGGCCAGGGGAATCCTATAAAAGACACCTGTAGCTCAGCTCAAACTGCTTTGAGACCTTGCAGATTCCACTACTTCTTCCCAGCATTTTACCCCAAAATGTGGATGGAAAGAAATATTGTATTTCTTTTGTTCTCTAAACATGATTTTGTCTGTTTAGAGACCACATAGCCCTGCCCAAATTTGATAGAAAATTCAATGTCAGTGACTATTGAGGCCTCCAGGGTCACGTTAAGTGCTGGGCGTCTTGGACACCAATCACAGGGAGTCCTCAGGTCTTCAGTCTACATACTGGATGGTCTCTTCAAGGCTAACAGCTCTGCTGATTCTGCCTCAAGCCGAGGCAGAGGGGTTTCCATCTAGGCTGGGAGCCCTAGAGGGGCCTGCAGTCTAGCCTTCCTTGGATACCACTTTGCCATTTTCCTCTGAGGCCTTGTCACTTCCCTATGCACTGTCAGGAAACAGGGTACCTATATTCTCTACTTGTAGAATCTATAAAACTCCAGTAGCCCTGCCAGTTTTGAGGACACCGTCTTAAAGCTCTAGGTACCTCTTTATCTGAGGTACCAAACCTCAGAGACACTTCCATTTTAGAACAGCAGTTTAACTCTTTGCTTCCTTTTGCCTTGGCTTTAGAACACAGCATTCTTTTAACTTTGACCTGAAGCTGTTGAATCCCCAGGTTTCCAAGTCACAAGGCCACTCTAGGTAGGCTGTGTATGTGTGTGGGGGGGGGTGGGGTGGGGTGGGTGTGTGTGCGTGCGCATGCGTGGGTGGATATTGGAAGGGCGGAGGGACTCTCCTTTCTGAATTTCCCCTTTCTCATCCTCCCTGCCCCTCTACCCTGCTTCACCTGGCAAACTCCTAGCCATCCTTCAAGACTCAGCTTATATGTCACTCTTTTAGATAAGTTTTCCATGGTCCCTTACTCTAATTAGACTCCCATTTTATGCATGTATAGCACCCTGTAGCTATCCTACTTAGCACACGCCATAATGGTAATGAGTTAGTAAGGTGATTGTTAATATTAGTTTCTCCCACTGGTTTGTGGGTTCCATAAGTATAGGGACTAATCTTTTTTGTTCATTGTTATACCCCCATCACCTTCCAATATCTGATGTTTAGAAGTTGTAAAAGAATGGAATAAGTGAATACATGAAGAGAAATCTCCATAGTTTTGAAATAACAATGCAGAGGTTATTTTCTAATCTTTCTTTACATTTATATAGTGGTGTTAGCTTATAGGATGAAAATCGACAATGAATTGACTATTGTTATGCCAAACGAGTTGGCATAGAGTTGTTGATATTATCCTTTTCAACATATATAGTATCTGTGGTGATATCTTTTTTTTCATTCCTTGTATTGGTAATTTGAGTCCTCTCTCTTGGACTTTATGAAATAAAAAATTCCTATTCATCTAAGAAATACCATTAAGAGAGTGGAAAGGCAAAACCAGTGTGGGAGACAATGTTTGCAATATACATAATGGGCAAAGGGCTTGTATTCAGAATATATATAAACAACTCTATAAGTCTATTAAAAACTATAGATAACCCAATTTAAAAATTGTAAAGACTTGAACAGATATTTGACAAAATAGGATATATATATATATATATTTTTTCGGTACGTGGGCCTCTCACTGTTGTGGCCTCTCCTGTTGCGGAGCACAGGCTCCGGACGCGCAGGCTCAGCGGTCATGGCTCACGGGCCCAGCTGTTCCGCGGCTTGTGGGCTCTTCCCGGACCGGGGCACGAACCTGTGTCCTCTGCATCGGCAGGCGGCCTCTCAACCACTGCGCCACCAGGGAAGCCCAAAATAGGATATTGAAATGGTCAGCAAGCATTGTTACTCATCAGGGAAATGCAAATTAAAACCACAATGAGAAACCACTACACATCTATCAGGATAGCTAACATTAAAAAGACCAACAATACCAAGTATTGTCAAGGATGGGGAGCTGCTAGAACTCTCCTACGTTATTGGAATCTAAATTGGTACAACCACTTTGGAAAACTGACAGCATCTACTCAAGTTGAACATATGTGTGTGTACCAAGTGACCTTACAAATCTATCTTTCTTCCTATCTATCTATCTATTTATCTATCTGTCTATCATCTATCTATCATCTATCTATCATCTCTCCAACAGAAATGCATATGTGTGTGCACCAAAAGACATGTGCAAAATGTTCATAACGGCATTATTTGTAATAGCACCAAATTGAAATAAAACCAAATGTTCATCAACATTGGACTAGATAAATTGTGGTATATTCACACAATGGAATGTCATAGAGCAATTAAGAGAGAGTGGCATGGACATATCTACACTACCAAATGTAAAATAGCTAGTGGGAAGCAGCCGCATAGCACAGGGAGATCAGCTTGGTGCTTTGTGACCACCTAGAGGGGTGGGGTAGGGAGGGTGGTTGGGAGGGAGACGCAAGAGGGAAGAGATATGGGGACATATGTATATGTATAGTTGATTCACTTTGTTATGAAGCAGAAACTAGCACACCATTGTAAAGCAATTATACTCCAATAAAGATGTTAAAAAAAACTACTACTACACCAAATAACTGAATTAATCTCACAGATATAAGGTTGAGAAAGAAGCTAGATGCAAAGGAGAGTCCATTTATATCAAGTTCATATGCAGGCAAAATTAATCAATGATGATAGAGAAATCAGAATAATGGTAGACCAGGAGGGACGTTAGAGAGATGTTTGGGACACTGATTAATGTTCTAAGTCCTGATCTAGGCGGTGGTAACGTGTGCTGTTTATAAAAATTAATCAATCTGTACAATTAGGATTTACCTTTATTGTGTGTGTTATACTTTAATTAAAAGTTTATAAAAATAAAATAAGAATGAATATATTAGAGAGGGTTACACTGCATGATTTTTCATGTTCCTTACAGTTCTAACATGCTATGATTTTGTGTGAAAATGCTTTGAAAATAATAAAATCCTCTACAAGTATAAGGTCTTTTATTATTAGTAGTAGTAGTTGACCTTGAACTCCTAGTGATTTCTTGATCAAACAGTGGTAAATAATTTGCTTTAAATTTCTATATATTTATTTCCCACTTTAAAATGTGTCACCTCTCTGCTTTTCTGGCTATTGTTCATTTCCTAATTCCTTTGAACTTTTCTGTCAAGACCCTGGATGAGAAACCGGAGACAAATACCATGGAGAGTAATCTTGAACCCTCTTAAATTTTGAGCTGGCAATAAACAATGGCAAAGCCTTGAAAGGTTTAAGGAGAATGGTTCGTGATTTTTTTTTTTTTTTTTTTTGCCGTACGCGGGCCTCTCACTGTTGTGGCTTCTCCCGTTGCGGAGCACAGGCTCCGGACGCGCAGGCCCAGCGGCCATGGCTCACGGGCCCAGCCGCTCCGCGGCATGTGGGATCTTCCCGGACCGGGGCACGAACCCGTGTCCCCCGCATCGGCAGGCGGACTCCCAACCACTGCGCCACCAGGGAAGCCTGACTCACGATTCTTTGAGTCAGCTGTGGCTTTGTATTGCTCAGACTAGGTTTTCTACTTACATACATAATGTAGCAGTGGAAATAATAATGATTTTCCCAATCACTTGACCTCTGTTAGGAGTTAATAATTCTAATGTCAGGTGAAAATAATGCTAGAAGAATAATAAGACACATTTGACATTCATTTCCAAAAGTAGTCATTCAAATCGTATTATTTTATCATTGCCATCACTTTTCTTTCCCTCAGCCTTGCCAGTAAAACTCAGTTAATGAATCTACCAGTAAGCACAGTTAATAGAGTGGCTGACTTACTCTCAGAGAAGGCTTTGGCTTTACTGAGGCCACTGAGCTTGTTCAAAACCCAATATACATTTTATTCCCTTGGAAGTTTTTCCTCTCTTTCAGGTATTCGTTAAGAACTCAACTTTCTTGGTGTCCAAATGAAAGTTTCCTTTAAAGGTATATCACCTTTCTAATCCTTGGCCTGGGAAAAAATGTCAGAAAATTCTTTAAATCTATCTAGTAAAGTATTTTAAATGCTCATCTTGCACTTTTGAGTGAGGTGTAATTTACATTTCATACAAGTAGAAGCTGAGCAGCAAGCTGTAAGTAATTATCGTATAATTAAATGTCTACTATGAAGGGAAGGAAAACGTGAGCTCCTTCGTGCTTTCCGTGACTGGGTTATGCAATGGCAAATTTACAGCTCTTTATCTCAGGAAGGCTCCAGGGGACCTACTCAGGGTTTGAAGAGATACCTCTGAGTTGCCAATATAGTTTCAGTTGCAGACTGAGGCCATCCCTTTGCTGTCCAAGCAGACCATATGGAAATGCATTCTGTAGCTTTGGTTTTAGAAATGGAGACCAACGTGTCTATTCCTCTCAGTGACTTTGAAAACGTTTTCCCCTATGTTAACATTTGTAAATAGGAAACCACCATGAAAATTAATACTTAATAGTTACCATGGATGAGTTTTATTTTTTCAAATTCACAAAGCAGTTGGCTTTGGGGATGATAATCAAATGCCAAGTGCATTTGTAATTAGGTGAAATGCTCCTGTGATCTGATTTTGTTTAATATGTATTTTAAAATATTCACTGAGTCCCTGCTACGTTCAAGATGCCATAGGGCATTCAAAGGTCAAAAAAGACATGGTCCCTGCTTTGTGGGAGATTATAGTCAGGAAGTGGATAAAAACCATGCACACAAATAACTACGAAGCAAGGCAAAATTGGATAGTTATCAGAGACTCCAAGGTGTAGAGCTGCTCAGGGGAAGGAGCAGTCACTTCTGTTTCTGGCTACGCTGAGCTGGTCAGGTTTAAGGAAGACAGTGTATAATCTGGTATATGAGGGATAGACTTATTATAAGAAGAGATATTGAGGAAACCATGAGCAATGATAGATGTGGGAAACCAGCACAAGGGCTTCAGGGAATGAAGCAGACCAATTTGGTTACTTATTCAACAGCCATAGTGGCAATTTATCTCAATTTATGAATAATAAGGGTTGGGTTTTACAGACTTTCTCCCTAGTCAAAACGTATAATGTGATATTCTTGACTGTTTACATTGTTTGGAGCATTAAATATATATGTAGGGGTATAGTGTGAGATACAGATGAAAATGGACATATGGAATTGAATTGCAACGACTCTTGGGCACCAATCTAATGGAGCTAGACTTACTCAGAGAATCACTTACTTAAAAAATCTTATCGATACTCTGTTGTGTGCCAGGCACTTTAAAAGGCGTGTGGAATAAAAAAGAAAAAAGAGAAAAAAAGCCATGTGGAGTACAGTGATAAATACGTTTTCTGCCCACAAGGAAATTAATGGGGGCAGTGGGTGAGAAGTGCTGAGGGCACCTGTCCTAGACAGGATGTGAGGTGTCAGGAGAGACATTTTAGAGGTGGTAATGTTTGAGTTGAAATATGAGAGTATGGGTTTTCCTGAGCTGTGGGATATAAGAAGGGCGTTTCAAGGAGAGAAAATGGAAGGATATTTCGAGCACAGAGGGCATGCAAAGTCACCCAGGTGTAGAGAACCTGGAGAGTTTCCAGGAGGGCTGGGCTTGAACGTAGGGTGTGAACTGAGTGGTAAAGAGAGAACACTGGAGGGCTCGATAGGGACCTCATCATGAAAAGCCTTGTAGAGGCTATTACAGTCATCCATGTGGAGCTGATGTGACCCTGAGTTACAAATACAGCAGTGGGGAGGAAGAAGGGGGCATACATTTGAGAGATATTTAGGGGGTAGGATTGACGGACTTGCTAACCAATGGAATGCAAGTGATAAGGTGGATGATAGAGTGCAAGGATGAACTTGGGTGTCGGGGAGTGCCATTCACTCCGGAGAGGAGCTCAAGTGGATGAGAAGATTTCAGGGAGAACTTATAAGCTTTGTTTTACCCATGCTGAGTGTGAGGGACCTGTCAGATATACAAATGGAGATAATGGCCCAAAGTTGACTATATTGTCTGGAGTACAGAAATGTAATTTGGGCTGCAGGTATAGTTTTGAGAGTCACAGTATCAGAAGTTGCAAATCCAAATGTCTACAGGATCCAGGCAGGTAACATAAATGGATGATTCTGGCTGGGGCTGATATGGGGTTAAGAGAAAAGATGTGCATAGGCCCTGCCCAAAGGCGTTCACATTTTAAAAGAATCTGGTAAGGCAGCCAGATAAAACCTATCTGCAGACCATATCAAGCTTCAAGCAGCCAGCTTTCCACCTTTGATATATAGAGTAATTGTCCATTAGAGTGAGTGTAGAGTTTACATGCAGAGAAAGTATGCAGAGTACAGGAAAAAGCCAGAGACAAAACTCCAGAGGAGCAATATAAAGAAGAGGCGGATATGTGGGGGAGGGGAGGGGGAGGGAAGTTGGCAGAGAACCGTGTTAAATGCTACAGAGTGAGATAAAGAGTGTGAACTTTCTGTAGGACTTTACATCATAGAAGGGACTGCTAACTTTAACTGAAGCCTGTTCAGTGATGTGGTGAGGGCTAAAGCCAGAATGTAGTGGGTCAAGAATTTCTCGGAGGAGAGGAAGTGGAAACTGTGTAGACAATTCTTTCAAGAAATTTGGTCGTGAATGGGAGGTGAGCAGTTGGCTGGTAGTTGGTTATTTATATTTGTAGGCATGCCAGGAGAGACATGAGCACATTGTATGCTAGAGGGAGAGGGTGTTGAAAATGTAGGAAAGGAAAGGATATGTCGATGAGCTGAGGTCCCTGGAGAGGTGGGAACAGAGGAGATCCAGAGCACAGGTAGAAGGATTAGCCTTGAGGTAGGAAGAGCGGCGCCTATTCTACTGAAATTGAAAATAATTTCGTTTAACCAAGATTCATGGAGCTTTTCCACCCTGTTAGACACTGTTCTGGGTGCTGAAGTGTAACAGTTTAAAGAAGTAGCACAGAAATTCCTGCCCCTGTGGAACTTACATTCCAGAAAGATTGAGTATGTACAAGAGCGAATACATATTAGCAGGGATGGGGCTTTGGGAAAGTAGTTGAAACGTTCTTATTTACTGACCTCTATTTTCTCTGTGATTGAAGGAAGAGATATTAGGGTAGGAGGTTTAGAAGATACTGGAGAAGTTTTGAAATAACTACTGTGGGTCACATGAAAGAGGAGTCTAGGAACAAACAAAGGGACTTCTGAGCAACAAGATCCATACTTGTCTTGCAGTAGAGGAGGGATCCACAAGCTTTTTCTGTAAAGGACCAGACAGTAAATATTACCGGCTTTGCAGACTGGAAAGCGTCTGTAATAACTGACTACTCAAATCTGTTGTAGCTCCAAAGCAGCCATAGAGGACAGGTAAATGAACGGGCATGGCTGTGTTCCAATAAGACTTTAGTTACCAAAACGGGTGGAGGTCTGGATTCGGACTGTGGGCCCCAGGTAGCCAACTGCTGTAGCAGAGCATTCACAGGATGAGAGCTGCTTCATAAGAAAAATTTATTTGACAGCACCCTGGAGGTGAGTAGGAGGGTGGAGGCCATTGCATTGGTTCAGGTGAGAGTTAATAGAGATCTGAACTAGCATTGCAGCAGTGGGAATGGAAAGGACAGGAGAGTGAGGAGAGTTATAGTGTCATGACAGACAGGGGAGGAGTCGATAATCAACAATGTCAAATGCTGCAGAGAGGTCTAGCAAGCTGTTGCTAGAGAGGGGGACGCTGGCTTTGTTATTTAGGAGGTCGCTGCTGACAGTGAAAGCAGTTAATACAGGCACAAGGAGTGGAAGCAACATTGCTCCCATCAGGAATGCTTCCCCTTTCTTAAAAATTTTGTCAAGTTTCCTTAAAAATGTTACCCAATGTTATCAGAGTAATACGTGCACAATGGTAAACATAAAATAGTACCAGAAGGCTTTCCAGACAGCAGGCCCCTGCCCATTCCCTCCCTCCCTTCACATCCAACCTGCTAGAAGACTAACACCCTCTTGACTATTCCTTGTGGTATTTCCATTTTTGTAAATAGACTTTTCCTGCTATTTCTTGGTATATGGACTTCAGACAACATCTACTGACATTCTATTATGGATTATGAAGATTTAGCACTTTACATCACTCCCTGCTCATCTTCTCTTCCCTATATACTCTCACTATAGTTAAATCATCGTCTTTGTTCAAATCAGTATTCAGCTGAAATACTGATTCAGTTCAAATCAGTATTTTGCCTTATGATAACTATGTAAATGTGGTTTCACTGCTGAGTCAAATAGCATACTATGATGATTATGTCTTTCTGTGTGCAACTTATTGTTTATCCTGGAGTTAATAACTGCTTCGGTTTTTCTCAATTAAGACCAATAGTTACGATTTTAATTAAAATTCATTATTGAGATAAATGTACATGAAAATTGTAAGAAATAATACAGAGAGATCCCATGTAACCTTTATCCAGTTTCCCCCAATGGTAACATCTTGCAGAACTATAGTGCACAACCAAAACCAGGATTTTGACATTGATACCGTCAAGATACAGAACACTTCCATCACCACAAGGACCCCTCGTGCCTCCACCTACTTCGTAACCTCTGGCAACCACTAATCTGTTCCCTATTTCTAAAATTTTGTCATTTCAAGAATCTTAAATAAATGGTATAATATAGTATGTAGGGTTTTGAGACTGATTTTTTTCTTTTCACTAAGCATAATTCCCTGGAGATTCAGCTAGGTTGCTGCATGTGTCAATAGTTTAAGCCTTTTTATTGCTGAGTAGTATTTTATGATATGGATATATCACAGTTTGTTTAACCATTCACTTGTTAAAGGACACCTGGATTGTTTCTAGTTTTTGCCTATTATGAATAAGGCTACTATAAATATTTGTGTACAGTTTTTTGTGTGAACCTAAGACTTCATTTCTCTGGAAAAAGTGCCCAGGAGTGCAATTTCTGGGTTGTATGACAATAGCATGTTTCATGCTATTGGAAAGTGCTCTTTTCCACAATGGCTGTACCAGTTTGCATTCTCACCAGCAACATATAAGCAATTCAGTTTCTCTGCATCCTCACCAGCATTGGGGTCACTATTTTTTTTTAGCCATTCTGACAGTTGTGTAGTAATATCTCATTGTAGTTTTAATTTGCAGTTCTCTAATGGCTAATTATGTTGAACACCTTTCCATGTGCTTATTTACCATCTGTACATCCTCTTAGGTTAAGTGTGTCTTCATGTCTTCAGCCCACTTTCTAATTGAATTTTTTTTTACTTTTGAGTTTTTAATAGTTCTTAATATATTCTAGATGTAAGTCCTTTGTTGGATATTGTACTCTGCAAATATTTTCTTCCACTCTGTAGCTAGTCTTTTCATCTTCTTAATAGGGTCTTTTGCAGAGCAAAAGTTTTAAATTTTGATAGAGTTTGATAAAGTCCCTGCCTTGTTCTTGATCTTAGGGGGATACCATTTAGTCTTTCACTGTGAAGTATGATGTTAGCTATAGATTTTAATGTAGATGCTCTAGATCAAGTTGAGAAAAGTTTGTCTCCATTCCTGTTTTTCTGAGAATTTTTTTTATCATGATGTGTGTTGAATTTTGTCAAATGCTTTTTCTGAATCAATTGATATGATCATGTGATTTTTCTTCTTTAGCTTGTTAATATTACATTGATTGATTTTTCTAATATTGTACCAGCCATGCATCCTGGTATAAACTGTAGTTGATCATGGTGTAGAATTATTTTAATGTGTTGTTGAATTATTTTTCCTAATATTTTGCTAGGGGTTTTTGCATCTGTATTCATGATGAAAATTGGTCTGTACAGTTTTTTGTACTGTCCTTGTCTGGTTTTGGTATCAGGGTAATACTAGCCTTAGAAAATTAATTATATTGATTTTACAATTGGAAGAATTATATTATCTTCTATTATCTGGAAGAAATTGTATGAGATTGGTGTTAATTGTTATTTAAATGTTCGGTATAATTATTCAGTGAAACTATCTGGGCTTAGAGATTTGTTGTGGGGGAGTTTTGAAATTACTAATTCAATTTTGTCATAGTGCTATTCAATTTATTTACTATTGGGTGAAGTTGTGTGGCAGTTGTATTTTTTGAAGAATCAGCCCATATCACCTATGTTGTTGAATTTATGTGTATAGAGTTGTTTGTAGTGTTCCCTTATGTCTGCAAGGTTTGCAGTGATATCTCTTGTTTGATTCCTTATATTGCTAATTTGTGTTTTCTCTTTTATCTTTGTCAGTTTTTCTAGAAGTTTGTCAACTTTACTTGTCTTTCCAAAGAACCAGCTCTTTGTTTAGTTGATTTTCTCCATTGTGTCTCTGTTTTCAATTTCATTGACTTCTGTTCTTTATTATTTCCTTCCTTCTGATTGCTTTGATTTTATTTTCTTTCTCTTTTTCTAGATTCTTGAGCCAGGAGCTTAGATTATTGGTTTGAGACTTTTTCTCTTTTGTAATGTATGCATTTTAGTGCTATAAATTTTCCTGTAAGCACTGCTTTAGCTATATCCCACAAATTTGAATATGTTCTGTTTTCATTTTCATTTATTTTAAAGTATTTTCAAATAGCCCCTGAGATTTCCTCTTTGACTCATGGATTATTTAGGAATGTGTTATTTAGTTTACAAGTGTTTAAAATTTTTCTTGTTATTTTTCTATTGTTGATTTCTTGTTTGAGTCCCTTGGTATGATTTAGATTCTTTTAAATTTGTTGAGGCTTGTTTTATGGCCCATGATATGACCTATCTTGTTATATGCTCCATGGGAACTTGAAAAGTATGTGTATCTTCTGTTATTGGGTGAAGTGCTCTGTATATTACATTAGATCCTGTTAGTTGGTTGTGCTGTTCAGTTCTACATCCTTGCAGATTTTCCGTCTAGTTTTTCTATCAATTGTTGAGAGTAGGCTGTTGAATTTTGCTACTATAATTGTAGATTTGTCTATTTCTCTAGAGAAAGAGTTCTGTCTGTACAAGTTTAAAACCAGTTCTATCAGTTTTTGCTTCATGTTTTTCAAACCTGTTGTTTGGTGAATACACACTTGGTATTGCTATGTATTTCTGGTGGATTAATCCTTTTGTCATTATGTAATGCCTCTCTCTGTCTCTGGTAATTTTCTTTACTCTGAAGTTTACTTTATCTGATATTAGTATAGCTATTCCTAGTCTCCTTTGATTAATGTTTGCATGATATATCTTTTTTCTCCTTTTACTTTTAACCTGTCTATATCATTATGTTTGAAGTGAGTTTCTTGTAGACAGCATAAAGTTGAGTCATGTTTTTACATCCACTCTGCTCATCTCTGTCTTTTAACTGGTGTATTTAGACCATTTACACTTGATGTGCTATTGATATGTTAGGGTATAAGTCTGCCATATTACCTTTTGTTTTCTGTTTTTTTATTTTTATGTTTAAGTAATTAATTAATTTGCTTTTCTGTGGGTTACGTGAAGATTTTTTAGAATTCCATTTTGATGTATCTATAACATTTTTGAGTGTATCTCATTGTATAACATGTTTAGTAATTGCTCTTGGTATTACATTTTACATACATATACATTACTTATCACAGTTTACTTGGTGTCATTATCTTACCAGTTTGAATGAAGTATAGAAACCTTACCACACTTGTCCCTTTACCCTCCCCATTTGTAATATAATTATTTAAAAGATTTCCTCTAAATATGTTTAGAACTGCATGTTATAATTTTTGCTTCAACCATAAAACACAGTTCAGAAAACTCAAGAGAAGGAATGTCTATTGTATATGCCAATACTTTTGGTTACTGTGTTCTTTATTCCTTTATGATGTTCCAAGGTTCCTTCTTTTATCATTTCCTTTTTGTTTAGAGGACTTCCTTTAGCCTTTTTTTTTTTTTATAAATTTATTTATTTTTGGCTGCATTGGGTCTTCGTTGCTGCGCACAGGCTTTCTCTAGTTGTGGTGAGCGGGGGCTACTCTTTGGGCTTCTCATTGTGGTGGCTTCTCTTGTTGTGGAGCACGGGCTCTAGGCACATGGACTTCAGTAGTTGTAGCATGCGGCTCAGTAGTTGTGGCACACGGGCTTCATTGCTCCGCAGCATGTGGGATCTTCCCTGAGCAGGGCTCAAACCCGTGTCCCCTGCATTGGCAGGCAGATTCTTAACCACTGTGCCATCAGGGAAGCCCCCTTTAGCCATTTTTATAGGTAGGTCTGCTGGTAATAAATTATCTTAGTTTTTCTGCATCTGAGAATGTCTTGATTTTCCCTTCATTCCTGAAGCATAATTTTGCTGGATGAAGAATTCTGGGTTGACAGTTTTATGTTTCAGCATTTGAAAAATGTTGTGCCACTTTATTTTGGCATTCACTGTTTCTGATGAAAAGTCTGCTATCATTCAAATTGTTTTTCCCCTATAGGTAAGAAACATTTCTCTTTCACTGCTTTCAATATTTTTTCTTTGACTAAGTTTGATTATGATGTGAAATGTGAATTTCTTTAAATTTACCCTTTTGGGGATTCACTTAGTTTCTTGAATCTGTAGATTTATATGTTTTATGACATTTGGGAAGTTTTCAGCCATTTTTCTTTGAATACTTTTTCAGCCCCACCCTCTCTCTCCTCTCTTTCAAGGACTCCAATGACACAAATATTTGATATTTTGTGATAGTCCCACAGGTCCATGCAGCTTTGTTTATTATTTTTTAGTCTATTTTCTCACTATTAGTGCAGATAGGATAATTTCTATTGTTCCAACTTTTAGTTCACTGATTCTTTCCTCTATCCCCTCTATTCTGCTGTTGGGACCATCACTTGAGTTTTATATTTTGGTTATTTTATATTTTTAGTTCTAAAATTTACATTTTGTTCTCTATATTTTCTTTTCTCTTTTAAAATAAATTTATTTATTTATTTATTTATTTATTTTTGGCTGTGTTGGGTCTTGGTTGCTGCATGCGGGCATTCTCTAGTTGTGGAGAGTGGGGTCTACTCTTTGTTGTGGTGCACAGGTTTCTCATTGCAGTGGCTTCTCTTGCTGTGGAGCATGGGCTCTAGGTCCGTGGGCTTCAGTAGTTGCAGTGCGCAGGCTCAGTAGTTGTGGCTCATGGGCTCTAGAGCACAGGCTCAGTAGTTGTGGCGCACAGGCTTAGTTGCTCCGCGGCATGTGGGATCTTCCCAGACCAGGGCTCGAACCCGTGTCCCCTGCATTGGCAGGTGGATCCTCAACCACTGTGCCACTGGGGAAGCTCTATATTTTCTACGTCTCTTCTGAGCTTTTTAATTTTTTCCCCAAATCTCTATTGGGGGAAAATCTCCTTCCCCCCAAATCTCTAATTACCCAGTGAAGCATGATTGTGATGACTGCTTAAAATACTTGTCAGATAATTCTAACATCTGTGCCATCTTGGTGTTACTACCTATTAATTGTCTTTTCTCATTCAGTTACAGGTCTTCCTGTTTCCTGGTATGGCAAGTAATTTTCTATTGAAATTTGGACATTTTGGCTATTATATTGTGAAACTCTGAAACTTTTTTAAACCTGTTTTAGCCAGCCCTTATTGACACTGATCTGGCAGGAGAAGAGGGGTGCCAACTCATTATTTCCAAGTGGGGGTAGAAGTATATGTTTCCTACTTAACTTCTGTTGACACCCAAGGGAGGGATCTTCACTTTTGCTGGGCAGGGGTGGGATTTCTATCTCCCCACTAGGCCTCCACTGATAACTCCCTGGATGGGAAGAGTAGGGGTGCCTTGCTACTGCTCCCCATCTTACCTTTACCACTGCCTCTCCTCTAGGCTTCCTCTAACACCACCCCATTGGGAAGGAGAGGGACACCTTATTACTGCTGAGAGTGTGTGGAAGTTCAGGCTTTCCAAGTGATCCTCACTAATGGGGACCTCATTACCACTGAGCAGGGACGAAATCCCAACTTCCTACATGGTCTTCTTTGGTGCCAACAGAGAGGAGGTTTTGGGGCAGCACCTTACGGCCTTATAAGAAGTCTAGGCTTCTCACTCAGCCTTTGCTGGCAGAGGTAGGGGAGGGGCTACAGTTTTTTCTGTGCTGTTTGACTCTAGTAGAGTGGTAATTGACTAAAAGTTTTCTGTCTTGCTAGGCTTTCCTGGTCCTTGGGCTAATGAAAGCAGGCTTCAGTTTGTGCTTTCTTTTTGTCTACACTTATTTATGTTTCTGGGTTGCCAGCTTCTTCATCTCCAAGTCTGAGATATATGAAGCAAAAGAAAAATCAAGGAATTCACCATTGTGTTGTTCCTCAGCTCCTAAGGTCCCTAGCTAGTCTACATTCTTCTCTCCACCTCCAAGAATCTTCCTATGTTTGTTTTATATGTGCTTTCCAGGAATTTTAGTTGTAATTAGTGTAGGGAATAAGGGGAAATCTATTTATTCCATCTTCCAAGAAGCAGAAGTCACGTGTTATTTTTTTAAAATAAAAGTAATTTATTCGCATAGTTTAAAAAGTTAAGGGACTTCTGACAAAAATCCTCAGTCCGTTCCCCCTTCCTTATGCACTCCTGGGTTTCGCATTTTGGAAGCAAACATTTTCAGCTCTTTTTTCTGTTATTTACTTCCATGTTTCTAGACAATATGCTCACTCTGCTACTTACTGACTTAAAAAATTTAATAACTAATGATTTTTTTGTGGTGGTAGATAATGATTTAGCTTTCTCGTATATTTTACATCATTTTCGTCATCCTTTCAATATAGTTATGTCACTATTTTTTAAACTTTATTTATTTATTTTTGGCTGCGTTGGATCTTCATTGCTGCGCACGGGTTTTCTCTAGTTGCTGCGAGTGGGAGCTACTCTTCATTGCGGTGCTTGGGCTTCTCTTTACGGTGGCTTCTCTTGTTCCAGAGCATGGGCTCTAGGCGCACGGGCTTCAGTACTTGTGGCACGTGGGCTCAGTAGATGTGGCTTACAGGTTCCAGAGCGCAGGCTCAGTAGTTGTGGCACACGGGCTTTGTTGCTCTGTGGCATGTGGGGTCTTCCCAGACCAGGGCTCGAACCTGTGTCCCCTGCATTGGCAGGTGGATTCTTAACCACTGTGCCACCAGGGAAGCCCCTATGTCACTATATTTTATCAAATGGTATTAGTGATTATATCATTACAATAATGCAAATAGTATTTAATTTTTTCCAAGTTGCTCCATCAAATATACTTCCCACCTGTTCTTTTCTCCTCTCTCAAACATTCCATCATATTAACCCATCTCTCATAAGACCCCCTTTACTGAAGATTTCCCTCCTTTAAGATCCTTTGCTCTCTTCCTCCTATGTGGACTGGTTACTCCCTTAGCTGCTGTACAGGTCTCATGATGCAATTTTCTTTTTCATTTTCCTGGATTGTATCCACCAACCTACCTAATTTTACACGTACCTACTTACCTATTGAAATTAAGCAAATTTAGCAGAATGCTAGCAGTTGTTGAATCTAGGTGAATGGTTCATGGGAATTCCTTCTACCTGTATTTCCTCTAGTCTGTAAGTTGAATATTTTCAAAACAAAATGTTTTGAGGAAAAGAGTCCCATGCCATTTTGATTCTTATTCCTTTGGATGTAAGTCCCCCTACCCCTCCTATGTGAATCTTTCGTGAGTTTCATTTTAGAAAACTTTCTTTTCCCAGATGTTCTGAAGTTTCAATGCTGTGCCCTGATTTAGGGCCTATTAACACTCATTATGTTGGACTTTTGTGAGTACTTTTAATCTGAGACTCATATTTTTTCAGGCCTGGAAAATTCTCCTATGGTATTCATTTGATAATTTCCTCTCCTTCACTTTCTCTTCTTTCTATTTCAGGACCCAGGATTAATTTAGTTGGATATTAGATTTCCTGAATTGATTCTATAAGACACTAATATTTTGTATTTTCTAACTCCTTGTCATTTTTGTTCTACCTTTTGGAAATTTTCTGTTATTTTGTTTTCTCACCTTCTATTGAGTGTTTGTATCATGAAAGGATGTGGAATTTTGTCATATGTTTTGTCTGCATCTGTTGAGAGGATTGTAAGATTTTAATCTTTCATTCTATTAATGTGATGTATCACATTTATTGATTTGTGTATGTTGAGCCATTTTTGTATGCCGGGAATAAATCTTACTTGATCATTGTGCATGATTCTTTTAATGTGCCATTGAATTTGGTTTGCTAATATTTTGTTGAGAATTTTTGCATGTATATTCATCAGGAACATTAGCCTGTAGTATTCTTTTCTCATAGCGTTCTTATCTGGTTTTGGTATTAGGGTACTGCTGGCCTCATGTAATATGTTTGAAGGTGTTCCCTCCTCTTCAAAATTTTTTTAAAATTTTATTTATTTTTGGCTGCATTGCGTCTTCATTGCTGCATGTGGGCTTTCTCTAGTTGCGGCGAGTGGGGGCTACTCTTCGTTGTGGCGCACAGGCTTCTCATTGAGGTGGCTTCTCTTGTTGCAGAGCACAGGCTCTAGGCACACGGGCTTCAGTAGTTGTGGCACACGGGCTCAGTAGCTGTGGCTCGTGTGCTCTAGAGCGCAGGCTGAGTAGTTGTGGCACACAGGCTTAGTCGCTCTGTGGCATGTGGGATCTTCCCAGACCAGGGCTCAAACCTGTGTCCCTTGCATTGGCAGGCAGATTCTTAACCACTGAGCCACCAGGGAAGTCCATCTCTTCAAATTTTTGGAAGAGTTTGAGAAGGATGATCATTAATTCTCCTTTAGAGGTTTGGTAGAATTCACTAGTGAAACCATTTGGTTCTGAGCTTTTCTTTATTGGGAGGTTTTTGATTACTGTTTCAGTCTTTTTAGTCATTATTGGCATGTTCAGAATTTCTATTTCTTTATGATTCAATCTTGGTAGGTTGTATATTTCTAGGAATTTATCCATTTCTTTTGGATTGTTCAATTTATTGGTGTCTAATTGTTCATAGTAATCTCTTATGATCCTTATGTATTTCTGTAGTATCAGTTGTAATGTCTTCTCTTTCATTTCTGATTTTATTTATTTGAGTCCTCTCTTTTTCTTGGTTAGTCTAGCTAAGAGGTTGTTAATTTTGTTTATATTTTCAATGAATCAAGTCTAAGTTTTCATAATCTTTTCTATTGTTTTCTTTTCAATTTCCTTTATTTTTGCTCTAATCTTTATTATTTCCTTCCTTCTGCTAACTTTGGACTTTGTCCTTTTCCTAGTTCCTTGAAGTGTAATGCTAGGTTGTTTATTTGAGATCTTTCTTTTTTCTTAATGTAGGCATTTTTAGCTATAAACTTCCCTCTTAGAAATGCTTTCGCTGCATCCCATAAGTTTTGGTAGGAATTTTTTAAAGGAGAGGTAAACATAACTTTATAATTATAATTTTATATTTTTCTTTAAAAGAAAAGCTGCTACTCATAAAAATAATCAACAGTTTTGTACTCTGACTGTGGTGATGATCACTTAAATCTGCAATGTGATAAAATTTTATAGAACTATATGCAAAAAAAGTACATACAAAAACTGGTGAACTTTGATGAAAGTCTCTACCTCAGTTAATAGTATTTTAGTAATGTTAATTTCCTGGTTTTGACAGCATATTATGGTTTTATAAGATATTAAAATTGGTAAAGACTGGTTGAAGGGTACCCAGGAACTCTACTATTTGTGCAACTTCTTGTGAGTCTTAAACTATTTGAAAATAAGATTATTGAAAAAGTCCATTCAAGAGGCAAAACAATTAAAAAAGAAAGTAAAGAACTCCTCAAATCTCACCATCAAGAGACAATTACTGTTAAAATTTTGGTGCGTATTCTTTCTTATATCACTTTATTTATTGAGCACTTCTTGTATGCCAGGAGTTCTTCTAAGAACCTTAAGTGTATTATCTCATCAGTCCCTCACAACAGCTCTCAGTGGTCAACACCATTATCATCCCAATTTACAAATGAAGAAACCAAAACTTAGAGAGATAACTTACATAAGGCCATATAGCTAGTAAGTTTCAAAGCTGAGATGTAAGCTGAGGTCTCTCTGATGTCTAAACTCAAGTATTTTGTCTTTCACTAAATTAATTCTTCTAACAACCCCACCTTGATCAAGCTTAGCTTTTCTTTTTTAAGTGCTGAAATATGAGCTTCCAGAATGTTGAATTTATTGTTCAAGATAGCTACCTCAATGGTTCCCATCAGGATGACTCTATACCAGCAAAACTATGTACTCAATCTTAGTCTCTATTCTAATAACTTCTGAATGCTCCACATTTATTTTATTTTCTTCTGAGATTTAGTTTGATTTCCCAAATTCTTCCTGTGTCTTTTTTTGCTACAGAGGAGATGCCAAGAACTTTCACCACTTATAGAATTTTGCTACAAGCATATTTCCCTTTGGCTTTTATATTTATAACTTTTCACTTTGTCTGACTCCAGCTTCTCTGGCCTTCTGTGCATATTGCCAGGATGATTTCATCTGAAAAACATGTAACTAGCTACATAGAAACCATCCAATTTCATCTTTACATTCTGCTTCTCTCACACATGACATCATTTTCCATAAGAGAGGTGTAGCAGACCACATATAATGGTAGCTTTTCCTTGCTCCACTATTACATCAATTTCTTCCCTTACCCACCCATTGCTATGTCCTATCTTCTTCAATTTTATCGATACATCTGGCATTTCATTTCTCTGCAAGAGTTTGAGAAGAAAATCATATACCAAAGCCTTTTCTTGATCCAGACACATTTCACAGCCTTTGACATTTAAAGAATTCCAGAGAAATCCAAGTACTTGTCAGTCAAATATTGCCTATCCTGGGCTTCCCTGGTGGTGCAGTGGTTGAGAGTCCGCCTGCCGATGCAGGGGACACGGGTTCGTGCCCCGGTCCGGGAAGATCCCACATGCCGCGGAGCGGCTGGACCCGTGAGCCATGGCCGCTGAGCCTGCGCGTCCGGAGCCTGTGCTCCGCAACGGGAGAGGCCACAACGGTGAGAGGCCCGCATACCGTAAAAAAAAAAAAAATATTGCTTATCCTTTATTGATGTTTCTAGCACTTTGAGGGGTATGCATTCTGCCAATTTTAGCATCTTCTGCAGCTAGATTCCTTATGTCACCTTGATGACCATTTCCCCTTCCTCTCATTGCCACTGGAAACAGTAGCCTTCAAAGCTTTGCTGAAGCTTCTATCCTTCAAAGGCATGTTGAACTCAGCAGTGAGGCCGGCAGGGCTGGGAGCATTTCTCTTTTTCAACAACAGGATCCTACTGCTCACTTCTGGAGCGGTCATGTCAGTTCTTCTACCAGCTGTCTCTTTCTCCTTTGATTGGTGCCTCAACATAAGACCACGGTCCCTCCCTTCTCTCTGCTCCAAAAATAATTCTGAAGAGAACTCTATGATCCAAATTTCTCTTTTTGCACTGTCAATCTGTCCAATTTGTCCACTAAGGCCACCACCAGCCAATATTCTTCTTTCTTACTCACCCGTTCTCAAGTGTTCATAGGTCCCAACTTCAGTTTAGCTTTAGCTTTTTCTTTTTCACTTATCTCCTTGACTCTGTATACAAACTATTCTTTTGTTCTTTGATTTTTGCTATTTTGCTTTTGTTCTTTCCCTCTTTGCTCCCCATTATGCGCATCTGCATTTTGGAATTTGTGTTTGACTCTGTAAAGCCATTGGCTTGGCTCTTTCCCTTGGGGACTTTCCTTGAAATATTATTTTTCAGGTCTCTCCTGTCACATCCTAAAAGTGGCATAAAGCTTCTGAGAATTTATTCTGAAAAAAACGTAACGCATGTGCATGAAATATATAGACATACGAGGTTTGCAGCACGATACTGTTGACATTGTGAAAAACTAGGTACAACCAAAATTTCTATCAGAAAGTGATTAAATAAATTTGGGTACAGCCTTATAATGAACCACTAAAAGTGCATTTGAAATAACAATGTAGAGCTATATTTATTAACATTGAAAGCTTGTACAAAATTTTTCACAGGCAGGTTACAAAGTGTCAATATATTATGATTATATATTATATATATAGTATATTTGTTAAACACTGCTGAGTCCAGTCAGGCAGATTTCATCGTGAATATTGACTCCATCATTTATTAGCTGTCTGACTGGGAAAATTATTAACTTCCCCATGTCTTGATTTGCACATTTGTAAAATGAGGATGATAATAGCACCTACCTCATAGGATTTATGTGAGGATTAAATGATGTAATTCACGTTAAGTGCTCAGGACAGTGACTGGCCATTATTTCCAGTACAGCTGACTCTTGAACAATGCAGGTTTGAACTGTTCAGGTTCACCATACAAGGATTTTTTTCAATAGCAAATACTACAGTACGACATGATTTGATCCGTGGTTGGTTGAATCTGCAGATGTGGAACTGGGGTTACAGAGGGCTGACTCTAAGTTATACGTGAATTTTTGACTGCATGAAGGGTCAGCACCTCTAACCCCTGAGCTGGTCAAGGGGAAACTGTATTTGAAAGTTAAATTAAAACGTATCTGAAAGTGCATTGAAGAGCAGAAAGTGAGAGGTGATTGATAAATATTGAAATGTATTATGGCTTTGTACTGATAATTTTGAGTTTGGGAGAAAGGTCTCCTAAATTCTGAGATGTTCCATCCCCATGATATGCCACATAAGACTGGGAGGACTTCCCTCGTAATAAGGGAGTAGAGCAAGGGCATTGCTACCCACAGGAAGTTACAGGAGTTTTCTCAAAACTCAGAGTGTTACATCTCTCATTTTTGACAAAATTATGGCTTGAGTAGTTTCTTTTGTGCCATCTCTCAGATGCCTTCCCTTTTTTGCAGTGTCCAATCAGAAACTAGGGCCTTCAGTATCATCACAGGACGAAGTGAGTTGTGGTGGGGATTTCTGACAATTTGTGTCACACAAGTTGGCAGGTGGGATAAAGAACTTTGTATAAGGGAAACTTCGGGCTGTGGGTGAGGGAGACATAATCAACTTCAACTATTCTGACATTTGAAGATGTTATCATAGCTAAAGAGGTTTGTCACAAGAGGTCTTCATGGAGCCCTCAGGCCATCTTGAGCAGGCAGCCGGTTCCCATGAGTGGAAGGACGGCACTTTGTTTCCTCAGCATTCTTGATTTGGCCGAGTTCTCTTCTTACTCAATTTTCTAGACTTTAGTTGTTCCTAGACTTTATAGTTACAGTTTCTAGACTTTAACTATTCTGACATATTCATTTTTAGGGAACAAATTATTTTATTAAAAAACAATGCTTTTGTCTAACCATCTGTAATTAGAAGTTCCCAAAGGAATAAGGAATGCCCAGTTAGTGCTCAGAGTTGTATGGTGGGTATTTGCCAATTTTCTGAATATTTGTTAAGAATATATGTCAGGGAAAGATCAATTGAAGGTACATACACTAACACAGTGAAAATTTTGTGTTACGTATGAGTAAAGCTTTATTCTTCATTTATTCAATAAGCATTGTAATATCCTACAATGTAGGAGGCACAGTGTTAGACACAATGAGCTCTATGTCTCCATATAGTCTGGTAGGGGATATGAGATGTGTATAGGATGTGATCAGAATCACAGAGCCAAGGAAACTAGTTGTTCTAGGAGTTTCAGCGGAGAGAGTGATTTATTCTGATTGAAGGATTCATAGAGGAGATAGCATTTGAATATCTTGAAGGACAAGATGGAGAGGCAGTCCCAGGAGAGGAAATGGCATGAGCAAAGGGTAGAGATAACAAGGTTTTTTTTCAGGAAACTATGCATAGTACATATGGATATGAGGGACCAAATGACTAGAAAGGTTGAATCGTAGACTGTCTGGCCCTGAAGAGGCATTTGAGATAATTTAATGTCATTTTATAGGTAAGGAAACAGGTACATTTTTCAAAGTAATCAAGCTGATTTGTAGTAGTTTGGGGTTTGATTATACAGAGCTTCAGATACTGGGTAAAAGATATTTCAGTTCATTTGATAGGCAATGAAGAACACTGGGGGTTTTTGATCAGCAGAGTGACAACAGCAGATATAATGATAATAGCTCACAGGTATTGCACATTTCCTGTGCACCAAGCCTGGGGCTAATTTATATGCGGTACTTCATTTACTGTACTCTGTGCGATAGATACCATTATTAGCCACATTTGAAGAATGAATGAAATAAGGCTCTTTGAGATTAGATGACTTCCCCAAGTTCACAGAGCTCATAAATAGTATAGCTGAGATTTGAAGCCAGTAGTCTGGCTCCAAAGTCCAAGCCCTGAATGACTACACTAAACTACCACCAACGTGATGTACTAGGAAGTGGTAGTAGGCCAGAGGATGAACTGGAATAAGAGAAAGAATAGATCAGTTAGGGGAAAGGAAGATCAGTTAGGAGACCATTGTAATAATCCAGGTAAGAGGTAACTAGGACCAAATCACGGGTGGGAGTTATTTGAATAGAAGAGAGGGGGAGACCCAAGAACTGTTTTAAAAGAAGACCTGATAGATTGGTTGCAGTGATGAGGAGAAGGAATAAAAGGGATTAGGAAGCTCAATGAGTCAAGAGTATGAGATGATCTCCAAAGAAAGGGAATGCCAGTTTAAAAACCGTCAATACAAAAGTAATACCTAGAAAAAGAAAAATAACAGCCTTGCCTTGATCAGTTATGATCAAGTCAAGCTTAAAATATTCAGTTCTGGGCTTCCCTGGTGGCGCAGTGTTTGAGAGTCCGCCTGCCGATGCAGGGGACACGGGTTCGTGCCCCGGTCTGGGAAGATCCCACATGCCGCGGAGCGGCTGGGCCTGTGAGCCATGGCCGCTGAGCCTGCGCGTCCGGAGCCTGTGCTCTGCAATGGGAGAGGCCACAACAGTGAGAGGCCCGCGTACCACAAAAAAAAAAAAAAAAAAAAAAAAAAAATTCAGTTCTGAGACTTGAAGAGTGAGATTGACAAGCCAAAGCATGTTCAGTAAAAGATGACTGGGATGGTGAAGGGACTTGATGGCTAACAACCATAGGAATAGGGCCTGATTAGCTTCGAGAAGAGAAGGCCCAGAAGTGGTCATGATAACTGTCCTCAGACATCACAAAGGCTGTGATGTGGAAGGAAGAACAGATTCCTTCTTCTTATGTTTTTCTTTTGGTAAGGTATCATGAAGCAGAACCAGGGCCAATGGGTAGGAGGAACAAGGAGAGGGATTTTTGGCACAGTATAAGGAAGAAATATATAGAAATGGGAACCGTGCCAATATGGAAAGGCAGAGTGCAAGATGTTGGTGGAATGAATGCCTTGGGAAATAGTGATTAGCCTGGCCCTGGCTCTGTAATGGTCCAAGAATTACTGAATGGCAACTTATTGAGGGTGCTGTAAAGGAGATCCAAGTAATAGATGGGTAGCTGGACTAGATGAATTTTAAGAGTCACTACAACACTGAGGTCCTTTGGAATTGTGGTTGGAGAAAGTCTGAGAGCTTAAAACTGTAGGGGCACTTGGTTCTCAAGTATGATGAAATTAAAGCTTTCAGTAGAATTGAGGACCAGTTGCCTTCGGAAAGGCAGTACATCTAGTATGTGTGGTTCTAAAATTGAAGAGAGACAACTAGGAAGATGCTTTCCAGTGACTGGAGGGCATACCCAGAAAAGAAGGCGCCACTGTGGGCTCAGTCTCCACTGTTGGTGAGTCATTTCTAGGGGATGGTAAAGTGTTGAATCTTTTGGATTTTTTTGAGGGGATTTCTCAGTGGCTGCTCGTAGAAACCAGGAGGCTGAAACTATTCAGTCACTCATGCAGCAAAAGGTAGAAAGAGGTGCAACTATATCCACTTGGCACAAAACCATGTTACTTCCAACAGCATGCAGATTCAGGACTAGAGCAGGTGGCCTGGAAATAACACTTTCCTGCCTTTTCCCCATCCCTCCTCAGGCTGCGTGTGTCAGCTCTTCACCTTTGAATCAGGGGAGTGTTTGACACTTATTTTTTTTTGCCTCAGGTCCTACCCTTAAGTTGATTGTTCCCTTCCTCTGACCTCAAAAAATGGTCAGAACCATGAAGAAATTCTTTCCAGGAGCAATCTGCTGCTTTGTTTATGGACCTCTCTGGAGCAAAGATAATAAATAGGTTTAATCTTTTGGGCCAATTCTGATTGAATGGTAGTGGCTGCATAACGCACTGTGGTGAGAGGTCATTTGAGGTCTCATCTGAACACAGCAGGAAAGAAAGCCATGACCGATTCATGGTGCGTAGGTCTGGCGTGGGAGATGGACTTCATGCATGCCTCAAAATGTACTACCCTTGGGGTGGAGGAGAAAGTTGTATATTTCTGCCCCAAACTATTATTATCTGCACCGTACTAGGCTAAGAGGTTAGAACACACAACTACTGATCCCTAACCCTCATGTCTTTTCTGACCATCAGCATCAAATATAAGTTGAGCATTGATTCTAGCCACAGCACTGTCTCCTAACTGTAGGTAAAGATGAGTCCTGGCCCTGGTCACAGATTGAGCCCCAATCTGGCCACAGATGGCACCCTAACGCCAGGCAGGTATGACCCAATGATCATTATCAAAAGGGTTAAGACAAACCCATTCTCAGCACTGGAGACACAGTTCAAGGCCTGTGCTTTACAGTAGCTGTGCCTTTTGTTTGTGAAGGACAGTGCATTATTGATATAGCAATATGCCTGTCAGTGTTTCTTCTTCAATTATCTAGCTGCAGAGAACACAAATGCTTTATTGCTGTGGTAGACAGTCTTTTCCTGAAAAAGAAAAAAAAAAAGAAAAAGGAAAGAAAGAAATGAAACTCAAGTGAAAGAAGTAATTTCCTGTGACTGTGAAAACATAAGGCAAATGCCTGAACATGATTTTAAATGGATCTGTGAATGTGGCTGATGGAAGGAAGCTTTCTTGGAAAGGACGTCTACAGTGAACACTGCTGGGTACAGAGCACATTAGGGGGCAAGGAAGCCAGGAATCATGTGTTGGAAATCAGTTGCTATTAAATGAATACACTTCATACAGCTACCAAATCCGGTCTGGATAAATGGTTTTTTAGAATAATAATTTTTAAAAAAAAATCATGTAGTGACTTGATAAGGTAGTAATAAAGCTGTCAGAGTCTCTGCTTTGACTGAAGCTGAAGTGTAATAGGGGATTTTTAAAAATATCTAAATCTTTTCAGGATGTGGAGGGCAGAAGCTCAGGAGTTAGAACTCCATCTGAATCCCTGCACTGGGTGGGGTGGGGAGGTGGGAGCTTTGGAATGTGTGAGAGCAGCTCTGTCCAATAGAACTTTCTGCAATGTTGCAAATATGCTGTATCTGCACTGCCCAGTACGGTAGCCAGTGGCCACCTATGGCAGTTGGGCACTTGACATGTGGATAGTGTTACAGATGATTTAAATTTTTAATTTTTAAAATTGTAATTAATTAAAAATTACATAGCCACAGGTGGCTAGAGGCTACCGTATTGCACAGCGGAGCACTCGAATTTAGGTCAGTATCCGGATTCAAGAGTAGCAAGAGCCTAAGGAAAAGACAGAACCAGCGGCAAATCCATATGTCTGTGTGCAGTTTATATCTCTGTTGAGAAGAGGCCTTTGTTAGCTGTAGATAGGCGCTGCACCTTGATTTTAGATGAGGGCCTGCCAGTCTTGGTGGAGCATGTCTCCCTGTGGTCAGTCTGAGAATATGGAAAGTTCAAGTACATTACTTTTTACTAATGGGCATTATGACTTTAATGGAAGTAATCTATCTTGTTTGGAGCAGAGAAATGAATAGTTCACAGAAGAAATGTAAATAAGGTTTTGATGAAAGAATTCAGTAATGTTTCTTCTCTGCTCTGGATATAATAATCTGAGTTCTATCTTTATGTGGGCCATTTATAATCCAGTCAAAGAAAAAAATAGCTATTTCGGTGTCATACTACGGGTGACTTGGACTACAGAATGAAACAAGAAAAAATGATATCCCATAAACGAAATTAATTTCTGTGGGTATAGTTTGGGTAATGAAGCGGATCTTAGACTTGATTGTCTTTCATTTATCCCACTGTCATTTAATGATTATAATTTTGAGGTGCAGCTCTTGAATTTGCGATTGTGGCCCTATGTGCTAAAAAACTTGAAGGAGTCTAGTGTATCAGGTGGATTGAGGATAATGGGGTATGGTAAAAGACAGTGCTGGGGCATGATCGTGAAGGGCTTTGAAGCCATTTTGAAATATTTAGACTTTGTCTTAGGAGCAGTGGGAGTGACATGAGATTTTGAGAAAGCTTAGGCGCTGCAGTGTGAGGAAAGATTTGGAGACCAGGGAAGATGAAACCTTGAGCAGTTAGTAGTTTAGTGCTATGGTTAAGGTGAAAAGTGACAATGAGAACCTAAGGTGAAGGGGGCAGGCAGTAGAGATGGAAGGAAGCAGACAGATTCTAGAAACAGTTGAGGTAGCATCACTCGAGCTTGGTGAGTGATTCGACTGTATTCCCCTTGGGTAGCCTCTGCTTTTCCTGGGACAAGATTCAGTGCTCTGTCAGTCATCCCCTGCAAAATAAATCCGCTTCCCAAAACACTGATGGGGAATGAGCATTTTGCTGAACATGTCACGGGGGCATGGACGATCTGGTTACATTGCACACCACAGGGTGACACTGAACCTAAAAGTCTCTCATTGGACAGCTCTCTCCCAAAGTCTCTTTCCTATCTGAGTCCCTCCTGGTCAGCCCCTCTTCCTTCCTCTCCAGATCCTGTCTCCTCGACTCCTCTGGTCTCCTGCCTCCTCCTAGAGTCTATTTCATGTCTATCCTCTTTCTTACAGAGAGCACTTTAACTTTTTTCTGGGTTTCTTTAATTCGCAGCCTCATATGGCATCCCACACTTCCATCTTGCTTGGGAATCATCATCTGTAGAAGGCAGGGGACATGATAAATAACAAGCAGTATTACTGGTATTTTTCTTTTGCCTCAGGTTCCAGTATGGCTAGATACTGCCCTGTTACTGATCCTGTCTTTATTTAAAATTTTGAGATTTTGTTCAGCATGTATTTTTACATTATTTTTGACTTAAAAACATCTTGCACTAAAATATTATTTATCTTAATCCTGAATCTTCTGCTGCCCCTTACCTTTTGTGTCCAAGGGGAGTACCTCACTTGCTCCGGTCTTTGATAACTTGTAGGAATTTTAGAAATAAACTTTTTGTGCTTTATATGAGGATAACTTTCCTGAAATAGAGGTTTTCTTGGGCCACTCAGTCTGACGTTTTGCATATGCACGCTTCTTTCTATCCACCAGAATTATAGTGCAATGGAAGAATTCATTTTTACTCATTGGACAAACATTCTTTGAGCTCCTATTGTATACCAGGCACTGTGATGATCTGGGCTTACAGTGGTGAACAAGATCTTTTCAGTGGATGAGACAGAGAGGAAGCAAATAAATATGCAAAAAACCATTCTTTTTTAACCAATAGATACTAAGCACTTACTATGCTAAGTGTTAGGGATATATGGCTTCTGGCCCTATGGAGCTGACATTCTTACAGGGGAAGAAAGTCACAGTTTTGATAGGTGGCAAGAAAAAGGCCCTGGGGGGAAAGGACAAAGAGAGGGTTGTGTTTAATAGGTGGTGGAGGAGGAAAAGTCAGGAATTGACTTTGATCCAGAACACATGAGATAAGTAACTGGTCATACACGTCAGGGTATGGTTAAAGAGGTAAATACATGAAACAGTGTTAGAAGTGTCAGAAGCAGCGCTTCCCTGGTGGTGCAGTGGTTGGGAATCCGCCTGCCAATGCAGGGGACACGGATTCGAGCCCTGGTCTGGGAAGATCCCACATGCGGCGGAGCCGCTAAGCCCGTGCGCCACAACTGCTGAGCCCGTGAGCCATAACAACTGAAGCCCGCGTGCCGCAACTACTGAAGCCCACGTGCCTAGAGCCCGTGCTCCACAACAAGAGAAGCCACCACAATGAAAAGCCCACACACCACAACAAAGAGTAGCCCCCGCTCGCTGCAACCAGAGAAAAGCCTGCGCGCAGCAACAAAGACCCAACGCAGCCAAAAATAAAATAAAATAAATAAATTTATTTAAAAAAAGAAGTGTTAGAAGCAGCAGGATGGACCAGGGCAAGAGAGATCTAGCACTGGAGATTAACCAGCATGTTAGTGTTTAGTAATAGTAGCAGACTCCATAACAGATGCAGCTCCAGGTCCAGAAAAGCTAGCACAGGCAACGGGAAGCAGTTCAGGTAGGTGGCTGGCATCAGGGAGAACCATCAAGGGCACAATTGTCCTCGAAAGGAGGAGGCGAACAGCCCTGGACAGGTTAGAAGCAGAAAGAAAGCACAGATACAAGACGACGTTGGGTGAGCTGGAAGCCTGTCGACAACTGGGTTGGGTGGTTTTGAAATTGAAAGAAAAAGGAGGGAATGAAAGTTAGGGATCATTAGCATTTTCTGTCCCGCACGGTTGGAGCAGGGAAGAACAACCGCTGAAGCCCTGAAGTATTGTTCCTTCCATTTCCTCCTTGACGAGGAACATATTGGTCCCAGAGCCTGCGGATCACTCTGAGAATGGCTTCAGCTGCAGGAAGTGGTGCCCTGGGAGAGGAGAGGAACCAGGCAAGACACTAGATCTAGTAATGCGAGAGAATGGATACGGCCTTCTCTATGCTGTGCATGCCTAGAAACAGAACATTTTAAATAGCACGCTTTTGTTGTTGTTGATGATGAGGATGATAAGGTGATTTAAATGTAACATTACTTAGAGAAAAGCATCCAGAATACTGCTTTGCTTTTATCACTAGAAAAATGGTTTTCTTCCAACACTTAACTCAATTAATGTCTCACCTTCCCCAATATGCCAGAACCACAAATTCTGCAGGGCGTTAGTTATGCATTAAGTTCACCTTCTCATATTCATGATGGCTAAATCATTTTTGCTTTTATGTGGCTTTCTTACCGATATTTTGCCAAATTCACATATGCACAGAAAGAAAGTTGATATTTTCTCTCTGTTAGCGTGCGATGCTTTATTGCTGAACTCAGTGGTACCACATTGATTCAAAGGGAGAAGGGCCAATGAGACTGGAAATCAAACCCTTCAATTCCGAATTTCCACATTTATTGCATTTGAGGATGCCAAGGCATAATGATAAAGTATTCCAGCAGGGAGAACTCACGGTTTTAAGCCTATTTGCTGTAGCTGAATGTCGCTGCATGTGACAAATGTTGTGAATAAGTATGTTTCAAGGCCAAAGAGCTCTATGAGAAATCTCACCATTCTAAAGATCATAAAATCATTGCAGAAATGGAACAATATTACAGTAGCTTAATAGCAAATTTGAATCTTGTGTCTCCAACATGTCAGGGATCCTTTAAAGCATCCTGTGTGTGGTTTATGCATAACAGCCAGCATTCCTCTGCTTTGGACCTTCCAGGAACCGAAACTTAAAATCTTTCAAGAAGAGAATCAACTCACTAGTTGGTTCTCAGCAAAATGTTCAAGGTTCTCCTGGTGGCTGAACTCAGGAAGTGAGGCTTCGTTAGCACGAAAAATCCTTTTGATGGACCAATGGACCCATCATACAGTTTGAAATTAGGGAACTCACTTCTGGCTTTTAGAACCTGAATCCTTCATGTAAACCAGTAACAATTATTGCCTTAATAGCAATGATTACTTCCAAAAGTTAAAAAATACAACCAAAGCTTAATAAAAGAAGTACCTGAAATTCCTGCTGTTTTATATGTGCACAGCAGCCCTATGTTCTAAATTTTCTGGAGTGAGATCGTTTTAAAAACTGCCCTCTTAGGCTCATTAACTTTTTTTTTTAACATCTTTATTGGGGTATAATTGCTTTACAATGGTGTGTTAGTTTCTGCTTTATAACAAAGTGAATCAGTTATACATATACATATGTTCCCATATCTCTTCCCTCTTGCGTCTCCCTCCCTCCCACCCTCCCTATCCCACCCCTCCAGGCGGTCACAAAGCACCGAGCTGATCTCCCTGTGCTATGCGGCTGCTTCCCACTAGCTATCGGTTTTACATTTGGTAGTGTATATATGTCCATGCCTCTCTCTCGCTTTGTCACAGCTCACCCTTCCCCCTCCCCATATCCTCAAGTCCGTTCTAGGAAGATGTGGCACATATATACAATGGAATATTACTCAGCCATAAAAAGAAACGAAATTGAGCTATTTGTTATGAGGTGGATGGACCTAGAGTCTGTCATACAGAGTGAAGTAAGTCAGAAAGAGAAAGACAGGAATAAAGACTCATTAACTTTTGACATTTCTAAAACATTCCAGCATTTTCTCATGCAGACCATACCTCCCTGACAACTTTTTACATTCTGAGGCAGTACAAACATCTTTCATAAGACGGCATGAACCAAAGTTGGTATGAGCTTTGATTACCATGACTGGGATTTTCAGTTTCAGAAAATATAAGGAAATCATTGCTTTGCAGCCTCTCTGTGCTGGGGGAACACAGACAGAAGGCAATCCCAAACTTACCTGGCCTGCCCAGACCTGGCTGTGACCAAAGGAACTCACATTTGAGTCTGCTTTTGGGAAGAGGGTAAAATAGGAGAGAAAAATAAAGACACTTGGGAAAAGATATGACCTTTGCTGTGTGACTTAGTGAAGAAATCTGCTGCATATCCCTCACATGACTTGTTTCAACCTGAACCCAAAGGCACTGGTCTGTAAAGTGCTCTTTGGATTTGCCGTCCTGATTTTTCAATTTACTGATAATAAAGTCTCCCCTCGGCCTTATCACCTCTTGATTGTTAAAGCGTCTCAGTGTTGGTGGTGTGGTTTCCACAAACCCTAACTGAACTGCTAACACACCCTGAAATATCAGCAGGATTAATTTTTTCACAGTTTGAGCGACTTTTATCAGATTAATTACCACCTCCTGTAGTCCAATCCCTCACTCTCTGCCAATCCACCCAAAGAACATAGATCTATTTCTGGAGCTGTGAGAAATCTAACTGTCATGATGCATTTAGTTGAATGTAACGTTTTTTGGACAAAACTAGGTTCCTGGAATAATCCTTGCTGTGCTGGTGGTTGAAATTTGAGACGCTATATTTAAATAGGTACAGTGCTTTCAAGCTAACAGCAGAGTACTTTTGTTTGAATTTCAGGTTTATTACTAAGAATTGCTGCATTTAGTGGGCATTATGTCTGGTTTAACTCCCCCACCGGGATTTCCTATAGGTTTACTAGGGTTTTTTTTTACCAGATAATCATGCCTTGTTTCTCTCTTAAAATGTGAAAACCCTTCGGTATATACTTGGAACCTCCGCAGGCTTCTCCCATAATATTCTAGCCAGTCCCGATTGTGAATAGCAGAGCCAGGTGTAGGAACCATTAAAGTGTACACCAATAATAAATAAATAAGCAAACAAAGAGATAGGGGAGAAGGGATTCCTAACAGTAAAATGCCAACTGATGGATGTGGAAGGAGTGGTGGAGTAGAGAAAGCATCATTTTGCTGCTATCGTAGTACAGAAGGGTTCAGGAAAGAATCATTCATAGATGCTAACTTTGGCAGAGGTGATTTCAGTGAGGAACTAGAGGTACACATGGTCTCAAAGTGTCTCCTCATAGATTGCTTTTTGGTTATGAAGTGAAAAAGTGTATACAGCAGGAAAACTGAACAATGCCTTGACCAGTTTCCAATCCCACAGATAGACACTGTGTCCTTCAAACATGATGCTCTGAGTGGAATACATTGCTTATGTGGTTTTCTGGCTGGGAATGAATAAACTGAATCTAATCATAAGCAAAAGTCAAACAAATGAAAATTGAGGAGCAGTAAATAAAACAATGGGCTTCTACTCTTCAAAAATGTCAGTGTCATAAAAGACAAAAGCTGAAGAACTATTTGAGATTAAAGGAAACTAAAGGGACATGACAACTAAATGCAATCATGATGCTAGGTTGCTTCCTGTACTAAAGGAACCAAAATGCCATAAAGGACATTATTGGGACAATTGATGAAATAATATGGGCAGTAGATAAAAGTATTGTAACAATGTTAAATTTTGTGAATTTAATAACTATGCTGTGGTTATCTAAACGAATATCTTTGTCCTTAGGAGATACAAACTGAAGTATTAGGGAGTAAAGGGAATTGATGTATGTAATCTACCTTAAAATGGCTCAGAAAATAAATTATATATGAGTATATTAATTTCTATCCTATATAGAAATTAATTATATGCAACAAATTATATACATACACATATATGTATGTATACATACACTCTGTGCGTTTAGTCACTACTCTATCTGCATTCCAAAACAAAGGTGATCAATATATATGTGAGATATATATATATATAGAGAGAGAGAGAGAGAGAGAGAATGAGATGAACCTGGATAGAGTATACTCTGTAATTTTTTTTATTTCACTTTTTAGTTATTTCTCTTTGTTGGTAAATAAATGTTGATAAATTTAATAGCAGTTAATAACATCTCTTCAAAGTTAGTGATTGCAAATCTTTTTGGAAAAGGTGGAGATATAGATTATAAAACAACACGACCTTAAAATATTAGCAAAAGATGACTTTTCTAACTATTTCTACTTAACTAAAGCTTGCTGACGATTTTATTTCTTTTGATTTTACTTATGTACAGTATTTTACAAAAATTTATATATCTTTTTGAATTTTATTTTATTTATTTTTTTAAACAGCAGGTTCTTATTAGCCATCAATTTTATTTTATTTTTTCTCTCTCAAATGGATTGCACATTTTCATATTTTATTTTTTATTTTATCTTATTTTTTTAACATCTTTATTAGAGTATAACTGCTTTACAATGGTGTGTCAGTTTCTGCTTTATAACAAAATGAATCAGTTATACATATACATATGTCCCCATATCTCTTCCCTCTTGCATCTCCCTCCCTCCCACCCTCCGTATCCCACCCCTCTAGGTGGTCACAAAGCACCGAGCTGATCTCCCTGTGCTATGTGGCTGCTTCCCACTAGCTATCTATTTTACGTTTGATAGTGTATATATGTCCATGCCACTCTCTCACTTTGTCCCAGCTTACCCTTCCCCCTCCCCGTATCCTCAAGTCCATTCTCTAGTAGGTCTGCATCTTTATTCCCATTGTGCCCCTAGGTTCTTCTGACCATTTTCTTTTTTTTTTTTTTTTTAGATTCCATGTATATGTGTTAGCATACGGTATTTGTTTTTCTCTTTCTGACTTACTTCACTCTGTATGACAGACTCTAGGTCCATCCACCTCACTACAAATAACTCAGTTTCATTCCTTTTTATGGCTGAGTAATATTCCATTGTATGCATGTGCCACATCTTCTTTATCCATTTATTTGTTGATGGACACTTAGGTTGCTTCCGTGTCTTGGCTATTGTAAATAGAACTGCAGTTAACATTCTGATACATGACTCTTTTTGAATTATGGTTTTCTCAGGGTATATGCCCAGTAGTGGGATTGCTGGGTCATATGGTAGTTCTATTTTTAGTTTTTTAAGGAACCTCCATACTGTTCTCCATAGTGGCTGTATCACTTTACATTCCACCAACAGTGCAAGAGGGTTCTCTTTTCTCCACACCCTCTCCAGCATTTATTGTTTGTAGATTTTTGGATGATGGCCATTCTGACCACTGTGAGATGGTATCTCACTGTAGTTTTGATTTGCATTTCTCTAATGATTAATGATGTTGAGCATCCTTTCATGTGTTTGTTGGCAATCTGTGTATCTTCTTTGGAGAAATGTCTATTTAGGTCTTCTGCCCATTTTTGGATTGGATTGTTTGTTTTTTTGATATTGAGCTGCATGAGCTGCTTGTATGTTTTGGAGATTAATCCTTTATCAGTTGCTTTATTTGCAAATATTTTCTCCCAATCTGAGGGTTGTCTTTTCGTCTTATTTATGGTTTCCTTTGCTGTGAAAAAGCTTTGAAGTTTCATTAGGTCCCATTTGTTTATTTTTTTTTTATTTCCATTTCTCTAGGAGGTGGGTCAAAAAGGATCTTGCTGTGATTTATGTCATAGAGTGTTCTGCCTATGTTTTCCTCTAAGAGTTTGATGGTGTCTGCCCTTACATTTAGGTCTTTAATCCATTTTGAGTTTTTTTTTTTGTGTATGGTATTAGGGAGTGTTCTGATTTCATTCTTTTACATGTAGCTGTCCAGTTTTTCCAGCACCACTTATTGAAGAAGCTGTCTTTTCTCCATTGTATATTCTTGCCTCGTTTATCAAAGATAAGGTGACCATATGTGCGTGGGTTTATCACTGTGCTTTCTATCCTGCTCCATTGATCTATATTTCTGTTTTTGTACCAGTACCATACTGTCTTGATTAATGTAGCTTTGTAGTATAGTCTGAAGTCAGGGAGCCTGATTCCTCCAGCTCTCTTTTTCTGTCTCAAGATTGCTCTGGCTATTTGGGGTCTTTTGTGTTTCCATACAAATTGTGAGATTTTTTGCTCTAGTTCTGTGAAAAATGCCATTGGTAGTTTCATAGGGATTGCATTGAATCTGTAGATTGCTTTGGGTAGTAGAGTCATTTTCCCAATGTTGATTCTTCCAATGCAAGAACATGGTATATCTCTCCATCTATTTGTATCATCTTCAGTTTCTTTCATCAGTGTCTTATAATTTTCTGCATACAGGTCTTTTGTCTCCTTAGGTAGGTTTATTCCTAGATATTTTATTCTTTATGCTGCAGTGATAAATGGGAGTGTTTCCTTAATTTCTCTTTCAGATTTTTCATCATTAGTGTATAGGAATACAAGAGATTTCTGTGCATTAATTTTGTATCCTGCAGCTTTACCAAATTCATTTATTAGCTCTAGTAGTTTTCTTGTAACATCTTTAGGATTATCTATGGTATCATGTCATCTGCAAACAGTGACAGTTTTACTTCTTCATTTCTGATTTGGATTCCTTTTATTTCTTTTTTTTTCTCTGATTGCCATGATTAGGACTTCCAAAACTATGTTGAATAATAGTGGTGAGAGTGGACATCCTTGTCTTGTTCCTGATCTTAGAGGAAATGCTTTCAGTTTTTTCACCACTGAGAATGGTGTTTGCCGTGGGTTTGTCATATATGGCCTTTATTATGTTGAGGTAGGTTCCCTCTATGCCCACTTTCTGGAGAGTTTTAATCATAAGTGGGTGTTGAACTTTGTCAAAAGCTTTTTCTGCATCTATTGAGATGATCATATGGTTCTTCTTCAATTTGTTAATATGGTGTATCACTTTGATTGATTTGCGTGTATTGAAGAATCCTTGCATCCTTGGGATAAATCCCACTTGATCATGGTGTATGATCCTTTTAATGTGTTGTTGGATTCTGTTTGCTAGTATTTTGTTGAGGATTTTTGCATCTATATTCATCAGTGATATTGGTCTGTAATTTTCTTTTTTTGTAGTATCTTTGTCTAGTTTTGGTATCAGGGTGATGGTGGCCTCGTAGAATGGGTTTGGGAGTGTTCCTTCCTCTGCAATTTTTTGGAAGAGTTTGAGAAGAATCGGTGTTAGCTCTTCTCAAAATGTTTGATAGAGTTCACCTGTGATGCCATCCGGTCTTGGACTTTTGTTTGTTGGAAGATTCTTAATCACAGTTTCACTTTCATTACTTGTGATTGGTCTGCTCATATTTTCTGTTTCTTCCTGGTTCAGTCTTGGAAGGTTATACCTTTCTAAGAATTTGTCCATTTCTTCCAGGTTGTCCATTTTATTGGCATAGAGTTGCTTGTAGTAGTCTCTTAGGATGCTTTGTACTTCTGCGGTGTCTGTTGTAACTTCTCCTTTTTCATTTCTAATTTTATTGATTTGAGTCCTCTCCCTCTTTTTCTTGATGAGTCTGGCTAATGGTCTATCAAGTTTGTTTATCTTCCCAAAGAACCAGCTTTTAGTTTTATTGATCTATGCTATTGTTTTCTTTGTGTTTTGTTTGTTCTTCTTTCTCTCATTCCTTCAGGTGTTAGGTTAGATTGTTTATTTGAGATTTTTCTTGTTTCTTGAGGTAGGCTTGTATAGCTATAAACTTCTCTCTTAGAACTGCTTTTGCTGCATCCCATAGGTTTTGGATCGTCGAATTTTCATTGTCATTTGTCTCAAGGTATTTTTTTATTTCCTCTTTGATTTCTTCAGTGATCTCTTGGTTATTTAGTAACGTATTGTTTAGCCTCCATGTGTTTGTGTTTTTTACGTTTTTTTCTCTGTAATTTGTTTCTAATCTCATAGCGTTGTGGTCAGAAAAGATGCTGATATGATTTCAATTTTCTTAAATTTATTGAGGCTTGATTTGTGACCCAAGATGTGATCTATCCTGAAGAATGATCCGTGCCCACTTGAGAAGAAAATGTAATCTGCTGTTTTTGGATGGAATGTCCTATAAATATCAATTAAATCTATCTGGTCTATTGTGTCATTTAAAGCTTGTGTTTCGTTATTAATTTTCTGTTTGGATGATCTGTCCATTGGTGTGAGGTGTTTAAGTCCCCCAGTATTATTGTGTTACTGTCGAGTTCCTCTTTTATAGATGTTAGCAGTTGCCTTATGTATTGAGGTGCTCCTATGTTGGGTGCATATATATTTATAATTCTTATATCTTCTTCTTGGATTGATCCCTTGATCATTATGTAGTGTCCTTCCTTGTCTCTTATAACATTCTTTATTTTAAAGTCTATTTTATCTGATGTGAGTACTGCTACTCCAGCTTTCTTTTGATTTCCATTTGCATGGAATATCTTTTTCCATCCCCTCACTTTCAGTCTGTATGTGTCCCTAGGTCTGAAGTGGGTCTCTTGTAGACAGCATATATATGGGTCTTGTTTTTGTATCCATTCAGCAAGCCTGTGTCTTTGGGTTGCAGCATTTAATCCATTCACGTTTAAGGTAATTATGTATGTTCCTGTGACCATTTCCTTAATTGTTTTGCGTTTGTTTTTGTAGGTCCTTTTCTTTTCTTGTGTTTCCCACTTAGAGAAGTTCCTTAGCATTTGTTGTAGAGCTGGTTTGGTGGTGCTGAATTCTCTTCGGTTTGGCTTGTCTGTAAAGCTTTTGATTTCTCCATCGAATCTGAATGAGATCCTTGCTGAGTAGAGTAATCTTGGTTGTAGGTTCTTCCCTTTCATCACTTTAAGTATATCATGCCCCTCCCTTCTGCCTTGTAGAGTTTCTGCTGAGAAATCAGCTGTTATCCTTATGGGAGTTCCCTTGTATGCTATTTGTCATTTTTCCCTTGTTGCTTTGACTAATTTTTCTTTGTCTTTAATTTTTGCCAATTTGATTACTATGCATCTCAGTGTGTTTCTCCTTGAGTTTATCCTGTATGGGACTCTCTGCGCTTCCTGGACTTGGGTGACTACTTCCTTTCCCATGTTAGGGAAGTTTTCGACTATAATCTTTACAGATATTTTCTCTGGTCCTCTCTCTCTCTTCTCCTTCTGGGACCCCTGTAATGCAAATGTTGTTGCGCTTAATATTGTCCCAGAAGTCTCTTAGGTTGTCTTCATTTCTTTTCATTCTTTTTTCTTTCGTCTGTTCTGCAGCATTGAATTCCACCATTCTGTCCTCCAGGTCACTTATCCATTCTTCTGCCTCAGTTATTCTGCTATTGATTCCTTCTAGTGTAGTTTTCATTTCTGTTATTGTATTGTTCATCTCTGTTTGTTTTTTCTTTAATTCTTCTATGTCTTTGTTAAACATTTCTTGCATCTTATCGATCTTTGCCTCCATTCTTTTTCCGAGGTCCTGGATCATCTTCACTGTCATTATTCTGAATTCTTTTTCTGGAAGGTTGCCTGTCTCCACTTCATTTAGTTGTTTTTCTGGGGTTTTATCTTGTTCCTTCATCTGGTGCATAGCCCTCTGCTTTTTCAGCTTGTCTATCTTTCTGTGAATGTAGTTATTGTTCCACAGGCTCCAGGATTGTAGTTCTTCTTGCTTCTCCTTTCTGCCCTCTGGTGGATGTGGGTATCTAAGAGGCTTGTGCAAGTTTCCTGATTGGAGGGACTGGTGGTGGGTAGAGCTGACTGTTGCTCTGGTGGGAAGAGCTCAGTAAAACTTTTATCTGCTTGACTGCTCATGGGTGGGGCTGGGTTTCCTCCCTGTTGGTTGTTTGGCCCGAGGCAACCCAACACTGGATCCTACCTGGGCTCTTTGGTGGGGCTAATGGTGTACTCTGGGAGGGCTCACGCCATGGAATACTTCCAGGAACTTCTGCTGCCAGTGTCCTTGTCCCCGTGGTGAGCGACAGCCACCCCCTGCCTCTGCAGGAGACCCTCCAACACTAGCAGGTAGGTCTGGTTCAGTCTCCCCTGGGGTCACTGCTCCTTCCCCTGGGTCCCGATGCGCACACTGCTTTGTGTGTGCCCTCCAAGAGTGGAGTCTCTGTTTCCCCCAGTCCTGTGGAAGTCCTGCAATCAAATCCCACTAGGCTTCAAAGTCTGATTCTCTAGGAATTCCTCCTTCCGTTGCCGGACCCCCAGGTTGGGAAGCCTGACGTGGGGCTCAGAACCTTCACTCCAGTGGGTGGACTTCTGTGGTATAAGTGTTCTCCAGTCTGTGACTCACCCATCCAGCAGTTATGGGATTTGATTCTACTGTGATTGCTCCCTTCCTACCATCTCACTGTGGCTTCTCCTTTGTCTTTGGATGCGGGGTATCTTTTTTGGTGAGTTCCACTGTTCTCCTGTCGATGATTTTCCAGCAGCTAGTTGTGATTCTGGTGTTCTCGCAAGAGGGAGTGAGAGCACATCCTTCTATTCCCCCTTCTTTGTTCAGTATCTGTATTTTTTTTAATTGAAGTATAGTTGCTTTACACTGCTGTGTCAGTTTCTGCTGAACAGCAAAGTGAATCAGCCACACATATACATATATCCCCTCTTTTTTGGATTTCCTTCCCATTTAGGTCACCACAGAGCACCCAGTTGAGTTCCCTGTGCTATATAGTAGGTTCTCATTAGTTATCTCTTTTATACATAGTAGTGTATATATGTCAATCCCAGTCTCCCAGTTCATCTTCCCTTGGTATCCATACATTTGTTCTCTACATCTGTGTCACTATTTCTGCTTTGCAAATAAGATCATCTATACCATTTTCTAGATTCCACATATATGCATTATTATATGATATTTGCTTTTCTCTTTCTGACTTATTTCACTCTGTATGACAGTCTCTAGGTCCATCCACATCTCTACAAATGACCCAATTTCATTCCTTTTATGGCTGATATATGGCTAATATTCCATTGTATATATGTGCCACATCTTTATCCATTCCTCTGTTGAGGGATATTTAGGTTGCTTCTTTATTTTTGCAACTTTTAAATTTGGAATTATTTTTCAAGAATGATGGCACTTGGAACTTCTCTGGTGGCGCAGTGGTTAAGAATCCGCCTGCCAATGCAGGGGACACGGGTTCGAGCCCTGGTCCGGGAAGATCCCACATGCCACGGAGCAGCTAAGCCCGTGTGCCACAACTACTGAGCCTGAGCTCTAGAGCCCGCAAGCCACAGCTACTGAGCTGGCGTGCCACAACTACTGAAGCCCGCATGTCTAGAACCCATGCTTTGCAACAAAGAGAAGGCACCACAATGAAAAACCCGCACACCGCAATGAAGAGTAGCCCCCCCCCGCCACAACTAGCGAAAGCCTGCACACAGCAACGAAGACCCAACACAGCCAAAAATATAATTAATTCATTAATTTTTAAAAAAAGAATGATAGTACTAATTCCCTTATACACCGTGGATTCCCATCTCTATCCCCTCACTGACATCACTCCCACTACCATTCCCCTGAACCTGGCAAGTCAGCTTCTCCAAATCCTACCTGGATCTCCATGTCCACCTCCAATCTGGCATCCTTCTCTGCACCACTTCCTCTTCTGCATCCCTCTAGCCCTACTGGTCTCAGCATCATTTGGCACTAAGCCTGATCCTGTTGATTGGCTTTGTTTGGGGATGCAAACAGCATAGTGGCTAAAACACAGACTGTGGAATCATACTATCTGAGTTCAAGTCTCATTTCTGCCACTTAAAATCTGTGTGACCTTGAGCACGTTCCTTACCTTCTCTAAGTCTTATTCCTTTGACAGGAAGCAGCATTACAAGAGGGGGGAAAAGAACACTCACTGGGAGTCCAGAGGCTGGATTCTAGGTGGACATATGTCATCACAGGGGAGTGACCTTGTGGGTGTCAGTTCTCTCACCTGTAAAATAAGGGTGTTGGATGAATAAGTGGTTTTCCACCCTGGCTGACATTAGAATCGCCTGGGAAGCTCTAAAATATACATAAAAATATATATTTTTAAATCTGATTTGATTGGTCAGGGGTGAGTCTGAGGTATGATAGTTTTTAAAAGCTTGCGGGTTATTAAAAAAAAGCTGTGGGTGATTTTAATGTGTGGATTAAAATTCACAGGCTGAGAACCACTGAGGCAGCTGATTCTCAAGGTGGCTTCTAGCTTTACAAGTCTATGATTCTATGCAAAAGTGCTGCTGTGAATTCTTTGTTGTTGGTATTGAGGCGCCTTCTGTCGCCCCCATAATGTATAGCCTAGGGCTTGATCACATGGTATAAAAACACAATACCAGTATGTTAACTAAAACACTGATCAGCTAAGATTTTCCTCTCTTTCTTTTCTCTAGCTAGAAAGAGACATCTTTGACAATCTCAGCATCCTGACAGAACGATTATTGCCTCCTAGAATCCCCTAGTAGCCATAGGAAATTAGCTTCAGCAGTGTATGCTCTTAATGGGAATCTAGCATGTCAATGGGCTATTTCTGTCATTGTGGTTTAGTCTGATATTCCAATATGCCCCTGCTGCTTTTCATGATACTTAGCAAAAAAGAAGAGGCAGCGGTTCCCTCTTGGTTCACATTTGACCAATTGCTATGCTTGAGGCAATCACAAAACACCATAGGTGTTAAAAATGATTAGGGACAATCAAGATAGTGCAACCTCCAAGGAAAAAGCCACTATCAAGCCTTCGATCTCCCAAATGCACAGGTTGTGTGTTCCTGCAGCTGCAATTACCTAAAAATATCTAATACGTAATTACTTCCAAAGTGTCAGTCTTCATAACCAGGTATTAGAATGCTCTGATAGTGCAGCTGCAGCCTCCCTGCCTGACACTGGCATGTGGCTTGCAATACTCTACCTTGATCAGTTTTCTTTCTTCATGAAGCTCACTTACCGATTGCAGATTTTAGGTGCAATCTGGGATTGGAATTGCTGAATCTTTTTTGCAATTTACCGTTTCCTGCTTTGAGTGAGAGGGGAAAATGCTGAGACAGAGAGGGAGGGAGTGAGGAAGAGAAGGAGGGAGGGAGGGAGGGAGAGGGAAAGGAGGGGAGGGGAGGGGGGAGGGAGAGGGGGAGGGAGGGAGAAGGAAGGAGAGACAGAAAAAGAAGGTAAAGAAGAAAAAGAGAAAAATGGATCAGAGCCCTACGGCAACTGAATTGTGTTGAAAAACTTCCTAGTTCCTTTTGCTTTTGCATTTCACTTTAAGAAAATCCTGTACATTTCCAGACATCAGCTAGGGTCACCCTCATTATCCTTAAAATCGAAATAAGATTGGCTGGAACCTCTATCCCAGAGACTGTGGGAAGTCCGAAGCCCTCCGCAAGCTGTGAATTTCCAGCGTGCTGACGCTGTACAGTCCCCCGTAGCTCTGAGCGCTGGCCATTTCGCAGGCTGTTCTATTTCAGGGTCTTCTTACTGTGCTGTACATGCTGTTTCTCTTCTCTACTATGTTGACTCAAATTCAGAACAAAGCGCCTGTTCTTCATTTCCCCCCACAAACCACTCACACAAGGAAAGTAGACGTGGCAGGTGTTACTGAAGCTTGGGGGATATGGAGAGATTTTTACCACAGTTGCAAACAACTTCAGAAGGAGTGGCAGCCATCCTTATCCTTCAAAGTCCCTCAGCCATTTCTGCAACCTGAGCTCCAGTCTCCCACCATGTTGGTTAGCTTCCTTGCTCTCTCTTCGTGGCCTCTTCCCTTTTCTTTACTTTTTCTTCTGTCCTCTCAGGAGGAATATAAAGGTATTACAGATTTTCTTGTGCAGAGCAATTTGGCTGTGTCTAGGGTCAAAACTAACTCCAAAACTTAACTCTGTGCCTCCCTTTCCATACCCAGCTGTGTGTTTACTGCTTAAAAGGGCCCACGTGATTGGGTTTGTTTTATAGCATACACATAAAGAAATGTGTGTATACATAAATACATAAACACACATCTCTCCAAATTTATAAAATATATATGCTATATCAATTACAACTTAATCTTTTATTTGGCAATTGGATTTCCTATAGAACAGCCTCCTAACTCATGTGCAGGGCTGTAGCTTCTTTCTAGCCCTAATTGATTCTCTACACAGCTGTCAAATGAATCTTCTAGAAACTTTTTTCGTGTTATTTCTCTGCACACCACTCTTCGTTAATATGGTGATCTGGTGAATATTTAGATGTGAGAGGTTGTTAGTGGATTAATGTACTATGCCCAAATAACTTACGCATTTTATCAGGAACTTTTACTGTCTTGAACTAGAGAAGAGAGTCATAATCTCTATGATGTATTTAGAAAAGCTCCTGGAATATAATAGGTGCTCAGTAAAGGTTAGTGACTAATACTGTTATTGTTGTTGTTGTATCATTATTGGCATTTCAGCATGGTAGTGGCTGGGTCAGTGGGAGGAGGATATTGGTAAGTCACAGGGACTTGTACCTGCTGCTCAATTCCTATATTTAAACAACCTATTGTGCCTGTGAGTGATGTCAGAGCTAGGGTTAACACGTAGCCTTTCTTTGTTGTTGTCACCACTGCCCACCAACTTTCTCTGCCCCAGACAGGAATTACCATTAAATGAATGTCCAAACTCCTCAGCCTTCCATGTAACATCTTGCCTTCTCAGACCCCTCTATTTCTCCAAACTTCAATTCCTCTGCACCCATACACAATTCTGTGTTCTACTTATGCTTGTTTTATACCTGCACCCTAACATATTATACTTGCTAAGGGAACCTGAAATGGGAATTCACACTTGGAACTGAGGGAATTATACTGGAATTTACCAAAGGGGTGGCAGTAGTTGGGCGTAGGAGATTCGGGAGTCAAGCACTGTTCTCCATCAGTATTTATTTCCTATTTTTAAAAAATAAATTTTAAAAAAAGTTTATTTAGTTTTTGGCTGCGTTGGGTCTTCGTTGCTGTGTGCGGGCTTTTTCTAGTTGCGGCAAGTGAGGGCTACTCTTCGTTGTGGTGGCTTCTCTTGTTGCGGAGCCCAGGCTCTAGGCACGTGGGCTCAGTAGTTGTGGCTTGCAGGCTCTAGAGCACAGGCTCAGTAGTTGTGGCGCACGGGCTTAGTTGCTCCGCGGCATGTGGGATCTTCCCGGCCCAGGGCTCGAACCCGTGTCCCCTGCATTAGCAGGCGGATTTTTAACCACTGCATCACCAGGGAAGTCTCCATTTCCTGTTTTCTGAACTTGGCCATGTGGTGGTCATCTGCATTACCCTTTACCTTTCATTGAGAATAGTGTTCCCCAAACTTAAGATTAAACGTGTTTTCACAGCCTCTCTGATAGTCTTGCTGTCTCATTGAGCAGGGTTGCTTTCTTCTGCTCTGACTTTAGCTCCCTTATTAGTGAGGACAGATAAGGCCAGGGTGGGTGGTCTTCCCTAGAGTGAGGCAGGGATCTTTGGGGGCCAGAGGCAAGCCCCAAATATTTTAGCAGAACCAGCAGAGGGAAGGCTCTCTGTGAAGCTCTCTGAGCACTGGCAGGTGGGAGGGGGAGCGTTTGGACATGCTTCAACAGGCTCAGCCCCTCCCTGAAGATTGTTCCAAGGACAGTTACATACTGCAGAAGTCTGGCTCATTTGCTGGTCCACACTTTAATGAATGCTATCAATCAAAATGCATGCTGCTTGCCCATAACTGAGTTTATTGTTGTCTTCCTGAAATGATTTCATTGGCCATCCAGTCCCCAAACAGAATTCCATATTGGAGACCATATTGAAAACACTGTTTTTTGTAAGATGGTGAAATTGGCCCATCTGTTTCTCTTTCTGCTTACCTGTAGACAGGGACATGGTCAGATACGCCCCTCGCCATGTTACCACTCATACCAATGCGCTACGCCAGCCAGAGAATCTCACCTCATTTATTTCTGGAGATTGTTTCCTTTCACAAAAAGGAAAATAAACTGCTTTGGGGAGACTTCGCTGGTGGCACAGTGGTTAAGGATCCACCTGCCAATGCAGGGGACATGGGTTCGAGCCCTGGTCCAGGAAGATCCCACAGGCCTCAGAGCAACTAAGCCCATGTGCCACAACTACTGAACCTGAGCTCTAGAGCCTGCGAGCCACAACTACTGAGCCCGCGTGCCACAGCTACTGAAGCCCGTGCACCTAGAATCCGTGCTCCACAACAAGAGAAGCCACCACAATGAGAAGCCCACATACCACAATGAAGAGTAGCTCCCACTCACCACAACTAGAGAAAGCCTGCACATAGCAATGAAGACCCAACACAGCCAAAAACAAATATAAATAAATAAATTTGTTTTAAAAAAAAAACCGCTTTGGGAAAGGTCACAGTCTACTCACAGGGGTTCTTCTGACCAGACCCAGCTGAGTGGAGACGTATAGGATAGGGAAGTCTGGATTAGGAGGAAAAAGTGATGGCTGGGCCGTAGGGCCCGGCTGGGGCTGGTGCACAACATCAATATCAGTGCCTGAGTGTCTTAAAGGGATTGGCGGGTGGGGGGAAGTTTGGAACCTGAAGAGCGTAGCTCAGACTGCTTAGATCTCTCTGTGTGCTAAAGGGTCATTCTGCAAAGGTGTTCTTCTCACTTGTTACCTCTGCTTTACCCTGGCCCGAAGTATAAAGTTGCTTCCTCATCTGTATCAATACCTGGAAACTCCACAGGGTTCGTGTGAGGATCGAAACTGGTAATCATTGTGAAAGTCTTTGCAAACAGAAAACTGCTGCACAAATGTGGGGACTTGGCTGGAAAAGCACAGAATCTTCAAATTTGATGAGACGTGAAAGGTCATCAAGTCCAATGCCCTAACATATGCGTGAAGAATCCACTATTGTTTTATTTACTTGAAGATTTACAAAGAGAAGCATTACTTGGGGAGTGGTTGAGTGAGTCAACAGATATTCATTGAGTACCTATGATTTTTCAGATGCTGTTAGATAAAACAGTGAATGAAACAGACAAGGCCTCTACCCTCAAATAACTTAAACTTGAGCCATATCATATGTAAAAAAAATCATATAGATCATTTCTCATGGTGATACATGGTATGCAGGTAATTAAAACAGGGTTTTGTGATAGCGAGTGACAGGGTGGGGAGAAGCGACATTAGATCATGTTGTCCGGGAAGGTTTCTCTGAGGAAGTGACACTTAAACTTAGCTCTGAATGTCGAAAAGGAGCCAGACTGCGAAAAGCAAGTGGAAGCACATTTCAGGTGGAGGAGATAGCCAGTGAGAAGGCCCTGGGGGTGGGGGGAGGTAAGTTGGAGGATCAACGTGGCTAGAGCAGATCTGTGAAGAGGAGAGTGCTATGAGACGTACGCAGGGACCAGATGATGGAGGGTATTTTGAACAAACAAACAAAGCATTTGTATTTGATTCTAGATGTGCTGGGACGCCATTGGAGGGTTTTAAGCAAGGGAGTTACATGATCAGTTTTGAATTTTAAGAAGAATCTTCTGGCTGCTGTGTTGAGAAAAAAAATACAGGGAATAAGAGTGGAAACTGTGATAGCCATTGGGAGGCTATGGTAATTATATATTTGTTCAAAAGTATTTGTTTCTTCCTTGCCAAGATTTCCTGTACGCTGAGTATATTTTCCTTCCCCCTTAACTTTGGGTTTAACCATGTGACTTGATTTGGCCAATTAAATATGAGAAGATGTAACCTATATCCCATCAGAGCAGAGCTTCAATTGCACTTGTAGTGGTTTGGCCCTGCCACCCCCGAGCTTCTGCTCTCCACCATGAGGATAGCATGGCCTTCAGCCTGGGTCCTTTGTTGACGTGTGGAACTAAGCTCATCCCAGAGAGCTCAGCTGAGTTCAGTCGAGCTGCAGCCCTTTATGCAACTTGAGCAAGAAATAAATATTTATTTTTGGAAGCCCCAGAGATTCTAGGATTGTTTGAGGCTAACAAACAAAAGCAAAACCAAAAACAAAACCCCAAATCAAGCAAACCAGTAGCAGCGCAAATGGTGAGAAGTGGTTAGATTTCACATGTATTTTGAAGACTGAAGTACCAAGACCTATTTATGTTTGCAAGATGTGAGATAAAAGAGTCAAGATGACTTTTGAGCAGCTAGGTGAATGGGGCATCCTTTACTGCCATGGGGAAGACGTGGGGAAGAGCTAGTATGAGGGGAACCAGGAGTTCATTTTTGACCATGTTAAGTCTGAGGTGATTATTAGAGATCTGTATATTGACCTACTTGTGCCTCCCCCCAAAGCCTTATTTTATTTCCTTGTTTTATTTCACTTTGTCTCCAAAAAGAATATTTGGTAGCTGACATTAAAGTACTGGTAAAGGGCCTTCCCTGGTGGCGCAGTGGTTAAGAATCCGCCTGCCAATGCAGGGGACACGGGTTCGAGCCCTGGTCTGGGAAGATCCCACATGTCATGGAGCAACTAAGCCCTCAACTAAGTTGTGTGCCACAACTACTGAGCCTGCGCTCTAGAGCCTGCGAGCCACAGCTACTGAAGCCCACGTGCCTAGAGCCTGATCTCCGCAACAAGAGAAGCCACCGCAATGAGAAGCCCACTTGCTGCAACTAGAGAAAGCCCGCGCGCAGCAATGAAGACCCAACGCAGCCAAAAATAAATAAATAAATGAATAAATTAAAAAAAATAAAATACTGGTAAAGCCATTAATGCAAGGGGATCCAGAGGGAAAATTATATTGAAAAATTCTGGCAGAGGAAAACTACTGCAAGTTAATACAATTAGTTTTGAGCTTCTTAGTAACCAAAATGAAGAGGCAAAAGCAATGAGTTATAAAACTCATTTTCTGGGGCAGTGGTTCTCAGTCTCGGCTGCAGAGTATAATCCTGGAGGTTGGCCAAGCACATTGTAAATGGTGACCCCCCGGAGTTGCACAGCTCAACACCCCTGCGCAGCACCCACTCCGAGAACTCTGAATTTAACTGGGCTAGAATGGAGCTGGCAGGCGAATGTGTTTACCCTTAGATGATTCTAACGCGGAGTCAGAATTGAGAACTACTGGTTTTGGAGAAGAAAGAATACGCACTGATATGAAAAGATAAACTTGTTCCCGAGCTCTAATTAAATGTGGCTCAGGCATCTTTGTGAACGGGGTACTGAGCTACGTAACGAATGATGCTATGGATAGCAATTTCACACGAGAGACAGAAACTTCCCTCCTTTGCTGCTTATTTTACGGACCCTCCATGAAAGCTGAAGTCGTGAGGTTAAAATTATAGTTGTGTGGAAGCAGAAGCTGGGGTGATAGGGTCCGGTTAGATAGCTTTCTGATAATTCGGCTTAGCAGAGTAATGAAGCTTGGAGAACCACAAAGAAGAAAGAGTCGATGGAATCCTCATGAACACCAGTGGTTTCAGCAAGACTTTGCTCAGTTTGGCCATCAAGCCACTCTGGAAGATTTCTCAAGGGCTGAGCCTTTCTTTCCCCCTTAACTGAGGCCTGCCTGTGGTCAGATAGGGAGCGGTTTGTCTTCTCCCTCCCTTTTAGTTTTGTCACTCTTATGCTTTCCCATGCCAAGCAGGTTTTTCCTTTGGGGAAAGACACTAAGGCAGAGAATGAAATTAAGAAATAATGTAATGATGATGGCGGCAATTCTTTGCGCAACCTAAGAGCAGTTGGCTGCTAATTGTGGAGCAGTAATAAGGGGGGCCCTGGGCCATAAGGTTTGCATTTGGAACACCTGTAGTTTTCATTTAACACCATGGATCGTTAAACAGCTGTTCAGAATGGCCTTATTAAAACAAACACAGTTGCACTGTTTTATTCATGTGTTATATTGCAGTGAGCAGATCACAATCAAAGGGATCTTGTAAAAAAAAAAAAAAAAGCACAGAAAAGACACCCAAGTCATATTTAAAGGTGCTATCTCATGAAGGCAAGTCTAGCTGGGTATTTTTCTGCCTTTGTGAAGCTGAAACTGATTGAACTTGTTGGATTTTGCCTTACTCCCTCTTGCTGGGGCTGAGGGGCATGGAAAGCCGGATAATGAGTCTTCTAGGGAGGAGGCCCTCATTGAAGCCGCTGGCACGCTCTCAAACGAGCCTGTCAGGTGTGCTCCTTTCCCTGAAGAAAGCAAAACGTGCTGTCATCTGTTTTGTGAAGATGACCTTCTGGGAAGAAGGGGAGCTTTCTGGAGCGTTTCCATCATTGGGGATGTGTCTGTTCTGTGTCACCCACACGCTCACACTGATATCCCCTTACAAGTTTCATCACACATTTGTAAGATGCCTAATTAAAACTAGATGCTGAGTTTGTGCCCGGAGTCAGGGTGCAGACTAGATCTGAGATGTAGAATTATTCTTGATTTAAAAATAATTGGCCTTTGGTGGAGATATTTTCAAATTATTTTTCAAAGTATGTTTTGGATGCTTTAGGATGCAAGAGTCTTGAAGACGTAGATTGGATAGGGACATGTTGGTTTTTAGGTATATTTTTATGAAAATGACAGTGGAGAATGTATGAGAGGGGTGTGTGTGTGTGTGTGTGTACATGTGTGTATAGGAGAGAGAGAGAGATTGAGAGTTTGATCTATCAACATCAAATGTGCATTAATCTCTTCTTTAATACATACATTTATGCCCATAAGTGAAACTTTATGTCTTTCCCTAATTTTGTGCATGAAGCCTTTCATAGACATTATCTGTGGCCTTGATTTCATTAGAAGGCAAGAGCCATACCCCATGTGCCTTTTTGTTTTATAATCACACAGTCCCAAGTGGTGTTCAGACTAGAAAAGAGATCTTGGTGGATCTGGGAGCCTGTCCAGGAGTGTAAGGGAGTGGGAAATGTGGGAAAGACATATTTCTCAATGGTTTGAATTACAGTTATTGTAAAGAAAAGCAGGAGCAACCATGTGAACCTTGAACAGATGAGTCTGGCTTGCACTATCCTCCACATACTTGTCTGTCTCCGCTCTGCCCCAACTTGCAAAGTCAATCCTTGGTAAAACTGTTAACACTAGCAGTTTGTTCTTGGTGTTCTTCACTCCCACCTGCTGCCTTCATTCTTTTTTTTTTAAAAACATCTTTATTGGAGTATAATTGCTTTACAATGGTGTGTTAGTTTCTGCTTTATAACAAAGTGAATCAGCTCTATACATATACATATATCCCCATAGTTCCTCCCTCTTGCATGCCTTCATTCTTTTTGTTTTCTCTTGGTGAGCCAGCCTTTTCTCCCTTTTCCTACTCCCCTACCCTACCTGACAGGTTCCCAGACCCCTTTGACTTTCTTCTATCCCACCCCTGTGAAATCCTGCTCTAGGAGAGGATGAGGAACTTCTGCAACATGAGGGGGAAATGACTGATGCCACCCAAAGGGCCACTGTGGCAGGGAACTTGACCTTTAGCTAACGAGATGAAGTACTACCATTAGACATTTAGGCAACTGTTAGCTGGAGGTGAGGTTGGGGACAGGGATAGGGTAGGACATTTTAGTTGCTTCCTGTTATATTCTGAGATCAAATCATAACAAGTGAGTGGTAATTTTCTTTGCTCTTCTCTCACTATGCTCAGTTTTGTATCTCCCAGGGCAGGGCCTGGGCAATGGTAGCCCCTCAGTTAATTTTTTGAATGAGTGGATGGGCAGGAAGGTCTTTCCCAGACCTCCTTACCTCACAGTAGTAGCTTTGCCTACTTATGAGCTAGAGCCTGCACATAAAGTGCAGTGGCTCCGCACCGAAGAGCATTATGCTGCCAAGAGCATGGGATACTGTGTTGTCAAGAGCACGGTCCACGCTCCAGTCTATTGTCATGGTTCAGTGAAAGACCCTTCTTTGCTGAGTGTACGGTCCACAAGATGCATCTGATTCCTCTTCAACAATAGTTGAAGAAGAATGGGCAGAATCAATGTGTTTCTCAAAGATTTTACAGTATCCTCAGTGGAGTGTGGGGCTGTGCTTTATAATCAAACACATAGTATCTCTGCAGCAATATGTGTAAATATTCACTCTATGAAGAATATAGACCATAAATAACCTCACAATTGTTCCTGTCCGATTTTGATACTAAGTGAGTTATAAATATCTTTCCATCCCAGAGCCCTTTGTATTTTGGAATTGCATATAAAGGATCATGAACTTACATTTTAGCACGCTATTTAGACGATTTCTAAGCACTTATTCTAAGTACACCTGCTAGGCATCATGGGAGTTTAACATGCATAGATTTGTGCTCTTCATACTGATAGAGGCATATCTAAAAGCTTGGGGTCCTGTGCCTTCAAGAGATGCCTGATGCCAAGGAAATGCTGTCCATAGAATTTGTATCCACCCTACTCTCAGGTCTTCTATAGCTTTGGCCTCAGTTTTGCCCATGAATGTTGACTCTTTCACATTCATTCACTTGGATCTGTCATCCTCTGCTGGAATGACCCTATATTTGATCCTATCTCTGCTCCCAATTCTCTTTGGCTCAAAGGCCAGATTATGATACCTTGCCCATGTTCTCCAGGCAAAAACACCCCATCCTATCCTTGGTTTTGCTTTTGGAAATCTGTTTTGGCACTGACATTTCACAATGACCCTGCCCTGCTCTACTTGGCCAAGTTAAGACAAGCATGACCTGAAAAATGGTTGAGAAAAAAATAAAGGTGAAGGTTAAGTGCATGCAGCGTCCATTCAAATCAAAGAGATGGCTTGAAAGGCAAGTGTCAGAAATGAAGCCAGTAAATAACCGAACACTGAGTCATTGGTTTGTAACTTGATGGCTGCCTGTCTGTGTCTCTTACTGTGTCTGTGCTCTAGCTTTCAAAATTCTACCAGATAATGAGTATTTTGCAGAAGCGAATGTCAAAGCTCTTTCTTTCATGCAAATGAAGACAGGAAATTTGGTGAAATGATAACTAATGGAATAAAAAAATATTGAAAACCTGTAATTACCTTTGATAAACAATACGTTATGCTTTCTTTTCTCTGTTCTGAATCTGCCACTGTGTTTTTCCTTGCCTAATGCAGTATTTCGAGCCAGTATTGCTTTTCAGTTATGTGTCTCAAGCTACAGTTCCTGCTGACAGTGAGAATGAAAGCACATTTTGGTTATTATGTTTTTCCTTCCCTTCCTCATGGACTCCAAGTGCCTATATGCTAATATAAGCCTCAATGACAGGAAGTCCAAATGGAAATGTTATTAGAAAGCTGTGGATATGTAGCTAATGAAATATGTATGATTATGCAGGACGTGTGTAATATTGATGGGAACTCAACTGATCTCAATATTTAATAAAGGTATAATTTAAAATATGGACATTTGGGGGAGTGGGTTGTTTTATACTTTTTGCAAATGTGGCACATGTTAATTTCTTGCTGAAAATTTGTCCGGTGGATTCAATTTCTTTCTGTAATTTGCCATTTTGAATTTTCCTTTTTTTGGAAGCACACTTCTTTATGTGGGTCGGGACTCTGGTATTCCAGAATGCCTGAGGGTGAGAGAAAGAATAATAATATACTTTGAGGTATTCTGGAGCAGCTAAATGGCCCATTCATGATTCCCTAGAGTCTATTTTAATTGGCATTTGAACCCACTCTATGGAAATTTGGGCCAATAACTTAGCTTTAGACACTGTTCTTAGAAAACCCGAGTGTTTAGTTTAGGCATTGGTTAAAATGGTGGATACTTGGAATTGAATTTATGAGGGTTGAAATTACCTGTGCAGTTACTAGAGACTGTGCTCACAGATTGGTTGAGCTCTGGTCTTTTTTGAATGCCAAGAAAATAACAGCCTATACAGATCATTAATACTGAGCAGTGAAGGGTCAAAGATAGACAACTGTAAACTGTAATCCATTCAAAAATCCTGTCTCCTTGGATTTAAAAGACTATTGTCATTTCTGATTTCAACTATTTGTCCTTCTGGGAATTTACACAATTTAAAACAAAATGATAATATATTATTTTATATCCTTCTTGCCAAATGTTTTCGCATGTATGCTCATTTTTCCCTCACTAAATCCCTTGTGGAGAGACATCTGTGTACCCATTTTAGAGTGAGAAAACTAAGTCACAGAAAGGTTAAGTAAATTGCCCAAGGTCGCACATGGAGCTAGGAAATGGCAGAGCTGGGATTCTAAGTTAGGTTTATCTGTACAGAAACAAAAAATGAAAAATGGTTAGATCATCAAGTGTGTGATATACAATGATATAAAGCAGGGGAAATAGAAGAAACAGTTTTGATAAATTGGTTAAAATTTATCTTCAAGATTTATTTACCCTTGATGGCTGATTTCCTTGTGAGACTGAGCCTTGGGCCAGAGTAGAGAATGAGGATGACTTGGTAAAAGCCATCTCTATGCTGGAGAACCGACTTAAAATGCATGTCCTACTAACAGCTGGTCACGGGGATCATATCCACTTGCAGGGTAGAACAGTTCTGTCTTATTAGCCGGATTAAGTATCTTAAACTGGTGCTGAGAGAATTATTATGCTGCTCGTCTATTTGCTTAGAGTGAAAGAGTGAAGATAGTTTCCAATCAAACAGCACACTTACTTGTCCATAGAGAGAGCAGGCTGGACAGACAAGTTCATGAACAAGTGCATTTTTGTTTTGCTTCTTTTCCATGTTGTATGGGGATTGCCTGAAAGGGTAGGCTGTGATGGAGTACCACTCTGGAGGACTCTGGGAAGCCAGGAGCTGGATGCAAGCAGTACGTGCACACAGAAAGCATTCAAAGTTAAGAGCTTCATCTCTGACATCAGACTTCCTAGATTGGAATACTGGCACTGCCACTCACTAACTACGTAGACTTTCTGAGCCTTATTTTGCTCACTTGCACAATAGGGATAATAAGTGCTTACCTAATAGGGATTTTGGGAGGATTGGATGCATTATTACATGCAAATATTTAGAATGGTATCTGGCTCATAGTAAGACCAATAAGTGTTGTGTTGGCCATTATTCCAGTTCAAGAGCTGTCCCAAAGTGGAAATATGGTTCTCTAGAAAAGTGACTTTAATCATATAAAAAGCACTTCGGGAAAAATAAAAGCATTTGGGGAAATGTTTGCCTGTCACCAAGAACCCAGCCAACAAGATGACTGACATTTCCTGTGATATCGTTGATTTCCTATATTTATCCCACTTTTTTTTCACATCTTTATTGGAGTATAATTGCTTTACAATGGTGTGTTAGTTTCTGCTTTACAACAAAATGAATCAGTTATATATATACATATGTTCCCATATCTCTTCCCTCTTGCGTCTCCCTCCCTCCCACCCTCCCTATATCCCACTTTTTAATGTTTCTTTCTCTGGGTTTGTATGTGGTTCTAGGGCCCTATTTTAATGTGTCATTTCTGTCCTGGTACTCATGAAGAACATGTTCAGTAATTATGTCCAAATGGAAGCAGGTTTTGTGGAAGTACAGTTACACGCATTGAGAAGGAATTGATTAACCAAAGACTTTAATCGACTTGTCCATGTGAGTTTGTCATTTTAATTATTAGCTTTTTAATACTAGCAAATCAGTTAATCGTGCCAAGGAAACAACTGCTGTTGTCAGAGAGTAAATAATGGTATAGTCGTTCTACTGTGAAGGTTATTTTTGCATCACGTTTCATTGTGCTAGCCTGTCTGATTTATGGCTGTAACCAACCGACCCTGGCTCTGGCCCCTATCTGATCAGACAGTCATTTTAAGCCTGTCACTCTCAAAAAAGACCCTGCCAAAGTATTTATGGGAGTCCCTGGGGGTTATCTCACATGAGCTCTGAATTAGCCAGACCACCACCGGTGCTGCCGATACTGTGTCCCAGACCCTCAGTGCTGTGGCTGCTGCCTTGCCAGCCTGCTACATCCTGCTGATTGGCCTGGCTATCGATGCTCTCAGGCCTCACAGAGCAATAAGACCTTGGCAATCAACTGCAAAGTCAGAAGGGGCATAGCTTTCTCCTTCCTGCATTATGCTCCCTTAGGGGAATCTCATGGCATAGTTATTTGAGTCCTGAGGTGTTACAAAGTTTAGTCAGCTCATTTGGCTTTTACTCAGTCCTTATATCCCAGAGTACACATTTGCCCAGTCAGAGTAGTTGGGCTGAGATGGGTTTAGGCAACAACAACTATCCTGTAATTGGAAACTCCACCTGCCCCTCATTCTCAGCCCTTCTTGCTAAATCTGACTCACTATGCCTGCCATGCTCCTTGGTGGATTAGCTCTTAGGGGCCCTACAATCTGTTCAGAAGCATATCTTTAGCTGGGTTCTCCACCCATTCAACAGAAATCCAAGAAGAGATATGGCTGGTGTCCTTTATGAGGAAGATTTTGTACCAGTAGAAATCAATTGATGTAATTGGCTTGTGAGTGGAGTGGTAAAAAAGGAATCATTTAACTCCACCTGACAGATGTAATTGAATCTTTGATGTGGCCCAATTGGGACCATGCTGTTAAGCTATGCTTACATCTTTAATCTGCATTAAAGATGTGAAATTGACATGGTCTAGAATGGTATATAGTGATGGCATATATATATATATATATATATATATATATATATATAGACACACAGACAGACACACACACACATATATATATGTCTCACATATTCTTTATCCATTCATCCATCAATGGACGTATAAGTTGCTTCCATATCTTGACTATTGTAAATAATGCTGCAATGAACATAGGAGTGCATATATCTTTTTGAATTAGTGTTTTTGTTTTCTTCAGGTAAATACCCAGAAGTGGAACTTCTGGATTGTATGGTAGTTCTATTTTTAATTTTTGAGGAACCTCCACAGTTTTCCATAGTGCCTGTGCCAGTTTACATTCCCACCAACAGTGCATGAGGGTTCTCTTCACATTTTTGCCAACACTTGTTATTTGTTCTCTTTTTGATTATAGTCATCTGACAGGTGTGAGGCGATATCTCATTGTGGTTTTGATTTACATTTTCCTGATGGTTAATGATGTTGAGCATCTTTGCATGTGTCTGTTGGTGATCTGTATGTCTTCTTTGGAGAATGTCTACTAATGTTTTCTGCTCATTTTTAAATTAAATTGTTTGCTTTTTAAATATTGAGTTGTGTGATTGCTTTATATAATTTGGATATTAACAGATTATCAGATATATAATTTGTAAATATTTCTCCTATTCAATATATTGTCTTGTTGAAGATTTTGTTTTTTGTTTGGTTTTTGCTGTACAAAAGATTTTTAGTTTGACGTAGTCACATTTGTTTATTTTTGCTTTTGTTGCCCTTGCCTGAGGAAACAAGATCAAAAAAATATTTTTGTCAAAGAGCTTATTGCCTGTTTTCTTCTAGGAATTTTATAGTTTCACGTCTTAGATTTAAGTCTTTAATCCATTTTGAGATTATTTTTGTATATGGTGTAAGAAAATGGTCCATTTCATTCTTTTGCATGTAGCTGTCCAGTTTTACCAACACCATTTATTTAAAAAGAGGCTGTCTTTCCCCTATTGTATATTCTCCTCCTTTGTCAAAGATTAATTGACCATATAAGTGTGGTTTCTTTTCCCTGGGCTTTCTATTCTGTTCCATTGATCTATGTGTCTCTTTTTTGTGCCAATACCATACTGTTTTGTTTACTATAGCTTTGCCATATAGTTTGAAATCATGGAGTGTGATACTTCCAATTTTGTTCTTTCTCAAGATTCCTTTGGCTAATCAGGGTCTTCTGTGGTTCCATACAAATTTTAGGATTATTTGTTCTAGTTCTGTGAAAAATTCCATTGGTATTTTGATAGGGATTGCCTTGTATCTGTAGATTGCTTTGGGTAGTAATGACATTTTAACAATATTAATTCTTTCAATCCATGAGCATGGTATATCTTTCCATTTCTATGTGTTATATTCAATTTCTTTTATTAATGTCTTATAGTTTTCAGAGTACAGGTCTTTTACCTCCTTAGTTAGAATTATTCCCAGATATTTTATTCATTTTAATTTCATTGTGAATGGGATTGTTTTCTTAATTTCTCTTTCTGCTAGTTCATTGTTAGTGTATAGAAATGCAACAGATTTCTGTATATTAATTTTGTATCCTGTAACTTTACCAAATTCACTGATGAGCTCCAAGAGTTTTTTGGTGGTATCTTTAGGATTTTGTATGTATAGTACCATGTCATCTCCAAACAGTGACAGTTTTACTTCTTTTCAAATTTGGATGCCTTTTATTTCTTTTTCTTTTCTGATTGCTGTGGCTAGGACTTCTAATACTATGTTGAATAAAAGTGGTCAGAGTGGGCATCCTTGTCTTGTTCCTGACATTAGAAGAAATACTGTCAGCTTTTCACCATTGAGTATGATATTAGCTGTGAGATTTTCATATATGGTCTTTATCATGTTGAGGTATATTCACTCTATACACACTTTGTTGAGAGTGTTTATTATAAATGAATGTTGAACTTTGTCAAAAGCTTTTTCTGCATCTATTGAGTTGATTATAAGATTTTTATTCTTCATTTTGTTAATGTGATGTATCATGTTGATTGATTTTCAGATATTGAATCATCCTTGCACCTCTGGGATGAATCCGACTTGATCATGATTTATGATCCTTTTAATATATTGCTGAATTCTGTTTGCTAATACATTGTTGAGGAATTTTGCACCTACATTCATCTGGGATATTGGCCTATGATTTCCTTTTTTTGTGTGGTGTCTTTGTCTGGTTTTGGTATTGGTGTGATGCTGGCCTCGTAGAATACGTTTGGAAGTATTCTTTCCTTTTCAATATTTTGAGAAGAATAGGTATTAACTCTTCTTTAAATGCTTGGTAGAATACCCCAGTGAAACCATCTGATCCTGAACTTTTGTTTACTGGGAGTTATTTATTTATTTATTCATTTATTTAAGCACAGGCTTTCTCTAGTTGCGGCAAGTGGGGGCTACTCTTCATTGCGGTATGCAAGCTTCTCATTGCAGTGGCTTCTCTTGTTGTGGAGCACAGGCTCTAGGCTCGTGGGCTTCAGTAGTTGCAGCTTGCAGGCTCAAGAGTGTAGGTTCACTAGTTGTGGCACATGGGCTTAATTGCTCCGTGGCATGTGGGATCTTCCTGGACCAGGGATCAAACCCATGTCCCCTGAATTGGCAGGCAGATTCTTAACCACTGTGCTACCAGCAAAGTCCTGGAAGTTTTTTGATTACTGACTAAATTTGCTACTAGTAATCTGTCTGTTCAGATTTTCTATTTCTTCCTGATTCAGCTTTGGAAGTTCATATGTTTATAGGAACATCTATTTTTTCTAGGTTGTCCAATTTGTTGGCATATAAATTTTTGTAGTAATCTCATAATATTTTGCATTTCTGCTGTGTTGGTTTTAACTTATTCTCTTTCATTTCTGACTTTTTTTGTTTGGGCCCTCCCTTTTTTCCTTGATGACTCTGGTTAAAAGTTTATGAATTTTGTTTAACTTTTTAAAAAATCAGTTCCTCGTTTTATTGATCTTTCCTATTTTTTTCTTTGTTTTGTTTTTTTCAAATTAGTTTTTATTGGAGTATAGTTGATTTACAATGTTATGTTAATTTCTGCTGTGTAGCATAGTGAATCAGTTATGCATATACATATATCCATTCTTTTTCTGGATTCTATTTCCATATAGGTCATTACAGAGTATTGAGTAGAGTTCCCTGTGCTATACAGTAGGTTCTTATTAGTTATCTATTTTATATATAGTAGTGTGTATATGTCAATTCCAATCTCCCAATTTATTCCTCCCCCACCTTTCCCCCTTGGTGACCATAAGTTTTTTTCCTGCATCTGTGACTCTATTTCTGTTTTGTAAATAGGTTCATTTGTACCATCTTTTTAGATTCTATACATAAGTGATATCATATGATATTTGTCTTTCTCTGTCTGACTTACTTCACTCTGTATGACAATCTCTAGGTCCATCCATGTTGCTGCAAATGGCATTATTTTGTTCTTTTTTATGACTGAGGAATATTCCATTGTGTGTGTGTGTGTGTGTGTGTGTATCACATCTTCTTTATCAGTTCCTCCATTGATGGACATTTAGGTTGCTTCCATATCCTGGCTATTGTAAATAGTGCTGCAGTGAACACTGGGGTACATGTATCTTTTTGAATTATGGTTTTCTCCAGATATATGCCCAGGAGTGGAATTGCTGGATCACATGGTAGCTCAATTTTTAGTTTTAAAAGTGACCTCCATACTGTTTGCCATAGCGGCTGTACCAATTTACATTCCCACCGACAGTGTAAATGGGTTCCCTTTTCTCCACACCCTCTCCAGCATTTATTGTTTGCAGATTTTTTGATGATGGCCATTCTGACTGGTGTGAGGTGATACATCATTATAGTTTTGATTTGCATTTCTCTGGTAATTAGTGATGCTGAGCATCTTTTCATGTGCCTCTTGGCCATCTGTATGTCTTCTTTGGAGAAATGTCTATTTAGATCTTCCATCCATTTTTTTGATTGGGTTGTTTGTTTTTTGATATTGAGCTGCATGAGCTGTTTGTATATTTTGGAGATTAATCCCTTGTCTGTCGCTTTGCTTGTAAATATTTTCTCCCATTCTGTGGGTTGTCTTTTTGTTTTGTTTATGGTTTTCTTTGCTGTGCAAAAGCTTTGAAGTTTAATTAGGTCCCATTTGTTTATTTTGTTTTTATTTTCATTACTCTCAGGGGTGGATCAAAAAAGGTCTTGCTGCAATTTATGTCAGAGAGTGTTCTGCCTATGTTTTCCTCTAAGAGTTTTATAGTATCTGGTCTTACATGTAAAAGAATGAAATCAGAACATTCTCTAACACCATATAAAAAATAAACTCAAACTTGATTAAAGACCTAAATGTAAGATTATTTATCTGAGATTTTTCTTGTTTCCTGAGGTAGGCCCGTATTGACATAAACTTCCCTCTTAGAATTGCCTTTGCTGTGTCTCATAGATTTTGAAAATTGTTGTTTCCATTTTCATTTGTCTCAGGGTGTTTTTTGATTTCTTTGTTGACCCATTGGTTACGTAGTAGCATGTTGTTTAGACTCCATGTGTTTGTGTTTTTTTCTTGTTGTGGATTTCTAGTTTCATATCGTTGTGGTCAGAAAAGATGCTTGATATGATTTCAGTCTTCTTTACATTTATTGATACTGGTGTTATGGCCTAACGTGATCTGTACTAGAGAAAATTCCATGTGCACTTGAAAGAATGTGTATTTTGCTGTTTTTGCATGGACTGTCCTGTATATATCTTTTTTTTTTCTGGTCTTATGTGTCATTTAATGCCAATGTTTCCTCATTGATTTTCTGTCTGGATGATCTCTCCATTGATGTAAGTAGGATGTTAAAGTCCCCCACTATTATTGTGTTACTGACAATTACTCCATTTATGTAAGTAGGGTGTTAAAGTCCCCCACTATTATTGTGTTACTGACAATTTCTCCATTTATGTCTGTTAATGTTTGCTTTATGTATTTAGGTGCTCCTATGTTGGGTGCATATATATTTACAAATGTTATAGCTTCTTGTTGGATTGATCCCTTTATCATTATGTAATACCTTAGTATTGTGTTTTTTATTTCAAATCCCAAATTGTCATTGGTAGTATATAGGAAAGCAGTTGACTCTTGTATATTATCCTCATATCTTGCAACCTTGCTATAATCACTTATTAGTTCCGGGAGGGTTTTTGTTTGTTTGTTTGTTTGTTTGGGTTTTTTTGGTCTATTCTTTAGGATTTTCTATAGAGGCAATCATGTCATCTGTGAATGAAGACAGTGTTATTTCTTCCTTCCCAATCTTTATGCCTTTTATTTCCTTTCTTGTCTTATTGCGTTAGCTAAGACTGCCAGTATGTTCCAGTACAGTGTAGCAGTAGTAAAAGGGGACATCCTTGCCTTGTTCTCAATCTTAGGGATAAAGCATCTAGTTTCTAAGTATTAAGTATGATGTTAGTCACAGGGTTTTTTTAAACTTTTTTTACCAAGTTAAATTTTCCTGTATTCCTAGTTTGCCGAGATTTTTTTTTTAATCATGAGTAAAGGTTGGATTTTGTGAAATTTTTCAAAATCTATTGATTGATTGTATAATTTTTCTTCTTTAGCCTTTTGATGTGATTGATCACATTAATTGATTTTTTTGTGTGTGTGTGGTACGCGAGCCTCTCATTGTTGTGGCCTCTCCCGTTACAGAGCACAGGCTCCAGACGTGCAGGCTCAGCGGCCATGGCTCACGGGCCTAGCCACTCCGCGGCATGTGGGATCTTTCCGGACCAGGGCACGAACCCATGTTCCCTGCATTGGCAGGAGGACTCTCAACCACTGTGCCACCAGGGAAGCCCCACATTAATTGATTTTTGAATGTTGAACACAACTGGAATAAATTCCAGTTGTTGGTGGTGCATAATTTATTTTATACATTGCTGGATTCAATTTGGTAATATTTTGTGGAGGATTTTTGCATGTATGTACCTGAGCTATGTTGATCTATAGTTTTCCTTTCTTATGATATTTTTTTCTGTTTTTGTTTTGGGCTAATGCTGGCCTCATAGAAAGAGTTAGGCAATGTACTCTGCTTCTATTTTCTGGAAGAGACTGTAGATAATTGGTATAATTTCTTCCTTAAATGTTTGGTAGAATTCACCAGTGAAACCATCTGGGCCTTGTGTTTTCTTTTTTAGAATATTATTAATTTTTGACTCAATACTTTCAGTAGATATAGGCCTATTCAGATTATCTATTTCTCCTTATGTGACCTTTGGTAGTTGTGTCTTTTAAGGAATTGGTCTGTTTCATCTAAGTTATCAAATTTGTGGGAATGGAATTATTCATAATACTATTAATTTTTCTTTTAATGACCATGGGAAAAGTAGTGATGATCCCTTTTTCATTTCTGATACGAGTAATTTGTGTCTTCCCTTTTTTCTTGGTTAGCCTTACAGATGATTATCCATTTTATTGTTTTTTTCAAAGAATCAGCTTTTGGTCCATTGATTTTCTTTATTGATTTCCTGTTTTTAATTTCATTGATATCTTCCGTAATTTTTATTATTTATTTTGTTCTGCCTTCATTATGCCTATATTGCTCTTCTTTCTGCGCTTTCCTAATATGTAAGCTTAGATTGTTGACTTTACATCTTTCTTCTTTTCTAACGTGCATTTTGATGCTATGAATTTCCTCTAAACACTGCTTTTCCTGCAATCTACAGATTTTGCTAAGTTGTATTTTCATGTTGAATTCATAATATTTTATTTAATTTATTTTTTTGTTTAAAATGGTAATTATCTAAGAAGATATGTTTGTTTTTTTAATTAATTAATTTATTTATTCATTTATTTTTGGCTGCATTGGGTCTTTGTTGCTGAGTGCGGGCTTTCTCTAGTTGTGGCGAGAGGGGGCTACTCTTCATTGTGGTGCATGGGCTTCTCATTTCAGTGGCTTCTCGTTGCAGAGCATGGGCTCTAGGCACGCGGGCTTCAGTAGTTGTGGCACGTGGGCTTCAGTAGTTGTGGCTCACGGGCTCTAGAGCGCAGGCTCAGTAGTTGTGGCACACAGGCTTAGTTGCTCTGTGGCATGTGGGATCTTCCTGGATCAGGGCTCGAACCTGTGTCCCCTGTATTGGCAGGTGGATTCTTAACCACTGCACCACCAGGGAAATCCATAGTTCATAATATTTTAAGATTCCTCTTGAGATTTCTTCTTTGACCCATGTGTTATTTAGAACTCTTCTGTTTAATCTCCAAATATTTTGGCATTTTTCCAGCTATCTTTCTGTTATTGATTTCTTGTTCAACTCCATTATGGTCTGAGAGTATACTCTGTATGATTTCTAATGTTTTAAATTCGTTAAGGTGTGGTGTGATGTGGTCTACGTTAGTAAATGTCCTTGTGAGCTTCAGAAGAATGTGTATTCTGCTGTTGTTGGATGAATTATTCTATAATGTTAATTAGACACGATTGATGATGCTGTTCAGGTCATCTATGTCTTTACTGATTTTCTGGCTGCTAGATCTGTCAATTACTGATAGAGAAGTGGATTTGTCTACCAGTTTTTGCATCATGTATTTTGGTGCTCTTTTGTTAGGTGCATACGTGTCAAGGACTGTTATATTTTCTTGGAGAATTGACCATGTTATCATTATGTATCCTACCTTATCTCTAATAATTTCCTTTTTTTCTGAAGTCTGCTTTGTCTGAAATTAATATAGCTACTCCAGCTTTCTTTTGATTTGTATTAGCATGGCATATCTTTCTCCATTCTTTACTTTTAATCTATCTATGTCTTTTCATGGGTAGTACAGGTACCTCTTAACAGAGTATAGCAGAGTATTCCCAGTTCTTTCCTCCTGTCCCTTATAACGTTGTTGTCATTTATTTCACTTATTCATATGCTACAATCTCCCAGTATATTGTTGCTATTATTACTTTGAAGAATTATCTATTAGGTCAATCAAGAACAATAAAAAGGTATATATTCTGTTTTACTTTCATTTATTCCTTCTCTGATGCTGTTCCTTTTTTATGTAGACCTGAGTTTCTGACCAATATCACTTACCTTCTCTCTGAAGAACTTCTTTAACATTTCTTGCAAGGCAGGTCTACTGGCAACATATTTCCTCAGTTTTTGTCTGAGGATCTTTTGAAGGATGAATTTGCTAAATATAAAATTCTAGGTGGACTTTTTTTTTCTTTCAACATTTTCACTGTTGAAGAGTGGAATAAATATTTCACTCCACTCTCTTCTTGCTTGCATGGTTTCTGAAAAGTCCAGTGTAATTCCAATCCTTGTTCCTCTGTAGGTAAAGTGGACTTTCCCCTCTGATTTCCTTCAAGACTTTCCCCTGTCTTTGGTTTTCTTCAGTTTGAATATGGTATGCTGAGTTATAGATTTTATGGTATTTTTCCTACTTGATATTTTCTGAGCTTATTGGATCTGTGGTTTGGGGTCTGTCATTAATTTTGGTAAAATATCAGCCATTATTACTTCAAATATTTCTTCTGCTCTTTTCTGTTATACTTATCTAGATATTTACAGGTTTTTTGCTCTTCCTTTATTCCTAAGGTTCCAAATTTCCTCCCAGTATTATTTTCCTCGTATCTGAAGAAATTACTTTAGCAGTTAAGAACAGGTCAGCTGTTTATGAATTTAGGTTCCTTTGTTTGAGAATGTTTTTATTTTACCTGTACTACTGAAGGATATTTCCACTAGATATAGAATTCTGGGATGACAATTCTTTTTTTTTTCAGCATGTTAAAAATACCATGCCACCTCCTTCTCTCCTCCATGGTTTTTAATGAGAAATATACAGTCCTTTGTAACATTGTCCCCCATAGGTATTGCATCATATCTTTCTGATTGTGTTCAGGACTTTTTGTCTTTATTTTTCAGAAGTTTGACTATAATGTACATTGGCATGTGTTTCATTGGGTTTATCCAATTTGAGTTTTCCTCAGTTTCTTGAATTTGTATTTTTTTTCTTGTGCTAAGCTTGAGAAGTTTGCAGCCATTATTTCTTCAAATATTTTTTCAGCACTCCACTATTTTTCTTCTTCTAGACTCTGAGGACACTCCTGTTAAAACTTTTTTTTATTGTCCCACAGGTCTCTGAAACTCTGTTCACTTTTTTTAAACCTTTCTCTTTTTTTGGTCTCTACATTTCAAAGTGGGTAATTTCTGTTGATTTATCTTCAAATTCACAGAATCTTTCCTCTGCCCTCTCCATTCTGCTAATGAGTCTATCTAGTGAATTTTTAATTTATTTTCATATTTTTCAATGTTAACATTTTACTTGGTTCTTTTATATATCTTTTATTTCTTTACAAATACCTTTGTATTTTACTGTTTGTTCATATTTGCTCATTTGAGCATTTTTTAAATATCTGTTTTAAAGTCTTTATCAGATAATTCTGACATCTGTATCATCCCATGACTGACCTCTTGATTGTCTTTTCCTAGGTGAGTGGAGATTTTTGTTGTCTTTCATATGCCTAGTAATTTTGGACTTTATCATGGACATTTTGAATATTACATTATGAGACTCTGGGTCTTTAAATCTTATTGAGCATGTTGATATTTTTGTTTTTAATCAGGTAATCCATCTGGTTCAGGTCAAACCAAGTGCCAGCACTCTTTCTGTGGGCTGAGATTCTTAGGTCAGTTTAGTTTTCAAAACACTTGCTGTGCTATTTGAATCTGTCTGCACGTGTGCCACCCAGTGGCCAGACTTGGGCCTGGGTTGTGGTCTATCTTTTAGTTCAGTTCTTGAAATCGTTGGTATGCTGATTCAGACCAGATCCACACGTGCCCAGGTTGGGAGTGAGACTAGGAGTTCATAAGCAACTTTATGGGGTTGCATACATGAGTTCCTCCCACTTTAATCTCCCCAGTATTTTCTCATTCCCTGGGGCTCTCCTTTTTTGTCTTTTAGCCAGAAACCCCCTACTTTCATAATTATACTACTGTCAGGGCCAAGCAGCAAGGGGACAGAAAGAGTATAAAAAAGTAATGGGCTTAGCTCTGCTCTCTTGGAGCTACACCTCAGCTGAATGGAGAGAAAAGTTGCCTCCTTCAGAGTTTTGGCTCTTGCAAACTGCTGAGCCAAGTGCTGCTGCCACTGCCACTGCTATAGCTGCATGATCACCTAGAGGCTGATCACCAGGGTTTTCCTCCACTTCATGAACATTAGTAGTTTCCTTTCCTGTACCTCCAGCCAGAATTAGAAAGCTTCTTTTTGGACTTTCTATTTCTCTGTCTGTACCATAGTGCTTACTTTTGGGTTTCTGTCTGCCTTGATTTCTGGCCAGGGGCTATAGGAGGGGATAAAATGCTAAACTCACTGCTCGGTTGGTGATGCCTCAAATTCTGGTATCCTTCCTTGCAACCCCTGCTGCTATTTACCTTTTAAATAGATGCTCAATGTAGTCAGCCCAGGTTTTGTGGTTAATTTCAGTGAGAGAAAAGTCTTACTCCAACTTACCTGGGTCAAATCTCAATTCCATTTTTTAGAGTCATTTTGCTTTGTTGCCAGAAATGATTCTTTTTCTTTTTGAAATCAAAGTTTAAAAAAAGTTAAAACTGGGTAGGGGACGGAGCCGAAAAAAAAAAGTTAAAATTTAATTAACTGGAACTCTTGAGTACCTAAAAATGTTTCTTCTTGATTATAGCAATTTAAAGATTTTATTGGGGTGATGCCTTAAGTACAACAACTATTCTGCTAATTTTGACTACTTTCTCTCTCCCTCTTCCCCAGTTGACATGTAAAAGATGGTGATTGAATGCAAAAGGCTAGTACACTAAGTGGAAAAGTGGGATTTTAACTCAAGTATGCCTAATGTCATGGCCTAAGCTTTTTGCCACCATACACTGCTGTCTTCTTAAGTTAAGGAAATACTGCCACATACCTGCAAATTTTACTGGCTGTGGTATATTTACTGTTCACTTGCTTGGCCTTCCTCCCTAATCTCTGTAAGAGGGGTATATTTCCTTATCCCATTAATGTCGAGTTTGGCCATGTGATTTTCTCTGGCCTAGTGGCAAAGCAGGTGGGCTCCCTAGTTGTGGCTCACTGGCTCCTTTAGTTGTGACACATGTGCTCCTTAGTTGCAGCCGGCAGGCTCCTTATTTGCAGCTTGCTGGCTCCTTAGTTGTGGCACGTGAGCTCCCTAGTTGTGGAAGGCAGGCTCCTTAGTTGCAGCTCATGGGCTCCTTAGTTGTGGCATGTGAACTCTCGGCTATGGCACGCATGTGGGATCTAGTTCCTCGACCAGGGATCAAACCCAGGTCCCCTGCATTGGGAGTGCAGAGTCTCAACCACTGCGCCACCAGGGAAGTCCCTAAAAAGATTGTTGTTTCAAGCTTTTTAGTTTAGGGATGGTTTGCTATGCAACATTATTGCAACTGATAGACAGATTATGACCATATAAATATTTGGTTGAGGACTTGTGTTTTCACATGAAATTTAAATGAACGTATGATTTTGATTTAAATTCTAAAGCCTAGGGATACCTTTTAAATCTCTACTCTCTGCACTGCTTATTCTATTTCCAGGCCTCTTCTCCTAGAAGATAGTTCTTGCTAAGGAATGGGATTTTCTTCTTTTTTATTTCCAGCTCTGCTAGTTCTGCCAAATTTTGCTAGTTTTATTTGGGGCTTCAGAGCCTGGTGGGGGCTTATTGTATGAGGCATCAAAGTTCCTACTTCCCTCAACTAAATTTGTTATTCTTGGTCCCCTTTGCAAATGCAGCATCAGCGTCTATAGGTCTCTTGGTAGGGATTCTGCTGACAGGAAGCCACAGGTCACACGGTTGTGTGCTGGTGCATTCCCCATGACTGTTTTTTTCCCACGTGGTGAACTTTAGAAAAGAATCTAGACAGACTTGAACTTGGATACTATTTCTATCCTTTAATATTTGCAGGACTAGGGTAAGATACCGTCTCTAAACCTGTTTCCTCAAATGTGAGGTGGGGTGATCATCTCTGGCTAGCCTCCCTCACAGCAGTGTCGTGAACTTCAGGAGCTCAGTAAAGGTTAAAGGCATCTTATGTTTCTTGTTATTTCCCCTGAGTATGTTCAGCAAACTAGTAGCTAGTAGCAGTCACCACCAGCGTCCTCTTCTTTATATTCCTTCAGAGAGGGAGTCTTCATGGAGCTGGGGCAAGGCAATGCCATTTCACTCTCTCTGGCTTTTGACACAGCCTGGGCTCAGCAATCTCACTCTTGCCTCTGCACCCTTCTTCCACCACCTGGGTAGGAGGATCCTAACCACACACACCATCTGCTTAGGACTCAGAGAATCCTATTTCCTCAATGACAGAAATGCCAGTGTCAGAGAGAGTCTGCTTTGAGGAACTGAAGCAGTGGCAGGCTGCCCTTGGCTTGACATTGCTTTTGGCTTCTTAGAGCTCTCCTCACTAGTTGCTCAAAGGCAGAGCGTGTGGCCTAGAGGCTAAAGAAAAAATGTCTAGGCCAGCTGCTTTCTACCGGATGTGTGGGACCCAGTGTTGTTTTGCAAAAAATAAGGCAGTTCTTCTACCTCATTCTTGGTGGTCTTTTAGAGCCGCACAACAGGTGGAGCCTGGAAAAGAGTATGATTATGATGACATTTACCCTTTGGTTCATAAGCTTAATTGGTAGGATTTTATGGTGGAAGAGAACTCATTATTTACCATATGTCAGGTGCTTTATATTCTTTATGTCATTTATTCTGATTTAGTTCTGACGTCAGCCCTTTCATCCCCATTTTACAGATCAAAAAACTTAGGCTTACAGTAAGTAAATGAACAGAGTCAGAGTTTACACCCATATCTGTCTGAATCCAAAGCTTGTATTTTCCGTGACATCACACAGCCATTGTTTACTTTTTCCTTGTTTTTGGTCATTCTGGGAGTATGATAATGTGTGCTCTGCCATCATTTTGATAAACAGTGGTTAGAGCCAGGATATGGAATCAGACAGCCCTGGCTTTGAACTCTGGCCCTATCATTTATCAACTGTGTGATCCTGGAAAATTTATTTAGCCTCTCTGAGTCTCAGTTTCCTTATAGGACCAATAAAAGTGTTTCTCTCATAGGGTTTTGGGAAGATTAAATGAGATGATACATATGAAGGGCCTTGTGTAGTGCCTCACATAGTGCCCGGCACATATTAAGCATTCAATATATATTGACTGAAAAAGTAATCTGTCTCATAGTAGAAATATCATTGGAGCCCCGATCTTTTCTGTTGGCTCTTACAAGACATCAGCAGGTTTTTGAGAATTTTGTTATAGGAGGTTAGAGCTAGAGGGGGTCTTGGGATTGGTTAGTCCAAGCTCCTCATTTTGAATATGGTGAAACTGAGGTTCAGAGAAGAGGAGTGACTTGAATTTGTGTTATCTTCCACTGCTCCCAGTTGCACCTCCTGATAAAGTCAGTGACCTTGGGCAAAGTCATGTTTCTTGGCCTTGCTTTATCTGTTTGAAAACTGGCAAGGATCCCTCCCCTTCTATTTACCAAGGCTGAGATTTATAAGGAAAAATGAGATTTTAGGTATTTATGATTAGAAAAGCATATATTTCCTATAGTATCCCTCCCCATTTCCATACTCCACATACCCTCATGTTTCCCAGGCCAGGCTTGCAACCCAAGGCGTGTCTTCCAGCTCTGGATATCTCTTACCCTCTTCACCATCATCACTGTCAAAATTTTCTTGTCCTGTGTCCCACTGCCTTTAGGACCTTTTGTCTGTCAAACTTACCTGATAAAGTAAATTATAGGTTAATGTGTTAATGATCTAATGTATTACCTTTCCCACATATTAGCAGGATGTGTCCCTCAAAGAAATGATATACAGTGGAATTTCATGCATGAAGACATTAGGCTATGGAAGAGAACAATCTGAGTAGGTGGCTTTCTTCTCATACCACCTGAGTGGCCACTTGTAAAATATCTATGTTTTGGAGTGTCCTTTGAGGAAGGTAGGGAATCTTCTTAGGGTGACAATTGGGTGTGACTTTCCCTTGTTAGCCTTTTGTATCAGTAGGTGAGCAGAAGAAGAAGTTGCCTCAGCTGTTGGTGATGGGGCCTGGACTGCTTGGGTTTTGGGGTTGAAGGTTGATATTTGAGACCTTTTATAGAGTATTTAATGGAATGAGGAGTGAGATGTGTTTGAATCTGGATAAACCCAGCAACAGGAATCCTGTTACAATCAAGGCTGGGGCATTTCTTGTCATTCCTTTGAAGGCAGCAGGTTTCCACAGGTCACAAGAAAGGTGGCGCTCATCTTCATCATCCTCTCCAGCCTCATCAGGAGAGACCCCAGTGTACTATACTGGCTGAACCTGAAGGCTGGGCCAGCCCTGGTAATTGGCGTGGGAACCAATTCTTCCCCACCAGTATGTCCAGCGAGGGACTGAAATAGGGACTCTTACTGTGTTGCCATTAGTGCTCTGTCTCTTCTTTTATTAGTCTCAGTGTATTGGAGCAAGGGTTTGTGGGCATTGTCTAGTTCACCACTGCTGGGGGTGACTTGCCAAAAGTTGCAGAGTGAACTCATGGCTTAGTGAGGCCTATAGCTTAGTGAGGCCTATAGCTCAGGCCTGTAGCTTAGTGAGGCCTATAGCTCAGGCCTATAGCTTAGTGAGGCCTATAGCTCAGGCCTATAGCTTAGTGAGGCCTATAGCTCAGGCCTATAGCTTAGTGAGGCCTATAGCTCAGGCCTATAGCTTAGTGAGGCCTATAGCTCAGGCCTATAGCTTAGTGAGGCCTATAGCTCAGGCCTATAGCTTAGTGAGGCCTATAGCTTAGGCCTATAGCTTAGTGAGGCCTATAGCTTAGGCCTCTAGCTCAGGCCTGTAGCTTAGTGAGGCCTATAGCTCAGGCCTGTAGCTTAGTGAGGCCTATAGCTCAGGCCTGTAGCTTAGTGAGGCCTATAGCTCAGGCCTGTAGCTTAGTGAGGCCTATAGCTCAGGGCTCCTGATGCCCTACTTTGTCCTCTTTCTTGTGTACTACAGTGTCTCTGCTGTGTGAGTTAAGATAGCACAGGTAGCTGGCATGGTTTCCAGAAGATTCCTGGTTTTTATTTCTGTGGGTATACATGTACACACATGATGTGTGGGTGTACGTGTGTGTACAGTGCTTAGAACAGTGGCTGGCAGATACCCTCATACATTTTAGCTATCATTATTACAACTGATAATATTTTATATACACATAGCTCAAATGAGGGTCTAAAGACTCAGTAGCTCACTCTTCTTAGTTTATTGATCAAAGCTTATGGATTTCTCTCATATCCCTTAAATCCTCAGAACAATCTCACGGGGTCAGCATTCTTGTTGTTGTTGTTACCCCAATGCACAGATGAAATAATAGGTTTAGAAAAATTGAATGACTGGACCAAGACACATAGCAAATCAGTGATGGAGCTGAGCTGACCAAGGCCAGTATTCATGCTCGTACACCAGAGCCTCCTTCCCAAGAGCTGCAGAAGAAGTAGTACAGTAGGTACAGGTCCTAAACGCACAGCAGGTCAGCACTTGACCTGCAAGACCAGATTCAGGGAAGAAGGGGAGCTGTTGTGTGTAAGCGGAGGATGCCTGGAACAAGATGCTGAGGGCAGGGGCACCTAAGAGAAACTTTGCTTATCAACCAATTCTGTTAGGACCAGCCATGCTCATGAGAGTACCTCACCTCATCTCAGCTCCCTCTCCATGTGTGCTCAAGAAATGCCATCTAATTGGAATAAAACTGACAAAACTAATGAATTCAAGTCAAACTGAGAGGCTCAGCTCCACCATGAGAACATAATATAGCAATGTATCTGAGAAAAAGAAGGTGGGGGTAAGGAAAGAGAGAACATGAGAGAGGGAGGGAGAGAGACATGAAAGCATTTCATAGGCAAAATTTGAACATATAAAATATAGAGTTAAAAAGCAAGCAGCTGTGTGAGAACAAAAGAATGTTCTGCTCCTCCCTTATTATATTTGCTGCCCAGATTCTTCAATTGCAGCTTCTACTAAATAATAATGTGGCCTCTCTCTTTGCTCCCAGCTCAAAGAGAATGCTAAAACAGCACAACACTCAAAGTTACGGTACAGCCACAGATAAAAGCTGATGACATGGAAATCATACCACTCACCAGCACACACACTTTAGCAGCCCCTACTGGAGAAGCACAATGATAGCAAATGTAATGAACAAAGGGAAAACACTGTTGAGCTAAGATGGGAAAAGGAGCCTTTCTTCCGTTCCCGCTGGAGTGTTTTGATGATTACCAATGTCTGTAGTACTCAGTTTTGCAGCAGAAAGTTGGAGTGGAAGGAGAGGCTAGTTACTCCAGTGTCTTAATTCTCAAAAGGCCACAGCTATCTTAAAAGTGAAAGTCACACATCAGATACAATCACAGACATTAATTTCTAGGTTCTTTTGCAGGCTATAAAAGTTGAAGAGGAAGTTGAACTCTGAATTCTACCCATTTTCAGGAAGTCATGAGATGACCAAAGGAAATTCTAGTTTTTAGAAAGGAAGTAATGATGGATTGATTTGTATGAAACACAGACTGGCAAACTTGATGTCAATCTTGTTGAGGTAATTTACCCAAAAGGTATGGGTACAGATCTGGACAGTGTTAATATGATGATTTCTAGTAACAAGGTATAGGATTCTGTCCTCAACTTGTTTAAACATTTTTATTAACGACTTGGTTGAAGTTATAAAAAAAACAGGCTCATCAGATTTACCAGAGGGATGGTAAACACAATGGAAGCCAGAATTAAGATTCTGCAAATATGACAGGTTTGGTAGATGGGGTGAATCCGCAAAATGAAATGTAATAGACATAAGCATAAAATACTATGGGGGGAGGGCAAGAAACTGATTCCCTAAATACAGAGTGTGGCTTAACACAGCTCATGTAAAAATAAGTTTAGGGGTTTTAATATACAGTGAGCTCAAATGTAAGTTAGCTATGAGTTGTGTCTATGCGTTTTTAAAGCTCCATTAATATGGTGGGTCACACCTTTGGCTTCCCAGACTTCGACCCAGCTCAACTGAATAAGAATCTCTGAGGGTAGAGCCTAGAACTCAGTATGTTTAAAGCTCCCCAAGCTATTCCAATGGGAAACCTTAAGTTGATAATCACTGTGCTAACAGAATGTGAGAGAATTTATAATTCCATTGTAATGTGTATTGGTCAAACTACCCCTAGAATTTTTCATTTAGTCTTAGACAACACCTTTTACAAAATGGAACCAATTCAGAGCAGTGTGACCAAGATGGTAAGGGGACTTGAAGTTATGCTGACTATGCCATGAGGAACTGAGCATGAGCTGTCTCAGGGAAGACATCAAAGCTGCCCTCAAATGAATGTGCCAGAGGCATTACCTTTGCCCTGTTTGGCTCCAGAGACGAGAGCTAGAATCAAGAAGATGGAGGCAAATTTTAACTAGTAAAAGGAATAATATTCTCTCAGGGCTGTCTAAAGATATAATGGGCTGCCTCAGAAGGAAACGATTGCCTTATAATTGGGGGACTCCAAGACAAAGCTGCTTAACCAATTCATGAGGAGAGTGGAAAAGGCTTATGTTATTCAAGACTCTTGGTGGTATATGTCAGAAAACCAGTTCAGAAAGCTTAAAAATGGACTCGATTGTATCATATAACAAGGAAGTGACTTCAGGGGCTCTGATTAGAGGGATCGGGTAATGTCATCAGGCTCTGTCTCACCATTTTTTGGGGGGGGGCCCTGTTTCTCTTTGCTTTCCTTTATTCTGCATTCAGGCTCTCTCCATGTGGTGTCCTAGCAACACTAGGAGAGAGAGAAAATTTTTTTCTGATACTTCTCAAGATAGTCCTGGGAGAAACACTGATTCTAAATGGACCAATGTGGCCAGAAAGAGGGTGGAGGGTGGTGTGTGTGTGTGTGTGTGTGTGTGTGTGTGTGTGTGTGTGTGTGTGTGTGTGTTGGGAGGAGGGTGGGAGAACTGGATGCACAAAACAATAGAGGCCTTGGGCATTGGATAAGATTGAATAAGTAAAGATCCCTCCCAGCCCTGAGATTTTAATATTATTTGACAGTATGGCCAGGATGCAGCAATAAGTACAGAACACTAAGGCTTCTCTATGGCTCATCAAATATAATTTTTCTCTGGTCGGGTCCATCTGTTCTTCATGTCCTTCCCCATCTTCACACCTTTGCTTGTACTGCTTAATCTTTCTAAAAAAACCTCCACTGACTACATTCTAACCCATCGTTAAAGACTCATCTTAAGGCCTGCTTCTTCCTCTGTCGTAGCTGTGCCAGCCGCGCTGATCTGCACCTCCTTTGAACTGCTACAGTACTCTTCACAATTACACATTTCCTGATGTCATGTGTTGAATTCTTTCTATTTTCAGTATGAGTTAGTCTTACAAATTGTAACTGTATTGTAACTGTGTTTTGAGAACAGGGACAATGCCTCCTCCTTTTCTATTCTCCCTGTGCCTAGCATAGAGTGGAAGAGATTTTATGGGCTTGTTCACTGAAATTTATTGATTGACAGTCATTTTTATATATACTCATCCCTTTACTACTATGTCTGAAGTCTGCCATGCAAGTAATAATGGATTAGATGGCAAAGATGGGAGCATTGCCATCAGAAAGCCTCTGTGGAAAAAAGTAACACTACATGAAGAGGGCATTGTAACCTTTTCCTGCTTGTATAAGCTCTGCCCCATGATTCTGCTGACAAGCTGGTTTCCTTGCTTGTGGACTCTAGAAATGGGTAGGTTTCCTTCATTAGAGCCTTCACTCATTCCCTTATTACAGAATAATTTATTCATCACCAATGTTATACCAAGTTCTGTTCTAGATGTGGGAGATACATAGAGTCCCTGTCCTAAGGCACTTCTGGGGAGAAATGGAAAAGCAAAACTAGATAATTATAATACAGCATCATGGAGTTCCAGTTCTGGGGGAGATGGAGTCAGCATCTGTCTCCCCAGTTGTATACAGAGATAAAACCTGAACAGAATGAATGGAGCAGTGAGCAGTCTGAAAGTAAATAGTAGCTGCAGGGGTGGGATAAACTGGGAGATTGGGATTGACATATACACACTACTATATATAAAATAGATAACTAACAGGAGCCTACTATATAGCAAAGGGAACTCTATTCAATACTCTGTAATGACCTATATGGGAAAAGAATCTAAAAGTGGATATATGTATAACTGATTCACTTTGCTGTACAGCAGAAATTAACACAACATTGTAAATCAACTATACTCCAATAAAAATTAATTTTAAGAAAGAAAGTAAATAGTAGCAAACTGGGAAAGAAAACCAGAATTCAAAGTGCCTCTGAACTGGTGGTGAGTATGCTATTTTTTCCCTTATGATGTACCCTGGCCTGAACTTAGTACATCAGAATTCTAGAAGTGGCCATCAGGAAGCAGAAAGAGACAGCTCTAGGAGAAGTAATCTAATTCTGGCTCAAGAATGGAAAAGGAAACTCCTAACACTTAGTGTGGAAATCTTCCATTCTCTTCCCTCTTTCTTTTCTGTTTTCTTAATGCTCCAGCTCCCAAGAAATCGTGTGGCAATAGTGGCAGAAGCTGATAATTGGAGCCTGTAGGAGTTAAAGTTTGAAGGACAAGGAATCTTCCTCTGTCTTCGGTGGGTCTGTGATTCAAAGAGGGGTGGGTCAACTCCCCTTGGTTTTCTTCCTCTCCCCCCAACTGCTTTGACCTAAACAAGGACACGGTTGTAAAAGTGCAGAGTAACTAAAGCCTCAGATTTCAGGCCAGAGGACTGAAAAGCTGTCTCATGGGGGCAGAGAAGCTTGGGAAAAGGACCCTATAAAGTTGCTTATAAACTCTGGAGCTCAACTTTGTGTGAACATGTATGGATTAGACCCTATATAGCGGAATGAAAACTTTGAGAACTAAACAGATAGACCACCGCCCAGGTCCCAGACTATTTACTGAGTGGTGGATACATGAGACATACTTGGATGGTGCTGTAAAGGCTTTGAAAATGAAACAGACTTGGGAACCACAACATATAGAAGGTGGATCAGAACTTATGCCTGAACCTAACCAGACTGCCTTCCTGCTAAAACAGAAATGTCAACATCAACGTTCCCCATAGGATTTAAACAAGTTCCAAGGACTCATAAGGCAATGTCCAAAGTATCCAGCATACAATCCCAAATTACTAGGCATATGAAGAATCAGGAAAATCTCAGTTCACATGAGGAAAGACAATCAACAGATGTCGTCCTAGATGACAGATGTTGGAATTATCTGAAAAGATTTTAAATCACTATTGTTTATAAAAATACACTAACAAGTAAGGGCAAAATCCTTGAAAGAGATGGAAAAAGAGAAAGCCTCAACAAAGAAATAAAAAAATATAAACTATCAACAAATGAAAGTTTAAGAGCTAAAAAGGTACAATAACCAAAAGTAAAACAAAACAAAACAAAACGCTGGATGGGCTCAGTAGCAGAATGTGGTCAGGATGATTTCATGAACTAGGATACCCTTCAGCTGCTTCTAAAGAACAAATGGAAGTGAAGCAGATGGGGAAGAGTTGTATTAGTTCTCTAACTGCTAATAGATAGATAACCGCTATTAGCTTGTTACCGCCAAACCTAGCCGTTTAAACCAGCAAACATTATTGTCTCACACAGTATTTGAAGGTCAAGAGTCTGGGAGTGGCTTCACTGAATGGGCCTGGCTCAATCTCTCCCGAAGTTGCAGTTTAACTGTCAGCAGGGTGTAGTCATCTCAAAGCCCTGCTGGGATTGGAGAATACGCCTCCAAGCTCACTCAGGTGATTGTCAGCAGCTCTCCCTTTCTTGTGGGCTGTTGTCACTTGACCCTCTCTCTAAGGAACGTTACAGCATGGCAGCGGGCATCCCTCAGAGCAAATGATCCAAATGGGAGAAAGAGAAAACCAAGATGGAAGCCATAATCTTTTTTATAACCTCATCTCAGAGGTGATATACCATCACTTCTATTATAATTCTATTTGTTAGAAGTGAGTCAGTAAGTCCAGCCCATACTCAAGGGAAGGGGAGTTAAACTCCACATCTTGACATGGGAAAATATTAAAGAATATGTAGACATACGTTAAAAATCACCACAAAGGGGGAGATGATTCCAGGTGGAGGGAATCAGATATGCAAAGGCACAAAATCAAGGGAAAGAATTTAAAATGGACGCTCGGGACTGTTTCTGTCTTTATTGAGTTCAGTTGGGCTTATTATTAAGCACCGGTTGATGTGAAGCTTCTCTAAGTGTCAAATAACCCTCCAAAGACTCCTACTTAACTGTCGTATCGATTTTGGTGGGGGGAGACAGCAGGTCCAGGTCAGCGCCTCACACTAGGGCATGAGTAGGACCTGCAGCTCCCATAGAATTTTGTTTTAGGATCTTGAAACAAAAGAGGAAATATACCAAGATGTTTTCTTTAGTTGTATGTGCAGGTCTTTACAGTAGATGGGAAGGTACCCTGGAGTTTTAATTGGAGCCTGACTGTCCTCGATAATACTCCATTCTGCCACTGTTTTCCATCTTCTCACTAGCTAAATCACGAAGTCAGTTCTGCTATAATGTCTGTTTTGAAAACTCGAGTTTGTTCCAATTGATATGTTAAGGAACAATTTGAGCATGACATGAACTTCGTGTGTGCTTGAGAATGATTCCATCAGCAAGAAATGCTAGGTGGATGCAGAAAACAGCACCAAGCTTAACTGAGCTGTGTGGTAAAACATCAAACACACACCTCAAGCACCTACCGGGCACACCCGTCCACATCTAGTGTTACACCTTTCCATCTGATTTCAGATAACGCTCCTTCCACCACTTCACAATAGCTCAGAACCTGCTACGCTCACAAGCAAACTTCAGGTCTTTTCAAGGTAAAGTGCCACGTTTATTTTAGTAGTTGTGTATTTCTTAACCATTAACATGTGTAAAATTGTGCTGCCTTTCCTATCTCGTTTAACGTGTCACTGATGTCTTTATTGTTGTTCTTCTAATCCCCTTTTCCCCATAAACCCTGTGGGTTTTGTTGCTCAATTTTGCATAGTGCAGTGGTTTTTTAAAATGCATATGTAGTGTTATAGCAGAACTGACTCTATATGCTTGGGGTTTTTTTGTTTTTTACTAACCTCGGGCAGTGAATTTGAGTGGACTTGGCAAGCAATGAAAATCAGGTCAGTGAAGATTCTGTGTTGTAGAGGCAAAAAAGAACAAGGAAGAGGAACATGCAAGTACAGTGGAGATGCTTATCTTTGTTGGAGGACCATGCAGAACCTCTGTCTAAAGATTCCTTTGGTGGATTTTCTCACTAACAGCTATTTGGTATTCTGGCTTCTAGGTCTCCTGCTCTTCTGACCTTGAGTATCCTCATCCATGGCAAGTGGGTCTGTTTCTGTAGACTATAGGGCAGTGAATGGGTAGTGAGACATTGTCAAAGAATTTGGGCTTTATTCTCTTGTTTCTCTGACCTTGAGCAAGGCTAGTGGTTCCTGCCGATTTTGTATCCCCTCTGAGAACACACTTTTAAGACCTGCCAGAGAAAATATTGGCAAACGAAGCAACTGACAAGGGATTAATCTCCAAAATATACAAACAGCTCATGCAGCTCAATAACAGAAAAACAAACAACCCAATCAAAACATGGGCAGAAGGCCTAAATAGCCATTTATCCAAAGAAGACACATGAAAAGATGTTCATCATCACTAATCATTAGAGAAATGCAAATCAAAACTACAGTGAGGTATCACCTCACACCAGTGAGAATGGCCATCATCAAAAAGCCTACAAGCAATAAATGCTGGAGAGGGTGTGGAGAAAAGGGAACCCTCTTACACTGTTGGTGGGAATGTAAATTGATACAGCCACTATGGAGAACAGTATAGAGGTTCCTTAAAAAACTAAAAATAGAATTACCGTATGACCCAACAATCCCAATCCTGAGCTTATACCTGAAGAAAACCATAATTCAAAAAGACACATGCACCCAATGTTCATTGCAGCACTATTTACAATAGCCAGGACATGGAAGCAACCTAAATGTCTATCAACAGAAGAATGGATGAAGAAGATGTGGCACATATATACAATGGAATATTACTCAGCCATAAAAAGGAATGAAATTGGGTCATTTGCAGAGATGTGGATAGACCTAGAGACTGTCATACAGAGTGAAGTAAGTCAGAAAGAGAAAAACAAATATCGTGTTTTAATGCATATATGTGGAATCTAGGAGAATGGTATAGATGAACTTATTTGCAAAGCATAAAGAGACACAGATGTACAGATACCAAGGGGGGAAGTGGGGGTGGGATGGATTGGGAAACTAGGATTGACATATATACACTACTATGTATAAAAGAGATAACTAATGAGAACCTGCTGTATAGCACAGGGAGCTCTACTCAGTGCTCTGTGATGACCTAAATGGGAAGGAAATCCAAGGAAGAGGGGATATATGTATATGTGTGGCTGATACATTTTGCTGTACAGCAGAAACTAACACAACATTGTAAAGCAACTATACTCCAATAAAAAATTAATTAATTTAAAAAAAAGACCTGCCAGAGACGTTTGACTTTGGATCTATGACATCTGATGCTAAGGTGGTCATAGTGAAGTTCCAGAGTGGTCTGGGGCATTCGCAATATGGAACCTCTTTCTCTTGCTACTGGGACCATATTCAACTCCATGGGAGGAAGCAGGGGTAAGCTTAATTATTTATTCCTCTTTTTCTTTCTTTTCTTCATCATTCTTTCTTTTTCATCTTCATTGAGCCATGTAGCGATTGAGGATTTGGACTCTGGGTCCACATCACTTAATGGTTGTGTGACTTTAGGCCACTTAACCGCTCTGCACCTCCATTCCCTCATCTTTAAAACTGAGATTATAATGACACCTAACTCAGAGGCTTGTTGTGATGAATGAATGAATGAGATAATTCATGAAAAGCACTTAGAACTGGGCTAGTTGCTTTACACACATGTTCTTAATCAATACCTAAAGTCTGAGGCACCTATATCCATTTAGGATCAAGTGGAGATAAAAAATAAAGTGATTCTGAGCTATTACATTCTGTCAGTGGGGAAAAGTAGTTGCATTTATCCACAATTCTTCGGGACTCAGCTATTGCATAAAAAAGGTGCAATTGTAATTACAGTTTCTATTTATGAAGCTTATAAGCATTGACCCATTTCTTTCATTAACTACTGCTCTTACCCTTAGGGCCAAGGCTCTTAAGGTAAAGATGCTTCTATATAACTTTGGGTGAAGATTGAATGTTTAGGTTATACAACTCTAACAACAGAGACATGTTTTAGGCTGACCCACCAGTATATTAAGTGAAATGTTAAATGAGACCATAATCTAACCAAGGGCACCAATATCTCACCTCACCTGGTTCAGAATTTTGGGGCGAGGTTGGGTGAGCTTCCCCAGTGCCACAGTGTGAGGAGTGCTACCTGTGTCCTGATATTCATGATGGTTAAGGACTACTGTTCCTACCACCCCCCCTTTGTCACACTATGCTTATGCCTGTGTCTCAGTCCTTCTCTGCCCCCTGCATTGTTCTTCAGTGTCAGGGTCTTTTTAGTCCAGGCTTCAACTTCGGCTTCTGGGTTTAACTGCATCCAATCAAATCCACTTCACCTCCTAGTTTTCAACTTTTCTTCTCCCCTAGCTTGGTCTCAGAACCTTGTCTATTGATGTGTAGTTGTAGTAAACCATTGTGGAAACTACTGGTAACACAGGTCAACAATTTTGAAAGCTCTAGGCCTTTCTCTGTACTTACATACATTCTGCGTCCCATTTCCTGAACTCTCCCCAAGAGTGGATTTGATCCTTGAATCTGTGCTGAGGTCTCAATGTGTTTTTGTTTGGTTCATCTCAAGCAGTGCTTACATTTAGAAAATAGAATATCCATAAATTCTTCATCCTAAAGGACACATTGATACCATCTGATGAAAGGTGGGCTATCTTGTACATTGCGAAAGATTTCTCACTATCAACAAAGCTGTAAGGTCTAATAGAAACATTGATTTTTAAACTTTTAAAAATTGTTAAAATTTTCCATTTGAACCATTTAAAAAATTATTTATTTTATTTTTGGCTGCATTGGGTCTTTGTTGCTGCACAGGGCTTTCTCTAGTTGCGGCGAGCGGGGGCTACTCTTCGTTGCGGTGTGCGGGGGCTACTCTTCATTGTGGTGCGTGGGCTTCTCATTGCAGTGGCTTCTCTTGTTGTGGAGCCCGGGCTCTAGGCACACAGGCTTCAGTAGTTGTGGCTCACAGGCTCTAGAGTGCAGGCTCAGTAGTTGCGGCACACGGGCTTAGTCAGTTTCTCCGTGACATGTGGGATCTTCCCAGACCAGGGCTCGAACCCGTGTCCCCTGCATTGGCAGGCGGATTCTTAACCACTGCGCCACCAGGGAAGCCCCATTTGAGCAATTTTTAAGTGTACCATTTAGTGAGTGACGTTAAGTACATTCACACTGTTGTTAAACCATCACCACCATCCATTTGCAGAACTTTTTAATCTTCCCAAACTGAAACTCTGCATCCGTTAAACAGTATCTCCCAATTCCTCCTTCCCACCGGCCCCTGGCAACCACCATTTTACTTTCTGTCTTTATGAATTTGACTACTCTAGGTCCCTCATATAAGTGAAATCATATGGTATTTGTCCTTTTATGACTGGCTTATTTTACTTAGCATAATGTCTTCAAGGTTCCTCCATGTTGAAGCATGTGTCAGAATCTTCTTCCTTTTACAGGCTGAGTAATATTCCATTGTTTGTATATATCACATTTTATTTATCCATTTATCATTAGCCATTTTGAATAATGTTGCTACAAACATGGATGTACCAATATCTGTTTGAGTTCCTGCTTTCAGTTCTTTTGGGTATATACCCAGAAGTGGAATTATTGGATCATATGGTAATTCTATGTTTAATTTTTTGAGGAACAACCATGCCATTTTCACAGCAGCTGCACCATTTTATATCCCCACCAACAGTGCACAAGTGTTCCAGTTTCTCCACATCACTTGTTATTTTCTATTTCTATTTTTCTGTAATAGTCATCGTAATGGGTGTGAAGTAATATCTCATTGTGGTTTTGACTTGCATTTCCCTAATGATTAGTGGTGTTGAGCAGCTTTTCCCTGTGGTTATTGGCCATTTAGATATTTTCTCTGGGGGAATGTGCTATGATCAGTGGCGTATTTGCTCTCACAAATTCCTATAGCCTCTGGGGATTTTCCTGATACTTGGGGACATGAATTTGAAAATAACGTCTTTCTCTGGGACTGGAAGAGTTTTCTGTCATTTTCTTCAAGTCCTTTTCCCATTTTTAATTGGATTGTTTATATTTTTACTGTTGGATTTTTTAAAATATAAATTTATTTAGTTAGTTTTGGCTGCGTTGGGTCTTCGTTGCTGCATGCGGGCTTTCTCTAGTTGGGGCAAGCGGGGTCTATTCTTGGTTGCGGTGCATGGACTTCTCATTGTGGTGGCTTCTCTTGTTGTGGAGCGCCGGCTCTAGGTGCACGGGCTTCAGTAGTTGTGGCTTGTGGGCTCTAGAGCGCAGGCTCAGTAGTTGGGACACATGGGCTTAGTTGTTCCGCGGCACGTGGGATCTTCCCAGGCCAGGGCTCAAACCCGTGTCCCCTGCATCGGCAGGCGGATTCTTAACCACTGCGCCACCAGGGAAGCCCTGGATTATTAAACTTTTAAAAATTGTGGGACTCTGCGTTCCAATGAAGTATTTCAGGAAATCTCAATGCATAAAACAGATTAAAACAAAGGTGCCCCGGATAGTTGGGGAAGAGATGGAGCCTACCTCTTCACTCTTTCTTTCCATGGCAGCTCCTGAGGGGGCTCCTTGATACCCCTAACGCTGCTTTTTAGCTCTTTGGGAAAACTACTGCCCATTGGCATTTAGAAAGAGATCCATGCTTTTAAGTGTCTGAGGAGACACAGATATTCACAGAGAAAGACTCACGTCTATGTTTTACCAGCGTCAAATATTGACCATGACAAGAGAAATGTGGTGATTTTTTACTGGAGCGTGTTAGTATTGTTTTGTCACTTAGTTCCCAAAGACACACATAGCTATTGATCCTTCCACATATCAAGGGAAGCTCATAAATTATTGGGGAAGTGTCAACAAAAATGAAGAAAATGACAGAAAACTCTTCTAGACCCAGAGAAAGACATTATTTTCAAATTCATGTCCCCCAGGGTCAGGAACATTCCCAGAGGCAATAAGCATTTGTGAGCAAATAAGCCACCGATCACATCGCTGTTTATCACAGTTGCTCAATTCTTGCTTCAGCCTTCAGACCTTGTTGAATCAGGAGAATTTTAAAAAGTGAGTGTCTGTGGGCTTAAAGGGGTTTTTGAGTTTGAAAGTAAAGTTCTGAGAATAGTCCTATGATACTGGAAGCTACCAGCTGGCCCTCAGCCGCGTGGTTAAGACTCGTCTCCCTTTTGAGGGTCCTACTCCCTGCTTTGGGTGACAGCCTTCCAAGATGTTCATGTTGTCTGTGCAGGGTCCCCCCCACCCCTACCTCTCCCCCATTGGAATTCTCTATCCCCTGTCACCGTGAGAAGCAAAATGCCCTTCATACCCAGACCACTACTCTTTGTGAGCAAGTAGGAAGCCCATCAGTAGCACAGCACTTTTACTCGCCTTGACTTCTGAACAATTGAGAAATTTAAAGGAATCTGGAGATAGAGTCTAAAATATTAGCTTTAATATGGATAAGAGGTTAGAATGGAAGATGCAGCTTATAGCTATGAGCAAGCGGGCTTTCCAGTACTGTGCTCCTGTGTTAGAGAGACTTACCCCCTTGGTCACAGATTGTGCCATAGCAGCGCACAATAGCTATTACAGGGTCAGGCCCCTCTCACTGTTTGGCAGAAACCGGAGCAGAACACAACTCCCCTGTAGTCTGCCATATCCCGGGCAGAGCTGTGCATGCACAGTGCCTTGTCCCAAGCTTTTCAACTACAAGCTCTTCTCTACAGGTATTGAAAGAAACATCCAGAGTGAGAAGAAGTGTCTCCCCTAGTAATCCTCCATTTATTTTTCTCTTAACTCACTGCGTTTAGCCATCAAGCCATCTCCATGGAGGGAGGAAGTCAGCAGTTTATGAGGACAGTCCTCTCCCACCTTGAGGAGGCTACTTCCCCAATAGCAATTACTGGGACCACTGATGGGCAGTATAGATGGTAGTGCACATTTCAGAAGGCTCTGAAATGTGTTCGAAGACTACATTAACTAAATCAATACCAAGATCATGCCATGCTCAAGGATGAAAATTTAGTCCCTATTCTATTTCCCTTTTCAAATGATGTCCAGCTACATTAAGTTGCCTAAGGGAGCATATCCAATAAGATCAAAGGACAGCATTAATAATAGCAGCGTGCTATACTCATGTGCAACAATAAGATGCCACTCGTTTGAATATGATCTGCCATTATCACATTTCCAGGGGGGTGTTAAAGTCCAAAAATTAAACTCCCTTGTACTTTTCAGTTAAAGTCCAGAGAAATAAAAGTACACATTTCTTAAAATCCAAAGTTCAAGATAAAGTTTTCTTGTCCTCATGAGGGAAAGCGCAAAGAAATTAAAGACCAAAAGCTATCTCCTTAGCTCCTTAATCTGCTCAGTCGCAGCCAGGAAAGTTCTCAAGGCCTGTGCAGAGCTGGGGTTCTTTAGCAGAGTTAGCATGTGCTGTTTCTTACTGGACTGGCTGTGGTCACTTCAGGGCCCTAGCGTCTGTATTAGTTCAATGCCAAGTCTCTGATGTTTCACTTAGTTCAAAGAATTCATAGAACTGACGAGCCAGTCATATCACTGGCCCCATAATTCCCAGTTGGCAGACAAGCACACAGTAAACGGTCTGTGATAGTCACCTCATGGCGCACATTGATCCCTGCTTCCTAGAATTCACCCCTTGTGGAGTCCTTTTCCCTTGTGTGTGTGCTGGACTTTGCTTCTAACAAATAGAATATGTCAGAGTGGTGGGGCGTCACTTCAGTAATTAGGTCACAAAGGGCTGTGACTTCCATCTTTGCAGCAGTCTCTCCCTCTCTGGCTCTCTTCACCTGCGTGAGTTGAAGAAGTCAGCTGTCCTGCTGTGAGCTGCCCTTGGAAGAAGCCATGTGGCAAGGAACTTGCCGGCAAGGATGAGGCCCTCAGTCTTTGAGGAACTGAATTCTGGAACAGCCCTGCGAGAGAACTTGGAAGTGGATCCTCCGCTACCTGAACCTTGAGGTGACCGTAGCCATGCATTAACACTTTGACTGCAGCCCTTGAAGGGCCTTGACATGGAAGGTCCAGGTAAGCTGCACCCAATTCCTGACCTACAGAAACTGAGATAATACATGTTCTCATTTTAAGCAACTAAGTTTGGGGATAGTTTGTTAGGTAGTGACAGACAACTGATACGTAGGCCAATCCACAGTCCCTCGGGAAGTTATCCCAGGCAAAATTATATTGTCCATATCCAATACTCAGAATTGCCAAAGTTTGTGGCCGAAACTCAATATTATCTGAAGGAAAAATGGTAGATGGAAGAAATCTTGGTTTTAGCCTTGCCAGAGAGACCAGCCTATCCAAATATCTGGAGTCCATGGTCTGTGAACTTCAACTCAATTTGGAGAAGTTTCTCACCAAGGGGATAATTTTGGCTTTGTGTATTTAATAGCCAATTGTGTAATTATAGAAACCAGACTCTTGGCCCGATATAAACCTCAATAGACTGCCAAGTTCAAAATATCTTGTCTAAATACTGAAGTCCAAGACCTACAACCACGTGCCCTGGCTCTACCCAGAGATTCTCGTGTTATTGTAGTCTGCTAATTCTAGCTCTTGTCTGTTTCTCCATGGTCTTGGTCCAATGCATCAGGTGTTTGGCTTTGAGGAAGTCCAATGAATAGCACCTTGAATTCTGAACCCACAGATATTTGAGAAAAGGAGCGAGGCAGATGGGAAATGAAATTTGCCCCTTTATTCCCAAGTAAGCTGATATTCGAAAATGTAGCTTAGATCTGTGGATAAGTGAGCTTCCTAACACTGCATCCCAGAGGTATCCACCCAGAGGCAGCACGAGACCATTGCACTGCCCTTCCCCTCGCTGTGGCTATTTACGTTCATGTAAAACTTTCTGCTTAGAGGAGCAGAGCAGGACACACACTCTCTGTTGAGAGCTTGAATTCCGAGAACGAGAGTAGGTAAAGGGGATGCGACAAACAGGGCAGGCTTTTTCTGACCACTTAGGTGAGTCCCTCTTCCTGGAAAGAAATGAGGAGCTAGAGTCATGGAAAGAAACATTGCGACTGAGGAAATGTGTTCTCTGCATATCCTAGTTGTCAAATAAGGCTGATTAAATCCCTACCATAGTGATAATGAGTGATTATCTTTCAGGGTTGTTCAGGGTTTTTCAGGGGCTAGTGTAAAGTAAGAAGGAATTATGTGATTCTTAGAGATGGGGAAAGCCAAGAGGGTTGGCTCTTGGCAAAATTGTTTAGTTGATTATGTAATTTTATGTCCACAAGTCCTTTCAGAACCTGCTCAACCCCTAAACACCAGAAGCCAGGACCTCCTTCAGACCTACATGCCACTGGTCATACCCAAATGCTCTGGCTCTACCAAGATAAGGCCCCCTTCCTGATAAACTAATATACGCATACTCCTCTTTGGGGGCAATAACTTTGAAGCAGCACCTCTGTGTTTTACTCCAAAGGAATGAATTTTGATGCTATATGGCCAGCTGATGAGGAATTATAAACATAGCTACCTCCTAATGAGGCTGGCCCTGGTTTGTACTTAAAATTTTCTGAATTAATTGTCCTATTGCCTGATGTAGTACCTTTGACTTCTAACGCAGACCTCAGGCAGGATCCATGGGAAATCCAATCTTCTTGGGAAAACCATTTCTTGTTTGAAAGGCTTATACTACCGCACAGCCAAGAGGATTCAGATTTGGGTTCTTTGCGAAATTACCAAGGATGACAAACCCTCCTGGAAGAGATTATAAATTGAGGAATAGGGTGGCATTCTGCATTGTTAATTTCACTTGGATGAACATATGACACAGCCCTTTTGTCTTTGCCAATGTCTGAGTGAAACGTAAAAACCCACAGCAGCCAGCTACCCTAGCCAGGATCTTCCGCCCCTCTGGAAAAGATCAACTTAAATCTAAAAGATTTGATCACACCTTATGGGCCACCAGGGTGTTCAGAAATAACCATGGCAGATCAAATATTCTCAGGAAGAGAAGGTTCTGACTGATTTTGTTGTGTTCAGCCTTTTTATGTTTATCAATTCTGAGAAGCATAGAAGTATTTTTGCACATTTCTGATGACACCTGTGCTCCCCTTCTCATGCATTATTTCTTAACAAATGCGTTTGACTACAACACAACACAACACTTACCCTTGGCCCCATGTGACAGAACATTATGATCTTTTACACAGCTTACTTGATGTTTAAAAATATTTGCTTTATGTATGTGTTTGCCTTGGGGGTAGAGCACTAGGATGTAGGGAGTCAGGGAGCTAGGGAGGTTGGAATAACAAAGGCTTGTTTGGTTTTGTTCGCTTGTTTTTTTTCAAAATAACATTTCAAACAGCTTGGCTTGAAAGTCAATTTCTGGAATACCTAGCGAAACCGAAACCCATTCTTCGCTCTTTTTCTCTTAGATTTGGAGGCAAACAAACACCCCAGTCAGGTCTGCATTTATACCAGATAGAATAAAGGACTGCCTACAGAATGTGGGTGTACCCAGAATAAAACTGACCCCCAAATCTCTTTCTTTGGAGTACAGCACTTTTGTTTTTGTTGTTCTTTGGGACAAGTATTTCAAATATCTCATTAAAATGCATATATGTTATCATTAGCAGGTTGGGAGGTGATTTGACAGATCAAGCAGACAAGGTCTTGAGGAGAAAGTAAGTGTTGTGTTTTGAGAAGCAGCGACAAGGGAATGATCTGGAAACTATAATTAGTACTACTTCCCCCACCACACCATCATCATTTATTGGATGACTAGGCTGTGCCTGGTGTTTTACGGACATTACTTTGTTTCCTACAACAGCCCAGTGAAGTGGATGCCACTATGATTTCAATTTTTCAGTAGAGGAAACTGAGGCTCAGATAAACTCAAAGTAATTTGCACGGTGCTTCTCAGATAGAAGGTGTGAATTCAGGGTTTTAACTCAAGTCAAGCAGGAGGCAAGTACTGCCATGGGAGACAATCTGGAACATTTTGCTCAGGTATGACTCAGCTTCTAGTCATGGGTGGGAAGAACACGAACAAGCTGAAGAGCTCATATGCTATGAGCTTCACTAATTTTTTACGAGGGGACGGTGGGCTCAGGATTAACAGATCCCAACTTGGGTTGGGCACCTATACTAGGAAACCTTATCAATTGTGGGAAAACGCAAGTATGATGATGCAAATTCAGAATTTCACTGTAAAGGTCTTAAATCCAAGCTGTAGCAGTTCCCTACTTTGTAATAAATGAATGTAGATTGCTTGCTAGTCGTGCACAATTAGGGGCAAGCCACTTTACCTCTTAACTCTTAGGTTTTTCATCTGTAAAATGGAATGAATAAGCCCCTGTAGAATTGTTGAAACTATCAACGTGTGAGAAAGTGTTTTGCAAAGCGTTTTGTGTGGGATGATGCACAGATACAGAGATGACAACACATGGATCATAATAGAAACCTCATTTCCTCATCAGAGATATAGTTGGTTGTGAGTGACAATGAGGACCAAGGAGGAAAGGGAGACTAGTGGCTCTCACAGCTCTCCTTGCTCTGTTTGGTTTCTGCAAGCCTCTTTGGCCTGTCAAGTGCTGGCACTCACTCATGTCGACAGACTTGAGTTTAGTTTCTGATGGATGCTTTGTTCCTCTGGAACATGCAGGTATTATGAGTGGTTAATGAAACTGTAACAACATTATGGTTTGAATGAAGATCGTTTATATTACTCTCTGACACTAGAAGATGGAGGATTTCAGGGTCCTGGGTACCAGAGATGGGGAGAAAGTATGGCTGATGCTTTTAAGCTGGGGGGTCGAAGAGAAATGTTTCCAACAGTCCAACAACTCTATAGAGTATGTTTGTTTAGTTTCTGCATTGTGTTCCGAGAACATTCTATTCTCAGTGCTGTCTCTGGGAAAATTTGGGAAGTCATTGAGTTTGTCTTTGGCAACTCTAGCCTTTTAATAATAACATATGTCATTTATTGAGCACTTACCATGTGCCGAGAATTGTGTTAAATGCTTGACAAAGGCTTTATCTAATCACATTTAACCCTTGTCACATGTTTTGGGCTGTTTTTTTTTTTACAGGGTTTCCTATGTGTCCTGCTCTATACTGTATACTTCCTGTACTTTACCTTATTTAATCTCCACAGTAAACTTATCAGGTAGATACTACTGTTATTTCTCTTTTATAGAAGAGGAAACTAAGACCCAATGGAATGAAATTATTTGCTAAAGAACATACACACAGAAATTAGTAGAACTGAAATTTAAAATCTGGCTTTCAAGGAAAGTCTTGAGTCCTATTCACACTAGGATGCAGTGTTGGGTTTAGGAAGATGGGGAGGAGAGAGAAATGTCTGGTTCGGGTGGAATATTTTTCATCTGATCATTCATTCAACTCGTTTTTTCAAGTCATTCAGGTCAAAATTTTTGGAGGCATCCTTGACGTTTGCAACCATATCCATTCTATTGGCCAATCCTTCAAAATATAGTACACCTGACCTTTGAACAGTGTGTGTTTGAACTGCGTGGGTCCACTTACATGCAAATATTTTTCAATAGTAAATACGACAGTACTACACGGTCCATGGTTGGTTGAAGCCACAGATGCAGAACCTTCGATTCAGAGGAACTGTGGGTTCAGAAGGTGGACTATAAGTTATACTCAGATTTTTGTCAGCACAGAGGGTCGACAGCCCTAACTCTCATGTTGTTCAAGGGTGGACTGTATATCCATAAGCCAACCACTCCTCCCCACCTCCACTGCCACCACCTTAGTCCAGGCCACCATCATCTTTCATTTGGACGACTGCAACATCTCCCTTCTTTTGCCTTTGCCCTTTATGGCAGACACCACTAGCTTTTCGTTAAAACCCATTTGACTCTTCCTATATAGCCAAAGAAGTACAGCTGAATGCACAGCTGTCCTGCTGGACCGCATAACCCAATGTTGCTTGCAGTTAGCTGTGGGTATGTGACAAAGTTCTTATCAATGGAATGTTAGCAGAAGTGACATGTGCCGTTTCTGAGTCAGGGGCTTGTGACATTTGGGCTTGCCTCCTCTAAACCCTCATCCTCTTTTTCTGTCTGCTGGAAGCTGGATATCTGACAATCTGGCTTTGACCTTGCAGACTATGACAAGGCCCTAGTTGATGGCAGAGCAACAACTTGGAAAGGATCTGGGCCTATGAATTACCATGAGCAATAGACTTGTCCTATGGATCTGAAGTATTCACATTAAAGCTATTCTGAGAGAAACAAATTCCTTTGTTCTTTAAGCTACCATAAGGTTGAGTCTTTTTGATACAGCAGCCTAGCGTTACCCTAGGTAATACACCCCTACAGTCTGTCCTCTACACAGCACCCAGAGTAAACTGTATAGTAACATAAATCATACCATTGTGCTTCTCTGAGTAAAACTCTCCAGTGGATCCCTATTTCTCAGAGTGTAAAAGCCAACATCCTTAGAATGGGCTGCAAAGCCCAACAGGACTTGTCCATACTCCCACACCTGTATTACCTCTCTGACTCTTATCCAGTCATTTTCCCACCATCCCATTCACTGGCCTCTTTTCTATTTTTGAACAGGTCAGCCACTCTCCCACCACAGGGTCTTTGCCCATAATGTCCCTTCTGCCTGGAAAACTCTTCCCCAGATATCTGCCTGGCTCATTCCCTCACTTCATTAAAATCTTGTCTCACGCATCACCTTTCTAGAGAGGCCTTTCTGGACCACCCGCTCTGAGATAGCACCCCCATCGCCTAGCCCTGGCTTTAGTTTTCTTCATAGCACTGCTCACCAGTTGACATATGTGTTTGTTTATTTTCTGTCTCCTCCATTTAGAATGTGCACTCCATGAAAGCAGGGAATTTTGGTCACGGCTATATCCCCAGTGCCTAAAACGATGCCTAGCACATACTAGGGGCTCAATAAATTGGTGAATGAATGACTTTATTCGTTGATCTTCCAACATCCACTAAGTCACCTGAGGTGCCTGTTAAAATGCTGACTCCAGGGGCCATAGTCATTTGGATTTTGATTCAGCTGATCTGTGGTGGGTCCCAGGAATTTGGTTTTTGACACATATACCCATCCCCTATAATTCTGGTACACATGGTAAGGTGACACCTCTTAGAGAAACACTGCACTGGATTGTAAGCCCCACGAGGACTTTCTCAATAGTGTATCCATAAGGCCTTGCAGAGTGTCTGACACATAGTAAGTGTTCAACAAATATTTTTTAATGGATCAATGAACAAATATTTATTGCAGTTTCTTAGGTGCCAGGCACTCTGCTAGATGCTGAGACTAATCCGGTGGGAGCACCTTAATCCTTAAATTTATGAACCCAACAGTCCAAGTTCCTGAGACCTGAGAGTCCACTCAGCACTGTTACAGTGTTGACTAAGCTGTTCTTTAAGGCAGCACTTTTCCAGTTTCATGCTCACACAGATCACTTGGGTATCTTGTTAAAAGACAAATTCTGACTTAGTGAGCTTGGGATGAGCCTGGGATTCTGCATTGCTTACAAACTCCCAGGTGACGCTGATACTACTTGTCCATCAACCACACTTTGCGTAGTAGCAAGGCCTTAAGCTGAAACAGGGTAGTGGGCAGAGCTAGCCAGGCGATTGCTGTTTACTTGGGGCTACTTGCTCCTCAGCTGCAGAGAAACTTCCGTGTCTAGAGCCCAATGGTAGCTGCTTAATTTTCAAGCTCTACCAACAACTATACATGTTTTAATTAAAAAAGACCCCAAATCAATTAAGATCGACATCTCTGCAACTATGAAATTCATGGATGTAAATTGTGTTGCTGTTTTTCTGAGGGGGATGGACTAATGTGTCTGTCTTTGTTTAATTAAAAAGTGAGACAAGGGAGGTTTTTGAGGTGATAGACAGATGTCTGAAAGTGCTATAAAGAACTTGGATGACATAATTTTTGTTTGGTGGATGTATTAGTCTTTTATTCTACCACAGACTGGGTGGCTTAGACAACAGACATTTATTTCTCACAGATCTGGAGGCTGTGAAGTCCAAGGTTAAGGTGTCAGCAATGTAGGCTTCATTCTGAGGCCCTTCTCTTGGCTTGTAGATGGCAGCCTTCTTGCTGTGTGCTCACATGACTTCTTTGTGTGTGTGTTTGTGAGAGAGTCCTAGCTCTCTTATGTCTCTTCTTATAAAGACACTAATCCTATCTGATCAGGGCCCCACTCTTACGCCTCATTTAACTTGATTACTTCCTTGAAGGGTCCATCTCCAAATATAGCCACACTGGAGGGCTAAGGGCTTCAACATATGAATTTTGGGAGTTCACAGGCATTTATTTACTTCATAACAGTGAACAAGACCTAGAAACAGTACATCTCTTAATTGAGGCCATCTGTGTGGGATAGTTCGGTGGCCTTTCGAGAATCCTAAAATTTCCATTGTCGCTTAATTCTTTTGCCTCAATGTGTTTAGATTCCAGAAGTTTCCCCATGACAAATGAAATGCTTCAGAATTAGGAAAACAGTAACTACTTAATCATCATGAACTTCTAGGCTTTTAACTCTAGGGCTCCTTATTTAGGCTTCAGGGGATCTCTGAATTCCCCCAAATTTAATGAAATATTTATGTACATACATATGTATTGTTTGTGATTTTTCTCCCCTAGAGAGAGAGTCCATAGCTTATATAGAATTCTCAGGCGGATTTTGTGATTTCCCCAAAGGTTAAGTATGAGGATAACGAAGCTTAGGATAGGGGACTTTGAATGGTGGGGGAGAAATGTACAACACTTTATTGCAGTTTGTTTTGTTTTGTTTAATTTTATGTGTCTCTTTCTCTCCATTATCTTTTGTCTTCCTTGAGAGAAAGTCATACTCATCTGTGTATCCCTGATGCCCAGCACGGTGTCTAGCACAGAAAAATTATTCAACACATGGTTTTGAAATCAGAAATGACGCTTGCTGCTAGGGTAAGGTGGGAGCTCAAGGCAGTGGGGGCATTGAAATACAGGGCTCTGGGTACCTAGGTCCCCGCCTAGGTGGGCATGGACAGAGAACACAGAGGTACAAGAGTATCCAGAGGAAACTTGAGTTAATTAATGCTTATTACAGGGCTCAACTTCATATAAACATATTCTTTTGGGGGGGTGTCATCCTCAGTAGAAGGTAAAATCCAAGTCTAACATCTCAGCTCGTCTTGTTTCCTAGTTAAGATGTGCTGTTTGATCAATAAAAATGAATAATTTAAATTCAATATCCCTCTGTCACTATCAATAATACTTTTGTGAGTGATGTAGTACTATGGTAATGCAATTTGTTAGTCGCTGCCACACTTTCACATGACAGTCTGCTGAAGTTGTAAACTTAATTTACTCTAGGCATTTGACATAAGTAACATTGATGGGTTTTATCTTTAAAAGTATCGATTTCCCCCCGCCCCAGAATATCTCCTCTGTGTTTGTGTTTATTGAATAAATAGGCACCTGTCTGGTTAAGGAAAGCTTTTTTAAGCTAAGGAAGCTTCCCACTTGGTTTTACGCATACCTTTGTTGAACAACTTAGACTCAGAACCTCCGAGTTGGGAGAGACTTACGATGTTGTGTTGTCCTGTTTGCCCACTTCCAGGGACAGCTTTTTATCATCTAGGGCACGGACTCCACTGCTGGATAGCTCTCACAGAAAGTTCTCCACAGTGGAGACAAAACCTACTGTTCTGCAACTTCAACCCCTTATTAACTTTCCTGAGTGATACATTGTAAATCTATCCATCAACTGCTTGCCAGTCCTTTCATGTATTTGAAGGCTGTTTGCATGTACATCCAAGATTTTTCTTGTCCAGGTTAAACTTTCCTAGTACTTTCAATTCCTTTCCATTCAACAAGGTTTCTAGATCTCCTTACCCATATCATACTAAAAAGCTGAGAAAATATTTACCAGCAATCCGATAAGTGGTTAATAACTAAAATATATAAGGCACTCACACAACTCAATAGCAAAAAAAATGAACATTTTCATGTTGATATTTATTATCAGGATATTGATTTGTAGTATTAGTGACAGTGCCATGGAATTCTACTGTATATGGTCAGATAATGTCTTTATATTGTGCTGTACATGTAGTGTGATGTTTGGTGGTTTCCTCACTAATACTCGTTGTCTCTTGTCTTTTGGTAATAGCCATTCTAACAGGTGTGAGGTAATATCCCATTGTGATTTTGATTTGCATTTTCCTGATTAATCATGTTGAGCATCTTCTCATGTGGTTTCCTCTTGATAGGAGGTAAAGAAAGCTTAGCTTTCTGTTGCCTTGTGAGCATCTATCTTTGTTTAAATTGAGTCAATACAAGTTGGACTATGCCAAAGAAGGAAAGTAAACAAATATTAAGCCTAATTTGGTTTTACTTTCCTTTTTGAACATGCTGGGTCACAAATAGGAAGAGTATATGAACAAAGAAAGTATAATTGTTTGATAATTCATTGAATATATTAAAAAGAACTCATATATAAAGAGAATATTTTTGAAGAAAATGTCTTTATGAAGAATATATTCTTTTATACATTTTAAGTATAGTTAATATATTTTTGAACATATCCTTGAATATACTTTTGAGTATGTTCTTGAATAAATTCTTAATATAGTCTTCAATAGCTCCTTGAATATAGTGACTATATTTTAAATATGTTCTTAAATATATCTTTGGATGCATTCTTGACTATGCTCCTTTTTTTTCTTTAACGTCTTTATTGGAATATAATTGCTTTACAATGGTGTGTTAGTTTCTGCTTTATAACAAAGTGAATCAGTTATACATATACATATGTTCCCATATCTCTTCCCTCTTGCATCTCCCTCCCTCCCACCCTCCCTATCCCAGCCCTCTAGGTGGTCACAAAGCACCGAGCTGATCTCCCTGTGCTATGCGGCTGCTTCCCACTAGCTATCTATTTTACATTTGGTAGTGTATATATGTCCATGCCACTCTCTCCCTTTGTCACAGCTTACCCTTCCCCCTCCCCGTATCCTCAAGTCCATTCTCTAGTAGGTCTGTGTCTTTATTCCCGTCTTACCCCTAGGTTCTTCATGACCTTTTTTTTTTTCTTTCCTTAGATTCCATATATATGTGTTAGCATACGGTATTTGTTTTTCTCTTTCTGACTTACTTCACTCTGTATGACAGACTCTAGGTCCATCCAACTCACTACAAATAGCTCAATTTCGTTTCTTTTTATGGCTGAGTAATATTTCATTGTATATATGTGCCACATCTTCTTTATCCATTCATCCGATGATGGACACTTAGGTTGCTTCCATCTCCTGGCTATTGTAAATGGAGCTGCAATGAACATTTTGGTACATGACTCTTTTTTTTTTTTTAATTCCCTCCCTCCCTCCCTCTCTTTCTTTCTTTCTTTTTGTTAATTCTTTCTTTTTATGGTGTTGATCCTGCTTTGCCTGCCTCAATTATTGTATTTCTCATTTTACACAGCTAGCAAGTGGCAGGCTGTACTCAGGGCTTCTGAATCCAAAAGTCGGGAATCTATGTTACGTCAGTTTAGCTTCCAGTGTTTATTCCAGTTATAAACAACTTTAACTGTAATGTATAATATTAATATTCTAGTTAAATTCCTCTGAAGAAATAATTTAGAATATTTAAAAACATTTTTGATCAGATATTTGATTACATGAAAGTTGATTTTAGATATACTCTTTAATAATAATTATATAAAAAGACAAATGTGGACTTTTCTCATTTAACAGATAATGCACACTGTTTAATTGGGTAAGAAAAAATAGGATATATTAACAGAACTGTTAAAATTAGATATACATCTAGTACTTTAAAAATATGGATCTGGGGCTTCTCTGGTGGCGCAGTGGTTGAGAGTCCACCTGCCGATGCAGGGGACACGGGTTCGTGCCCCGGTCTGGGAAGATCCCACATGCTGCGGAGCAGCTGGGCCCGTGAGCCATGGCTGCTGAGCCTGCGCGTCTGGAGCCTGTGCTCCGCAATGGGAGAGGCCACAATAGTGAGAGGCCCGCGTACCACACACACACAAAAAAAACATATGGATCTGATGAAACAGATAATGAGGCATATTTTCATTTTAACCAGTGGTTCTTAATATAATTGTCTAGTATGGGTAAATAATACGCAATATATGTCTAAGAAGGGGACACTTTGAAACTGTATAATGTTAGAGCTTTCAGCTGAGTGAGGAAAACGACTGTATGTAAGTCAAGGGCGCACTAGAGACTTCTCCTAGCACCTAAACATGCTCTCTTTATGATTATTCGGAGGCTTTCAACTGTGTGTGTGTCTGTCTGTCTGTGTCTGTCGTTTTCCAGCTTAACTGAGATATAATTGACAAATAACATTGTTTAAGGTGTAAAACGTGTTGATTTGATACACTTATATATTGCAGTATGATCACCACCATAGTGCTAGCTAACACCTCCATCACAACACATAATTACCATTTCTTGTTTGTGGTGAGCACATTAAGATCTACTTTCTTAACACTTTCAAGTATATCATACAGTATTGTTAACTCCATTCACAGTGCTGTGTATTATATCCCTAGAACTTATTCATCTTCCAACTGGAAGTTTGTACACTTGACCAGCATCTCCCCATTTCCCCACCCCTCAGCCCCTGGTAACACCTGACCTACTCTCTGTTTCCACGAGTTCAGCTTTTTTAGATTCCCCGTGTAAGCATATCATACAGTATTTGTCTCTCTCTGTCTGACTTATTTCACTTACCATAATGCCCTCATAGTCCATCCATGTCATAATGGCAGGATTTCCTTCTTTCTTATGGCTTCTAATGGTTCCACTGTATGCATGTATCACTCCTGCTTTATCCATTTATCTGTTCTTTTTTTTAATTTAATTTAATTTTTATTTTTTATACAGCAGGTTCTTATTAGTTACTTATTTTTTTTACATCTTCATTGGAGTATAATTGCTTTACAATGGTGTGTTAGTTTCTGCTTTATAACAAAGTGAATCAGTTATACATATACATATGTTACCATATCTCTTCCCTCTTGCATCTCCCTCCCTCTCACCCTCCCTATCCCACCCAGTAGTGGGATTGCTGGGTCGTATGGTAGTTCTATTTGTAGTTTTTTAAGGAACGTCCATACTGTTTTCCGTAGTGGCTGTATCAATGTACATTCCCACCAGCAGTGCAAGAGTGTTCCCTTTTCTCCACACCCTCTCCAGCATTTATTGTTTGTAGATTTTTTGATGATGGCCATTCTGACCGGTGTGAGATGATATCGCATTGTAGTTTTGATTTGCATTTCTCTAATGATTAATGATGTTGAGCATTCTTTCAAGTTTTTATTGGCAATGTGTATATCTTCTTTGGAGAAATGTCTATTTAGGTCTTCTGCCCATTTTTGGATTGGGTTATTTGTTTTTTGGTTATTGAGCTGCATGAGCTGCTTGTAAATTTTGGAGATTAATCCTTTGTCAGTTGCTTCATTTGCAAATATTTTCTCCCATTCTGAGGGTTGTCTTTTCATCTTGGTTATGGTTTCCTTTGCTGTGCAAAAGCTTTTAACTTTCATTAGGTCCCATTTGTTTATTTTTGCTTTTATTTCCATTTCTCTAGGAGGTGGGTCAGAAAGGATCTTGCTGTGATTTATGTCATAGAGTGTTCTGCCTATGTTTTCCTCTAAGAGTTTGATAGTTTCTGGCCTTACATTTAGATCCTTAATCCATTTTGAGCTTATTTTTTTGTATGGTGTTAGGGAGTGTTTTAATCTCATATTTTTACATGTACCTGTCCAGTTTTCCCAGCACCACTTATTGAAGAGGCTGTCTTTACTCCACTGTATATTCTTGCCTCCTTTATCAAAGATAAGGTGACCATATGTGCGTGGGTTTATCTCTGGGCTTTCTGTCCTGTTCCATTGATCTATATTCCTGTTTTTGTGCCAGTACCATACTGTCTTGATTACTGTAGCTTTGTAGTATAGTCTGAAGTCAAGGAGCCTGATTCCTCCAGCTCCATTTTTCGTTCTCAAGATTGCTTTGGCTATTCGGCGTCTTATGTGTTTCCATACAAATTGTGAAATTTTTTGTTCTAGTTCTGTGAAAAATGCCAGTGGTAGTTTGATAGGGATTGCATTGTATCTGTAGATTTCTTTGGGTAGTAGAGTCATTTTCACAATGTTGATTCTTCCAATCCAAGAACATGGTATATCTCTCCATCTATTTGTATCATCTTTAATTTCTTTCATCAGTGTCTTATAATTTTCTGCATACAGGTCTTTTGTCTCCTTAGCTAGGTTTATTCCTAGATATTTTATTCTTTTTGTTGCAATGGGAAATGGGAGTATTTTCTTAATTTCATTTTCAGATTTTTCATCATTAGTGTATAGGAATGCCAGAGATTTCTGTGCATTAATTTTGTATCCTACTACTTTACAAAATCCATTGATTAGCTCTAGTAGTTTTCTGGTAGCAGCTTTGGGATTCTCTATGTAGATTATCATGTCATCTGCAAACAGTGACAGTTTTACTTCTTCTTTTCTGATTTGGATTCCTTTTATTTCTTTTTCTTCTCTGATTGCTGTGGCTAAAACTTCCAAAACTACGTTGAATAAGAGTGGTGAGAGTGGGCAACCTTGTCTTGTTCCTGATCTTAGTGGAAATGCTTTCAGATTTTCAGCATTGAGGACGATGTTGGCTGTGGGTCTGTAATATATGGCCTTTATTATGTTGAGGAAAGTTCCCTCTATGCCTACTTTCTGCAGGGTTTTTATCATAAATGGGTGTTGAATTTTGTCAAAAGCTTTCTCTGCATCTATTGAGATGATCATATGTTTTTTCTCCTTCAATTTGTTAATATGGTGCATCACGTTGATTGATTTGCGTATACTGAAGATTCCTTGCATTCCTGGAATAAACCCCACTTAATCATGGTGTATGATCCTTTTAATGTGCTGTTGGATTCTGTCTGCTAGTATTTTGTTGAGGATTTTTGCATCTATGTTCATCAGTGATATTGGCCTGTAGTTTTCTTTCTTTGTGACATCTTTGTCTGGTTTTGGTATCAGGGGGATGGTGGCCTCGTAGAATGAGTTTGGGAGTGTTCCTCCCTCTGCTATATTTTGGAAGAGTTTGAGAAGGATAGGTGTTAGCTCTTCTCTATATGTTTGATAGAATTTGCCTGTGAAGCCATCTGGTCCTGGGCTTTTGTTTGTTGGAAGATCTTTAATCACAGTCTCAATTTCAGTGCTTGTGATTGGTCTGTTCATATTTTCTATTTCTGCCTGGTTCAGTCTCGGCAGGTTTGCATTTCTAAGAATTTGTCCATTTCTTCCAAGTTGTCCATTTTATTGGCATAGAGGTGCTTGTAGTAATCTCTCATGAGCTTTTGTATTTCTGCAGTGTCAGTTGTTACTCCTCCTTTTTCATTTCTAATTCTATTGATTTGAGTCTTCTCCCTTTTTTTCTTGATGAGTCTGGCTAATGGTTTATCTATTTTGTTTATCTTCTCAAAGAACCACCTTTTAGTTTTATTGATCTTTGCTATCGTTTCTTTCATTTCTTTTTCATTTATTTCTGATCTGATCTTTATGATTTCTTTCATTCTGCTAACTTTGGGGGTTTTTTGTTCTTCCTTCTCTAATTGCTTTAGGTGCAAGGTTAGGTTGTTTATTCGAGATGTTTCCTGTTTCTTAAAGTAGGAGCATATTGCTATAAACTTGCCTCTTAGAACTGCTTTTGCTGCGTCCCATACGTTGTGGGTCGTCATGTCTCTGTTGTCATTTGTTTCTAGGTATTTTTTGATTTCCTCTTTCATTTCTTCAGTGATCACTTCGTTGTTAAGTAGTGTATTGTTTAGCCTCCATGTGTTTGTATTTTTTACAGATCTTTTCCTGTAATTGATATCTAGTCTCATAGCATTGTGGTCAGAAAAGATACTTGATACAATTTCAATTTTCTTAAATTTACCAGGGCTTGATTTGTGACCGAAGATATGATCTATCCTGGAGAATGTTCCATGAGCACTTGAGAAAAATGTGTATTCTGTTGTTTTTGGATGGAATGTCCTATAAATATCAATTAAGTCCATCTTGTTTAATGTATCATTTAAAGCTTGTGTTTCCTTATTTATTTTCATTTTGGATGATCTGTCCATTGGTGAAAGTGGGGTGTTAAAGTCCCCTAGTATGGATGTGTTACTGTTGATTTCCCCTTTTATAGCTGTTAGTATTTGCCTTATGTATTGAGGTGCTCCTACGTTGGGTGTATAAACATTTACAATTGTTATATCTTCTATTTGGATCGATCCCTTGATCATTATTTAGTGTGTTTCTTTGTCTCTTGTAATAGTCTTTATTTTAAAGTCTGTTTTGTCTGATATGAGAATTGCGACTCCAGCTTTCTTTTGGTTTCCATTTGCATGGAATATCTTTTTCCATCCCCTTACTTTCAGTCTGTATGTGTCTCTAGGTCTGAAGTGGGTCTCTTGTATACAGCATATATATGGGTCTTGTTTTTGTATCCATTCAGCCGGTCTGTGTCTTTTGGTGGGAGCATTTAATCCATTTACATTTAAGGTAATTATTGATATGTATGTTCCTATTCATATTTTCTTAATTGTTTTGTGTTTGTTATTGTAGGTCTTTTCCTTCTCTTGTGTTTCTTGCCTAGAGAAGTTCCTTTAGCATTTGTTGTAAAGCTGGTTTGGTGGTGCTGAACTCTCTCAGCTTTTGCTTGTCTGTAAAGATTTTAATTTCTCCATCAAATCTGAATGAGATCCTTGCTGGGTAGAGTGATCTTGGTTGTAGGTTTTTCTCCTTCATCACTTTAAATATGTCCTGCCACTCCCTTCTGGCTTGCAGAGTTTCTGCTGAAAGATCAGCTGTTAACCTTATGGGGATTCCCTTGTATGTTATTTGTCGTTTTTCCCTTGCTGCTTTTAATATGTTTTCTTTGTATTAATTTTTGACAGTTTGATTAATATGTGTCTTGGCGTGTTTCTCCTTGGATTTACCCTGTATGGGACTCTCTGTGCTTCCTCGACTTGATTAACTATTTCCTTTCCCATATTAGGGAAGTTTTCAACTATAATCTCTTCAAATATTTTCTCAGTCCCTTTTTTTTTCTCTTCTTCTTCTGGAACCCCTATAATTCGAATGCTGGTGCATTTAATCTTGTTCCAGAGGTCTCTGAGACTGTCCTCAGTTCTTTTCATTCTTTTTTTTTATTCTGCTCTGCAGTAGTTATTTCCACTATTTTATATTCCAGTATTTTATCTGTTCTTCTGCCTCAGTTATTCTGCTATGATTTCTTCTGGAGAATTTTTAATTTCATTTATTGTGTTGTTCATCATTGTTTATTTGCTCTTTAGGTATTCTAGGTCCTTGTTAAATGTTTCTTGCATTTTCTCTATTCTATTTCCAAGATTTTGGATCATCTTTACTATCATTATTCTGAATTCTTTTTCAGGTAGACTGCCTATTTCCTCTTCATTTGTTAGGTCTGGTGGGTTTTTATCTTGCTCCTTCATCTGCTGTGTGTTTTTCTGTCTTCTCATTTTGCTTACCTTACTGTGTTTGGGGTCTCCTTTTTGCAGGCTACAGGTTCGTAGTTCACATTGTTTTTGGTGTCTGTCCCCAGTGGCTAAAGTTGGTTCCGTGGGTTGTGTAGGCCTCCTGGTGGAGGGGACTAGTGCCTGTGTTCTGGTGGATGAGGCTGGATCTTGTCTTTCTGGTGGGCAGGTCCACCTCTGGTGGTGTGTTTTGGGGTGTCTTTGGACTTATGATTTTAGGCAGCCTCTCTGCTAATGGGTGGGATTGTGTTCCTGTCTTGCTAGTTGTTTGGCATAGGGTGTCCAGCACTGTAGGTTGCTGGTCGTTGAGTGAAGCTGGGTGTTGTTGTTGAGATGGAGATCTCTGGGAGATTTTCGCCGTTTGATATTACGTGGAGCTGGGAGGTGTCTTGTGGACCAGTGTCCTGAAGTTGGCTCTCCCACCTCAGAGGCACAGCACTGACTCCTGGCTGCAGCACCAAGAGCCTTTCATCCACACGGCTCAGAATAAAAGGGAGAAAAAGTAGAAAGAAAGAAAGAAAGAGGATAAAATAAAATAAAGTTATTAACATAAAAATAATTATTAAGAAAAAAAATTTTTTACATAAAAAAAAGAAAAAAAAAACAGACAGACAGAACCCCAGGACAAATGGTGAAAGCAAAGCTATACAGTCAAAATCTCACACAGAAGCATACACATACACACTCACAAAAAGAGGAAAAGGGGAAAATATATCTTGCTCTCAAAGTCCACCTCCTCAGTTTGGGATGATTCGTTTTCTATTCATGTATTCCACAGATGCAGGGTACATCCAGTTGATTGTGGAGATTTAATCCACTGTTCCCGAGGCTGCTGGGAGGGATTTCCCTTTCTCTTCTTTGTTCGCACAGCTCCTGGGGTTCAGCTTTGGATTTGGCCCTGCCTCTGCGTGTAGGTCGCCTGAGGAAGTCTGTTCTTCACTCAGACAGGACGGGGTTAACGGATCCGCTGATTCGGGGGCTCTGGCTCACTCAGGCCGCAGGGAAGGAGGGGTTCGGATGTGGGGCGAGCCTGCAGCGACAGAGGCCCGCGTGACATTGCAGCAGCCTGAGCTGTGCCGTGCGTTCTCCAGGGGAAGTTATCCCTGGATCCCGGGACCCTGGCAGTGGCGGGCTGCACAGGCTCCTGGGAGAGGAGGTGTGGATGGGGACCTGTGCTTGCACACAGGCTTCTTCGTGGCAGCAGCAGCAGCCTTAGCGTCTCATGCCCGTCTCTGGGGTCCATGCTGATAGCCGCGGCTCTCGCCTGTCTCTGGAGCTCGTTTAAGCAGTGCTCTTAATACCCTCTCCTCGCGCATCTGGAAACAAAGAGGGAAGAAAAAGTCTCTTGACTCTTCGGCAGGTGCAGACTTTTTCCCGGACTCCCTCCCGGCTAGCCGTGGTGCACTAACGCCCTGCAGGCTGTGTTCGCACCGCCAACCCCAGTCCTCTCCCGGTGCTCCAGTGGAAGCCCGAGCCTCAGCTCCCAGCCCCGCCCGCCCCGGCGGGTGAGCAGACAAGCCTCTCGGGCTGGTGAGTGCTGGTCGGCCCTGATCCTCTGTGTGGGAATCTCTGCGCTTTGCCCTCCGCTCCCCTGTTGCTGTGCTCTCCTCCGCGGCTCCGAAGCTTCCCCCCTCTGCCACCCGCAGTCTCCGCCCACGAAGGGGCTTCCTAGTGTGTGGACACCTTTCCTCCTTCACAGCTCCCTCCCACTGGTGCAGGTGCCGTCCCTATTCTTTTGTCTCTGTTTATTTTTTCTTTTGCCCTACCCAGGTACGTGGGGAGTTCTTGACTTTTGGGCGGTCTGAGGTCTTCTGCCAGCGTTCAGTGCGTGTTCTGTAGGAGTTGTTCCACATGTAGATGTATTTCTGATGTATCTGTGGGGAGGAAGGTGATCTCCGCGTCTTACTCTTCCGCCATCTTCCCCCTCAGGGCCCCGACTATGCCCTTGAGTATGAAGAATTCTTGTGAATGTAACCATGTTAAGATACTCTTGAAAAAATGTTAACAAGACTTCCTTTTTACAACAGCATATTCCCATGAATGCATTCTCCTTGCACCCTCAGTCTCACTCTCTCTTTCTGCCTGTCATTCTCCAGCTATAGCTGGAGGGAGCTAAGGCAGAAATAAATTGAATATTCCTCAAAATGCTGTTATGAAGGCAAAATACAAACTAAAACTAAAAAGGTGAAAAAGCAAGGAACTTAAGTCTATCGACCAGTCAGCAACTGACTACAAAGCTGACGGGCAAATTATGGTGATTTGACTTAGACTTATTTGGGTTGGATGGTATTTATGGCTGGAAGACATGGCATGTCCTCTGGTGCTGGTGTTGGGGAGTTCATTACCTTCTCCTTGGTCTTCTCTGTCCCCCAGGTGAATTTCCTGCTGCTGTCAATCAATAAACAGTGCCACTAAATCATAATTATTAAAACGATGTCTAAAATAAAAATGGTATCTGAACATCAGCTTGAGAAAGTACCCTCTGATTAAATTAAACCACATTAGAGCATAGACATCATGATACCTACTTTTGCTTCTTTGAAACTTGTTTTTTGTTTATTATTTAATTTAGCTTTGTTTTTGCTTATTTTCCTTTATTTCCACCTTATTGCAGATAAATAAGGTTTCTGGAAAAGTGATCTCGAGTTGAGTGAAATATGAGAGAGAACTGTGTTTCTGTGGTCCTCACTTATAGAATAATTTGTTTGGCAGTTTATTTTAAAGTCTAAAGAAATTCCCAAAATTTGTTATACTACTGTTAGAATCATTTACATTGTTTGATCTCTAGCTACATTTTATCTACAAAAGAGATCAAATTTACTTTTGAAATTGAGTTTATTATCCCAGGTAGTTCTGAAGGTTTTTTTTTTCTTTTTCTTTTTTTTTTTTTGCGGTACGCGGGCCTCTCACTGTTGTGGCCCCTCCCGTTGCGGAGCACAGGCTCCGGACGCGCAGGCTCAGCGGCCATGGCTCACAGGTCCAGCCGCTCCGCGGCATGTGGGATCTTCCCGGACCGGGACACGAACCCGTGTCCCCTGCATCGGTAGGCGGACTCTCAACCAGGGAAGCCCAGTTCTGAAGTTTTGATACGTGTAAAGCATTGAGTGGGCTCGGGGAAATTGATTTTAGAATATATATGTTTTTGTCCTGTGCTTTAGGAAGCATTGCAAGTGCAAACATGTCAGAACACCGAGGCAATCTGGTTCCCCAGCTGGGGAGAAAGAGTTCATATCTGGATCCCAAGGAGGGTGATAAAGATTAGGGGTGGGTACTACTAAGTCTGTGGTCCCCTAATGTTAGAGTGCTCCACAGTCACCTGGAGGGTTTGTTAAAACGCAGATGGCTGGGCCCCCGCCCCAGAGTTTCAGATTCAGTAGGTCCAGAGTGGGTACCAGCATTTTGCATTTCTAACAAGTTCCCAGGAGATTCAGATGCTGCTGGTATTGGGGTCCACACTTTGAGGACCATTGCACTAGATTGCTATATCCCTCGCTGGCTCTACTGAAAAATAAGCAGTAAGAGAATTTCTCTTCAGAACCCTCCCCTTTAGGAACCTACTTCAAGTACACTGAATCATATTTATATCTACATATAAATATGTATGCATATATTCACACATTTATACTACACTAATTTTACTGTTGGTGTCTCAAGGTCTGTGATTGGGTCTTATTTGCTTTTTAATTTCAGGCCTCTAGTTGAATAAAGGTTTGATAGATGAAATTTTGCTGTTAATTTTTTCTACAAAATGATTCATCCAAAAATATTCTTAGAATTCAGTGCTAGGACAACGTTACTTTATCTGAGTTGCCTTGTTATTAGATAATGAGTGTTGCATAATCACTCCACACCACTCTTGCACTGGCTGCCAGGAAGCTCAGAACAGTTTTTTTATACAACCCACTGTGCCTATCATTAATCATATAGTCATATTAATTAATTATATTTTCTTTCACAAATATCTCTTTCTTCTCTTTATTACAAACATTTGGTTCCATTAGTCTAGTTAATGGTTCATGTTTCTCTCTCTCTCTTTCTCTCTCTCTCTCTCCTGTCATATCTTTAATTATAAGGTATCTTGACTCCTTTACCAAACATAAAAAATAAATCAGTGGGGGGACAAATAACCCATTAGTGCCGGTAATGGTAGGAGGAGCAGCGGATATGATCATTTGGGTAAGTGGACTTCTGCACCCCATATGCAGGCACCAATTCCAGAACTCCTCTTCTACCTTCCTTGGGGTAGAATAAATGTCATCTTGGCATTGCCTGTCTGCTAGAGTGAGTATGATGTGTCTGCTTGTACAGCGAATGAAACTCATTATATATCACCCTACATTAGTCCTTTGCCAAGGCAGGAAAAGGGGCATGAAATAGCTCTCCTGATTCCACATATTTAAAAATACTGAGATTATACCTAGACCTAATTATTCTAGATATATGTTATTCTTTTCTGCTTTTGGACCTTAGGTTTAGGAAACAGGGTTGAGGAACAAATCTTCAAAAAAAAATAATATCCTATTTTCCATTGAAGAGCTGTACATAATCAGAGACAATGAGAAAAACTGCATTATTCAGAAAGAGGGCTTTCCATAATACCCTGTAAAGCATCCGATGCTCTTCAAAACTGACTTATTGATGTCGAGGGAGTGAGCATAATGAATACAGCACAGACATGATCAAGAAATGTGGCTTATGTAAAAAAACCTACTTGCTACTTGCTGAACCCATCAAATAAGACATGTTGTCCCAGTAGGCAGGCTTATGGAAAGAGCACTGCAAGAAGCTACACACCGCCACTTATAACAGAAGCTGAAATGAGACTCTTATCATCCAACACAGGACACACAGTATCTCTGTATGTTCACCCAACCCTCCTATAACTTCAGCATCATTATCTGTTTCTGGACACAGTCTTGGTGTTCAGTTAATTGCCATTCAAGATTCCCAATAAGCGAAAGTTTGTGAGGTTAGCTAGACTTGGCAAAGTATCCTGGTTTGTGCTCTACTATTTCAACTCAAAGAATATTTATTGAGCACCTATGAGAGGAATAGGTCCAGTGCAAACATAACTACAGCTGATGTCAGAATAGGATAAAGGCCTTGAAAGGAGTACACAATAGTATGGGATTTCAGAGGAAAACAAGATCAGAACTGATTGGGGGAGTCAGGGAAGGCTCTAAGAGGGAAGAATATGCACAGCTTAAAAAAAAAAAAGCAGAAAACGGGGTTTGGTGGAGTGAGATGGGGTGGTGGTGGTGGAGTGAGACGGGGTGGTGGTGGTGGATTTCTTTTATTTTATCTTTATAAATTTATTTTTTAAAAAACTTCTGAAAAGGAATAAACCATATTTTGGGTAGGATGAAATGGGTACAGGAGAATTATAATTTTTTTAAAAAAATTTTTATTGGAGTATAATTGACTTACAATGTTGTGTTAGTTTCAGGTGTACAGCAAAGTGAATCAGTTGTACATATATGTATATCCATTCTTTTTCAGGATCTTTTCCCATATAGGTTATTACAGAATATTGAGTAGAGTTCCCTGTGCTATACAGGGTAGAGGATTTCTTAATAAAAGAGTAACAAATTCAATAGGTCCCAAGTCTCTCCCCCAAAAGACTATGTTATGAAATTTTTATTTTGTATATTACATACTTTCTTCCTCCCTTATTTTCTCAAGAACCCACCTTAATACGTGTTTTTTAATGCAGTGTTTCTAAAAACGTGGTACGTGCAGTGTCACCCAAAGTGCGTAACTGATAATTATATTTGGTACACAAGTCAATATTTTATATTTTAATAGCACGTGTGTAGCTTGATACACAGTGGAAAAAACCCATGGTTTCATGGATATTATAGCTTTAGAGGTATAAAAAGTAAACAAAGGACTTGATTTAAAGAAAATGTGGAAAGAATAATAAGGTCTGCAGAACTCCTCTTCCTAACTACAAGCCTACGTTTGAGCATTTGAAAATATTGCAGAAACCTTAAGTCTATGACAATGAAAATTAATGCAAAATTAAGCTCCAAGTAGAAGGTTCCATTTCTGCCCGTTAAAATGATCATAAGGTTTTGTTTTAAAGAGGTGTATGGTACGGGAAATATAGTAACGAAGAAAAATACAGTTTTCAGTCATATTGTCCCTAAACTCTCCTAATGCCAGACATTATTTGGCAAGAACAATGCTATCCGATAATGAACTATTTTCCATTCAAGGCAGCAAATCAAATATTCGTTTCTCATTAATAATTCAATGTGACAAATTTATTACTTTGAAGGTGCTACAAGTCAATTAGACAATGGGAAATTGTGTCTTCCTTTCAGCCCATTTAATTGGCTTCCGAGTGTGATATTCATCAAAACCTTGACTTTTAATGTAAACTTTATTATATGAGCTGGAGTTTGAGTTTGACACAGGGCACACTTGACTAACCCTCAGCGGTTGGGGGCTCTGGCATCTTCAGAGAAGCCTGGTCAATCATTGCTGACATTTTGCCGTAGAATATAAGGACCTGGTTGTGCAGGGTCACTCCTGCTGATGCTGTGCATGGAGAAAAGCCTTTAAGATCTTTTTGAACTGTATACATTTTTTGGCATTTGCACATTTATCTTTGATGAAATCTCATGATTTTCCAAATGATTGGACTGGACTAATTTCAAGTTTCCCCAAGTGTGGCATATGTGCCACTAGTAATATATTCTTTTAGGCAGTACACAGATGAACATTTTTATCTGGATTTTTGGATTATCTGGGTAATTGTAGATTATTTTATAATAAATCCATAAACATTGAAATAAAAATGTTCATCGGTGCACTACCTAAACGATTTCATATGGCTAGCACAAAGACCCACGATTTTATAGATATTCTAGCATAGAATGAGACTACGGTAGATATTTGAATAAAGGTTAATTTAAAGAAAATATTGAGTAAATCATAGTACTGCTGATACATAATGCACAGAAAATCATAGTACTGGCAATTCATGTGTGGAAAGTCTTGTGAAGTTCGATATGAATGGCTGAATTTGGGGAACGCTGCAATCTGTGAGCAAAGATTGGCTTTATACATCAGGTAGAATTGATAGGTGGCGTAAGGGGCGTCAGGAGTCCTTCTCAATCTAAAGGGCTTTCCCTCATCAGTCTGCCTGAGGAGATCCCCATCATCATGTTTGCATCCTAAACATCCCATCCTAAGGCTCTTGCCAAGGAAATATGTATTTAAACTGGGTGAAAACTTTGTCACAGAAAAATATACCAATATATCATTAATGGTTAGTTTAATCTGTTTATCAGACCCATTATTTCTTACTGCAACAGAGAGTAGGATCCTGAGTAAGAGGGACATGGGAGCGGCAAGTCCTTGTTGCTGGGATGGGGAAGGAAAAGTCATGAGCGTGGATTTCTAGTCTACCTATATGTTTGGGTAGGTGCCTCAAAAGGAGACCCTTTGCTTTCAGGACCTCACGCTATTGTCTCAGTTTTACACTCACCCAGATAGGTCTTCCTTTAAGAAACTATACTATACTAATCCAACCCGAGGGAACATACAAATTAGGGGAAGACTATTCACATGATAAATGGTGATTTTGTTTACCATGGGTTTCAATGCTGGGCTCTTTTGCATACAGAGCTTCTTTCACTCATTGTACATTGTTAGATCATAAGCACTTGAGAAAAAGACCAAAGTGGACAGCAAAACTTTAGACAAAAATGTTAGGACCAAATGTCTATGGAAGTTCATCTAAAATGAGGAGAGGGACTTCCCTGGTGGCACAGTGGTTAAGACTCTGTGCTCCCAATGCAGGGGACCCGGGTTTGATCCCTGGTCAGGGAACTAGATCCCACATGCATGCTGCAACTAAGAGTTCACATGCCGCAAGTAAGGAGCCCACGTGCCGCAATTAAGGAGCCCATGTGCCGCAACTAAGGAGCCCACCTGTCGCAACTAAGACCCGGCACAACCAAATACATAAATAAATATTAAAAAAAATAAAATGAGGAGAAAACATTTTGGAGAGTTAAGTGAAGAAGGTGGAGTTTACTTTTCAAGAGTTTAGTTTACTTGTGACATAGTCAGGAATTCATTGCATTAAATGACCCTTATGCTATAGGGATTTGATTTTCTTAAACCATATTTTTCCCTTTGTTTTCTCAATGCTTCCTAGACAACAAAATGACCTTTAGAAGCTTCCTTGCAGTCCTTTGCCTCTCAGGAGATGCTTTACTTCAGTCATTCCACTTGCGTCTTTGTAGGGTGTGTTTGGCCATAGAGATCCATACTCGCTTCTGTTGAAGTAGGTGCTCGTCCTATTTTTGGATCTGCTAACGGTCTTAATCTTTTAAAAAATTTCTTTAAAATGTATTCTTCACCCCTAGAGGTCTTTCTCAAACCTCAGAAATAACGTGACTACCCTGTCAATACAGGATACTTTAAATAGTAAAATTTCCATTGAAGTGGAGCCCAAGGACCAACAGAAACTCAGACGGCCTCTCAGCCCTCTGCTGCTAGAATGCTTCAACTTACTGAATAGCTCCAAGATTCAAACTCTTTCCCTCCCACTCTGACAGCTGTTGGGTATATGGATGTGAGATGGGTGGTGTAGTAAAGTGTACCATATACAGATTGAGAACTGAGAGTGGGAGGTACTCAAGGGACAGGAGCAGAAGAGAAGTGTACATGGTAAGGTAAAGAGAGATATTGGGGTATATGGAAATATGTATTTGAAGCCATGGAGCCCAGTAGAAACTATTTTCTCAGTGATGTGGTTTTTTTTTTATGTGTTCTTTTGAAATAGGTAAAGGTTATTAGCCACTTGCCTCTGTCTCTCCCAGCTCTTCTTAGTTTGTCATGTGGTTATATCAGGACTGCCACAGTACTGAGCCAATTTCATTAGAGTCAAGGTGTTTAGTAGTGTCCCTCTGCACCTCCTGAATACCCCTAAACAGCTTTGTGAAGCTTAGAATTAGGTCAGTCTTCATACCCAAGGATCTGGTTACACTGTCTGATAGTCCTGTCTGCTTTTCCTTTCCCCCAGATCAGAATCACAATCTGAACCTTGACTCAAGAGATGTTTCCACTGAGGGCCTAGGACCATCATTCTCCTTTGGATACTGTACTAGTCAGGGTTCTCCAGTGAACCTATAGGAAATATATATCATATATATGATACATACATATCATATATATATCCTGTTGGTTCATATATGCAATATTTGAAATGAACTAATAGGACCTGGTGTATCCTCACTACTATGAAGAATTGGCTCACACAATCATGGAGGCTGAGATGTCCCACGATCTGCCATCAGCAAGCTTGACGCCCAGGAATGCTGGTGGTGTAATTCCAGTCTGAGTCTGAAGGCCTGAGAGCCAGGGGCATCAATGGTATAAATCCCAGTCCAAGGGCAGAAGAAGACTGGTGTCCCAGCTCAGCAGGCAGGCAGGAGGCAAAAAGGGTAAATTCTTTCTTCCTAGACATTTTTGTTCTATTCAGGCCCTCAACAGATTGGATGATGTCCACCCACATTGAGGAGGGCAATTCAAATTCTAATCTCACCTGGAAACACCCTCACAGAGACACTCTGAAAAAATGTTTAGTCTGGGTACCCCTTGGCCCAGTCAAGTTGACACATAAAATTAACCATCACAGATTCTTTTCTCTCTGTCTTAAAGGTATATTCTCTGAACCTAGAATCTGAAGTTAGGTTCTATGCAGGGTCAAAATCTTTGAGAAGTGTGTTTCCCATCAACTGATGAATGGATAAAAAATAATGTATTATATATATATATATATATATATGAATATTATTTGAGCATAGAAAAGCATGATATATGCTACAACCTGGATGAACCCTGGAATATTAAGGAAAGACACCTGACACAAAAGGCCATGCATTGTGTGATCCCATTCATAGGAAATGTCTAGGAAACACAAATCTACAGAGACAGAAAGTAGGGCAGTATTTCTCAGGACCTGGGAGGAGGTAGGAGGTGGACAGTCACTGCTAATGGGTATGAGTTTCTTTTTAAGATGATAAAATGTTTTTGAATTAGCAGTGATGCTTGCACAATTTTGTGAATATACTAAAAAACACTGAAGAGTATACTTTAAAATGGTGACTTTTATGACAGTGAATTGTATCTCAACAGAGTTGTTTTAAAAGTATGTATATGGCCTATCTGTGAGATCTTAGGCAAGTCACTCAAGCTTTCTTCATCTTGGTTTCTTCCTCTGTCAAAGAAAGGAGAGAAGAATCCCTGACCTTTCTATCATGTGTGAGTAAGATGAAGATTAAATGGGAAAAAAGATATAAAGCATAAAATGCTTTATAAATTCTAAGTCTCATTTCTTTTATGCTTCTGATTCCTCTCCTACACTTATGGCCAAGTGTCTCTGCCACCTACCCCAGCAGAATCTAGGTGGTCTGAGTGTAGTTAGGGTTGGGGTCATAAGGTGAGAAAGGCCAAAACTTCATTCTCTTATCAGCCCCTGTATGTCACTGCTCCCCGGCCCTCAACATACACACACACGTTCCAGCTGAATAACATTCTCTCTGTTTCTCCTTTACGGGGTACAAAAAGTCCTGTTTCCTTCCTTCCTTCCTTCCCAGAGGGAGAATGCAAGCGATTGCATTAAGATACATGGCCAGCTTTTAAGAAACTTGATTTTAGGAGGAAAAAAATAAACACAGTCTACAGTTGAAAGCACAACAGGGTGACCAGCAAAGTGGGCTACGTGGCTAATCTCCCTTTTCTTCTTTTTTTAGTAAATGTATTTATTTTATTTATTTATTTTTGGCTGCGTTGGGTCTTCGTTGCTGCATGTGGGCTTTCTCTAGTTGCGGCGAGAGGGGGCTACTCTTGGTTGCGGTGCATGAGCTTCTCATTGTGGTGGCTTCTCTTGTTGTGGAGCGCCGGCTCTAGGCACACGGGCTTCAGTAGTTGTGGCTCGCAGGCTCTAGGGCGCAGGCTCAGTAGCTGTGGCGCATGGGCTTAGCTGCTCCGCTGCATGTGGGATCTTCCCAGACCAGGGCTCAAACCCGTGTCCCCTGCATTGGCAGGCGGATTCTTAACCACTGCGCCACCAGGGAAGCGCCTTCCTTTTCTTCTTAGAGCAGCACGTTTTTACACTGTTCAAGTTGTTTTAGATCACATAATGGGCAATAAACCCCCCCAAGTTGTCGTGTGCGGTTAATTCTGCCTTCCTGACTGAAGCCAGGAAGACTGGGGTGTGGGTGGAACCTGGCACTCCTAAAAGAAGCACAGTGAAATGTAGCTGAAGGATTTGTCTATAAATACGTATAGACACATGCAAACTTGTGCACATGTGTCTTCCCTTATTATATTTGATTGTGCCATTTGTGTATAACCCCTTGGGGTATAAATCAGTTTAACATTAATTAAAATGTATGAAGCCTCATAAAATGGTATTAAAATGCCAGGCTTCAGTTGCCACCCCTTTAGAAAAGGTCTATAAAAAAGGTAAATCTTGCCTTGCTCATCTTTTTCACCCTGTATCTTTTACATTCGTACATAGATATACACACAGAGTTCACAAACCTCTTTTCTGCAGGACTTTGTATGAGTCTCTCCAATAGCTCCCTGTTGCCATTGGGATCAACTCTGAGTGCCTCGGCCTGGTTTTTATGGCCTGCCATAAACTGGTCCTACCTTAGCGATCCAAACCTGTCTCCTTTTGCTCCCTAACAAAGATCTTCCACTTCAGGTCTGCATCCTCACTGCTTCCGGCTCACCTCATGTCTATTCTCCCCTCCTCAATCCCTATGGTCTATCCTTTCTACCCATTTTCAAGAAGTCCTTTTTTCCTTTGCCTCCATGAAGGCACTTGGGAACTACTTCATTCCATCGTAATCTCTGTCTTCTCTGAGCTCTTATGGGACCTACAGTCTCTGCCGAGTGTTCTCAACCATGTTATTGCAATACCAATGGTGAAACGTGTTTTAATTTGGTAATAATAATAATAACTTATTTGGGGATGGATTTTATATATATATGGATATACAGATATGTATATCTGTATATGTGTGTATCAAGTGGCTTAGTCCTATAATGGACATCCCTTTCAATCACTTTTATTCAAATGGATATGATTATCTTAAGCATGTATAGATTCATTCATACATTCATTCAGTAAATATTTATTGAGTCCCTACTCTATTCCAAGTATAGGGAACATTTTTCATTATATATGTTGTAGAGGGGAAGAAGGTTGAGAACGGCTTGCTTACACCACACAATTTGGCACCTAATTATATATTGTCTGATATTAGTCTCTGATTGTTTCTTGGGGTTAGGTTTTGCTTCCCCAACCCCAGCTGAAGCTTTTTGAAGTCGGTGAAGTCTATTTGAATCCTCTGCAGCTACCAGTACAGGAATGGGCATTCCATATGTAGATGCTTAATAGGTACTAGCAATTGGTTAAAATATTATTAGTGAGAGACTAAGATACTGGGAAAATTGAAGTGCACATGAGAAGCCAGAGAAGCTGGTATTTATACTGTCCAATTAAAATTATAAGCTATTAAGTTGTCATCACTCCAGCTTTTGTTTATTTCATTTTGTCTCCACCTGAAATTACATTAATTAATGAAAGAATTGTAAATCTCAATGTTCTAGGAGGTTTAATTACTTCTCTTTTTATGTATCTAAAATTTGCTAGTTTAAGAATTTAAAAATATATTTAGAAAATAGAATGTATGTAGGTGGAAGGGGGATTTTTTAATAAAATGTATAATTTTCTAGTAATTTGCCTTAAAATGCAAAGTAGAATCAGAGAATTTTAGAGCCGGAGGAACTTTAGCTAATATCTAGTCCAAATCACTTATTTTGTAAATGAGGAAACTGAGGTCCAGTGAGGGTAAGGACTTGCTCAAGGTCACACAGTCTGGGGACAAAATGAATGTTCTCAGTTATCTGGATGCACATGGATGGCTCTAGTACCCTGGATTTTATTTGTTAAGAAAGGCAGAAGCATAGAAAAATAGAATGAATACATGTCTATTACCTAGGAAATAACCTGCAAAATGACAAAGCTGACACACTCATCGACATGGTAAATTATAAGTGGCTTAAAGGAATTGCTAACCATTTTTCGGACCAAATGGCACAAAATGAGGAAAGATAATAAATAATCCTGAAATTACTGATGTGGTGATGATCTCCTGAAGAAGACAAAAGGCTAGATAGCTAGTTCCATGCTTCACACTTAATCATGGATTATTTCCTAAACTTCTGGCATGATTTCAGGATACATTGAACAAGGAAGTATCTTAAATAAGAAAGTAGGCCATTCTTACGGTTTTCAGCATAGGTCTGTTTCAATCCATTTCTTTTTGTACATCATCCCTCCCAAGCTTCAGTAGAAAAGTAATTTTGTCTTTACTATCTGGCTGATAATTATTTTCCTTTTTAATTATAGCCTAAGTTCTACATGTATACTGTACTCTACAATCTTGCTATTACAGTATTGACTGAAGAGTAGCTTTTGGTATAAAAAGGACTAGGATCGAACCTTATTTTAATTCTTTTTGGTTAATTGTGGTAAAATTACATCCTTCAAGAGAAAATGTGGTTACCAACAAAGTCTCCCTCTCGGTGCTTTGTGACCACCTAGAGGGGTGGGATAGGGAGGGTGGGAGGGAGTGAGACGCAAGAGGGAAGAGATGTGGGGATATATGTATATGTATAACTGATTCACTTTGTTATAAAGCAGAAACTAACACACCATTGTAAAGCAATTATACTCCAATAAAGATGTTGTTAAAAAAAAAAAGAAAAAGAAAAAAAAAAAAAGAAAGAGTCTCCCTCTGAGGTGAGTTTGCTCATCACAGAACCCTTTGGAGCTGGACTGGACCTGGACAGCATCCAGTGCAGCATTTCTGAGTGTCAAAGTGTGTTCCTTGGAATGTTACCTCTGGAATGTGACCAGTGAAAGAGGTTCCTTGATCAGTTGAGTTTTGGAAACACACAGCCCAGTCTGTTTCCTTCTTAGAGGTTCTCACTATGTGAGAACACTTTAAGTTTCTGGGAAGCAGTGCAGTAAAGAAACCTGCTTAACTCTAGCCAGTGTTACAGTCTTTTGTGCATAACATCTGCTAACATCTCAGCAAACAAAATTCTTGAGGTATACACTCGGAAAAAAAAAACGGTTTAGGCAATATTTTATTTACTGATTAGAAAACTGAGGATGTGCAAGGGAAAGTGACTTACTCAGGGTTGCTAGCTCCATAGTAGGAGAGCTGGGGCAGTACATCAATCAATCTTTTGTTGCTAAGTACAATATACTTTGGCACCTTTCAGTGGAGGGTATGATGCTGGGTAAGGGCAGGACAAAGAGCTACTGTATCCCTTTTGTTTCCCTTTTTATATACCATAGGCTTCTTTCTCATGGTGTCTTTCTCTAAACAGTTACAATGACATCCATCAATAATGTCATTTGGTCCTTTAACTTTTCTCATCAATGTTTTAGGCAATAAACTCTGATCTATACCTTTTGAGTATGTGATTTCTCTAGTTCTTCACATGACTAATCTTTATCTTCAGGTCTCAGCCTAAATACTACCTCTTTAGTGAGGCCTCCCCAACCACTCAATCTACGTTGCCCTTTCCCCTCCCACAGTCATTATTCTCTATCGCAGCACTGTCTTTCCTTTATGGAACTGCACAGTCTTAGGTATGTCAGCTGTTTTGCTCTCCATGTACCCTCGGCACAGAGCCTGGCCCACAGTAGAGAGTCGATAAATATTTATTGAATGAATGAATGAATAAAACAAGGAACTAAAACTGTCTCTGTTAAGTTTCCACCATATGATCAAAATGCCTCTCCACCTTCCTTGACGCTCTGGGTTCTTTAGAACATTTTTTTCATTGGAGGATCTGCTGGGTAATTTGTGGGATTCCTAACCCATCAATGTGACACGATTTCCCTGCGCATTCTACCCATGGACCCATACCTCTTCAGGTCAAATAACACCATTTATCTCCTTCACTCCAGTAAAGATGTGATTCAATATTCCCTAAAGAGAGCATTTGATGATTTCTAGAAGTTTAGTGGGGGAGACTTAGTAGAAACATTTGCCAGGAAGGTAACAGACCAATGTCATGTCTTTAGCACAGAAATGATATACTTTGATTGATGTGATAGATTAGATTCCTGTTCAAAAATATCTACTTCCTTCTCCCAAATCCATGGGATGAGTACACCTTCCCACCCATTGACTTTGAACTCAATCATGTGACTTGCTTTGGTCAGTGGGATATTAGCAGACATGATGTAAACAGAGACATGAAATATACATGTGTCTCTTGTGCCTCTTCCATCACATAAGAGCTGTACCTGCAGCCTGGGTCCCAGAATAAATAGTCGTAAGTGGAGCTGAACCTGTCCCCTTTAAGCAGCCAAGCCCAGCTGAACCTGCAGCTTGACACAGAACTGCTCATCTGAACTCAGTCTAGATCAGCCAACCACTGTCAATCTACAGGCTCATGAATGAGAAGAAATGGTTGTTCTTTAAAGCCGTTGAGTTTGTGGTGATTTTTGTTTAATTTTTTTTTCTTTTACTAGCAATATGTGACTGACGATTGACTTCTGGTCAATCTGTTAATTTTATCAAGGCATTTTAGGTATCTTTAAGTAACTTCATTATGGTCTCTTTAAGATAATGCTTGCTAATGCCGTTCCAGTCTAGGGAGAGATCCACTTTTGAAAGTTGTGATAAGTTACCTGGAAGCTTATTCATTCAGTTACTGCCGAAGATTGAGAGGTGTGATGGAGCTAAACTGATAGGACAAGAAATAAGAAGGTTGAATGAGGACAGGAGCCATAAAGAGGAAGAAACTGGCAAACTGGCAGCCGGTTGTTGAAGGGGAGAAACGCCTCTTGAGGATTTTTTTTCATTTTACTAATAGTATTTATTTATGTTAACTGAATTTTTATTGAGATAATTGTAAATTCAAATGTCATAAGAAATAATACAGAGTGATTTGATGTACTCTTTACCAGTTTCTTCCTGTGATAGATAATATCTTATAAAACTATAGTACAGTACCACAACCAGAATATTGATACAATTCAGCCATCTTATTCAGATTTCTCCAGTGTTACTTATACCTCTGTGTGTGTGTGTGTGTGTGTGTGTGTGTGTGTGTGTTCAGGTCTGTGCAATTTTATCACACGTGTAGGTTTGTGTGTCTACCACCACATGCAGATGCAAAACATTTCCATCACTACAAGGATTCTTCGTGTTGCCTTTTATAACCACAGCAACTCCTTCCTGTCCACCCTTCCTAACCCCTGGCAACCACTAATCTGTTCTCCATTTCTAAAATTTTGTCCTTTCAAAAACATTACATACAAGGAATTGAGGATTTTGATGAGTTGTTTTCTCTTTGATGTAAACCTCCTTCTCACCACAAAATCTCCAGTAAAACCTACACCATCCACTACTACTTTATAGAGGGGTTTTCTTTTGATGTGGTGTAGTTCTGACTCCTGCTTTGAGGTTGACATGGGGAGTACCAGAGGCTAACCAAAGGCTTGAGTTTTAACACCTACGTTCGAACTGCTGAAATGTTGAAGCCCTGGAATGGATCTACAAAAGGCAGGAAAGAGGACCACTCACAGGGAGAAAGTGGTTCTTCTAAAGCATAGTAACAACTTTGTAAGCTCTAGGTGCTCCCAGGTATTCCTTTTTTAATTCACTGCCTGCTCTCCCCAACTTGCTTTTTTCCGTTCTTTTACTCTCTCCTTTCTCTTTTCTTCCCAGATCTGTTAGTATTCGAGAGATACCATGAACGTTCCTCCTGCTGGTTCCTAAATCTTAACTACTGGTCTGTGTTGGTACCTGAAATTCTAAATTAGGGATTCATTCATCTGGATTCAGGTATCATTTGTTTTTAAATGCAAAGGATGGGTATACAGTGCATACTCAATAAACATTTGCTGAATGGATAAACATTTTAGTAGGAATTTGCTTATAAGAGAAGTGCATTGGAATAGACATTTTGATGGGGGTAGGATACAATGTAATTCTTTTATCTTGTTTTATTTATTTTTAGATTATGAAATATTTCAAACAGAAAAGTATAAAGGTCAATATACTGAACACCCATGACTCTAACCCAAAGTTAATAAATGCTAATGTCTTGCCTTTTTGTAAGAAATAAAGTGTTCTGGATGGAGTTGTTGTCCCCTTTGTACTCCAGCCTCCCTGATTATATTGCTCTCCCCTCTCTCCTCAGAGGTACCCTGTAGCCTGTAGTCTGTGTCTATGCTTCCCATGCATGTTAGTATATTGTGTGTGTGTGTGTGTGTGTGTTTTCACAGATAGTATACGATATTATTGTTTTTTGAACTTTGTATAAATGACTTCTGGTACACGTCATTCTGCACATTGCATTTTTCATTTAACGTTATGATTATATTTATCCACTTTGAAACATGCATGTCTAGATCAGTCATACCTTGTATTACACGGTATGACTATAACACAATTGATTCATTTCTCTTTTGATGAATACCTAGATTGTTTCTTAATACAGTGCTGTGTCAAACACCTTGAACATGCTCTTTCTTAATGTGTGCAAGAGTTTTTCTAAGATAAATGACTAGAAGTGGAACTACTGGGCATTGGGGAATGTGCATATTCCAATTGACTAGATATTGCCAAATTACTCTCCTATGTGATATCCCAAAATACAGGCAAACCTTGTAGATGATGCAGTTCGGTTCCAGACCACTGCAATAAGGTGAGCCACATGAATTTTTCGGTTTCCCAGTGCATATAAAAGTTATTAGTACACTATACTGTAGTCTATTAAGTATGCAATAGCATTGTCTAAAGAAATGATAATGGCCTATATGGGAAACGAATCTAAAACAGAGTGGATACATGTATATGTATAACAGATTCACTTTGCTGTACACCTGAAACTAGTACAACATTGTAAATCAACTATCCCCCAATATAAATTTAAAAAAAAGAAATGTACAAACCTTAACTTAAAAATACTTTTAAAATTAATTATTGCTAAAATGTGCTAACCGTCACCTGAACCTTCAGTGAGTCGTAATCTTTTGGCTGGTGGAGGGTCTTGTCTTGATGTTGACGCTGCTGACTGCTCAGGGTAGTACTGCTGAAGTTTCGGGGAGATGTGGCAATTTCTCAAAATAAGACAACAATGAAGTTTGCCGTGTCAATTGACTCGTCCTTTCCCAAATTTCTCTGTGGCATGCAATATTGTTTGATAGCATTTTACCCACAGTAGAATTCTTTCAGAATTGGAGTCAACCTTTTCAAAATCTGCCCCTGATTTATCAACTAAGTTTATGTAATATTCTAAATTCTTTGTTGTCATTTCAACACTCTTCACAGTATCTTCACCAAGAATAGATTCCATCTCAAAAAACCACTTGTGTTGCTCCTCTTCCACTAAGGTTTCATCATGAGATTTCAGCAATTCAGTCACATCTTCAGGCTCCACTTCTAATTCTAGTTCTCTTGCTATTTCTACCACACCTGCAGTGACTTCCTCCACTGAAGTCTTGAGTCCCTCAAAGTCATCCATGAGGGTTGGAATCAACTTCTTCCAAACTCCTGTGAATGTTGATATTTTGACCTCCTCCCATGAATCACAAATGTTCTTAATGGCATCTAGAATGGTGAAACCTTTCCAGAAGGTTTTCAGTTTAATTTGCTCAGATCCATCAGAGGAATCACTATCTATGGCAGATATAGCCTTATGAAATGTATTTCTTAAGTAATAAGACTTGAAAGTCAAAATTACTCCTTGATCCATGGGCTGCAGAATGATGTTGTGTTAGCAGGCATGAAAAAAGAAACCCATGAATCTCATTGTCTATCTCTATCAGAGCTCTTGGGTGACCAGGTGTATTGTCAATGAGCAGTAATATTTTGAAAGGAATTTTTTTCTGAGGAGTAGGTCTCAACAATGGGCTTAAAACATTCAGTTGTAAATAGATGTGCTGTCATCCAGGCTTTGTTGTTCCAAATATAGAGCACAGGCAGAATAGATGTAGCATAATTCTGAAGGGCCCTAGGATTTTCAGAATGGTAAATGAGCACTGGCTTCAACTTCAAGTTACCAGCTGCATTAGCCAACAAGAGAGTTGGCCTGTCCTTTGAAGCTTTGAAGCCAGGCATTGACATCTTCTCTCCAGCTAGGAAAGTCCTAGATGGCGTCTTGGAATATAAGGCAGTTTCGTGTATGCTGAAAATCTGTGTTTAGTGTAGCCATCTTCGTGGATTACCTTAGCTAGAGCTCCTGGATGACTTGCTGCAGCTTCTGTACCAGCACTCGCTGCTTCACCTTGCACTTTTATGTGATGGAGATGGCTTCTTTCCTTAAACCTCATAAGCCAACCTCTGCTGGCTTTAAACTTTTCTTCTGAAGCTTCCTCACTTCTCTCAGCCTTCACAGAACTGAAGAGAGTTCAGGCCTTGCTTTGGATTAGGCTTTGGCTCAGGGAATGTTGTGGCTGGTTTGGTCTTCTATCCAGACCATCAAAACTTTCTCCATATCAGCAATAAGGCTGTTTCGCTTCCTTATCACCTGTGTGTTCACTGAAGTAGCACTCTTATTTTCCTTCAAGAACTTCTCCTTTGCGTTCATACCTTGGCTAACTGTTTGGCTCAAGACACCTAGCTTTTGACCTATCTCAGCTTTCAACATCTCCCTCACTAAGCTTAAGCATTTCTAGTTTTTGATTTAAAGTGAGAAACGTGTGAGTCTTCCTTTCACTTGAACACTTAGAGGCCATTGTAGGTTATTAATCGGCCTAACTTCAATATTGTTGTGTCTCAGGGAATAGGGAGGCCCGAGGAGATGATTGAGATGGGGGAATGGCTGGTTGCTGGAGCAGTCAGAACACACACAACATTTATCAATTACATTTTCCATCTTATATGGATGTGGTTCATGGAGCCCCAAAACAATTACAATAGTGACATCGAAGATCACTGGTCACAGATCACCATAACAAATATAATAATAATGAAAACGTTTGAAATAATGTGAGAATTGTCAAAATGTGGCACAGACACAAAGTGAGCAAGTGCTATTGGAAAAACGGTGCTGATAGATTTGCTGGACACAGGGCTACCACAGACTTTCCACTTGTAGAAAATGCAGTATCAGTGAAGCACAATAAAGTGAAACACAGTGAAATGAGCTATGTTTGTATATGAAATTCCACCAGTGTATGAAATTCCTCTTTTCTCTATTTTCTTGACAGTATTTGGTATTGTCAGACTTTGCCTTTTTTCTAGTAGTGGAAATGGTACCTTACTGTTTTAATTTGTATTATCTTGATAACTGTTGAGGTTGAATGTATTTTCGTATGTGTATTGGGCATTTGAATTCCCTCTTCTGTAAAATGCCAGTTCAAGTCTTTTGCTCATTTTCCTATTGTGTTGTTTTTCTTACAGATTTTCAAAAACTCATTATATATTCTGGATCTCTATCTTTTGCCAGTTATATGCTTTGTAAATCCAGTCTGCGGTTTGTTTTTTTGATGTGTTTATGATGTATTTTGTATATAGAAGTTTTACAGTTTCATGTAGTGAAGGCTATCCATCTTTTATTCATAGCTTGCATGTTTGAGCTTTGTTTAAAGAAGGCTGAGCACACTGAATACCTGAGGGAACAGAGGACTAGAAGGGCAGATGATAGAGGGTGGAAACAGATATCGCCTTCATTCTTGTTTTTCTCTTCTTTCTTCTTCTATTATTTCTCCATTTTTTCCTTATCCTGAAATCGATGCCTTTAACAAACAAGTTAGGCAGCTTTTTTGCTTTGATTTGTTCATTTTTGTATCTAGGTATCTTTGGCTCTTTTTTGCTGGGCTGCTTTCTTCAAACTTTTCCATCTACTTGGTACCACCAGTAAATGCCAGTGGAGAAGATTGCTTTGTGCTCAAGAATAAAAAATGAATAAGTACACCTCGTGACTGAAATAATTGTGCCGAATGAATTACCTCATATAATGAAAAGTAACAAGCAAGAGATCTCATCTGGCGCATCTCTATTGTTTTTAGGGAAAGGAAGACTTTTTATACAATCATTTTCTAAACTTCTATTGCTTTAAATCACTACTGCATTACCACAATGCCATGTCCATAAACCCCCTCACAATCTAATCAAAATCATTGTAACCTGGCTTGGGGATCAGGGAAGAACTAAGAAAACTGAAGGGCAATGTTGCGTCAAGCTTTCCCTGGCTCCCCCTAATGCTTCCTCTCTGCCCACACCCTCTACTATACACTGCAGCTTGAATTATTTAGTTGCTCAAATCAATCCATTTTTCTCTGTTTGGTGGTTGTACAATAAAAGAAAGATTTACTGCAGCAAGTGAATAATAAAAAACGAATTAGCTGAAAACAAACAAAAAGCTGCTTACGTGGCAATCCTCTGTGTTAATCAAAACCTTGACGACAGGTCGGAGGATCGATATTTGACTACAAGATGAAAAGAAGCAAAGCTTCCATTGAGGGTCAGAGAAGAGGGAGATCTGGGGAGAGACAAAAAAGACCGAAGGGCCGGGCTCATCAGAAGTGGCCCATGGCAAAATTTCATCCAATTCTCCAGTCGACCTCTTAGGGAGGCCTCCTGTGTTTGAGAAATGACAGTGTTTTTTATGCACATATCAAAGTTCAGCTTGATTGTCTCATCTGGGGAAGAAAGCCATCTGTCAGTATTCTCCAAATAATCTACATAATTGACTTTCAAACAAGCCTCAAAGAAACGGGCATTTATCACCCCAATTGTGGCAGGCGGAGTGTGTGTCACTGCCATTTTATCACGATAATGGTAAATGGCACCTGAGTTTCTTCTCTGCTGCCTTCTCCCAGATTTCTTTCTCCTTGTACAAACAGCTACATTCCCCTTAGAGACCAAATTCAGGAAAAGGTTTCCTGGGCCTAGAGCAGTGGGAAATTTTGCTTGCCTTGTGACAGTCCCCGGAATCAGCCACCAGCTACCTGCCACTCTTTGCTCTGTTCCTAGAAACTCGATTCAGGGGTAGTGAGTAGGAGGGCATCACTAAGAAACTCTGTACCAGAGATGGACCCCTGAGAAGGTCTATTCTCTGAGCCCAGATCTCCTTGTTTGAAGTTCCCTTTGGGTACCGATGGTGGGACAGGGGAGGAACACCCTCAGAACTAGCTTGGCCTTAGCTTCTAGCCCAAGCTAACTGGGCTAAATGGCCTCCAGTACACAAACAGAATATCTTAAGGGATGGTGTGCTTGTTCCCATAGACCCAGGGTGGGACTGGGGTGGTGTCAAGATTATCATGAGGTTCTTTGGGAATTCCCTGGTGGTCCAGTGGTTAGGACTCTGAGCTTCCATTGCTGGGGACCTGGTTTTGATCCCTGGTTGGGGAACTAAGATCCCACAAGCCATGTGGCCAAAAAATAAATAAATAAAATGAGTTTCTTTCTTCTACAACTGAATACTGTAACTCATATCTGTAGGAAATTGCTACTCCACAAAGTATATATCAAAAACTTTATCCATTCATCTGTCGATGGACATTGTGGCACATATATACAATGGAATATTACTCAGCCATAAAAAGAAACGAAATTGAGCTATTTGTAGTGAGGTGAATGGATCTAGTCTGTAATACAGAGTGAAGTAAGTCAGAAAGAGAAAAACAAATACTGTATGCTAACACATATATATGGAATCTAAAAAAAAATGGTACTGATGAACCTAGTTGTAGGGCAGGAGTGAAGAGGTAGACATAGAAAATGGACTTGAGGACATAGGGTGGGAGGGCGAAGCTGGGGCAAAGTGAGAGTAGCATCGACATATATACACTACCGAATGTAAGATAGTTGGCTGGTGGGAACCAGCAGCATAGCACAGGGAGATCAGCTCGGTGCTTTGTGATGACCTAGAGGGGTGGGATAGGGAGGGTGGGAGGGAGACGCAAGAGGGAGGGGATATGGGGACATGTGTATGCATATGGCTGATTCTCTTTGTTGTGCAACAGAAACTAACACAGTATTGTGAAGCAATTATACTCCAATACAGATCTATTTTAAAAAAAACCAACCTTTGTTCTCAGATCTTGCCTCAAATTCACGATCCAGGACAACTCTGCCTTTAAGTGTAGTCTTTTGTCGTCTTCAAGGCAAAGGCCACTCTTGGCTTTACCTTTCCAGACTCTTTGAAATGTGTCTCTTAACCAGGCTAGCTTGAGACGTCCCCATCTTTCCTGCGTGTCCTCTGAGACCGAAGACCTCACACTGCCCGGTATTTAGCAGAGAGGACCACAAAGCAAATCGCTAAACTAGGGTTAAGTTGAAACTTTCTCCCCCAGAGGACTGTAACCACAGCAGAAATGGAAGTGTGTTTGGATTTCTAAAGAATGTTTGAAAATGTGTTTGCCTGTCAGTAGTCCCATTTCCCCACGGACAGTAAGTTACTCAGTAATCCATTAAGGGGGTGGTAGAAATTGAGGCAGAAGGCTCTTGTTAAAAATCCACTGAGGGCAAAAATATAAATGAAAAGAGCAGTCACATATCTGAGAATGATTCTCCTTTCTTGTGATCTTGAACCAGTTTTGACCTCTAGCTAGCATGTGCATATTTAAGCATCTGTACACGACAGCTCTACAATCTTCTACCTACCCAGAATTTCATATAATCGTAACTATTTCGCAGTGTTGGAAGAAGGAAATATTTAAGGCTTGAGTCACTGGATGTAAGACATCCTTTTTGTCCCTACCCAGTTAACTCCAATATTGAACTGTCTTTTCTGCTCTGTTTTCTCTCTGATGCGCACAGCATGTGGCGTTCTGTGTTCTGATTAAAGAGTGGAAAACAACAGCAGCATCTGTGCTGAATGGGGCAGGGAAAATCCAACTGGTGCAACCAGTTATGATGGGCAGTGTTATTCAATGACCTAGTAAGGCAATAAAGGTAGAACAAAACCTGACGCAGGGAGGCAAGTACACTTGTTTCATTTGGCATGAATGTCTCTCCCCAGTGGCTTTCATCCGTGTACTACAGGACAGTGGTGTCCTTGGAGCCTTCCCTGTTGCCCAGGGAAATTGTGATCACCATGTAAATTGCATGTATGTCACAACTGAGGAATCAGACCTTGAGAGTGATGTGTGCTGTGTGAGAGTAGAGCCAAGGACCACCTGCTTGAGGAAGACATAATAGACATAGTATGTCAGGCCACATCAAGGAAAGATCATGTGTGTCCTGGAACGTCTGAGAATTTTTCTTGTGGAGCAAACAGTTTGACTTAAATGATTTAGGGCTGAAGGGCAGTGAAATGAATACATAACTTTGGATATTTTTATAAACACAGTGAGATAGTGAAACACTGCCACGGGGATTGTTTTGTATTTATTGCTCACTTGTTTAATGTTGTTTTGAGCCTTTTAATCCCTTCGAGTGTGCTGTCCCCAGTACTAGTATGTCTGCCCAGATGCAAAAGAGTAAATACTGTGCAATTCCCTGCAAGTGAAGTTCCAGGACGGGCAAAACTAATCTATACTGATAGAAGAATTTACAACACTGATTGTCCCTGAGTGTCCACGTACATGGAAATGACTAGAAAGAGGCAAGGGGGACTTTTTGGGGTGATGTGGTATTCTATATCTTGTTTTGAGTAATGGTTACAGGGGTGTATACATTTGTCAAAATATCGAACTGAAAACTTAAAATCTGTGTATTTTATTGTATGTGAATTCTGTGTCTACAAAAACAGAAAAATGCAGAAAAGAAGTATTTCCAGATCACAAGAGCACTGAGAAGCACCGATGTTCTGGCTAATTCAAAGTTCAGCTACTTTGGTTTGGGGCCATTTGTCATGGGTTTGTCAGGGGTTCCATGAAAAATTTCCTTTACATATAAACTCACTTCAGCAAAACCAAACAAAAGGTCAGCTCCCTTCATATTTTGTGGCATAATTTTATTTTTTGTTTTAAGTGATATATTTCCCCAAATCAGAGCTATTCAGTCTTAAATGTCATCCCATGTGGAATTTATTCCTTCTGCAAAACTTTCCTTCTGGCGCTTCTCAGCAAGGATATGGTGCCCTTGAGATCTCGGGCTTCTCTCTTTGTTGATTGTCTTTCCCACCAGAAGGTGTACCTGGAAGCTGGGCCTGTGTCTGATTTATTGCTGAATCCCAGCACCCAGCACAGGGCCTGGCCCACAGGGTGAGAAACTAAGGCAACACTCATGAAATAACGTGATCATTATACAAAGGGAAACCTGTGTGTTTAAATAAAAAAATAATTGATTCAGGGGATGGTGTGCACTTTCTGAGAGCTCACAAAAAAGACATCTGGGTAGGTGACTCCTTACGTGGTGTAATTTGCTGTAGCTCTTAAGATGCTACATCTTACCCCCTGTATTACTCTTTTTTTTTTTTAATATCCCTTCCGTCTTTTTTTTTTTTTTTTTTTTTTGGCCACGCCACACGGCATGCGGGATCTTAGTTCCCCCACCAGGGATTGAACCCGTGCCCCCTGCAGTGGAAGCGCAGAGCGTTAACCGCTGGATGTCAGGGAAGCCCTCCCCTGTGTTACTCTTATTACCCTATTGCCCATCCCTCCAACCTGCCTTGGACCTCTCTATCATGAGTAAAATTAGATTAGACAACAGAAGTGGGGACACCACTTTTTCCAGAAGGCTCTAGAAGAAGTGCATCTATGCTAGTTTCCTGTAGACTCCTTTAGTCCCTTTCCATTACTATGCCAATATGGGTTAGCATTAAAATTGAGTTAGCTGATACATGGAGAGCAGACAGTATGAACTATAGGAAGTGAAGACAGTTCTAGTTTTTACACATTTCCGCTCAGTGGCTTGGAGTAGTGGGGTGTTAAGGTGTTAGGCTAGAGACCACAGGCCAAGGGAAAAATTGGGCTTCCTAGGGTGGTGGAGGTGATGGTAAAGACACTTCAATTGTATGATAGTGAAGGATCCCTTTTTGAATGTTTGCAAAAGGCAAATTTCAGACAAAGAAAAGACTTATTACCTCAAAAGGTGTGGTGCAGGCTGCTAAGAATATAGTTTTTAGGAAGGCTCAAAGCCATGGATAGAGACCCCTGCTGAGTTAATGAGGCACATTTGAATACTTGAAGAGTCTCACACATCTCTACCCGCGAGGTTAACTGGTTACAGGTTGAAGGAAACAACCAAGTTCTACCATACATCCTCCAGGTTCTTCTACTATACATCCTCAGGCTCTGAGTACAATAAATACTTGCTGTGTAGCTGAGTTGGTGAATGTAGAAGTGTTTTCTAATGGTAAGAAATGTCGGTAAAAAAGCAAGGCTGCTGATCACTGGAGCAGCCTCTCTATGGAAACCTAAGACCATGAAGGATAGTTTGCTCTTTAAGGCTATTATGAACTTATCCTCCTCATGAGTGTCCCAGCTCTCAGCTCCATAAAACCTGCAATAACTGCTGTTTTATGACTTACACCTGGTCATAACACAAAAGATTGATTGCGGCTCCCATCCTACAAGGGAGGAAGATGGCACTTTCAGATATATGGCCTCCCAATAGATTTTTCTTGAGATGAGCTAAAATTCTGTCTTCAAGATTCACACAAGCAAATGTGATCTGTGCCCAAGTCAGTAAATAACATACCCAGTTTTTCAAGCTTACACTCTGAGCCTTTTGAGTTTGTGGTATCCTTATTAGAGCTAATAATATGTTAGAGATGAACTATGTTTTTACAAAAAGAAATTTAGATCAAAGTCTTTTAGGCAAAAAAGTATGGCCCCTCTCTCTGTATTCTTCCATTTTCTAATCTCCTCTCCCCACTCTTCACCCAGTTGAGGAAAATTTCTCTTAAATCAGCTTGATATTCTCAAGACTAGCATAAGCTGTTGACAGTTTTATGCTACTAATAAAGATTAAAAAATAAACTCTGTAACTTTCTGTATTCCGAAATCCATTACAAAAAAAAATCCTTCTTGTGTGGGAAATGTTAAATGCTGCTTTGTCAGAGGGTGCTGGAAATATGATGGGAAAGAACGACTTCCATATATCTAAATGGCATTCGAAAGAACAAAAATCAGGGGCTATTAATGTAGCTAGATCTTGGGATTCAGGTAATATGCCCTGTAATTCATTCTGACTGACAGTTGTGAGGAGAAATCAGAGTAAGGCTGGCCAAAATACCATCGCTTGAAAAAAATCAGCAATAGGACCTCAAAACTAATCCCTCACATATCAACCTCATCTCTCCAAGGGGACTCTTTTCCAGCTAAATGCTGAATTTAATTCTATACATCACATTTCTTTGGAGAGATTTAGTACTTTAATTATATTTTTTATGTGTCACAGAACTGTAAACATAAATTACATTTTTGTTTTCTTTATCTTTAAAGGAGAGCTTAGAAAAATAATGATTGAAGGTGTATGTGATTTTTCTTTGAGTCTTTGTTGCGTGTGTGGAGGGGACAATAGTTCTCTGTATTTGTGGCTGAGGAACCCTCTGGCCATACTTCCAGGCCATCTCAGGAAGACTGGAAAGTCCAAAAGCCAATCAATCACCTATCTGTTTTGCCTACAGAGATGATGATTGTTTTAACATTTTCTTCTTCCTGAAATGCTTTGAACTAAGCTTTCATTTCTATACAGTATAGATGTTATAGCTGCATCATGGGCCAGACGAAAATCATTGGAATATTTTTTTAATTTTAAAAATATTTTAATTGGAATATTGTGACTCAGACCCAGAAAAATCCTTTTGACATAAATGTTGAAATCAGTGGTAATGTATAATATAGGCAGAGTTAATAATCTAACAGAACTGTCTGGGCATTCCTTTGCATATCAATGAAACCAAGCAGGACCCTGTGGGGCCCTCCCCAATACAAAAGCCTTTCTAAGTCCCTTATTTCTTATTTGTAAGAAAAAGATTTCAGCCTCCTAGACCTTCCCTGAGTTCCAAAGGGCAGATTCAAGCAGTTACTAATTAGAGTGAGGGAATGCAGAAACAAAGGAAAAGCACTGAAGAAACAATACTGCAGCAATGGGGCAGGGTCCTGGTTCCTCCTCAAGGGATATACATAACAATCTGGTATATATCTCTGAGTTCTTCTACAGGAGCTAAGATCCCGACCCAGCTGGAGGCTGGTAACTTCAGGCTGAGCACAGGCACATGGACCCCAGACGGATTGGCACTAGAAGGCTGATGGTTGAGATTCCTGGAACATCACCCTGTTACCTCCCCACCAACCAATCAGGGGAAGGTCGCACATCCTGCAGCCCACCCCCCAAATTTTGCCTATAAAAACTCTTCCCTGAAAACCATCAGGGAGTTCAGGCTTTCTCAGTATGAGCTGCCCATTCTCCTTGTATGGCCCTGCAATAAACCTTTCTCTGCTCCAAACTCCAACTCTTCAGTTTGTTTGGCCTCACTGTACATCAGGCACATGAACTTGGGTTCGGCAACATCAGTACTGCATGGAGTGGAGTGAGATATTTAAAAACCAGTTGGTCTTAAAAGAAATCTTCTTGGGACTTCCCTGGCAGTTCAGTGATTAAGTCTCCATGCTTCCGTGGCAGGGGGCGTGAGTTCGATCCCTCGTTGGGGAACAAAGATCCCACATGAGGCAGGCTGTGCCCCCCCCCAAATCTTCCTATTGTATCATGTCAACAGTTGTTTGTAATTGAGAAGTTTTCTGGAAAGCTGTGTTACTCAAACACCAACCTCTTCCTAGCCTTCATCTAGCTTGCCAACAATGCTTAATGTAATGGGTCACATCTGTCAAGGAGGATTATAAATTGTACCTGTGATGCCCTGTAATTAGTAACTCCCAAAGGACTCCAGCTGCTTTTTCCCTGAGCATTTGCCTTGGTAACATCTTATAGAAAATATAACTCAGAACCAACAGTATTTAGGTCCAAAAACACTGCCTGTAGTGAAATAGAAGCATTTTCTTCTAATCGAAAAATCCCTCTTTTCTTGTTGCTCTCACCGAGTTTACCAGAGGGTCTTTCAACCAGAGACCCGTGTGGAATGTGCTTCAGCTTGTTGAAGAGAGAGATTTGGTTGTTGACTTGGTTTCAGAGCAAAATTCACCCTTGAATCGTGTGAAAAGTAAATATGTCTGTTTTCTTTGTGTTAGGGCGATTTGAGGATGAATGTGAGTCTGTGATTGGAGACTTCACACTGGGAAGTTGACCTTTTGCTTGCAAAGGAGCTTTGCTATTTCGTTGGCTCATGGGTACCTCTGCAAATGCTGGCATGCTGGGTTGTTTGCAGATCAGAATTCATTACTTGCTGAAACCTAAGGTGCAGTATGGAAAATGTAGGTTTTGAAAAGAATTTTTACTAGTTTGAGAATCAGTACACCCTTTCCTGGATTTATTTTGGTGAATTTCTGGTGAAAAATCATTACCCCATAAATGGCTATATACTAACAATAAACTAAAATCAGACCCTTGCCTCATACCATTCAATAAAAACTTGCTAGATGGTTTAAAAATTAAAATGTGAAAATAAAACTATAAAATAACGAAAAGAAAATATAGGTATTTATTGTATTTATATATTCTTGTAGTAACATATCTTTCTAAGCATAGCAGCAAAGTCATAAAATCGGGAAGGTACACACCGAGAAACTGAGTTAATGCTACAAAAACAAACATATTAAGTGCCATTTATAGGTTAAAAATCCATAATAAACAAAAATGAAAGGAAAATAAAAAATGGGAAAATATTTGCAGCAGATATTAAGTATAATTGGTTTGTTTAAACAGTTCTTATAAGTTAATTTTAAAAAGATGAAAACATAAATAGGGAAATGGACAAAGGACATAAAAGGTAATTCACAAAGGAAGAAACAGAAAAAGGCCAATAAATAAATGAAGAAATATTGACCTTCATTAGTGATCAAACAGTTACAAACTTAAATCCATCCATCACATTGGCAAATTCAAAAAGTTGGTAATAACTTGTGTTGACAAAGATTTGAGGAAATTGAACTTGCATATACTGAAGTCAGAATGTAAATAGGTAAATATCTTTATGGGGCAACGTGACAATGTGTATCTAAATCCACAAATTATGCAATTCTACTTGTAGGAATTTACCTTTAGGAAATAATTAGAGATGTGTGGAAAGCAATAATTATAAAAATGTTTACTGTTTTTAATGGCAGAAAATTATAGGAAAAAGACAGTAGGAGATTGGTTAAATAAGTTATGTACGCTCATAGCTTGAGATATTATGAAGTCGTATAAAATCATGTTGTAATAGAACATTTACTGACCTGGAAAAGCAACCACAATATGTGCTGTGTTTAAAGAAATGAAAGCAATTTATAAAACAGTAAATACAGTACTACACATACACACACACACACACACACACACACACACACACACACACACAGAGATTGAGACACAGACATAGGGTGTTATAGAGAAAGACTTAAGACAAGAAGTAAATGCTCCTAGCACAGGGAGATCAGCTCCGTGCCTTGTGACCACCTAGAGGAGTGGGATAGGGAGGGTGGGAGGGAGACGCAAGAGGGAGGGGATATGGGGATAGATGTACATATATAGCTGATTCACTTTGTAATACAGCAGAAACTAACAGAACATTGTAAAGCAAGTATACTCCAATAAAGATGTTAAAAAATAAATAAATCTTAAAAAGCTTATTGCCATTTCCAACAAAACAAAGCAAAACCAAAAAAAACAAAACAAAAAAGAAGTAAATCCTCCAAGTAAATAACTCTTTTTATCTTGGGGTGATGAGATTACATGCATTTTTCTTCCCTTTCTTTCGAGATGTATTACTTTTGAAATTAGGAATTAGAAACAATAAAGTTATTTAAGCAAAGAAATAAATGCTATAAAAAGACACACCACCCCAGTCACGGGGAAGTATTATCCACGACCAGCTTTCAGGAAAATGGTTACATAGGCCAAGATTGCCTTTAGAGTCCCACTGCCTTTTTTGTGCATCCTTCTTTCTTTAAGTCATCATGTCCTACCAACTTCCCAAGTCTTCAGTGTTTTCATTCATTCGGGTATTCATTCATCCATTCAACAGCCATTTGTTCTGTTCATACCACATGCCAGGCTCAGTAATTTTCCCTGACTTACGCTCTATATGGTAAACAATTTCCTAGTTGTATCTTATCTGAATTTGCTTATCAGTCTTGGAGCCTTTCTCTCAGACCTTGTTAAGCGACTGACTAGGAAATCTTTTTAACAAGTTCTCTCTGAGTTAAATAGGTGATGTTAGTATGAAACTTGAACTTTAAGGAGGACGTTAAATGCCTTAACTCAAATAGTGAGTAATGTGAAAATTGCAGACAATTCTGCGTGGATAGGCTTTTGCCAGATGACACCACTCTCCTGCCCACACATATTCTAACTGGACAGCATGCTTCCAACTGTGTTCCCTCTACAAGGTCTGGGCTCCCTACTTTAGCATCAGTCCCCTGGCCTGATGTTCCATTGTCAAGAGTGCCTCTAGGTATTAGTAATGCATATCAATTCTTCTAATTTCTTTGTCCTGATCTCCCTCCTGTGGCTTTCCTCGTTCTTGCCATCTGCCCTGCTCTGCCTTGTGGCATTTACATCTTCTATTCCACCACCTGCCCTTTTGATTCTAGCTTCCACACTTGTTCTGATCCAAACATTCACTCTAAATTTCCTCAATACCAGCATAAATTTTCTATCACTGCTGTAACAAATTCCCACAAATTTAGTGGCTTAAAACAATACAAATTGATATCTTATAGTTCTGGAGGTCCAAAGTCCAAAATGAGTTTCACTGGGCTAAAATCAAGATGTGGGTAAGCCTGCATTTTTTTTCCTGGAGACTCTCGGGAAAAATCTGTTTCCTTGCCTTTTTCAGCTTCTAGAGGCCACTTTCATGCCTTGGCTTGTGGCCCTGTTCTACTATCTTCACAGCCAGCAACATTGCATCTATTTGACCATTCTTCTGTAGTCACATCTCCCTCTGACCATAGCTGGAAAAGGTTCTCCACTGTTAAGGACCTGTGAATTGAACTTTAGCCCCCCAAAATATATATCTACATCCTAATTCCCAGAACCTATGAATGTTACATTGTTTGGAAAAAGGTTCTTTGAAGATATAATTACAGATCTTGAGACAAAATTTACCCTGGATTATCTGGCTGGGCTCTAAATCTAATGACAAGTGTCTTTAGAAGAGAAAGGCGGAGGGAAATTTGACATAGACGGAGAGAAGAGACAGAGAAGAGGAGGAGGCCGTGTGATTACAGAGGCGGAGATTGGAGTGACGCAGCTACAGGTCGAGGGACACCTGGACCCACCAGAAGCTGGACAAGGCAAGGAAGGAGTCTCCCCAGAGCCTCCAGAAGCAGTGTGTCCCACCTGACACTTTTTTTTTTTTTTTTTTGCAGTACACGGGCCTCTCACTGCCGTGGCCTCTCCCGTTGTGGAGCACAGGCTCCGGAAGCGCAGGCCCAGCGGCCATGGCTCACGTGCCCAGCCGCTCCGTGGCATGTGGGATCTTCCCGGACCGGGGCACGAACCCGTGTCCCCTGCATTGGCAGGCGGACTCTCAACCACTGTGCCACCAGGGAAGCCCTCCCACCTGACACTTTGATTTCAGATTTCTAGCCTCCAGAGCTGTAAGAGAATAAATCCTTGTTGTTTCAAGCCACCCAGTTTGTGGTAATTTGTTACAGAAGCCACAGGAAACTAATACAGGACCCATTACACAGAGTCCTCCAGGATCATCCAGGATCACCTCCCCATCTCAAATTCCTTAACCTTAATCACATCTGCGAAATCCCTTTTTCCAGGTAAGATAATATACTCACAGGTTCTAGGGATTAGCACATGGACACCTTTGGGGGGGCATTATTCTGCTAACCACAGTAGGGATGAGACTGTTCACCCCTAAAACCATTTTTGCCCATGCAAAGAGCCACCTCACAGGCTACTTTTTGTATTTGGCTTTCATTCTGACTTAATTGTCTAGGATCTGTCTCTGTGGAATAATAGAAAACACATAAATGTGGAGTCAGGCAGACCTATGTTTAAACCCTGGCTCTGTATTTATTCTCTGTGTATCCTTGGGCGAATTATTCAAGCTCTATGACTTTGTTTCCTCATTTGTAAAATGTGAGTAGTCATGCACATATCACAGAGTCATTGTGAAGGTTAAAGGAGGTAGCATATGTAATATGCTTGCCACATATACGGCATTCAATGAATGTTGCTTGTTTTTTTCTTTTTTGGCTATCATCCTATAATCTGTGAACCTGTGGCAATCTATGGTCTTGAAGGAGATGGTCTGGTAGAGAAGATATTTGTATAGGAGCTGTCTAATTTTCCTTCAAATCCCACTGTAGGTATAGTTTCTAATCTGATAATAAGGTTCCCCCATTTTATTTTGGACTGTAATTCTACCTACACAACACTAAAGGTGTTGGGTGGAAAGGAAAACATCCTACCAGACTGGTTACTGGGAATAACTCAGCTATAATAACAAATAAACGAATATTTCTTGTGTACCTACGATGCATGAAGTGTTGTTATAGTCACTAGGGAAGGAGATTGACACAACACTTAAGCTCCTGGAGTGGGGAAGACTGACAGGTAACTAGGTGATTCTAATGTAGTGTGATTGGTGTCAAGATGAGAACAAACACAGAGGGACTTAGGGATCACAGAGCAGGGAATAAAGGCTCCCTGGAGTAAGTGCTGTCTAACATGAGATCTGAAGGGTAAATAGAAGTTAATTATGTAGAGTCTCTCTTACCCTTCACAGAAAAGAAGGGGAGAAGAATAAAAAAGGAAATCTTGTTTCAATAAATTCAGTTGACTTAAACATTAATATTAATAAAACAAATTTGGTCATATAAATATAGCCATTCTTGTTTATTTAAAAAAATTTTTAGATATAGTTGCACTACTGTGATAAGAATAAATGGTCCATTGATAGACTTCTTTCAGGTCACTTGGAGAAAAAAAGGGCTTTTATTACATTTTGTGCACACGAGCCCAGTGGGCCGGCTGGTGGTTAGGGAACATACAAATACTATACGGAAGGTGCCCTTGAATATAAACTCTGACTTAGAGAAGAGGGTGGCTGTGTTGTGGTCATGGTATGATGCTGGGTAGGTGATGGTGCCAAATGTTTGGAAGACATAGTTTATGGTTTATAGGAATAATAATCGCAGCAAAAAATATTGGGCTGCCCAAAAACCTCGTTCAGGCTTTTCTGTAAGATGGTACCAAAATCCCAAACGAACTTTGTGGCCAACCCAATATGTTGTGAATTCATTACGAGCTAGGTACTGTTCTAAGCACTTTTTGTATATTAACTCATTAATCTTTTCAATGATGCATGAGGTAGGTAATACTATTATCTTTATTTTAGAGATAGGAAAAGTAAGATACAGAGGTTAAATAACATGGTCTAAAGTTAGTCAGCAAATGACAGAGCTGGAATCTGAGTAAAGACAGTTTGACTTGAAAGCCTGTGCTCTTAATCTCTCTCTATAGTAAGTACTGCCCCTTTGGGGAAAAAGGGACCTTGTGGGAATGTATGGAAATGACATATAAAAAGGGAAAACAGAAGCAAAAGTCCAGAACTTCCCTGGTGGCGCAGTGGTTAAGAATCTACCTGCCAATGCAGGGAACACAGGGTCGAGCCCTGGTCCAGGAAGATCCCACATGCCACGGAGCAACTAAGCCCATGCGCCACAACTACTGAGCCTGCGCTCTAGAGCCCGCAAGCCACAACTACTGAGCCCGTGTGCAGCAACTACTGATGCCCGCACATCTAGAGCCCATGCTCTGCAACAAGAGAAGCCACCACAATGAGAAGCCAGCACACTGCAACGAAGAGTAGCCCCTGCTCGCTGCAAGTAGAGAAAGCACACACACAGCAACGAAGACCCAACGCAGCCCCCAAAATTAATTAATTAATTAATTAATTAATTTTAAAAAAAGAAGCAAATGTCCATATGACCATATGAACATATATCTAAGTGCCAAGAGGTTGGTTGAATGAGTAGTTACTGAACCTGGGGTTGGGACGGAGTGGGGGTTACTTGATCAGGAAGATTTATAGAAAATCTTAAGTAGTGTTTTGTTAAGAGAGGAATGCACAGTTGACCCCTGAACACATGGGTTTGAACTGTGCAGGTCCACTTATACACAGATTTTTTTCACTAAATACATTCTACACTACTATATGAACCGCAGATATGGAGAGCTGACTGTAAAATTATTCTGGATTTTCGACTGTGTGGAGGGTTGAGGCACACAACTCCCATGTTGTTCAAGGTCAACTGTATCTCATGTAGCAGACAATTCCCTTGGCTTCCAGGCATCGCACCTGGTTTTCTTCCTATCTCTCTGGCTGCTCCAGTTCCTTCTGCTGGTTCTTCCTTCTCTCCCCAGCTTCTTCTTTTTTTTTTAATAGATCTTTATCGGAGTATAATTGCTTCATAATACTGTGTTAGTTTCTGTTGCGCAACAAAGTGAATCAGTCATGTGCATACACATGTCCCCATATCCCCTCCTTCTTGAGCTTCCCTTCCATCCTCCCTATCCCACCCCTCTAGGTCATTGCAAAGGACTGAGCTGATCTCCCTGTGCTACGCTGCTTCTTCCCACCAGCCAACTATTTTACATTCTGTAGTGTATATATGTCGATGCTACTCTCACTTCGCCCCAGCTTCGCTCGCCCTCCCACCCCATGTCCTCAAGTGCATTTTCTATGTCTTCCTCTTTATTCCTGCCCTGCAACTAGGTTCATCAGTACCATTTTTTCTTTAGATTCCATATATATGCATTAGCATATGGTATTTGTTTTTCTCTTTCTGACTTACTTCACTCTGTGTGACAGACTCTAAGTCCATCCACCTCACTACAAATAACTCAATTTCGTTTCTTTTTATGGCTGAGTAATATTCCATTGTATATATGTGCCACATCTTCTTTATCCATTCATCTGTCGATGGATATTTAAGTTGGTTCCATGTCCTGGCTATTGTAAATAGTGCTGCAATGAACATTGTGGTACATGACTCTTTTTGAATCATGGTTTTCTCAGGGTATATGCCCAGTAGTGGGATTGCTGGGTCATATGGTAGTTCTAGTAGTTCTATGGTAGTTTTAGTTTTTTAAGGAACCTCCATACTGTTCTCCATAGTGGCTGTATCAATTTACATTCCCACCAACAGTGCAGGAGGGTTCCCTTTTCTCCACACCCTTTCCAGCATTTATTGTTTCTAGATTTTTTGATAGTGACCATTCTGACTGGCATGAGGTGATACCTCATTGTAGTTTTGATTTGAATCTCTCTAATAATTAGTGATGTTGAGCATCTTTTCATGTGCCTCTTGGCCAGCTGTATGTCTTCCTTGGTGAAATGTCTATTTAGGTCTTCCACCCATTTTTTTGATATTGAGCTCCATGAGCTATTCGTATATTTTGGAGATTAATCCTTTGTCTGTTGTTTCATTTGCAAATATTTTCTCCCATTCTGAGGGTTGTCTTTTCATCTTGTTTATGGTTTCCTTTGCTGTGCAAAAGCTTTTAAGTTTAATTAAGTCCCATTTGTTTATATTTGTTTTTAGATCTGTTACTCTAGGAGGTGGGTCAAAAAAGATCTTGCTGTGGTTTATGTCAAAGAGTGTTTTTCCTATGTTTTCCTCTAAGTGTTTTATAGTGTCTGATTTAAATTTAAGTCTTTAATCCATTTGGAGTTTATTTTTGTGTATGGTGTTAGATGGTGTTCTAATTTCATTCTTTTACATGTAGCTGTCCAGTTTTCCCAGCACCACTTATTGAAGAGGCTGTCTTTACTCCATCGTATGTTCTTGCCTCCTTTGTCATAAATTAGGTGCACATATGTGCGTGGGTTTATCTCTGGGCATTCTATCTTGTACCATTGATCTATATTTCTGTTTTTGTGTCAGTACCATACTGTCTTGATGACTGTAGCTTTGTGGTATAGTTTGAAGTCTGGGAGCCTGATTCCTCCAACTCCATTTTTCTTTCTCAAGATTGCTTTGGCTATTCGGGGTCTTTTGTGTTTCGATACAAACTGTAAAATTTTTTGTTCTAATTCTGTGAAGAATGCCATTGGTGGTTTGATAGGGATTGCATTGAATCTGTAGATTGCTTTGGGTAGTATAGTCATTTTCACAATAGTGATTCTTCCAGTCCAAGAACATGGTATATTTCTCCATCTGTTTATGTCTTGTTTTATTTCTTTCATCCGTGTTTTATAGTTTTCTGAGTACAAGTCTTTTGCCTCCTTAGGCAGGTTTTTTCCGAGGTATTTTATTCTTTTTTTTCAATGGTAAATGGGAGTGTTTCCTTAATTTCTCCTTCTGATTTTTCATCATTAGTGTATAGGAATGCAAGAGATTTCTGTGCATTAATTTTGTATCCTGCAACCTTACCAAATTCATTGATTAGTTCTAGTAGTTTTCTGGTGGCATCTTTAGGATTTTCTATGTATAGTATCAGGTCATCGGCAAACAGTGAAAGTTTTACTTCTTCTTTTCTAATTTGTATTCCTTTTATTTCTTTTTCTTCTCTGATTGCCGTGGCTAGGACTTCCAAAACTATGTTGAATAAGAGTGGTGAGAGTGGGCATTCTTGTCTTGTCCTTGATCTTAGTGGAAATGCTTTCAGTTTTTCACCATTGAGTATGATGCTTGCTGTGGGTTTGTCATATATGGCCTTTATTATGTTGATGTAGCTTCCCTCTATGCCCAGTTTCTGGAGAGTCTTTTTTTATCATAAATAGGTGTTGAATTTTGTCAAAAGCTTTTTCTGCATCTATTGAGATGATCATATGGTTTTTATTCCTTAATTTGTTAATGTGGTGTATCATATTGATTGACTTGTGTATATTGAAGAATCCTTGCATCCCTGGGATAAATCCCACTTGATCGTGGTGTATGATCCTTTTAATGTGCTCTTGGATTCTGTTTGCAAGTATTTTGTTCAGGATTTTTGCATCTATGTTCATCAGTGATATGGTCTATAATTTTCTTTTATTGTGATCTCTTTTTCTGGTTTTGGTATCAGGGTGATGGTGGCTTTGTAGGATGAATTTTCTCCCCAACTTCTTAATGTCCGAATCCTCCACTGCTTCTCACTTCTGTCCACAGTCACTCCCTCAGTGTTAGCATCCTGTCTTGTGGCTTCAAATACCATGAACATGCGGTTGAATCCGAAATTTATATCTACAGTCCAGATTTATCTTCTCAACTCCAGATCTGTATATCCAACTGCCTCTTTGTACCTCCTCTTGTATATCTAATAAGAATCTGAAATGTAACAGAGCTGAACTGCTGATATTTTCCTCACAATCTGATCCTCCCATTATGTGGCCCATTTTAGCGGATGGCTATTCATTCTTCCGGTTGCTCAGGCCCAAAACCTTGGCATCATCTTTGACTCTTTCCTTTTTGTCATCCCACCACCTCAGTCTAAAAGCCATCTTAGTAGTTTATCCTTCAAAATATAGTTACAGTCTAACCACTTTTTACTATCTTTACTGCAATCACAACTGCTTGGATAGTTGCAATGGCCTCTTAACTAGTCTCCTGATTCCACCCTTAACCCTCTGACCCACAGCAGCCTGAAAGGTCCTGGTAAAGCCTAAGTCAGATCATGTCACTTTTCTTATCAAGACCTTCCAATGGCTCCTCATCTCACTTGAAGCTAAAAGGAATGTCTGTACAATGGCCTGTGGCCTTGCCCTAGTGGTTTTTAATCATTATTACACATTAGAATCACCTGGAAAATTAAAAAAAATAAAGCCCCAATATCTGGACCCTGCCCTTAAATAAATTGAAGCCATATTTCCAGGGGGGGGATAGTATGTGGTGTGGTCTAGGTATCTGCAGTTTTTAAAAGTTCCCCAGGTGATTCTGAGGCTCAGGGAGAGCTGAGAATCTCTAACCTCCTTACCTCTTGATCTTATCTTCCGCTCCTCACTATCTGACTTATTCTATTCCAGTCTCATTGGTCTCGTTGCTGGAAGAAGCCAGGCGCACTCTTCCTGGGGTCTTTGCACTAGCTGTTTTCTCTGCCCAGTGTGTCTGTCCCTAGTTCCCAGCATGGCTCACTCCCTCACCTTCTTTAGGTCTTTGCTCAAGTGCTATCTTCTCAGTGAGGCCTTCTCTGGTCTTCCATTTACTGATAAAACACATCCATGTATTCTGCTTTATATTCTATCTATAGCACTTGTCATCATCTTACATAACACTGTTTTATTTATTGCATATCTCCCTCAGCTAGAATGTAAGCTCTGTAAGGGCAGTGATTCTGATCTGTTTTGTTTACTGCTGTATCCTCAGTGCCTGGTGCATAGTAGGCATTCAATAAATAAATTGTCGAACAAATTGATTCTTTAATAAAACAACGCACAATAAAATGAAGTTAAGCTTCTTTCTCAAGTTAACCAGGCATTCCTAAGCTTTTCTCATTCATGAACCTTTTTGTCAGTCTGGTAAAGCTTCTGGAACTTTTCTCAAAATAATGTTTTTAAATGAATACAATAAGACCCATAGAATGTAAAAGAAGACCATTTATTCTGAAATACAATTAGAATAATTATTTTAAAATTGTAATATAGTAATAGTATATATGCCTCCATATTAAGGTATTCCATCAGGGGTTGGTAAGCTTTTTCTATAAAGGGCTAGGTAATAGACACTTTAGACTTTGTGGACCATATAATCTGTTGAAACACCTCAACTCTGCCATCTGTAGTGGGAAAGCATCCACAGACAATATGTATATGAATTAACGTGGCTGTCTTCCAGTTAATATTTTATTGACAAAAGCAGAGAGTAGGCATAGTTTGCCAAATTATAAGATCTACTGATGGGTCTAATAATTATCATAATTTTGAAGTAGCAACAAGCATAAATGGTATTTTGAGATATCTGTAACACCTGTAATGTGATATGAAAATATCTGTGATTTTTTTTATTGGTGACAAACTCACAGTTACTGCTAATATTAACTGAGATTTGTACATTCATAGTTGAAGGAAATGCTATATTATAGTTAGACGTTAGTGAAAGTGCAATTTAATTTTCTCCCATCCAAATTCACAGGACTTCTTAATTCTCTTCATGGACCCCAGTATAAGAACCCCTGAGCTAGGAGTGTTGAGCAACAGTCAAAATGCACCCGTTAACAATGGAATAAACAACTGGAGGTGAAGGACAACGCCTTCTGAGTTGCGTAAGCTTGGAATAGACACAGATCCTGGTCACACAGAGCTTTGAGGTGGTGATGTGAGGGTGATGGCAAGAACTGATCTCCAGAATATCCCACAGCCCCTAGTAAAGAGTGTTAGGAGCAGCTACTAAAAGGAAACAAGTCTAGAAGGACGCAAAGAGGGCTGACCACAATTCTTTTGAGCACAGAAAAGGAATGAGACGCCTGGGATCTTCCAGCAATCTTAAAATTCTGAGAAAGTTGCACAAACTTATTGCATTGCCAAGATTGGAAGGCTTCAATGAGGCTGGCTGTGTTGTACACATATACACAATGAAAAGGAATATTGGTCAGAGAAGCAGTGGAAGGCCCGTAACCTTGGCCAGAAAATGGTTGATATCTTTTCTGTGATTCACACATTACCCAAAAGCCTCCAGTTTCTTAGAATTGCTAATAAAAACTCCAAATATCGCAGCAATAACTTTCAAACACCTTCATTTTCACTAATGCTGCCTCATATGCAATTCTGCTTTATAGTGCATTCCAGTGTAATTGTAGCTACTGCATTGATTGGCTCAGAGAATCTATGTGGATTTCTAACCAGATCCGAGTAAGAGCTTTTTCAGGACCCAGAAACTTTAAAATGGTAGTTAAGAGAAAAAGAAATAAGCCTGGTATTTTGAATTTATGGCAATAATAGAAAAATTGCTAGGTATTTTTGATGAAGGAGTTTGAAGTAAATGTAACACTGCATATATTGACTTCATATTTCAGTGCACATCCAGATTTATTGATTAGAGAAGGACTGACTCAAGCCAAGATTGATTTGATAGAAATCACAGCCTGCTTATTTATCATGTGGAGAAAATTTACACATCTACCTAGGCATAGGAGTATTACTTTATCGACTCTGAATTAAGTCTTGGCTGGATGTCAAGTTTTCACCTGAAGCCTGTAGACCCCTTTCAGGACAATTTTTGTTTGCATTTGAGCAAAAAGTATGAAAAGAATTTTTTTTTTTAGTTTAAATGCCCAGAAGTACTTCGAAAAATCAAAATATGGTAAAATCTTGTTAACGGGTGTTTGTGATGATACTAAGATTGTTGGCTGAATGAAGTTTTTTAAATATACTATTTGTAAAGAAAACAAATGAAGAATAATGTTAAGACAAAATTTCAAGCACTTTAGAAATACTCATTTATAAATAAATATTAGTGTGCCAATTAGAAGTCTCCACTTAATAAGGCAGGATGTTAAAGCAAGTAGTCTAAGAATAACCATTCAAAGGTGGCTAAGTAAATTTACTTAGACGTACTCGGTTAGATTAGCAGTAACTTAGCTAACATATAGGAAGCACTTAGAATAGGCCAGGATTATGCTACATACTTTCACTGATGATTTTTAAAACCTTTAGAACAGGTCTATTAAGTAGGTATTGGTATATTCTCTTTTTACATTTGAGAAAACAGATTCAGAGAGGCTCAGTGACTTGCCAGAGGTCTCAAGCTAATACATTCCTGACTCCAGAGTCTGTGTTCTTAACTGTTTCACTCTACTGCCCCTTGCTTGAAAGCAAAAACCTTTAAGTTAAAATATTATGCTAAAAGATAGATATATACTTATGTATAACTGAATCACTTTGCTGTACGCCTGAAACTAACACAACATCGTAAATCAACTATACTTCAATTTTTTAAAAAGGACCAGGAAAAAGTATTATTCAATTCAGCTATTTTCTTAACTGTGAACAGACTCATCCAGATGTTTTGAGTCATAGGCATTTTACCCTAAATTTGATGGGTCCTCCAGTTTGGGGTGTTCTTGAGTGAATAATTCCTCCCTTGGAGTAAGGAGTAGGTAGGGGATTAGGGGAGAGAAGGACTATATCAAAAATATTTACCTGAAAATCCACATTTTTTTGTCTTTCAGGAATTAATCACTCTGGGCACTGGTTCCTAACTAAAACTAAGTGGTATTCGATTTTGGAAGACAAGGCGTTAACCCAGTTTGTTACTGGTTATTTCCCTTCGGCACAACTGCATTACAAGGGAAATAGCTGCTCGTAAGTGTTAAGGGCCTTATTACTGTTCAAATGCCCTTTTCTTTTTTCCAAATGCCCTTTTAATACTTTTTATGCTGGCAAAGGTACATTACAAATGAAATACAGGGGAGGAATAATTCAAACTCCTCGGATGGTGGCATTTTGTAAACCTCGAAGCCACAGTACAAATCTCTCTCAAGCCTCTGGAAATCCATCTTCGTAGCGTAGAGTAGGTGGGAAGGAGCTTGCAAATCCTTTTCAATCTGACAGCTCAAAAACCTAACTTGTTTTCTGATGCCTCCGCCGTGATATGTTGCTGGTGGTGTGTTTTTCACTTCGGAAGCGAAGGACTCTTGCTAGAATCTGGGGGTCCAAGCAGCTGGCCTTCATGTTAAATTCTGGGCAGGAGAGACAAAGGAAAGAGCAGAATAAATTATATGTCAGGCCTCTTCTGGTGTTTTGTATGAAAAGTATTTGATGATAAGCATTATGGTTTAGGAGTTCCTGTGCCTTTAAACACAATATCCTCTTTGCAAATTCTCAAAATGTATCTTGCTTGCTCTCTGTACAAATCCATTTGCTCCAGTCAGTCAATCCTTTTCTTAACCCTTCCTCTTCAAGGAAGTCTATCTCCATACAATTTGAGGTGACAAATAACCTGTCTGCCCCCAAATGTTACTCTTATCCTTCCAGTGAGCCTGAAATTTCTACCATAGTGTTCTATTTATTCGATTATTTTTTCCACTTATATCTGTCTATCCATCTATTCATCCCTCCATCCCTCCATCCGTCAATCTATCCCCCAAATGTTTATTGTCTGCTCTGTGCTAGGCACTCTGCTGGGTTCTGGAAATTGTTTGGTGATTAAAGCAGATGTGGTTTCTGCCCTTGGTGTCCAGCCTATTGGGAGAGATAAACAGTAAGGGAAGGAAGTAATTGACTTCAAATTGTGCCAAGTGCTATGATGACTCTGAATGCAGCAGGGAACAATGATAGAAAATACCAGGAAGGGAACTAATTAGTGTGCTCAGGTGTCAGTTCAATTGAGACTGAAGCCATTCCCGTAGAGGGAACTCGGTTTAAAATATAAATACATTATGTAGCAGGAGTAATGCACTAAACTCACTAGCGTGATCATATTAACAGAGGATAAGACTCTGAGGGTGTGGGTCTCAGAACAGTTTCTCTGGGTGGTGTGTGGGTCAGGGAGAGGAAAAGTAAAGTAACTGAAATTCCTTCTATGTGCGAGGCTCTGGACCAGACGCTAGTGTTTGAAAGGTTATTCTCTTTTCATTCTCATTGCAACACTAAGAGATAGGTATCAAATCCATTACAAGGATGGGAAAACAGGTTCTGAGAGGCTAAGCAGCCTGACCAAGGTCACAAGGTTAGTTGTTGGCCTAGCCTAGGGGTAGGAAGGTTGAGGTGTTGTAGGGAGATTGGGTCAAATCTCAGGCTCACCAAAAGAGTAACAGAAGCAGAAAGAAGGGAGAAGGGATATAGTGTCACTGACCGAAGATAAATTAAAAGACCTGGTCCTGTCTTTGAATTGCTTACAATTCAGCTGAATAAAGATGGAGAACTCTTGAGAAGGGACAGGAGAATATAATAAGCAACACTGATAAAGTCCAAACTGGTGTATTATTCCTGAAGAAGATAAACAAGGAGCATCAATGGGAGGAGTCAAGATACTTAGAAAGGGTGACTGGGAAGAGTTAGACACAAAACAGTGATGACTGAACTCTCTAGAAGGTCAACAGACCCATTAAGATCATTGAGTTATGAATCACTGAAGGCTCTATGGGTCCGGGCAACATCCCAGCTGTGGGTACTGTTTCAGGTCAAAATACAGGATACCAATTGTTGTCCCCAGCTCCACTTCCCATCACTAAAATGTGACAGTGATTAAATGCAGAATGCAAATATTACAGTACGTAAGTACAAACTTAAAACAATAATAGCCTCTTGTCAGACAATATGGAAAGGCGAAGTTGCATGGAATTTGTTATTATACGTGCAAATGCAGCAATATTTACAATGGGTTGACACAGTGCCGCATAACCCAGGACGAGGCAAGGCAAGGATTATGGAAAGCAGGACTGGAAAATTGTGAGCACAGAACACTGCCTTTTAAGGAATCACAAAGGAAGGCCCAGAGAGGAAGAGTTTCAAGGTCAGTGCTCCTCGGACATTTCTAAATAGCCCTTGTGCTCCAACTTTCATGAATCAAGGCAAAGGCCAAGGCCAAATTATCAGGTTACTGAAGTTGGCTTTTGGACTGAGGTCCCCAACCTCAATTCTGATTTCTTACTTATACTTCTTTGATGGCTCATTCTTCTACCAACGCTAGGCTCTGTGGGGCCAGAAACCATGACTCTGTTCTGCTCACCACCGTATTTCTAGTGTCTAACTGTGCCTGTCACATGGTTGCATGCTAGATAAATATTTGGTATTTGAATGAATAGTTGGTGCTCATGGCTCTCCTCTCTTACTGAGGAAATACCCCTAGGCTGTCTGCATCTCTCCTTGCCTAATTATTTTCACGAAAACATCCTTATTCTATATTTTATTCCCTCAGGGACTTTCAAAAGACAGACGATTTTAACCAGTAAGATTAGTTGTTTCAGGCACAGCATTAATCCGGGTCCAACCAGACAAAAGACAACCGCTCTGAGCGGTTAAAACAGAGGTGATGATATGCAGGGAACTGGTTACACAGATGATGAGGTACATATAAGGACAGTTTTATCTCCCAGATGAAGAGTATGTGGAAAGCAGCTCTCCTAAAACATAATTCTATATATGCTCGCACGATCTAAGGGATGGGAAGAATCTTAAACTTCATTCAACTCAGGCTCATCAGACAGCTTTTAGGTTACAGATGTCAACTGCCTGCCCCAATATCCCTTCTCCTCTTTCTCTTTAGATCCAAAATGCTAATTTTCAGATGGATACCTTTCTACCTGGAATGAAAGATCCTACTCTCCTGCCTTCTTTGCATCTAGCCAAGGCCATGAGACTAACTTTTAGGCAGTGATACGGAAGCAGTGGTTTCATCTGGGACTTCTAGGCATGTTTCTAAAAGGGAGTTGGCACATTTAAGAGGGGCCCCTTTTTGTTCTTCTGCATTTCCTCCTTCTTCAGGCTGACACGGAGGATGTGGTGGTTGGAACTCCAAGGAACCAGGAGGAATCCTTAAGGGTGGAAGACAAGTGATAGGATGATGCAATGGAAGGATAGGAACCTAGGTGTGTGAGGACACCATGGAGTCACCCTGAAGCTTTGCACAGCCTTCCTCCAAACCTCTTTCATATAAAAGAGAAATATACCTCTCTATATTATTTAAGCCATTATCTTATTTTCTGATATATAGTTTTTGCTTTCTTTGTGTTATGTGCAACTGAATAGAATCTGAACTGATCCAGCTATATTGTCTCTATTGCATCTGGGACAAATGGCTTGGATACTTCGGTGGTGGGGAATTGACTAACCCTTGAGGTAGCCTATCTATCATGGGACAGCTATTAATAATGAGAAATTTATGGAGTGCAGATTTCTGTTTATGTAGAGTTCTCCCATAGGTCCTAGAATGATTTTGGGGTTCACAACCTTCTCATCCTTTTTCCATGTGTCACGTGTTTGAAGATGTGTTCCTGTTCCTTTGAGGTGGCTCATCGAGGCTAAATGTCCCTTGTTCTCTCAACTCCTCCTCCTAAGACATGGCTTCTTCATTTCAACAAGCTTAGGCTAGCTTCCTGTGTAAGTTCGCTCAACAAACACTTAAGGGAAAGTGCTCCAGGCTATAAAATTTAGCTGTGTTGCCTGCAGCCCTATTTATTTAACAGATTCCATTGAATTAAAGAAAAGATACTTTTGGCTCGCTCTATGCCAAATGAACATGCTTCAGTTTACATAATGGACCTCACTATTTCGGGTGGGCTAAAATCTGGGTTAAAACAAACATGATCATTTAATCCTCTACTATATTATAATCAGTGTGTGCAGCAAGAGACGTAAAGTTTTAATTCATTATTAACCACACTGTACACAAACTAGCTTCTCCTTTTACATAGTAAGAGGCAACGTTCCCAGAGTCATTAGCTGTTGCCTTATCTGCTTAAACAAAGCTCCCTTCCTACATGTTTTCTGTAGAGGTAGCCCATCCAGGCGGTCGGGCACTTATCTCCCGGACTGTCCGCTTAGCACCTGTCAATCACTTCTAACGGAAACATACTCTAGTAGTCTACTGAGAAACCACTTTGCATATGCATTAAAAGAACTTTAGTCTTTCAAAATGTGTGTCTAAGAGTTATGCTTCTCCCCCTATCACTCCACTAGAACAACACTGACAAAAGTCCCTGACTCTACCTGTCAAATTCAGTAAACTAGCATGTTTCCTCTCAGCTGACACGTCTCTGTGGTATTTGACACTGATGACTAATCCAGTTAGAAAATTAGTTCCTCCCTTGGTTGCTGACACCACATCCCTACTGGTTCTTCTTCTCTATGGCTGTTCCTCAGTCTCCCCTATTAGGTCCTCTTCCTCTAATCACCTTTTTCTTTTCTTTTTTTTTCTTTTTTTTGGCTGCGTTGGGTCTTCGTTGCTGCGCCCAGGCTTTCTCTAGTTGCAGAGAGTGTAGGCTACTCTTCGCTGCGGTGCGCAGGCTTCTCATTGCGGTGGCTTCTCTTTTTGCGGAGCACGGGCTCTAGGCCGTGGGCTTCAGTAGTTGTGGCACACATAGAGGGAACAAGGGAGTAGAGCCTGGGCAGCAGGACGGGAAGGGCTTCAGGCCAAAGTTGTCTTCCGTAGGGTCTTGGGGCGAGACAATTGACCTCACTGAGTTTCAGTCATACCTGTAGGTAAGTGGTTTCCAGGTGGGGAAGGGAAAAGCTTTTGGTAATCCCAACCTTTGATTCCCCTATAACTTGTACTGAAATTAAAAGGGCCTACTGACTGAACCACAGGACTGACTGATCCGCAGGACTGGTAAACAGGATGAGTAGCTGCAGGATATAATCAATGGCAATTAGTTTGGAACAGAAGCCAAAAGGTCCAATTTTCATAGAAAGCTCAGCCACGAAAATTATAAGCAAATTGAGAGAGTAAAATAATTATTCTTAAAATATTTTTGCAAACTCAGTTTGGTTAAGCATCTTTTCATTGCTGTCATTTTTATCTTCTCCTCCCCAAATTTCTTTAATCATTTTTTTTAACTTCAGGTTTTAAACTAAGCATTCCTTTTAGGAATAAACTCATATTCAGTACATGAAAGGCATTGGGACAGCAAATTTCTTTAATCTCAACATTCTATTGGTATCTGTTACTTGACCAAAGTGATGTATTCCAACGCTGTTGACTATAAGACAAATCCTGTTTTACTGTTGCGTCACATTAGAACACTGAAGATGTGTTCTCATGTGTACCACCCCATTGCCAAATAGAACGTGTTACAAATACTGAGAGAGGTAGGTACCAAGAAGACATTTCTTAGATGGCACTGATGCCATGATTATTTGAGGGCAGGGTGGGGGGTATTTTGTTTGGAGTCTCCCTTCTGCCATAGGTCCACTGATCCTCTCAGCCTTCTTCAGGAAACGGATTTATCCTAAGCCTGGGGGACTTCCTGAGCCTACATCTTCACTCTTTCTATGGGTCAAAATAGTATCTAGAAAGTACAGTGTGATGCTATATCTCACCACTAAGTACTATTTTTTAACACAAGGTACTCCAGCATGGAAATCCCTTAGATACTTCAAAAAGTAAATTAAATAAACTTTTTAAATCAGTTATCTAAATTAGAACTCAGGCAAAGTGAATTTGTTTGAAACAAGGAATCATTTTAGTTAAAGCTCAGGTTTCTATCGCCTCCTTCTTAACAACATTGTCAAAATGCTTTCATGTGGCTTATGGTTTAATTTATAAACTAATTAGAAAAAAAAAGCCAAATACTTAGTCCTAAATAGCTACTGATTTATTATTGAGGCAACCGAGGCCATGCAGTCTTTATAAATTGATAAAAGGCAGGACTGAGAATTTCTTTCATGTGTTTCAGTTTCTAAATGTCATATTTGTTATCTGTAGACAAGCTACATAACCTTTGGGTTGTTATATTTAAAATAATAATTTATCATTGCCCTGTTTCCTTATGGCATTATGTGAATTTATGAATTGATGATTAGAAAATGCTTTGAGATTCATGGATGAATCTGGCTTTTTAAAGGTGCCTCACAGGCATTCAATGATATAACTAGTTTATGAATTCTGAATTTTCATATCCTTTCTCTGAATTATTTTGTCCCCTTCTCATACATTTATAAGAATTTAAGACCTGCCAGGTTGGGTCATATCAGTATTCTCTATAGCCTAAGACTGTACTTTCAACTGTGGCAGTAAGAGAAATTTTGTGGGAAGATGGATATATTTGCTTTTCATGACATCAGCCTTCAAAGTTTAGGAGCAAGTCCTACTAATCTTAACTGTTCCCCAATTCATTAAGGATCTGTCTTCCATAAATTTACCTTAACATCATTATTAAGTATTTTTCAGTTGGACTACTCTGCTTTTCTATGTGCTGATAAACAACTGGCTTTACTAATCTTCATCCATTGAATTGCCTGATTTACTGACAGAATAAGTTGGATGTTTTGGTATTTTACGGAAGCAGTCAAAGGCGCAGACCAAATAAGAAAACTGAATATAGAAAATGCTTGTTGACAGTTAGGCCTGAGGGCACTGCCAGGCTCCCCTGGTATTCGACAAGATCTCTTTTCAGGGAAACCAAAGGGCATGACAAGACCAATTGTCAGATCAGGTCAGCATCAAACATTAGCAACCATGGAAAAATGGAGGGACTGGTGGCAGACCTGGGTCAGGAGCCAAGTGTCAGGTGGTATCAGACATATATGTGGGTATAAATGACCTCTGACCTTCTTGTCACGTGTGAACTGGTTGGTCATTGATTTCAAGATAATAGTTAAGATTGGAAACTCCTCTGGCCAGGGCCATGGGCTTCCAGATGATTCAGTTACTGACAGAATCACTTATTTAATTTGGAGGACAAGAGAAGGAGGGGATATTTATAGAAGTATAGAATCCCAAACTAGCAAGGAAATGGGCCTGCTCTAATCCTTACTGACCAGGCTTCACCTGGTGTATTAGAATCCTTTTTGGACACCATCCTTTAAAGAGATATAATCAGGGGCTTCCCTGGTGGCGCAGTGGTTGAGAATCTGCCTGCCAATGCAGGGCACACACCCGTGCGCCACAACTACTGAGCTTGTGCTCTAGAGCCTGAGAGCCACAACTACTGAAGCCTGCGTGCCTAGAGCCCATGCTCTGCAGCAAGAGAAGCCACTGCAGTGAGAAGCCTGCGCACCGAAAAGAAGAGTAGCTCCCGCTCACCACAGCTAGAGAAAGCCCGTGCACATCAATGAAGACCCAACCCAGCCATAAATAAATAAATAAATAGATTTAAAAAAAAACACTTAAAAAAAAAGAGATATAATCAGACTGGAGTCCTTTCAGAAGAGGATTGCTAGTGCGATGAACGGACTCCAAGCATGACGTATGGAACCCAGGATGTTTAATTAGGAGTGAAAAAAAGTTTAGAGAGGGCTGCTTTATCCACAAGGGATTAGATTTGTGGTGTGGCTACTTATGACAAATCTAGGAACAGATTATAGCTGAACACAGGGAAACATCTTCTATCAGTTGGAGCTGCTCTAGCAAGAAAAAGGCAACCTTGATGGTGTTTCCTCTTATTCTAGGTCTTCAGGTACATAGATGCAGGCTGAACAATGGGCAGGAAGAGGGAGAAGTGATCCCTGAAGTGCATGAATGCTTGGAGCCAGTCACTTGTTTGTACAGTACTGGATCTCTATGACTAGTTAGTGAAGATTAAACAAAAAATTGAAAGTACTGATATAGGTTTCCAGCTTTTAATTTTTTTTAACCAAGTAAGGCCTGATAAGATTTTTGGAATAACACTGTTCCGGCAATGGATAGCACTTTTCTTCTCTTCCTGAGTCTGACACCCATTGGAAATTGGAGCCAGGCTGCTTGAGTCTGAATATAGACCTGTGGCACTTACTTGCTGAATAACCTTAGTAAAATTCCTTAAACTTTCTGTGTGTCAGTTTCCTCATCTGTAAAATGGGATAATAATACTTTACTCAAGTGTAAAGCATGTGAACAGTTCCTTGTTCATAATAAGTGTTCTGTAAGTTTTAGCAATTAGCTCTTAATTGAGGTATAGATACAGGAGTTAGCTGGAAGATAAAATATAACTGCTAGCACAGATAAAGCAGAAATGGAGATTGGGGCTTTCGATCTGCAGCCAAGTGGCTGTGGTAGTACTTCAGCCCTGCTCAACTTATCCACCTGGCCATTATTCTAGTTGGACAATGGTTTGGTGCAGAACGTGAACATCCATGGACAAGATGGCTCCAGAAAGTGAGAAACTCAGAAGGGGCCAAGTTGAAGATGCTCAGCTCCTTCTTTCAAACTTATTAAATCAAATAATTCATTCCTTCTCCTACGGAGACAGGTAAATGAGGGGTGAGAGAGGGAGGAATAGTATTTTAGTGGAGCTCTTTCCCTATGGAGATCTGAGACAAGAAATGAAGGTTCACACTCTAATGAGGACACTAAGGAAAAAGAAAAGCCTACCATTTTGAACATCATCATTTCATACCTCAAAAACAGAATGAAACGAAGTCCATTAATAAATGTAGCTTTCTACTACATTGGCCCGATTTTTCATAGACCTGCAAAATTTCATTAGGATTTGGCACTGGTCCCTGGACTAGCCTTTGGGAGCCACTGAACTAGATGACTTTTAAGAGCCTTCTAACCATGAGATGTTATAATTCTATGATAGAATTTCATTTGTACCTGGTCTGCAGAAGAGAACCAAGGGACTGAACCTGGGTCAAGGGACAGGCAGATCCTGAAAATGTGTTTGTGAAGTGGTTGGCAGTCAGACCCGGAGCAGGATACCTTTTCTCCTTGGAATCCTTAATCGTATTTCCCTGCTGTCAATATGAAGGCCAAAGGGTTGTTGTGAAGAGAACTTGATGTTGAACCTCTGTGCCCCATCTTGGGCTTTGGGATTTCCATTGCCAGACTGTGTGCCATGATAGTTGGCAGAAAAGACAGATATGTCAGTTTCAGCATCTCTTACAGTAATAACTTTTCAAATGTGTTATTTCTTTGTCTTAATATTTTATTATCGGCTTCTTGTTCTCCTCATCCCACCTGTGGCCCCTCCCCCACCTTGTGAACTGATAAAGCTACATTGCAGCAAATTGAAACAGAAAACCACATATCCAAGGTGGTTTATTGTTAATGTGAAATTCTATCCTAACCTGGAAGTCGAGGGGCAGGAATCCCAAGCCGTTTCAAAATTCACATTACAAGACAGACAGTCAGATGCCCCCAAACCACAACATCTTGTACTCTATTAATCGTACACTGACAGAGCCCTTTGGTTGCATTTGTATTTCCAAATAAATACAAACATATGTCACCATTTTTTATTGATTTTGGACTTTCCTAGGAAGGGAAATGCTGTTAAATTATAATAAATGGTGTCAACGAAAACAAATAACGCAAAACCCATTAAGAAGGCATTTGTTCAGAGCTTGCTTTGATTTGTTGGCATCAGTTGAAATCATGTCAAAATAATGTCTTTGGAAACCAAATAAAAATTTGTTTGCAAATTTGTCTGCGGCAAGCATTTCTAGAGCATAAAAATCCTTAAGAATCAATATGGTTTTATTCAGTGTGCAAATGTACCAAAAAACATTATGGCAAAAATTCCATTGCTGAATTATGTGATAGTGCTAGTGAATTAATAAATAATAATAGATGATAAATAATATAGTGACGGAATTAGATAATACATTTATGAAGAAGTAGAGGGAGAGAAAGATTAAGGGGGATAGCCTTGGGAGAAGATCAATTTTCAGATAAGCGAAACTAACATTTTATATTCAGAATATTAATGGAGTTTAGTCCGCTGACTCACAAAGTCCAGTTCAGCTAAATTTCACTGCTGCCTTTAAAAAAGGAAAGGGGATGCAAAACGCCTAGCTCTGAAGTGATCACCATTTGAGTTCTAATATTAGTCAGCCCGCATCGATAATTTGTATAACTGTGTTTGCCTTCCAGGTAATTGGGAATTTAATTGCTATCAGAAAAGAATTTGAGTCTTATTTCCAAATGATGTCAGTGCAATGTATCCCAATTTGCAGTTTTGAGAGTCACTGTAATTGGGCAAATGAGAGGGCTATAGGGGCAGCTGGACTTCAATATAAAATCAGAAAAAAGTGCTCTTCTGCGACTATCCACATCCTCCTTTCACTGCCTCCCAGGGCCCAGTTTTTAAAAAAACACCTCACCTGCAGAGTTTAAGCTGAGTCTGCCATCCTTGGCCCTCTCTGTTTCCTCCTCCCACTGAAACAGATCCGTCCTACCTCCCTCCCACGCCACCTTCTAATCTCATTCCTGAAATGTTTAAAGGAGCTAATTTGATAAACTAGTTAATGTCTTTGTCTTTCTCTCTTATCTCTCTCTCCCAGATATTTTATTTTATTTTTGCAAAGTAAAAACAACAACAACAAAAACCAACAACCGAAAAAAACCAAGTACCGAGCTGAATTTCAAGCACCAATTACTATCACCATAGTACTTAGGAAAATAAAAGAAAGGGCACTTTAATGCCCCCCTCGCCCCACAGTGAAAGTAAGAAGGATGGACCCCGGAATAAAGGACAGTCCTTTTATTTGCATACATTTAGCTTTATGACAAACTCTCATTACATTGACCTTATTTTTCTAATTTTGTAAAAAATCTGTGAGACTTCAGCCCAGCCCAGCACGATTTCATAGACTGGTGTGTGAAAACCGCTGTTTTAAACTGATAGCAATGCTGTGGTGTTCAGGGGGAGGGCTTTGGTTCTTGTTACTGATTTTCTGTGGTGGAGTGAAGTATGGTTATGGAAACAGAGCAGGAAGAGGCTATGGGGCTCATCTTAGGGACGGGATAGTAACCACAAGCTCTGGGGTAAAGTAGAAAGAATGCATAGAGTACAGGAAAGACAAATAAGGCCTGATCAGTGGGGAAGGGGGGTGGAGGGGGGCGGTCACAGAAGCTTTACAAATCTGGCTGCTCAAGAACAAATGCCTATAAGTTCTTTTCCTGGCGCTCACAACCTCTTTGGCATGAATGATTGGAATTGTAGGGCTTTGTATAGTGGGGCTGGCCTTTGCTGTCCACATCACCCTGTGCAATCAGCTTCCTTATTATGGTGATTGGATACTGCAATTCCCCTTCCTCTGTAAGGCACCACTGATATTACCCCGCTCCAAATCGGCAAGACAGCATTTTAAAATTGATTTGAATTTTGCAAGGTGTTCTGTAAGCAAAGTCTTTTAGAATCAGGGAGAGCGAAGTTGCTGTTATGCATGTTATATGTACATCGTATATTTGTATGTGTATGTGTTGGAAAACTTCCCATACAGATCATACCAGTTTCTTTTTTTTTTTTTCTTTTGCAAAAATAGGACCCAAAGAGCTAAATCAAAGCTTGAGCTAAGTGCTGTCAGGGTTCTGGCTTCGAGGGTTGTTAGAAGTGTTGCTGAGGAAAACTCCAACAGAACAATGCCCTGTTGTTAGCTGTGAGTGAATCCTAGAGACCATGAGAGGGAGTACTTTAGCTGCTGTGAAGACTCAGAGGGAGACAGATAATAAATGTACAACAAACAATCCAGTGTCAGAAATGATCACTATTGCAAACTGAGACCGAAAGCCTATTTTCCAGCAGTTTCTACAGAAGAAGTCCCAACTCTGGCTATGGCCAATATTAGCTGGATAATTCTCTGAATCTGGCTAATATGGAATCTTGCAAGGATAAAGAGGATTTGCTCACTCACCGGTAAGAGAGGTACTAGTCATGCATGCTTAAATGTGCTGATAGCTCTGGTCTTTAACGGTACCGATTTAACGAAGACGATGTTATGCATTTTTAATTGTTTGCCTATGATTTGACATTAGCCATGCCTTTCCGACGAATATGAAGGTTTGTTGGCCAGCACTGACATTAGCTGAAACCAAACCTGGATCTTTAACTTGCTAGTTCCTCCCACATTCCCCTTGCCTTTGCCTTCCATGGTGCCTTGGTCCTCTATTGACAGGCCCCACTTGCAGCCCAGACCACTCCCAACCCTATTCCTAAATCAATTTTTAAAATGACAGAAAATATACTACCAACCTCAGACCTATTTAATGGAGCTGGAAGCACTGAGCCAGGAGTGAGCTTTATGTATTCATTCCACCCCCGAATTGCAGTACTCCTCATTCCCCTTTCTAGGTGACTTTTTTTTTCTTTTCTTTTCTTTTCTTTTTTTTTTTTTTTTTTTTGCGGTACGCGGGCCTCTCACTGTTGCGGCCTCTCCCGTTGCGGAGCACAGGCTCCGGACGCGCAGGCTCAGCAGCCATGGCTCACGGGCCCAGCCGCTCCGCGGCATGTGGGATCTTCCCGGACCGGGGCACGAACCCGTGTCCCCTGCATCGGCAGGCGGACTCTCAACCACTGCACCACCAGGGAAGCCCTCTAGGTGACTTTTGCTTTAATCTCCCACTATACAGTTGATCCAGTAATTCTGCCTTGTCTCCCCCTAGGACTGTGTCCCCACCCTGAACATTGCCTACCTCCTGCCAATCTTCTCTCCCTAGACCTTGCCCCAGCCTACTCCTTGGTATCCTATCAACTGGCAAGATATGGACAAGTCATGATGCTGACAGACACTATGCTTGACTCCTGGGTTGGAACCTTTCTAGAATTTCTTGTTGCTGGGTTGGATCTCCTCCTTCTGACCATTGTTTGAAGCTGTGGACACTGCTCTGGAAATCCCAACTGTCCTGGCTGAGGCCAATCTCTATATTCTGCTCCGTTTCCTCAGTACCTAGCCTAGTTAATGGGTCTTTGCTTTGGTCCAGCTTCCCCTTCCATCATCCTCTGTGGTTGAATGCATCTATGATTTGTCTTTGTACATGATATGATGGGTACTGCCGAAAGCTCTATCCCCAAAATCTCTATCAGTGACACCTGAAATCTATTGCTGTTAGAGATTCAGCTCTTTGAGTTAGGGGATTGTGTGTATAGCAGACATCTGTAAAAATGCATATATTCCAGGTGTCTTAGTAAGGGTAGGCTAGGCTCATTTGTGGTAATAAGTAAAACCAAATATGTAATGTCTCAACACAATAGTTTATTTCTTGCTCACACTCTGTATGAGTTTTCAGGCTGGCAAAATGGTTCTCCTCCCCACAGTTGTTTAGAGATTTGAATTTTCCCCATCTTGTGGCCCCTCAACCCCCCAAGGCCTCATTGGCATCTACACCTAGCTGGTAGAAGAGAAGAGTGAGCCCGAAGAGTCAAACCCTTTTCTTAAAAGCTTTGGCCTGGAGGTGGTACCTAGAAGTGATTCTCACATGTCATTGGTCAGATTCAACCACATGGTCACATCTAATTGGAAGGAAGGCTAGGAAATGTAGTCTAGTCATGTTACCAGGAAAAAATGGCAGAATAGATTTTGGAGGACAGCTAACAGTCTCTGCCATACCAAATAGGATAACACTAATTCATTTTCAGTCTTTGATACCTCAACAGTTTTGTTCATTAAATTACTAATACTTTAGGAAACAGATTACAAAAGAATAGGATATAGGCTAGATTAGGGGAGCAAAATAGGGGGGAGTTGCCAATACATGGGTCAGTGATGGAAAAAGTCAGGTTTCTCTGAGGTGACAAATTTAGGGGGACAGGAAAGCCAGGGATCAATACAAGAGTACCGGAAATATAAGAGACAAAGGGATGGAGACAAAGTAAAGACGAAAAGGATGTCTCGATTTTGTTTCAGGTTAAACCTGATTTCAATATCTATATCCAAAATGCTTGCCAAATGAGGGTCTTCAAAACGTGAGTAATCTAGTTTTCTGCCTATTTCTACCAGTCATCTGTCTTTGTCAAGGAGTGGGAGCAAAATACTTACAAAGCCCTCGTTCTCAGTGTGCTCTACTAGGTTCCCTCTTCTCATAAGATTTTTAATTTGGTACCAAACCAGAAGAATTAAAATCCCATCAATATCATCATTCTTTGATCTTTGCTCAGGTCACAGTGAAGCAATAACTTTTTTCGTTTGTTTGTTTGTTTTTTGCGGTACACGGGCCTCTCACTGTTGTGGCCTCTCCCGTTGCAGAGCACAGGCTCCGGATGCGCAGGCTCAGCGGCCATGGCTCACGGGCCCAGCCGCTCCGCGGCATGTGGGATCCTCCCGGACTGGGGCACGAACCCGTGTCCCCTGCATCGGCAGGCGGACTCTCAACCACTGCGCCACCAGGGAAGCCCTAGCAATAACTTTTTTATAGCTATCCATTTGGTGTCAGGCTGCCCACTGGGAGCCTTATTATGTATGAGGCAAAATCTTTTCATATAGGATTGGGTTTTGTTTCCTGTTGTACTGGTCACTTTATACAAACAAGGACTGATGTCTAGTTCATTTATATCCTCCCTTCTTTCACAGCCCTACAGACTGTGAAAGATTGATCCATGCTGGTGACCTACCGACACATCCTTAACCACCTGGGTTGGAGCATGAGTTGATTCAGCAGGAAACAGGGAAGTGAGTGGAAGGGTGGAGGTTGCCAAGAAATGAGCCTCAGCTGTTGTCTGCAGTGCTGTTAATGGGGCTGAATCTGATTTGTGTTCAGCTTGAAAGCACTTTGCAAAGGCAGACGAGAGGCAAAGGTCTGGAGATGCGGAGGCATAGAAACCATAGCTTTTGCTTCTTAGCTTGTGTCCTGGATGTGTTCACTGGATGGCAAAAGAATCATTGAAAGTGGATAGTAATGGGCAGTCAGTCCATCCTGGATGAATAGATTCATAAGGGTTTTAAGGCCTTGTTAGTAGTAGATGGTTGTCCCTGCAATGTGATGTGAGGAGTGCTCCAAAATATGCTTTTCTTATAGTGACTTAAACCCCATCATTAAAGATCATCCTTTAAGAACTTTCAAAAGCAATTTTTAATAAACTAACTTCATTTAATAAACACTTATGTAGCACTTACTGTATGCTAGGCACTAAGGACCTTAGAGATGTTAACTATATATAGTTATTCCCTGTTACAACACTTTGAGGTAGGTATTAATTTTAGTATCCCCATTTTAGAGATGAGGAAACAGAGAGAGAGAGAGATCCGAGAACACACAGCCAGTGAATGGCAGAGCCAGGACTGCAAACCCAGGCAGGCTGACTGTAGAGTCTGTGCTCTCAACCATTAAACTATGCTGCCTCCCATACCATAGGATGTTACGTTTATTTGGGGGATGTGTGACCCGTTCTAGCAATTTTTTTAACCTAATTATACTATCATCCCTTCCACCTAGTAGAGAGCAGGACTCTGAATGCTTTGAAGGGAAGGGATATAAAAGCGCCTGATGACACTGTTGGGGAAATGAGGGTGTCAAGATGAGTGTCTTGTTAAAGGGCTAGATCCCCCAGCACCTGTTCTCCCTAAACATGTATCATTCACGGGACCATGATTTCACCTCTTTCTTCTAGTCTGTATGAATTTGATTCCAGTGATAAGCACTTTCAGTCTCATCTTATTTTGTTATTTTACTTTATTTTATATACTCAGAGGTGGACTCCCATTCACCCAGGGAACAAAGAATGGTTTGGGCTGACTGGAAGGCCATGGGCGACTGTCTTAAAACCAGTTCCCAGTTCTGTACTCGGAGTCGGTGCACCTTGCTTTCCTGGGACAGCCCCTGGAGGCTGCCTTGACAGGATTACTTCCTCTTCCCTGAATACTTTACTACTGGACACTGCTCTCTGATCACTCAAAGTCCCCATTAGCTTTTCCCCATCCTGTTTCTTCCTCACACTCTATAGGTGACTGACTGCCTCCTCTGTCGGCAGCACGTGGCAAAGGGTCACTGCTGTCTCTCTAGAATGTTTTCACCTGTTGTCACATAGCCCATTATTTTCAGTCTAAAACTGGCTCTTCTACATGCCCCTGTCTATGGTTTTTCAAAACTTCAATTTTCTGTAGACTTACATGTTTCACTCAGTATTCCAGAGGACTATCTGATGGTCCCTGGAACAGTTGCCCCAACCAGATACTATAATTAAGTCAATCAGCCCACAGAAATCCAAGCACCTACTACGCACAGGACGCTGCATAAACCATCGCATGCCCCAGGCACTCTGAGCTGACCTCACTAGACCGTTACATTCTCTGCTCCAAGAGAAAGAGAAGATATCTTGACCGACAAACAGACCTTTCGTTCCCTGTGTGTAACTCGGAATTCAGCTCCTACACTTGGGCGCTGAGCTCATTGTCTTCATAATTAATGCTAAAAAGAACAGATTCTCGGCAAGAACACGGGAACAAGAGGCTAAGTCTCCAGAGGGAGCCTTAGAAGTGGATTCGGTGCATTTTCCCCACACCATTAATCCCCCACGGTCACACGTGGGGAATACAAATGCCCTTCTCTGGCCCTCCGGTTCAATTTCACCAGAAGACAATTGACCTATCGCTCCTGTGAGGAGCCAAGCCTTGAACAAAGCAGCTGCCGAAAGGACTCTGTCAAGCTGGAAATGAATTATTAATATGGCTCTGAAAGGGTATGGCATCGGAAACCAGGTTCTTTATTATTTACATTAATGAGCCGGAAGACGACGCAGTGAACAAAAATCCCAAGTTTGGAGAATGCTACAACGAATGAAGAAACAATGCAATCCAACAAAGAGGGAATCGTTTCAGAGCAGGAAAAGCCTAGAGCAGGGTGTCAAGTCATTACTGAAATTCCCTACAGTCAGTTTGTTTGAGAATGAAGTTCAGACTTAGGAAGGAAGAAAAAGACCGAGATTGCCTGCTGGACAGACAAAATACAATGCACCTATCAAAGGGGGCAGCCTTATCTCTCTGAGAGATGTGTGCCCAGTACAATATGCCATTCGCTTCTTATCTGGGTTGAACGGTAAATTATCCTAATACAATATCATATTCTGCTCCTCAGAGAGATTCCAAATCTTCACAGCTTGATTGGCAGAGGTGTGTGTGTGTGTGTGTGTGTGTGTGTGTGTGTGTGTGCAGGCTTTCTGTGTACTTCCTCTAATGCTAGATGCTTTCCTTTCGCTGCACAGAGAGCCCTCTTTCCCATCAATAACCTCCCTCCCTTTATGAGACGTGGTCTTTTGTTTAACCCTCTCTGTCTGCACTCCAGCCCCGTATTCTGTTTCTCTGGTAAGCCCCAGTGTGGCAACGCCACAGCATTTATCCCTGCCTCCACAGCAAGCCCAACTATCTCCTCAGATGAGAGACGAAGCGACATTTTGCCCAATTAAATTAGATCCTCCCCCCAGACTGACATTTCTATTTTGTTTGAATCGTAATTTTGTTCTCTATTATATCTCTCAGTTTCTGGATATTATACAGAGCTCCCAGTTTCTGTCTTATTCTGGCTTCAATCATCTGTGGCCTCTTGATTACTATTTGTTTATCAGGCTTCTGACCCACTACTTGCCCTCACCCTCCCTGTTGCCTTTTGTTCTGACTCTACCTTGCCTAGCCTGCTTGACCCAGACCCATTGCCAGCTGTGATTTCTAGAACTTGAATAACTGCTAGTAAAATTCCTTGCTTCGCTGGCCCGCCTCTTCTCCTATGTAGTACTTGGACTTGCTATAATTGATACTTCGAAGTGTGCCATTATGGATACTTCTTTTTTTTTATAAATTTATTTATTTTATTTGTTTATTTTTGGCGGTGTTGGGTCTGTTGCTGCACGCGGGCTTTCTCTAGTTGCGGCGAGCGGGGGCTACTCTTCGTTTCGGTGCACGGGCTTCTCATTGCGGTGGCTTCTCTTGTTGCAGAGCACGGGCTATAGGAACACGGGCTTCAGTAGTTGTGGCACACGGGCTTAGCTGCTCCGCGGCATGTTGGATCTTCCCAGACCGGGGCTCGAACCTGTGTCCCCTGCATTGGCAGTCGGATTCTTAACCACTGCGCCACCAGGGAAGCCTCATTATGGATACTTCCTGTACAACTCTGTACTTTTATTTTTTTTCCAATACAGCTTTGGGTCAATTTGAGGAGAGATAGGAGGATGGCTGAGGGTGTGTGTGTGTGCCTGTGTGTGTGGTGTGTGTGTGTGCGTGTGGGCATGCATATATACACATCTAGGAGCCCATTTGGAAATTACTTGGGTCACTTTCTGTTAAATACCTATTGCAGTAAGGCAGGACATTTTAATGTATTTTTTATTTATTTATTTTTATTTTTAAATTTTTTTTATTTTTAATTAAAAATTTTTATTGGAGTATAGTTGATTTACAGTGTTGTGTTAGATTCTGCTGTACAGCAAAGTGAGTCAGTTATACATATACAGAATATGATACTGTATTAGAATGATTTACCATTCAACCCAGATAAGAAGTGAATGGCATGTTGTACCGGGCACACATCTCTCAGAGAGATAACGCTGCCTCCTTTGATAGGTGCATATATATCCACTCTTTTTTAGATTCTTCTCCCAAATAGGTCATTACAGAGTATTGAGTAGAATTCCCTGTACTATACAGTAGGTCCTTATAAGTTATATATGGACAGGACATTTTTAAATGATCTTAAACAGTGTCAGTAATATTGATTCACAGTGATAGACTTGGCTGTGGCTATCCTAACCTTGACTCTTGAGTCAGGAAGGCCTTTGGCAAAATTTGGGAAAGAGGTTTGATTTGATTTCGCTGCTTTTATTAAGTGGAGCATAATGTAATCCATATGCATACTTTCTGAAGTGGCAACAGTTATGACTGGTCATAAACGATCTTTGGCATTTTACAGTTTAAAAATTGTCTTAAAATATGCTATTCGGTTTAATCTTTTGATTGCGTTGAATATGAAATTGCTGATATTTGAACATTTGGATCTTCAAAAATGAAATGGCAATTTCATACAGTTCACCCTCACAGTTTACAGATGAGGAAACTGAGGCTTAGAGACATGAAGTGGCTTCTCCCAGGTCACACATTTACACACTAAGTAGTAGAGCTGGGATTCAAATTCCCCTGTCGCACTCGTTTGCTCCATTGCTTCCTACCTCTGTTTCAAATTCAAGATTCTCTGAAAAGGCACTGGCTACACGTTCCAGAGCTCAAGCATTTGTTTTTATCTATAGTGGCCCACTGGAATTAATGATTTTGAAACGACCCTGTACATTTAAAGAACAGACCCAGAAACCTCAAACTGACCAAGACAAAAAATGAGCAAAGCCTCACACAAATAGTAATGCCCCACCTATGTGTCCTCTGCTTTGGAATATGACAGTATCTGGATATCTGTCTCACTCTGTTTCTCCCTTGCTCGCTACTTTTTTTTTTTTCACTTTGCTGTCTCTTTTTTTGTCGCCTTCTATTATTCTCCATCCTCCATCCCCCACCCCCACCCCCCACCCCCAATCTTGTGTCTTGAGCCTAAGCTCCTGAGCTTCCTTCTCTCTTCAGGGGTCTTTTTCTTGGCCAAGACCTGATTGTACCAGTTGACCTCAATTCCATTCATCTCAGCAAATAATGTCTTGGAACAGGAAAACTGGAGTGTGGAATCAGACATCACAGCAGGGGCTACAGCCGCTTGCTCTCTGAGAGCTTCCTGTTTTCTAACAGGAAGAGTTTCAGGAAGAGGCGGGCAGGCGCCCCGCCCTGCATTGCTGCTAATGCTGTCCTAAGGGAACACCCTTCAGACCTGAACAGCCTCCTCTCTCTGCTGGACCACAATATTGTCTTCAAGTGGTGCTTCACTTAATTAAGTCAAACTGGCGAGCACCGTGCATATTAATGAGCGCCCTAATGAGCATTAATTTTTGATGTTCTTTGTTAACAAGCATTATAAACTACGACAAATTTTGGTTTGACTTTGTGCCAAAATGAGGATGAGTCGTTGTTTAAAGCTGTAAATCCAAAAGCTTCCCCTGGGACGTGGAGGGCTGCTTATTAATACTTCTGGAGCTCCCAATGTCAAATAAGACAAATAAATGGCCTGATATGATTCCCACTGGCCCTTCCCCTACTTGCCTTCATCACACCTTTCTTTTCTAAAGAGACTCCTTAAAGCATGCGTGCACACACAGACACACAGGTTTACTGAAAACCACTTTTCACTTTAGACTGTTGGAAAAATGCTCACATCTTGGGAGTTACTAGACCTAGTAATTGCCTGCAAATTTCAGATAATGAAACTTCCAGCTTCAAAACACAAACGCTTGGCAGGGATAAATAGATGGATGGAGAGATGTTTCTTTTAATTGAGAATTGGAAAATTCATTAGGCTTTTTTTTTTTTGAAGTCACATTTTGCTCTACTGCTGGTTGTTGAATAAGTGCAAGCCATGATGTGTTTAAGGCACACGTCAAACCCAGAAGGAAGAATAGGCATGAGAGGAGGGGCAGGAAAATGTCTTTTGCCTCCAAATCTTCCTCCCTATGGGCCTGCCACGGTGTCCAAATTCCTGTCATTAGATTTCCTCTTTAGGGGTTTTCTCTTTTAATGGAGCTAATGCTTTATATTACCTGGGAGGAGTAACCCATTAGTTACCTGGTAACAGGATTTGATTATTTCATTACATTCATTGCTATCCCGCAGGCTGTGGAATTAGGGACCTAAAATACAGAATGAGTACATGTACTTTGTTGGAAGAATAAGGCTGGGGTTTCTTCCCATCCTGATGAGGTGCTCTGGGTAGCCAGAGGGAAGTCATGTAGCAGGAGGTTACCAGGTGTCTGAGTGTGGATGGGCACCAAATAGAAACTTTTTCCTGCTTTCCAAATTTCCTGAATCTGCTAGAGATATTTCCATCGAAGGTCTACCAAAATGAGGATAGGGGCTGTATCTAGAGTGTAGAGATTAAGAATATGGCTTTTGGCTTCAGGTAGTACTAGGTTCAAATCCCGGCTCAAACAACTCCTAACTGGGCAATCTTGGGGAAATCCCTTAACTTTTCTGAGCCTCAGCTTCGTCATCAGAGACATAGGACTACCCATAGCAGCATTGATCTCACAGGGATTGTATGTGAGATCATACACATACAATGATCACATACAATGATACACATACAATGATTGTATGTATGGACTAACATCAGTTGATTTGTGCAAAGAGTTTAGCACAATGGCTGACAATAAACACTCAAAAACTAGTGGATGTTATCCTTTTGTAAAATGGTCTTTATCATCTGATGTGTGGAATATACAAGGCCTCGAGGCTCTCTCTCTCTCTCTCTTCCTCCCTCGGTCTCCATCTCTGTGTTACTTGTTTTTTTCATTGCCTTTGTCGTGGGTGATCTATGCAATATGTATCTCCCTCAGATAGTCTTCCTTCATCAGCCACTGTGTGCTCAGGTCTCACCTGGCTCCTTTCTCATTGTGTTCTTTATTTTTTTCAATATTTATTTATTTTGCTGCGCTGGGTCTTAGTTGCGGCATGCAGGATCTTCATTGCTGCTTGCGGGATCTTTAGTTATGGCATGCGAACTCCTAGTTGCGGCATGCATGTAGGATCTAATTGCCTGACCAGGGATCGAATCTGGGCCCCCTGCATTGGGAGCGTGGAGTCTTAGCCACTAGACCACCAGGGAAGTCCCTCCCATTGTATTCTTATGGATGATCTCAACACTATTCAGGGAAACCCTAATGAGTTCACTGTACATCATAGAAGGGATTTCAAGTCCAAAATGAAATGGCTTTTGGATTAACTGTGACATTATTTTCTCTTTCATTGCTGCCTATAATAAAAATTGTTCTCTCAAAATGTTATCTTTTTACCTGTCAGTGATGTGTAACAAATAAATGAGACAATAATTTGGTATAGAGGGAGGAGGTAGGGAAGACGAGAGTGGATTTTGTAGAGATTCTCTCTGTGGCTCTAATAGCCAGGAGTACATTTTGGCAGTGCTTGTAGGCATGCAGCCACATTGAACGTGACAGGAAGATTCAGTCAACTGACACCTACTTACTTTTTCTGTGTCCAGCCCGATGCCAGGTACCCTGGAGCTATTAAGACTTATGAGAGGGGAGTTCCCTGGTGGTCTAGGGGTTAAGATTTGGTGCCTTCATTGCCATGGCCCGGGTTCAATCCCTGGTTGGGGAACTGAGATCCTGCAAGCCACGTGGCGTGGCCAAAATTTTAAAAAAAGACTTATGAGGTACTATTCCTGACCTGAAGTTGCTGAAAATCTAGCCTAGAAGTTGAGAGTCTTTATTTAATAAATAGTTAAATAATAGTTCATAAAACTATTGGATAAAAATGAAGTGGGGAAAGTTTTGTGGAGGAAATGGGACCTGAGCTAGGCCTTGGAGCTTGAGTTTGGATAGCAGAGGAGGAAGGAAGACCTTCCATTTATACATATTGGTGATGGTAGGGAACAAGGAGAGATACTGCTAATAGAAAGCTTAGGACCAGGAATAAATGTGGTGTATGAAGAAGACGATGAGGAGATCAGGTGAACAGGAGCAGAAAGTGCCTGGTGGAGAGCTGTGGGGAAAATGACTAGAAAGCACATATATATAGCCAACTCCTAAGGGATCTTGAAAGGCAGGCTGTGGACCTTTTAAAAAATTTATTGAGGAATAATTGACAAACATAATTGTATATATTTAAAGTGTTGGGACTTTTCCTGGTAGTGCAGTGGTTAAGAATCCGCCTGCCAACGCAGGGGACACGGGTTCAACCCCTGGTCTGGGAAGATCCCACGTGCAGCGGAGCAACTAAGCCCATGCGCCACAACTACTGAGCCCACGTGCCACAACTACTGAAGCCTGCATGCCTAGAGCCCGTGCTCCGCAACAAGAGAAGCCACCACAATGAGAAGCCCGCACACCGCAACGAAGAGTAGCTCCTGCTCACCGCAACTAGAGAAAGCCCGCATGGAGCAACGAAGACCCAACATAGCCAAAAATAAATAAATAAATTTATAAAAAAAACTAAACGTGATGATTTGAGATATATATATATATATATATATATATATATATATATATCATTGTGGAATGATACCAAGATCAAGACAATTAACACGTTCCTTCACTTTACATAGTTAACACAGCTACCTTTTTGTGTGTGTGGTCAGAATGCTCTTAGCATCTTTCAAGTATACAATACTGTATTATTAACTATAGTTACCATGCTCTATGTTAGATCCTCAGAACGTGTCTTCTTATAACTGAAAATATGTACCATTTGACTTGTATCATCCCATTTTCCCTTCCTGTAAGGCTTTGGCAACCACCATTCTCTTCTCTGTTTCTTTGAAATCAGATTTTTAAAAAAGATTGCATATGTAAGTGATACCCTGTAATACTTGTCTTTCTCTGTCTGGCTTATTTCACTTAGCATAATGCCCTCCAGATTCATCCATGTTGTTGAAAATGGCAGGATTTCCTTCTTTTTATGGCTAAATGATATTCCATTTCATTGAATATCCAATGAACGGATAAGAAAATGTGACGTTTTGTTTATCCATTCACCTGATGAAGGACATTCAGGTTGTTTCCTTATGTTGGCTATTGTGAATAATGCTGCAATGAACATGAGGTTGTAGCTATCTCTTGGAGATACTGATTTCAGTTCCTTTGGGTATATGCCCAGTAGTGGGATTGCTGGGTCATACGGTAGCTCTATTTTTAGCTTTTTAAGGAACCTCCATACTTTTCTCCATAGTGGCTGTATCAATTTACATTCCCACCAACAGTACACAAGGGTTCCATTTTCTCCACACCCTCTCCACTTGTCATTTTGATAATAGGCTGTGCACTTTGACTTTACATGGTAGGTAATAGGGAACCAACCTACATTGGGAAACAGGGATGTAACAGGATTGGAGCAGAGAGATAATTGAGGTAGAGATTAGGTGAGAAGCTGCTGCAGTGGTATGTGGCCTGCTACTAAAGCAAGATCCAACAGCATCAACGTTAGTGTCCCCGGGGGCTTGTTAGAAATGCAGAATTTTTCAGGCCTTACACCAGACCTACTGTATGTTGTCTACTGCTATATGACAAATTACCTCAGAATTCAGCAGTTTAAAACAACAAATATTTATCTCACATTTTTGTGGTCAAGAATCTAGGAGTGGCTTAGCTAGATGATTCTAGTTCAGGGTCTCTCCTGAGGTTGTAGTCAAGATTTTGGCTGGAGCTATAGTTATCTGAAGGTTTGACTGGAACTGAAGGGCCTGTTTCCAAGCTCACTCATGTGTTGTTGGCAGGCTTCAGTTTTCACTAGCTGTTGCTGGACATCTCAATATGTCACTATGTTGGCCTCTCCATAGGCTGTCTAAGTGACTTCTCCACATGGTAGCTGGCTTTCCCCAGAGTGAGTGATCTAAGAGAGAGAGAGAACAACCAAGACAAAAGCTACATTGTCTTATAATCTAATCTGAGACACGACATACCATTACTTCTTTCCTATTTTTTGTTCATGGAGACCAATATAGGTCTCCATGCAATATAGGAGGAAACAATACAGGAAGTGAATACTGGGAGATGGGGCTCATTAGAGGCCATTTTGTAGGCTAGCTACCATACCTACTGATGCAGTATCTGCATTTTAACAAGCTCTCCAGGTAATAAGTATGCACATTATTCACTTTGGTCTAGAGCAATATGCCTGCCCTAGCAAATGGGAGGAAGACATATGTGAAAGGGTAAATTGAGGCATTTAGTGGATCTAGGGGGTGAAGTGGAGGGATGAGTCAAAGTAAAGAATCCAGTTTCTAGCTTGGGAGATAAAAGGGAGGTTGAGATGAGAGGGGGATGACATGCTCACTTTGACACGCTGAGTTTGAGTTGATGAGATATCTAGATTTGAAGCTCTGAGGATGTGAGGCTGCCATTTTGGTGAAAGGTGCCCTGGGGAGTCAGCAGCAGAAAGGTAGTGAAATCATGAATGAGTGTAGAAAGTTTGAGACAAGTGAGGAGACTGAGATGATGGAAAGGAAAGGGATACTAAAATTAGTAAGAAGCAACAGTGAAAGGCATGGAAAGTGGAAATTACGTACCAAAGAAGAGGATAAGTGGGAGGAGATGAGGCCAAGTATTAAGATGCTAGGGAACAGAAATCATTTATACTTAAAATTATTTAAATTTTAAAAATAGGTATTATTTAAGCTTTTGATACAATATTAAAAAGGTATAAATATATCTTTTATTCTTGTCCTTTAGCCAGATATAACTTCCTATGTAACCTCCGAAGTATATTATCTGCATATTTATTTATTTAACATATTCTTAAATAGTACTTACTATGTGTCAGGCACTGTTCTCAGACTTTTACAGACATTAACTCAGTAATTCAATCCTCAAAGAAAGCCCAACAAAGAGGATTTTCCTGGTGGTCCAGTGGTTAAGACTCTGCGCTTCCACTGCAGGGGGCGCCGGTTTGATCCCTGGTCGGGGAACTAAGATCCTGCACGTCGCGTGGTATGGTGAGAAAAAAAAAAGTTAACAGCAAAAGCCCAACAAGGTAGGTAATATACTTATCCCCATTTCACAGATGAGGAGATTGAGGCACATTGTTATTAAGTGGTACAGCCAAGATTTAAATCCAAGCTAGTTGACTTCAGAAGCCATGCTCTTAACCATTATGCTCTGCTTACTTTCATAGACATATATTTTCCCCCAGATTTTAGACAAATTGTAGCATACTAAAAACGTTGTTATGTTCTTTTACACTTAAGTATATATTTTGCAGGGCATTTTCTACCAGTAACAAATAGATGTCCAATGTTTGGTTCTACCAAAATTGATAAACAAGTTTCCTATTGATAAACATTTGAAGTATTTGTAATCTGTAGCTACCACAAAAATACTCCAATTAATATCTTTATACATTTGTCATTTATTATACATGAACATACCTGTAGGATAAATTCCTAAAAGTGGAATTTCTAGGTCCAAAGGTAAGTGCATTTTAAATTTGATAGATGTGGGCAAATTGATCTCCATACAGGTTGTATGGAGATTAGTTTCCCTTCAACAACTTGAGAGAGTGACTATTTCCCTACATCCTCACTAGCACAGTGTGTTAGCAAACTTTTTCATCATTACCAGTCTGATGGGTGGAAAATAGTAACTCAGTGAGGTTTTAATTTGTATTTCTCTTATGGATGAAGTTGAGCAACTATCATGTTTAATTGGTATTTCATTTTCTATAAACAATCTATTATCCTTTGATCATTTTATATTTGGTTGTTGGTCTTTCAAAATTGATTTACAGGATATCTTTTTTTATATTAAAAAAGCCCATTTTCAGTGATATAAATTGCAAACATTTTCTCTGTTTGCCATTTTTTTTAACCTTATGGAAGTTTTTGCCGTGAAGGAATTTTTATTTTTACGCAGTCAATTGTATTGAACTTTTCTTTTTTGGCTTCTGGGTTTTGTGTCATACTTAGAAAGGACTTCTCCCCACTCAAAGATTATTTTTAAAGTTATTTCACTTTTCTAGTCTTTTTCATGGTTTTATTTTCCATGTTAACACTCTCATCTATTTGGAATTTATTTGGCTCAGGTGTGAGTTGTGGAGTCAACTACATTTTTCTGGATTTCTCCCTAGTTCTGTGAACACCATTTATTCAACTATCTGTTCCTATTGGATTCAAATACCACTTTCAGCAGGTCCTAAATTCCTGTATGTGTTTGTGTTTACTTCTGGACTTTCTAGTCTGTTCTGCTGAGGGATCCCTCATTCTTTGAAAGGACTCTTCAGCTTATTAAAAGATTCCCAAAGGAGTCCTCTAAATATTGGGCTGCCTTTTGTATTTGTAAGTGTTTGTTTCTACCTCATTAAGTACTTGGCAGAGAAGATTGGGGGAAAGTGGGAAGGAGGCAGTGAAGCTTAAGACTAATTTGTTAAGAGCTAGTACATCTGAAATTTTCATGTAAATCAGTGAGAAAATAGCAGTTGATTTACAGGAGTAAGGGATCCCCTGTTAATCTAACATGTGAGATGCCTCCATGAAGTCACTCACAAAGTGCTATTCCAGAATATGACAGTGCTCTGGAGTCAGTCTGTATGGGTTCAAATCCTAGCTATAAATAATATCAGTACTAATACTTTGAAGAAATGCTGTGGCTGTTCTCTAAGGGCCTCAACATACTGCCTAGCTTATACATTCTTCCACAGTTCTTTTGGAACGTAGCTTGATAGATTCATCTGCTCTAAGTCCAGTTAACTCTGGTCACTTAAACACTTGGTGGATTTGTGGTCTCACTACTACTGTTGCTCGATTGCTTAGAATTCTTCTAAGGCAGGGCTTGGCAAACGACTGCCAGCAGGTCAAATCCAGCCTACGGCCTGTTTTTCTACCCAGGTTTTTAAACAATTATAAAAAACAAAAAAACGGACCCGAAGAAGATGTGACAGAGGCAGTATATGACCTGCAAAGCCTAAAATGTTTACTATCTGTTTTTTTGCAGAAAATGTTTGCCAACCCCTGTACTGAGTATGGATCGGTTCTTTGTCTTCTAAAAATCATATTCATCTTGCCGATAAGAAAGCAAGATTTCTATTACACTCGAACACCATGTAAATACGGTATAGAAATAGGGTCTTGTTGGTTTATTCCCCACCATGTAGCTCATCTAAGCTTCATTTTCACTGTAGCAGCTGATGGAGATTTAAAAGCTCACAAGAGAATTTCCTTTGCATGACTTTGAGGCAGGATTCGTGTTGACAATCTGAGTGCGTGTCCAAGGAAGACTTTTTGGGCTGCGACCTATCCAGGTTGCAGACTTGTTTAGAGTAAATCAAAATAACTAGACATCAATTTATTTATTTATTTGCGGTACGCGGGCCTCTCACTGTTGTGGCCTCTCCCGTTGCGGAGCACAGGCTCCGGACGCACAGGCTCAGCGGCCATGGCTCACGGGCCCAGCCGCTCCGCGGCATGTGGGGTCTTCCCGGACCAGGGCACGAACCCGTGTCCCCTGCATCGGCAGGCGGACTCAACCACTGCGCCACAGGGAAGCCCTCAATTTATTTTTAAACCATCTATTTTCTTCTGGTTGGTTTTCTTGTGCGCTCATGAAGAATTCTTTCTTTCGCTCTTACCCTCCTCTCTCTGTGCACGCACACACGTGTACATGGTCTCCTCAGCTGAATCTCTGCGGTCTGGAAATTATTTCTTGGGTACATGGGATCACTGAACATAGAATATTAGAGCAGTTATAATATATAATATTTTTATAATATTTAAGGAGCTTTGAGATATTTTACACAATTGCATTGTATACATAGTTACACAATTAAACCAAGAGTCTTATTTTACACACCAGATAACTGGAGTCATGAGAAGTTTAGTGAAATGCCCACAGTCACACAGCCAGGAAGGCACAGAGCTGGACTAGAGGATAGGTCTCCTGACTGCCGTTTCATTATCAAGAAATATAGCACTTTCCCTGCTATGCATGGTCTCCTCTTTTCTCTGAGGTGCTAAAAGCAAGCTGGGTTGGAAAGGAAATGTAAAGGCAGAGACTGGCATTCTAGCTTGTTCTCTCTTCCTTAGCGTTCAGATTGGGCCTTTCCATGTTACCAGTTTCTCTCTCCATAGTCCACAGTAAGGGAAAATATTCCATTCAGTTTTATTCTTTTATTCTTACTTGCCTTATTGTCCCTGGATTGCCATGACTGCTCTTCTTATTGTTTATTTTCAGAACTAAAGCTATTGTTGGTTATTTAGAGACAGACTCTGTTCTTTTTCTCTTCCCAAATATTTCATCATTTCCAATCTCATCTAGGATATAATAAGTTGGATTACCTTTGTTAAGATAGAGAACCCACTGGTTCTGCTAATCTCAACCTAGGTATACTTTGGCAAGCAGGGGCTCTGATTTCTAGCCTTCATATTTTGGTCTCGACTCCCGGATCTTCCGTGATCTCTCTCTCTCTCTGTCTTCTCCCCCACCTGAGGAATATGTTTTAAAGACTTCTGTTAAAGTACTTAGGAAAGGCTTCTTTCTCCATACATGGGAAGATAAACCACCTGGAGTGTTCACTTCATTTTAGAAGCTACTTGGTTCATTCTTTCACAGCTCTACAGACCTAAAAGAAGTGTTTTGTTTTTCCCAAGGTAGAGCAGATCCTAGTGGTATATAACAAGTGGAAACCGTGTACAGAGTGATAGAGTTTTACTGAAGTGGATAAAGATTCTTATTCTTTTTTTAAACTCATGAGAATATCCTTGTTTGAATTCAGAGAACTCTCCACATTTTAAGGCAGTCTCTTGGGGCTTTTGTCTCTCAGCTCAATTTCCAAGCTTTTCAGGGACTACCTAGCATTAGCTATACCTGTGCAGTCATATCACTCTCCGTATTTCATAGACTAAGATATGTGATCAGTGACTGGGAACAAATGATGGAGATGCTGAGTGGAGACGAGTCTGAATTAGTGAAGCATTTTAATATTCTATTGCCTGGGATATGGGTCCTTAGAAGAGCCACTTAAACATCTTAACACGATTTATTCTTGGGTTTTCCATAAATGCTTAGCTGAATATTTCTTTGAATAGATTAAGTAGATGCCTGATGAGCTTGTTTATAGTAGCCACTGGTTAAGTCATCACCAATTACATGTGTGTAGGGTCCAAATCAGTGGGTCTCCCATGTAAACCAGGCTCATTCTTTGGATTACAAGAAGTGATGCTACAGTCACCAGCAGGTACACCCACAGTCAGATCCCATGGAAACGGATGCATCTCTTAAGTATTAATAAAGGAACAAAAGAGAGACAGTTTCATGCATTTAGAAGAAAAACCAGATGCTACAGAATGGAGTGGGAGGTGCAGGATTTTTTTTTCTCCAAAAAGCAGATATCTACCTCTGGTCACTGGGCATCTCTACCTGGCCTCATGCTACTTTTCTGGCTTTTTCACTCAACACACATCGATCCAATATGTACTCTGCCCAGGCACTGCCTTTTTTCCTATAACTCACAGGTCCCTTTTCTTCAGCGGCTTTTTAGTTAAAGCGAGCAGTGTGAAGGTTGGTTGGAGGTTTCCTTGTAGCTCCTGGTGCTGCCAATCATTGGCTTCACTTCGCTTCGTTTCCCCTATTCATTACTCTGACACTTGGTGAGTTGAGATCCACCCTCCCCGCACTGCTCTGAAAGGCTGCAGCCTCTTTAACCAAGTAGCGGGTGTTCACTGAGTATGCAGACATGGATGTAGCAGGTGCTGAACAAGAGGTGAGCAAGGAGGCTCTCCTCAGTGATTCTGTAAGTACCACATTTTGAGAGAGTGGAGGGCGCTGAAGGAGGAAATATTTGAGAGGCATGCAGAAGATGGTCAGGTATCTTGGGCCAGGAACCTAAGTTATATGACACTGGCATTTTTTTTTTAAAATAAGTTTATTTATTTATTTATGGTTGCGTTGGGTCTTTGTTGCTGCACGCGGGCTTTCTCTAGTTGCGGCAAGCAGGGGCTACTCTTCATTGGGGTGCGCGGGCTTCTCACTGTGGTGGCTTCTCTTGTTGCAGAGCACGGGCTTTAGGCGTGTAGGCTTCAGTAGTTGTGGCACGTGGGCTCAGTAGTTGTGGCTTGCGAGCTCTAGAGCACAGGCTCAGTAGTTGTGGCGCACAGGCTTTGTTGCTTCGCGGCATGTGGGATCTTCCTGGACCAGGGCTCGAACCTGTGTCCCCTGCATTGGCAGGCGGATTCTTAACCACTGTGCCACCAGGGAAGTCCGACACTGGCATTTTTAAGTTTCAGAGCTTTGATTTATTGCAGATAAAGCTTTATTAGTTAGGTCAGTGATTCTTACCTTTTTGGACTTTCCACACCCAGCACTTTGATGACGGGAAAATCTTTGAAGAAGATATCTTGCTAAGATTGCCTTCTAGTGGCCCATTCTCTCGTTCATTCATAGCCTTGACTGACTGACATAGGCACCCAGACACCCACAAGTTGGAGCTCTATCTGGGCTTGTTTCCTGTTGTAGACTCTCTTAATATCTCCACCACCCATCTTCACTTTACCTCAAGAGTCCTGTTCTCTGAGGGCCTTATTCTACTCAGTGAAAAAGGGTAATTGAGGCACCAGATACACGAACCCATTCCAATCTCTTGCTTTTGTCAAGCAAAAATGTTTCCATATAATTTCAATGCACACAATTCCAGAAGGGCCTAAATGTTGAATGCCTGTCTCTGAATTCTCTCACTGAATGGTGAAACTGTCAGGCATTTGACAAGCTAGTGGAAGAAGGAATTTTGGTGGTGGTGATGATGTTCCTTGGTATTTCCTTTTGATATTCCTTGGAAATAACCACCTTTTTAGCCATGTGCAAAAATCCCAGTAAGCATTTTTCATTCTCTTGGATGCCGTGGCCTACGTGGTTGCGATTCCTATGATACTGCCTAGAAGCACAAATGTTCAAATAGACACAGTTACTCTAGAGTGGTGGGTAGAGGGCCACACTCTAGCAAAGGCAATGGAAAAAGGCCCAATTCTACAAGAGGTAGGCCCCATTCTATATGGGAACTACTGCCGGTATTCAAATTTGCTGCTACTGGAGGGTAGCTATATGCTATAAGCAGAAGAGAGATTAGCACCCTTCCCATCACCACATCCAGTCACCAGGGCTCTCAATTCTGCCTCCTCAATAAGTCTTCCATCATTCAATTACCATTTCCACGGCCTTTGTTAAGATGTTCATTGCCTTAAGCCTGGAAGATGATAGCAGATGACTCATGAGTTCCCCTACTCCCTGCCATAGTCTTTAGTTTCTCCCTCCTACAGTCCTCTCTGTGAAGCACATAATAGATACTGCAAAATGTTTACTCAACTGAATAGAATGCCACAAATTCAATTTTCCTGTAGTGTGGTTGTGATTGGGTTCTTTTTTTTTACTGAGCTAGAATTGACATACATAATTAGTTTCAGATGATGATTAGATTCATTCTTGCTCAAATCCATTCTTTATCTCTCTGTTGCCTGCTGAAATAGGTACAGGATCCCTAAGTGGCCCTCCCCAGTCTTTCTGGCTTCTTCTCCCACTACGCTCCAAGATGGACCTGAGCTTCCTAGCACACTCACCTTAGCCTTTGTCCTTTCCTACTACACAATGCTTTCTGTGTGTGTACCCTTCCCCACTTGAAGTTCCTGCACTTATCTCCTTCACATTGAATCCCAGTAATTCTTCAGGGTCCATCTCAAATGCCCTGACCATCTTATACAAAATAACCACCTGCTGTCAGCTCTTCCTACCTTCCCACCCCAAATTATTTTGCCCTGTATCATATCACCATCTGAAATGCATTTTACTTGTTTGTTTATTGTATCCCTTCACCCCACTAGAATTTATATTCCATGATGACAGGGACCTTTGTAGTTTTAGTTACTGTTATATTGTTATATTGGTTACTGGTGTGTGTGTGTGTGTATATATATATATATATATATATATATATATATAATATACCAGTACCTAATAGGTTCTTAATATTTTTGAATAAATACATAAATATCATTTATCATGAAAACCTACTGAACATCTCAGTTGAAAGTCTTAGCTCCCTCCTCTGTGATGTTTTGGTACTTCATTTATATTGCACTTCTCACATTGTGCCTTGTACTGTGAATATCTGGTTATTTTTTATATACCTACATACATCTGTGTAGTAAGGCTGGAAAAGCATTCATTTTGAAATAAAAAAATATCTGAGTCAGACTATTAGATATTACCACATACCTACCGCTATGACTAAAATTTGCAAGAGTGATAAAGCCAAGTGTTAGTGACGATGTGGAGGAATTAAAACTGGCACGCATTGCTGGTGGGAGTGTTAAAATGGTACAGCCACTTTGGGAGAAGGGTCTGGCGACTTCTTATAAAACTAAAAATATACCTACCCTATGACCATTCAATTCCATTCTGGGTATATACCTAAGAGACGTGAAAATATATGTCCATACAAAGAGTTGTATGTGAATGTTCATAGCAGCAGTATTTCTCATAGCCAGAAAGTGGAAACAGTATCCATTAACAGGAGAATAGATAAATAAAGTGGGGTATATTCATAACCCCTCGATAATAAAATGGAACAAAATACTGATTTAAAAAAGGGCATAGATGAATTATTACCCCAAAGAGTACGTACCTTATGATTCCATTTATATACACTGTAGGACAGGAAAAACTAAATATGGTGGAATAATGTAAGAATAGTAGTTGCCTCTGGGGATGGAGGTAAGATTGACTGGGAAGTGGCATGAGGGAACGTTCTAGGGGGGACGTCAATGTTCTAAATCTTTATAGCGGTTTGGGTAGCTAAGGTGTATGCATTTGTTAAAACCCAGCAAATGTACATGTAAGATTTGTGCATTTCATTATAAGTAAATTTTATGTAAAAAGCTCTACAAACAAATATTAAATGCTAGTTAATGATATGCATGCTATAATCATATAGCGTGTAGGCTGAATTATGTTGATGTCTGCAATTACTCTGAAATGCACCAAAATTAAGATAGATTTATCAATGAATAGAGGGATAGATAGATGGATAAAACAAATATAGAAAAATGCTAATTAGAGAATTTAGGTGGTGAGTTTATGATTTTCAATCTCCTTCAACTTTTCTGTACTTTAAAAAATTTTCCAAATAAAATTTTGGAAAAAAACTAAGACCTGGGTTTGAATCCTGGCTCTCTGGCACTTAAAGTGACTGGGAAAATCACATAAACACTCTGACTTTCAGTTTCTCTCTCTGTAAAATGGACATGCTAATAGTAGCTAACTCATTGGGTATTCCTCCTCCTGACATTTTCCCAACTGACATTTGGGGCCAAAATATCAACATTGTGAATGCAGATTATGATTTTTTTTTATTCAAAAAGTTTTGTTGCATATGGAGTTGCACAAGCCATGGTTAGGCCACTGATCAGCAACCTTTTGAGGCTGATGTTACCCTGGCAGACTACTTAATTTGTTACTATCCACATCTGTCCCTTGCACATAGGTAATATTTTTGTTTTTGTTTTTTTGTTGTTGTTGTTTTATTTTTTTAACATCTTTATTGGGGTATAATTGCTTTACAATGGTGTGTTAGTTTCTGCTTTATAACAAAGTGAATCAGTTATACATATGTTCCCATATCTCTTCACTCTTGCGTCTCCCTCCCTCCCACCCTCCCTATCCCACCCCTCCAGGGGGTCACAAAGCACCGAGCTGATATCCCTTTGCTATGCGGCTGCTTCTCACTATCTACCTTACGTTTGGTAGTGTATATATGTCCATGCCTCTCTCTCGCTTTGTCACAGCTTGCAAAGACTTTTATCCATTCAAATTTTCAGAGTGAATTACATGAATTTCCTTTCGGTATTTTTTTTCAGAAAAAATGAATTTTTTTCCAGTGAGTTATTATAAGACAATGGCTGGGAACCCTGAAGCCCTTCATCACTCATTCAGCAAAGATTTATTCAGCACTTACTGTGTGCCAACACTGTGTGAGGCGCCATGGTTACAGAGTTGAGTAAGACACAGTTTCTGTTCTCCAAGAGCCCAGCTTAGTGGGAAAAACAAATAGGAAATGCGACAATGACAATATAGAATGAGAAGAGCTGTGACGGTGGAAAGGACGGGGGCAGAAGGACTCCAGCAGACCAACAAATAGAACTTGGTGCCCTGAAGTGTTGCTGTGCTGCCCCTCATACATAGAGGTGACACTTGGAGCCAACCGCCTTCTCTTGGTGACCCCTGTGACCAATGGCACAGACCTGAGATGACTGGCCAGAGTTCAGGGGTCAGTCGATGGCTGTGGAAGAAAGCAGAGCTAATTGGCCCACCTGGGCTTCAGACTGGCGAGCACAGCTTCCTTAGCCCTCTGTTTGCTCCTCCCTCCTGCCTGCTCTGGCTTCCAACTCTGTTTCCCAAAGGGGCCTTTAGAATCCAGGGATCTTTGGTCAGTTTTTTGCCCTCTGGGTCTTATAAGTGTGCCCAAGAGTATTCTTCATCCTTGATTTTCAGAAATCAAGGCATAAAGAAAATCAGATTGAAGTGATATTGCTGACCATTTCATGAGGAATTTTCTAGCTTTTTTAATGAGTTTTATATCCTCATCTGATCTGCTCACCCCTAGGGTGGGTAATAGAACTGCTTCTCCTACCAACACTCAACCTTCTAAGCTGTGGAGGGTTGCTCATCACAAATGGTAAGATTACCTCTGAAAATGAGTCTTTCAAACACAGATGGGGGGGCGTCTTCATGCCTCCTCCAAGTTCAAACCACTCTGTTCCTCCAAAGTTTCAGGTTTTCTCCCCTGCACTCCCCAGTCCTTAACAAGCTGTTGATGTTCCAGGAAATGTCTTTTCCTATGAAAGACACATCACGGCAGCTAAACAGCTGGAGTCCTCTGACAGCAAATCAGCCAGGCCTTGGGGTATCAGTGTGATGAGCAAGTCAACCAGAAAGTGTCTATTCTCTAGCTGAGCAAATGTCATCTCCACCAGGAAGCTGCAAAAGGATGGCGAGAGACTGCGCTGAAGTGTCTGTGAGGCTGAGTTCCAAAGAAAAAAATCTATAAACACAAATATGCTGCATTATGGGAGTGCCTGATTCAAGGGTAAATATATGGATGCATCTCTCTTTAGAAGGTTCAGAAGCACTATTTACATGCTCTCTGCATTAAATGCAAGTGATTATAAGTAATGTGTCTTAATACCTTAGCTTAACAATATTAATTCATAGATTTCCCTATGATGGACTCTTGTAGGAAATTTATATTATTGAGGAACTAAACTAAATAAAATGTACTGTCCTTTGTACTTGAAGAAAATGGCCTCCTACCACCAGCAGGATAAGACTGCTGAGTTTAGCTGTTAATTGGAATTGGTTTGCGCTAATCCTTCCATACCCCTGTTAAATTTATCAGCATCTTTCTGAGCAGAGGTTCCCAGGCCAGTTGAAAAAAAATTGTGTGTGTCTGTGTGTGTATAGGTAAATGTAGATATATACTTGGAGAACTAATATTAAATTGCCAGGAATTTATTTTGCCATGTAAGAACACACACACACACACACACACACACACACATACCAACTACTATTATTATTATTTGATGAAAGAAAAGGCAGTTTAAAAACAAGCAAGCAGGAAGGCTGGAGTATTAAAATAAAAACAACCATTTTAGTTGACTACATTAAATTATATGACTAACTTAGTTGCTATAAAAAACAAAATTAAAAAAATAGACAAATCACAAATTAAGAACAAAAGCATAATTAAATTTAGTCTTTGTTATCTTTGTTTTTGTTTTCATCTCATCCCCAGCAGGGGTAAACTCTATCACAGACTGACACAGTTCCATGAGCTGGCGTATGGGAACCACTGATTGAGAGTTTGGGCAGATCCCAACTATAAGAAATGGGCTAGGGACTAGAACTCTGAATCAGGTCCCTTCACAAAGCTTTGTTCCAAATGTGGACCTTCTCTCTGACTAGACCATGTCCTCTCACTATAGGATTTTGACAAGGTTTCCAAGCATTAAAAACAAAAAGATCTAGGTACAGCTTGGATTCTCTAGTCTGTTGACTACCAAGTGAGGGATTGTACAAAAAATCAACAGGATGATTAATAGAATGTGAAAACCTGATGGATCCAAAAATTTGTTAGCGTGTTACACAATGAAGCTACTCCTCTCCTACCTTGGAAGAGCCAGTCAATAATGGTAAGTCTTCCAAAATTATACTTTTGGCCCCAAATTCTACTGAAATAATTTGACATTAAACCAGCTGACCACTTGTTATACTGCATTAAGTAATTAAACTTTCTGTATGGTTTTGACTATTCTCTTTCCATTATTGACTCTTTTTGACTTTATGTTCTGACATTTACCAATTTAAATTATTTGATCATTTTGACTCTTATGCTGGATTCCCATTGTTCGCTTGACCCTGTGATCAGGATATTAGCAATGAATAGTTGTCCTCTTTATGACCTTGTGATTTTCATCCTGGCACATTCTCATGCCAAATGGTTCACACTCTTCCCAGCTTCCTTTACCATGTAGATTTGTGGTAGTTATACATATTTCCTTCTGGCTTATTTCTTATGCTGGGACTATTCCGATATCTCTTCCACTTTACATTTTTTTCCCACATCTCTCACTGTTCTCACTTCTTTGTTTCACAGCAAGATGTAAATGTAGTTCTCAATTGAAAATTCAATTCAATAAAGATATATTTGGATCCACTGTTGCAAGGCATTGTGTTAGACTGTGGAGAACTCAGAGGTGAGTGTGGCTTCATTTCTGCCTCTAAGGAATTTACGGTTGAGTAGACGGTGAGGATAAAATAATCAGCCCAATATCTACTAAAAGCTAGACCAAAAAATATCTACTAAAAGCTAGTTTCCCAAAGGAGAAATATGAAGAAGAAGAAATTGTATCTAGCTACGTGACTAGAAAAAGGTTCAGAGAGGAAGGAGTATTTGAGTTAGATCTTGAAGGTGTATAGGATTTTGATAGGTAGGGATGAAGGGAGCAGAGAGTTGGAATGATTCCTGATGATTGGCCACGCCTAGAGAATTTGGAGTCTATGGCAAAGATAAATGAATAAAAATTCTACTAATTTAAAGGCTCTGTTGATTTAAAATCAGTAAATTATAATTGGTTTAAGATAAGTATTTTTAATTGTGTTAAGAGTAGTGAGTTGAATAAATTAATTTAAAAAAACACATGGAGTTAATTGGGTTCACATCTGTTAGCTGTGCAATCTTCGGCAGGTTACTTAGCAGATCTATGCCTCACTTCCTTTACCTGTAAGAACTGAGACAATGGTTAAAACAGCGCCTGGTGTATAGTAAGCACACAATAAATTGGTGCCATTACTTTTTGGAAACAGAGTCTGCTTATGGGTTGAGTTTCAGTTTCTCTCCTGAAGTCTCTCTGCACTTAAGGAGGTCCTATTGGCCAATTTCCCAAGTGACCACTGAAGTTCTAGGTCTGGGATGTCTGCTTATAGCTATGATCTGGAAGTCCTGTACTGGGTAGAGCTTAGACTTGAAAGATTACCAGGAAAAAGGAACAAATATGTGTATTCCAAATCATATGTAGCAGGCAGAGAGGTTTGGAGCTTACTGAGAGTCACTTTGCTTGAAGTAGACAATTTTCCGGATTCAGTCACAAGATGCTCAGAGCTGCTGCCACCTTTGCGAGCACAGGTGTGAGGCATTTAGGCGTGGATGTGTGATTTTCTTGTTTTTTCAGCTGATACAAAGAAAGTCTGATTGCTTTGCGCTGGTGCCTGACAATAGGCAGCAGCTGTGGGTTCACGCAACAGTTGCTGGGAGGGAACGTGTTTTCCTCGGGATATATTTAAATCTGGGAGGTTGCTTTATGGAAGAGGGCCTGGAAGAAGTTGCTGCTGCAGGCGGCCCGGCTTTAGGAAGACCAGGTTTGTCAAACTTACTTAAAAGATCAACTACGTTATTGCGGGGATTATTTTTTAGGGTACAAAAGGGTTACTAAAAATTGAAGGTGCTTCCTGAGTGTGTTTGTGCTTTGTTAACATATCATAGACCGTTGACGGAGAGGAGTCAAAACGAAAGCGTTTGCAGCTATGACTTATTGAAGATCCATTAGGAAAATGCAAGTCTCTCGAGTTAGTGAAAAAGTAGGATTCTCTTTATTTATATCCTGTTTGGTTGCCACCTGTATTTGTTGCCGCGTGCAAGCTGGTACTGCTCACCCCACGAAAGGCTGATAAATCGAGAGATGAGGTGTTGGGACAAGGAATAGAGACTTTGTTTGGAAAAGCCAGCAAACCGAGAAGATGGCGGGCTAACCATCCTAAAGCACCATCTTGCTGGGGTTTGGATGCTAGTTTCTTTCGCGCTACAAAGAGGGGGAGGTGCTGGCGGGAGGAAAGGTCAAAAGGCAATGGGTCTGGCAAATTTCTTGGTGCCAGCCAGACCCGGAGGGGATTAGTTACATTCTTTGTTCCTGCGGCCTTTCAAATGTCGGCCTGGTTGAGATGTTGCCTTGAGCTACAAACAAATGTATTTTAATTTAAGGCTGAAGCGTGGGAGGCAGGGTTCACGGAAAGGGGCCATTATGTATATTTTAAGCTATAGGCCATACGCCCTTAGCGATTCATTTGCCTGCCTGTTCCCAAACACAAGTTCCTGTGGCCCATGCACAGTGAGGCCTAACTGAAATGTTGGAATTTGGAGCAGAGAAAGGTTTATTGCAGGGCTGAGCCAGGAGAATAGGTGGCTTGTGCGCAAAAACCCCCAAACTCCGTGGTGGTTTAGGGGGAGAAGTTTTTAATGGGCAAAATTTGGGGTGAGGGCTGCAACGTGCGTGTGTGTCTGTGTGTGTGTGGGGGGGGGGTGGGGGGGGGGTGGGGTGGGGTGGGGGGCTTTCTTCTGATTGGTTGGTGGTGAGGTGGCAGGGAGGTGCTCCAGGAATCTCGTGCTCAGCGTGAAGTTACCATCCCCCACCTGGGTGGGCGCCTTTAGTTACTGCGGAAGAGCTCAAAGATATTGTTTGGTATAATCTTTCCGGAGGAACCAGGAACTTGCTCCACTGCTGCACTATTGTTTTTTAAGTTTTTCTTTTAAAAATTTTCACTTATTTATTTTTGGCTGCGTTGGGTTACGTGCAGGGTTTGTCTAGTAGTGGAGAGCGGAGGCTACTCTTCATTGCAGTGCGTGGGCTTCTCATTGCGGTGGCTTCTCTTGTAGCGGAGCACGGGCTCTAGAGCGCAGGCTCAGTAGTTGTGGCTCACAGGCTTAGTTACTCCGCGGCATGTGGGATCTTCCCAGACCAGGGGTCGAACCTGTGTCCCGTGCATTGGCAGGCAGATTTTTATCCACTGTGCCACCAGGGAAGCCCTGCACTATTGTTTCTGGACGGCTCCTCCTTTGTTTTGCATTCCCTCCCTTCCCTGATTAGCAACTGTTTGAATCTGCCCTTTGGAAATCAGGGAAGGTCTAGGAGGCTGAATGAAGCCTGTTTACTACAAACAAGAAATGAGGGACACAGGAAGGATTTGTACTTGAGAGGGCCCCACAGGGTCTTGCTTGGTTTCATGCCTGCTTGAGCTCGTGCGATCGAATACGAAGGTTAAAGTAAAATAAACCGATTCAGCAGTATGGAGTCAGATTTGTTCATCCCGATTACACATCGAGTTTCTGCGATGGACCAGGCATTGTAATAGGCACTAGAGAAACAAGGATATTAGCTGTCCTCAAGGATCTTCCCCTCTGGTTTGCGAGGAAATGGTGAGTCCAATAACAGATGTATGAGGTAGCGTATGGCTACTAAGGTGGGGTTATTGGGGATTGTGTTTTCTTCATCTCTGGTCTCATGTGTCTCCTGGTGCCTGCTTGACAAATAGTAAGAGGTAAAGATATTTTTTTGAATTTACAATAGTAAGAGGGAAATTTTACACAACTCTGCTGGAGTCCAGAGTGTGTGTAAAGTCCAGCCACTGAAGCAAGTTATAGCAGCCATAGAGTCTTTTCTTCATCAAGGTCTCACCTCTGATGTATGAGCTCCCCCCCATCGTCATTTCCCTACCTTGTGAGGGTCTGTGTTCAGCTGAGGTCTCTGAACAGCCATCTCATAGGCTATTAGAGCCTGGATGCACTAAACAGGTGAGGCAGCTCTAGGACCCTTATATCCCCGTGGCTGCCACTGTTACTTAGGTCTAGAAGTGCTCACCGCCTTCCTCAAGAAACGCACAAAATCAGGAGAGCAGCTACACTTGGCCCTAATCTGCTCAGAAATTGAAGGTGGTATATGTGAGTCGGGAATGAGGTATGAGGGAAGAAATGACAACAGAATTCGAGATGCTGTTAACCGAGGCAACAGTTTTGAGAAATCCATCTTCTTGGCCAGCTGAGCCAGTGTTTTTTTTAGTAGTAAAACGGAATCTTTGAACGAGTTTGACGGGTTAGACTATTGAGGAACGTTCCTTCTCTTTTCATTCCAGGTCAGAAGGAACGTTGCTCAGCTTGCTTTCTCTAATATGCAAACCAACCGCTGGCAAAATGACGAAGTCAGGAAATTTGGTCTTTGGTAGTCCCTCATCTTCACTGTCTTCCTAGCCTACTTCCTCCCTTTTATCCCCTTGATGGTCTGTCCCTTCCTTTTTCCTCTCCTCCTAGATTCCCAGAGCCTGCAGCCTTTCTTCTGCCTGACCTCTGTTAAATCCTAGTCTATGCGAGCGTGGAAAACTGCTCCTTCATAAAGGGGGAATGACTGATGGCAGCTCCAAGAGCCACTGCATAGAAGGGGACTGGCTCAGTTAACGGGCTAAATCTCTGTATGAAACGTTTGGCACCTGGCAATTGGAGGCGAGTGGAGACAGGTGAGATGGGATGGAAGCGTTTTGTTTCCTTCCTGATGCTCCCTGGGTTTGAATCTCAACAGGCAAGTGGACTGCCTTGCTCATTACAGTGGTAAAGAGCTTTAAAATCAGACCTACCTGGATTATATCCCAGATTCATGGTTTAATAGTTGTATGGCCTTAAACAAGTTCTGTTCTGTAACCTATCTGTGCCTCAGTTTCCTCCTCTGCAAAAATTTGGGTGAAAATACCTGGCTCACAGTGTTGTTTTATGGATTAGGTGATGTGGTAAGGCTCTTGGCATGGGTGTTAGCCCGTAGAGTGATCATTTAAGTATTTGGTATTCCAAAGACCACCCTATTTCTGTCACTCCTCTGCTCAGAAAGGTTCCATGGTTTCCTCCTGTCCTAGAGAATCAAGTCCTAAACTCTTATCTTGGCATTTACAACTCTGTAAGATTGGACCGAAAGTTAGAGTTAAAATACTTGAAGAATGGTTCAGACATTCTCTTTCCATCAATTCTTTGAACTACAGAGTCAGACTCAACTGAAGGAGAGGGCTTCTCCTAGAGAGCAGTGAAATGTGTATAAGCATAGGTAAAGCCAGTCCTATTCTGTAGAAAAACATACAAAAATCCGATATACGTCCTCTTCACTTCGGGCTAGGCCCAGATAGATCGCAGGAGGCGTGCAGGGCAGTGCTGGTAATCCCTGAATGGGTAGCAGGTTCTGGTCACAATTGAGAAACTGATGCCAGAAAGACTAAATCACACAGCTCAAACACCGAGACCTTGAACTAGGACCCTGTTGTCCTGACTTTCAATCTGGTGGATTTTAAGGCCAGCTTTCCTTTACTGTATCATGCTGTCTCCTGTTTTCTAGAGTGGGATAGATGTGGGGCTGAATAACGAAACTCATTTTCAGCCATTAACAAATTAGGACTTCCCTGGCGGTCCAGTGGTTGAGACTCAGCGCTTCCCCTGCAGGGGGCATGGGTTCGATCCCCCGTCAGGGAAGTTCTGCATGCCATGTGGTGTGGCCAGAAAACCCACAAAAAACCAGATTAGTTGTAATTAATTTCTCAGAGCTGTTTGCAATCCCATGTGCTACCCTAAGGAAAGGAGTCACTTAGACAGGTAAGTGTAGGTGAGAGACAGGAGATTCTGCAGGGCGGGCAATACCAGATGGTGCTGGCAGTGGGACGCAGCAGGAGGGCACTGGGGAGCTGGAGAGCTTTGAGCCAGAAGGGAAATGCCCCAAGGAAGATTTCCCTGCCTTTCCGGCGAACTTCATTTGCCTTAGGGGCGGCTGTGGGAAGGGGGGATATATTGATGGCTGAGATTCAGGGTTGACTTGAAACCTGCTGAAGGGGGGTCACCTAATTCTGAGCTTCAGTCACTGACCGATGCTGAATTCCGCATTCAAACAAGTCACTCTTCGCAGTTAAAAATCTCCACAAATGAGTCCTTTTGTAAGCTGTGCTTAAAATGCTCATGAATCGGGTTTCCCTGGTGGTGCAGTGGTTGAGAGTCCGCCTGCCGACACAGGGGACACAGGTTCGTGCCCTGGTCCGGGAGGATCCCACGTGCCGCGGAGCGGCTGGGCCCGCGTGTCTGGAGCCTGTGCTCCGCAACGGGAGAGGCCAAAACAGTGAGAGGCCCGCATACCGCAAAAATAAATAAATAAATAAATAAAAAATAAAAAATGCTCATGAATCATGCTTGTCTATGGATTTACCCTTGAAGGGCTTAGGAGGTGCAGTCTCTCAAAAATGGCTTAGATCTTCAACCTGCTTGTAGGATTATCATTGGTGAATGTATTTGGATCCTCAGATTCCCCATTATGGTGCCTCACTAGAGCTTGGCCCGGGCCCTAATTTTTAGCTGTGCTTGTTTTGTGCTCTGACACCTTATGAGCCTTGCTATTTCTAAATATTATGGAGTTTAGATTAAAAAAATATTTCCAGAGAATAGAATACCCACATTGGATGGCCCAGGAAACATTTCCTGATCTCCATGTACCCAGGAAACCAAATTGGTAAGGCAGATTCAGTGTATTGTCAAGAATACTTAACACTTACTAGCTGTGTGACCTTGGTCAAGTCACTTCCCCCGAGTCTTCCATGATACAGGGAATGATTTCCCTACTTCAGAAGACTGTGGTGTTGATTAAATGAGAAAGTGTATGAAAGTACATGGTAAGCTGTGAAGTGCAGAAGGAGCTCATCAGAGGAATAACAGCCTGGTGGAGGCAAAGTAATATGAAAATATCCAGTATAGATGTCAAGAGGTATTGGAATGCAATGTTTTAGAGAATAGGCTCTGGAATCAAACACCTTGGCCTCACATCATGGTGCTACCATTTACTAGCTGTGTGATCTTGTATGTTAAAGTCTGAGGCTCAGTTTCCGTATCTGTAAGATGGGATAATAATGGAACCCATTTCCATAGGGTAGTTATGAAGAGTAAGTTATTAATGAATACTAAGTGCTTAGCACAGAACCTAGCACATAGTCAGCTGCTATTACAAAGTAGTAAAAATTCCTTGCACTGTGCAGCAGTGATCAACTTTCATACATACAGTCACACCTGATTATTAAACACCTTCTTTTGTGTGGTTGGCAGAACAAGTAGTGTCTTGGCCAAAAAGTTCGTTCGGGTTTTTCCGTAAGATGTTATTTCCCACATCTAATGGGAAACCGCGAACGAACTTTTTGGCCAATCCAATATCACCATTTTACAGAGAGGTTGATGATACCCTCAAGGACCCTCAGCAAATAGATGGTAGGCCTTTGATTAGAACCCAGAGCTCTGGATTCCTTACTTCTTTTTTTTTTTTTTTTTGGTGGTACGCGGGCCTCTTACTGTTGTGGCCTCTCCCGTTGCGGAGCACAGGCTCAGCGGCCAGGGCTCCCTGGCCCAGCCGCTCTGTGGCATGTGGGATCCTCCCGGACCGGGGCACGAACCCGTGTCCCCTGCATCGGCAGGCGGACTCTCAACCACTGCGCCACCAGGGAAGCCCTGGATTCCTTACTTCTTAAGGCTGAAGTGAATTCTGAGACTCTCCAGATGATGGCAGCCCAGCAGGGGAGAGCTTTCTGGCCAGGGACCTCCTCCCAGGCAGAAGCCTCCCTCCTCTGCCTATGTTTGGGGCCTGACCTACCATATGGATTATTATCAAGTTACCAGTTAAGCCATGGATGGGCAGGGGCAAACGAGGCTTTGTCACTTCCTCGCTGTGTTGGGTAACATGCCTGAATCAGAGCCCCCTCACTTTAGCTCCTATTAAAAATAAATACATCTCATCATGAATTAGACTGCAGCTTCTTTCTAATGGAATTTAAGAATGTTACTGTCTATTGTGCTCTGTAAGCCTTCCCCACATCTGTTTCTATGAGGCTGTCTTTTTTTTTTAACTTTGTTAATCACAGCAGGTATCTCTGTCATTTGGGGACCCAGTCTGTATTAATGAATATGGATTGGACGACTCCTAATTGTTCTCTGAATACCTCCCAGTTTTCAGGAGGGTAATTGATTTCAATCAACTTTCTTAGAGCACTCTCTACACTCTTGAAGCCTGTAATTTTCAAGTTCAATATTTGTGTGCTCGCACCCTCAGGAGTGCTTCAGTTAGATCCTGTTATAATCCTGGAATTCTAACCAGTCACCAACTTGGAGTATATTTATCATTAAACTCATTTATTTTTTTTTGTATGGCTGAGACATGCTTTAAGGCATAACTCATGTACAACATCTGAATTTTCTGAAAAGCCAAAGTACAAGAGCACTTTTAAATTTAAACTATAAACAAACTACTTGGCTTTAGTGAAGAGTGTATTGAAATGTTTCCCGTGTCTTTAGCTGTATAATAGAGTCTGGGACGAAGAAACTAAAGGTAAGATGTTAGGTGTTTACTGTGGACAATTAGAGAAAATAACTCAGAAATGAGAGGAGCTCATTGGGAAGATAATACTTCATTTACAAAAATTCAGCTGTAGTTTAAATTCTAGACAATTTTAGGTATAAAATAAATAATCCAAATAATATTTGGATACATTTCCATATAATAGTGAGCTTTTTCAAGTTTTGCGATTTTTCCCCTATTTTAATCTCTTTCCTCTTTTTTCTCAAGTCCATATTCAAAGATCTATGGTGACGTACTGTTTCTCTATGGAATTTGGAGCAACAAATTTTACCCTACACTAGATATTCTATCATTAGTTCCACCTCTAAGAGCTCAAAGCTTCTTATCAGAGTTTTTGGGAGGAATACCAAATTGAGGATAGCCAGTTTCATCACTGTATTTGTACTAGAATTAACCTTATTGAGGTTCTCATTGCCATTCTTCAGCCGGACTATTGCAAAAGCTTAACTGGACTTCCTCTCTTCTCTCCCCACTTCGACTTATTACACACACTGTTGCCAGGATAATTTCCCCAAGCATTACGCGTTCCCTTGTTAGATCTGCTGTGGCTCCCTGTTACCACTGGCCTGGAATGCCAGATCCCATAATCTGAATTTTGAATTTCTCTTTCCAGCTCTGTTTGCTATTATGACTTCACATACCATATGCTCCGGCCAGCCAAACTATCGTGATTCCTCGAACACTCCATGCACACTCACACAGACCCCTGTGTCTACTTAGGCTGCTCCTTCAACCTGCCATAATACCCTTTTCACCACCTTTCTGTCTGCATTTGTTAGGGTAAATGTAGGGCCCTTGTTGGGTTGTGTGTGTGTGTGTGTGTGTGTGTGTGTGTGTTTTAAGCGACCATAGAGAATGGCTTTAAAAATTCAGAAGTTCCTTTTTCTCTCATGTGACGGTTCTGTTGTGTTTCAGAATGACAGTGGCTCTGCTTTGTGTCTTCATTCCAGAACTTAGGTTCCTTTATAAGTTGTCAATTCAAAGAGTTATTGCTGTACTGTCTCCTAGGATGTGATTCTCATCTGAGTGGTCAGGGCTGGCCCATCTCATCCAGGTTCCAGCTGGAAGAAGAGGAAAGAGTGAATAAGACAGGTCCACTCTTTCAAGGTCGAGGCCTGGGAGTGGCACGTGCCCCTTCTCACATTCCCTCAGAAATAAATTAGCCACACGCTCGCACATACCTGAGAGAGGCTAGGCAGTGTAGTCTGAAAGGGAGGGCAAAGTTCGGCAGCCAGCTGGCAGTTTGTCACATTGTTGAAATCTGACTCATGCTGTCTCCTTCTGCAGGTGTTTCCTGCGCCCCTCAGCTGAAAACCATTTCTCCTTCCTCCGAACAATTCTAGCCTAGGGCTTCTCTGTCAAGTGTATCAGAATCCCCTGTGGCTCTTGTTAAACTAGAGTCTTGGGATTAACAGATACGCACGGCTATATATAAAATAGGTAAACAAGGACCTACTGTATAGCACAGGGAACTCTACTCAGTATCTTGTAATAATCTATAATGGAAAAGAGTCTGAAAGAATGGATATAACTGTACCATTTTGCTGTACACTTGAAACTAACACAACTTGGTAACTTTTTCTACTTCATACTAGCTATTCCTGTGCGTATCTTAACCTCGTTATTAGACAGTTAACTCTCATAGCAGACTTGGAATCTCGTTGGCATCTTTCTCACCCTGCCTCCCTCCAGCACCAAGAATAGGGTTTTGTACATTTAGAGGTACTTAATAAGTATCAATATTTGAATAATTGAGCACTGTCAACTAATTCAGAATGTTGAGCATAAACTTTCGAAAGGCATCACAGCTTGTGCCAAGTTCTGGACTATGCTTAGTGCAGTCTCTTGTTTGGAAATGATCTGTTGGAAGCCCGGCTCCCACGTGGCCCAGCCAAACTGAGGGAGAAGCCGCCAGAGAGCTGAGCTAAGTGGGATTTAGCAAATGGAAACCGCATCTTACTAAGGCCCTTTCCCCTCCGTGTGCTGTGACCATTTGAAAGGAAATGCTAATCCCTGTGTTTGGAATTCATTTCCAGAGAGCCTCTCTGTTCAACAAGAGTGGTTGTTTTTTGTTTCTTTGTTTGTTTTTGGGGGAGTGCCCACAGAGCCTCATGAGCCAGTTTGATAGATTTTGAAGAGGTGGTGGTTTTTTCCACCTGGAAGCACTCAATGATCTTCCGTTTGGAGAGTCTCAAATTGGGTTCCAATTAAGGCTGGATAAGGATGACTCTTCTCAGCCTGGCACCATGTTAGCCTGTTCTTTTTCTCAGTCCTGACGTAGGCAGTCACGTTCTGGGCCTCGGCTGGGAGTAGGAGAAGGGAGAGGGCATGAAGTAGGGGTTTTAAAACCGAGGATACTTGGTAATCTAACTTGAGCCACAGGAAGCAAAATAAGACCTGAGGTCTCCCGTCTCTCTTCTCTTGCCGGCAGGATGAAACCCCTACCTGGAACTATTTTCTACTTGGAAACTGTCCTACATGAGACAGGGCTGAAGTTTCCCTTTGGGGCTCCGTATGAAAAAGGATCTCATGGGCAAATGAATCATGTTGCCAAGATCTTAGAGATTCTTAGCCTAGTTGAAGAAATGAGTCTTAGTCACTGTTAGCCCCGCTGGTACCGTTGACTAAGGCATCAGTCACAGCACAGAACTTCAGCGTGGGGTCCTCGCTTGTCACCTGCAGGTGCACATTATTGTACATGATTTTGTAACTATTGTACATTTTTTGGCCTTCCCACTTCCTTGGTGAGATCTTATAGCATCACAACTTAAGAAAAAAAGTTCCTAACAGGCTTGGGACTAGGGCGAGCCAAGTTAGGTCCCTAGGGAGCAAAATGTAAGGAGGTGCTCACTTGACAAGTGTAACCCTCTTCTTGCTGGACCCTGAGAGTGAGCGCCTCCTGAAATCTTGTGCCCTAGAGGCCAGGCTGGTCTTATCCAAGTCCTTCAGGTCCTGATTCTCATGGCAGAGAACCTGAAATACCAGTTTTTCTGAGATCATTTGGAGGACAGTCTGCTCTTTAAACTCTCCCACCCCCTTTGTTTTTGGTAAATGCAGAGATCCTCCACCTGCACACGGGAGACAATAAAAATGAGATCCAGCAATCATGCATGATTTTATTCATCACATGAATGTAACGGTCAGTCTGTTCATTTGCCCTCTATGCTGCAGCTAAACAAAGTCTTGACTAGATTTTTATAACAAGACACATTCATTATTGGCTTTGGGGATATCCTTGGATTTAACTCTTGACATTGGTCTCAAAGCCCCAGGAATTTTCAGACCATCAGTGGCACATCTCAGTGCAGACAAACACATCATTCCTCTCCACTTCCTAACTGTAGCCACTTGCAAGGCATATTCGAACACCACCTAATTAGGTGTGATGTGCATTTTGGCATATGTCGGAAGTCAAAGCCACTTCCTTAGGGGAACTCAAACTCTGAATTTATCTTTATTAAGGCCTTGTCCAAATGATAAATATACACTGCCTCCTTGCTATCTACTGCTTGGAAATAAATCACTTTAGGATTGATTTCCTAACGGTTTTCTTCACTTCAAGTGTCCTCCTACCCCAGAGGTCACACTGTCCTTCTCCACAAACGCTGGTAACCAAACAGAAAACCCCAAGCTGACCATGCAGTGAACAAAGCAGGGTACCTGGGGTGAGGGGAAGTGATTCCCTTTGCACAGTCCAGGAAAAAACAGCCCTACAAGGCATAATATTCTGGAGAAAAGCCCCCCAAAGCAGCGTGGAGTATGTGAGTAAACAGATGGGGTGTGTTCACTTTATTTTAAGCAAAATATTGATACTATGAACTTTGGTACTTCAGGAGTTACAAACTCCTCCAGGAGTCTGCCAGGTAGTATAAATAAGCAAAACTGGCTGAGGATGAGGCATTCTGTAGCGGTAGAGACTTCAGGGAAGCAGAGGATACACTTCCCATCCATTCCAGCCTCCTTTTACCACATGGGAACGTGGGCCAAATCTTGTTAGATCTTCTGATTCTTCAAGAGCAGGTATATGATTATTTTTTTTCCTAACGTGATACTTCTATTTTTTTAAATGTTTGAAAGTTAAAGAAAATTTTCAAGTTACTGTGAGGGACAAAATATCCCTGAAGGACGGATTTGTCTCACTAAGTCTTGAAGTCTATCTCCAGCCCATTTGTGTGGTTCCCTGCTCAGGACCACGACTCTTGATTCACTTGATGACTTTTTAAAAAATATATAATGTTATTTAAAAAATATATAATGTTATTGTTTTTTTTAAATTTATATATTTTTTATTTTTGGCTGTGTCGGGTTTTCGTTGAGGCATGCGGGGTCTTTCATTGTGGCACCTGGGCTTCTCTCTAGTTGCGGCGTGCGAGTTTTCTCTCTAGTTGTGGTGTGTGGGCTCCAGAGCGCGTGGGCTCTGTAGTTTGTGGCACGCTGGCTCAGTAGTTATGGTATGCTGGCTCAGTAGTTGTGGCACGTAGGCTTAGTTGCCTTGCAGCATGTGAGATCTTAGTTCCCCAACCAGGGATTAAACCCGCGTCCCCTGCATTAGAAGGCAGATTCTTTACCACTGGACCACCAGGGAAGCCCCCACTTGATGACTCTTAATGGCTTGGCCAGTCATGATTAGGTTGTATACTCTTAAGATGCCAAGATGTTAAGATTTTATTTTCAACAGCCAGGTTTACGATGATCTTTGTCTCACAGCACTCACTTAGCTCCTTCTCCTGGCATAACACAACTGTAGACACCTGACTGCCATTACCACAAGCAACTAACTGTCCTGCCTTTTCCTTTAGAGGAAGGCCACAAGAACCCCATGGAACGTCCTGCTTCCTGAGGAAGCATCTCATGGAAATAGTGCTGTCTTAACCAGCTTGGCTTTCTTAAAATTCTTCATACATTGCTTGTCTCAACTGCTTGCTTCTTGGCCCTTTTGAATCTTCCTGGCTTATTTCTGAGTTTGTCAGGTGTTGACTGATAGAGGTGGAGATTGAATCCAGGTGGCTACATTCTTGAGGGAATGTGTTGTCTAAATTTATGCCTTGTTGGGTTGAAGTAACATGTCTTTGAATTGCCTTGAGGCCTATATGTTTTACATCAGCCTGGCCTGCCCTTATGATCTAAGTTGTGAAATTACTTCATGGCCTGTTGAAGTTCAGACACATCCCAATGATTTTGGAGAACTTCGTGGGAGCCTCATAGGCTTCCTGGTCACTCATGCTGTCCCTGTCCCACACTATCTTTACTTGGTATGAAACACAGGGCCCACCTCTCTCCCTCTCAGGCCCTGCCTCTCTCTGCCCGCAGTCAGTAGACTTTCCCCAGCATGTCACACCATCACCCACTCCCACAGACTTGCTCCGTCTCATTCTCCCTGTTACGCTTTCATCTCAGCTCCTCGCCTCTCTCCCTCCCATGTTGTCCTGGCAATACTAAAGTTCTAAATTTCTCCTCTGCACTGACTGAGCAGCCGCTTCACTCCTCTGTGGCCTTGTTGCCAGTTAACACTCAGGTCATCTTTGTGAACCTACAAAAACAAATTCTTCTTGTTAATTAATAGAAGTGTCTAGGGCTGAAAAATCTTAAAATCTTAGGCTGTCAGAACTTTGCTGTTTGAAATCGTACCAGTAATAATGGAATATCCCATTCTTGCCTGGAAACAGCCTTGATTTCCAGTTCAGTTGCAGAGCTTCAGATCAGGGGATTTTAGGACACACCATTCCACATTTATCTTACTTCTGTAGTTTCCAAGGAGACAGGACCCTGGGTCCACTTCTCAGCTCAGGGCTAAGGTTCACCCCTTTATACACACAGCCCTGCTCTATTTTGAAACCATCAAACCATGGCTTCATTTACATTGTACCTACACCCTTCTCCCCCACACCCTGCCTGCCTGCCTGCCTGATGCAAAATAATGTTGTCCCTTCCTTTGTTTGGTGAGGTTACGCCATGGTTTCTTTCTCTGGTGTGCAGTCTCACTACAGGGGAGTCGGCGGTGATCTTTATCAAATGGGCTTTGTCACCTTCTCCACTGCTCCAAGCACTTTATTAAAGTATTTGTTCCAATACATGCAGTTTTCTCCCTAAGAGGGCTTATCTTTCATTGTATTAAAACTTCCACAAAGGCAGAGAATTTTGTCTTTTTTTAAAAAAAACTCCGATAGAATAGTGCTTGGGACTTGTTGAGAGAATGAATGAATTCTGTTACTAGCCCTTAAAGAATGTGGAGATCATTTTATAAAAGAGTATGATACCTCATTTTATCTTCGCCAGAAGTCTGCCTGGAGTTCTGGAATCAGAAAGACCTGGGCTAGACCATGTCTTAGTCTGTTTAGGCTACTATAACAAAATACCATAGACTGGGTGGCTTATAAACAGCAGAAATACATTGTTTATAGTTCTGGAGGCTGGGAAGCCTAAGATCAGGGTGCCAGCATGGTTGGGTTCTGGTGAAGGCCCACTTCTGGCTTGCAGACCATGACTTGTATTCTCACATGGCAGAAGGGGCAAGGGAGTTCATTGAGGTCTCTTTTACAAGGGCACTAATCTCATTCATGAGGGTTCCTGCCTCGTGACCTAATCACCTCCCAAATGCCCCACCTTCTAATACTTTGGGGGCTAGGATTTCAACATAGGTATTTTGGGGGAGATACAAACATTTAGTCTATAGCAGACCCCTATTCCAACATTTAACTAGCTGCATGATTTGGGATGAATTATTTAATCTCTTTACTCCTTGATTTTTTTTTCCAGCTGGACAGTGAGGATGATGCTATCTATCTTACTTGTGAAACAGGAGGGAAGGGGGCAGGGCACAACCTTTAGAAGAATGACATAGACAGTACATGATGAAAACTAGTGAGAACCAACTAGGTCCAACATGGCGGAAGATTTGACTTCCAGTAGACTTTGAGCCTCATTATACACTCATTGTAATACATTAGCATACTAAATGACACACCCACCAGTGCCATGAGAGTTCTGAGGCTAACCATAAAAGGCCAAAAAGTGGGCAGTGGCCCAATTCCTGGAAATCCCCCCCTTCCCCAAAATAATTGGAATAATCCTCCTGCTCATTAGCCTATGAAATTACCAGCCCATAAAAATTAACCACGCAATATTTCGAGGCCTCTCGCCATCTTAGATGGCCCACACACTGTCTGTGGGCCATCTTAGATGGCCCACACACTGTCTGTGGAGTGTGTTTCTCTCTAAATAAATCCACTTCTTACCTATCGCTTTGTCTCCGAATTCTTTCGCAACGAAGAAAGAACCTTAAATTCACCGCGAACACTTGGTGGTTGTGAGGATTAAGTGAGGTGATTTATGTGAAGAACTTATCATGGAATCTGGCACATGCTAAGTAAACATCAGCTAATCTTTTTCATTTTAACTCCCTTTGGCCTTCATCTTTCCAGATGCCAGGGACTTACATATCTCTGGACTTCGGCCTCCATCAGCACTAAATTTCATTTTATCCTGTACTAGAGTAACACATGTATGTCTTCTTTGTTTAGTTGTAAACTCTGACGGGGCAAAGTCCATGCCTTATTTATCCATATATCATTTTAGATAAATACATCTATATATCACTGGCACATGGTAGACACTCTAAATATTTGTGGTTGGAAGGTTTGCCTGAAAAGGAAAATTTCAGTAAGTGTGCAGAGCCAGGCCTGATTGGTGAATGCAGAGCACGCAGCGAGTGCTAGATGATGACGATACAACATTAACAGCCTCTTTCCTGAGCAGTTTCAGAATCTAACAACTAAAGAGGAGGGACAGGGGCAGTGAAGGAGCTTTTCGGGAGTGCTGTGTGCCCCTGTGGAGTGCGCATTTGAAGGGCCCAGGGAAAATGAGAGGGTCCAAGGAGGGGGGAGTGGAGAAACATGGTCATTTAATTCCTCTATTTTTGGGGAATTGCCACTTAAGTCCAGCCTAGCAATTTGAGCAGCTGGGGAATTATGTGCAGCTAATCTGTAACTAGGGACCGTTGTGTTGAGCTGTACTGGAGTTTTGCTTTCCTGGCGACCAGGTGGGCATCTATGACCCCTTTGCCCTCAGGGGTCTGACGCTAAAGGCAGAGGAAGTAGGCTGAGCTCTGAGTGGCTCTCCACTTGGAATATTCATGGCAACTGCTATCTTGGCCCTTCCCACACACACTATCTAGTGCAGGACTGAGAAAAGGGAACGAGAGCCAAGACCTAGGGGATGGTCAGAGGGCAGGGTTTCTTCAACAATCCTTTCCCTCACAAGTTTACTCCTTTTGGCTTTGCCCCTCCTTCTTCCAGTGTCCCAGTCCTCTTTAGTATTTTCCGGGGGATTACCTTTGATGATGACTAAGGTCCCTTTGAGTTCGTGATGTGCTAATAAACTGGATCTCTAGGGGGAAAAGCCCTGATGTGTAACGTTCGCTGATTTCTGTGTGTAAATATTCCCATCAGGGTGGACTTAAACTATCTACTTGTAGTCACTGAATGTAGTCTTGGGAGGAGATGTGTGTAACTGGCTCTTGTGAAACTGCTGGCTCCAGCATCCTATCTCCTTGAACTCTGACATGACTGTGCTCTTGACCCTCTCTCTCTCCATTTCCCTATACAATCCACTTGCAATAGCTACAATATCAAAACTAAAGTATAAATCTCCTTCTCATACTCAAAGACAAGGCGAAAAAGGAAAATATTTCTTGCAGACTTAGATACATATTATGATATCAAGACTGTATCGAGGATGGGTGCTGGCTGCTAACTTTTAGTAGTAGGTAGGGCCAACGCAGCAGGAAAGACTAGGGCTTTGTGGTTCTGGAATAGTCTCTGTGAATTGACAAGAGCCTCTCAAAGTCAAGCTTCAGGTAGGCTGATGGTAGGTCCCCTGAGCCACCTTTTATGATGGACTTGTCTGTCCGCTAGCTATGGTAAAGCCCACAGGGAGCAGCATTAACAACATACACACAAGTACTACATTATTCACTCTTGTATTTCAACTTTTTCCCATGCCCTCCCAACATCCATCTTAAAAAGGCTTCCCCCTCTTTTAATATAGCAATTTCTGCTGCCAGTAGAAGCTTCTGCATATTAAATGGGTTTACTCTAGCTTGGAAGACAGGGGTGAATGAAGAGAGCTGTGATTGCTCGCAGCTGGTCCAGGTGGCCAGAACCGCTTAACACGTGCGAGGTTTGGTCCTAATTGCTTCAGTATTCAGAGGTATCTCTGAAATGTCTCCCTGCTCATTCTTCAGCCTCTGCCCAGCTGCGTCACACAGTTCCTTCTTTCATATCTGTTTTCCCAGGTTGGAAACAGAGACTAGGATTGTAGTGACTATCGATAGATATATTTATGTGTATAGTCAGAGCAAAGGCTCAAGGAACCTGTGTTGTGCTGGTAAAGGTTTAACAGCAGACTCTCTAGAAAAATAACATGGGTGTATAGGTGTTTTCCTACATTTTACTGATACAAAGGATGGGTAGCACACCGTATAAAAATAAATATGTATTACTCCTTACTTTGAGTTTCATGTAGCCAGTTTATTCTCACAGAATGCTTTCTTCCTGCAGAATTGTATCATATCCAGCCTATGGTTGTGATTGAACAAATGTAGTCCAGACATAGTGTTGGTCGATATTTTCAAATCTCTTAATAAGGAAGATGAAAGTGAAGCTAACAGAGATGCAGGGCAGGACTTCATTTATTTATGTGATGTAAGAAACCCTCTTGTTGAGTTGGATGACAGTTTTCAAATACTGGAAGAAAATGTCCTTCCACTTTGTGTTAGGCACAGTGTAACAGCTACAGATCCAACACAAAATGCTGTTATTTACACTTTTGCCATCACTTTTTAAAAGTCTAGACAGTCAACAATGTGATAAATCAAGTCGATTTCTAGCATTTTCAAATTCCCATGTTGTAAGCACTCCCCACAACAACTGGGGACAAACTGGACTGACTCGTGAAGCTATAGTTGTAAAATAACCGAACAAGGAGTCGGAAGAGATGGGCAGGAGCACGCTATTACAGGGTATTTCCACCACACAGGTATTATAGACACAAATAACCTTGACGGCATAGATAATAGTAAGATGGAGTGCAAGAATTAGGAAATGGGTTTGGAGTATTACTTTTAGTTTTAATATTTGTTTATTGAAGATACGCATCATTGAATTTTGAATAATGGCTGTATTTAATAACTGGCTCGCAAAATATCTGAACATTTTAATAATTGGTTCTTGCGAGCTGCGGCAGGCCAACTCCAACATAGACACACGGGCTGGACACTGCATGTATCACTTCTCAAAGTCGTTTTTTTTTTTTTTTTTTTTTTTTTTGGTGGCTGTACCGTGAGGCATGCGGGATCTTAGTTCCCCCACCAGGGATCGAACCAGCGACCCCTGCAATGGGAATGCGGATTCCCAACCACTGGACCACCAGGGAATTCCCTCAACAGTCTTAACAATAACAGTATATAATTCAGTACCACTGGCTCTTGTGCTGCCTGCTTCTCGCAGGGTGCCAGTCCCCTGTTCGTGTCCCCTAAATCCTTTGGGAAGTCCCTAGTGGTCATCTCTCATGTGATTATGAACAAGTCTGCTCTTGCCGTGTGCTGTTGTTGCTTTGCTGGATGTTAACTGGGTATCTACCTGTTCTTACTATCTCTCATTAAGGCTCTGCTGTTTCTTGCTGCCACTATTCTCCTGAACTGTCAAGGCTTCTCCTGACCCTGTTTGCTCTTCTTCTGGGCACTGACAACAGAACACAGAAGTGTTCATGATGCCGGAGCACCTGAATAGTTTGTCCCAAAAGAGGGGAGAATGTGCCTCTCTCACTTGTATTACTTTTTTGGTAAGGGGTCTTGAGGACTGCTGATAACCTTACAACTTTTTAAAAATTTCAGAATAGTTTTAAAATTTACAGGAAAGTTGAGACGATAGCACACGGAGTTTCCCCTATTGTTAATATCTCACATTATTGTGGTACATTTTTCACAATTACTACATCAATATTAATGCATTGTTATTAACTAAACTACATACTTTATTCAGATTTCCTCTCTTTTTCCTAATGTTCCTTTTCTGTTAAAGGATTCCATCCAGGATACCGTGTTACATTTAATAGTCATATCTCTTTGGATTCTTCTTGGCTGTGACAGTCTCTAAGACTTTACTTGTTTATGATGACCTTGACAGTTCAGAGGAGTACTACTGCTCAGGCTTTTTGTGGAGTATCCCTCAGTTGAGATTTGTCTAATGTATCTCACGTTTAGACTTGGGTTTGTAGTTTTATGGGAGGAAGACCACAGAGGTAAAGTGCCCTTCTCATCACATACAACGGTACCTGCTGTGAACATGGCTTATCGTAGTTGACATTGAACTTGATCACCTGGCTGAGGTAACGTTTATCAGGTTTCTCCACTATAAAGTTTCTCTTTTTTTAAACACCTTTCTATATCCTACCCTTTGGAAGGAAGTCACTATGCACAGCCAACGTTTAAGGAGTGGGGAGTATCTTGAGGGCAGCGTATCAACATAAATTATTTGGAATCTTCTCCACAGGAGACTTGTCTTGTCCTCCCTCATTTGTTTACTTATATAATTATTTATGTTAGTGTGGACTCGTGGATATTTATTTTAAACTTTGGGTTGCAACCTAGTATAGTCCTCAGTATTCATGGGTTCGGTAGTTTTGAATTTGCCTGCTTGCTAAAATTTATGTGTAACTCCCAAAGCAATACTTCTGGCACATTTATGTTCACTTGCAGACATGCAGAGCAACAAAAAACTTGAGTAGCCTGACATGCGTGTCTCCAGCTGAGGTTGAACAAGGCGGTGCTCTGCCTTCTTATTTTACCTCTCATATGGTAAACGAAGTATCCTTTCTACGGTCTATTTAGCGTCACACTTTCCCTATCTTTGTTTCTTTTGTTGTTGTTGTTGTTAACTTCAGTGTTTAAAATGCCTTCCAAGCTTAGTGCTGAAGTACTCTCTAGTGTGTTCCTAAGTACAATAAGGCTGTGATGGAGAGAACATACATACATTAGATAAGCTTTGTTCGGGTGTGAATTATAGGCCATGAGTTTAATGTTAATGACTCAACAATATATATTAAATAAGTTGTCCTTAAACGGAAACCCACATAAAACAAGGTTATGTTATTGGTCAGTTAAAGAAAACGCTGTGACCAGAGGCTTGCAGGAACCTAAGCCTGTATTTCCCCTAGGAGTAATGGTTCAGTATTCACCAGTTCAGTGTTTGTGGAGACTTTATAGAACATAACTACCATGATTAATGAGTATAGACTGTTCTACTACTTTATTAACTTCTTGCTTAAACAGTTCCCACTTTGGCCTTTGGAAACTCTTTCATTTGACTCCTGCATCTCTTTGTCCCTCTTGATATACCCTCATCAGCATCTCTCTCCCTCTCTCTCCCTCTCTCTCCCTCTCTCTCCCTCTCTCTCCCTCTCCCTCCCTCTCCCTCCCTCTCCCCTCCCTCTCCCCTCCCTCTCCCCTCCCTCTCCCCTCCCTCTCCCCTCCCTCTCCCCTCCCTCTCCTCCCTCCCTCCCTCCCTCCCTCTCTCTCTCTCTCTCTCTCTCTCTCACACACACACACACACACACACACACACACACACACACACATTTTTTTTCAAAGCGATTCTTGAATTTCTTGGTAGTTTCTTAATTTCTTGTCCCATTCATAGAGTCAGTCATTTCTTCAAGGAGCCCTGGTTCCTTTCCTTGGTGAATGGTATTAGAAACCAAGATCTGGGTGCTAAGTGTGCTTGTTGCTATTGAGGTGACAGTGCTTCTAGGCCCTCTTACCTGACAGAGTAAGGAGATATGTGTACATACATGAGTTAATAAGACATATATATCTATAAATATTTCTGTATATAACCATAATCTATATTAAGCTAAGTATGAGTTCAAACTGATGTCTTCAACTCTTACCACGTGGATCATTCTAGCCTCTTCCCTTGATTGTCTGTAACGTCCCATTCCAACAGCAAGAAACCTGGCTCCCATCCTCTGCCATCCATTTACTGAATTGTTCACTTCTAGTTCACAAGTATAGTGGTATCAGAATTGTTAACCTATAGCCCTGTGGGAAGCAACTTTCTCAATTAGAGTATGCTTATGTATGTTTCCTTTTGTCTTTAGTCTTACAATCTCCACTCACCTCCAGAGGTACTTAGCTCACCTCCAAAGCTAACTTAGCTCAACACTTTTCCTTCCCTTACACCTTTTAGTAATACTCTTTAACATCCTTACTTATTTAATTCCTCCCTATTCAGACATTAGACATGTGGGATTGGGCTAGGAAACAGATCCAAGTGGCAGACATCACACTGTACTAATCCTGATGGCTAAGCTATTTTACCCCTCCTGCTCTATTTCCTGATCAAGGTCAATGTGTCTTATTCCTTCCTGTACTACAGTTCTTCTCCAGGAGCTTCCTCACCTTAGGCAGAAATAGCTTTCTTTAGGGTTCTTTACAGATTGTACCAGATGTACCCAAACATGTATGAGTCCTAAGTAGGTACAAGCTGTGACCCTTGTTCTACATGCTTCATCTCATTTAACTTCACTTACTCCTCATACAAATAGTTCCTAAAATTTACTAAGTGCTTACTATTGTCAGGCATTTTCTAAGTGTATTAGAAGTGTTAACTGGATTAAACCTCAAAATCCTAGGAGGGGCACTTCCCTGGTGGCGCAGTGGTTAAGAATCCGCCTGCCAGTGCAGGGGACATGGCTTCAAGCCCTGGTCCAGGAAGATCCCACATGCCACAGATCAACTAAGCCCATGCGCCACAACTACCGAGCCTGCGTGCCACAACTACTAAAACCCGCATGCCCTAGAGCCCATGCTCCACAACGAGAAGCCACCACAATGAGAAGCCCATGCACCGCAACGAACAGTAGCCACCGTTCGCCACAACTAGAGAAAGCCCACGCACAGCAACGAAGCCCCAGCGCAGCCATACATACATAAATCAATCAATCTGGTTTATTACAAGCCCAACCTGCTCATTTTGGGAGCTTTCTCTTCTGTGCCCTGCTTGATTCATCTTGACATTAGAATGACTCTGAGTGCGAATGACCTGGGCCTCTTGGAAATATTCTGAGACTCGGAGGCCAGCCTGGAGTTCCAAAGTAGCTGTGCATCACCCATGTTATTGACCATTACAAGTTGGCTCTGGGCCTCTGTAGAGGGTCGGTGCTCCCAGTCCAGCAGAGGGCCAGATGTGGTGCTTTGTGCTTGCCTTGCTTCTGCTTCACACTCACCGGGGGGTAGCCTGAGCTTTCTCTAATTTCCTTTTGGCTCCTAGATCCGCCCCCCTTTCAGGTTGCCATTTCCTTGCTTCCTCGCCATCCGCTCTCTCTCTCCCCAGTCTAATTAGTGGATTGGTGGGAGGTAGCCTCAGAAACGAAGGGCTTTTCCCCGTGAACCTATTCTTTGCAGCAATCCAGCCATTTGGGCTTTAATTGGCTTCAGAGGTCCCCTCAGTGCTTTGTCCTCTGTGCATCAGGAAGTTAATTACTTAATAAACCAAATGGGAGTCTTTCAAAAATGCAATGTTAGCCCTTTTCTTTCTTGGAGCACAACTTGGGCCAGGCTAGCGTACTCTAGTCACTATGAAAACCAGCCTAAGAAAAACGTGTGAAGCTGGGAGAAGTTGTGTTGCTGTGTTCCAGACTTAGGAGTCCTCTTTCATAGTATGGTGTCTCATAGGCCCCCAGGGCCCCTCCCTACAGCTCCTCCCTGGGCCTAGCCCTTTCCATGCCTGACCCTACGCTTTGACCCTTTTTTAGTAGTTCTTTCTATCAGAATATGTAGGCTTTATGTTTCATTTCTAGGAGGCCTTGTTCACTTAATCTGATAAAGCAATTTACAGTAGCGTTAACAATTAACACAGTGTAACCCAGCACTTATAGGCATTCTGCCAAATGCTTTATGCGAGTTCATTAAATCCACCCGACAATGCTATGAGGTTGATTGTTCTTATTCTAGCCATTATTCAGATGAAGAAATCAAGTCCCAGAGAGGTTAAGTGACTTGTCTAAGATCCCACAGCTAGCCAGCAGTAGAGCTGGGATTTGAATCTAGGTTGTCTGACACCGGAGCCCATGCGCTACAGATCACCAAGTTGTAATGCCCAGTGTGTCTTACTAATGTCTGATAATGACCTCCTACTGAGACATGTTTGTATACTTTCCGAATCCTTTCCCACAGTGCCCATACATTTATTGAGTACCTACTATGAGCTAGATGACATTTTTATCTTAACAGTGACAATTTCTTAATTCTTAGGAGTGATTAATGTAGGCATCATGAAAGGATTAAAGGACAATTAAGTGTTAAATTGCCTAGTATTGATTGTAAGTACACTGGTATTTTAGGAGGTGGAACTGTACTAGGGTTGGATAGGTATAGATAAAGTAGGGGGAAGGCATTTTCGGCAGGGGGGACTAACACAGCAAGAATAGAATTGAGAAGAAGGTGAGAAGGGAGCAATAAGGAGATGTACTTGGCTAGCACAGTGGTTCTCATGTCTCTATGTAACTAGGGTTAGAACCTCCCAGACCCTGTGGCCGTAGCTCTTCCTGCTATGTCTACCAAGGAATATCTCTAGCAGAGAAGGCATATCAGAACAACATTATGAAACTGGAACTGTTAGTCTCCCCTCTTTTTTTTAATTAATTTATTTTTGGCTGCATTGGGTCTTCGTTGTTGCACACGGGCTTCCTCTAGTTGCGGCGAGCGGGAGCTACTTTTCGTTGCAGTGTGCTGGCTTCTTATTGTGGTGGCTTCTCTTGTTGTGGAGCACGGGCCCTAGGTGCTCGGGCTTCAGTAGTTGTGGCACACGGGCTTAGTTGCTCCGTGGCATGTGGGATCTTCCCAGACCAGGCTCAAACCCGTGTCCCCTGCATTGGCAGGTGGATTCTTAACCACTGCGCCACCAGGGAAGCCCCTAGTCTCCCCTGTTTAGTTGAGGAAACAGAGGTTCTGGGATGCTAAGAAACTTGCCCAAGGTCACATAGCTAGTAAGAAGCAGGGCTGCAAGATGAACCAGGGAGTCTGGCTCCAGAGAATTTGATCTTCACCATAAGGCTATACTTCTTATGTTTGGGCTGTACTCCTGGCTAGGCTCTTGTAACCCCTTGGTAAGCTTCTCCCCTGGTTTGTTAAGCCAGACCTTGTATTTGAGAGGAATAATTTTGTCCTTCAGCCTATGACCTAGATCAGAAGCAGACCAAGTAGGCTCTTTGAATTTTCTTCCCCCTAGGGCCAAACCTTGGTTTTTAGCTCTCAATGTCATCCCCACTCTTTCGAAATGCAGCACAGAAAAAACCGAAGGAAGTAGGGTCCTCCCTCCTAAAGTCTAGAGCAGATCTGGCCTTCTTTGTCCTTGCTAGGTTTCTTTACCTTGGGCTCAACCCTGATCCTGTTGGGCCTTACGAGTGGTAAGAGCCCTTCCCGTTAAATGCTTGGAAGAGGAAGACTTAATTCTAAGAGAAGGAAGCAATGGAAAGAGCAGTTTTCTTTGGCCAAAAAGTTCATTCTGGTTTTTCCATAACATCATACAGTAAAACCCAAACGAACTTTTTGGCCACCCCAATATCCCTTTTCTCCACCAAAATTTGTACCTTCTAACATGGTGGGTAGGTTGTGTTCTTGGAGGCCATTTTGACTCTTGGCCTTAACAAGAACTTCTATACTGTAGACTTAGAGAAGATGGAGAGAAAGGCTTGCATTCTCCTTTGGCCATAGGGCGAAGCCACCGCTACACCACAGTTTGTTGCTTTGTTTACCCAGGAGGGTTAACAGTCCAGTCTGTGGTCACCCAGGAGTGTTGTTCTTTTGTTTAATGAAAGAACTCAGTGGAGATTCCCAGTCCTACCTCTGCATCTCCATGTGCCTGCCTTTCTAATTCTTGCCACCTGGGCCCAGTGAGATGGGAGTTGAGGCCCTTAGAGCTTCTGTGAATGTCTCTTTCATGTGTGCCCCCTCTCCTAAAGATTCCGGAATTGGTCCACACAGGGAGTTAACTTCTATTCAATTTACCAGACTACAGCAGAAAGCTGCCTGGTATTTCCTCTCTCTCACTTCTTTTACACACAGCTCTGTTAGAACATCCTTGCCAGCGAGGATTTAACAATGTTTGCATTGCCCCCAATTGGCCCCCACCCAGAAAAGGTCAACACCGAAACCCTTCTATTCTCAAGTGTATCCCTGTTCTCAAAGAGAATTTCAAGTTCTAAGAAATAGCAACAAAATCCCCCCCTCCCCAAAACAATCTCCCTTCCCTTGTTTGCACAGAAATAGGCTTTATTCAGCACGGGGGTCTCCAACCCCTGGGCCAAGGACTGGTAGTGGTCGGCGGGCGGCCTGTTAGGAACCGGGCCACACAGCAGGAGGTGAGCAGTGGGCAGTCTTCCACAAAACTGGTCCCTGGTGCCAAAACGGTTGGGGACCACTGCTTTAGCAGACAGTGGGTACCCATTATAAGTCCTTAAGCAGCAGGATGACAGTGGTGTTACAGGAGGGTTGATCTCGCAAGGGCCCATGGCTAATACTTTGCAGGCTGTTGTGGTTGGTCTCTGTGATAACACCTCGCCTCCGCTGTTGAGGTGCGAAAGCAGCCATAGACAGTAGGTGAAGCAACCAGTGTGGTCACGTTCCCATAAAACTTAAGTTACAGAACCAGGTGGCGGGCTGGATTTGGTTCACAGGCTAGAGTTTGCCAACCCCCGGCACAGAAGGAACTGAGTCGAGCAGTTTCTTCATCAGTCTCACCAATAAGCAAAGCCGTGCCTTGAGGAATAAGGGAACGAGGGGTTGCAGAGAGGCCATGTGTGTTACCCTAGTGGAAACTTCTATAGGGAAAACCTGAAACTTGGGAAGTGCTAGTTCCTTCTGACGGGGACCGTTGACAGAATTGAAGGTAACTTGGAAGAGCGTGTTTGTGGAGAGATCCTTGCCTTTGGAGATGTGGAGCCTGAGGTGAAATTGGCAAAAGCTAGAAACCAGATTCTCCGCCCTTACCAGCACAGCCCTACATGTAGGAGGTGTGAAGGGTGAATCTGCGATACATTTGCAGGTAGGACCCGGTGAGCAAGTCATCTGCTTGGCGGAGAGAGCTGAAGTTTTGGCAGTGCACCCACTGAGCGTGGGCTGGAAAAGAGCAAAGTAAACAAGTCAAAATACTTGGAATATTCACAGTTTAAGGTCTATAGAATTAGAAGGCCGCAGAGGCTTGGAAGAAAGATGGGAAAAGTAGCAGAAGAATGGGGAAGAGACAGTGTCAGTAAGTGGCCATCCCTCGCTTCTTATGATGCTAGGCCCCGTGACAGACGTATCAGAAAAAGACAGCTTACTCCCAGTTCACTACGAAACAAAAAGCTCTCCTCCTCCCGAATAGATTGAGTGGAGGGGGAAAAGAGGCTCCAGGGAGCCCGTGGACCTTCCAGACAGACCCAAGGTTGGTCCCTTTTAAGGCTTCCCCCTTGGTCCTGCATGCAGTTTCAGACAAGATCAAGGGAGACAGCACTATGTCAGCTGCCCCAAATTCTATCTAACATTGTCCAACACTAAAAATTTAAAAGCCCTGAATTTCACATTATTGCACCTTGACTCACAAAGAATCTAGCCGCTGTTGTGGTTTAAAGCCTTGGACTGCCGTCCTAGCTGAGACATACAACAGTGGAGGAATCCTCCTAAACACACAAAAAAGCTGAACCTATTAACTACTGTCACACACTGTTGATCAGTTAATGCTCACAGTAGCTCGTTTTGAGGTGAGCCATTCCTGAGTCTAGTAAGGACCTTGCCCTTTTCCTGAGGAGTTCTGAAGCACGTGGAATTCTGCCACCTTTGCAGTCCAAGTGCCCCAGGGTGCTTCTCCTGACTCTGGAGCTCACTTTGCTCTTTCATAAGGCTAATCCCTGTAAGGCCCCAGACACCGAAAATAAAGCTTTGTCGGTGTAAATCATGGCCCTAGACCCAAACCTGAGGATCCCAGACGAAGCCACATGTAAGGCTGCTAACACCCGTGCTGGTAAAGCCCACCAAAAACGTTGGTTTCTCAGTGTAGTACTTCAGTCCCCGTGTGTTTATCCCCTCAGTTTTCCAGGCCACGTTGGAGATTTTTGAGGCTAATCTGTCTACCCTGCTTGGCTCTAACCGACTGACAACAAACACGAGGAAGTAGATGTGGAACATTGTCGCACCTTTACAACTTTTTATTAGTGACAATAACAAAAAATTATTAATTGCTAGATATTTTGTATCATATTGTTCCTTATATCAACTCTATGAAGTAGATATTAACGTTCCTATTTTATAGAGAAGATTAAGGGACAGAAATATTAAATAGCTTATCCAAGGTCACTCAGGAGGTGACAGAGGAAAACCTCAGTGACCTAAGTCCACACATTCTCTCATTCCCCTGCCTGTATCTAAAAACACAAGATTCTCTGTTGAAGATGAACCAGGGGATATGGTTTAGGCATGAGATAGAATGGGGCTTCCGAATATTCCAAATTAAAATTAGCTATAGCAGGGGTCCCCAACCCCCAGGGCCTGGACCGCTACCGGTCCTCGGCCTGTTAGGAACCGGGCCGCACAGCCGGAGGTGAGCGAGCGAAGCTTCATCTGCGGCTCCCCCATCGCTCCCCATCTGTGGAAAAACTGTCTTCCACAAAGCTGGTCTCTGGTGCCAAAAATGTTGGGGACTGCTGAGCTATAGGTTTCGAGGCAGAAGAATAGAGGACATTTTTGCAATTGAGAGCCCCCAGCCAGATGGGCTTACAGAATGGAGTCCAGAAGCTGGGAAAGTGCTAGAGAGAAAAGAAGACAGGCCCACATTATCCTTTCAATGAAGTGACCCTAAACCTTCTGGTTAATGTTGCCCAATTAATGTTTGCTCTTCCCACTTTAAACAGGAGCAAATGTGGCATTCTAATACTGTTCCCTCCTAAGCACTGTAGCAATAGGCCCTCCCCCATGGAGACATGAGGCAGGGAATAGTCTATGCAAAGGGGCTGCTACGCAGTAGATACCCCGTACATGTTGACCGTGGCCCATTTAAATAGATGCAGTCTGCTCATACACATGCACGAGACAAGGCATTCCTCCCCTGGCTTCCAGAATTTCTCTCTCCCCACAGCTTGTTAACTGCTCTGATTTGCAATGCTTCAGTTTCGCCTGTTTTGGTTCTCTGTCCTGTCTCTTGTGGAGGAAGAACCAGACAATAAGAAAGTAATGTCTAGTAAGTGTCAAGAAGAAAATAAAACATGGTAACAGGAGAGAGAGTGGCTGAGGGATTGGGAAACGTTAGTAGAAAGGTCATCAGAGAAGGAGGTGACATTTGGGCTGAAACCTGAGTGGTGGCCAGGCAAAGATATAGAAGATATAGAAGAGGGTCGCAGATGGGAGGAAAAGCTGGTGCACAGACTCCAGGCTGGGAATGAGTTGGCAGGTCTAGAGAAGGTCAGTGTGGACAGAGCTAGTGATGGGGTGGGGGGGAGTGAGTATATGAGGTGACGTTGGAGAAGCAGGTGGAGTCTGGGTCACTTGGGGTCTCAAGGGCTATGCAGTTTGAGTTTGATTCCAAGGACAGTGGGGAGTCCATGTTGGGTTTACCAGTCTGGCTTCTGAGATTTGCCTTTGGGCCCCCTTGTGCCCCTCATTCTGCTTCTTTCTATAGTGAATGATGCCTGGTTTTTACTGTCCCAGAGGAATGCTCGGATCTCCGGTATTCTAGAACCATCTATTCTATGCTGTCACTGCCCCTCCCCAGTTTCACCCCTGCCCTGGCTCTGAGTGGGAACCCCTCATTGTTCTCAACAGAGGGGCACAGCCGGACCTGGGGGACCAGGTCAGAAAAAGACCCCCCACCTCCGAGATGGAAGGCAACATGAATCTTCCTGGAGTAGATCTTTGCCATTTCTTGCAGCCGAACCTCAAGACGGAGGAGTGAAGGTGCAGCCGTGGGTGGGGGCGTGTCTGATGCCAGACAGGGCAGTGCAGCCCGGAAGGTATCTATCTTGGAGGGAATTCATGGCAGAGACCCTGCAGTATCAGTCATTTCAGTGTGTGCTTTGGGTGTCTAATAAGGAATTTTGAAAAAGGCGTTAGAGACTGAGATTTCTCCACGTGTCCAGGGCACAGAGACTACGTGTGGTGGCTTTGAGCCCTTAGAAAAGCCATCTCTGTAGTGCAGTAAGGATTTTTTTTTTTTGGTTCCACTGGAGTGAGGGTAAAACTGCCTGTAGAACACTTTAGCTCCTTTTCAGATTCTGTGTACACCAAACTGTCATCTTATTGCCGAACATAACCACTCCAATTGTATCATGTTCTCCAGTTCACAAAATGTTTTTCAGATAGTCTAAAAAAAAACAATGCTAAGTGGTAAACACTGTTCGTTTTTATACAGATCAGAAAATCCAGGCCCAAAGGATTAAGTTACATGAAGCAATGGACGTAAATGTAAATGGATGTCGTTTATTTTCTCTTCTTTTGAGCTGTTTAATGCGTTCAGTTTCTCTCCTGGAGACCAGGTAGTGGGCCCAAGTATTCTGGCTGTTAGGTCCATCCCACCATCTGTTCGTAACTTGGTGTTCCAGGTTATCAGTCTGTTTATTTGAGTTTGGCTACTGTGAATCAGGCCCTGGAGGTTGGGGAAGTTGACAAAACAAAGGTCCTGTAAAGTAGAGTGCCAGACCTTGGATAGTGACCATACCGAGGTGCAGACACCCTCACAAGGCCTGGCTAGAAAATAATCTGCTGACCTTTCCCGAACTCTTAACTGGAAGATCACTCAACTGTTTCCACTTTGTTTTCAAGCTGCTTGAAAAAGAACAAACAGCTCTTAACTTCACTTAGCCGTTTGCCAGCTGGGGATGCCGCATGGCATGGGGAGCTGATTAAAATGAGGTGGTGGCTTCAAAATCAGGAACCAATTGACCTTAACTGTGTTTCTGCCAGCTTTTATGTCATTGCTGAAGCTGTAGGTAAGTGATTTGCTGGCCTCAGCCCTGGAGAGGTTTTATATATTGTTCATGTGGTCATAATTCTCACCCATTTTCCTTTCATACCTCTCAGGGGAATAATTACTGCCTTGGGTTCCTGCTTTTGGGGTATTATTACGTGATTCATTGAAAAGCCGGGTCTGTCTGTCCTTTCTTCTTCCTTTCTTTCTCCTTTTAACATCTCTTTGTTTAGAAGAAAGAAATCGATTTTTGAATTGATTTCAAATTGCATTTGAATTTGGAAAATTAAAACAGATGGACAGCAAAATACCATTATTTTTAGAGCTCTTAAGACAAAGCTTGGCTGACTTGGGGTTTTGACTATTGGTTCTTATAACAAATGGCTCCTTTAAGATGGCACCAAAGTCAATACTAATGGTTATTATGATTAAGTACAGCTCCCTTGGCATCCGTTTGTTGCTTTCTGCCTTCCCTCCCCTCTCTCCAATGCACACACATGGCTTCTGTAAAGTCAAACGTCCCTCAGATGAATACAGGCCAAGGAGAGAAAGTTCGTAGCTGGCGCTTCTACCTCCCTTTCTGTCTTGCCTCTGCCTAACAACTTCATGTAGTGGCTCCACCAGGACTCCCTCTCCTTGGCCTGCACTCACTCTCTCTAAGTGTCTTCTGAGCTTAAAGCGTTTCAAGACATTTGAAGATTCTCCTCCCATCTCCCCTCTTCCTGAGATCACCTATCCCGGGCCCACCCTTTTAAGGATCCTGCTCTCTGCCAGGTAACAATGAGGTCAAATGCCTGCAATAAAGGTTCATAACAGTTTTCAATGGATTTTGTCTTTGAGATAGCATTCAACCAAAGGTGTGACTGGTTTGATTTTCAGGTGCCTGTGGTGGGTGTCCTAGAGAAAGCAGAGATACTGTTTTAGGTGCCTCACATAATAATTCATATTTGTACAGGACTGTACAGTTTACAAATTATTTTCACATTCATTTTATTTTTTTCTTCCAAACAGTGTTGTGAGGTAGGTGATCTTATGTCATATAAAAAATGAAGAACCCGAGGCTCGGAAATTAGGCAGTTTGTCTGACGTTATGCAGCTAGTAAATGGCTACGCTAAAGCTGGAACCCAGATCACTTGATGTGAAATGCCCTGTGTTTTTGGCTTTGCCACACTGTCTCATAATCATTTATCTCAATTTTTTGAGAACTAACTTTGCATGGCCCTGTGGGGATACAGTGAGTGAAACAGGCATAGCCATAACTTATTGAGCTTGGAGCTTATTATATTCAAGTGTTGATACATAAGTATATGGAAACATAGACAAAATATGGGTGAATATATTTTTAAAGTTACAGATCGTGAGAAGTGCTATGAAAGAAAGCAGAGGTAAGGCATGTTGCTGGAGGAGCTTCCCTAGATAGGCCTCTTGGAGTCGGGTGACATTTAGGCTGAGGCCTGAGGACCAAGAAGTAGCTAGTAAGGAGGGGTGGAATCCAGGAGGAGGTTGTGTAAAAAGGCCTCGAGGCATATTCATAGTACACAAATAGTTGCCTGCCGAACCCCTCCATGTCCTCAGGAACCACATTCTGTACATGCAGATGCTTTTAGAGCTTTATAAAGTCTCAAGGAATTGTTACACTATCATGCCAACCATATACACCAGTTCCCTTACACACTGGGCTCATTTTCTTGCTTACTTTAAGAAGGACCTTAGAAACGAGGCTGATTTTCTTTTTCTTCTCACCAGAACTTCACAAGGTTTGCTGTTGAATTTGGGCATTTTCCCCAAGCTGCACCTTTAGCCTCACCTGTCATTTTTACAAATACTGTGTCCCAAGTGTGAGATTGTGGATGGCTCAGGCAAACCCAGCCCCACTGCTGGAGACACAGCTAGCTCATAAAGTCTGCACTGACAGGGGGCCACAGGGATGTGACCAGCTGGAACTTTGTGTATGAAAAACAGCATAGTGAAGAACAGATTGTGGGTTTTGGGTTTGTAAGAAGAGAGGACTTGGGCATCTTTTGCCAATGGGGTTCTATTCCACTAAGATGAATTGGACACCTTACACCTCAGAGGTGCTCAATATCTTGGCAGTGCAAGAATATTAGGTTAACCTGTCTACCCGACTCACTCATTCACTGGTAGCCTTCCTTTCCAGACATTTCTAAACCACTTCTTTTTTTAAAAAACTTTGTTTTTTGGCCGTGCTGCGCGGCTTGTGGGATTGTGGTTCCCTGACCAGGAATCGAACCCACACCCCTGGCACTGGAAGTGCCGAGTCTTAACCACTGGACTGCCAGGGAAGTCTCTAAACCACTCATTTAATTAAGCCTCAGCTGTGTGCCCCTCCCTGTACCAGGCCTTGTGATAAATGCAGAAGTATCATTATCACAGTCCCTGCCTTGGAGGAGGCTGTAGTCTACGTGAGGAGACAAAGCATAAATATATGTAACAGAGAAGAGTCAAATATTCCTTCAAGTGCTGGGTGTTGGCATAAACAAGTGCACTAAGAGTTCAGCAAAGAAGAGGGCACTTCCTGGAAGCTGTCCGGTTGGAGAAGAGGTTTGAAGGGTGGTAGGAGTTGGCTTTGTAGAGAGCAAATACCAAAGGACATCCCAGGAGGGCCTGGGCTGAGTAGAGGGGTGGAGTTTGGAATGAACATAATTCAGGCTTGAGGAGGGGAAGGGGCTGTGGGGAAGGGGATGGTCACAAGCCTTTTAACCATTAGAGCTGTTTATCAGCAGAAGGGCTGCTGCCTCATGGCGTGCCGAGCTTCCTCCCGGTAGAGGTGTTCAAAGGTGGGCTGCTTCTCTGCCTGGGATGTTGCAATCCAGAGAGTCTAGTCGGTGTGTCCGGTGTGTCCGCAAGCCCCCGCCTCCCTCCTCGAGTCTGGGAGTTCGCGGCTTCATGCCTTTTAACTGACATCACACTTGGAGGACCATGTAAGCCACCTGCGGTGACAGCCAAGGCTCGAGCAGCAGTTCGGAAGGGCACACCAGATGAAGCCGTCCCGGTGCCTGGCTGGGAAGGAAGGCTGCCAAGGGCGGCGCTGACTGGAATGCTCCAGGGCTGCTCTGGGAAAGTGGTTTCAGCCCCCTTCCTTCATAGGCAGGTGGCAGCCAAATGTGTGGCGCATCCTCTCACCCTGGGAGGTGCTTTTATGCCCAAAGCCCAGGAAGCACTAGAACTAAAGCATAGCCTGAGGGATTCAGCTGCCGGTTTGGCTCTGCAAACCCTCTCATCCAGCTAATGAGGAAGGCCTGATGGAAAGCGGCGGAGGGAAATTAAAACACAGAGGCAGCAGCGTTGATCGTAGCAACCTCCCACCCACTCTGCTGAAAGCTAAGGCCTGGACCCCATACTCCTGAGGAAAAGGGGGCTCAGAGAACTGGATTGAGTCTTTGGAGCTGAATTCTGGGTGCTTCCCATGGTTAGGTTCCCCAAGCTTGGAAAGATTCTGTTTTAATGATCTCCGGGGACTAGGGCTCGAAAGCAAAAAGCACTTCCCAGCCCTTCACTGATCTGCAGTGAAATTCATGGCGCTAGGCTGACTGAGCTCCCTTAGAGGAAGATAAGCTAGTACTCAAGTTTCATAGAGGTCTCCAGGGGCATGATAAAGAGACCGAGAAGCCAGAAAGGTCTGCTGCTCGCTGATGCAGTTTTTAGCCAAGGTCTGGTTCTCCACCAGGTCTAAAGGAATGATCACAGGGACTCCTATCCATGGCTGGTCCAATTTAAATTTCCATTGCCTACAGAAACCCCATGGGGGACTCAAGGGGTGAAGTGGGGAACTGGACTCCGAAATCAACCTGAAAGCAAGGGATCTGATATTTATCAAGACCCTGCTATACATCTAACTGAAAAGTTAGGTATATCCTGGCTCATCTTAGCAATAATTTATACCTTTCTGGCTCTGCCATTCATCACACAGTTTGGTTTCCTTCATGCCCCACCTCTTGGGGAGAACGTGTTCAGTATGTGCGTGTCTGTCTGAAGTAGGAACGGCCTAGTATTTGCCCTCAATAGTAAACTGCCCAGAACTTGACTTCCAACAACCGAGTACCTTATTATGGCCCGTGGCTCTGGCTTGAACTATCGATGGAGTCTGCTTTGGCCTCAGTTTCTCCAGCAGGGGATCTTATAGATTGCCAGGGCATCCAAGATCATTCTGGGATTGTTCTGGATCATTGAGGTCTGCCTGTGCTCCAGCTGACTTGGGATAAGCCTTTTGTTTACTCCAATATAAAGGGACTTGACAGAGTTACTGCTCAGGACCAGGTGTGGCCTTGCTAGCTCTCAGCAGCAGGTTACTTAAGTTTCCTGTGCCTGGGAGGCGCACGAGCGTGCAGCTGCAATGTTGTTAAACTTTTTGTAGGATTTCAAAATCGGAGGTTCCAAAGGCTCTGATATACACACCCCCTTGGCATCTTCATCATTCTGGGCGCTCTCCCTTTTCTCTCCTCTTTTCTCCTTGTTGAAATATGTTTCTAATCTTGCAGGCCTCTCAAACACATCCGTGTTTCCTGCTTCACTGGTCCCGGTGGAGTCACTTACTGTGTATTTAATGTATTCCGCACTTTAAATGGGCCTGTTAATTACTCCCTCATCACTCTGAATTTACTAATTTATTGATCAAATTTCTTTTTGTGCATGTGAGTTTTATTTTGTATGTGCAAAGAATTTATTTGGATCAATTTTATTGACACCCCCCCCCTCCCGGGATACTTTCCCAAACTTTAATTAAGTCTCTGGGAAGTCTCTTTGCTTAAAGGGGAGCCTCTTGCTTCCTCCTTTTGTGAGGACTAATAGCATCTGAAGACTCTGGGCTAAGGTGGGTCTAAGCACATTCTCGAGCAGGTGGATAGTTGAAAGGGTCATTAGGGTGGAGAACTAGGGCAGGGGCTCTTGAAAGTGTGGTCTCCACACCAGGAGCCTCAGAATCACCTAGGAACTTGTTAGAAAAGCAGATTCTCAGACACCATTTCAGAACTACTGAATTGGAAACTGCGGGTGGGGCCCAGCAATCTGCGTTTTAACAAGTCCTTTAGGGGATTCTGACGCCTGCTAGAAATTGAGAACCACTGCTCTAGGGCAGGGTTTCTCAACCGCGGCACTAACGTTTTGTGCCAAATGATTCTTTGTGGGGCTGTCTTCTGCACTGTGTACTGTTCTGTAGCCCACTGGCCTCTGCTCATGGATGCCGGTGGCATCCTCCAGTTGCGACAACCAAAAATGTCTCCAGACATTGCCACATGGCACCGGGGAGATGAATCATTGCCACTTGAGGGCCACTGAACTAAGGGTTCAAATTGCTCTCCTTTCCCTCTCTAGAACTGTCTCTTTATTTCACTTGGGGGTTTACACATCTCATAAAAGTAACTAAGAGTAAGTGCGTACCTCATGGCCTCTAGCATACTGCCTCGTTTTGTTTCACATGTATATAATTCCCATCCCCAACTATTCTGTCTTGGGCTAGGCAGATAATAAGCTCAATGCCTGATTTGTTTTAACAGTTCATTCAACCGCGTAGGATCAATGCCCTATCTCCTGGCCTTTGTACAAAACTCCTTCATTTTTCCAAAGGAGTGATCTGAGTTTTCCTGTCTCCACTCCTGCCCCCTGCCCCGAGACTTGAGAGCGTTTCCAGGCTGTGAAGGGAGTGAGTGGGTAGGGGATTTAGTGTCATCACTAAGGAGGGGAGTGGTGGGAGGGGGTATGCAGCAGCTTCTGCTACTGCCCCTCTCCCTGCTCAGGGCACCCAAATACCCAAGTGCCACTGTGAAGAGGACAGATGAGACTTGTTATCTGTGCCTGGAGTAAATGGATTAGGCTGAACGAATTTGCCTCTGGACACAAGTCTTCCTACTGCAAGCTGCTTCCTCTGTATATATCTTGCCGTCTTCCATACCAGCTCCATGGCAAGCCTGCCCTTCACTCCCATGAGCCGAATGACTCCATTTCCACTCCTGGGGGAGCACAGCTGTTCGTATAGAGAGGACCAGAATGCAGACTGAAGGAGGCGCGGGGTGTATGGTAATGCCACTGTCACCTCCAGCATCTGGAGGCCTCCCACTGCAGAAGTGGGCCATAACACTTCGCTTTTTTCCGAAGTGCAACCTGGGAGATGGAGTGTCCACTCCTGAGCAGTACCTGCAAGCCCACAGGGCATTTTCCCCCCATGCAGGCCATTTCCCCCCCCATCCATGGTGCCAATGTGGCCGGGCCCTAAAACGTGACTGGGATAAACCAGCAATGTATTGCTAGTTTCTTCAGGTTTTCATATGCGGCTTCACATAACTAGTGACATGCAGATTGGTTCTGCTCCTTTCAAAGTAGACAACATCCTCGTGCAAGAATGAAAAAGAAAACCCAAACAAACCGCCACCACCAGCAAACTTACTTTACAGTTAGTCAGCTGAAATGCTGACCGCCTAATCATGTACAGCACAGTATGGATAACAGCAACACGAGATCTACTCACCAAACTTTATTCCCTTTAAGATAACTCTTAAAAATTTATTTGGATCAAAAATTTGCAAAAGAAAAAATGGAGAGCAAGAATGAAGAGAAGTAGAAAACATGCTGCTAAAATAGCCTTGGCTCCCAGGTGTAAATTAATCAGTGACTTTTATTAATAGCAAATCAGTTTTACCCCCCCAAATTAATGTTAAATATTTAACGTGTGCCCAAAGCGTCCCCAAGTCTCAAGCCTTCCCTTCCCAGGTCTGCAGGAAAGCATCTAAAAATGCACTGCATTCATTGGCTCAGGGAATTAAGCCTTTCAGCCCCCTTCTACCTTCTCACTGCCTGTGCCGTGCCTTGCTCTGTGCGTGCCTGTGTTTTAAGACACCCTTGGGTTCCTGTCTTGGCTCTCCCTGCTCACCTTACTTTAGAATTGGTAGCCTGGTTCCCACAGAAGCTGCCAGTAGGAATTGCCCCACTCTCCCACCATCAGAAATTCCGTTCGCGTGTACCTGCAGCAGCAATGGATCTCAGTCCCAAACTCAGGTGTGCATAAAACGTAGCTTTCTTAATTTAAGCTGTTGTGGGAAAAAAGAGTGCAGACTCAGAATTTTTAATTAAGTCTTTGTCGTTTGTAAGAAGTGTACTATAAGAAGGAAGTTAAGTACTCACTAGCCACAGAGGCTGAAGCCCACCGTACCCCTGATCCTTACATCCAAATCACAGGCTGTCTTATATATGAGTACGACCTAAGAGCCCTTCCCAAGAATTGTCTTTTGGTAGCAGGGGATGAAAGTTCTTGTGATCTTTGGATGGAGATGGCGAGACCTTGTGACATTCAGCAGGGTATGAGAAGACATGGGACTTCCCTGGCGGTCCAGGGGTTTAAGACTCTGTGCTTCCAGTGCACGGGTTGCGGGTTCCATCCCTGGTCGGGGAACTAAGATCCCACATTCCGCATGCGTGGCCAAAAAAAAAAAAAAAAAAGCAAACTTCCAAAAGGCTATTTAAAACAGGGGCCGTTAATCTCCATTTGAAAGGGGGATCATTGTTTGTCTAATGAAATATTAGAGATCGTTCTGCTGACACTTTCTCTCTTCTAATTACTGACATGGGACAGTGCCTTTTAATGGAGGAGCTAATTTCTTCCTCATAGTCTATCCCCTGTGGATTGGGAGCCCACACATTTTTACCTGTACGTGAACTTGGCTATGAATATGCTGCGCCAAGTATAACACTTGTTCACCATCACCGTAACAGACATTCAGGGGAGATGGACAAAGTGGAGGTAGAGAAGGAAGCTCTTCCTGGTGTATGATGGCAAACGATGGTGGTAAGCTAGGTGAATGTGCTTGACTCCGGTTGGTATTAATTAGCTCAGATGTTTCCCATTTTATGCAGTTACCCCTGAGGTTATCCGCCCATGCATTTATGAGACTTCTTTGTGGTCTTCACCGCAGTGACTTGTGGATGCCAATAATGACTCCCTTCTCCCTTCTGGGCTAAAAATGCCATGGGCTTTGGAAGCCTAGAGGTTCCCATATAGGCCCTGAGATCTTCAGTTGTATCTGGGTTCTGCAGAGGAGTTAGGTTTGCTCTCTCTCTCTCTTTTTTTTTTTTTTGCGGTACGCGGGCCTCTCACTGTTGGGGCCTCTCCCGTTGCGGAGCACAGGCTCCGGACACGCAGGCTCAGCGGCCATGGCTCAGGGGCCCAGCCGCTCCGCGGCATGTGGGATCCTCCCGGACCGGGGCACGAACCCGTGTCCCCTGCATCGGCAGGCGGACTCTCAACCACTGCGCCGCCGGGGAAGCCCAGGTTTGCTTTCTTTTATGGGTTTCTGGCTTGAGTCCTTGGCTCTCTGGTTCACAGGTGGGGCAGGCTTGCAGTTAGATGTGTTTCTGTTGGGTGGCCTGGAGTCCACACAGCAATGTGTGTGTGCTATGGACTGAGTGTTTGTGTCTTCCCCAAAATTCTTATGTTGAAGCCGAACCACAAGCATCTGTTTTATATATGTTTGGCTCTTTGGAAGGTAATGAAGTCACGAAGGTGGAGCCCCCATGACTGGGGTTACTGTCTTCATAAAAGAGACTCCAGAGAGCTCCCTTGCCTCCTTCCACCATGTGAGGACAAGCAAGAAGATAGCCATTGGGCTTCCCTGGTGGCGCAGTGGTTGAGGGTCCACCTGCCGATGCAGGGGACACGGGTTTGTGCCCCGGTCCGAGAAGATCCCACGTGCCGCGGAGCGGCTGGGCCCGTGAGCCATGGCCGCTGAGCCTGCGCGTCTGTAGCCTGTGCTCCGTGACCGGAGAGGCCACAACAGTGAGAGGCCCGCGTACCGCAAAAAAAAAAAAAAAAAAAAAAAAAAAGAAGGTAGCCATTTATGAATCAGAAAGCAGGTCCTCATCAGACACTGAATCTGCTGGAGCCTTGATCTTGAACTTCCCAGCCTCCAGAACTATAAGAAATGAATGTTTGTTGTTTACGTCACCCAGGGTATGGTACTCTGTTACAGCAGTCTGAACTAGGGAATTTCATAGTACCTGCCACCTCTGAGTTTGAGCTGGTTTCTTTTCTGATATTTCTTTGCCTAGACCTAGTTTCCTGGCTGACATGGATAACTTGCTGTGGACTCCAGTGTTGGTCTGGCAGCCTGCACACATTCTGAAAGGTAATGTAGACATTTGCCCTTGACTAGAAGATTGCAGTGTATATCCTTCGGCATTTGAGGGGAAGTGCTGGGCTGTTAGCTGGAGGACAATTATGTGTAGGCTGAGTTGTGACTTGCAGCTCACAGGTTCATTGTAATTTGAAAGGCCTTAGGTCACTTAAGGCCTGTTTCACTGCAAAATGTACTTAGTCCTCAATGTCACAATTTGTTTTGCTTCTATGTTTTAAAAAAAATTATTTATTTATTTCTGGCTGCGTTGGGTCTTCGTTGCTGCACATGGCCTTTTCTAGTTGCAGCGAGCGGGGGCTACCCTTTGTTGCAGTGCGTGGGCTTCAGTAATTGTGGCTCGCAGGCTCAGTAGTTGTGGCACACGGGCTTCAGTAGTTGTGGCTCACGGGCTCTAGAGCACAGGCTCAGTAGTTGTGGTGCACGGGCTCAGTTGCTCCATGGCATGTGGGGTCTTCCCGGACCAGGGCTCAAACCCGTGTCCCCTGCATTGGCAGGCAGATTCTTAACCACTGCGCCACCAGGGAAGTCCCTGTTCTGCTTCTGTTTTGCTGGAGTTTTGAGAGTGGTAAAGCAAATGTGTTTGAAATGTGATTTTTTTGTGTGTTTTTACAGCTTTAACTACATGTTGAAAATTTTATCCCATAAAACAAAAACGTAGGTCTGAGTTCATGTTAAAGGGAATTCCACAGAGAAGAAATTCCTGGAGCACTTTTAAAAAACAGTGGTAATAGCATTCATCCTTAGTGCAGAGGAAAGCCTTGTGCCATCTGTTAAAAAAAAAAAAGTCCCCCCCAAAAAAAATAAAAATAAAAAAGTCATGCAGCTAAGATGTGGGAGTGTCCCATTTCCTGGAAACAGTAAAATCAATTTGCAGGTAGGTGAAAGTTCTATATCACATTTCTAGCAGCTTCACCACATTATAAGCAGCACAGAGACGGTAGCACATACACACTGAGAAAATGCTATATTGGAAAATCTCAGTATAATTTCAGCATTTAAAATTTATTCAATTGTTCCCGCCCACCCCCACTTCACCCATGTGTGCTTTAAATGGGATGCTGGGCTAGGACAGGGGGGAAGGACACAGAGGCCATAGCATTCCGGTCAGGGTTTAGAGGACGCAGGTTGCTGTCCAAGCCGACTTTCTCTTAGGCCCATCATGTGGATGGGACAGGTAGGACCTGGGGATAGAGCAGAGCAGCATCTGTTGTGGGCTGACAGTCCGAGGGGGAAGCAGTATTAACAGCTGTGTCGCCTCAAGCATGTCCCTTTTTAGGATTTTAGCTGTCTGATCTACCAGACAAATACGCCTGGGAACTAAAAATTTCTTAAAAATTACATTTATAAAAATGACAGACCTAAGGGTCTTAGATGTGTTAATACTGAAAAGAAGATTTCACCTTGAAATCATAACTCCAAATTAATTACCCATTTCAAATTAGACTTATAAGGCTCTCACTAACAGTAAATTCTTTCATGTATCACAAATATGCAAAATATCAAATATGCACAGCTCTCTTAACACAAAAATAAAAACATAATGGATTACTTCACTTTAATATCTCTATACCTAATTCTGAATCATCCCACACAAAGAATTACCATACCAGATAAGTTAGGATATTTACCACCAGAGGTTTAGCCCTGGTGGCTGACTAGATTCTCATTCATGACCCAGAAGGGCATCTTGGGCCCTATTTGTGGTGGTTCTGTGAGTGATTCTATAACCTTAAGCTGTGAGCGTTCGGCTAATTAGCCCACTCCCCCCTGGAGTAAAGTTTTATACATTACGTTATTAGTCTGCAGCTTCCATCTGGTTGATAAAACCTTATGATATATTAATGTATTTTTCCTCAGTCTGAAAAACTTGTAAATTGATGAGATCCTGAGGGATGTTAATACTTTCCACATTCATTGATATTCTTAGAACCATATAAATCTTAAGAATACTTAAATTTATGCCGATTGAGTTCTAGATAATTCACTCAGCTTTGTCTAATTGGGGACTGCGGTTTATGCGTCATTCTGATATTCCGCTGGAGTCAGAAAATGCCCTCCAACTGATGTATTTATCATTCTAATTTCTGTATTTTCCACTGATACAATAAATTAATCGATAATGCCTCGTGAATGAGAAATGCATACTATTCTGTTAACCTTTTATAATCATTTGTTATCGTTTCTCTTTGTGTCAATCATTATGGACATATGGCTTCTCATATATTAAATATAGTCGTTATTCTCCTTTTTAAAAATCACTTTATTGAGGTATGATTGACATATAAAATTGTCACAACTTTGGCCAGTGGAGTCTCTTTAAAATTTGTTCCTGTGTCCTTCTCACATGACCCACTAATTGTTGAGACCTTTGTTGCTTTCTGGCACAACAAGATTTTCTAGGCTCGTCTTGTGCCTTTCTGCCCCAGACACAGAATCATTCATTTCTCCAAGGAGCCATGGTTCCTTTTAGTGTAAAAATAGTATCAGAGACCAGAATCTGAGCACTAGGGGGCACTGTGGGGATTTCATTGCTCTTGGGTCATTTCAATGAACAGAGCCAGAAAAAGACTTGTGCTTTTTCTTATTTCATATAGATATTTCCAGTTCTCTTCTAATGGTATAGAATTCCTTCATAAATTTTTGATTCCTGACACAATAAATAGAATTACTTCTTTGCTTAATCTGGGAAAACAAGAGTTCCAAAATAACAATACAGTATTAAAACAAACGATAAAGCTATTGAATAAAGTTCACGATTTTCAGTACAGTTCCTTTTGTTCTTAGCTGTGTACCACTAAGTACGTGCAGATTTCTTTATTCTAAAATCACTCAGCTCCTCATTCTGTGTGGTTAAATAAGAATTTGTCTGATGGTTTTGTTCAGTTGTTTGTTTGCCTTCAATTTGAAGGCCTTGACTTTTAGCACTTGACAGTTCTTTAAGTGAAAGTTTCTACTATTCTTTTTTCCTCGTGGAGATAGGAATTGAAGGGGAGAGTGCACTTACCTGTCTACCTGAAGATGATGGAAAATTTCAGATGCAGTTCACAAGGTTCTGTTCTATATATGATGGTATAACATTCACGTATATGATTTCTGGCTGAATAAACCAATTCTGACTTCTATTTAATTTCCAGCAATGTTAGAAATTCATATTTTCAAATATGTTTTAACTCTACTGAATTCTGTCCTTTTTTAAAAAATTTATGTTAGCCCTCTTGTTTATTTTTTTTTGGCTGTGTTGGGTCTTCGTTGCTGTGCGCGGGCTTTCTCTAGTTGCGGTGAGCGGGGTGGGGGAGCTACTCTTCACTGTGGTGTGCGGGCTTCTCATTGCGGTGGCTTCTCTTGTTGCGGAGCACAGGCTCTAGGCGCGTGGGCTTCAGTAGTTGTGGCACATGGGCTCAGTAGTTGTGGCTCGTGGGCTCTAGAGTGCAGGCTCAGTAGTTGTGGCGCACAGGCTTAGTTGCTCCGCGGCACGTGGGATCTTCCCAGACTAGGGCTTGAACCCGTGTCCCCTGCATTGGCAGGTGGATTCTTAACCACTGCGCCACCAGGGAAGCCCTGGCCTTATCTTAATACTACTTAATTTCTCGTTCTTTTCTGAGCTACACACACTTTTTTTTATTACATTGCAACATTCCCTTAACAGTTACCTATATTATGCTCTGTAATGTTAACCAAAGTTTGTAGTTTATAAAATGGTTTTTCTAATTACTATTTTATTTTTTATTTTTTATTGAAGTATAGTTGACTTACAATGTTGTGTTAATTACTGCTGTACAGCAAAGTGATTTATACATACATATACGTTCTTTTTAAAAAATATTCTTTTCCATTATGGTTTATCATAGGATTTTTTAAAAAGATATATGTACCTTTTTTTTTTAACTTATTTATTTGGCTGCATTGGGTCTTTGTTGCCGTGTGTGGGCTTTCTCTAGTTGCCACAAGTGGGGGCTACTCTTCGTTGCAGTGCACGGGCTTTCTCTAGTTCTCTAATTGTGGTGAGTGGGGGCTACTCTTCGTTGCAGTGCGTGGGCTTCTCATCGTGGTGGCTCCTCTTGGGGAGCGCGGGCTCTAGGCACGCGGGCTTCTGTAGTTGTGGCACACAGGCTCGGTAGTTGTGGCTTGCGAGCTCTGGAGCACAGGCTCAGTGGTTGTGGTGCATGGGCTTAGTTGCTCCGTGGCATGTGGGATCTTCCCAGACCAGGGCTTGAACCCATGTCCCCTGCATTGGCAGGTGGATTCCCAATGACTGCACTCCCAGGGAAGTCCCTATCATAGGATGTTGAATGCAGTTCTCTGAGCTATACAGTAGGACCTTGTTGTTTATCCATTCTGTATAAAAGCTTACCTCTGCTAATTCCAACCTCCCACTCCATGCTTCCCCCAACCCCTCCCCCTTGGCACCCACCAGTCTGTTTTCTTTGTCTGTGATTGTTTCATAGATAGGTTCATTTGTGGGATGCCCACAAATGATGCCCACTCCGCGGCATGTGGGATCTACCCGGACTGGGGCACGAACCCGTGTCCCCTGCTTTGGCAGGCAGACTCTCAACCACTGTGCCACCAGGGAAGCCCTATTTGTGGACTTTTTAATGATGGCCATTCTGCCTGGTGTGAGGTGGTACCTCATTGTAGTTTTGATTTGCATTTTTCTAATAATTAGTGATGTTGAGAACCTTTTCATGTGCCTATTGGTCATCTGTATTTCTTCTTTGGAGAAATGTCTATTTAGGTCTTCTGCCCATTTTTGGATTTGTTTGTTTGTTTGTTTGTTGTTGAGTTGTATGAGTTGTTTGTATAGTTTGGAAATTAAGCCCTTGTCAGTTGCATTGTTTGCAAATATTTTCTCTCATTCTGTAGCTTGTCTTTTGGTTTTGTTTATGGTTTCGTTTGCTGTGCAAAAGCTTGTACATTTGATTAGGTCCCGTTTGTTTACTTTTGTTTTCATTTCTATTGCCTTGGGAGACTGACCTAAGAAAACATTGGTACTTTTGATGTCAGAGAATATTTTGCCTTTGTTTTCTTCTAGGAGTTTTATGGTGTCATGTCTTATGTTTAAGTCTTTAAGCCATTTTGAGTTTATTTTTGTGTATGGTGAGAGGGTGTGTTTTAACTTCAGTGATTTACATGCGGCTGTCCAGCTTTCCCAATAGCACTTGCTGAAGAGATTGTTTTTTCTCCATTGTATATTCTTGCCTCCTTTGTCGAAGATTAATTGACTGTAGGTGTGTGGGTTTATTTCTGGGCTCTTTTTTCTATTCCATTGATCCATATATCTATTTTTGTACCAGTACCACACTGTTTTAATTACTGTAGCTTTGTAGTATTGTTTGAAGTCTGGGAGGGTTATGTCTCCTGCTTTGTTCTTTTTCTTCAGGATTGCTTTGGCAGTTCTGGATCTTTTATGGTTCCATATGAATTTTAGGATTAATTGTTCTAGTTCTGTGGCCAATTACTATTATTTTACTGAGGTAACATTATCTTTAATTTTCCTACTGAGAATCAAGATGATACCTAGTAGAATTCCATGCGACTAAAAAAACAAAACATAACCAATACCAGTAAATAGAAGTTCTGAAGGTTTTGCCCCAAACTCCTTTGATTCATGATTCACAATTCAGATTTTTTACTTTATATTACCAGTATCCTTTTTTAATTGTATATATTCCTATGAAAATTCCTAGAATTTTCATTTCTTACAGGATTTTGGATAAGTGTCTTAATGCTATATAAACTCAAACTTCTAAAAGTCAGTTGAAAATGTTAGAAAATATAACTAGTATATAAAAATACTGGAAAACATCTTTAAATTTATACAGAAGGTTCAATTAGTTTTTTTGGTGTGTGTAGATTTGAAACATTTCCAGATTTTCTGTGTCTGCTAGAAATTAAAACCAGTTTAGAATTATAACACTTTCCACTGAGATCACAAGTCTTATATTTACACAAAGCTCTAGATATTTTAATTTCAGTGCAGAAATCCTGATCTTTGCATGGGATCAGTTATGCCATGCTCCCATTCCTGATTTTGCTTTCTGTACCGGCTGCACAAAATTGCATTGTTTCTTATTAAAGTAAACAAAAAACCTCCTATTTTAATTATACCATGTGACTTTCAGTCGTCTTTTGGAATTTAAAAGGTATTCAATACTAAATTTCCACATAAATTATACATGTAAAAAAAAAAAAGCAACCAAGATTCAAAGTATTTTATGCCAGAAAAGATTTAAGATGACCAACTCATAAGATTTTTGTCCACGTTCTGTAGACCATCTCTGCCTTTCTTTTGGTACTTCCTGTCAGGAAGTTGGGGCATTTATCTCTTCCTGAGGACCAGCCATAGGAAGTCCATCTAGTCTAGTCTAGACACAAAGTCCACCTCAAGTCTTTGAGGTCCTAATGGGGAATATTCACAACAAAATGACACTGGAAGACTGGATTCCTACTTGAAATGGCAAAGCTTTCTGAACTGAAAAGGACTCAGGTATCGTAAAGATTTCCAGGTAGCAGAGGGGAGGTGAGGAAGAATAAGGCCTTACTAGGTACGTACTTTCTCTGTATCCACTCATTCATCCCCACCTTTCATGGTGGGTCTGTGTTGCCTTTTCTTCTGTGGGGTCTTGGCTATCTTCTTGGCCTGCAATCTGAAAGCTGGGGTCTCTGGACTCTATTTTGAAGACCTGCAGATCTCATCCTCTGGCATCTTGCTGCTGCCCTGCAGACAGGGTCAGGAGGTGAGATGGAGAGCACCCCTCTCTCCTAGCCTTATTTTCCCCAGCAGTGGGGAAACCTGTCTCCCTTCACAGTTGGGCTACATTTTGTCTTGACCAGAGAATCCCCTTCTCCTAAGTATTTCAGCTTTGGGAACTTAACTAGCCAATCATTCTGTCTTTTAGCTCTGTTTTCTACTCTGCTACATGCCTCTTTTGAGACAAGAAGCACAGAGCAACTACTTGCTTGAATAAAGGGAAAGGAAGGAGAAAAATGCCAGGGGGAATCTATCTCATCTCCTAGATGAATAATAGTTAAAAAAAAAAATCCTGATATCAGAGTCACACATCCAAGCCCAGGCCCTTAGGAAATGAAGGCCTACAGAAGGGATCACATCTTCTGAGAACAGTGCAAAACTACGGTGCTTATGGGCGCCAAAGATTTTATAAGAACAGTGTTAGGAGGAGTCCTTTAGATGTAAATAAGTTTTAAAAAAGCAGGAAGCACATCAGTTGGCCATTTTAGGGAGAATTCAGGAAGATTCCTTGCTACTAGGTTTAGAAGTTGTATTTAACATCTTATTACTCCAAAAGACTGTTTATCTCCTATTGGATTATTACTTTTTTTTCTGAGGAAGTTGCTGGAGAAAGAGAAAGAGGATTCTCCAGCTACTGGGGAATATTTGAAAAAAAAAAAGAAACCAAGTTTTCAAATCTTACCCCACCCATCCAGTGACCTTGGGGAGAGGGAGAATAAACTATTTCAACTTGTGGGGACCTCTCCCCTCCACTACTGTTGCCCCCAGCGTGCACTGGCAGATTATATGTGCCCAGAAAGAAGACAGAAAAGTAGCACTCTGGGAGTTGACAAAAGGTAGGCAGAGAAAGTTTTCTTCCCACTGAAAACCTTTTCTTTCAGCTTTATGATCAGGGCTGGGGAGGCTGGTGGACTGTGGCCCTGTTGTGGAGGGGAGTAGGCATGTGTATCCAAATCCCATGGCCTGGGAAGAGCTATGATATCCCAGAAAGGAATGTGCAGTGCAGAGTAATACAGGGGAAGAGTGAGCCAAGGCTAGCCTGGGGAGAACGTGGACACGTATTTGACCACGGAGCTGAGCAGTACATAGTACATTGTATATATGTCTCTTAAAAAAGAAAAAAAAAAATCCTGGGATGCCCAGGTATGGCCACAGCCTAGGATAGCGGTGATAAGCTGAAAACTAGTCGATGAAAATTAAAAGCCACTCTCAATGCAATGAGGCAGTGACTGCCACTTCCAAAAAATATTTGGGTAAGGAAAAGATTCAAGGACATCAATGCAAGTAAAGTTGCCAACTGACTGGGTTGTCTTGTACTTTTCTCAAAGACTCCAGCAGACTGAGCCTATCAATAAGCCTACATTTTATGCTTTATTCCAAAAGATGGGGAGAGACTATCTCAGACTAGATACATTAAAAAAAAAAAAAACTGGTTAAAAGCTTGTTGGAGGTCTTATAGGGACCTGTATGAAACTTTTACCTATTCAAAAGGAGTAAAACCAATACCACTGGCCTGACATACAGAACAAAATTGGAGGAAGCTTGTCCAGAAGCTCTTGGGCCACCGTGTGGGGAGTGGCATTCACGCAGGCTTACTAGTCCAGAAGTCAAAGTCACAAGCATTCACTGTGTGTTTAGCAATTATGGAGCCGGCTTATGCTAATGAGACCAGATTTACAGGTTAGCAATGCATTTTAATGATTTAATTATAATCCTGAAGTGATATACAAGGGATGAAATTTTACATTGCAATGCTTTTAGTAATTGGAGCTGCTGTGTTTGCTCTCTTATTTTTAAAGGTGTACACACATGGGTCGGGGAAGAGGACGGAAATTTATAGGAGTTCTAGGAATGCTCATGTAATAGATCCCCGGCTTATAATAAAATAACTAGAGCAGAGAAACTGCAGCATTGTAAACTCAACAGAAGGGGTTTCCAAGAAACGTTTAGCTTCTGAAAGGATAGACTGAGTAAGGGGCCATCTATCTCCAAATGCCACCCCCTCGTAAGAGCCAGTCAGTGAAGGATTTTGTTGAAATTAGTGTTTAACCAGTGTGAAGGCATAGTAAGCCATTAAGGGTCAAAGATAACATATGGGTAAATAGTTTTTAAGAAAGTCGTTTATCTGAATTTCTTTTTTTTTTTTTTTTTTTTGCGGTACACGGGCCTCTCACTGTTGCGGCCTCTCCCACTGTGGAGCACAGGCTCCGGACACGCAGGCTCAGTGGCCATGACTCACGGGTTTCGCTGCTCCGCAGCATGTGGGATCCTCCCGGACCGGGGCACGAACCCGTGTCCCCTGCATCGGCAGGTGGACTGTCAACCACTGCGCCACCAGGGAAGCCCTATCTGAGTTTCTTATTTAGCATTCCCTGTCATTTAGTTGAGAGCAGGCTCTCTAGGAGAGACCGGAAGATTGCTAGGGGTTTAGCAGAGAGAGAGGAGAGGAGGAAAGACTTGCAGATGAGGCCCTGTTTCGGCTTTCCCTGGCCTTGGGAGTCACAGTATGAGGGCCTCAAGGCCAGGGCACAGAGGACCAACAGCAAACTTTATCCACTTCCAAGCCTGGCTCTAGTAAATCCTATTATTTACTTTACCAGGAAACCTGAAACTAGAGAGAGAAGTCCTTCGCATTTTTATAACACTTTCTAACTTTGTAATGAGCTCTGTTATCACTTTTGATCTTCACAGAACCCCGTGAAATTCTCAGGATTGAGTTTCTGTACATTTGGCAAAGAGCCACGTGCATTTTCATCCTCTTCCATTTTCGTGCTGGCTCATTCTTGAGCAGGGAAGAAGCTCAAGGAATTGGGTAGGTACTTAAAGAAATACAGTGCCAACTGGGAACAGCATTTACTCTTATATCTGGATAGCATTGTCTGGAAGTATAACTGACCTACTACACTGTTAGTTCCAGGTGCACAACATAGTGATTCAATATTTCTGTACATTGCAAAATGATCACCATGATAAATCTAGTTACCATCTGTCACCGTACAAAGATAGCGTAGCGTTATTTACTATATTCCCCATGCTGTAGATTTCATCCCTGTGACACGTTTATTTTGCAACTGGGAATTTGTACCTCTTAAGCTTCCTCACCTATTTCTTTTTTCACCTCTCCCTGCTGGAAACCACCTGTTTGTTCTCTGTATCTATGAGTCTGTTCCTGTTTTGTTTCTTCATTTGTTTTATTACTTAGATTCCACATATAAGTGAAATCGTATGGTATTTGTCTTTCTCTGTCTGACTTATTTCACTTATCATAATACCTTCTAGGTCCATCCACGTTTTCGCATATGGCAAGATTTCATTCTTCTTTATGGCTGAGTAATCCATCACGTGTGTGTGTGTGTGTGTGTGTGTGTGTGTGTGTGTGTTACACCACATCTTTATCCATTCGTCTGTTGATGGACACGTAGGTTGCTTCATATCTTGACTATTGTAAATAATGCTTCAGTGAACATAGGGGTGCATATATAATTTTGAATTAGTGCTTTTGTTTTCTTTGGAAAAATACCCAGAAGTGGAATTGCTGGATCATGTGGTAGCTCTATTTTTAATTTTTTGAGGTAATCCATACGGTTTTCAGTAATCCATACCATTTTCCATAGTGGCTGCACCAACTTACATCCCCAGCAACAGAGCATTGAGGGTTCCCTCTTATCCACATCCTCCCCAACACTTGTTATTTCTTGTCTTTTCGATAGTAGCCATTCTGACAGGTGAGGTGATATATCATCGTGGGTTTGATTTGTATTTCCCTGTTGGTTAGTGATGTTGAGCATCTTATCATGTGTCTGTTGGCCACCTGTATGTCGTCTTTGGAAAAATGTCTATTCAGGTTCTCTGCCCATTTTTAATTGGGTTGTTTTTGTTTTTCATGCTGAGTTGTGTGAGTTCTTTGTATATTTTGGATATTACCCTTTAACACATATATTGTTTGCAAATACCTTCTCCCATTTAGTAGGCTGCCTGCCTGATGTCAAAGTGCACAGTGCCTATGTTTTTTTAGGAGTTTTATGGATTCAGGTCTTAAGTCTTTAGTTCATTTTGAGTTTATTTTTGTATATAGTGTGAGAAAGTAGTCCATTTTAATTCTTTTGCATGTAGCTGTCCAGTTTTCCAGCACCATTTATTTAAAAGGCTGTCTTTTTCTTATTGTATATTATTGCCTCCTTTGCCATTGATTAATTGCCATGTAAGTGTGGGTTCATTTCTGGGCTCTCTATTTTGTTCCATTGATCTATGTGTCTGTTTCTGGGCCAGTTCCATACTGTGTTGATTACCATAGCTTTGTAGTATAGTTTGAAATCAGTGGGTGTGATATCTTCAGCTTTGTTCTTCCTTCTCAAGTTTGTTTTGGTTATTCAGGGTCTTCTGTATTTCCATACAAATTTTAGCATTATTCTAGTTCTGTGAAAAATGGCATTGGTATCTTGATAGGGATTGCACTGAACCTGTAGATTGTCTTGGGTAGTATTTTCATTCTAACAATACTTATTCTTCAATTTATTGAGCATGGTATATCTTTCAATTTGTTTGTGTCATATTCACTTTCTTTCATCAGTGTTATAGTTTTCCAAGTGCAGGTGTTTTACCTCCTTGGTTAGATTTATTCCCAGGTATTTTATTCTTTTGATGCAGTTGTAAATGAGATTTTCTTAATTTCTCATTCTGGTATATTATCGTTTAGAAACGCAACAGATTTCTGTATATCAGTTTTGTGTCCTGCTACTTTGAGTCTTCCTAAAGATTTATTGATTTTATGTTTTTAAAGAACCAGCTTCCTTTTTTATCTTCTTTTGCTCTCTATTTCATTTATTTCTACTCTGATCTTTATTCTTTCCTTCTACTAAATTTGGGTTTTGTTCTCTTTTTCTAATTCCTTTCAGTGTAAGGTTAGGTTGTTTATTTGAGATTTTTCTTGTTTCCTGGGGTAGGCTTCTATCCCTATAAACTTCTTTAGAACTGCCTTTGTTACATCCCATAGATTTTTGGATCACTGTGTTTTTGTTTCCATTTCTCTCCAGGTATTTTTAAATATCCTCTTTGCTTTCTTCACTGATCCATTGGTTGTTTTGTAGCATGTTGTTTAGTCTCCACATGTTTGTGTTTGTTGCAGTTTTTTTCCTTATAGTTGATTTCTAGTCTCATAGCGTAGTGACCAGAAAAGATGCTTGATAAAGTTTTAGTCTTATTAAATTTATTGAGACTTGTTTTGTCACATAGAATGTGATCTTTTCTGGAGAATGTTCCATGTGCACTTGAAAATAATGTGCGTTCTGTTTTTTGAATGGAATGTTGTCATTTATTTATATATATTTATATACCTGTGTGTGTATATATATATATGTATATATATATGTGTATATATATGTATATATATATATATATATAAACACACATTAGATCAGATTGACATTTATAAAAATATAAATAAATGCCAATCTGATCCAAAGTGTCGTTTAAGGCCAGTGTTTCCTTATTGATTTTTCTTTCTGGATGATCTGTCCATTGATGTAAGTGGATGTGAAAGTCCCCTACTATTATTGTGTTACTATCAATTTCTCCCTTTTTGTTTGTTAACATGTGCTTTACGTAGTTAGGTGCTTGTATCGAGTCCATGTATATTTACAACTGTTATATCTTCTTGTTGGATTGATCCTTTTATCATTATGTAATGTCCTTCTTTGTCTCTTGTTACAGTCCTTCTTTTACAGGTATTGCTACCCCAGATTTCTTTTTGTTTCCATTTGCATGGAATACCTTTTTCCATTCCCTCACTTTCATTCTGTGTGTGTCTTTGGCTCTGAAGTGAATCTCTTATAGGCAGCAGAATTATGGGTTTTGTTTTTTTAATCCATGTAGCCAGTCTGTCTTTTGACTGGAGCATTTAGTTCATTTACATTTAAAGTAATTATTGATTAGTTTTGTATTGTTATTGCCATTTTGTTTATTGTTTCCTTGTTGTTTTTATAGTTTTCTTTTGTTCCTCTCTTCTTTTGTTCTCTTCCTTTGTGGTTTGATGACTATCTTTAGTGTTATATTTCGATTTTTTTCTCTTGTGTGTGTGTGTACCTATTATAGATTTTTGGTTTGTGGTTTCCATGGGCTTTATAAATAAAACTATATATAAATACATATATATTTTATATATATATATATGATTAAGTTGATCTCTTCAGTTGAATGCATCTTAACAGCCTTGCGTTTTTACTCCCCTCACCACACATTTTAATGTTTTTGACATCATATTACCTCTTTCTGTGTATTCCTTAACTGCTTATTGTGAATATAAATGATTTTACTACTTTTGTCTTTTAACCTTCCTACTAGCTTTATTAGTTGACTTACTACCTTTACTGTATATTTGCCTTTACCAATGAGACTTTTTCCTTTCATAAGTTTTCTATTTCTAGTTGTGGCCTTTTCTGCTTAGAGAAGTCCCTTTAACATTTCTTGTAAAGCTGGTTTTGTGATGCTGAATTTTTGCTTCTGCTTCTCTGTAAAAGTTTTGATCTCTTTTTCAAATCTGAGTGATAACCTTGCTGGTTAAAGTATTCTTCACTGTAGGTTTTTTCTTTTCATCACTTCCTTCTGACCTGCAGACTTTCTGCTGAAAGGTCAGCTGAGAGTCTTATGAGAGTTCCCTTATATGTAATTAGTTGCTTTCCCCTTGCTGCTTTTAAGATTTTCTCTTTTTCTTTATGTTTGGCCTTTTTAATTACAATGTGTCTTGGTGTGGATCTCTTTGGGTTCATCTTGTTTGGAACTTTGTGCTTCTTGGACCTGGATGCCTGTTTTCTTCCCTGTTTGAGGGAAGTTTTCAGCTATTATTTCTTCAACTAACTCTCTGCTCCCCTTTTTCTCTCTTCCTTCTAGGACCCCTATAATGCAAATGTTAGTATGCTTGATGTTCTTCCAGAATTTTCTTACATTATCCTCAATTTTTAAAATTCTTTTTTTCTGTTCACTTGGGTGATTTTTCACTGCACCGTCTTCTAATTTGCTGAGCTGTTCCTCTGTATAATCTGTTGATTCCTTCTAGTGTATTTTTTATTTCAGTTATTGTATTCTTCAGCACTGTTGGTTCTTCTTTACGTTTTCTAACTCCTAAACTTCTTTACTGTGTTCATTCTTTGCCTGAGTTCACTCAGCATCTTTATGATCATTACCTTGAATTCTTTATCGGGTAGATTGCTTATCTTCCCTTCTCTTAGTTCTTCTGGGGTTTTATCTTGTTCCTTCATTTGGAACGTATTCCTCTGTTGCCTAATTTTGTCTAATTCTCAGTGTCTATTTGTATGTATTAGATAGGTTGCTTATGTTGCACGATCTGGGAGAAGTGGCCTTATATAGGACACCTTCTATGGGGCCCAGAGCACAGTCCCCTCTGGTCACCAGAGCTGTATGCTCTAGGGGTGCAGCCTATGTTGGCTTCATGGGCCCCTCTGTTGTGAAGGGGCCGACTGCTGTGGGTGCATTAGTAGGTGGGGCTGGACCCTGGCCCGGTTGGCTGCCAAGCCCTGCCTTGTGTTTAGGATGCTGGCCCACTGGTGGGTGGAGATGGGTCCTGGAATGCTGGCTGCAGAGCCTGGAGGGTCCTGGAACTGATGCCTGCCCACTGTTCAGTGGGGCTGGGTTCCTGCATGGTTGGCTGCTTGGTGTGGGTCATCCCTGGACTGGTGCCGCCTGGCTGGTGGGTGGGTGCTAATAGGTTAGAGAGAGGACTCCAGAATGGTTCTTGGCTGCTAAGCATCTGTGTCCCCAGGGACACGTCTCAGTAGTCTTCTGCCTCTCCAGGAGGCTCTCCAAGATCAGCAGGTAGGTCTGACCCAGGCTCCTTTCGAATTACTGCCTCTGTCCTGGGTCTCAGAGCATGTGAGATTTTGTATGTGACATTTTAGAGCAGAATCTTTATTTCCTAAAGCCTTCTGGCTCTCCCATACACAGTCACCACTGGTCTTCAAAGCCAGATGTTCTGGGTACTTGTTTTCACAGTGCTGGACCCCCCTGGGCTGGGGAACCTTACGTGGGACTTGGACCCCTCACTGCTTGGGGAGAACCTCTGTAACTGTGATTATCCTCCCATTTGTGGGTCACCTCCTTGGTTGTTGGGTCTTGACTATACCATGTCTCTACTCCTCCTACCTGTCTCATTGTGATTTTCTCTTTGTATCTTCAGTTGTGCAAAATCTTCCGTTGGTCTTCAGAGCATTCTCATTGATAGCTGCTTTGTACATAGTTGTAATTTTGGTGTACCTGTGGGAGGGGATAAGTTCCAGGTCTTCCTACTCCACCATCTTGGCCCTGGATTGCAGTTTAAAAAGGGGTATGTTGAAATGAAATATGACTGCACATATTTAAATTATATATTTGATAAGTTTCAGTATATGTATATACCTATGAAAACATCACCACAGTCAAGATGATGAGCATATCTAATATTTATAAAAGTGTCCTCATGCCCCTTTGTAATTCATCACTCCCTATCTTTCTTCCCCTGACTTTTTTTTTTCCAAAATAAATTTATTTATTTATTTTTTGGCTACATTGGGTCTTCGTTACTGCACGCCGGCTGTCTCTAGTTGCGCCAAGCGGGGGCTACTCTTTGTTGCGGTGCACGGGCTTCTCACTGCAGTGGCTTCTCTTGTTGCGGAGCACAGGCTCTAGGCATGAGGGCTTCAGTAGTTGTGGCACGCGGGCTCAGTAGTTGTGGCTCATGGGTTCTAGAGTGCAGGCTCAGTAGTTGTGGTGCACGGGCTTAGTTGCTCCGCGGCATGTGGGATCTTCCCGGACCAGGGCTCGAACCTGTGTCCCCTGCATTGGCAGGCAGATTCTTAACCACTGTGCCACCAGGGAAGTCCCTCCTGATTTTTTTTTTCTTTTTAATTTGGGTTTTATATGCTTTGCCTCTTTTTAATTTTTCTGGGGGTGGAGGTGCACCATGTGGCTTGTGGGATCCTAGTTCCCCGAGCAGGGATTGAACCCAGGCCCTGGTAGTGAAAGCACCAAGTCCTAACCACTGGACTGCCAGGGAATTCCCTAGTTTAAGGTAGAAGCTGAGGTCATTGATTTGAGAACTTTCTTTTCTAGCTTAGTCACTTTCGTGCTGTAAATTTCCCGGAGTACTGCTTTGTTCGTAACCCCAAACTCGGATTGGTTGTGTTTTCATTTTCAGTTGGTTCAAAATTTTTTCTAATTTCCCTTTTGAATTCTTCTTTGACCCATGGATGTCAAATAGTCAAACAGCATGCTATTTACTTTCCAGATAGTAGAGAATTTCCAGGTGTTTTTCTGTCACTTATTTGTAACTTAATGCCATGTGGACAAGGGATAGAATTTTTATGACTTGAAGTCTTTGAAAGTTATCAAGACTTGTTTTATGGCCCATAATATAGTCTGTCTTGGCAAATGTTCTCTGTGCATATGAAGAGAATTTGTATTCCTCTGTTGAGTGGAGTGCTCTGTAAATAGCAATTTGGTGAAGTTGGTTGGCAGTGTTAAAATATTTTATATCTTGATTTTCGGCCTACTTGTTTGACCAGTTGTTGAGAGAGAGGTGTTGGAATCTTCAGCTGCAGTTGTGGGTTTGTCTGTGTCTCTCTGCAGTTCTTTCAGTCTGTTTCACGTACAGATGTTCCTCAACTTACTATGGGGTTACATCCTGATAAACCCACTCGAAGTTGAAAATAGGATTAAGTTGACAATGCATTTAATACACCTAACCTACTGAACATTATAGCTTAGTCTAACCTACCTTAAAAAATGCTTAAGACACTTACATTAGCCTACAGTTGGGCAAAACAATCTAACACAAACCCTGTTTTATAATAAAGTGTTGAATATGTCATGTAATTTATTGAATACTGGAAGTAAGAAACAGAATGGTTGTATGGGTACAGAACGGTTGTGAGCTTATCAGTTGTCTACCATCATGATTGTGTGGCCAACTGGGAGCTGTGGCTGGCTGCCGCTGCCCAGCATCACAAGAGAGTATCATACCACATATCACTAGCCTGAGAAAAGATCAAAATTCAAAATGTGAGCTACGGTTTCTATTGAGTACGTATCACTTTTGCACCACTGGAAAGTCAGAAAATCATAAGTTGAGTCATATGTTGGGGGCCATCTGTATGTTAAAGCTCTGTTGTCAGGTGCGTAAATGTTTAGGATTGTTACGTAATCTTGATGAATTTACTCCCTTATCCTTATTAAATGACTTTCTTTATTCCTGGTAATAGTCTCCTATCTAATTTTTTGGATATTAATATAGACACAGCCTTTTTTGATTAATGTTAACATGATATATATTTCCATCCTTTTACTTTTAACCTATTTATATATTTAGATGTGAAATGTGTTTCTGATAAGCAGCATATAGTTGGGTCTTGCTTTTGTGTTCAATCTGGCATTCTCTCCCTTTTAATTCAGGCATTTAGACCATTTACACATAATGTGAATATTGATATGGTTAGGTTCAAATCTATCATCTTGCTGTTTTTCTATTTGTCCCATCTGTTCTCTGTTCCCATTTCCTCTTTTTCTGCATTATTTTGGATTAATTGAATATTTTTACAATTCTGTTCATTTCCTTTGTTAGCTTATTAGCTATAAGTCTTTGTTTTATTTTTGAGGTTGTTTTAGGGTTTACAGTAAATATCTTTAACCACAGTCTACCTTCAGGTTATACTATACCACTTCATGTGTTGTATGAGGACTTCATAATAGCTTACTTCCATTTCTCCCATCCCGACCTTTGTGCTTTCATTGTCATACATTTTACTTTCACATATGGTGTAAACCTCATACTGCCTTATTATTTTTATTTTAATAGTCCATTATATTTTAAAGACATTTTTTAAGCCTAACTTAAAGATTGTTTTAAAATAAAAAAATATTCCGTATATATACCCATATAGTTACCATATCCAGTGTTCTTTATTCCTTGGTATAGATCCAGATTTCCATCTGGCATTATTTTCCATTTTCCTGACACTAACTGGTAGTAAGGTTCTGTCAGTCCCCAAAGAAGGCTTCTGGGGATGAGGAATAAATAATGGTTGTTGCACATATAAAAATCTAGGTTTGGTTTCAGGGTTAATGACCTTTAGTGATGTGGTCATAACCTTCACTCAGCAGGCATGGAAAAGTCTGAACTCTGTTCAGAGGAGTCCAGGTGTGATTACCTTAATGAAACAAAGGAAAGAGCAATGGATAGCTATGAGAAAAGAAATAAGAAGTCTTGGTCTGTAAGACTATCTGACATGACCCATTTGGGATGTGTTCATTGGATTCAAACATGGCAAAATAATTCTGAGCAGTGTAATGGACAGGTTCGTGTAAATTCGATGAGGTGACCAGTATGGATAATATTTTGGGTGTATGGTATGGTGTGGAAGAAGACAAGAGAAGTCAAAAGCAGGGTCTCTGCTAATCTTCTACAGGTTGTTGTAATAATCCACATTGGAGCCGATGAGGTTTTACTATGGTACTGGCAGTGGAGAACAATGAAATTAATATAAGGAAGGTAGAATCAAAAGAACTTGGAGGGCTGCCCTGGTGGCGCAGTGGTTGAGAGTCCGCCTGCCGATGCAGGGGACACGGGTTCGTGCCCCGGTCCGGGAACATCCCACATGCCGCGGAGCGGCTGGGCCCGTGAGCCATGGCCGCTGAGCCTGCGCGTCCGGAGCCTGTGCTCCGCAACGGGAGAGGCCACAACAGTGAGAGGCCCGCGTATGGCAGAAAAAAAACAAACGAAAAAACACTTGGAGATTAATGTGATGTGAAGGAAGGGAACAGAAGACTTTAGGATGTTTCTCAAACATTCAAGAAGTATATGAGTATGCTCTGATTTCAAGGATCTCATTCCAATTTAGTAAGTCTTTTATAGCAATAATGGTCTTCAGAAAGCCATCAGCTTCCAGTGTGGTTACCTGAAGTCATCAGGTTGAAACCATATCTTTGGCCTTTCCATGGAGGCAGAGTTATCCCCAATTTCCATTCTATCCTTCTTCCAAAGTAATAGAATCATCAGCTTCTTGTTAGACTTATGACCATTCACAAAAAGAACTACTTCATTGTTCTTGAATGTGGCCATATGAGGCCAATGGGATGACAGTAGAACTGTATGGCAACTTTGGGGAACCTTTTTTTTTTAACCTAAATAATTTTTATTTAATTTAAAAATTTTTTCATTCAATGCTTTTCTTTTTTTAAAAATTTTTATTAGTATAGTTGATTTACAGTGTTGTGTTAGTTTCAGGTGTACAGCAAAGTGAATCAGTTATACATATATCCACGCTTTTATTTTTTATTTTCTTTAATGGATCTTTTTAAAACGATATTCATTTATTTATTTGGTTGTGCTGGGTCTTAGTTGCAGCAGGCGGGCTCCTTAGTTGCGTCATGTGAACTCTTAGCTGCGGCATGCATGTGGGGTCTAGTTCCCTGGCTGGGGATTGAACCCGGGTCCCCTGCATTGGGAGCACGGAGTCTTGACCACTGTGCCACCAGGGAAGTGCATCCACTCTTTTTTAGATTCTCTTCCTGTATAGGTTGTTACAGAGTATTGAGTAGAGTTCCCTGTGCTATACAGTAGGTCCTTATTATTTATTTTATATATAGTAGTATGTATATGTCAGTCCCAGTCTCCTAATTTATTCCTCCCTGCCCATTACCCCCTGGTAACCATAAGTTTGTTTCTACCTCTGTAACTCTATTTCTGTTTTATAGATAAGTTCATTTGTACCCTTTTTTTAGATTTCGCATTCAAGCGATATTGTATGATATTTTTCTCTGACTTCACTCCGTATGACAATCTCTAGGTCCATCCATGTTGCTGCAAATGGCATTATTTCGTTCTTTTTTATGGCTGAGTAGTATTCCATTGTATATATGTACCCCATCTTCTTTATCCTAGGGAACGTTTCTTAAAAGAAAATCAGCACATTCCCTTTTGTCTTTCTTCTTCTTCCTGTCCTTGTTCAATTCCTGGATGAATGTGAGGTCCCTGAGGACTTGATGGACCACAGCCACAATGAGCTTTAGATCGTTACATGAAAATCTGGAGGTGAGCAGAGAAATAAACTATCTTGTTTGAATCACAGATATTTGGGGTCTGAATTACAGCCAAACTTAGTTGATAGATCTAGGTTGCTGTATATGCAGAGCACTCAGCACACCTTTCTATCTTGTCTAAATAAAAAAAGCATTGGCCTGTGAAAAGAAAAGCTTTCTCAGTCATGTTCCCATGTAAATACTCATCTCCACTTCATGAAAACTGGGAAAACAGAGACTTCTAGAGAGACTTTTTCTTTAGTATGTGTTTTTAATTATCAGTGATCCTCTAGAGTGAACTCACAGAAGGTGTTAAATGATTTGTTGAAATAATATATAAACTTTGAGAGATAACGGGGGCTACAGGGGAGAACTTTGTGCTGCCTGGACAATTCCTATAACCCTACCATTTGATGTAATGGGATGAACATCGCTGGAGAAGACTGAGTGCCCTAGTACTCAGTGTATTAGTTTTCTATTGCAGCAAGTAGCTGGCAGAATAATGGCCCCAAAGATGTCCACATCCTGATACCAAGAACCTACGAACATGTTACCTTTCATGGTGAAAGGGACTTTGAAGATGTGATTAAATTAGGCATCTTGGCGAGATAATTCTGGCTTATCTTAGTAGGCCCATGGGAATCACAAGGATCCTGATAAGAGGAAGGTGGGAGGGTCAGAGTCAGAGAAAGAGGTGTGATGAAAGAAGCAAAGGTCAGAGAGACACACGGAGACTTGAAGGTGGAGAAAGGGGCCATGAGGCAAGGAATGCAGGTGGCCTCTGGAAGCTAGAAAAAGCAAGGACACTGCTTCTCCCCTAGAGCTTCCATGAGGAATGCAGCCCTGCCAGCGCCTTGACTTAGGATTTCTGACCTTCAGACTTGTCAGGATAATGTGTGTTGTTTTAAGTCACTGTTTGTGGTGATGCGTTACAGCAGCGATAGGAAACGGCTACACTGTGTGACAAATTACCACAGAGTTCGTGACTTATAACAGCACCCATTTATTATCTCACAGTTTCTACAGGTCAGAAGTTTGGGCATGGCTTAAGTAGGTCTTCTGCCCAGCATCTCACAAGGCTGCAATAAAGGCTAATTGTGTTCTCATCTCAAATCCTGAGTGGGAGATACTCCATTTCGAAGACCATTCCGTTTGTCAGTAGACCTAATCTTGCAGCTATGGAACTTGGGGTTTCCATTTTCTTGCTGGCTGTGGACCAGAGGAGCCTATCTGTAGTTTCTTGTCACGCGGCCCTCTCTGTAGGCCTTTTTACATGTGTGTGTATGTATAATCCCAGGAGTGACATCCCATCCCCACTTCTCTATAACTATAATGTAGCTTAATCCTAAGTGTGACAACCTTTGCCGTATTGTACTACTTAGAAGCAAATCATGGGTCTCGCCCACACTCGGTGGGAGGGGATTATACAAGGTGTGAGCATGGAGTCCACGCTAAGGTCTGTTTGCCACATTTGATGTTAAAAAAAATCATAATAATTCATTAGTCCTTTTCGGCTGCTGTTCAGTGAGATTTAGAATCAGGCAGACGTTTTGAGCTTGGCAAAAGTGGGAAAAGCTAAAATCTGTGAGAACATAGATATGTTCCTCAAAATACTTGTGCTAGAATGTTCATAGCAACTCTCTTTGACAGCTGAAAATTGGGAACCTACCCAAATTCCTCTCAGTAGTAGAATGGATCAAAAAATTAGTATTACTTTGGATGAATATACAGTTAACAGAAATGAAAAAAGGAAGATTCTAAAACTATATTCAAGCATTTGAATGAACCTCTATGACGTAATTGTGAGCAAAAGAAACTAGACCCAAGAGTGCATAGAGTAGGGTTCAATTTCGATCAAGTACCAAAACAGATGAAATTAATCTGTGTTGGTAGAAGTCAGCATAGTCATGAACTCGAGTGATAGTGACTGGAGGGGAGCTGGAAAGTTTTTGAGTTGCTAGCAATGTTTTTTTTTTTTTTTTTGTATGCGGGCCTCTCACTGTTGTGGTCTCTCCCGTTGCGGAGCACAGGCTCTGGACTTGCAGGCTCAGCGGCTATGGCTCACGGGCCTAACTGTTCCGCGGCATGTGGGATCTTCCCAGACCGGGGCACGAACCCGTGTCCCCTGCATCGGCAGGTGGACTCTCAACCACTGCGCCACCAGGGAAGCCCAATGTTTTTGTTTTTGATCTGTGTGTCAGTTACATGGATGTGTTTAGTTTGTGAAAATTCATCCTGCCGGACACTTAGGACTTGTACATTATCCTCTTTATATATTATACCACAACTAAAAGCTTCTCTTAAATCCCCCCACAAAAAGAAGAACAAAGAAAAGCTTTTGACACGTGGAATCCAGTGAGAGGTGTGAGAATGGTCTAAGGGCAGCAGGGGACTGTAGTAGAGGGAAGTGGCCAATCTGCTCAGGAAAAGGACACGGGATGACAGTCAGGGAGCTGCCTGGGGTGGGCAGTGGGCACGTCGGCAGGAGATAACCACTGTTCCCCAAGCCCTGTATTCAGTCCCCAATGGAAGTGGCCTTGAGGGTGCTGGTGTGTACTGTACTCCCCTGTTACCAAGGACACTTTTAAAAGGAAACTGTCTGTGGGTGAGCAAAGTGGACACCCCACCCCTAGACGTCCCCGATAGACTAGTGGTACGGCTTCAGGGAGCCTTCTGTGCTGATGAGAAACTCATCTTCTCTGGGTTCCTGAGTGGCCTTTTTGTGAGCTCACCATAGTGTGTCAGCCGATGCTAGGGGAGAGCAGCAGGGCCTAAAATGAGAACACAAGCTCACAAAGGCTTTCTGAGGCAATTAGGTGCCCCGATGGAGCATTCTGGTCTGTGGCTGCAAGTCACAGGCTTCATCTTGGCCTTTGCGGACCTTTTATTCACGTTTAGCCCTCTACTTCCCATTAGAGGCCAGAGGAAGCAGCAAGAGAGTGGCACACAGCCAGAGTCCTCCACGAGCGAGCTCTTTATCTTCCGTCTACAGAAGCTCTGTGCAGAAAGAGCAACTCAGGCTGCCCCTTAAGCAGCTTCATTATCAAAGGCTCAATAGAATTCTCCTTCTGAACAAAGGGAGATACATTTCTTTATCTCTCTAATTAATGCTTAGACTTAAAAAAAAAAATTGTGTTCAGTCCGCAGCCTAGAGGATGAACTACCTGCAAAAAGAGTATTCTTTGGAAGAAGAAGAAAAAAAAAAGAGTTGATGTCATCTCTGCTGTATGGATTTTCACATCAGTCAGGGAGCTTGATAAATAGAGATTCAGAAAAAAAAATCCAGGGGGTGTATTCTGCCCCAGCCTAGACACTCAGACTCCAATTCCCATTATGTAGCAGTCCAGTGGGTGGAAATGGAGCGAATGCAGATCTCCGGGAGCTACAGTAAATGTGTGTTGCACCGACCTCTGTGTGATATGTGCAATGCTTTCTCTCTTCAGTTATGCACCTTTTAGGCTTGTGCAAAAAGACCAGTCATAAAAATATACTGTGCTGGTGGGGAGTAGAAACAAGTACAGAATGCATTCAAACTTTCTGTCTTCCAGATCAATTCTAAATTGACCCTGCTGGCTTAGGGAACTCTGTGCACGGATCTGCTAAAGCTTATCTCCGTGAATAGATCTCTTCTCTCCCCCTTTCATCCCTCCCACCACATTGTACCCCTACTCCTTCTGCTGCTTTTTGTCTTGTCTCTCTCTCCCCCACTTCTTTCGGGGCGATTGGACTGTGATGTCTCTCTTGCCACGTTGCAACTTGTGATCATTTGACTATCTTGCAAGAGCCACAAAAGAAGTGAAAATCAGGCTATGGCAAGACTAAATGATTGCGGTTTTATCTTGATGAAACGAATCGCAAAATAGTTGAGCAAAAAGACATGGGATCTTTCACTTTTGTAGCATGCATGGCCAGAGAATATTCTAGAAATTGAAGTGCTGTGGGCTTGTGTTCTGTACATATTGTAAAGCTTAACCTTCAGCTGTGAGCAACACTATGAACACGAAGTGATAAGTACAGAAGGAAGAGAAGCCAGGTAGCAGAGCAGATGCATTCTGTTCTGCTCCCTCGGAAAACAGGAGAGATGTTTCTATAATTCAAATGAGGCCTGTATTCCCTAGACGCTCTCCTTCTGAGACCAAAGGGTTCTCTCCAGAGCCAGCAAATTCAGGTTTCGTCTAGGGGCATTATTATACCTTGTTGCCAGAAATTCCAGTCTTGCCTCCTTCCTTTAGATTGGAATCGTTCTTCCCCAGAGCACCTCGTCCCGTGTGGCCCTTGTGCCCCATTCTTGGTTAGAGGCTGGCAGAGTTACCCTGTGCACAGCTGTGGCTTAGGCATTGCCCTTGGCGTCCACCAGAAAAGGTCACCTGGTTGGTAAGTTTGGGGCGTGAAGCTTCATGATCTAACACAGCAACACTGGCTATCCAAGGAAGAAAGAGGAAGGAAGTTGCTAGATGAGTGAGGGACTTGATCGGGGAGAAGCTGCAGCGCGTCAGGCATCGGCCGTGGACGCACCCCAGTGAGCCTGCACACGCGGGCTCCACCCCAGAGGAGCTGTTCTATTTTTCCTGACTGTTCCAGATCCACTCGCTTTCTGTATTGACCCTGTGGGGTTTTGTTTGCTTGCTTCAAAAGACTCTCCGTTGCTTAAAGTTTCTGCTTTTGAGTTTCATGGTGCCCATCACACAGATTCTGCCGCCCAAGTCATCTCATTTGGGAATTCAAGGGCGTGAGGTTGCATGAATCCCTCCATATAAAGACGTTAACACCGCGGTCCTGTCCCAACTAACCAAAAGACTGTGTTACCAAAAAAAAAAAAAAAAAAAAAGTGAAAAGGAAATTCGAAGGGGTAGGTAAGGAGACATTAGGGAAGCCAGTGTCTGGCTTCTCATGTGGGCAGATAGAACATTCCACCCCTCTCACCCTCCCCAGACTTTCTATTTTCTCCGTCTGGCTACAAGTCTTTTAATGATCACTAGAGCCCCTAACCACAGGCTTTATCCCTGTAACCTCACCCCCAGAACAACCTCCCTTCGATTCCTGTTCAGTATAGGACCTCATTCCTGAAAGTTCCATCCTCAGCCCCCCTCCATGACAAATACCCAGGGGAAGGGAGTACACCTCACTGGCCCCTAAATTGGCCCCGATGACTCCCACCCACGAGGCCTCTTCCTGTCAGACCCGCTTAACTGCTCCCATCCAGGCTTCACTCTACCCCACAGGCCCAACCTCCTGCTGGAATTCCCTGCTGGAAGTTTTTAAAAGCAACTTCTGTGCTCTGACAGACAAGCTTGTATTTCTCCCCCTTATCATGGAGTCCCTGCGAGGTGCACAGCCATCGGTTTTTCCCTCATTCACGTATCTCTTCACCGTCAGGGCCAGCTGTCCACAGAACTGTGAACCTTTTGCCGAGCCTGCACTATCCTCCAGCCCTGCACAAGCGATGGCACCATTATCACTGTGGTACGGGCAAGGACATGGACACCCACAAAGGTTAAGTCACCTGTCCAGGGTGAGGTGACGGAGTTAGGAGTCCCAGCGAAGGCCGCCTCTTACCAGCTCTCTGTGGAGCTGATTTGGCCGAGTCTGGCCCGAGCGGTGTTCCCATCCTTTCTCTTTCTCCTGCTCTTTCCTCTCAACCCCTGCACAGGTGCCTGGCGCCCTCAGGTTTCATCAGGACCCTCTTGGCGCTGTGGACGGGGACTTTTACCTATTTCCCCACTTCTGGAGGAATGCAGGAGCTGGGAAAGGGCATTGGGAGGAGAAATCTGCAGGTGGGCTCCTTCAGTTTATATAGTTCCCTGTGCAGGGATAGACTTGAGGTGAGGAGGTATTCTTTGCTCCTAAATCACGTGGTGAGGTGAGTGCCTATTCTATCACGTGTAAGACTAGGCTGGGAACCGTATTCGACATGTTTTGAAGCCTTACAATTTGGAGAGGGAGCTCAGGAATGGGTATAGGAGCCCTGTGCCCATGCTTCCTCTCCCGCCTTGTAGCGCTCTGCCCTTAGTGGTGCTGTGAAATCCTAGGGCTGACTCCCTGACATCCCATATCTTTGATTCCCCTGTGTCTACTAGCCACACCATTCCCTGTACTTCCTAGTTAGTTTTGTCTCTTTCTCAGTTCCCCTCCAAACCGGAATCTTCTTAAAGCCTGGGGACCACATCCCCTGCAGTTTAGCACAGGACCTTACTTAAAGTCAGTGCCCCATACATCTTTGTCGAACTGAAATGAAGTCAGAAGGTTGGATGCCGTTTGAAACTTCAGATTCTGGCACAGGCTGGAGGGAGATCCGAATGTGTCATAAGGCAGGCTCTAGCTACAAAAAAAATAAAAAATAAAAACTGATTCTTCTTTCCTTCTTCATCCTTCCGCCTCTCTGGCTCCTTGCTTCTCCCCTCCCCGTCCAAGACCATCTGATGTGAGGCACAGAGCAGGCTGGAAAAGATAAAGAAATCCAAAAGTGAAATCTTGGCACGGAAGCAGTGTGCTTTGAGTCAGCTCTTTACATTAGTAACAGGAACCAGTGAAGGGGCATTCTTCAGGCTGAAAGGAAAGTCCTGAGATTTAATAGCTTCTAGATTGTTGGTGGATTCCACTGTCTCTTCTTGGGCCTGGGGGCGCGGGGATTAAAACAGTGCCTGGATTCATCTGTGATCATGGACTCACAGATCGCAACGCAGGGAAAGCCTCCAAGAGGAGCCGTCTTAGCGTGCTTCTCTTTCCTGGGTAGCCGAGCCTCTGAATAATTTGGGGTTGTGGTAATCGCAGGGGGGGCACACAGAGGGTTGCCAAAACCTCTGCCAACTGTGCGTTCGTTTTCAGTTGTTGGGGGACTAGCAGGTGGTACAGCTGCAGGTGGGTCTTGCTTTTGTTTGTCTCTGTGCTGCAAGCCCAGGAGGGAAGACCGTATAGTGAGAGTTGCAGCTCACGAAACAACCCTCAGCCGGTTCACAGCATGATGACTGAGACCGATCAGCCATGGTGCTTAGAGGTATTTTAATGAGAGTCTAAAACGCAGGGAGAGCGAGAGGCACAAGGTGGACCTGGCTGCTGACATCATAAAATAACAAAATTGGGCAAAAGAAACATTGGTTCAGATTTTTGGTTGGCATTTGCTTTTGAGGCAAGGTAGCAAGTATGGCCTACAAGATGCCTGATGAGATGCATAGAGATCAGGGCACCCCTTTTTATCTTCGGTCAGGTGCCCCACTGGGGCCTCTTTGATGGCCAGTAGAAGGCTCGCGCTAGTGTCCTTTCTTCCTTTCCCTAGAATACCCACCATTCCTTTACTGAGAAATTAGAAAGCAGAAGCCCAAGTGTGATCTTTCCAAAGGCCACCACTACACATCCATCATAATAATGAATAATTCTATTGTTATGAATAATAAAGTCTAATATTAAGAGAGTTAACAGTGAACTTGGAGCGGGGGAGGTGCAGAAACCTTTGAAACTTTGCTTCAGAAAGGCTTTGGATGACCATCCATCTATGGCTTCCCTTGGTTCCTTTCTTCCTCGTCTAACTGAGCGAAGTACGTGTGCCATACACCCATGGCTTGGACCCAGCTATCACCTCCCTGTAAATAGGGTAAAGGTGGAAAAAGACAAAAATTGACGTTTCTCCTATATGGTACATAAGCGTCTAGAATTTAGGATTTTTGAGGTTTGGCGTGCCGACGAGGAGTCCTGTCATGGCCGAGTTTGTAAATCAATGAATGAGACAAGACACTGGAAAAGGTGGTATCAGAGACAACCAAGGACAAAAATTGAAAGTTGTAACGCCAACTAATGTATACTATCGCTTGTGATATTTCCTCTACCACCGCCCCTGGGTCATATGCCTATTATAACTGGGAAGGGGTCATATTTAGTGGAAGTGGACAGGGGAAGTGGGGCTTATAAAAACTTTGTGAAAGCCTCTCTGCTCGAAACAGGCTTGAAGTGCAGAGGTTGACCCTTATGATGTGGGGTTGGCCGTGTGTCAATACCTTCATAGATTCTTCCAGGCCAGTCTCTGTTCTTGGGTTTTATTTGCATTTATTACCCCAGGATCCTAGATGCTGTGGCTGTGGGGACAATGGCTCCTGGTTATGGTAAAGCTAATTGAATCTGGATCATTGCCTCCTCTCCCGTTACTGCTATTTGATTGATCCGATTAATTTAATTATGATCAACTTAACCCAAGGTTAGAGTGACAGTGGTGGGATAACTGCAAGCTTTGGAGGGTTATTAGTAGGCTGAAGTGTTATTATAATTACTGAGGAATTATTAGTAGGCTGCTTAGGCCTTGTGCCCCACCTTGTGACACCCAGGCTTTGCCTTGAAAGGGCCATTGATCACTTCACCTGGAGGGTGCAATGTCTTCTCTCTAGAAGATAGATCCCTTCTGATTCCCTCATTAATTTGGGGCCCTGTATGTTTACCGTTCGCTTGCTTATTCACGTTGCCCATGTGGGTATCTTATCCTAGTTGTCCCCAGCGAATCACTTTGATAGACCAGGTTTAGGGCATTTCCTGACTGCCCAGAGTGGAAATTTAATTAGACACCTAATCGGCAGTTGTACGTGTAGTCTGACATGTTAAAAATGTATACTCTGCCACTAGTATAAGGGTTGCCTAAGCACAGATATTACTGTGGACCTTTAAACTTTCTGATCTGTAAAAAAGAACTTTTCGTAAGGTACCAGTTTATCCCCAACAGATGGTTTATTGAGTAAGAAAAATCCGCTTTAGAACAAACATGTCACAATTATTTTATTCTCTGCGGCAGAATTCCTACTGTCGATGAACCCCTAATTGGAATTTGGTTTTGGCGCGGAATGAAAAACAGAGACATACTGTGGGGACAGAGTGCCAAAACTAGCCCACTGAACAGTACCAAGGATCAGAGCAGCCCTGCCTCGTGTTTTCTTTAGGCCCCCTTTATTGACTTTCATGTGGAGGAGACCATTTGGCCCCAGTGTAATCCCATTTTGTGGTCAGGAGACAGAAACACCGAGAGGCTTGGGACAAGCCAGCAGTAAGGGAAGATCCAGGATTTCTGATGACTTCTGTTCCGGGTGTGCTGGAATCAACAAGGTCCCGAACTCAACTGCGCTTGACCAACTTCTCTAATACCCGGAATCACCACTGTTAATGTGTCTCTAGAACTTTCTTGCGGAAATGCCCACAGTGCTAGAGAGGAGTGACATTGGCAACATTAAAATGGCTAGAGATTATTGGACATTTGCTCTGTGATGGGATCTGTGCTAGATACCATGCATACGTTACCTCAGTGAATGCTGCTAACTCCCCTTTGAGATTTAAACTACCATTTCCCTGGTTTGCAGATGAGAAACGGGAGGCACACAGTGGTTCAGTGACTCACTCAAGGTCAGGCTGCTAACAGGTGAGAGAGCTGGCGTCGGAACCCGGCTCTGACTCCTAACCGCAGTGTTACTTATCTGACATATTTGAGTGTGATCGTTTGGCCATTGGTGCCCATTAATACACTAAGCTGGACTCAGCTATCAGATTAGCAGCCACTCATCTGTGTGTCTGGTTTAATGGGACAGGGGAGTTTAAGAATGGGGCGTGTGTGTGTGTGTGTGTGTGTGTGTAGAAGGATAAGTCCAGAGCAAGGATCCACACCTCATCTATTGAAGTGTAACACTAGAAAATCCTCAATAGTTGCAATGAGGGACGCCACGGGGGGCATCATGAATATCTCTGAAATTAGGTTTTATTACTGGCGATTTCTCATCAAGTAACTTTACTGGCTCAGAGACTGAAATCAGTGCAAACTCTTCCCTGGAACCGTGCTGACTGCCTCATTGTTGGCTGCACTGAAACATGTAGTTTGAAAAATACACCTTTGCTTGACACAGTCGCCAGTCCTTGCGGGCGTGGGGAGGGAGGAATAAAGCAGCCTTGGGTCCCAAGGGATGCTACTGTGAAAGAACCCCAGGTGGTCTGCAAAATGATCAGCTTCTGAAAGGTAGCCTTTTCTCTGAGCTGGGGACACCAGGCACGCTTGGCTTCTAACTCACCATATGGCATGCGGCACTGGGCCGGGCTGCTCTGCTCAGTCTCTGGTGTGATGTGGCATTTAATGCTGTGGAATTATTTCCTTACTCAATTAAAAAAAAATGCCCCGCTCTGAATCCTCATCTGTTTCTCCCCATAAGCCCCCCTGCCAATCCCCTAGGCGCAGAGTGTATTTTTTGCTTTGCTCCTTGCCTGTCCTTTCTTTTCTGCTTTTCTTTTTCTAAAGCTTTTCTCCTCTGACTTAAAAGTGCAGCAGGAGAAGGGAGCACAGTTGCGTGCCCTGGGCCTGGATTCTCCCAAAGCAGCTGATCTCTGGGGTCTGGCCATTCCCTTTCCGAGAAAGGCTTCTGGTTATTTCTCTCCTGCTGTATTTTTCACGATTCCACTCTCATCAGAGTTCTTGAAGGCAACAAACAAAAAACAGGCAAAAATCCCGGCACTGAGGTAGTCAATTCGGAGACCCATTGGTTTGCTTTCTATAGCTCCTCACCTTCTAAGTTCTTCTGAGTCTCGAACCCCATCTGCTCTCGGGTTGTGCTCAGATGTGGTTGCTTAAATAATCACTTTCAGTGTTTTTATCTCACTGTTCCCCTGCTCAGGAACCAGCCAGCGTGTGGGATCTCCTACTAAACTCAGGAAGCTTCTCAGGCCCCAAACATCTCCCCAGTACAACCCCACAGAGCTTGAGGTCCTAAGAACTCAGTGGTGTCTCCTGAAGGCCCCAAGTGAACAATGCTAATGGTTCCTGGGATAGTTTCTGCATGAATTTATTAGCATTGGTCTATCCACAGTTTGCATCGGAATTACTTGGGGAGCTTGTTACAATGCATATTCCTGGGCCCTGCCATGAATCTCCAGAATTAAAACTGCATGTGCCTGTGTGTGCTAGCTTGTGCGCAGGAGGCGTCCGGAAGCGGGCTCAAGGACCTGCATGTAAAGAAATAACCTCCTTGGGACTTCCCTGACGGTCCAGTGGTTAAGATTTTGCTGTCCAATGCAGGGCGTGTGGGTTCGATCCCTGGTTGGGGAGGTAAGATCCCACATGCCTCGCAGCCAAAAAACCAAAACACAGAACAGAAGCAATATTGTAACAAATTCAATAAAGACTTTAAAAATGGTCCACATCAAAAGAATCTTAAAAAAATATATATAACCTCCTAGACAGAGCACACAGCAATTTGAGAACTACTGTCATAAGGTTTGTAAGCAGGGAAGAACCATGATCAGACCTTTTTTTTTTTTGAAGAAAAATCTGGTGACAATGTGGAGATTTCCTGGCCTGGGGCAAAGTAAAACTTCAAGTAGGAAAAGCCACTTCAAAAGCTGCTGTCGGGGTTGGGGGCAAAATAACAGGTCACCTGTGGGAGGCCAAGAGAAGGTTCTGCTCTTAGATGTTAGGAAAGACGTTGCAAGTGTGGAATAAGTGGCTTCCGTTCTGAAACGCCACCTCAGGTCTCTCCTAGGATAGAAGTTTCTATCCTTCGTGTCAAGATATTTAATAGGGCGGTTCATTGACCCATGTCCTTCACAGGGAAAGAGCTCACCTCTCCTGTTTAAACCAGAGTTCAGAGGTATAATGTTTCACCTCTGTGAAGGATTGTGATTCTGTAGCTGTGGATCCAAATAGTGGTTCTCGAAGTGTGGTCCCCTGATCACCTGCATTGGAAGCAGCTGAAATACTTGTTAAAATGCAGATTCCTGGGCCTCATCTCGGACCTACTGAATCAGAATAGGAGCCCCCAAATATGCATTATAACCAGCTGTCCAGGTGACACCGATGTACAATAAAGTTTGAAAAGCAGTGTTCTCCAGTGTTTGTGTCTTTACACTTCCTGGGGAATTCTTCGCCTCCATTTCTGCCAATGGAAATCCCTGACCTACTTACCCCGACAGATACAACCCTGACTGCTGCTGTGGAGATGAGAAATGTGGGGAGACACCATGGTCAGGGTGCAGGGGAGAGCTGGAGAGCACTGAGAGGCAGCAGCTAGACGGGAGGTGGAGAGAGGGACCCAGGGTTTGGACTTAGAGAATTTGTTCACTTGAGTTGAGGTTGCAAAAAGGCAGGAAGCCCGGGGCAAACCAACCACAAAATTCCCCAGGCCAGATATCTGCACTCAGGCATGAATTCAATCCCCACAGCAATCGTGTTTGGCGATGAGGCTTGGAGGTCAAGGCAGGGCAGGGCTCTGAGGGGAAAGTGAGGGGAAAGTGAGCTGACAAGTGCACGTGGAGGGAGGGGGACGGGCCAGCCTGGCTTCCCCTTTCTCGCTGTGGTTGCCTGTGGGAACCCCATCCCATCCTCAGCAGCACAGTGCCTTGCCCAGGCTACCTGGGCTGCCCCGCTCTTACCGGAACAGCTGCCCCTTGATGCTCTCCCACCCCTCTCTTGTTTTTAGGAGTATAGGGGTGCACTTTCCTGGGATCTTTCGCTGAAATCCTCAGGGTAGAAAATACCTGGGGTAGAAAATACCGAGAAGCAGTCCGCGTTCCCTGCGAGACTCGAACTATGAGAAGGCCTGTCCAGGGCAAAGTGAGGTCTGAGGACCACTTGCATCAGCTCAGACTGCTGTAACAAAACGCCGTGGGCTGGGTGGCTTAAGCATTTCTTTTCTCACGGTTCTGGAGGCTGGAGTCTGACCTCAGGGTGTTAGCATGGTCGGGCTCTGGCGAGGAGTCTCTTGTACACATCCTCTGTGTCTTCCTGTGGCCTTTCTTCTGAGCACTCTAGAGGGAGAGTTCGCCCTCTTTTTATAAGGCCACTAATCCTCTTGGATTAGAGCTCCACATTATATCCTCATTCAACGGTAATGGCCTCCTAAAGGCTCCATCTCTACATATAGTCACACTGAGGTTAGGGCTTCGACACAGGAATTTGCCTTAGACCCACTTGGATCTATAGCACTCAGCATCGCCTGTGTGGGTACGTTTGAAAGGCTCCACCCTGCATATCCTCAGTGAAGATCTCTACCGGAGTAGAGCCAGAGAATCTGTAAGCACTTCAGGTGATTCTGATGAACACCGATATTTAAGAATCATTGGAGGTATGTTATATGTAGTTTATATGATCTCAGCGATTTTGAAGCTGGTTTTATTTTCACCATGTGTTATCATTTGATGGGTAGCACAGTCTCCATTTATAATTATTCTTGGCTGAGGTAGGCCTTTCTTTTATGTATCCTAAACCAGTCGTTCTCAAACTTTAGTCTGGATCTTGTTAAAATGCAGATTCTGATTCAGCAGGCCTGGGGTGGAGCGTGAGGTTCTGCATTTCTAACAAGCTCCCAGGTGATGCTGTTGCTGGTCCATGGAGCACAACTTTGAGTAGCAAGATCCTAAACCATTTTGCCAAGTTTAGAGGTGTGCCTCTGATTCAGGGAGAGCAAATTTAGGTGTCTTCACTGGCCAGGCCAGTAAGTAACTGTGAATGCATGCAACTACCAGAGGTAACATGAATAGGGCATGATAGAGCCTGCAGGCATTCAGTTACACATTTTTAAAACACACTGGGCTGGCCAAATACGCTACAACCTGCTTCCATTGGGGGCAACTGATTTGCAACCCCTCTGCTAGTACAACTATTTTAAGATTTGTCAATACGTATTTATTTTCCCATCTCCCCACTTCATGGGTGTTTAGATTTCCGCCACAATCCCTTTCACTCTTCCTCTCCCCTCTCTTAATTGGCACTGCTTGATGTTGCTTTGTAAGCATTTTTAAGGGTTATTATTTGAATTGTATGTCCTATATAAGCAACAGGGTTGTGACTCTTCAAGGGCAGGAACTGAGCCTTGTTTCTTTGGTCTGTCCTCAATAACGTTTAGTTCAGTGTTCAGCTCACAGTGGGCACTCGGTCACTGATGGGTAATTGACTCACTGTCAGGACCAGGATAGTACTTAAGAAACGAAGTGAGTTCACTAGGATGGCTGAGATTTGGAGATAAGGACCACATCCTATGTGATCAGCATACAGATACTCCTAGTTCGAAGAAGGCAAGCCAGGATTTTTTTTTTAAGAAGCATTGGATTTTTCCAATATTAGAACACAGACCAGGCTTGTTCAACTGCTATTGTTTTGAATTTAGCAGGATGTGTTGTGTTTGAAGCTTCTGGACTTACTGGATCTGCTATATTTGGTGCTCTTCATTAAATGGATTGTTGATATGTAAATATACAAGTTGCTATGCAAAATTGCCCTAATTTTCTTGTGAACTTTCTTCTGCAGCTTGTGAAAAGGCATTTTGTTAGTTCCCCACATTGAAGAATATTTTGAGTACTTGCAGCTAAATTGTACTAAACCAATTGTCAAAACTTGGGAGTGTACCATAAAAGAAAATTGATACAGATAAAGTCAACCCATTTGCATAACTCCTGTTTATTTATATGTATGCAAATGTATCTGTATGTGGCGTAGATATACACACATTGTACTATGGCCAAAGATTCAACGGGAGTTAATGACCATATACAGGGAAGAACTATTAGCAAATCAATTAAGAACCTGTCTGTCGTGCTATTGTAAAACACAGTCATTTGTTTGCTTGAAGAGGAACTCTTTCCCTCACTGAAAATTGTGATTCTGTAGAGTATTAGCTGACCTCTGCTAGAAAGGAGACTTCTGTTCAAATAGCAAAAGGCTGTAGATGACTAGTCAACCAGAGAAGTGTAAACATGAACTGAATTGAGTACTTTGATTCCCTACTTTTTCATTTGTTCAACTACTGTCGATTGATCAGAAAGCCTCCTATGTGACAGACACAGTAATGGGTACAGGGTGAACAAGAGGTTACAGTAGAAAACAAGACATCCGTGGTCCTTGCCTTCTTGAAACTTATATTGATCCAAGTTCTTTCATCAGTGTGTATATGTGTGTATTAGGCCTTTTGGGCTGCTGTAATGAAAATATGATAGACTCAGCAGCTTAAATAAGAAACATTTCTCACAATTTTGGAGGCTGGGAAGTCCAAGCTCAAGGTGCTGGCAGATTCACCATCTGATGAGTGCTCTCTTCCTGGTCCTTAGACAGCTGTTCTTGCTGTAACTTCACATGGCAGAAGGGGAGAGGGAGCTCTCTGAGGTGTCTTTCATAAGGGCACTCACCCCTCATGACCTTATCACCTCTCAAATGCCCCACCTACTAATACCATCACCTTGGGGGTTGGGTTTCAACATAAGAATTTTGGTGGCGGGGGCACAAACATTCAGTCTCTAGCAATGTATATTCATGTATTAAAAATTATAACAATCTTAGATATTTTCTTTATACAATTAAAGAATGACACAGTTGGAAGATGCCTTGAAATGCCATTCAACGTATTCTTGCATCCTTCAGGTAGCTGGAAGAAGTTGTAGGTGTGTTGCAGCTACACTGAGAGATGAACCCCATTCGTATCTCCTGGGCATTCATCATTTCTGCGTATACCCACCTGACATCTTTGAACTGCAAGTACCAAGTACTTGTCTGTGTGCTTTTTCTGGTGTCTGCTGCCCATGTGACCTATGCTGGGGAGTGAACACATCTCTTCCAACCAATGAAGCGGCCCTCAACAGTTGGTGCGTAAATACCCCAACTCCCTCCCACTCTGTTGAGATAACTCTGAGGAGTGTTCTGTACTATCTTTCAGAGGTCCCTAATGGGATTGAGCCCCAGTTACCCACAGTGCTGGCCTGCTCAGTAATTGCTCCATATCGGCTTCCTTTTCTCCCTGCAACGCTTCTCTATGCAACGCTTCTCTATTTTCCTACTCGTGCTTCCTGGGGTCACCTCCCCCCACCCAAATATACCACTTGTATCACATTCTTGTCTCAGGGTCAGCTTCTGGGGGAACCCAACCTAGGTCATGTATCAACCCATGGCTCTCCAAGAATACATGATAGAATTATATATTCACAGGCAGATTTATTTTGAAAATCATGTATAATGTAAAATACATGGCTATATTATTCATAGACAAATCTAATTACAATGTTTATTTTTGTCAAACCATTTAGATACACATGATTAGCTAATTAAGTGTACTTGGGGAAGTCTATCTGAGAAAAAGTAAAATTATTTTGTGATTTGGATAATAGAACCCCACTTTTGGTTGGGCAGTTTCACAGTTTTGTGTATTAGAATTTTTAGAAAGCCAGTTGGTACCTTCTAGGATTAGGAAACCTTGTTTTTAGGATACGGCTACCTCTTTTCATACTTTCCCACCTTTTCTCCCACTATAACCCAGGTCTTCCTGGGATAGAGTGTTGGCCTGGGTGGTTACAACATAACCCAAAGCTCACCTCCTCTTGTTTGTTTCATTTTCTGTTGTCTTCCATTGCTGTTTTCTCTCAGCCACAGCCTATGGCTGTTTTCCTCTATCTTGAATGGAATCGAACCCGTAGTTTTATAGACACGGTGTCCAGAATTTTCCTTTGCGGCCCCATAAACTCACTGCATATATTTCTCTCTTCCCTTTATTGGCGGTGAGAAAGTCACCTGATTTTTATCAGACTTAAAGTATTCCAGTCTATGAATAATATAATGTGGGAAATGAAAACAGACAAGCAAAAAACGGTTGGGCTTCTGGGCAGGACTGAAGACTTATAACATGAACTTTTTAATACATGTACATTTTATGTATGTGTCCTAGGATTTATGTACTGCTCTCATTTTAACTTCATTCTTCCCTCCAGTCCCCTGCAACTCTTAAGATTCATTTGTGAGCTTGAACATGGCCATTCCTGGGTAAGGAAGCACAGGAGAAGCTCCCTGATTAGGAAGGAGCATTCAGCTTTGGTTACTAAAGCCTTTGTTGTCAGCTCTCCATGTTGCCTGGCCTCAGTTGCTTGTCTGGGTACTTGAACTCTTGCCTTTTCCTACAGATGTCTTGGTTCAGGATGTTTGCTTAGAATTTGGACTTTGGGCCCCTGTCTTGTCTTTATTTTCTATGTCCGATCTATTGGCCTAACTCACTACTTGTTATGAATTCTTGCAGTTAGTAGGAATTGGATAGGTATTTCTTAAATATCAGGTATGTTTCCTGACTCCTGCTTGCATGAGCTTTCTAAGGCTTATATGGCATCTAAGACCTGAACCCTTGTCTCGTGATTCCAAACTTTGCCCTGGACTCATGCTCCTGGTTTTTGTTTTTGCTTTTGTTTCTTGCGGTACGCGGGCCTCTCACTGCTGTGGTCTCTCCCATTGTGGAGCACAGGCTCCGGACGCGCAGGCTGAGCGGCCATGGCTCACGGGCCCAGCTGCTCCACGGCATGTGGGATCTTCCTGGACCAGGGCACGAACCCGTGTCCCCTGCATTGGCAGGCGGACTCTCAACCACTGCGCCACCAGGGAAGCCCCATGCTCCTGGTTGATTTCCTGGGGCTGCAAGCTCTCCTGCCTGGATCCTTCCCTTCACCCTCAGCCTTGCCTCAGTTTACTGGAGTTCCAGTTCCTTATTTTGCACCACAGCTTGCTGACTGGCTGTGATGCTGACAGTCGAATACAGATAATGTAACTAGAATATTCACAGTAAGGGAGCACGTTAACAAATACGAGACCCATGATGCTGTTTACACTTTTATTTTGAAGGATAATTATGTCTGTGTTTAAGTAAGACCCTACGCATTGAGTGCAGATGTCAGAGCAAGAAAGTGTTGACTAAGACTGGGTTCCCGCTGTGAAGTGCACGATGTGTGAAATTCTAGCATATGTGCAGAATTTAAACCCATCATTTACTGACAGGCAATAATTACTTTAATGAAGTCAGGAGACTATTTCAAACAAGCAATTAGAGTTAACAATATAACTGTAAACAGGACCCTAGTTAATGAATTTTCAAACTGTACTTCCCTCCTCTGCGAATGCTAGGAGCTATAAAAAGAATGAGAAGAATAACTCATATTATTGACTACTTATACGTCATGCTGGGCGCTGTACCAAGCCCTTTACATAAGGTGTCTTATTTAATCCTCTGGGAGGTAAATACTAGTACTATTCCCGTTTTGCAGATGAAACTGTGCCTCAGAGGTAAAACACCTTTCCCGAAGTCACACTGCTTAGGAAATGGTGGACGTGTGATTTAAACATTGGTTAGTTTGGCTCTAGAACCCAAGCTCTTAACTGTGGCACCTAGATTATATAGTCTGTTAGCACATATGTAAAACCTACTTTCCACGGGGGTTTGTCAGTACATGCTAATAGGAAGCACATGGTACATCAGATTAAGAAAATTTGAAGAGGAACTATTGATAAATGGACTGTTGGCAGAGCTGTAGGTATAAAGGATCCACAAAGAGTAGCATAGTCATGTCAGAGGGAGCTGTTACTATCTCTAGGTTGAAGGGACACGAGGAGGGAGCAATTACAGGCACCCGGAAGGATAGACTCATACACAGGAGGCTGATAGGAGGGGGGCCAGTTATCTTAGTCTAGAGGCACAATCAGACCAAGACAACCTTGCAGGGAAGAAGCCAGGGGGAATAAATAACTTCCCCTCACCTTCCTGCCTCCTTCCAGTCTCCTTTCTGGGCTCCCCATTGGCCAGACCTAACCAGAAGCCAGAGAGTATAGTCTTACGGGTTACCTGGGAAATGTGTTGGAACAGTACAGCCAAATGCAGAATATATTTGATTCTGGAATCCAAAGAGGCCTGCCAAGCATTGTGCCTCTTTCTTCAGAGTGGGAAGTGTAAGGTATAGCAACTTGTTCCTTGGTTTAGAAGGATATCCAGATGTATCGCAGATCACTAAACCTAAAAACATCACACGTGTGGCAAGTCCCTGAACTTTTGCAAAATTTATCTTCCACCCTCTGGTGTACATATATCTTAAGGGAGGCATCTAGGATTCTTGCTTCTTCCTTCTCATCGAGTCATTAGCCATATGTTATCATGTAATGGAGCAGCATGATGTTAAGGGGCCTCTGGACCCTGTTATGACAGAGAGGAGGAGAATCGACACAGCCCTGGGGCGTGCTAGTGAAGATACACTGTTGTTCCTACCATGTGAATTCAGACTGCTCGTAATTTTCCTTACTGATGGAGATGGAGAAGAAAGCATTTTCCAGGTCAGTCGCCAGGAGCCAAGGGATATTCTGAATTCATCTAGTAAAGATACCATATCCAGAACCACAGCTGTGATTGGCAGCACCCCGTGATTAAGTTTGTGATATTTGCTGTCATTCACCAAGACCCACTGGCGCTTTTACACCAGCCAGACAGGCAAGTTAAGTGGGGACGTGGTAAAAGTCATCATCCTGGCCTCTTTCAAGTCTTTGATGGCGGCACCAGTCTTTGTAATTTCCGCAGGGATGCAGCATGTGGTTTGGTTTACTATCGTGTTGGGGAAGAGGCAGTTCCAGGAGCTGGCATCTGACTCATCCCACTATAATAGCCCTTGCTGCGTGGGCCAGGGAACAAAAGAGGAGAACCTTTCAGTTACTAACTATACTATTCCCAGTGCAGCTAACCTGAGACTGAGAAAATAGCTACAGGATGACACTTCTGTCCCATTGAACTGATTGCTAGACTCAGGCCAAGACTCCCTCTACCACCTGACTTCCAAAAGCCCCTATCCTGACAGGCGAACCACTGTGGCATTTTGGTTTCTGGGAATCAGTGTAAATTTAGAGTCTATATCTAATAATCTCCCAAAGAACTGAGTATTTTTCTTTTCCTAGTATATGGCCACAGTACCTCTGGAGAAGGCTTCAAGAAGATTTATAGTTTCCCCCTGCAGCCTCAAGGGCTTCACGCCTGTGAATTGACTTAAGTTTGGGAATTGTATGAGAGGCCATGAATTGTCACTTCAGTTAGTTGAGTTAGGTTTCTGCTTAGTAGACCAAGATTTTTTCTGCCTCTGTATGCCAAGCAGCACATTGGTAGGCGTTATGTGTTTCATTTTGAGACCTCTGTGATCAGTTAGCCATCACCAGAGATTCCGGCAGGTCAGTACTCTGATTACCATTTTGTCCCTGGCTCTTACTGTGTATATTGCACCTACCATGTCCCTGACTGATTGTTAAGTCATCCTGCCATTAGCACTTCAGGATCCCATATTCCCACTGAGAACAGGACACACAGTTCCACGATAGCATCCCCTACCGTAACCTATGACCTAGAGAAGACAGCCATCACAGAACTCTTTGAGGTTGAGGGGGCTCCCGATGTCTGTCATAATGCCTTGATGAAGGAAATGTTGTCCAGGACTTCAGGGACTAATTGCTATGGGCATTTGATTTCCCAAGACATCGCCCTTTACCTGAACTTTATTCCATGCTGTCTGTGATAGGTAATAATTTGAGTGATTATGATGCCACTGCATGCCGCAGTTTACCGACTCCTATTTTTTTCCTCAGCAAGAAAGTTATTCCAATACTCTTCAGTATGACCAAGTCAGTCTCAGAATCTCACTTTCAAAGTCTGTTTCATGCGGCCACTTTTAAGGAGTAATTACTGCATCAGTAAGCTCCCAACTGAAATAAAGTGGAAACTTAGCATAATTTGTGGAAGATTTATTTATGAAAGGATTATTTATAGAGGTGTAGGTGTGGAGAAACTGCAAGGGATTGTGTGGTAATTCAAGGATGGTGGCAGTGACGACATTACCAGTCCTAGACCCGTGGAATGAATGACGAGAGGGAACAGTTACCAGATCTTGGAAGGGAAGACTTGTGTAAAGGGAGACTATCTTGAGAGGAGCAGTGGCCTTTGGATAAGGGACACAGCCAGGCTAGAGCAATTTCGCAGGAAGGGAGCCAGAGGATCAAACACCCTGACCTTACTTTCTTCTCCTTTGGATCTCCAACTGGAGATCATATTGGCCAAGTCCATCCAGAAGCCAGAGGGAAGGGCGCCAGTTGATAAGGTCCATATAGGTCACCTTCTGAAGGCAGAGAACAGGATGAAGACTGGAGAGTAGATCAGGAGGGGCAAGTGGAACATACCGTAATTCCAGGTATGAATAGAATGTCCGTATCTACCACTGTGCTCTGCTTAGGTTCAGATAGCTTTTCACAACTTTCAGCTAAGCAGGAACCATGAACTCTGCCTCAAGTAGGGCTTTATGCCTTTGTAGATGGTTATAACAAAGTCATCATTGAATGTCTCATGAGCACCTGATAATGCAGTCACTATTTTCTTTCTTCTGTTGAATTTGTCAAGTAACTTGGCATTTATTTACATTACTGTGTCTTCTCAGAGTCATCAGTCATTTATAAATGTGCCTAAAGGTTTTCTCTAATTTTTCATTTTTATCTCCCACTCCTCAAGACTTTGTCATTCCTGTCAAAAATACCCCAACTGGAAAACTGGGGTCATCTTTGTCATATCTATCTTGTCATCTAACATCACGCTAGTCACCAGTTACAGTTAATTTTTCCTCTAATTTTTTTACAACCCCAATTTCTCTCTCTTCTGTTGTAACCACCCTAATACAAACCGTTATCGCTTCACACCTGGATTTTAGGGATAGCTTCTTAATGGCCCCATTAATCTTCCTAGTTAGTTATTTTGAACATGAACCTCTACTGTCAAAAAACACCAGCGAATCCTCAATATCTCCAGGAACAGGGCCACCTTTCTTTCCAAACTTGTCTCTCGGTAGTTTTACCAGACAATTCTACTCCAGTGAAAGCACTCAGCTCCTCATGCCCTGAAACTGTTAAATGGATTTCCTCTTCAATGTGTTGCCTCAAGTTGTTCCTTCTTCTTGGAATGGCCTCACTCTTCCACTTCAGCTGTCTAAGTGCCATTCTTCACTTGAGGCTCAGCTCAGTTCCTGTTTTGTTTTGTTTTCCAAGACTGCCTATTACTCAGTCTTTGGTGAGATCTCATACATTCTAGTAACACTTGCTATCGATGAATAGGCGTAGTATAACTAGTGTCTATTTCTTAGGGCTTTAAAAAATGATACTCTTACAGGTTTGTTGTAAGGTTTATATAACTTAATACATATAAATTTTTAAGACTAATGCCTGGTACGTAGTAAGCTCTCAGTACATTTTAGCTATCAAAATTATTATTTATTATTATGTTTACAACTCATTTGACAATTAGTATAGTACTTTGTATTGTTACTTTGTTTTGATTGTATATGGAATATTTCCCTAATTAAATTAGATTACCATCCCTGTGTGGGAAGGGTATGGTTTTTTTTTTTTCAATCAATTGCTATGTTTTCAACTTTTAGCATAGCATCTGGCAGAGAAGACGCCTGAATAAATGCTTACTGTGTAGTCAGTGATGGTGGTGATGGTGATGCCTGCTCCTCTATTCTTGGCTGCTTTTGGAAAGTGGCTTCATTATATCAGTTTGCAAAATCTTTGATTGCATTATAAAGCGGGTACGTACCTCACAGATCATTTAATTCCACACCATCATCTTCTAGATGGTGAAACTGAGGTTCAAGGGAGAGAAAGGACTTGCCCAAATCCAGAGTTGCCAGTTAGTGACAGACACAGGGCCAAAACTCGGAATGCATTCCAGAGCAGTGAACTGAACAAATATTTATTGCACACCTATCATGTGTCAAGTACTATGCTAGCTATTGGGGACATCTATGACCAGGACAGAGGCCCATCCTTCCATGCCGTTTGCTTTTTAATGTTGGGGCGAGACATAGTCAAGCAAAACTAAAGAGATAATTGCTATGAAGGAAATAGGGTGATTTAAGGACCAACAGGGTGAATAGGTAGGTATTTTAGGGCTTCTGAGGTGATAGTTAAGCTGAGTCCTGTGTGATGAGAAGGAGACAACCAAGGGAAGATCTGGGCAAAGTTAGTTTCAGGTACGAGGAAGAGTAACTGCAAAGGCCCTGTGGTAGGAATAAGCCTAATGTGTTCCAGGAATTGGAACTGAGGCTGGTGAAACCAAAGCATAGTGCACGAGTGAGAAAGTGGTAGGATTTGAGGTCAGAAAGCTAGGAGGGGGTCTAGTCACATAGAGTTCTGTAGGCTGTAGTAAGGAGTTTGTATTTTAGTTTTATGATCCTGTTTATGCTTTAAAATGATCATTTAGGCTGTTATGTGGAATAGTATTCTATGCAGAGAAGGACAAGGGCGTGCGTGTCAGAAAAATTATTGAAAACTTGGAACTCGGTAAAATACGTTACTGAGCCCTTTCTTCAGGACAGTGTTGGACTTGACTTTCTATCGTCTAGGCTATTGTATAACCTTTTGAGTCAGAGGATAATTTGTAGATTGTTGCCCAAAGTTTATAGTTATGGCTTCGTTGGATATTAACTAGTTTTGTATCTAACCCATAACTAATGTCCTAACATTACTAGAAATATTTAGCTTCTCAAATGGTCTTTGGACTAGATTTAAGATCTTACTGGTTCCCGCGTTAATGCATTGGCCCAAATCTTTGACATGTGTTTATTTGAATCACGAGTTTATCTTATTGAATATTACATTTTAACAAGTGGGAGCAGGCAGAATAGTTAGGGGCCAATTGCAGTAATCTAGGTGAGTCTTGACAATGTCTTGGGCTAGGGTCCTGGTGGTGAACATGGTTGAAAGTCATTGGATTCCTTATGCATTGGAGGCAGAGGCAACAGGATTTCCGATCGATGGAACACCCAGGATCAAGCAAAGAGTAATCAAGAAAGATTCCTAGGGTTTTTGCCTAAGTAACTGCTAGTGCCATTAACTGAAGTGGGGAAGATTGGAGGTGGAAAAGATTGGCAGAGCATGTGAGGTGGAAAATCAAAAGTCCAGCTTTAGATATGCCAGGTCAAAGGTGTCAATTAGTCATCTATGTGGAAATGTGAAATAGGTTCTAGACTCGTAAATCCAAGAGCCTAAGAGAAAATTCTGGACTAGAGATAAGGACTTGGGTGTCATTAGAACTTAAGTGACGTTTAAAGCCTGGGCCTGGATGGAGCTGGCGTTCTTCAGGAGATTTAGAAAAATGGATATTATTAGGCTCCATTACATATTCAGAACGTTTAAGGCATGGTCTGGAGCTCTCCAGTTCTACCACATGATCCAGGTGATTTTTGACACTGAGAAACAGAGCTCTAGAGAAAGTTTGGCAAAATTTTCTCTGTTAAGGCGCAGATAGTAAATGTTTTAGGCTTTCCAGGCTATACAGACTATCCCAGCTCTGCCACTGTAGCAGGAAAGCAGCCAGAGACAACATATAAATGCCTGACCACAGCTATATTCCACTAACATTTATAAACCTGAAATTTGAGTTTAATATAATTTTCATGTGTCATAAAATATTTTCTTTTTTAAATATTCATTTTTATTAAGATTCCACATATAAGTGGTAATGCACAGTATTTGTCTTTGTCTGACTTATTTCACTCAGCCTAATACGCTTCAGATCCATCCATGTTGTTACAAAGGGAAATATTTTTTTATGGCTGAGTAGCACTCCATTGTGTACACACACACACACACATCTTCTTCATCCCTTCATCTGTTGATGGACACCTAGGTTGCTTCTGTATCTCACCTGTTGTAAATAATGCTACTGTGAACATTGGGGTGCATGTATCTTTTTGAATTACTGTTTTCATTTTCTTTGGATATACACCCAAGAGTGGAATTGCTGGATCATATGGTAGTTCTATGTTTAGTTTTTTTGTGGAACCTCCATACTGTTCTTCATAGTGGCTGCACGAATTTACATCCCCACCAACAGTGTACAAGGGTTCCTTTTTCTCCATATCATCACCAACATTTCTTATTTGTGGTCTTTTTGATGTTAGCCATTCTAACAGGTGTGAGGTGATATCTCACTGTAGTTTTTTGTTTGTTTTTGCTTTTTAAACTTTTATATTGGACCATAGTCGATTAACAATGTTGTGTTAGTTTCTGGTGTACAGCAAAGTGATTCAGTTATACATATACATGTATCTCTTCTTTTTCAAATTATTTTCCCATTTAGGTTATTACAGAATACTGATTTGCATTTCTCTGGTGATGAGTAATGTTGAGCATCTTTTCATATGCCTGTTGGCCATCTGTATGTCTTCTTTGGAAAAAATGTATATTCAGGTCTTGTGTCTATTTTTTAATCGGGTTGTTATTGTTTTGACATTGAGTTGTATGAGCTGTTTATATATTTTGGATATTAAGCCCTTATCTGTCATATTATTTACAAATCTTTTCTCCTGTTCCATAGGTTGTCTTTTCATTTTGTCAGTGGTTTCCTTTGCTTTGCAAAAGCTTTTTAAGTTGAATTAGGTCCAATTTGTTTATTTTTGCTTTTGTTTCCTTTGCCTTAGGAGACAGATCCAAAGAAATATTGCTACAATTTATGTTAAAGAGTGTTCTGCCTATGTTTTCTTCCAGCAGATTTACAGTTTCTGGTCTTACATTTAGGTCTTTAATCCATGTTGAGTTTATTTTTGTATATGGTGTGAGAAAATGTTCTAACTTCATTCTTTTATATGTAGCTGTCCCATTTTCCCAGCACCACTTTTTTTTTTTTTTTTTTTTTTTTTGCAGTACGCGGGCCTCACACCGCTGTGGCCTCTCCCACCGCAGAGCACAGGCTCTGGATGCGCAGGCCCAGTGGCCACGGCTCACGGGCCCAGCCGCTCCACGGCACGCGGGATCCTCCTGGACTGGGGCACGAACCCGCATCCCCTGAATCGGCAGGCGGACCCCCAACCACTGTGCCACCAGGGAAGCCCCAGCCAGCACCACTTTTTTTGTGTTTTTGTTTTGCAGTACACGGGCCTCTCACTGCCGTGGCCTCTCCCGTTGCGGAGCACAGACTCCGGAGGCTCAGGCCCAGCAGCCATGGCTCACGGGCCCAGCCGCTCCGCGGCACGTGGGATCCTCCTAGACCGGGGCACGAACCCGCGTCCCCTGCATCGGCAGGTGGACTCCCAACCACTGTGCACCACCAGAGAAGCCCCAGCACCACTTTTTGAAGAGAATGTCCTTTCCGCATTGTGTATTCTTGCCTCTCTGTCATAGATGAATTGACCATAAGTGCATGGGTTTATTTCAGAGCTCTCAGTTCTGTTCCATTGATCTATGTGTCTGTTTTTCTGCCGGTGCCTTACTGTTTCAGTTACTGTAGCTTTGTAGCATAGTCTGAAGTCAGGGACTGTAATTCCTCCAGCTCTGTTCTTCTTTCTCAAGATTGTTTTAACAATTTGGGGTCTTTTATGTTTCCATACAAATTTTCAAATTATTCTAGTTCTGTGAAAAATGCTATTGGCATTTTAATAGGGATTACATTGACTCTCTAGATTGCCTTGGGTACTATGATCATTTTAACAGTATTCTTCCAATCCGTGAACACTGTGTATCTTTCCATATGTTTGTGTCATCTTCAGTTTCTTTCATCAGTTTTATAATTTTTCAAGCATAGCTCTTTTACCTGCTTAGGTAGGTTTATTTCTAGGTATTTTTTCTTTTTGATGCAATTTTTAAATGGAATTGTTTCCTTAATTTCTGTTTCTGATAGTTTGTTGTTAGTGTATAGAAATGCAAAAGATTTCTGTATATTAATTGTGTGTCCTGCAACTTATGCTGAATTCATCGATGAGCTCTAGTGGTTTTTTGGTGGTGTCTTTAGGAATTTTTATGTATAATTTCGTGCTGTCTGCAAACAGTGACAGTTTTACTTCTTCCTTTCCAATTTGAATTTCTGCTATTCCTTTTTTTTTTGTCTGATTGCTGTGGCTAGGACCTCCAGTTCTATGTTGAATCAAAGTGATGAGAGTGGACATCCCTGTCTTGTTCCTGATCTTAGAGGAAATGGATTCAGCTTTTCCCTGTTGAGTGTGATGTTAGCTGTGGGCTTATATATTGCCTTTATTTTGTTGAGATATGTTGTCCCTATACCCACTTGGTTGACTGGTGCCAGCTCTCTGGTGTGTTGGCTGGGTACTGGCAAGGCAGGTTACTGGGCTATGATGTTGCTTGGGTCAGTGTCCTTCTGCTAGTAAGTGGGGTCTGGGTCCAGAAGATCTTGGGGTTGGTGCCCGCTCATTGGTGGGTCAGGCTGCATCCTGGGGATGTTGCCAGGCTACTGGTGGGCAGAGCCAGGTCCTGGGGTCTCTGGATGCAGGGCCCAGGAGTCCCAGATCTGGTGTCAGATCACTGATAGGTGGAGTTGGGTCTGGACAGATGGCTGTGGGACCCAGGATGTCACAAAGCTTGTGTTGGCCACCTGGTGAGTGGGGCCAGATCCTGGGGTCAGAGCTGGTATTGGCCTGCTGGTGGTTTGGCTGGGTCCTGCCATGGCAGGCTGCAGGGTTCTGGTAGTCGTGGGGCTAGCACCCACCCACTGTCTCTGGCGGTTGGAGGGTCCTCGGTCGAGTGCTTGTGCAATGGTGTGTGAGGCTGAGTCCTGGGTCCTCTGGTGGATAGGGCCATGTCCAGGGGTGGCTGTGGTCTCAGCTTCCTTGCTGGTGGGTGGAGCTGTGTCCCCCCCCCAGCTCGATGCTTGGCCTGAGGCATCCCAGTAGTACTGGTGTCTACAGGTTGGTGGGGGTGGGCGGGGCTGGGTCTTGAGGCTAACGAGCCAGGGGGAGGATTCCAGAATGGCATTTGCCAGCACCAGTGTCCACGTGGTAGAAGGACCTCCCAGAAATGGCTGCTTCCAGGGTCTGTGTCCCCAGTGGGAGTCCCAGTTGCCTCTTGCCTCTCTGGGAGACTCTCCAAGATCAGCAGGTGGGTCTGACCCAGGCTCCTTTCACATTACTCCTTCTGCCCTGGGTCTTGGAGCATGTGAGATTTTGTCTTCACCCTTTAAGAGTGGAGTCTGTTTCCCACGGCCCCTGGGTCTCCAGAAAGTAAGTCCTGCTGGCCTTCGAAGCCATATGTCCTGGGGGCTTGTCTTCCCAGTGCAGGACTCCTGGGCTGAGGGGCTTGAGAAGGGGCTCAGACCCCTTGCTCCTTCGGCAGAACCTCTGAAATTGTAATCATTCTCTCATCTGTGGTTTGCCCATTGAGGGTTATGGGTCTTGACTATACTGTGACCCCGGCCCTCTTACCTGTCTCCTTGTGGTTCCTTCTTTATATCTTTAGTTGTAGATCTTCTCTGGTAGACTCCGATCATTCTTGTCAAAAGTTTTTCCGTAAATAGTTGTAATTTTGGTGTGCCCGTGAGAGCAGGTGGGCTCGGGGTCTCTCTACTCTGCCATCTTGAAACAATCCTCTAAAATATTATTTTCCTTGTGATTGTTTTCCAACCATTTTAAAATATGAAAACCATTCTTAGCTTATAGGCTGTATAAAAGCAGGCAGTGGGCTAGGTCTGGCCTGTTGTTGGTAGTTTGCTTATACTCTACGTGATCTAGATCAGTGGTCTGTCAAGAGACATGTGGGAATATAATGTTAAAGTCTGTATTTATATTTACTTAATCTTTACTAAGCTTTTCTAGTTTTGTAATCTCAGTAATGTAATCATGTACAGTGACACTTATGTAGCTCTTTCCAGGTGGAAGCACTTTACATATATTAAATCATTTAATGCTCATAAAACTCCTGGTGTTAATAATAACATTATTAATATTTTCATGTCTTGGATTAGGTAACTGAGGTAAAGAGAGGTTGAGTAACTTGTCCAAGATCATACAGCTCATGACTAGCAGAGTCAAGATTGGATTCCAGGCAGTTTAGTGTCAAATACCCACCTATTGGGGAACATACTGAAAATATTTACCTATGGGGACAGGATCACAGTTTGGAGAGCCCTGATCTACAACATAGGGACTATGTTAAGGTTCTCCAGAGAAAGAGAACCAATAGGATGTATATATAATAGAGAGAAAAAGAAAGATTTGTTGTAAGGTGTTGGCTTACGTGATTGTAGAGGCTGAGAAGCCCAAATTCTGTAGCTAGGTGGACACCCCAGAGAGCCGATGGTGTACTTATGGTCCAAGTCTGAAGGTCTGAGCACCAGGAGAGCCGGAGGTGTAAGTTCTAATCTAAAACCTGGCAGGTTTAAGATCCAAGAGTGGCCAGTAATTTTAGCTCAAGTCTGAAGGTAGGAATAGACCAATACCCCAGCTTAAGTAGTCAGGCAGGAGTTTTCCCTTCTTAGCATGAGGGTCAACCTTTTTGTTCTATTCAGACCTTCACTTGATTAGATGAGGCCCACCTATATTAGGGATTGCCATCTGCTTTATTCAGTCTCATGTTAATCTCATCCAAATACACCCTCATAGACACACCCAGAATAATGTTTGACCAAATATCTGGGCACCCTGTGGCCCAGTCAAGTTGATGCATAAAATTAACCATCACAGGGAATATCTCTTATTAGTTAAATCTGTTTATTCCTCTGTGCTGTTGTGAAATTATATTCTTACCTGGAAGGTGAAACGTAATTGTAGCACTGAGGTGATGGTGGACGTCCAATGTTTGCAACTTTCTGGATCTGCTCATAGCATGCCCCAATCCACACTCTATATTCTGGGCTACCTCACTGTACTTTATACTGTTAAGTGCTTTTAGAGTTTCAGTCTTATGAACCTTCTTTTATATCAACCCACTTTTCTTGTTAAAGCAATCCTGGTCTTAAAAAAAAAAACAGAAGCATTGATGACAAATAGAAGCACATTTGAAACGTTTTGGACGTAAACTAGAGCAGCGGACGCTAAGAGGGAAACGTTTGAGAAAGCTGGATTTCCTCATTGTATTTGCTTAAAGGGAGGCATACCTCAAGCTCTTTGCTCACCTAATCAATGAGGATTTCTGCTTGTACAGTAAGCAGCATCTCTAATTGTATTAATTTTCTTGGGTGATGTTTGGTTGAAGCAGGGTGAGTTTGAAGACTAAACTATTCTGGTGCATGTGTCCATTTCATTTTTCATCCTAAATCCTTTTATTTATTCTGGCTCCAAATCTGTTATGTTTTCTCTAAGAAGTGCAGGTAAGAGAAAGATACTAGGCACAGGTCAGTGTGGGTGGGCGAATGGGGGCTCCTGCCCAGGACTGCTATGCTCAGTCTCCTCTGGAGCGTGGCAGATGGGGATGGGTGCCATTGTTATGAGGGTGGCGCCCTAAGAGCCCCAGAGCGGTAAGGCCAGCAGGAGGAGGCGGGGTCAGTGCCAGAGAAGATTATTAGTCTCAGCCTGCCATCTTCCGCCCTCACAATCCCTGTAGCCTGCTTCCTGTATAGAAAATGGGTCTCTGGGGTACGTGGGTGGCGTTTGCCCTGGCTGGCCCAGAGGAGAGCTCGCTGGAGCTCTTCTTTTGCTAAAAAGCAAGGAAGGGGAGGGAAGATTTTCGCAGAATGACAAGTAGTGGAGCTGTGTCAGGGCAGCCAAAGTCAGAACAAAGGAGAGATCCTGAACTCCCTGAAATGTTCTGGCCACATCTTCATTTGAGGCAACCAATCCCTACCCCCACCCCCCATCTTGTGCCTACCTCTCGCTCCTGTATCCACAGTTTAAAGGCCGTTGGGTTGTTAGACACTGGAAGCCCAAGGGGCCAGGGGAGAAAGAGAAAATGCTAGAAGCCTCTGCACAGGGGATCCTACAAAGTAGAGTTGTTTGAATAACAAAAAACAAAGAACACGTAATAGGAGACCAATCACAAGGAATGGGGCAGAGCAGAAGGACCCCTGTAACATCGGAAGAAAGATGCAGGAAACGGCATATAAAGCAACTATGGTTTCTCTAAAAGGAGGCTTTTGCTTTATTTTTCATCTCTCAAAAGGTGTCAACTTAAGAAAACCTTACAGCTCCTGTGGGCTGCTGGCTCTCAAAGGGAAATGAATTATTTAGGAGTGTGATGAATAGTTCATCAAACCTCCCTCTAAAAGGGTTGCAGCTTAGGCTCAGAGTAATTGGCCAGGAGTGGAACGGGGGAGGGGGGGCCGGCCATTTCCTCCATGATTCTTTCTTCTTCCACCCACCTTGGAGGGGGCCAGAAGTGGGAGGGGGAGGGTGATTGCCCGGGGTGGATCTTTTCATCTCCAAGGGGAAGAACACACAGGCAGAGCTTGAAAGAGGTCATTCCCAGGGCAGGCCTGCAGGGGGAGCCAGCGCCCTACAGTGGAACAAGCTCTCTTCCAAAGGGAGCCCCTTCCCTGGGAGGGCTTCAAGAAGCCTCAGATCCACCAAGAATCCCAATCTCCCATCAGGTGGAGTAGGCATCAGGTGCTTCCAGGCCATTTCAGCCTCTGCTTTTCCTGATTGCAGGCTCTGGGGGCTTTTGGAGTCTGTAGGGTGAAGGCTGTTTAACAGAAAAAGAAATGCGATGCAGCATGTAGCCACAGAGCTATGCGTCCAAGGCGGCCTTTGAACAGCCTTGTTTTACCCCCAGTCTTCCCTCCCTCACCCGCCTCCCCCCCCGCTCCCCCCCACTGCTGCCTGTCGCCCACACAGCACCCACCAATCCACACCCACGGAGCCGCACACTTAATGGAAATGGCCAAAGGGATGGGCCCAGCCTAATGAAAACAGATTTCAGACCAAAGAAGCTGCATCTTTTTAAAGGCAAAGAAAGAAAGAACATGATCAGAGTTTATACAGTCACTGGTAGGATTGGAGAAAGGCAAGAACTATACTGGCCTCAGCTTGATCAGTAGATGAGGTGAGAGGCAGTTTAATAGAGTTCTTCTCTTTAGTCTGTCAAATATGGGTTCAAATCAGGGCTCTGCTCTAAGCTGTTTGACGTTGGACCCTTCACATAACCCCACCCGAGCCTCAGTTTCCCTGTCCGTAACTCAGGGATAATACCTGACTCACAAGGATGTTGTGAGGATTAAATGAACTAACTTTTGCAATGTGATTGGCCTAGTACAAGCGTTCGATGAATGCTAGCTGTTGTTGTTTATATTATTATTCTACTCCAAGATTTGCCATAGATCCCATGGGCAATTGGGCAGAAGAATTTGAATGGCTCTCGGAAAATCCACTCCTTACTATTGGAGAAAAATATTCATGTCCAGGTCATATATCCTCTCTCTCCTTCTAGCCGCTAGGTGGCTTTTCCCATATCAAACTGCTGTTACCATTCTAATGTTTTCTGTCTCTTTCCTTCCCTTCTGCCTCTTGTGTTCTGGGAAAATTTTTCTGAGGTGTGGTGCAGTGTCTGCTTTATAGTACCACATTCTATTATTAAAGGATTTGTGTTATATTACTAAGCCCTGTTGTCCCAAACTTTATTACCTACGGTTCCAAACCGAACTTCACTTCACACAAAGAAGAATAATTTAACTACACACACATGCACAAACAATAATAAGGGTCCTGGTTGACTCCCGTTCTTCCAAAAGACTTAGAAAATCATTCAGTACAATTATTCTTAGTATGCTGCCCGTCAGCTCTGAGACAGTTCTGCGAAAAACAGCTGTAGTTATTTTCACTCAAAGTAATGGGTTAAGATAAATCTGACGAGAGCCGCCTAGTAAAGTTAGCGTTGAACTAACTTGGTCCTTTTGAAACATCGTTTGGAATTGCCTCTTTTGACAGGGGGCACATGTCCTGAGTAGGAGCATGTTATGTCTCCCAGTAAGTGAGAAAACTTGCAAATGTGGGGTCGAGATGTGCAGGAACCTCGTGAGCTCCACTGCTGAAGGAGCCTGGTACTGTGGCGGGCTGTTTTTTCTGCTCAGTGCCACAGCGTTCTCTGTGGCTGAGGGGGTCAGCAAGCTTGCTGTCAGTTAAAGAGCCCCAGATAAGAACAAATCATCCTCAGGCTTCTGTGTGCAAGGATCGAGTTCTCTGTGGCCAGGAGGCTTCCAAATGCCCACTAATAGGTACGGTTGTGTGTTCATTCATTCATTACCCCAGCGTTTACCCCTAGCGTCCACCCTGTTCTAGGCGATGGAACTACAGAAAAGACTAAAACCTGTTCTCTGCCCTCAGGGAGCTTACAGTAGTCATGGAGATGAGTCCAAATTAAGAGGCAAGTACTGACTGAGTCTGTCAAACTGCTGTGGTGGGTTCTCCCTGCCATCTGCCTTTAATTATCTGGCCAGGGCAGAACTAAGAACTAAAAATAAGAATAATTCCACTTCTTGAGTGCTGCCTTTGTGCCAGGCACTTTACACATATTACCTTATTTCATCCTCATAGCAACGGTATTAGTCAGCTAGGGCTGCCATGACTGGGTAGCTTAAACAACAGTATTTTATTTTTTCAGGTTCTGGAGGCTGGGAAGTCTAAGATGAAAAGTGCTGGCCAATTCAGTTCCTGGTGAGAGCTGGCTCTCTCTTTCTTTCTTTTTTTTTAAAAATTATTTTCTTATTTATTTATTTGGTTGTGCCGAGTCTTAGTTGCAGCAGGCGGGCTCCTTTAGTTGTGGCAGGCGCTCTCCTTAGTTGCGGCTTGTGGGCTCCTTAGTTGTGGCATGCGAACTCTTAGTTGCAGCATGTATGTGGGATCTAGTTCCCTGACCAGGGATCGAACCTGGGCCCTCTGCATTGGGACTGTGGAGTCTTAACCACTGTGCCACCAGGGAAGTCCCCGAGAGCTCTCTTCTTGGCTTGTAGACAGTGGCCTTCTCACTATGCGTTTACTTCGCCTTTCCTTACTGTGTGCTCAAGGAGGGAAGGAAGGAGGGAGAGAGCGGAACTTTCTCTCTTTCTCTTCCTAAAGGCCACAGTCCTATCAGATTAGGGCCCCACCTTTATGACCTCATTTAATCTTAATTACCTCCTCAAGATCCTATCTCCCATGCAGTCACATTGAGGATTAGGGCTTCAAGATATGAATTTGGGGGAGTGGGGCACAATTCAGTTCATAGCACAAGCCTGTGCCTTGGATAGTGTTGTTATCCTCATTTTCCAGATGAGGAAACTGAGGCTCAGAGAGGTTAAGTGACTTTCCCTAAGTTACACAGCTAAGAAGTTGCTGAGACGGGATTCTAGGTCTTTCGGACAAAAGGACAACTGCTTTCTGCTCTACCCCGTTGCCTCTTGCATTAGTGGCACCTCCCACACCACTGGGTGGTAAATTCTGAGTCACTGTGAGAAGATGTTGATGTCTGGGATAATTAGAGATGGTAACATATTTTTAAGGTAATGAGGCCCTCATCCCTGCAAGCGTTAAGAAGAGATCAGATGCTATAGAGGGGGCTCTGGAACTGGGTGGGAGCTTGTAGTAAAGCAATGATTTTCAAAGTGTGCCAAGTGAGGGGGTGGGCTCTGGGATGCCCACACCTACCCCGCCTTCAATCAGAGCCACTCAGTGTCCATCTATTATGGTAAAAAAAAAAAGGGAACATTTATTAAGCATTTACCAGGTGCTGTTTCACAGGCTTCCTATGTATTTATTCATTTAATCATCACAGCAGTGCTCTGAGGTAGGTACTGTTATTAGCCCCATTTTACAGGTGGTAAAAAAAAAAAAACAGAGGCATGAAGAAGTGAAGACACTTGTCCAAGGTCACGCAGGTAGGGTAAGTGGTAGAGCTGGGATTTGTACCCAGGCTGTCTGGCATGTAGTTCCTATGCAGGATGCCAACTAGCTTCCCAGTTTGTGAGAAATAATGAGTCTCTTTGTAAGAATTCCTATAAATGAGGAGTGATATGGATAAAAATTTTTGAAAATTACTGTAATTATGTCCTCTGGAGGTTTCAAGTTTCATTGGTTCAATAATTGTCCTCCAGGTTGGGTTAGTCAAGAAATTCCTGTGACTTTCCCTACCTAGTTAAGTCCTTGGCCCTTGACTCTCTAGCCCACCACATTTCTACTCACTGAAGCCAGCTGGTCCCCTGGTCCCACCCAGTTTGAGCATCAACTGGGATTAGGGTTCGTTGGACGCAGCTGGTGAACCGGTGGGGCCCATGAGCCTCAGGAAGCTCCTGGACTCTTCCCCAGGGAAGCAGAAGCCACGCAGGAGTGATGGGCCTGACCAGTGAGAAAGCCGTGCTCACCAGGTGGGAGAGGAACGATCATTGTGCAGCACGGTTGTCTTTCTAATTTTTTAATTTTTTTTTTGCGGTACGCGGGTCTCTCACCACTGCGGCCTCTCCCGCTGCGGAGCACAGGCTCCGGACACGCAGGCTCAGCGGCCATGGCTCACGGGCCCAGCCGCTCCGCGGCACGTGGGATCCCCCCAGACCGGGGCACGAACCCGCGTCCCCTGCATCGGCAGGCGGACTCCCAACCACTGCGCCACCAGGGAAGCCCCTAATTTTTAAAAATTTTTATTGGAGTATAGTTGATTTACAATGTTTCTGCTGTAGAGCAAAGTGAATCTGTTATACTTATACATATATCCTCTCTTTTTTAGATTCTTTTTCCATATAGGCTATTACAGTGTCGAGTAGAGTTCCGTGTGCTATACAGTAGGTCCTTATTAGTTAATTATTTTATATATAGTAGTGTGGATATGTCAATCCCAGTCTCCCAATTTATCCCCCCCCCACCGTTTCCCCACACGGTTTTACATCTTTATTGGAGTATAATTGCTTCACAATGGTGTGTTAGTTTCTGCTTTATAACAAAGTGAATCAGCCATACATATACATATGTTCCCATGTCTCCTCCCTCCTGCGTCTCCCTCCCTCCCTCCAGCACGGTTTTCTTTATCTCAAATTTGTCTCCTGGCCAAGACAACCATGAACTCATGCCTCAGTGCTGTGGAGACTAGGAGGGAGGTACGTAAAAAATCAAGAGCACTGGTTGATGCAAAACTCCATATGACACCCTGGGCACCAGCAAGTGCAGCTTAAATATGACAAAGTCAGTCATTTAGTTACCACTGTGGATTGAACACCCAGGGCATTTAGAGTCCAGTGCTTGTTGGAAAGGGAATATAGAATAGGGGACGAACATGGTGTTTATCTGGCATTGTCAGTGAAGAAAGGGAGTACAAATACAGTACTCAGTAGAGTATGTGTGACCAGAAAGCACCTAAATGTTCGTGAACTACATATAACCCTGTTGTCAGAGATTGTTTCTGTATCTTCTGAATACGGCTATTAATGTCTACCTTGCAGCATTGTTGGGTAGATTAAATAATAGAACGTATACACATGGGTATAAGATGCCTAGTTCAGTGCCTATCACATAGGGGCACTGATAAACGGAAGACCTTACTTATTATTATTATTAGTATCGTTATTGTTATTATTAGCACCCATAAATTGTATTGTTCTAAGTAGCAAAGAATATGAATGTAAAGACAGTCTGAGTCACAGTTATGTTTTCTTTGTCAATACCAGCTTTAGGAGCTTAATGTATGTAATCTTCTTACTGAGTATGCTCTGGGTGTTGTTTTTGTCGTACTAGCTGGATAGGGAGTTCCCTGAGAGTAGCAGTTGCTTTCCATCAGATTTGAAACTTGCTGTTGAAGAGAATGTCTTCCCAGCTCTACAGGAGAGTCTACCGTCAGACATGGGGCTACATGAAAGCCGCCTATAAGTCTCTGCCCCCTGGACTTTAGGTCTCCTCGAGGACATAGATTGCATTAGCGTCTTCCTTTTATTACTGGTTAGTGACTTGGTATTACTGCTGGGCTGCACTGGGCTGCACTGGAGTGAGAAGGCAGCAAGGGGATGGGAAGAGATAGGGTCCAGAAACCTCACTGTAGTTGAGATCCTATGGAATATCAACACCCACTTTACCCACCGATATTTTGCAGCTAGCAAATGTCCCCAGACACTGCACTAAGAAGTTTGCCTTCGTTTTCAAGCCTGGGCACATTTTAGGACCTGTGGAATCCATGTGCTTCCAATTGATTCACATTTAACACATCAAAATGTTGTTTTGTGAGAGAGATTTGATATCCAAAAAGCCTGCTGAGCTGCTTTTATGAACATTTGAAAGCCTTTTTCTTTGAAGGGATTGAAACCTGGGTGGTGCTCCCTGTTGCTTCTGGCCTCAGAATGCCAGAGGGTTCTGGAATAGTAGAGTGTCCTGGGATGGCCTGTCCCATGCAGAGTGACTGCCTGGTGATCTGGAGGAGGCGGGAGACTGACTGGAGTTGTGGATCAGTGTGGATGGGGTAGGTTCTTTGTGAATTATGGCCAGAGAGACATCTGAAGTCCCAGCTATCACCCGTGAGAACCTAGTTCCGGTCCTGGCTTGCTGTGGAGGGGCAGGTGTCTGCTGGAAGAGTGAAAGAATATAAGGCACGAGGAGCCATCAGAGTGGAACAAACGTTAGGTACAAAGCGCCTGACCCAGCGTCCTGAATGCAAATGCCCATGAGTGAAGTCGCTGGGTAGAAGGCATTAAAGAGTGGTGGGCGCTTTGGGAAAGTAGAGTGTGTATTATCCATCATTAAAAAGAACATTAAACACTGTGCAGGCCAAACAGAATACATCCATGGGCCCAGTTTACCACACAGGTCTCCCGCTTACTGAATCTTGGTCTAGTTTACCCCTGAAATTTATCAATGAGGAAACAAAGGCCTGAGAACTGTGAAGTGACTGGTTAAGAGGTCCCCAGCTAGTCAGTGGCAGAAAGAGACTTGACCTTGAAGCTTTTTGAGTGTAAGAACTTCACGTCTGGTGCTTTTTGTCATTACGCTCTGCTGCCTCCTTAGGTCAAACCTTATCAATCAGAAAAATAAGAAGCTGACATCTGAAAGGCATGGAGGAAATCTAATGAATCATCACAACGGCCAGTGCTGGTCGTTTTGTGGGGAGAAGACTGACAGATTGTCAGAGGAGGAGTGTATGGAAGAGTGGCCTGGGTGTCAGAATTGAGGAAATGAAAAACAGGGCAAACTCATCAGAAGCTGGGGGTGGTCCAGAGAAGTTGGGCCTTGAGTCACTTCCGGACTGAAGATGACAGAATTCAAGAGAGCATTGAGAATAAGACATGAAGAGGGAGAGCGATGGCAGCAGGCACCCCTCGCAAGGGTTCCAGGAGGAGGTCTGAGACGAACGGTTAATGGACAGTCACCTATGATTGCTATTGGAGTTAGCACTTTAAAAGCATACCTCAGCCATAAAAAGAAACGAAACTGAGCTATTTGTAATGAGGTGGATAGACGTAGAGTCTGTCATACAGAGTGAAGTAAGTCCGAAAGAGAAAGACAAATAATGTATGCTAACACATATATATGGAATTTAAGAAAAAAAATGTCGTGAAGAACCTAGGGGTAAGACGGGAATAAAGACACAGACCTACTAGAGAACGGGCTTGAGGATATGGGGAGGGGGAAGGGTAAGCTGTGACAAAGCGAGAGAGAGGCATGGACATATCTACACTACCAAATGTAAAATAGATAGCTAGTGGGAAGCAGCCGCATAGCACAGGGAGATCAGCTCGGTGCTTTGTGTCCACCTGGAGGGGTGGGAGGGAGATGCAAGAGGGAAGAGATATGGGAACATGTGTATATGTATAACTGATTCACTTTGTTATAAAGCAGAAACTAACACACCATTGTAAAGCAATTATACTCCAATAAAGATGTAAAAAAAAAAAATAGGTAGAAATACGTAAGCTAAGATCTGGAGGAGAGGATATTCGCATTCATCTGACAGCTTTGATATTGTTTTTAAACTTTTATTTTGTATTGGCATATCATTGATTAACAATGTTGTGTTAGTTTCAGGTGTCCAGCAAAGTGATTTAGTTATACATATACATGTATCTATTCTTTTTCTTTTTTAAAAATTTCATCCTTTTATTATTATTTTTTATGATTTTTTTGTTTTCTAAAAAAATTAAATTTATTTATTTATTTATTTTTGGCTGCGTTGGGTCTTCGTTGCTGCACGTGGACTTTCTCTAGTTGCCGCGAGCGGGGGCTACTCTTTGTTGTGGTGTGCGGGCTTCTCATTGTGGTGGATTCTCTTTGTGCAGAGCTCGGGCTCTAGGCATGTGGGCTCAGTAGTTGTGGCTCACAGGCTCTAGAGCGCAGGCTCAGTAGTTGAGGCTCACAGGCTTAGTTGCTCCATGGCATGTGGGATCTTCCCGCACCAGGGATCGAACCGTGTCCCTTGCACTGGCAGGTGGATTCTTAACCACTGCGCCACCAGGGAAGTCCTATTATTATTTTTTAAATTCTTAAAACATTTTTGGCTGTGCCGGGTGGCACGCGGGATCTGAGATCCTGGACCAGGGATCGAACCTGCACCCGTGCCCCTGCAGTGGAAGTGCAGAGTCTTAACCACTGGACCGCCAGGGAAGTCCTGTATCTATTCTTTTTCAAATTGTTTTCCCATTTAGGTTATTACAGAATATTGAGCAGAGTTCCCCATGTACAGTAGGTCCTTGTTGGTTGGAGGCTTTGATTTTGAGCAATGTGATGTGCACACATGCACATGTGTGTGTGGGCATGCGCACACACAGGCTTCTGTGCATCTAGAACTGGAAGTTACATACTGCCGTATGCCTAAGATCAGATATTTGACTGACAAGAAAATGAGCTACACTGTACAAGTAGCTGACGTCACCTCCATATATATAGCTAAAATGTGACAGCTTCTCCTGTGGAAAATTCTTCCATCCGCAGGCATCATGGTCCGCATTTAATTGCTGTCTAATTTTTACATGCAGTGAGAAGTTGGTATTCTGCGCACCTGTGAGGTTCCATTTCAGGACCTCTGTTTTCCTAACCAACTGTGTGATATAATTTTGGGAGTTGACACCATTCAATAACACCCCCCACACCCACCAAAGGATCAACTTTCAGCTAGATTTAAGGAACCCATAGGGTGGATTAATTCAGGGACTGTCAATTTTTACATATTGGGGTGGTATGTTCAAATCTCAGCCCACAAATTTAGGTTTCTATAGTGCAGCTTAATTTCTTTTTGACTCCTTCTACCCCTTAGATGGCGAAACTCAGTATCGTTTAATTCAAGGATACCTCCCTCTTTTCCCAGGGTCATGAACACTGGGGAGCCCCCTGGTCCTCCATGTCGTCTGCCAGGCAGGCTGCACCTTTGACATCCTTCCACCTGTCCCCTTCAGCTCTAATGGCTTTCTCTGATACTTTCATGCTTCATTTGAGGAGTTGGAAATCATTCTGCTCCTTCCAGGCCATGATCGGGCTCAGAAATTTCTTTTCCTCTCCATTCCCCAAGCTTCTGGTCAGGAAGCAGGTTGCAAAGACCCTCTCACTGGGTTCCAGGCACACCTATAATCTCAGTATTTCCTTGTCTCTTCCCTTGTCACAGCGAAGGGTCTTTTCTAGTCTGAGGAAATATGAAATACTTCTCTCTTCAGTAAACATATTGACTTTACCCTCTGTCCTCTCTAGTGCCCTCAGAACCTAAGCTTTTGGACACCAAAGCTGAAAGACTTTTCCCCTGCTTTTGTTTGACGTTACCCCTCCCTGACGAAATGAACATAGAACTGCTAAACTGATGGAGTTGAGGAAAGACTGCTGGTCCTTGGGGTAGAGATTGCACTACCAAGAGAAAACCGATTTCCAATAGTATTATCCTGATCTAAAACCTAAATGATCTAAAATATTGTGATCAGCAGCAGCAGCGGTATTTATTCTTTGTTACCTAAATGCTCCTCTTGGCCTATTATGTGCACTTTGAGTTTTACTTCTCAAGGACCATGATGAAACTTTTTTAGAGCTGGCCATACCATCCCTACTCCCAAGAGCTGCTGGGATTCCAGGGTATGGCATCAGGGGCAGTCAGTGGTGGCCTGGGCACTAGGCAAAGCAGCCCACAGGGTGATCGAATGATGCCAGATCTTCCTCGCTTCTCCTCCCACTTTAGTATCTAATGCAGTCATTGCCCTGCATAGAGATGTTGTTTAGTGAATTCCTTTCTGGAAGGACTAAGCTACCCTTTAACTATCCTGTAGAATCAGCGTGTGTACTTCTTGGCTTGCTTAAGATTTCTAGTTGGAAATCCAGATATCCTTGCAAATCTTTTCAAACCTCAACACTTCTAATGGCAAAATGTGTGGTAGGTCCTGAAGGAACACAGACAGAGAGAAAAGAACCAATTAGGGTGGTATAGGGGGTAATAAAAAGATACTCAGATTTCAGAAAACCAGTAAGTACTCAAATTAAGGGCAGGAGCAAAGAAGGAGCCAATGATTGGAGGGTTAAAATAGGAAGCTTGGGCTTCCCTGGTGGCGCAGTGGTTGAGAGTCCGCCTGCCGATGCAGGGGACACGGATTCGTGCCCCGGTCCGGTAAGATCCCACATGCCGCGGAGCGGCTGGACCTGTGAGCCATGGCCGCTGAGCCTGCGCGTCCGGAGCCTGTGCTCTGCAACGGGAGAGGCCACAACAGTGAGAGACCCGCGTACCGCAAAAAATAAAAATAAAAACAGGAAGCTTGCCTTTATTTTCAATGAGACAGAGGTTTGCCGGACAGGGGAGAAAAGAAGCTGCAAATATTAATTCGAGCTCATTGCCCCCTCCTCGCCCTCCTCCCACCCTACCTCCTCGTCCCATGGTGAGAAATAATGATCATGTTCTGCACTTGGAAGATTGGGTAATGGGAAGCATGGTGAGAGGAAGTGACTTTCTCAGCTAATTGTCAGCAGAGGTTGAAGGATCCGCAAGCGGTGGCTCCCAGGGTGCTCTCACACGTGCTCCTACAAAGCGGACGCTGGCTGCTTAACGCGGCTGGTCAGAGTCTTGTGCTAATGAGACCAAGCTTGTAAGTTTCTTCTAATTTGGGCCAGGTCGCTTTACTCTGCTCCTGGCTACAGACTGAACCCAGGCCATACATTTTAACCCTAATCGTAGTCTCAGTCCTAGCCTCAGGCTGAGGCCCTAACCTTGACTGTGGGCCGAACTCTAACCCTTGTCACAGGTTGAGTCCCTAACCCCGGCAATAGGTTGAGCCTCTAACCCAGGCCAGCTACCTCAGATACATGTGTTATGCATCACAAAAGGGACTGGGAAAGAAGTTGGATGTTGTAGTGTATCTCCCATCACTTCTACTAAAAAAAAAAAAAAAGTGCTTACTTTGCTAATAGGACAGGAGTGACCTGTTTTCATATGATAACAAATGCTATATACACGCTTTAATCCTAGACACTGCAGGGCTGACGTGACAGTATGAGAACTTGTCCCTAGTTCTGAGAATAGAAGCTAGGTTAAAAGTGTAAGGTCTCTCTGCAAGTGTATCTGGCATTCTTTTTATTTGTTAAAGAGACAAAACACCAAATTTTGTCTAGTTTGTCTTGCTCCAGTTTCTTATGTTTAAGACTCCAAGGCCAGTGGTCGTGAGAGCCACTTGTGAAAATGACACCCGGTACTAAAAGCTTCTTTCGTTCTTGAATTATGTATCTAGCCCACTGGTATGCCAAAGCAACGAGACCTGCGACCATTCCTTTGGGTTTTGACATCGGTAGCCCCAGCTTAATTGCAGATATTACTTGGGAAACTTCCCAAGTATATAGATGTTGAGAAATTAAAATGCATTTGGGAAAGGAGTTCCATCTCAAGTAAGCCAAATAAACTGTTTCCAGAATTCAAAGCAGTCCAACAGTTGGTGGGTAAAGTAAATGAGAGGTTTAAGTAGAAACTGGACAAACAAGACTTAAAATGGAGTAAATCTCCCTTGATAGTTAAAAAATATTTATTGCAAGTTCAGACTCTTAACTTCTAACATTTGTTACAAGCATAGGGAGAAGCTAACTTTAGATATTCAAAGGGCAGTCATGTCAAAAGCAGGGAAGTGGGAGAAGTGAGTCTCTGCTTGTAACCAATAGTCGAGGCCTAGGTAATTAACTGAGGCTCGCTAGAAGGTAGGGGATTTCACATATGCTGCCCAGAGACAAGCCCTTGGCCTGCTTGAGATGTGTCTTTGGAAGTCCAGGTATCATAGCACAGATTTTCAAATCTTAGCACGTCTGATTACAAGGAGACTCCTGTCTAGTAGGGAAGCATGAGATTTGGATTGTGGAAAAGATGGTGGGACTACAAAAGGCTGTCTTCTGTATCTCTAATCTTTCCCTTTTGTCAGTTTTTAATCAGTCTCAAGTAAGTTGACTCCTAAACATATAAACAAAACAAAAACTGTCCTTGAATCCCATATTCCCCTTCCCAGCCAAAATGTCTCAGAGAATAGGGTAAACTCTATGTCTACTTCCTCACCTACATTTACTTTTAAATTTCAACTTTATTGAGTATAATTTACATATAATGAGATGCATACCTTTTAAGCGTGCATTAATGAGTTTTTACAAATGTATGCACAACTTGTGTAACCATTACCACCATCATTGATACAGAACATTTTTACCACCTCAAAAGTCAGTTGCCCCTTCCCAGTCAGTCCTACACCTCCCAGCCCCAGGCAATGACTTATCTGCTTTTTGTCACTATAGATTAGTCTATTCTTGAGTTTCATACCAATGGAGTCAGTGGAGTGTAGCACGTACATTTTTACATGTGACTTTGGCTAAGTATAATATTATACTTAGTATAATATTTTATATTGACTTAGTATAATATTTGGCTAAGTATAATATTTTTGAAATTCATCATGTTATGGCATGTATCGTTAGCTGTAAGTTTTTCTTTTTTTTAATCTTAATAGATGTCTTTTCAGGTTGAGGAAGTTTCCTTATTTACCAACTTGGCTAAAAAAAATTTTTTTTAAATCATTTTGTCAGATGTGTTTTCTGCACCTTTTGACATGATCATATGTTTTTACGTTTTTAGTCAATGGTGACTTTTTTTCCCCAAATATCGAATCAACCTTACAATACTAGGATAAACCCACTTGGTGATGATGTATTATCTCCTTTAAATGTGGTTGGATTTGGGTGGTTAAATTTGGTTAAGAATGTAACTTTTCATAAGGGGTACTGGCCTGTAGTTCTTTTCCTATAATATCTTTGCTGTGCTCTGGTAATAGGAATGTTGACCTCATAGAATGAGTTGGGACGTATTCCTTCCTGTTCAACTTTGTAGAAGAGTTTGTATTAAATTGGTATTATTTATTCTTTGAATGTTTGCTAGAATTCTCCAGTGAAACCATCTGGGCCTGGAGTTTTCTTACTGGGAAGGTTTTAAACTACATATTCAGTTCTTTTAATAGATATGAGTCTATTCAGGTTATCTATCCTTGAGTGAGCTTTGGTAGTTGCTGTCTTGGAAGTAACTTGTCAATTTCACCTAAGTTGTTGCCCTTTATTAACAAAAGTTTTCCATAATATTCTCTTAATAGCCTTTTAATATTTGTAGAATCTGTAGTGATGTCACTACTCTCATTCCTTATATGGTTAATTTGTTTCTTTTTTCCTGATCAGCCTGGCTTTAGGTTTCTCATTTTTATTGGTCTTTCAGAGAAACAATTCTTGGTTTCATTGGTTTTTCTCTTTTTCTGTTTCCTCTTTCTTAGATTTACATTCTGATCTTTATTATTTCCTTTATTCTCCTTATTTTGGGTTACATTTGCCCTTTTTCCAGTTTCGTAAGTAGAAGACCTTTTTTCCTCTCAAATATATGCATTTAATGCTATAAAACTCCTCCTAACCACTGTATTAGCTACACCCTACAAATTTTCATATGCTGTGTTTTCATTTTCATTCAATTCAAAGTAGTTTTTAATTTCCCTTTTGCTTCCTTGTTTAACCCATTGGTCATTTATAAGTAGGTGTTGTTTAGTTTAAAAATAGTTGTGATTTCCCAGAGATCCTTCTGTCAATGAATTTTAACTTAATTCCATTCTGGTAGAAAAAATAAACATGTCTTGTGTGACTTTAGAATCATTTTAAATTTGAGACTTGTGTTATGGCCTAGAGTATCGTCTTAGTAAATGTTCCATGTGCCCTTGAAAAAAATATTCTTCTGATATTGGGTAGGGTGTTGTATCAATACTGATCGTGTCATTCAGTTCTTATCTATCCTTACTGATATGCTGTCTGGTAGTTCTATCAGTTGCTGAGAGGGAGATGTTACAGTTCTCAACTATAATTGAGGGTTTTTAAAATTTCTCCTTTAGCTCTGTCAGTTTTTGCTTCACGTGTTTTGCAGCTCTGTTGCTAAGTGCATAGGTGTTTAAGACTGTTACACCCTCTTAAATTGGCCTATTTATCATTATGAAATGACTTTCTTTTCCCCTTCTTTGTCAACAGACTGTATTTGATGCTCTGCGTGAGCTCTGAGTATTGTTCCCTCTAATCCTTTATTAGTGTGTTTTTTTCTTCCAGGATTGGGAATTTTCCTCACGTGAATGTGCTAATCAATACTCAATTGAATATTCAGGGAGGACTCCGCATAGGTCTCCAGAGTGCTCTCTGTGGAGTTCTCTGCTATCGGAAACTTTCCCAACAAACTCTAACCTCCTAACCTCTAGACTTCTAGTCCCATTTTATCAACTCAAAAATTCTGTTACGTTAGGTCTGGATTTCCCCTCCCTGTGCCATGGCTAAGAAACTCTTTTCAGGTAGTAAGCTGGGGCAGTGGTAGGAGCAGGGCTCACTCACCTCATTTGTTTCCCATCCCTCAAGGGTCACTGTCATTTGTTGCTTGGGTTGCCCAGTGTCTGAAAACTGTTGGTTCATATATTTTGTTCCTTTTATTTTGGTTGATTGTTTCAGGCAGGAGGATTGTTCAGTCCCTGTTATTCCACCTTAGCCAGAAGTGAAAGTCTCAGCAACACTTATGTTTTAGATTTTTTTTCATCTCTGGGCAGAGGATTATTATTATTTTTTTAACATCTTTATTGGACTATAATTGCTTTACAATGGTGTGTTAGTTTCTGCTTTACAACAAAGTGAATCAGTTATACATATACATATGTCCCCATATCTCTTCCCTCTTGCATCTCCCTCCCTCCCACCCTCCATATCCCACCCCTCTAGGTGGACACAAAGCACCCAGCTGATCTCCCTGTGCTATGCGGCTGCTTCCCACTAGCTATCAGTTTTACATTTGGTAGTGTATATATGTCCATGCCACTCTCTCACTTTGTCCCAGCTTACCCTTCCCCCTCCCCATATCCCCAAGTCCATGCTCTAATAGGTCTGTGTCTTCATTCCCGTCTTACCCCTAGGTACATCATGACCTCTTTTTTTTTCCTTAGACTCCATATATATGTGTTAGCATATGGTATTTGTCTTTCTCTTTCTGACTTACTTCACTCTGTATGACAGACTCTAGGTCCATCTACCTCACTACAAATAGCTCAATTTCGTTTCTTTTATGGCTGAGTAATATTCCATTGTGTATATGTGCCACATCTTCTTTATCCATTCATCTGTCGATGCACACTTAGGAGCAACACTTACTTTGGCTTCTACACTCATGACACTGAAACTGCCTTTCTGGGAGAAACCAACAACATTTTATTGACAAATTCAAGGGATGATTTCTAATCCTTTAATTTGACCTCTCGGCAGCATTTGACTGTTAGACCGGGACTTTCACCTTGAAATACACTCTGCCTTTGACTTCTGTGAAATGACACACTGTGGCGGTTTTTCTCCATCCTTGCTGGCATCCCTTCTCAGTCTATTTCATGAGCTCATCTTCTTCTACTTGTCTCTTTACTATCCGTATTTAGAAAAATAAAAACAAATATGAACTGAACCTTTCCTGGATGCCAGAGGCAGTGTCAAGTGATACAAGGAACTCAAACTCAACATACCTTAAACCAAAATCATCTTCTCTCACTTCTCACTGTGACTCATAACTTACTTCTTTTCTGTTTCTTATCTGAGTAAATGACTTCCAGTGGTCCCAGCTGGAGACCTAAGAATAATCCTTGGTTTTCTCCTCTCCTTCACCATTTTTCTTTGTTCAGGCTGCTATAACAAAATACCACAAACTGGGTGGCTTATAGACAACAGAAATTGATTTCTCACAGTTCTGAAGACTGAGGAGTCCAAGGTCAGGGTGCTGGCAGATTCGGTGTCCGGTGAGAACCCACTTCCTTGTTCACAGAGGGCCGTATTTTCACTGTAACTTCACATGGTGGAAGAAGGGAAGGAGTTTCTTTTATAAGGGCGTTGTAAAAGATAATGGGGTTTCTTTTGTAAGAGCACTAATCCCATTCACGAGGGCTCCTAAAAGCCCCACCTCCAAATATCACATTGGGGATTAGGTTTCAAAATACAAGTTTTGGGGGCACTTAAGTATTCAGTCTATAGCATTCTGTTTCCTGCTCCCCCAATTCATGTTCTTCTCATTCCATCTCAATAGCTCCGACAGTCATAACTTATTCCAGCATCAACTTAAAAGACTAAAGTCCAGAGTCTCACCTAAATATCATCTAAATTAGATATGAACGGGATTCAGGATACATTCATCCTGAGGCAAGTTGCCCTCCAGATGTGACTCTGTGAAATCAAACAAGTTACGTGCTTCCAAAGTACAATGGTAGGACAGTCGTAGGATGTAAGTTTCCATTCCAGAAGGGAGAAATAAGAGAGAAGTGACAGGTTCTGAGCGAGTCCAACACTCACCCCTATCACAGCGCTCCTCATACTTTAATTACAATTACCTATTTAGTGGTTTACCTATTTTAGTGGTTTGACTGTGAACTCCTTGAAAGCATGGACTCTTTCTTGCTCATCATTATATTCTCAACAGTGAGCATGATCTCTGGTTTGAAACCGTGTAACTCATATTGGGACTTCAACCCACGTGGCTGGGACTTGAACCCGGCCAAAACCCTGCTTGGGACTTGAACCCATGGTCTTTTAATTAGAATCACTCACCTGATGTCTGGACTTACTGAGGCTCAGGTTCTCTGTGTCTCACTGCAGAAGGAATTCAGTGAGAGGCAAAGTGATACGCAAGAAGTAAATTTGTTAATATAGGATGCTTGTAAGAGATGGAAGCAGGCAGGTGAGGGACCTCTGCCCAGAGGATTAAGTGAGTTACAATTTTATAGTCAAAGGAAATGGGGAGGGGAAAAGACCACCTTCAAGTCGACGTGAGGCTTACATCACTAGTTCCTCCTTCGTATCAGGCAGGAGAGTGTCTGACCCTATGAGTTCGAACTAGGATTATCATAGTGCTTATTCCAATCAGTAGAAGGGTGGTGACATTTTTCTTCCACCTAATGGCCTGGGGCATATCTCGTGCTTTTATTTATGGCTTTATAGTTAAGCAAGCCTGCTGTGTTCCATGACCTTCCAATAGCTTTCTTGAGCGATCATTAACTTACGGTGGTCTCCCAGAGTTTCCTAGGTTTCCCTCTCTATCTGTAGTCCTCTACCGGGACTTCTACAACTACCTGTATAACTATCCTATTCTATCCCTATCAAGCTCATAGCACATTTTAAGGACAGAGGAATGAATGGTAAATTTGACCTACATTTTAAGAGTAGGTAATACCTTAAATGGGTCCCAGAACTAGGTTGCCCTCCGATTCTGTTCTCTGTTCCTGTGGGAGGTATGGAGAAGGGAGAGAGTACTTCTCTGTGGAGTCATCGGGGAGGCTTCATGGGGAAGTGAAATTCAAACTAGATTTAGAAAAACAGATAGGACTTTTGACAGGTCATTACGGAGGTCATTTTCAAAACTAGGGAACAGTGCAAGCAAAGGCATAGAGAAAAACCCAATTATGCATGGAATGTTTGGGGAAGAGTTAATGGTTTAGTGTCATTAGAAGAAGGGGCTGGTATAGGGGTGTGTAATAAGTGAATCTAGAAAGTTAGAGGTTGGAAACTTTGGATGGCATGCTATGGTGTGTGGAATTTTTTCCCACAGGCTCCAAGGAGTGTTTTGCAGATCTTTATCATATGTTAAAGACTTCTTAATGACTTGGAAGGATCAGGTTGTCTTAAAAACACAGTATATTTTGTTTTTCTCTGAGCCTGTATCTTAGAAATTGTACTGTAAGTCAAGGGAGAAAGGATAATTCACTTTACAAACATCTGTTTTGCAGACAACCTTTCAGGAGCACATGGCTTACTTTAAGTGATGTAAATTTGAAATATGTGTTACACGCAAATGATTTTGAAATGCATCCATTGTTTTGGACTTTTCTTGACGGGGCTTCCTTTCTGGCAGAAATTATTGATAGTTAACTATGTTAAATAGACAACTGTCAGCCTGGTACATGATGCCTTGTCCCCACCAAACACCTTCAATTATGGTTGCCATTCTTAGGATCAGGTGCAGTAAACGACCATGTCAATCGTTAGTTGTGGCAGGAGAGGGCAGTGTGAGTTAGTGGGATGGGGGTTGCAGGAGAATATGAATCCCTGGATTCTAGTCTTGCTGTGACTCTTGCTGACTGTGATTCTGGAGGCATCACTACACCTTTTTTGTACTTGAGTTTCCCCAATTGCAAAATAAAGATTTAACTCTAACGTTATGCACTGCTTTATTTATGTCAACATTACTCAAACAAATCTTTATTTGTTGAGAGAACATATTCTTTCTTATACCAATTTATTTCTACTGAGTTACTCTCATGATCACTTGGTCAACATATTTGGTTCTGATTAGCAGAAATGAAACAAAACAAAAACAAATTCCACATTGTGCTTTATTGAAAATGACTCAAGTCAGTCCCCAGGATAACTGTTCCCCATTTGTAGTGACCTTTGTTCCAGTCTCCTCATTACGTCTTCCCTTCATCCACTCTGGTGGATGATCTAATCCACTCTTGCAGAAGACTTCTCAAGTCTACATATTTTAGTTTTGGCCTTTCTCCTGAAATATGGATCTTCCAACTGCTTATGGGACATTTTCACTTGGACATCCTGCAGGTACCTCAAACTCAAACTGTCCCAAAGTGACCTCCTCATTCCCCCAAGAAACAATAACAATGATGAAAGAAACAGAAACCAAATGTAGGCCTCTTCTTGTTCCCTAATTCAGGGCATGGTACAAGAAGTGCTACTTAACATCACCTGTGTCTCCTTCAGTTCGTTCCCCCCAACCCTTAAGTGTAATGAGTTACAGATGCTTTACAACATCTCACTTCTTTCCTTGCATCTCCTCCTGCCAGTGTCCTCAGTTAGGCTGTAGTCATCTCTAGTCTGTTGCAGGACCCCCTAAATCACTGTCTCCTATCTGCACTCCAAACGCCCATTAGAGTCATCTTTCTAAAGCACAGCTGTCATCCTGTCACTCTCCTCCCCATAAATGCCTTTGTCTTCATCTTCACTACTTACAGAAAAAACTCCAAACAACACCGCTGGGCATCTGAGGCCCTCCCCAATCTGGCCCCAGCCTACCTTTCCAGGCTTATCTCCCTCTTGCCTCCAGTGTTCTATATTTGAAACATATCCTGTTCTTCCTTGCTCCTATGTCTTTGTTGACACAGTGCAGGCAGAAGGGAATGCATTTCACTCTATGCCTGGTAAAATCCTTCCTACCCTTCAGCTTGTTGTGTGATTACTGATTATGAAATTATTTTTATTGATGTGATTCCTTGCTAGACTCTTTACTGCACCTGTTTATGCAGTTCCCCAGGAGGTGCCCATTGGGCTCTGTTGTTGATGGGCAGGACATTGTAACAGTTGTCAGTCAGGACGTGGCCACTCCCTTTTCCTCCCAGAGGTTGCCAGCCTCTAGGGACACTATTGTATTTCCCCGACTCAAGCATCTGCTCCTGCGTAAATGCTGTTGGCTGACTCACAGTGGTGATAGGGCAGGGGAATGCACAGAGGTTGGACAGCTTACCTGCTATAATCACCTCATTATCCCCCCTTCTAATCCTTTTGTTGGTTCCTCCTTTTCCATACCCCTTCCCAGGTTTCATTGACTTCAAGTGTGATGTACCCTCTTTCTGCATTGCTTCTACATTTTGTGAAAACAGCTCCTGGTGCCTAATTTGTACACCTTCTAGGCTGCCGTTTTCCTCTTTAGTTGGGTTGGTTGGCTGTCAGTTTCTCAATGGTTCCTCAAATTTCAGTTATCTAACAATATCACCTGATTTTCAGCCCATGTATTGCACCCATTTCTTAGTTTTGGTGTAAAAAAATCCTTAAGAGGGGTAAAGGGGTAGAGGTTGGGAGTCCGGAGGTAGCGAAACTACCATGTATATTTAGTCTGCCATTTTGAAGCCAGAAATCTTAGCCATCTTCAGATCTCAGCTCAACAGCAACTTTCTCCATGAAATCATCCCCAACTGTTATTACTCTCTTCCTTGCCTATTTTTCCATCATATTCAGAAAAAAGGAGAAAAAAATCATACACTCATGAGAAATGCTGAAAAGATATGGTATTCACCATTATTCCTAATTAAAAAATAACTCAATAAAATAGTTGAATAGTCCTTAAAATAACATATCTACCTACCTACCTACCTCCCTATAGTCTCTAAAAGACAATATCACGCTAAAAGGTGAAACACTAGAAGAATTTTCCACTCAGGAAGAAGGTACGGATTAACTTTTTTTCCAAATTTTAGTCAGTGCAATTAGAGAAGAGAAAGAAATAGGAAGTATAAAAATTGTAAAGGAGGAACTAACAACATTGTAAAACAACTGTACCCCAATCTAAAATAAATAAACAAACATAATAATTCCAAAAACTGTAAAGGAGGAGGCAAAATTATTGATATTTTTCTGTGATGTAATTGAATACATAGAAAACACAAGAGAATCAACTTAAATATGGTAAACATAATTCTGAAAGACTTCTCAGAACAACATTAATATAGAAAACTGACAAACTTCCTTTATGTACAAATAGCCAGTTATGATATATAACGGAGGAATCGAATTTTAATTATAACAAAAATGATAATAGACCTAGGGATAAATTGATCAGGAACATGCAAGATCTTTTTGAAGAAAACTTAAAACACTAAGAGGAATGATCTCATTGGAGACTTGAACCAATGGAAAACCCATACCATATTCTTGGGTTGGAACACACAACTCATCATCCTAAGGTGAGGATTTTGACAACTTTAACATGATCTAAAGAAAGATACCTGTAGGAATGTGACATTTATATAGAAAAATAAATATGCAAGAATAGCATGGAAAAACCTGACCAAAAAAAGGAGAGAGCTGGCTTTATCAGTTATTAGGATCTATTATAAAAGCTTCAGTAATCAAAACTGTAAGATACTAGCACGTGAATAGACACAAAAATCAGTGGAAGAGTATAGATAATCCAGAAGTAGACCCCAAAACACATTAGCACATAATAAATAGGGTTTTTCAAGTCAGAGGTGAAAAGATGTTTTATTCAATAAATGATGTAAATGGGTAAAGTGGGTAGACATCTGGGAAAAGTAGGGTTGGAGTCCTACTGCTTTCTATGCCAACGGAACCCAGCCCCCATCGTAAGTTATCAACAGTGATGCCTGCTGCCGTAATTGATGTCCACCACCGGAGCCATGATACCCCTACCACACCTACCAGTAACTGCTATGCCAGCCAGCAGCCAACACCGCTGTTCAACTCTAATCCCACACTCCATGCGTGTCACCAACAGCTGTCGGCCGTTCCCATCACCAGCAGCCATAGCTACCAGCCATCTTTAGCGCAAGCAGCTTTGCAGGAATCCATTAGCGGCGGCCATACCATTGGTTCCACCCGGTACGAACCCTATTCAGCACCCTTCCTTGCTACCACCTTCCCCCTGCCATGCCCCTTTCACCTTCTGGGCTGCTTTGGTCTACTCATTTCTCTGACTAGTGTGCCCCTACCCTCTTGTCTCTCAGCCTCACTCGTCACCCAGATAATGCCAATTCACTGTTTCTCAGCTTAATCATGGGCGTCTCAGGCCAGGTCAGAACCCCATTTCATTTGCCTTTTATTTTTCCTTCACAGCCTAGTACATGTTTTAATCACTTAATGAATTAATTGCAACTACTTATTCGAGTTCTGTTATGGTACATTTATATTGTGTTCACACCTGTATCCCTCAGGGCCTACCAGTGTTCCTGGCACAGAATCAGTGTTCAAAACATATTTGTTGACTGACTGGTTGACTGTTTATTCCTGGGCTAGTCCTTCAGGGTACTCTGGCAGTGGGGATTAAGTTGTGCCGTGAGGTAGTTCTTTTCCCAATGTCTCCCCAGCCGTTGGTCAGGGACCTGAAATTCCCACCATTCCATACTCCTCTGTGTTGAGGCTTTGAGGACACCTGTGAAAATGCAAAAATAGTGGCCATTGATTTTTACCACCAAAGAGGCTTTAGCCTAGATCACAGGGCCCTTTGGGATGAATATTAGGCCAGTCAAGTATGATGGTAGGGGAGGAAGGAACTTGGTAGAGAAATCCTGCCGCATCAACTCTGGGGAGGGTGTCAGGGAAGTACCCAGGAAGTAACAGTGCCACAAGCCAGGCTCCACTTATCTCCACTTATCTCTATAGCTTAAGATTGGTGTACATTGTTGTGGTTTCCCTATGGGAATTTGTTGGCAAAAACTGGGGCTTTTCTTGTGGAAAAGAAAAATCCAAACACTTTATCAAATGACACTGTAGATTTATAATTAGATAATAGTGGCTGTCTCCTGAGGGGACTGTCAGTTTGCAAATGATTCTCACAAGATTATGGTAGGATCAATAGGAGCTGAATAATTAAAATTCAATACTACTATGTCTCTCTCAATAACACTGTGGAGAATGATGTATGACAGATTTAATTGAATTTGTCAGACACTGGCTACACGCATAGATCATGGAGGATATTTTCAGAGTTATGTATTTGATTTTCTGATGAGACTTGCAATGGGCCTTTTAACATTGGAGGTTCCTCCCGAGCCCTGTGCTGTTGTGCTCTGGGAGGGAGGTGGCAGCTCAGGGTGCGGAGAACGTTATGTAGGGAGGAAAAAAGGTCCTAAAAGAAAAAGCAACTCCTGTTACCTAATAATTTTCTTTCTCATAGCATGTGCGTAGCCACTGGAGAGAGGATTCTGGAATAACTCAGATGACCTGAGTTCTAGTCCTGACTCTGACACGTACTAGATCTGTGACCTTCAGAAGTCACCCAGATCTCTCATCTATAGAATGATGGGGTGATGCCATCTGGTTGCCGTTTCTGCCTCACAATATTATCAGGAACAAATAAGATGGAAAGTTGTAAAGTGCTTTGTAAACTGTGATGTGCTGTGAACGTGTAATGTGTTGTATCTTATTTTCGCTAGTATTGCCTACATTTGTTCATCAGTCCATTCATTTGCTTACCCATCTTATCATCCATCCATCCGTTAACTCAGCGGACTGTTACTAAGAGTGAATTATGCCGAGCTCTGTGCATAGTCTTTGTGAGGGAATAAGCCTATACAGTCGTCTTGAACAACATGGGTTTAAACTGCATGGGTCCACATACGTGTGAATTTTTTTCACTTAATAAGTACAATAATACATGATCCGTGGTTGGTTGAATCTGAGGATGTGGAACCATGGGTACAGAGGACTGACTATGGGACTCGAGTATCTGGGGATTTTGGTATCTGTGGTGGGTCCTGGAACCAATGTTCCAGAGATATCATGACCTAATCTGTGCCCCACAACCAGTACGTGATTCTGTCACAATACTGATACCACTTTATGGCCCTTAAGTGTATAGGTGTTATGATGAATCATGTACTGCTTGTGGGGCACAGATTAGGTCATGGTGAAGATGTCAGGAAAGGCTTGAACGAGAAGGTCAACGTGTTATGATCTGTGAATTTTAGGTAGGTGTTTACCAGGCAAATGGGGGTGCAGGAGAGAGCATTTTAGGTAGAGGGAGCAGTATAAGCAGAGGCACAAAATTAGGGAATGTTTTCGTGTGCTCCGGGAAGTCCAAGTAGTTTGGTGTGTCTGGAGAGGTAAATCTGGAGAAGAATGTGGAGCTGCTTCATGAAGTGCTTTGTGTATCGCTTTTAGGTGCTGGATCTTCGAGCTGAGGGCAGCGGGAGCCACTGGTGGTCTTTAAGCAAGGGTGTGGTATGAAGAGATTTGCCTTTGAGTTAGAACTCTGACAGCTGTGTGGAGCGTCAACTGGAAGGGGGCAGGGCTAGAGGCAGGAAGACCAGTTAGAAGGTTGTTAGAATAGTTTTAGGGAGAGATGGTGTGGACCTGAATTACAGGTTTAAACCCTACATGAGTGGTGACTTGGCAGTCATTTCTGTAGAGATGCTCATGGTGGGAGGAGGTTTTTAGACAGACTCCTCTCCTGTGACAACTCATGAATTTCCCTCCAACTCTGACTCTCAGTCCAGCATTCCCAGTTTCAGAGAATGGTTCTCCCATCCTTCTATTTGTATGAGTCAGAAAAGTACCCCTTCCAAACCCTTGGTGTTCAATCTTGTTTCACTTGCTGGGAAAACATAGCATCCACTCTTGGTTCATTAAGCTGCCTGCAGACGCACCAGTTCCTTTCCTCTATTGAAGGGGGTTAGGGTTGTGATTTACAGAATCCTAGCTTCCTGTGGCTTATTTCCCTTTCTCTTATAGGGCAGAGGTGGGCATGTCTCACCTATGTTTAAATTTAGCTGACACATTATCTTTTTTTTAACATCTTTATTGGAGTATAATTGCTTTACAATGTTGTGTTAGTTTCTGCTGTATAACAAAGTGAATCAGCTATACATATATCCCCATATCTCCTGCCTTTTGCGTCTCCCTCCCACCCTCCCTATCCCACCCCTCTAGGTGGTCACAAAGCACCGAGCTGATCTCCCTGTGCTATGCAGCTGCTTCCCACTAGCTATCTGTTTTACATTTGGTGGTGTATATATGTCCATGCCACTCTCTCACTTCGTCCCAGCTTCCCCTTACCCCTCCCCGTGTCCTCAAGTCCATTCTCTATGTTGTCTGCATCTTTATTCCTGTCCTGCCCCTAGGTTCTTCAGAACCATTTTTCTTTTAGATTCCATATATAGACACATTATCTTTTGAAGACCTATTTAGGTCTCCTCTCTCTGGTTTACTCACTGTTACACTTGGGCACCAAATGCCCTTTGCTCAGTATCTCTCTTATTTATTTATTTTATTGTGTTTTTCGTTTTTTTGGTTTTTGTTTGATTTTTTTAAAAAAACAAATGTTTATGGAACTGGCATCTTAAAAAGGTGGAGGGGACAGCTGAGTACATAATAGGATTTCACGGACTCATCGGAATCATCTGTGCCAAGCCCCCTGCGAGCAGTGCAGTCAGACATACAAACCTGGATGCAGTTCTCTCTTCGACCACTCACAAGCTTTGCAGATTTCAGCGAGTCACAGAACCCTTCAGAACCTAACCTGCTTTACCTGTAAAGTAAGCATTATAATAACTGCTTGGGAAGATTAGGGGAATGATTGCTATGAACAGCCTTGAACATAGTGTCTAGCACATGGTAAGAGCTCTATAAATTTTACTGCCCTGGATCCTCCTTCCTTTCATTTTATTAATGAAGATACCGAGACCAAGAAGTGACTTCCCCAAGGTCACAGAGATAGATAGAATCCCGAGTAGAATACAAGTCTCCTGTTTCCTTGTTCATGTTTGTGGTTATACTTTAGTACCCTGCTCTGGTGCAGGAGCAGGTAGAGGTGGTGGGTGGGAAGACTTTGCTTTGCTGGCCTAGGAGATGGGGGCAGAGAAGAGGCTGGGGAGGAGGCCAGTGAAGCCAGCCAAGGGAGCCTTCACCTCCCGATTTTGCTGAGGGCTGCAATTGCCACTCATCCTAGAGCATGATATAGTTTCCTTCACCATTGATTACTCTACTTCCGAGTTCATCTGTTGTCAACATACAGGGCTGGCGGAGGCAGGGCTTCCCAGCAGCAGGTTGCATGAGAGGAGTGAGCTGGGGGAAGTGATTAGTATCTGGGGAACCATTGAGAAATTTTTGGATTTTGAGACAGTTAGAAAAAGACACGTGAATGAATCTCCAACAATTAATAGCAGGCAGAACTTAACAGTTTTTTCAGAGTGAACCTCCTTGAGGTCATTCAGATATTTTTTCCCATATTTCGAATATGATGCCATTAGAAGACTGAAATTTATTTTAAGGGCTGTTATATGTAGCTCAAAGCTACAACAAAAGGCAGCGATGTTGGATGTTTCACCTTTGGGTGCCTCTAAGGTTGTTGCTCTCAGACATTTATCGTCTGTTCTGCTTATAGGTATTTACTTCCATGCATATGCTGGCACCATGGCTCAGTTCCTAGTTTTTCCGATATGAGCAGAGTCAGGGTTATGTCAGTAAACACACTAAAAAACACGTCTTCATGTTGACTGGGAGGCTCCGAGGTCTCGGTGAGTAGGCTCAGCTTAATTCACTTGGTTCACCTGCCTGATAGACTCTTGCTAGCTCTCTCTACCCCCATCCCTTGACTTTTACTGGTGGATTATAAATTACAGTTGATAACTGCTGATTTATAGTCAGTTAGACACGATGTGTCCTTTGAATTGTGTCTCTACTGGTGGGGCACGGGGTTTCTCTGAATCAATCATACTTTTTTTTTTTTTTGGTCCTCTTAGTATCCAACCATACGTAGCTGTCAGATGGCCAGGGTTGGTCTCAGTCTGGGGCCAGAGTTCGCTAGGTACCAGGGGACACAGTGAAAATAACCTTGGATCAGTTACCTTTGGTGGAACGGTTAGTTCAGATTAGTGCCCAATTGAACTTGTCCTTAAACCCAAAAGGACATTTACTTACATAATCCAGCACCTACCACATTCTGCTCAGAGCACAGCCTTGAGGGAAGCAAGCCAGAGCTGGAAGGTAGAGGGCAAAGGCAGAAGGAAGGGAAGGTCAGAAGCAAGTGTGGGCAAGTGCAACACATGAGTCAGCTGCCACTCTGGGAGGCCCAAGGGCATCAGGCTCCGCCAGATGGACTGTGCAGGAACAGAACGTGGAGGTGGAGGAACACCAGAAAGAAGCCTCACCTACTTCACACCTTTTTCTTTCACATCTTCTATAGAATCCACACTTCTGCCTGGAAGGATTTTAGAAAGAGGCATTTTGGAATATCACATGTGCAGTGACAGCTGTGATGTTTGTTCTCTCCATCCTTGAAACCATGGGCTACCTCAGAAGTGTTCACCACCTTGAGCGATATCCTGGTCCCCTTGGTGGTCGGGCCCTTTGCATGTGGGGACTTCAGTCTGGTCACGTAGCATGCTGTTTAACCTGGAGGTCCGAGTCTGCTGCCGGGTCTCTCGCCTGGGAGAGGACCAGTCTTGCACTGGCTGCTGGCTGTGCTAATCAGAGAAGGTAGAAGGTCTCAGAGGAAAACCCTGTTAAAGGCATTCAACTTCAGTGTCACCACAGATGCTTAGTGCTGCTTCGTAAAGAAGATAGGAAATGCCCTTGGTCTGGGCCAGGGGACATCTGCTAGAGAGCAGTGGCGGTGGCAGCCAGCTCAACGAGGCTCTGGTGAAGGACTGGGGCTTAGGAGAGCACTAAGACAGGTTCCCCAAGCCACCCAGAGAGCTTGTCAAACTTGTGGATGGCAGCCTTCAATGTGGAGATTTTCATGCATGCCGTGTAGGGTGCGGCCAGGGAATCTGGGCATTTAACAAGAGCTTCGGGTAGTTCTGATGCTACTGGTGCTGGAAACTACTGCAGGAACAATTCATTATTTCAGATTCTTTGAATTGGACTTGTTTTGATGTGGCTTGAGCTGTGATTTCTGTTGGGGTCTGTGATGAGACGGTCGCTTTAGCCGTGGAGCCTTGCAAACAAGTTCAAGACCAGGAGAATGGTTTACCTGTACTGGAGAACACTCGGATTCTAGGAGAACCAGGCATGTGTAAGAACTGTTAGACTACTGCTTTGTGTACTAAAAATTAGTACTCCGCGTACGTTTCTGATGTCTTTTCCTTTCTTTGTTGTAAATTCCATAAGAGCCTCTCAATATACGATGCTTGCTTTTCCAAGTTTAGGTTAATATTGAATGGCAGAATAAAGAGCCTCTTCTGGTTTTAAAAAACAGTCCACAGTTTAGATTGACTAGATTGACTACCTTACAGCTTCTTGAAATGCCAAATTTTTGCCTAGTAGAATGACAGATCATGAAGCAGCGGGTATACATGTGAGAACAGTAGGTGAATTGTAAAGAAGGGTGGACTTCAAGTAAAGGACTTTTGTGCTTCTTGATATAGAGATCTCTACAGTCCTACCCCTACCCCCTGTGCCTGGAGAATTCCATTTTCATCAAGCTCAAAGTGTTAAAAGCCAGAAAAGAGGAAAAGGGAGAGAAGGGCTGGGAGTGAGAAAGTAAGAAACAGAAAGATAGTCAAAGAGGTATATAGAGAGCCTGAACAGGCTTCTGAGTGTTTGGTTTTCTGTGGCTTTGGTGACGTCTTAGGGACTTTGTCAACTTTCTCCAGCACCGATGTCCTCTTAGAGTGTAGACACAGGGTGGGGTATATAGGAAGATTTGGAAACAGAGGAGCAGCCAGCCTGATCCCAGCAAATCCTCCACCTATCACTCTCCAGCACATCCCAACACTGTCCTCGCATCACCCCAAGTGTAGCGCTCCTCACACAGAGTACGTGAACCTGCCTTGCTGACTACTTCCTGTGCCCAGGCCGAGGTGCACAGACCCAATCAGCAGTGTGCCCTGCCTTTGGGGGAGGGGTACAGCGTAGACAAGTGTACCTATAATTAGCTGGCAGCCAGATTAACTCGATGGAATTGTGATCTGAGAAGAGGGAAGCCTGATTAAATCAAAACTAGGGAATTTGGGTCCTGAAATGATACCAGTGAGGTGTAAGGGACAGGTTGTGGGTTGTAGATGGTTGGGAAGGCACAAATTTCCTGATACCTTTTATCGATAAAAAATTAATCAGTCCGTCTAAGAAAGAAATGGAAAATTTTATTCGAGCCAAATTTGAGGATTATGACCTGAGAAGAGCATCTCAGAAAGCTCCGGGAACTGTTCGGCCCGTTAGAAGTCAAGGCACAGTTATACAAGTTTTTTGAGACAGGGCTGTACATCAAATGACGTATTGACAGTTCACACAGTCCAGATCTAAGTGTCATCGTGGCCCCTTACAAGATCAAGAAGGAATGTTATCTTTAAGGAGTTGTCTTGCTGACGTTAGGAGAATATTGTTCTTTATGGTCAAGCAGGTATTTCTGCAGGTGGGGGAGGTGATGGGGGAGGTTTGGTAGACGCATAATGTAGATTCACGATGCACAGGACGGGGGAGAGAGGAGGCCAAAGGGCAGAGGCAAATGTTTAGGCCTCAATTTTTCTTGTCTTGCCATTAAATATGAACTTTATTTCACACCTTGTGTCTCCACAAGCTAGAAGGAGTACGTAGCAAAGATGGAAGACAGATGGAGTTGGGAAAAAAAGCAAAGGGGAGTTTGGTTGTTTGTCACAATTGACAGTTGTAGGTATCTTGGTCTCTTTCCTTTTACTGTTACAAATCATAGTGTTGTTTAGGACAGCGCTTCTCAAACTGTGATATATGTGGGATCTTGTTAAAATACAGATTCTGATTCTGTAGGTCTGGGAAGAGGTCTGATATTTGGCATTCCTGACACCGCTCATGGCAGGGTAGGGGCAATTGGGGAAGGCTCGAAGGAAGAGGTATGTCTTGAGTGGGGCATTAAACACTAAGTTTAGGCTTGGATAGACAGAAGAGAGTGAGGGGGCATTCGGTAGTGCAGTGGGTAGGAGAGGCAGTCGGCAATAAAGGCACTGAGGGTGTGGTAAGCAGAATATCTGCTCAGGACAATGAAAAGCTAATCTTGGCAGGGCAGAAGTCTCATTTGAGGGAAGACGTGAAGATAGGGTTGGGTCAGTAGGGTGGAGGGTGGAGGCATGGCATGGAAGGTCTTGAACGCTGACCTGAGGAGTTTGGAATTTGTCCTGTAAACAGTCAGTGAAGGATTTTGAGCAGAGGAATAACGCATCGAAAGATGTGTTTTCGAAAGAACTAATCTTAACAGCAGTACACAAGATGGATCAAACTATATCCAATCTCCTGGGATAAACCATAATGGAAAAGAATATAAAAAAATGTCTGTGTATAACTGAGTCAGTTTGCTGTACAGCAGAGATTGGCACAGCGTTGTAAATCAACTCTACTTCAATAAAAAAAATAAAATAAAAAAGGAGGAGAACCTTGGAGGAAGGTGAATGTCAATTGCAGTGAGATTGGTGTGTGAGGAGATGGGGCCCTGGATCAGGGCGGCAGTAGAGTTTGGAAAGCAAGTCGTCAGACTGGGAGACAGCAGGACTCTGTGACTGACTGAAGGTCCCTCCATGTCCTTCTGCTTCTCCTTCAAATCACTAGGTTCTTCATGACCTTTTTTTTAAGATTCCATATATATGTGTTAGCATATGGTATTTGTTTTTCTGTTTCTGACTCACTTCACTCTGTATGACAGTCTCTTAAATATAGTAAAATTCACCCATTTTGGTGTATAGTGTTTCTCTCGCTAGTGCATTTTTGAAGCTCTTGTTAAACTCCTGAAAATCAGACTATGAAGTGAGATGGCTGTTGTGACCTTGTGGGAGAACCAACCCTCTCTTATGTTGCCAGAGGGGTGGAAAGGTGACGTTCTAAATGGTATATAAAATTCCGGAAGGATGGGACAAATGGTTGCCATTAAGTCTTGTGAGATAGTAACCACTGCTGAAACACAAGGTCATAGACAGACCTTGGAGAAGCTAGAATTGAAGCAAGCAATTTAGGCTGGATTTTGTTTACAAGGGATGTGTAACTGGAGACCATATTGACAAGAGCTCAGCTATAAATATAGATTTCATCCAGAAGCTCTTTGAGAACAGCGCCTGACGTGTGTGGGAATGAAGGGTTAAGAGGAAGAGGTAACCGTCGGTTTTATCCTTTCAGGATTTGTGAGGCCCACACCTGATTGGTCCGATGTCCTTGCACTTTCTCATACCTCCCCACAGCATGGCAATCACCCCGTGTTCATTTCATTTTTCCGAAAAGTAAGCGACATATGCCCTATTCCTGGGCTGTGAATTGAACGTGGCACCCAAAAGCCCCTTCCCCTGTTGACAAGTCTCTCCCAACTGTAGTCTGCCATGGAGCCTGGAACACTCACTATGCAAATGAATCTGTGAAGGCACAGGGTCCTGTGAGAAAGCAGGTATGTTACATCTAGAGGAGTAGCTTTTCCTGTGAGAAAGCAGGTATGTTACATCTAGAGGAGTAGCTTTTCCTGTGAGAAAGCAGGTATGTTATATCTAGAGGAGTAGCTTCGGTGGAGATGACTTTTACTACCTCCTTAGCATAGAAAGAGCTTCAACGGAGTGGGGATGTAGGGGCAGGTAAGTTGTGGTGAGGTGAAGCAGGAAAGTTCTAGATGACAGTGTTGGGAAAAGGCTCTTCAATATGCATGTGGGTGGGACTAGGGACCTAAGGGCCACTGCGGGGTGTCAGGTCACAGCAGCCCCACAGCTGAGGGGCAAAAAAATCTTTTAGAAAGTCTCTTTAAAAAAAAATAAATTTATTTATTTATTTTTGGCTGCATCGGGTCTTCATTGCGTGGGCTTTCTCTAGTTGCGGCGAGCGGGGGCTGCTCTTCGTTGCGGTGCGCGAGCTTCTCATTGCGGTGGCTTCTCTTGTTGCGGAACATGGGTTTTAGTAGCTGCGGCACGCAGGCTCAGTAGTTGTGGCGCACACTAGAGCGCAGGCTCAGTAGTTGTGGCGCACGGGCTTCGTTGCTCTGTGGCAGGTGGGATCTTCCCAGACCAGGGCTCGAACCCGTGTCCCCTGTATTGGCAGGCGGATTCTTAACCACTGCACCACCAGGGAAGCCCTAGAGAGTCTTACTTTTGAAGGTCTGGTGAGTGACAGTTTTCCATTGAGGGAAGGCTGGTGGTGGTTGCTGTTTGAGAGGCTTCTTGCCAGGCATTAGGCTTTCGTGAAAAGAGCATTGATTCGTATCATAACTAGATGTTTCTGCTGGGATAAAAAATAACCTGCTTGGTCTTAATGGAAGAAATTTACTGATGCTGAGATTAATATTGGCAGAGGAACACCCCTCCCCTAGGTCCCTTTGTAGCATCAAGAGGTAGTCCTGGAAGGAAATCCTAGAGAGTGAACAACGTGGGAGCTCCCCTTACCTGGCACAGAGTCAGCACTTGATATAGGTTTGTTGCATGAATGAATGGATTGATTGAATGAACAAAATGCAGATATTGTGAGGAGAGCATTAATCTAAAGCCACAAGGTCTGGGTTCAAATTTCTGGACTGAAATTTACAGGCTCTTGGACCTTTGTTGATTTCTCTCTCTCTCTCTCTCTCTCTCTCTCTCTCTCTCTCTCTCTCTCCGCCTCATTTTCTTAATAGTTAAGATGAGAATAAAGATACTTGCCCTGCCACCCTCACACAACTGTGGGAAAAACGGTGGATAAGAAGAAACATCCATTTGGAAACTCTAAAATGCATAGAGAAGTCCCGGGTTGACCAAGGACAACCATTTTGGTGTTTACGAAGATAATAGAGTCTTGGAGCTCATTAATGGAGGATCACTACAGCTGGCCTCTGCCTCGCATGGATCCTTCTACAAAGAAACCTCTGTCCAAAATCCAGCCCCAGACTTCTGTGCAATCATTGTAAAAATCAGATTCCCGTGCTGCCTGGCGGGCCTTCCTTCCTCAATGACAGCAGCACAGGAAGCATCGTGGAGTTTGTGTGCAACATCTTTGGAGATCTTTTACCAGAAGGCTACACTGTTCCTCAGCCAGTCACGGTCATCCTCCAGAAGTGAGTTATCTCAGTAGATTTTTTTTTTTCTGTATCCTCAACTGTCTCCGTGATGGCACTGTCCCAAGGGGGAAAGAGTGGGTCTCTCTCTGTCTCTCTCTGTCTCTCTCTCTCTTTCTTTGTCTCACTCTGTCCCTCTCTCCCCTCACCTTGTGATTCACAATGAGCCGTTGATTTGACTTCTAATCACTCTCCTCTTTGTGTGTCCCTCATCCGAGGGCTCACTCCTCACCTTGGGCTCAGTTTGGTTGATCTCAACTTTGATCTCAACGGAAGGTCCCTCACATTGTGCAGAGTCCCTGTTTAAATCGGTGCTTTGTTCTTGGGGTTAGGGGAGAGAAGTTGGGATGATTTAAAAATCCTGCCAGGAGTCCTTGAGGAAACAGGCTAGGAGTACTGTTTGCAGAAATCAATAGGCTTGTTGTAAGCAGGCATTGTGTGTTCTGGCACAGTCTGCTGAAACAAATCAATTTCAATTTACTTGTCCAGCAAAAGGAGCCATTATTTAGAACTGAATAGCCAGAGCTCCCATAATATATCGTGAAAACTTATTGTAGTTTTTACTGAGAACTAGCGTATGATGAAATTATTTGTTTAGAAGCAAAGTGTGAATGTTTATAGAATATAAATTCTGGAGGTATTGATTAGAAGCAGTTGAAGAACGAACCACAGTTCTTTTCTAAATGTGGTGGCCGTGTGATATTCATCCGACATTGATACCAGAGTCCATTGCTGGCTGGACATGTGGCAGGATCCTTATTTTGACAATGTGCACGATTAACACCACGGGAAGGTGTTTGCTAGTTGGGGGGATATGATAGTTAAGACCGAAGTTCATTCCCCTTTTAAAGAGCAAGTTGGCTCATAAATTTGGCTCCCTCACATTTGCCCTTACAAAAATATCTGTCCCTGGCTCTCTCTGTTAGCTCTGGCTTGGTATATTACCAGTAAATTGTTGAAACTCCCAGTAGGAGTAAAATTGAAGGCTTGATTCACTGAAGTTTCCCTTTTTGCACAGTTTACATTGGAAAAAACAAACAAGACGTTGGGCTTGAGACATGATTTATGTCTCTCCCCCAAATTGGCTGATCATATATATGTATATTTAAATATGTATTTACATTTATATTTAAAATTTATTAGCCCTTTCTGTGCATCTTGTGTAACCTCTAATAACAGCTCTTTTGGAAAATGGCTACAGTTTTTCTACTGTATATATATTGTGGTTTTCTCTTAAAAGATATCTCCCTACCTCTTCCACGAGTGCAAGTTCTCACGTTATCCACAAAGTTCAGATACATTTACCTATTGGAAAGTATAACACCACCAGGTTCTTTAGAGTACCTACTCTGTGTCGGGTACTATGCCGGGCCCTATGTCTTTGCCATCATAGTGGTCTAATGGAACTTTGGATCTGTTCAGTGGACTTAGTTGGGTAGAACACTGGTCTGTAGAGTAATAACTGATGACACCTTACTACAGAATCCTCAGCACCTGGTTAACTTAGAGGTTATTCTTGCCCCAGTTATGCTGTCCTGCTTGGGCTTGCCTTCCTCAAGCAGTGGTCCCCACTCCAGCTCCTTCACGCTCCACCCTGAGCGCTTTATCAATAGTACTTACAGAGAGCTTGAATTTAGTGGGTGTTCATTAAATATTTATTAACTGAAAATATGGAAAGATGCCTCAAGGGTAAAGAGGTAGGTAATTTGATATCTGAAATCAAGCTGTTGGGCTTCTCTGGTGGCGCAGTGGTTGAGAGTCCGCCTGCCGATGCAGGGGACACGGGTTCGTGCCCCGGTCCGGGAAGATCCCGCGTGCCACGGAGTGGCTGGGCCCGTGAGCCATGGCTGCTGAGCCTGCGCGTCTGGAACCTGTGCTCCACAACCGGAGAGGCCACAACAGTGAGAGGCCCGTGTACCGCAAAAAAAAAAAAAAAAAAGAATGGCAGGATGTTGAAAGTTATTGAGATAGGATGATGAGTACATGGCGGTTTATTACACTCTTCTGTTTACTTTGTATACATTTGGAATTCTCTCTAATAAAGCCCTTTTAAAAATCTTTCTTTCCGGGAATTCCCTGGCCATGCAGTGGTTAGGACTCCGCGCTTCTACTGCCGGGGGACCGGGTTCGATTCCTTGTTCGTCTGTAGGGAACTTACTGTACACAAGATAAAAAGATGTAAATGTGACATGAAAAACATAAAACATTGGAGAGTAAAAATGTAGAGCCTGTGGTCCGCAATGGGAGCAAAAATGTAAAAATGTAGAGCCTGTGCTCCGCAACGGGAGAGGCCACAGCAGTGAGAGGCCCGCGTACCGCAAAAAAAAAAAAAACACGAGATAACAAGTGCTGGTGAGGATGTGGAGAAAAGTGAACCCTTGTGCACTGTTAGTGGGAATGCAAATTGGTGAAGCTACTATGGAAAACAGTATGGAGGGTCCTCAAAAAATTAAAAGTAGGACTAGCACATGATCCAGCAGTCCGATTTCTGGGTATGTATCTGAAGGACATGAAGTCACTATTTTGAAGAGGTATCTGTACCCCCACGTTCATTGTAGCATTATTCACAGTAACCAAGACACGGAGACAGCCTAAGTGTCCATCTGTGGATGAATGGAGAAAGAAAGTGATACATACATACACAGACGCACACGTGCACACACCACACATTTGTGGCAACCTGGATGTACCTTGAGGGCACTATGCTAAGTGAAATATGTCAGAGAAAGACAAATACTTCATGTTCTCACTTATGTGGACTCTAAGAAAGCCGAACTCATGGTGGTTGCCAGAGCTGTGGAGGGGGAGAAATGAGGAGATGTTGGTCAGAGTGAACAAACTTCCTGTTATAAGATGAATAAGTTTTGGGGATCTAATGTACAGTATGGTGACTATAGTTGACAGTACCGTGTTATATACTTGAAAGTTGCTAAGAGAGTAGATCGTAAATGTTCTCATCACACACACACACAAAAGAAAAGGTATGTATGTGTGGTGATGGAGCTGTTAGCTAACCTTATTGTATTAATCGTTTTGCAGTATATGCGTCTATTGTTGTACACCTTAAACTTACATATGTTATACATCAATTATATCTCAGTAAATCTGGGAAAAATCCGATTGTTTGCATGGCATGTAGACAGACCTGCCAGTTGATTGACCACCTTTTCATTTGAGTTGCTTATAGTATTGTCACATAAGCCCAGTATATGTCCGTGTGGGGCCTGAGAGTAGTCAGCATAGTGAAAAATTCAGTTCTCCTTCCTTAAAGTCATGGTTTAAAAGTCACAGCAGGTGAAAGAAACATATCAGATGAACCCTGAACCTTTAACTCAGACCCTTATTTGCTTCTTAAATATCAACTCAGAAGCCTGATTATGGTAGTCTAGTTCAAATATTGTTTTGTATTATTTAATACAAATAGAAGTACTCCCATGTTAGTGTTGTTTGTAGTTAGACATTTTTCTTTCTTTTTGCAGAGACATTTACAGTCTCCATTTCAATACAACTCTTTATCTCCTGCCCTGTCTTACTTCTTCCTTTCCTCTTGACTTTTTATCTGGACCATTCCTTTGCCATTGACTCAGTTGCCTTTTGACCCCTCCTATATTCCCTTCTCTTGTGATTGAACACCTCTGTCTCTCTCCCCACACATGCCTGTGCATGAAGGAAAGGACATGTGAGCACAAAGCAAGAGGGTGGCCACCTGCAAGCCAGGAGAAGAACTTCCACCAGAATCTGACCATCCTGGCATCTTGACCTTGGACTTTCTAGCCTCTACTACTATGAGAAATAGAGTTCTTTTGTTTAAACCACCCAGTGTATGGTAGTTTGTTGTGGCAGTCTGAGCTAACTAAGACAAATGTTGAGCATATTTTCATGTGATTTTAGATCATTTGTATTCAGTGTATCTTTGGAGAAATGCCTTCTCAAATGCTTTGTTTTAAAATTGGGTTATTTCTTTTAATTGTTGAGTTATTATGGTTCTTTATTTATTTTGTACACAGGTCCATTATCAGATATGATTTTCAGATACTTTTTCCCATTCTGTCTTTTAACTTTCCGATGTTATCCTTTGAAGCACAAAAATTTTTAATTTTGGCAACGTACTGTTTATTTGTTTTCTCTTTTGTTGCTTATGCTTTTGGTATCATATTTAAGGTTCCACTGCCAAATCCAAGGTAATGATTTATCCCTACGTTTTTTTCTGAGAGTTTTATGGGATTTGCTTTTATATTCACATCATTGATCCATTTTGAATTATTTTTTGTCTATAGTTAGAAGTAGTGGTCCAGTTTTATTTATTTGCATGTGGATGTCTACCTGTCCAGTTACTATTGTTGAAGAGATTATCTTTTACCAGTTGTATTATCTTGGTACTCATGGGTAAAATTAACCATAAAAGTATTTGTCTCTGGACTATCAATTCTATTCCATTGATCTATGTGTCTATCCTTGCCAGTCTTTTGCTTCCCCACAGCTTTATTGGGGTATAATTAATATAAAATAACTGCACATATTTAACGTCTACAATTTGATGAGCTTTGACGTAGGTACACACCAGTGATACCATCACCAGAATCAAAGTAACAGACATATCCAAATCTTCCCAGAGTTCTCTTGTGTCCTTTTTTGGTGTGTGTGTAGGAAGAGCAGTTAACATTAGATCTACTCTCTTAACAAATTTTTAGTGCACGATACCATATTGTTAATTTTGGGAACTAGGTTATACAGTAGATCTCTAGAACTTATTCATTTATCATAGCTGAAACTTTATACCCATTGAATAACAACTCCGCATCCCCGCCCCACCCACCAGCCCGTGGCGATCACTGTTGTATTCTCTGATTCTATGAGTTTGACTACCTTAGGTACTTTATATAAGTGGAATCATGCAGTATTTGTCCTTCCCTGACTGGCTTAACTTAGCATATTGTCCTCAAAGTTCGTCCATGTTATTGCAAATGGCAAGATTTCCTTTTACAACTAAATAACATTCCATTTCATGTATAGACATTTTCTTTGTCCATTTCGGTTGATGAACACTTGGGTTGTGTCTACGTCTTGGCTATTATAAATAGCACTGCAATGAGCATGGGAGTGCAGACATCTCTTCGTGATCCTGATTTCAACTCTTCTGGATATATACCCACAAGTGGGATTGCTGGATCATATGGTAGTTCTATTTTTAATTTTTGAGGAATCTCCGTACTGTTGTCCATAGCTGCTGCACCATTTTACATTCTCAACAGCAGTATACAAGGATTCCAGTTTCTCCATAACCTTACCAACCCTTCTTTTGCTTTTTAAATAATAGCCATTCTAACAGGTGTGTAATGGTGATATCTCATTATAGTTTTATTTGCATATCCCTGATAACTAATGATGTTGAGTATCTTTTTCATATAACTGTTGGCCATTTGTATGTCTTCTTTAGAGAAATGTCTGTTCATGTCCTTTCCCTTTTTTTAAAAAAATATTATTTTATTTATTTATTTATTTTTGGCTGCATTGGGTCTTCGTTGCTGCGTGCAGGCTTTCTCTAGTTGCGGCGAGCGGGGGCTACTCTTCGTTGCGGTGCGTAGGCTTCTCATTGCAGTGGCTTCTCTTGTGGCAGAGCATGGGCTCTAGGCACGCAGGCTGCAGTAGCTGTGGCACGCAGGCTCAGTAGTTGTGGCGCACGGGCTTAGTTGCTCCGTGGCATGTGGGGTCTTCCCGGACCAGGGCTCGAACCCATGTACCCTGCATTGACAGGCGGATTCTTAACCACTGTGCCACCAGGGAAGCCCCCCCACCCTTTTTTTTTATTTTTTGCTATTTTGTAGGTGTTCCTTATATATTTTGGAAATTAGCCACTTACCAGATAGATGACTTGCAAATATTTTCTCCCATTCTGTGAATTATCTATTCATTCTGTTGATTGTTTTCTTTGCTGTGCAGAAGCTGTTTAGTTTTGATGTTGTTCCTTTTGTCTGTTTTTGCTTTCGTTTCCATGCTTTTGGTATCATATCCAAGAAATCATGGTAAGACCAGTGTCAAGAAGCTTTTCTACTATGTTTTCTTAGAGGAGTTTTAGTTTCTGATGTTACATTGAAGTCTTTAATCCATTTTGAGTTGAGTTGGTTTTTGTGTATGGTGTAAGGTAGGGATCCAATATAATTTTTTTTTGCATGTGGATATCCACTTTTCCCAACACTATTTAAGAGACTAGCCTTTCCCCATTGTGTGTTATTGGGACCCTTGTTAAAGATCAGTCGATCCTATATGTGCTGGTTTATTTCTGGGTTCTCTATTGTGTTCCATTGATCTTTGTGTATCCTTCTGCCAGTACCGTACAGTTTTTTTTTCTAACTTTTCCTCCCCCCCACACACTGTATTTTATTTTTACAAGAGATAAATAAATGGACACCAAGCATTGTAAGTGGATGACCACAACAAAAGCAACAACGATTGCAATTACCAAACACGAACCACGCTCATACTATTTCATAATATTGACATTCAGTCCAGTAATCCTCCACTGTAACAGCTCCTTTACTTTGCAGTGAAAATTGATTTGTATATTTTTTGCCTCTGAGTCCTTGTGGGATTTTTTTTTTTATTCAAACAGAAAGTCAAAAAATTATAATCATCCTCATCAGTTCACTCAGTCCCATGTGATTAATTTTTTTTTCATCTTGATCTTTTGTTAGCACTTTTATGAATTCATCAGTTTTCCATTAGAGTTCTGAAAATGCTTATTCATTCAGTTCAACAGTATAGTCAGTTACCAGAAACCTGTACTTGTCAGAGTCTTTTTTTTTTTTTTTTTTTTTTTGCAGTACGCGGGCCTCTCACTGTTGTGGTCTCTCCCGTTGCGGAGCGCAGGCTCTGGACGCACAGGCTCAGCAGCCATGCCTCACGGGCCTAGCCACTTCGCGGCATGTGGGATCTTCCCAGACCAGGGCACGAACCCGTTTCCCCTGCATCGGCAGGTGGACTCTCAACCACTGCGCCACCAGGGAAGCCCTTGTCAGAGTCTTTTCCATGAATTCCTTGGAGATGAAACCCTTTTATAGGAACATTTTTGCAAAAGCATCAGAGTACACCCAGAACTATCTGTAAATGACAAAGGACTTAAAAATGACCACGGTTAAAGATTTGATGAAAGTTCACAATGCAATTGACAAGGAAATTTAGTTATTTCTGAGAAATACATTTTAAAGTAATAACTAGAATTATGACTTATAACATTATACCAGAACATATAAGATTTTTAGAAATTTCATGTAATGTCTGAAACATTTATATTAACATATTTCCATACAAATAACCCAAAGAAAGTTTAGTATTAGTTGTTTTTGTTTTGTTCATTTGGTTTTTTATACTGCAGGTTCTTATTAGTCATCAATTTTATACACATCAGTTTATACATGTCAATCCCAATCGCTCAATTCAGCACACCACCATCCCCACCCCACTGCGGTTTTCCCCCTTGGTGTCCATACGTTTGTTCTCTACATCTGTGTCTCAACTTCTGTCCTGCAAACCAGTTCATCTGTACCATTTTTCTAGGTTCCACATACATGCGTTAATATATGATATTTGTTTTTCTCTTTATGACTTACTTCACTCTGTATGACAGTCTTTAGATCCATCCATGTCTCAACAAATGACTCAGTTTAGTTCCTTTTTATGGCTGAGTAATATTCCATTGTATATATGTACCAAAACTTCTTTATCCATTCGTCTGTCGATGGGCATTTAGGTTGTGTCTTTTTGAATTATGGTATGCTCTGGGTATATGCCCAGTAGTGGGATTGCTGGATCATATGGTAAGTCTATTTTTAGTTTTTTAAGGAACCTCCATACTGTTCTCCATAGTGGCTGTATCAATTTACATTCCCACCAACAGTGCAAGAGGGTTCCCTTTTCCTCCACACCCTCTCCAGCATTTGTTGTTCGTAGATTTTCTGATGCTGCCCATTCTAACTGGTGTGAGGTGATACCTCATTGTAGTTTTGATTTGCATTTCTCTAATAATTAGTGATGTTGAGCAGCTTTTCATGTGTCTCTTGGCCATCTGTATGTCTTCTTTGGAGAGATGTCTATTTAGGTCTTCTGCCCATTTTTGGATTGGGTTGTTTGTTTCTTTAATATTGAGCTGCATGAGCTGTTTATATATTTTGGAGATTAATCCTTTGTCCATTGAATCGTTTGCAAATATTTTCTCCCATTCTGAGGGTTGTCTTTTCGTCTTGTTTATGGTTTCCTTTACTGTGCAAAAGCTTTGAAGTTTCATTAGGTCCCATTTGTTTATTTTTGTTTTTATTTCCATTACTCTAGGAGGTGGATCAAAAAAGATTTTGCTGTGATTTATGTCAAAGAGTGTTCTTCCTATGTTTTCCTCTAGGAGTTTGATAGTGTCCGGTCTTACATTTAGGTCTCGAATCCATTTTGAGTGTATTTTTGTGTATGGTGTTAGGGAGTGTTCTAATTTCATTCTTTCACATGTAGCTGTCCAGTTTTCCCAGCACCACTTATTGAAGAGACTGTCTTTTCTCCATTGTATATCTTTGCCTCCTTTGTCATAGATTAGTTGACCATAGGTGCGTGGGTTTATCTCTGGGCTTTCTATCTTGTTCCATTGATCTGTTTCTGTTTTTGTGCCAGTACCATATTGTCTTGATTACTGTAGCTTTATAGTATAGTCTGAAGTCAGAGAGTCTGATTCCTCCAGCTCCGTTTTTTCCCTTCAAGACTGCTTTGGCTATTCGGAGTCTTTTGTGTCTCCATACAAATTTTAAGATGATTTGTTCTAGTTCCATAAAAAAATGCCATTGGTAATTTGATAGGAATTGCATTGAATCTGTAGATTGCTTTGGGTAGTATAGTTATTTTCACAATATTGATTCTTCCAATCCAAGAACATGGTGCATCTCTCCATCTGTTTGTATCATCTTTAATTTCTTTCATCAGTGTCTTATAGTTTTCTGCATACAGGTCTTTTGTCTCCCTAGGTAGGTTTATTCCTAGATATTTTATTCTTTTTGCTGCAATGGTAAATGGGAGTGTTTCCATAATTTCTCTTTCAGATTTTCCATCATTAGTATATAGGAATGCAAGAGATTTCTGTGCATTAATTTTGTATCCTGCAGCTTTATCAAATTCATTGATTAGCTCTAGTAGATTTCTGGTGGCATTTTTAGGATTCTCTATGTATAGTATCATGTCATCTGCAAACAGTGACAGTTTTACTTCTTTTCCAATTTGTATTCCTTTTATTTCTTTTTCTTCTCTGATTGCCATGGCTAGGACTTCCAAAACTATGTTAAATAATAGTGGTGAGAGTGGACATGCTTGTCTCGTTCCTGATCTTAGAGGAAATGCTTTCAGTTTTTCACCATTGAGAATAATGTTTGCTGTGGGTTTGTCGTACATGGCCTTTATTATGTTGAGGTAGGTTCCCTGTATGCCCACTTTCTGGAGAGTTTTTATCATAAATGGGTGTTGAATTTTGTCAGAAGCTTTTTCTGTATCTATTGAGATGATCATATGGTTTTTCTTTTTCAATTTGTTAATATGGTGTATCACATTGATTGATTTGCATATATTGAAGAATCCTTGCATCCCTGGGATAAGTCCCACTTGATCATGGTGTCTGATCCTTTTAATGTGTTGTTGGATTCTGTTTGCTAGTATTTTGTTGAGGATTTTTGCATCTATATTTGTTGGTGATATTGGTCTGTAATTTTCTTTTTTTGTAGTATCTTTGTCTGGTTTTGGTATCAGGGTGATGGTGGCCTCATAGAATGAGTTTGAGAGTGTTCCTTCCTCTGCAATTTTTTGTAAGAGTTTGAGAAGGATGAGTGTTAGCTTCTCTCTATGTTTGAGATACTGTTTTAATTTACTCTAATTTTATAATATATTTTGAAATTAGTAAGTGTGATGCCTCTAGCTTTGTTTTTCTTTCTCAAGATCATTTTGGCTATTCTGGGTCTTTTATGGTTCTGTGTGTATTTTAGGATTAAAACATATTCTCTAAAAAAAATACCACTGGGATTTTGATGGAGATAGTATTGAATCTATAGATGCTTTGGGTAGTATGGACATTTTAAATATATTTAATTTTCCATTTTATGAACATGAGATGTTTTTCCATTTATTTGTGTCTCCTTTACTTTCATTCATCTATATATATATATATTCTTTTGTGGTATGCGGGCCTCTTACTGTTGTGGCCTCTCCCGTTGCGGAGCACAGGCTCCAGATGCGCAGGCTCTGTGGCCATGGCTCATGGGCCCAGCCGCTCTGCGGCATGTGGGATCTTCCCGGACCGGGGCACGAACCCGTGTCCCCTGCATCGGCAGGCGGACTCTCAACCACTGCGCCACCAGGGAAGCCCAGTATTTTGTAGTTTTTAGCATAAAAGTCTTCCGCCTGTTTGGTCAAGTCTGTTCTTAATTATTTTATTCTTTTTAGTGCTATTATAAGTGGGATTGTTTTCTTAATTTCTTTTTTGAACGGTTTGTTCCTAATGTATGGGAACCCAACTAATTTTTATATGTTGGGTTTTTTTTGTATACTGCAACTTTACTGTATTCTAACAGGTTTTTTGAAGAGTCTTTAGGGTTTTGTATAAATAGGATCATGTTATCTGCAAACAGATAATTTTACTTCTTTTCTGATTTGGATTCTTTTTATTTCTTTTTCTTACCTAATTATTTTGGCTTGAACCTCTAGTAATGTGTTGGATAGAAGTGGCAAGAGCAGACATTGTTGCATTTTTCCTGATCTTAGGGGAAATGTATTCAGTCTTTCATCATTAATTATTTCCTTAGCTTTGCATTTTATATAGATACCCCTTTATCAGATTGGGCAGTTCCTCCTATTCTTGTTTGAGTATTTTCTCATGAATGGGTGTTGGATTTGTCAAATGTTTTTCTTCATCTATTGAGGTCATCCTGTGGGTTTTGTTCTTTATTAATATGGTAGGTAACTTTGATTTTCATATGTTAAACAAAACTTCATTCCTGGGATGTACCTCATTTCATCATGACGTAGAATCCTTTTTATATGTTACTGTATTTGCTTTGCTAGTATTTTGTTGAGGATATTTCTGTGTATGTACATAAGGGTCTGTACGTCTCTAATTTTGTGATGTCTTTGGATGGTTTTGGTGTCAGGATAACATTGGCTCCATAGAATTAGTTGAGAAAAAATTCTCTTCTATTTTTGGAAAAGTCTCTGAAGGATTGGTGTTAATTCTTCTTTGGATGTTTGATAGTTGTGCCAGTGAAGCCATCTAGGCCTAGGCTTTTTTTCTGTGGAAATTTAACATTATTATTTCAATCTCGTACTTATTATAGGTCTATTTAGATTTTCTGTTTACTGTCGAGTCACTTTCACTGGTTGGTGTCGTTTTAGGAATTTTTCAAACTCATGTAGGTAGGTTATCTAATATGTTGGCCTACAGTTGTTCATAGTATTCCTTTATAATCCATTTTGTTTCTGTAAATTCAGTGGTGATGTCCACTCTTTTATTCTTTTAATAATTTAATTCTTCTCTCTTTTCTTCAAGAGTGCTTTTAGAATAATGGAACTTGGATATTTTATTGAGTCAGTAAAGAAGGATGATTCAGTTATAATATTTATTTTAGTTATAATTAGGGTTGGCCTTTGTGGATATTCATTGTGATACAATATTCCAGGGTTTATGTGGGCTTTTAGAGGTGAAGACAAATGTATTCTTGCCTTTCTTTCCTGATTACCCAAGGCCATGTGTGTCATCTAGGGCCTCATTGGTTATTTGGCTACATTTGCAGAGCCCCTAATGGTTATGAAATATTTCTGTATATTTGGGAACATTTAGGAAATAAGAGACTCAGTCCCTGAATTTGGGGGCAGAGTAATGTGGAAAGATTATTTTTACTGTAGTCATTATAATTTATTATACCCCCATCTCCCAAATGAGAGTATTACAATCAAGGGAGGTAAAGTGGCTTTTGCCGGGTTTTAAAGAAATTTACTGAGAAAGGTGAAACTAGAACACAAGTCTAGTGCATGTGTAGTCACAAAGCCACACCTAACTGCAAGAAAGTTGAGATAATTTAGTCTCTCTCCATGTTTCCAGAAAAAAGAGACGAACAGATTTTGGTGCACAGCTAATAATATCTAACATACTCTGGCAGGTCACATTAGGAAGGCAAGATGGAAGACACAGGGAGGCAGTACATAAAGCAAGGAGAAAGAGGCCTTGATGAAATACTCCAGGGTCCTCCTGGAGTTGTGAGGGTGTGCGTACCACAATAACGATTATTCATTCAGGCACTGGGTTAGTGCTATTTATGAAGTATCCCATTTAATGATTATAACTTTCTGAGATAGTTACTATCCCCCTGTTAAACATGAGGAAAATAAGGTCCAAAGAGATAGGCTGCTTACCCAGGTTCACACAGTTTGTAGAAAATGATAGAAGATAGTTATGAAACCAGACCCATCCAGTTCCAGTCACTGTGTGGTGGTGTATTTTTCTGCATTTTAGTTATAACGCAGGAATGCAAATAAATATTTGGCAAGAGATTCCTTTTGGTTGGGATGCTTAGGGAAGATTTGATAGAGGAGGTGGGATTTGAGCTGCCCCTTGAAGAATGACTAGGGTTGAAGTTGGAAGAAGTTAGTGTTGCAGGGAATTCCAGGGAGAAGCCTCATGAGGCAAATTTGTAAGTGAAGGTGTGTTTGGGAGATAATGAGTGGAGTGAAGAAGTTATACAGGGGAGCCTTGGAAGATGAGGCTGGAAAAATTGAGAAGATTTGAAAGTTAGACACTAAGGAGCATGGACTTGACCCTGTAGACAGTGGGGAGAAACGAAGTACTTTGAGAAGGTGTCAACACCATGTTGTTTTTACGTACTGTCAAGGAAGAAAAAGTATATCTGTAATTTGAGGGGTGCTGGAAAGCCTCCTCCAGCCTATTTCCTCACCACTTATAACTTCCTTCTCCAAGTATCATATTTCTGAAATGCCACTATTAGGGATTCATTCCTTGGGGTTATACTCTCTGTTCTCTTTTGAAATGCAAACACCCTTGGAAGAGTAACATGTTGTCATTAAGCTTCCAATATGAAGGTGTTCATTAGTTCCTTCATCCTTCATAGTAGAGGCCCTGCCAAGAGCACAGAGTACCTGAGTAGGAAGGAGAAGTAAGAGGGGATGCTCTTGCCATGGAGGCTCTCCCTGCTTCTGGCTTTGAATTTGAGCCAGCTCTCGGCTCAAGACATTGGAATTATTAACCAATGAATTGCCTGTACTTAGAAGAGGAGTAGACTTAGAATTGTGTTTTTCTGTGTGCACAAGGGTTTCCCTTGAGAATAAGTCACTACCCACTGTGAGAATCGCCATCCCTAGATTGGCCTAGTCTTAGTCTCTCTCTGAATCAGTTCTTAATTTATTTGCTGTGAAATAGCCATAGAAATAATGATTATGTGTTTGCATGAGTATACACACATATAATCAGCATTTCTGTGGCTGTATTTTTATGGCCGTATGTATTTATATTCTTGGAGGGGAGAGCGTTGCAGGCGTCTAATTATTTAGCTTCCAACGTTGGTGCTGAGTTAGCTGAGGATTTCTCCCCATTGTCCTTTGAGAGGAAACAGCTCCTCTGCTGAGCAGGCTCCATTCTAGCCTGGAGACAGTAGGCAGGAAGGAAAGGAGCGACTGAGGGTGGGAGTTGGGATGGATAGTGTGGAAGGAAGGTCCTTGGATGCCTCCATCAGCACTGGGTAGATGACACTGGGAGAGAAGGGAAGGCCGGATAGCAAAAGGGCAAGCGGGCAGAAAATTGGACTCTGACATGCGTCCTCAGGACTCTTTTCCAGGAAACGGGAATTTGAGAGACCGCAGACAGTGCAAACCCTAAAACTCTGTGGTTCCACCTGAAAGCCACTCTGTGAGAGCAAATGCCAGGCAGTAACTTTGTTGACCTTTGCGTATGTCTCTTGAGTAGTAAACTTTAGTGGAAGTCTGAGTTGATTTTTTCCCCCCCTCAAATAAGACATTGTTCTGTTGAGAGAGTGAGAGAAAGAGACAGAGTAAGATCTTGAAAACTTTTCAGTCAGGGAGAGCTAGAGGGCCAGGTTTGCTTTACTAAACCAATTTCTCAAATGGTAGCTGTCAGGAATTCCCTGGCGGTCCAGTGGTTAGGACTTGGCGCTTTCACTGCCGGGGCCCGGGTTCAATCCCTGCTCAGGGAACTAAGATCCCGCAAGCCATCTGGCGCGGCCAAAAACCAAAAAATACCCCCAAGGTGACTGTCACTGAATAAGTTAGCTGACAGGATTGAGAGAATGACAGGAGAATGTTGTGCACTCAAAACCAGTTGTATAGGCACGATCTGGGCAGTTGGGTTGCCCCCTTCTTTTCTTGTTACCCACTGACCGTCAGAGATTACATTATTACCAAAGGAATGTTGGGACTATTTGCAGGTGGCTGCGGTAGATGTGGTGGGTAGTGGACTGGAAAGGAGAGAGAGAGAGGGATGGCTGGGAGTGTACCTCTGAAATGCGGGGAGAAGGCAGGTCTTGGGAATCACGTAGTTTTTTTACCCAATCCTACCAGGTGACCTGGCAAGCTTCTTTTAAGCCTCAGGCTAACTGGTCTCAATTTGAGTTCACATTGCCCAAGGCTACAGATCGTTTCTCAAGCCATAGGTCGCTGAGTCCTAATTACAGCTTTGTCCTGCCCCATAGAGGTCGCTAGAACAGCCTGGGCTCTGAAACTGGTGACTTAGTCACTGGAATACATAAACAAACCCACCTGGAATTTGGGAGGTAGGGAATGTGGGAGTAGCAGTGATCAAGTAAATGATCGCCTGTTGGGGAATTGTTCGCCAGAAACAAGATGACATGAATTGCATTCATTCAACAAGAGCTTAATACAGTGTGACCAAAATGTACCTCATTCTGTGTTGCTGGGGCATGTTCCTCCTTTTCCAATCCGTTCTCCACACAGCTGTCAGCGATCTAGAATATAAATCAGATGATACGGCATTCGACATAGAACTGATTTTCCTAATCTCTTATTCAAGGACTTTGATCTTGCCCCTGCCTACGTCTCCAGCCTCTTTTTAAACATGTTATATCTCTTATTTTATGCTGATTGTAGATCCTCAGACATATAGTTCTGTTTCATGTGTCCATGTCTGTCTTTGTTCCAGATGTTCCCTCTGCTTGAAATGCCTTCCTACCTAACCCTCTTTTTTCAATAAGATTCTCTGAACCCCCATTTTCCTTCTGTTCTGATAGCACCATACATTTAGCTCTTTTAAAAACACTTAACCATATTATATTCATATTATTTTATTATATGTCTGTCTCCCCACCTATATTCTCAGCAGAGTAGACAGTCTCAGGGGTGATTATCTGACCTAACCTGGGCCAGCGTCCATGCTACATAAATTTGAATTGGGACTTTGAGTAAGATCCTGCCTTTGTATGGTTGGATCAGTAATGTAGGCACAGGAGTTGCCTGAAGCTATGTTTTCTAACATGTTGTCCCCCCAAAGGGAGGAAACCGATTTTCAAAGAACAATAGGATTAAAGCAGTCCATCCTCAGGCCCAGCTATATTTCTTTCATTTCTATATCTTATAGTTAAGTCACCATTTACGCTTAAGCCACTCAACTGGTTTTCTGTAGTTTGCAACTCAAAGAGTCCTAACCGATACAATCTAGGGTACAGTAAGTGCTAGATGACATTTGTTGAACTGGGCTCCAGTGGGAAATCTTGATTTTTGCCCTAAGGGAGCTTCCTACCACTCTAGGTAGAAAAAAAATAACCTACATGAAACAATTGGATAACAATACACCCTATCATCAAGCCTCCAGTCTTGGGATGTAGGCTATTAGCATTATAGGAATGCTGACAAAGGTTTGTTCAGGCAGGAGTAGCGTTAGCCAGGAAAAGCTTCCTGAAGGTAATAGAGCTTGGCTTGGCTTTGAAGGATGGGTAGAGTTTGCCTTTGACCCATGGTGTTCCAAAAGAAAGGTTCCAGGAGGACCCCTTGCAGACCTCAGAAATGCCCTAGATGAGCCTAGATGATTATGATCCTGGCAATGATCCAATCAACTTCAGAATCGCTAGGGTAAAGATAGGGGACCCTCCAACGGGCTATATCTTGACTGTGCCAAAAGGGTCTCTGGACAGAAATTATCCAGTGCTGACTGGGCCTAACAGTGATGAATGATGTGGTACACCTTGGAGGGGCCCTAGGAAGCTGAAAAATAAGCTGTAGTTATTTTGTTAACCACTTTGTGCACCTGGAGGATGACCCTAGTGATTCTTAATCTAAACGCTGGGACTAAATGATAGCAGCTAGCTAGGCTTTGCTAACTCTGAATTGGTATCTGTGACTTTGAAAGTTCCTGTGCAGAAGGAAAAGCTGTCTCTTCTCTTCTTTTTTTTTTTTTTTTCTGTCATTAGATATGCTAGGCCCAGTTCCTTCACGTGACCTGAGAAGATGGCATGGAATGCTTGCACGGGCACCAAATGGCTAGTTTATTCACTGCTGTTAAATTGTATAGTCTGTAAAGGCCATTTGCTTTGCCTTCCTTGCCACATGGATTTGAAACCTTAGATCTGAGAAAAAAGATCTTTTTGCCCTAGATTTGGCGGTGTCCCAGGGAGACAAAGCTTTATGCAGCTGTTCACCCAGCAGCATGAAGGTTTATTAGCTGTTAAAAAAAATAATTATGCATTTGCTATTCTTTCAGGTTACTACAGAAAAATGGAGTTACTGCATATAAAACCTTGATAATGTTTTCTATTGCCCAGGAGAAATTATACATAAGCATGCATGTATTATAAATATACTATTAATAGTTTATACTCACAAACACAACCCATGTTCAATTAACTTCAGATATTTAGTGTTTACGATGTGCTAGTTATGTGTTAGACATTAGGGAAAAACGATAAGTAAGCAAAAATCCTTACCTGGAGAATATTCACAGAATGATAAATGCAATAAAAAGAGAAAACATACAAGGTACAGAGGAAGCACAGAGGAAGCACGAATGAGCTTTATTAAGGAGACCAGGGAAGACTTCTCTGGAGAACTTCTGGCTGGCTTTTTAGGAATGAATAGGTATTCACTGGATATACATAAGGAGAAAGGAGCAGGAGGTAATTGATGGGGCAGGATCAGCAGGTACAAAGGCAAGGGAAGCAGCAAGGTTTGCTACAGGAACTCTACATAATTCAGATTGCTGGAGCGTAAGATGCAAAGGCTTGGGTTAGGGAAGGTGAGCCTGAGAGGCAGGCAGGAGCCCAGTCATGAAGTCTGTCATACGCTTTGTTTTTCACATGGTAAGGAGCCAGTGATGGGATTTAAACAAGAGAGTTAAGTAAACCAATTTGCATTCATTTATTCATTCAGGCTGTCAGCTAGTTAATAAGAATTTATTGAGTCATTACTATGTGCCAAGTTCTCTGTCAGGCTCTGTGGGTATAGTCTTTCTGTTGATGGAAGTGGGGAGGACGGATAAGGGAAAACCAAATATGAATGTGATGAGCGCTCTGAAGGATAAGGGCAAAATGCTATGGGAGCTAATCTAGTCTGGAGGGGTGGGGATCGGAGAAGAAGTAATAAAATATGAGTTAACTAAGCAAACGGGGAAAGGAGGGTATCAAAGACAGAAGGAGGGATAGATGCAAAGTCCCCAAGGGAGAAACTAACACGGTTGATTGAGGCACATGACAGTACACCAGGATGGCTGAAATGTGAAGGGCCTTGGGAAAGAGTAGCAGATGAGGGCTTGGGTTGGTTTGATAGTCTTTGTTGGTTTTGGTTTAACTAGACTGGGAGATTATTGTAGCAGCAGACTAGAGGGTGGGCTGTGACAGTGGAAACTGGAAGCAGGAAGAAAAAGAGAGTCTGCAATAGTCCAAGGGAGATGTGATGAGCTGATTTAGGACAATGGCAGTGGTAGTGGTGAGAGAATGGAATGGAAAGCTCTTTGGGTGATAGGGTCAATAGGACTTAATAACGATTTGATCCGAGGGCTAAGAAAAAGAAAGCAGTAGAGGATGACTTGGTTTTCTGCTTGGTTACTGGGAGATGGGGGTCACCAACCAAGGTAGGGAGTACAGTAACTTGTTTCAACTCTGGCATGACTTCCAGCTGCTGACTGCCTACATGGACTTTGAACTTCTTGTCTCACTCTGCTGGTCAGCACTTGTGCACTCTATTAAAAAAAAATGCATTTTTATTAAATTAAAAATAGCACATGAATGTAGTAAAACAATTCAAAGAGTACATATGTGTATAAAAGGAAACTTAAAATCCCCCTCCTCATAACTCCTAGTCCATCTCCCCAAAGGTAATCTCTGTTAGTAATTTCTTCCAGAAAAATATTGTACGCACCTACAAGCATACCTCCATAGTCTTTGTAAAATTTGCACAAATCGAATCTCACAGACTGTTATGCACCTTGCTGTTTTTCTTTCTTTTTATTTAATTTATTTATTCTTGGCTGGGTTGGGTCTTCGTTGCTGCACGCGGGCTTTCTCTAGTTGCGGCGAGCGGGGGCTTCTCTTCCTTGCGGTGTGCAGGCTTCTCATTGCAGTGGCTTCTCTTGTTGCGGAGCACGGGCTCTAGGCGCATGGGCTTCAGTAGCTGTGGCTCGCATGCTCTAGAGCGCAGGCTCAGTAGTTGTGGCACATGGGCTTAGTTGCTCCATGGCATGTGGGATCTTCCCGGACCAGGGATTGAACCAGTGTCTCCTGCATTGGCAGGCAGATTCTTATCCACTCCGCCACCAGGGAAGCCCTCCTTGCTGTTTTTCATTGTAATACATGTTGGAAATCATTCTATATCAGAACATACTTCATTCTTTTTAATGACTCTTTAATACATTGTTTCATTATATGGACATTTGTGTAGATTCTAGTTCTTCGTTGTTATTCATCCTTTAAATTGATACTTATTGAGGGACTACTATGTACCAGATGTAATCTCTGCTTCTGTGAAGTAAACGGTCCAGTGGGAAAGATGATCATTAATTATAGAAATGCAGAATTGCAACTATTACACATGTTCCAAAGGTGCTTTGAGAAGCTGCAATAGGCGTTTGACGTAGTCGCGGAGACCAAGGAAGGCTCCCCTGAGAAACTCATGCTTGAACTGACTACTGAAAGATGAGTAGCAGTTACCAAAGTAAAGAAGGGAAAAGAACCTTCTAGGCAGAGTCCAAAGGGTAGATGCATTTTAAATTTTGATAGGCAACCGAAAATCCTTATTATCCAAATATTCATTATCTGAGTCACCACAGTTACAAGATTTTAGGGAAAAGCAAAAGTCATTAGAGCACAACAATATCTATTTTTTGTTTGTCTTTTTTGCTGGTCATTTTTTTAAAAAATTGAAGTATAGTTGATATACAATACTATATGAGTTCCAGATGTACAACATAGTGATTCACAAGTTTTAAAGGTTATACTCCATTTATAGTTATTATAAAATATTGACTATATTCCCTGTGTTGTACAGTCTACCCTTGTAGCTTATTTTGTACATAATAGTTTGTACCTCTTAATCCCTACCCCTATTTTGCCCCCTCCCCTTTCCTCTCCCCACTGGTAACCACTAGTTTGTTCTCTATATCTGAGTCTGTTTCTTTTTTATTATATTCATTGTTTGTTGTATTTTTTAGATTCTACATATAAGTGATATTATATGATATTTGTATTTCTCTGTCTGAATGACTTCACTTAGCATGATAATCTCTAGGTGTATCCATGTTGCTGCAAATGGCATTATTTCATTCTTTTTTATGGCTGAATAATATTCCATTGTGTATATACACCACATCTTTTTTTTTTTGGTTTCTTCCCCCCCCCCACTATTCAATTATTTATTTATTTATTCTTTTTTCTTTTTAAAAAATTTTATTTTACGTTGAAGCATAATTGATTAACAATGTTGTGTTAATTTCAGGTGTACAGCAAAGTGATTCAATTATACATGTATCTATTCTTTTTCAAATTCTTTTCCCACTTAGATATACAACATCTTTATCCATTCATCTGTCGATGGACATTTAGGTTGCTTCCATGTCTTCGCTATTGTAAATAGTGCCACTATGAACACTGGGGTGCATGTATCTTATTGAATGAGAGTTTTCATCTTTTCTGGATATATGCCCAGGAGTGGGATCGCTGGATCATATGGTAGTTCTATTTTTAGTTTTTCAAGGAACCCCCATAGTGTTTTCCATAGTGGCCGTACCAATTTACCTTCCCACCAACAGTGTAGGAGGGTCCCTTTTTTCCATACCCTCTCCACCATTTATTATTTGTAGACTTTTTGATGATGACCCTTCTGACTGGTGTGAGGTAGCACCTCACTGTACTTTTGATTTGCATTTCTCTAATAATTAGCGATATTGAGCATCGTTTCATCTGCCTGTTGGCCATCTGTATGTCTTCTTTGGAGAAATGCTTATTTAGGTCTTCTGCCCAGTTTTTGATTGGGTTGTTTGGGTTTTTTTGATATTGAACAGTGTAAGCTGTTTGTATATTTTGGAAATTAAGCCCTTGTCAATTGCATTGTTTACAAATATTTTCTCCCATTCTGTAGGTTGTCTTTCCATTTTATTTGTGGTTTCCTTTGCTGTGCAAAAGCTTTTAAGTTTAATTAGGTCCCATTTGTCCATTTGTTTATTTTTGCTTTCGTTTCCATTACTCTAAGAGATGGATCCAGATAAATATTGCTGTGATTTATGTCAAAGAGTGTTCTGTCTACGTTTTCCTCTAGGAGTTTTACAGTATCCGGTCTTACATTTAGGTCTTTAATCCGTTTTGAGTTTATTTTTCTATACGGTGTTAGAGAATGTTCTAATTTCATTATTTTACATGGAGCTGTCCAATTTTCCTAGCACTACTTATTGAAGGGACTCTCTTTTCTCCATTGTATATTCTTGCCTCCTTTGTCATAGATTAATTGACCATTAATCCATGGGTTTATTTCTGGGCTCTCTATTCTGTTCCACTGATCTAGGTGTCTGTTTTTGTGCCAGTATCATGCTGTTTAGACTACTGTAACTTTGTAGTATACTCGGAAGCCAGGGGAGTGTGATTCCTCCAGTGCTGTTCTTCTTTCTCAAGATTGTTTCGGTTATTCCGGGTCTTTTATGGTTCCATACAAATTTTAGAATTATTTGTTCTAGTTCTGTTAAAAATGCCATTGGTATTCGGTTGGCTAAAAAGTGCCTTTGGTTTTGAAGTAAAAATAAAAGACACACTTTTCATTTTCACCAAGAACTTTATTGAACAACGTATTCACCCTTTTGTTCCACTACCTTCTGCCATTTTTTTAAGCCCCAGTGGACTATTTAAAAAAATTTTTTTTAATATCTTTATTGGAGTATAATTGCTTTACAATGGTGTGTTAGTTTCTGCCTTATAACAAAATGAATCCGTTATACATATACATATGTCCCCATATCTCTTCCCTCTTGCGTCTCCCTCCTTCCCACCCTCCCTGTCTCACCCCTCTAGGTGGTCACAAAGCACCGAGCTGATCTCCCTGTGCTATGTGGCTGCTTCCCACTAGCTATCTATTTTACGTTTGGTAGTGTATATGTGTCCATGCCACTCTCTTACTTTGTCCCAGCTGACCCTTCCCCCTCCCCATATCCTCAGGTCCATTCTCTAGTAGGTCTGTGTCTTTATTCCCATCTTGTCCCTAGGTTCTTCATGACCATTTTTTTTTTTAGATTCCATATATATGTGTTAGCATACAGTATTTGTCTTTCTTTTTCTGACTTACTTCACTCTGTATGACAGACTCTAGGTCCATCCACCTCACTCCAAATAACTCAATTTCATTTCTCTTTATGGCTGAGTAATATTCCATTGTATATATGTGCCACATCTTCTTTATCCATTCATCTGTCAGTGGACACTTAGGTTGCTTCCATGTCCCGGCTATTGTAAATAGAGCTGCAATGAACATTTTGGTACCTGACTCTTTTTGAATTATGGTTTTCTCAGGGTATATGCCCAGTAGTGGGATTGCTGGGTCGTATGGTAGTTCTATTTTTAGTTTTTTAAGGAACCTCCATACTGTTCTCCATTGTGGCTGTATCACTTTACATTCCCACCAACAGTGCAAGAGGGTTCCCTTTTCTCCACACCCTCTCCAGCATTTATTGTTTCTAGATTTTTTGATGATGGCCATTCTGACCGGTGTGAGATGATATCTCATTGTAGTTTTGATTTGCATTTCTCTAATGATTAATGATGTTGAGCATTCTTTCATGTGTTTGTTGGCAATCTGTATATCTTCTTTGGAGAAATGTCTATTTAGGTCTTCTGCTCATTTTTGGATTGGGTTGTTTGTTTATTTGATATTGAGCTGCATGAGCTGCTTGTAAATTTTGGAGATTACTCCTTTGTCAGTTGCTTCATTTGCAAATATTTTCTCCCCTTCTGAGGGTTGTCTTTTCATCTTGTTTATGGTTTCCTTTGCTGTGGAAAAGCTTTGAAGTTTCATTAGGTCCCATTTGTTTATTTTTGTTTTTATTTCCATTTCTCTAGGAGGTGGGTCAAAACGGATCTTGCTGTGATTTATGTCATCTAGTGTTCTGCCTGTGTTTTCCTCTAAGAGTTTGATAGTGTCTGGCCTTAACATTTAGGTCTTTAATCCTTCTTCCATTTTCAGGCAACTTCATAATTCCATCTTCCCAAAACTTTTTATCTTTTTGAGCAAACAGTTGTTCCAGGTGCCTTTTACAGTCTTCCAGGGAATTGAATTTTTTTCCATTTAAGAGAATTTTGTAAAGACGGAAGTAAATGGAAATCCGAAGATGCAGTGTCTGGTGAATGTGGCAGATGAGTCGGATCTTCCCAGCCAAGCTGTAACAGTTTTTGCTTGGTCATCAAAGAAACATGCGGTCTTGTGTTATCCTAGTGGAAGATTATATGTTTTCTGTTGAATAACTCTGGACGCTTTTCGAGTCGAGTGCTGCTTTCAGTTGGTCTAATTGGGAGCAGTACTTGTTGGAATTAATTGTTTGGTTTTCCAGGAGGAGTTCATAATAGAGGACTTCCTTCCAATCCCACCATATACACAACATCACCTTCTTTGCAAGAAGACTGGCTTTTGGTGTGGTGGGTGGTGGTTCATTTCGCTTGCCCCACGATCTCTTCTGTTCCACATTATTGCACTGGATCCACTTTTCATCGCCCATCACAATTTGTTTTAAAAGCAGAACGTTTTCATTACATTTAAGTAGAGAATTGCATTGTGGAAATACGTATGGTCAAGAAGGTTTTTTTCACTTAACTTATGTGGAACCCAAACATCAAAGCGATTCACGTAACCAACCTAGTGCAAAAGATTTTCAGTGTTTGATTTGGATATTTTGAGTATGTCGGCTGTCTCCCACGTGGTATAACGTTGATTGTTCTCAATTAATGTCTTGATTTGATCGCTGTCAACTTCAACTGGTCTATCCGACCGTGGAACATCGTACAGCGAGAAATCTCCAACATGAAATTTCACAAACCACTTTTGACACGTTTGATCAGTCACAGCGCCTTCTCCGTACACTGCAGAAATATGTTTTTGCGTTTCAGTTGCGTTTTTACCTTTCTTGAAATAATAAAGCATAACATGCTGAAAAATAGTTGCTTTTTTCTTCCATCTTCAGTATTAAAATGGCTACACAAAAATTCACCAATTTTGATGTTTTTTTAAAAATGCACGCTGATATGACAGCTGTCACATACAATCTAACAAAATTGTTAAGACTTAAAGACAACTAAGTGCTACTAGAGCCATCTTACAGAAAAAAAAAACCAAACGAACCTTTTGGCCAACCCAATATTTTTGTAGGGATTGCATTGAATCTGTAGATTGCCTTGGGTAGTATGGTCATTTTAACAATATTCATTCTTCCAATCCAGGAACACGACACATCTTTCCATCTGTTTGTGTCATCTTCAGTTTCTTTTATCAGTGTCTTATAGTTTTTTGAGTAGAGGTATTTTACCTCCTTAGGTAAGTTTATCCCTAGGTATTTTATTCTTTTTCATGAGATTGTATATGGGATTGTTTCCTTCATTCCTTTTTTTTTGCTTTTGATAGTTTGTTGATAGTATATAGAAATGCAAAGGAGTTCTATATGTAAAGTTTGTATTCTATAACTTTACTGGATTCATTGATGAGCTCTAGTAGTTTTTTGGTGGTCTTTAGGATTTTCTATGTATAGTAACATGTCATCTGCAAACATTGACAGTTTTATTCCTTAGTGAATTGCTCACTTAAGACTCCTCCCTACTTCGTACTGGATAATATCCTTGCCCATCATATAAAAGTCTTTAGCAGTTTCTACAATGGAAAGAGAGTACAAATAAATTGCAAAGTGAAATTTCAAATTTTGTAAAAGACACAAAACTTAGTGAAGGTGTTGAAAGTGATGGCCATTTGCTTGACTTCTACAAAGCCATTGACAGGTGAGGACTTGGTAAAGTTAATTTTTTTTTTTTATTTGCGTTACGCGGGCCTCTCACTGTTGTGGCCTCTCCCGTTGAGGAGCACAGGCTCCGGACGCGCAGGCCCAGCGGCCATGGCTCACGGGCCCAGCCGTTCCGCGGCATGTGGGATCTTCCCGGACCGGGGCACGAACCCGCGTCCCCTGCATCGGCAGGCGGATTCTCAACCACTGCGCCACCAGGGAAGCCCGGTAAAGTTAATTTTTGAGGAAAAGAACAAATTCACACAGAGAGTGACAAGATGAATATGAATAAAGAGAATAATTGAAGTATCAGGAATCATGAGAGGTCCTTGGGAAAACTAATAAAGCCACTGAATATTTTGTAAAACTTATTCTTTATAATCGTGTTGTAAAATAAGAAGGATGCCTATTATAATATCATGCCAGTTTTGTTAGAAAAGTCACACCAGAGAAATCTGCAACCAACATTCGATTTATTGTTCAAAGAATGCGTGTATAATTGCATTAAAACTTTCTTTTACAGAGATAGAAGAGGGGTGGGATAGGGAGGGTGGGAGGGAGGAAGATGCAAGAGGGAAGAGATATGGGAACATATGTATATGTATAACTGATTCACTTCGTTATAAAGCAGAAGGTAACACACCATTGTAAAGCAGTTATACTCCAATAACGATGTTAAGAAAAAAAGATAGAAGATAGAGGGACTTCCCTGGTGGTCCAGTGGATAGGATTCCACACTCCCAATGCAGGGGGCCCAGGTTTGATCCCTGGTCGAGGAACTAGATCCCACATGCATGCTGCAGGTAACAAGCCCACATGCTGCAGCTAACAAGCCCACATGCTGCAACTAAGAAGCCTGCATGCTGCAACTAAGACCTGGCACAGCCAAAATAAATAAGTAAGTAATAAATAAATATTAAAAAAAGATAGAGCAGACTTTGTAGTTTTTATTTATTATTTAAAAATAAAATTCCAATTAAACTTAAAGAAGGTCTATGATATTCTGGTTCTCATTTTAAGTAGATTTCCTCTAAGTGGTCCCTTTTCCAGTAGTGGTTATTGTTGGATACATAGAGTGCCTCTTTTGCTCAGTTATCCTCCCCAGAGGTGAGACCAATTTGCATTTACACCGGCAGCGTGAGAGAGTGTATGAGAGTGCCTGTTACTTCTCATCTTGGTGAGCTTTTGAATTATTGAGAATCTGATGGGTGAAAAAGGCTCCTTCATCGCTGTCTTTATTTGCGTTTTATTAATCATGAATAGTGTTGAGCAACTTTTCAAATGTTTAATGGCCATTTGTGTTTCTTTTTCTGAGAAATGCCCGTTACTCTTCTTTGTCTGTTTTTCTTTGGGGGTTGTTCATCCTTTAGTCATTGATTTGTACAGTCTTATTGTAAATGAAGGGACATAGTCATTTGTTTGTCATATGTGCTGCAAACACTCTTCTAATCTGTCTTTTGTTCTTGACATTTTCAGTATAAAAGCCTTAGATTCTTTTGGAGTCAATTTTATTTGTCTTTTTCTTTTTGGAGTCTAAGGTTTGTATCCTCCTTAGAAAGTGCTTCTAACTTCAAGTTTATGAACTAATCTCCCTCTGTTTTCACCTAGCAATTTTATGGTTTTGTTTTCTTCATTGTTGAAATATTTGATCCATTGAAGATTTATTTTGTTATAATAAACGCGGAAGAAATTCAGGCTTTTTCTGAAACGGTTGCGTGTTCCCAACATCATTAATTGAATTATACATATCTTCTTTGCTCATGTGAAATGCCACCTTTGTTGTACGCTAAACCTTCATATGTATATTAGTCTAATTCTGAACTTTACTGTATTCCATTGATTTACCTATTTCTTCTGCATTATTAAACTCTTTTAATCTTTGCAGCCTCACGGTGCTCTTAATTTTGTTCTCCTATGCTCCTCTTTCAGAATTCTCCTGGCTACTCATGATTATGTTTTGTCTTAGATGACAGAAATGTGTTAAGATCTACTCCTACTACTGGTTTTCAGAGATTTCTCCTTGTATTTTCTGTAGTTTATGTTCTGCGTATTCTGGTTCTGTTATTTGGTGTATGAATATTTATGGCACTTATATATCCTCATTGTGGATGGTGTCCTTTATCAAAACACTTTTTTCCTTGAATTAAGTTTTCTCTGATATTAATATCATAACCTCTGCTTTCTTCTTTCATCATTTTAATGATATGTAATATGTTTCAAAGTTCAGTAATGCTGTTTTGGTTTTCAATTCGTTTTCTTAGCTCTGTAGTCTCCCTTTTCCTCTCATTCTTATCATTCCATTGTTTTATCATTTATCTTTGATGTCTTGTTTCAGTGACTCTGTGTGCTCTTGAAATCTTTCTTTTCTTTAGTGGGAACGTTTTCTCCAAGGATGGATTCATTATCTGTACTTCCTTCTCTCCTTCCTTCTTTCCCTTGCTTTCCCCTACCCCATCTCTTACCTATAGTATTTTTGCAGAGTTGTTATTCTACGCCTTTTCATTGTATTCATATTTAAGTTAAAGATTTCTCTGAGACATTCTCTATATATAGTGTGGTGAATTCCTCTTCACTCCCTTCTCACTTTGTACCTCTATGAGCACTTCAGTTTGAGGACTAGGCATTGGGTGTTCTAGTCACATTTTGGTGCCCAAGGTCAGGTGAAGTTAGTGGATCCCTACTTCCTTGTGTGTAATTTTCTTAAAATGCCTATAACAGGATTTGTCCTACCTAGTTCAGTGATGATCTGTCCTTACTAGGCATCACAGTCATCTGGGGGAAACTTTCAAGTACCAGTGCCTGGGCCTTGACTCCAAAGATCTTGATTCACATGGTTTGACCTTGAAGGCCAGGAATTGGTACATTTCAGCAGCTCCCCAGGTGGGGACTCTCATGCATAGTAAGGACTGGGAACCACTGACCCAAGTGGCAGAACCATTTATTCCATGTAGATGCCAGCTTCAGGTTGTCCTCTAACTCAAGATGAAGCCTAGAACCTTCCCGTCCAACAAGTACTGAATGCCAGAAATCAACTTTTCCTACTTCATCCTTCCATCTTAGACCATAGAGATAAAATATGCGAACCTTGGGGTTTTGGCCACGAAGCACTATTATCCTGCATAGTTGTAGGGGGAAATTCACCAGGGCATGTCCATCTGCCTCTTCTTTCTGAGCCCCTAACTCCTCCAAACAGTTTTATCGTATTTAATTTCTTATTTGTTTTCTATTCTGTCCACTCTCATTTGTTGCCAGAAAAAAGGATCTGTGAGTGATTATGATTGTTTTGGCTTCTCCCTCCAGCATCTCTCCTAGCCTGCAAAAACCAGAATGAAGCCTCACTGACTTTCCTGTTCTTTCCTCGGTCTCCTGGAAAGATATTGAGGTGGTAAGGAGTGACTTCTCTTCTTGAGAGATTTTCCAGATCTTTTCCTTTCAGTCTGCTTTCAGGATTTTTATCCACCCACAGTTCTTTCCACTGTACTAATTCATGGGAGAGAGGGTCTTGATGAGAGCTGTATTAATTCGCAGAATCTTCTATATCTCATTTCTCTTGTCTGCAATTTTTCAGAGATTGTGGCATGAATATGAGCCTTTCTTTGCTGCTTAGTTTTTCAGAGTTTATGTTTATTCTTGTTCTTTTCATGAAATTTTGGGAACAGATTTTGTGTGAACAAGCCTCACTCCACCATCTTACCCTTAGAGTTCATTTATATTGTCTTAATTTTTTAAATGTAGCTTCATTTCTAATTATGAAGTGCTGTAATTTTTGGTTCTTTATCTTCACCCTTTCCCTTGGTCCAGGGTAGCCAAAAGCCTACGTTATCTAACCTGTGATTTGGTTTAGGGTATTTACCCCAATACTAGGATGGCCTTGATTGTGAGGATTAGCTGCTAGAAATGCAGTTAACTGTATAGGCAGTTCAATTTGTTCTTCTGTTACTGAACATCGAAATATCTTATTGTCCTATTGTCTAAATGATTCAGTACCAGGACATAAGACACAGAGCAGTGTAGTTCAGAGCTGCCCAGAAGGCAGTTAGGAAAGGCCACCTCCCTCCTTTGAAAGAATTTGAAGACATATTATCTGTTCTGTACAATATTGGGCAGTAATACTGGTTTGGTCATTTGGTTTCAACATTAATGTTTCTTGATATCTGGTGACCAAAAGGCAGTTAATCGGTTATTTAGTCTGCTGTTTCTTTCAACAAATATTGATTAGGTGCCCATTATATGTTAGACACTAGAAATCAAGCAATTGTGTCAAAGAGACACAACCCCTGCTCTTCTGGAGCTTCGATCCGGTAGGGGAGATAGAGCAAATCAGATGAATAAACGAGAAAAACCCATATTTTTATCAGGTAGTGATTAGTGCCAGGGAGAAAATAAAGGCAACTCGAGGGATAGAGTGGAGTCAGATTGGGACTCCCTTAGAGAAAATGGTTAGGTCAGTTTCTGTGAGCAGAACTTGTTTGGGTGGCTGTGGTGGTATGTGAGGAAGGGGTGGGAAAATCCTCATAGAAGATGGTCTAGGAAAAAGGAATCGACAGTTACGTAAGTCTGTGAAAAGCTGCATGCTGTATTTTTCTCCAGGAGATTCTCAGTGCAGATTAGCATAAGAAAAACTCTTGGAAGTCCTACAGGAAAGAAATCAGCTAACTTTGTACAGCTCAGTGTTTTTGAAATTTATTTGACGACTTTCATGGGTAATACATATCCCAGGGAAGGAGGCGTGAATTTTGGGAAACAGTGGACAACATGTGATAGGGCAGCCACGTTAGGTCTCAGATGCAGCCCAGTCCTTTTTTAACTGAAGCCCAATTACTTAGAGCCTGTACTTACAGGAATGTCTGTGCTGGATCTTCCCCTTCTGACTACCTTGCCCCCAACCCACTTTGAGGAAAGAGAGAGAAATTGTAAGAAAACATTTTTATTTTTTAATAAAGATAGGGGATATAAAAACATTCAGAATTGTTTTAATTAAAATAAAACCAACAGCTATGTTGTGGAATTCTCGGGGCTAGAATAATTTAGCCCTGGCTCCTGTCTCTGATACAGATGTCGTCTTGTGCTACCGACCGTTGATATGTTCAGGAGACCCTGAGGCCCAGCAGAGTTGTGAGTACTCAAGGTGTCATTCAGTTAAATATTCACCAGTCTAGACTTATTCCAGATACGAAGAAGAAATCACATTTGAGAAAGATTTTCCACATTGGAGGTTGAATCTAAATTCTGCTTAATCTGTAGTTACCCAGAAATTACAAATGACCCAAGCCCTCACTTTCCATTATCTATTCCACGAAGCTTTCAGAAACAACCACTAAGCGAATGGGTCATGGTGGTGGATACTTTCAGTCATAGTCCTGAGCTTCTCTGCTGAAATGGGCGGAAGCTTTTTCTCTTTTGGCCATGCCGCACAGCTTGAGAAATCTTAGTTCCTGACCAGGGATTGAACCTGGGCGCACAGCAGTCAAAGCTCCGAGCCTTAACCACTGGGCTGCCACGGAATTCCGGGAAACATTTAAAAAAACACACTAAGGGGCTTCCCTGGTGGCGCAGTGGTTGAGAGTCCGCCTGCCAATGCAGGGGACACGGGTTCGTGCCCCGGTCCGGGAAGATCCCACATGCCGCCGAGCGGCTGGGCCTGTGAGCCATGGCCGCTGGGCCTGCGCGTCCGGAGCCTGTGCTCCGCAACGGGAGGAGTCGCAACAGTGAGAGGCCCACGTACCGCAAAAAAAACAAAACAAAAACAAAAACCACACTAGGTAAATATGTAAGCTGTGTTGATGGAGAGAAGAAAGCCTGAAAACATGTGGTGCTGAAACTTCTTCCCAAACTTCAAACTTCTTCCCAAACTCCCATGCATCTACTCAAATATATTTCTATAGACTTGGCTTCTGTTTTCAGGTTTTACTTTATGAAGAAGAGTCAGGTCCTTTTCAAACGTCGAGTCCTTGGAAGATCTATACCTTGGGATGTTAGCCCACTTTCAGAAGCATCAGTTTAATGGTTCTCAAACTGTATTATTCATGACAGTCCCCTGGGGGTGATCAGTAAAACTGCAGTTCCAATGTATTTCCCTGATTAAGAATCTGATTCAGTAGATTGGGGATGTGGCTCAGGAATCTGCTTGTGTGACAACTCCCCAGGTGATTCTGATGCAGTGGTCCAAGGGTCATAATAAGGTAAACATTAGTTTGGTTCAGAGCTCTCCCATCCACAGCCCAGAGGCCTACGCTCCTTACTTGCATCTGACTTTAGGTCTCAGCTCTGGAGCACCGCTGTTGAGAATCATCTGGTTCACCAGCACTGGCACTGATGCTACAAATTGCCATGCCAGTTTCTTCCATGGTGAGCTTGTTTCTTCCATGGGACTGTACAATAGGAAAGCTATGTCAAAGTTTCTTTTTTAAAAAAATTATTTTATTGAAGTATAATTGATTTACAATGTTCTGTTAATTTCTACTGTACGGCAAAGTTATTCAATTATATATATATATATATATATATACATTCTTTTTCATATTCTTTTCCATTATGGTTTATCACAAGATATTGAATATGGTTCCCTGGGCTATACAGTAGGACCTCGTTGTTTATCCATCCTATATATTGATAGTTTGCATCTGCTAATCCCAAACTCCCAGTGCATCCCTCCTCCACCAAGCCTCCCCCTTGGCAACCACAAGTCTGTTCTCTGTGTCAAAGCTTCTCAATGGATCTTTAATTTTTGGAGCCAAGAGGTCCTCCTCCCTGTTCTCCCATATAATGAATCTTCAAAATGAGACAAAGTCACTTCAACACTTTTTCTTGAGAGCCTACTAGATTAAAGGCCACAGGATGCTGTTTTATGCTTTCAAAGCAGAGTTATTAATGAAGCCTTTAAGACCTTTATAACCTGAAAAATTTATCAAAAGGAGTCTCTGTCAGGGGTTCAGAATCCAATTTCAGAATAAAAATGGAAATGTTTCCCGTCCCCCCAAAAAAACCCCAAAAACCTCCAACACCATGCTTGGTAATTCCTATGATATTGCAAAAATCAAATTGAGGGACTTCCCTCGTGACACAGGGGTTAAGAATCCGCCTGTCAATGCAGGGGACACGGGTTCGAGCTCTGGTCCAGGCAGATCCCACATGCCGCGGAGCAGCTAAGCCCTTGTGCCACAACTACTAAGCCTGCGCTCTAGAACCCGTGAGCCAAAACTACTGAGCCTGCGTGCCTAAAGCCCCTGCTCTGCGACAAGAGAAGCCACGGCAAGGAGAAACCTGCGCACCGCAAAGAGAAGACCGTGCACCGCAACGAAGAGTAGCCCCCGCTCGCTGCAACTAGAGAAAGCCTGCGCCCAGCAACAAAAACCGAATGCAGCCCAAAAGAAAGAAAAAAAATCAAATTGAATGCGCCTGTACATAAAACATCATTTAATATTCTGGGCAATTTATTTTTAAAGAGAAACTGTCAATCTTTTGACAAGCTTCAAACTTACTCTCACAAATGTCAAAGTCAAGCATCAGGTTTATCTCATCAATCTTTGTGGCTTTACAGCTAGGGAAGGAACTAGCTGACATTATCTTAGGGTCATGAAAATATTAGTTCAGTGAATCAGCAGACATGAAAATCTGTCTCTTGTTTTGGTATTTTATTTTAGCACCTGAACATAGGCTATGATATCCAAATATGTTACAGTCTGTTGAAATTTTAATAGTGTAGGAAGTCCAGAGTTTTGGGGGGGGGACATGAGTATTATTTCTATAGTCTAAGAAAACCCAAATATCAGAAAAGGACTCTTCTTAACCAGACATCAGTGATAACTCATAAGTTGGACAGTGGCCTGGCTGCACCTTGGTCCACTTTGTCTGTAATCTCTATTCTTCCCAGCAACCACTAGTAATTGGACAAAGGAGAACGCTAGCCATTCCACTTAGAGTTTTCATGTAGATTTTCTCCTATTAGGCAGTCGCTGGGAACTGCTTGCCCTGTGTAATCAGAGTGTTTTCCTAAAAGAATTCGGGTAATTGACCATAGGTGTAAAATTTGGATTATGATCTTTATTTTCCTTGTTTAAGATGGAACACAGAATTTACTGCATACTGAGTCCAAATTTATGGCGGTAATTCTATCCCTTTTGTTCATTAGTGTGTGTGTGTGTGTGTGTGTGTATGTGTCTATATACAGGTATTGTTCTCAGTCACTAAATTGTTCTTAATTTGACTATTTCATCTTCCACAGTTAAATTGAAGTACTGGACGAATAGATTACTCATGCTCATATAGCAAGCTCCCTGGTTTTACTGATTAGTTTGGAATTCTTTTGGAGAAAATATTCAGCATCTTAGGAATCACATTTGAGGCTCTGATTGTATCTTCTCTTCCATCAAGTATGTTTGCAATATATTTTGCAGTAAAAAGTAAAAACGGCATGTACTAAGTGCCTTGTCCTCTGTTATGTATTGTCACATACATTATCTCACTTTTAGTTATCAGTGACTCCATTTATGCTCCATTTTATGGTGGATGTTCAATATACACTTAGTCATTCATTCTTTCAATAAGTAATGTACTCATATTGAGAACCAGCTATACATACAGGCTACCGTACCATGCCCTAGGATGGGGATTGTGTTGGTGAAACTAAAGATGTATAAAATGAATGAAAGGCTCAAGCACAAGGTTACAAGGTAACTTATCAAGAAGTGTGGGTCATTTAAATGTACCAGGTATGAGTGTTGGGGAGTGTTGGTGTTCAAGAGGACTCTTACGTAAGCCTTGATTTAAAGGAAATACATGATTATACATTTCCTGTCTGTATTACCTTCTCACTTATCTTCACTCGTATCATCTACCCCCAGTGCTTTATAAACTTGGATTTCCTTATAGTGGATTTTTAAAAAGACGGAATAAGTGGGCCATGCAAAGCCCAGATAGGGACATAGGACTCAGTGTTTGGACCATTTTTATGGCAGGAAAGGGTGGTCCTAGCATTTTGTTTTAGTGCCGAATGGATGTTTTCCCCATCACAAAAACTGGAGTTTGTGATTAGAAGTTAGTAGTCTGCAAACTGAAACCCAACTGGGTTGCCGAGAGGCAGGCAGCTGCAGAGGCAAGCTCAGGCAATTATGGCTTTGCAGGAAGAATAAAAGCCTTCCCTAGCTGTTCAGGATCTTATAATCAAATCTGTGTCTGTCAATTGCTAGAGTCAGATCATGGAGTTTGCCTACGATTACATAATCTGAAACTCAGGACGTGCAAAACCCATTAAAAGGAATACTTGGGAAAATGAGCCTGGTACTGTACAGACCTTGAAATTGCTTTTCATAAGTTATCTCCAAATAATCAAATGTAGGGAGGAGCGGAGCCAAGAAGGAAGTGGCAGGTATTTCGCTAAAGAAGAAAATAGGCATTTCCACCTCATTGTTTCTTCCCTGAAATGGTGCTGATAATAATAATATTAAAAAAAAATCTAGCCGGGAGATCTCCCCGCTACCACTTGCAAATGAGAAATGAGTAGGTGATTTTTCCTGAAGCCTCCACCTTTGTCCAAACTTCCAAATGCAACCCTTCCTCTCTTTTTTCTTCCCCGTTCCTCAAACAGGTTTCATTCAACTGGCTCTTTTTTGGGGGGTTGTTGTTGATTTTCTTCCCTTCTTTGGGTTTTGCTACCTGTGCAACACAGACTTGAGATAGGCCTGTGGATAAGATGGGATGTAGACCGTTTCTTATCTAATCGGAAGATGAACACATTTATGCTAAGAAGTGTGCAGACAAGACAGCCAAGCACTCTATCGTATCACTTATATCATTGGCTCTCCTGCACCAAGGAGATCGTTATCTTCAATGTATAGAGCACACTGTCCAAACAAAACTTTTATGGTAGCCATATTGGCAAAACACTGCTGACATAAATTTTATGTGGGGCTAAAAATATGCTTGGAGGGGGTGTAAATTTTATATGGATATATAGATTTCAGAATTCCAACTTGACAAATTGATGGGATGGCCAGGGAGAGCTGAATTTTCTTTTTTAAAAGGTGATAAAAATAACCCAAGGGCTGTAGACTGAGTTAAAAATAAATGCGCAACATAATGTGTTTGATTTAATTTATGATGTCTTTCCTGTGGCTGTTCTTAACAGACTGGAAGGAAGTGCGGCTATGATGCCACTAGGCCTCGCTTTCAGCCAGTGACATGGTGTTGATTCTTTACCATGGAAGGCTCTTCCCCGACCAGTGTGTGTATAAGAGGTGCTGCCCAGACCCTCCTTCCAGTAAGGACTCGCTGCTCAGCCACTGGGGTGAAGTTAGCATACAGTCTCCAGCTGTTGGCTCCTTCAAGGTTTGCTTCAGCTGCAGATGGTCACGTCACCTCAAGTCACACCCCTTCCAGGGGCATCCCAAAGCCAACGACAGATGTGGGAATAAAAAGGCCTGTCATCTTGGCCCACTTAGAACAACTCAGAAGGGCCGTTCTAGCTTCAGCGCTCCCTGTGGAGCTGGCCCAGTCTGTCCTTGAACTTGCCTTACAGCTCCGTTTTCCCCTTTGTTCCTTTCTGCTTCCTTTCTTTCCTTTCTACAAGTGTTGCTACCACAAGCACGTCTTTAGAAACATCCTGGACACTAAACTCTTTCTCGATGTCGGCTTCCCTGGGAACGCAACCTGGAACCGGTGCCACATTAGGACTTTTGTGGACCCTCCACACTTTGGCCTCCATGGGTCTCTTCTTCCATTAAAAATATTCAGCGTTTTACCCTCTGACTGTATTTGTATAAAGATGAATATGTTAATACTATATTAAAACTTATACCTAAAAGTTAAAACTTAAAACCTCTACCTAAAAGTTCACGTTTTCTTCTGAATTTAAAAGAAAGCAAAACATTTTGTGGGCCTTCTGTGACAAATGGAGGAGGTGGCCCTGCCGTGACAGGAGCGCTTGTGTGTCGAGCACGATACACGTGGCGAAGCCTGGGAAGATGGCTTCTGTTGCTCTCTCTTCTAACCTTAGATCGTCAGGTTCCAGAGCTGTCTCCCACTTGCCAGGGAAACGAGCTGACAGCTAGCCCTCCTTTTGGAAAGGACCACTTGTATTGCAGTAAGATGGGAATGATGAATATAGCCGAGGTTTAATTATTTTCACTCTATTAAGAGGGTGGCGCTGGAGGCTTGCTTTGTATGACAGAACAGTTGTTGTTTCTGATCGTGTCATTTCCTCTCCACTCCCCACCTTCTTTCCACGTCCACATTTGCTATTGTTAAAGCTTCTTAAGGGCATGTAAATTGGACATCCAGCCTGGAAGAGGCCCAGATGGCCCTTATCCATAAGCTAGCTGTGGGTGGGTGGGGCAGGGAGGCATAGAAAGACAAGTAAGGGAGTGAGGGCTACTTAAAGTGACCTAGTTGTCCCCTTCCTCTTAACTCCTTTTTTTTTTTAACATCTTTATTGGAGTGGAATTGCTTTAAAATGGTGTGTTAGTTTCTGCTTTATAACAAAGTGAATCAGCTACACCTATACTTATATCCCCATATTTCTTTCCTCTTCCGTCTCCCTCCCTCTCACCCTCCCTATCCCACCCCTCTAGGTGGTCACAAAGCACGGAACTGATCTCCCTGTGCTATGCGGCTGCTTCCCACTAGCTACCTGTTTTACATTTGGTAGTGTATATATGTCCGTGCCACTGTCTCGCTTTGTCACAGCTTACCCTTCCCCCTCCCCGTATCCTCAAGTCCATGCTCTAGTAGGTCTGTGTCTTTATTCCCGTCTTACCCCTAGGTTCTTCATGACATTTTTCCCCTTAAATTCCATATATATGTGTTAGCATAGGGTATTTGTCTTTCTCTTTCTGACTGACTTCACTCTGTACGACAGACTCTAGGTCCATCCACCTCATTACAAATAGCTCAATTTCGTTTCTTTTTATGGTTGAGTAATATTCCATTGTATATGTCTGTCACATCTTCTTTATCCATTCATCTGATGATGGACACTTAGGTTGTTTCCATCTCCGGGCTATTGTAAATAGAGCTGCAACGAACATTTTGGTACATGACTCTTTTTGAATTATGGTTTTCTCCGGTTATATGCCCACTAGTGGGATTGCTGGGTCGTATGGTAGTTCTATTTTTAGTTTTTTAAGGAACCTCCATACTGTTCTCCATAGTGGCTGTATCAATTTTTTACAGATCTTTTCCTGTAATTGATATCTAGTCTCATGGCGTTGTGGTCGGAAAAGATAGTTGATACAATTCCAATTTTCTTAAATTTACCAAGGCTTGATTTGTGACCCAAGATATGATCTATCCTGGAAAATGTTCCATTAGCACTTGAGAAAAATGTGTATTCTGTTGTTTTTTGGATGGAATGTCCTATAAATATCAATTAAGTTCATCTTGTTTAATGTATTATTTAAAGCTTGTGTTTCCGTATTTATTTTCATTTTGGATGATCTGTCCATTGGTGAAAGTGGGGTGTTAAAGTCCCCTACTATGAATGTGTTACTGTTGATTTCCCCTTTTATGGCTGTTAGTATTTCCCTTATGTATTGAGGTGCTCCTATGTTGCATACATAAATATTTACAATTGTTTCATCTTCTTCTTGGATTGATCCCTTGATCATTATGTAGTGTTCTTCTTTGTCTCTTCTAATAGTCTTTAAAGTCTATTTTGTCTTATATGAGAATTGCTACTCCAGCTTTATTTTAGTTTCCATTTGCATGGAATATCTTTTTCCATCCCCTTATTTTCAGTCTGTATGTGTCTCTAGGTATCAAGTGGGTCTCTTGTAGACAGCATATATATGGGTCTTGTTTTTGTATCCATTCAGCCAGTCTGTGTCTTTTGGTGGGAGCATTTAATCCATTTACATTTAAGGTAATTATCGATATGTATGTTCCTATTCCCATTTTCTTAATTGTTGTTTGTTATTGTAGGTCTTTTCCTTCTCTTGTGTTTCTTGCCTAGAGAAGTTCCTTTAGCATTTGTTGGAAAGCTGGTTTGGTGGTGCTGAACTCTCTCAGCTTTTGCTTGCCTGTAAAGCTTTTAATTTCTCCATCACATCTGAATGAGATCCTTGCTGGGTAGTGTAATCTTGGTTGTCGGTTTTTCTCCTTCATCACTTTAAATATGTCCTGCCAGTCCCTTCTGGCTTGCAGAGTTTCTGCTAAAAGATCAGCTGTTAACCTTATGGGGATTCCCTTGTGTGTTATTTATTGTTTTTCCCTTGCTGCATTTAATATATTTTCTGTGTATTTAATTTTTTTTTTTAAACATCTTTATTGGAGCATAATTGCTTTACAATGGTATGTTAGTTTCAGCTTCACAACAAAATGAATCAGTTATATATATACATATGTTCCCATATCTCTTCCCGCTTGCGTCACCCTCCCTACCACCCTCCCTATCCCACCCCTCCAGGTGGTCACACAGCACCGAGCTGATCTCCCTGTGCTATGCGGCTGCTTCCCACTAGCTATCTACCTTATGTTTGGTAGTGTATACATGTCCATGCCTCTTTATTGCTTTGTCACCTGTGTATTTAATTTTTGACAGTTTGATTAATATGTGTACTGGCGTGTTTCTCCTTGGATTTACCCTGTATGGGACTCTCTGTGCTTCCTGGACTTGATTAACTATTTCCTTTCCCATACTAGGGAAGTTTTCAACTATAACCTCTTCAAGTATTTTCTCAGTCCCTTTCTTTTTCTCTTCTTCTTCTGGAACCCCTATAATTCGAATGTTGGTGTGTTTAATGTTGTCCCAGAGGTCTCTGAGACTGTCCTCAATTCTTTTCATTCTTTTTTCTTTATTCTGCTCTGCAGTAGTTATTTCCACTATTTTATCTTCCAGGTCACTTATCCATTCTTCTGCCTCAGTTATTCTGCTATTGATCCCATCTAGAGTATTTTTCATTTCATTTATTGTGTTGTTCATCATTGTTTGTTTCATCTTTAGTTCTTCTAGGTCATTGTTAAATGTTTCTTGCATTTTCTCTATTCTATTTCCAAGATTTTGCATCATCTTTACTCTCATTATTCTGAATTCTTTTTCAGGTAGACTGCCTATTTCCTCTTCATTTGTTAGGTCTGGTGGATTTTTATCTTGCTCCTTCATCTACTGTGTGTTTTTCTGTCTTCTCATTTTGCTTATCTTACTGTGTTTGGGGATCTCCTTTTTGCAGGCTGCAGGTTTGTAGTTCCCGTTGTTTTTGGTGTCTGTCCCCAGTGGCTAAAGTCGGTTCAGTGAGTTGTGTAGGCTTCCTGGTGGAAGGGACTAGTGCCTGTGTTCTGGTGAATGAGGTTGGATCTTGTCTTTCTGGTGGGCAGGACCGTGTCCAGTGGTGTGTTTTGGGGTGTCTGTGACCTTATTATGATTTCAGGCAGCCTTTCTGCTAGAGGTTGGGGTTGTCTTCCTGACTTGCTAGTTGTTTGGCATAGGGGTCCAGCACTGTAGCTTGCTGGTCATTGAGTGGAGCTGGGTCTTGTCATTGAGATTGAGATCTCTGGGAGATTTTCATCATTTTATATTACATGGAGCTGGGAAGTCTCTCATGGACCAGTGTCCTTAACTTGGCTCTCCCACCTGAGAGGCACAGGCCTGACACCTGACCGGAGCACCAAGACCCTCTCTTCTACATGGCTCAGAATAAAAGGGAGAAAGAAAGAAAGAAAGAAAAAAAAAATAAAATAAAGTTATTAAAATAAAAAATAATTATTTAAAATAAAAAATTAAAAAGTAATAAATAGAAGAAAGATCAACCAAACCAAAAAACAAATCCACCAGTGACAACAAGCACTAAAAACTGTACTAAGAAAACACACACACACACACACAAAAACGGACAGTGAGAACCCTAGGACAAATGGTAAAAGCAAAGCTATACAGACAAAATCACACAGAGAAGCATACACAAACACACTCACAAAAAGAGAAAAAGGAAAAAAAATATATGTATCATTGCTCCCAAAGTCCACTGCCTCAATTTGGGATGATTCATTGTCTATTCAGGTATTCCACAGATGCAGGGTGCATCAAGTTCATTGTGGAGATTTAATCCGCTGCTCCTGTGGCTGCTGGGAGCGATTTCCCTTTCTCTCCTTTGTTCGCACAGCTCCTGGGGCTCAACTTTGGATTTGGACCCACCTGTGTGTAGGTCGCCTGAGGGCGTCTCTTTCCGCTCAGACAGGATGGGGTTAAAGGAGCAGCTGATTCAGGGGCTCTGGCTCACTCAGGCCTGGGGAGTTATGTGTATGGAGTGCGGGGCGAGCCTGTGGCGGCAGAGGCCGGCGTGACGTTGCAGCAGCCTGAGGCGTGCTGTACGTTCTCCCGGGGAAGTTGTCCCTGGATCTCGGGACCCTGACAGTGGCGGACTGCACAGGCTCCTGGGAGGCGAGGTGTGGATGGTGACCTGTGCTCACACACAGGCTTCTTGGGGGCGGCAGCAGCAGCCTTAGCGTCTCATGCCCGTCTCTGGGGTGCGCACTGATACTTGCGGCTCGCGCCCATCTCTGGTGCTCATTTAGGCGGTGCTCTGAATCCCGTCTCCTTGTGCACCCTGAAGCAACGGTCTTTTGCCTCTTAGTCAGGTGCAGACTTTTTCCCGGACTACCTCCCGGTTAGCTGTGGTGCACTAGCCCCTTCATGCTGTGTTCAGTCCGCCAACCCCAGTCCTCTCCCAGTGCTCCAATGGAAGCCCGAGCCTCAGCTCGCAGCCCCGCCCGCCCCGGTGGGTGAGCAGACAAGCCTCTCGGGCTGGTGAGTGCCGGTCAGCACCGATCCTCTGTGCGGGAACTTCTCCGCTTTGCCCTCCGCTCCCCTGTTGCTGTGCTCTCCTCCGCGGCTCCGAAGCTTCCCCACTACGCCACCCGCAGTCGCCGCCCACGTAGGGTCTTCCTAGTGTGTGGAAACCTTTCCTCCTTCACAGCTCCCTCCCACTGGTGCAGGTCCCGTCCCTATCCTTTTGTCTTTGTCTTTTCTTTTTTCTTTTGCCCTACCCACGTATGTGGGGAGTTTCTTGCCTTTTGGGAGGTCTGAGGTCTTCTGCCAGCGCTCAGTAGGTGTTCTGTAGGAGTTGTTCCACGTGTAGATGTATTTCTGATGTATTTGTGGGGAGGAAGGTGATCTGCACGTCTTAGTCTTCCGCCATCTTGAAGGTCTTCCCCTCCTAACTCCTTAAAGCCTTTATTTCACACTGAGCAGCTATCTTTTTAAATAAATTTGTTTATTTATTTATCTTTGTCTGTGTTGGGTCTTCGTGGCTGCATATGGGCTTTCTCTAGTTGCGGCGAGTGGGGGGGCCACTCTTTGCTGCGGTGTGTGGGCTTCTCATTCCAGTGGCTTCTTTTTGCAGAGCACGGGCTCTAGGCACGTGGGCTTCAGCGGTTGTGGCACATGGGTTCCAGAGTGTGGGCTCACTTGCTCCACAGCATGTGGGATCCTCCTGTACCAGGGCTCGAACCTGTCTCCCCTGCACTGGCAGGCGGACCCGTAAGCGCTGCGCCACTTTGGAAGCCCTGATCAGCTATCTTTTGTTTGGATTTGCTTGGTCCCAGGAAGGTTCTTTTTGTTGATTTTTAACGATTTAGCAAACAGATATTTTTGAGTGCTTGCTATGCACCAAAGATTGCTTTGGGCAGTTTTATTTACATGATCTCGGTATCGCCGGGTGTCTTAGCTCAGCCTGATCTTGGATTCATAATCTGGTTGTATGTTGCATCAGTGGCCCACATGGTATCAGACTGCATTAACTGAAGTGCATAGCAGAGGGGAGATCTAACAGAAGTCAGCTTCTGTGCTTAGGTGACTAAGTCAGAGATTAATGGTGAGGCCATTATACCCAGAAAGGCAATAGAGCATGTGGCCGAGAGCATGGACTCTGGCCTCAGGCTTCCTGGATTCAAATGCTGGCTCCGCCACTTACTTGCAGAATCACCTTGGGCAAATTGCGTAACCTTTCTGTGCCTCTGTTGCCTTACATGTACAATGGGGATAAGAAGTACTAGCATCACTGAGTTATAGAAAGGATTAAAAGGGCCAATATGTGTAAAGCACTTAAAATAGTTCCTGATACATATATAGTATCTCAAAACATGTTAACTAATACTGGTATGGTGTCTATTACCCTTACCCCATGGACTAGCTTTCTTTGTCCCTGTGGACCTAAAGACTACAGACTGAAGTGGAAAGAATTGCTTTTAGAAGGGTGTTTGTGAGACTGCGTAGCCGTAGCACTGTTTTGGACTCAGGTGACAAAATACAACACACAGCTGGGAAGAGGGTCTTGGTGCCGGCAGCTGCCGTTTGGTATCGTAGGGGTTTTGCAGCTTTGCGAACACTAAGAAAGAGTCCCCTGCGCGGGCAAGCTGTACTCTTATTTGGAACATGCCCCCATGAGACCAGGAGATGGAGGTGGAAGTGACTGCTCACTTGTGACAACAAATTATCAGGACTGAATCAAGTTGCTGTGGCTTGCCAGGCTCTCTCTGCCACTGCCTGCTCTATTTGCATGACCTGATGTGATTAGGCCCAGAATCTTGGGTGGGCTTAGGAAGGGCAGCAGTCATCATCTGCTCAGAGGCTGCGTGCACGTAGGTCACACCCTTGGCTGCGTGGGCCCTTTGCTCATTGGGTGCCAAACCTAGGGTGGCCAATACCGTGGCTCCTCTCTAGTTAGTCTTTATCCAGAGACAGATGTTTTCTGGGAGGCCTGTATTATAGAGGCCTTGTCGTAAACAGTCATTAGGCGGACAATGGGAGATGCAGAGAACTCAGAAGGAGGAAAATGGAGGGGTCAGTGAGTGTTAATTTCAAACAAGCATCTTTGCCAAAATGAAATAATTACTGTATCTAGATAAAGCAGACTATGTTGGAACAAGCAAATGTTCTTGGCAGGAAGTCGATCACATGCTGCACAATTCAATTTATGGGCAGCTACAGACAGCTTTAAAATATTTTTCTGGCTTAATGTGATGTTGAATTATTGAACCCCCTTTTGTTAAACATTTATTAACAATCCAAAAATACCAGTAAGTGGATCAACAGTTTATTTGTCTTATTCTAAAATAATCCTTCTCTGTCAACTTCATCTTTCAGAATCATCATTCCTGAATTTCTCAGAATATTTGGGGAGCTAGGCTTCTTTCCTATCATCCACTACTAGGGATCTAACTTGCCCATTTCCAATAGAGCTGCCATCTCAACGGTGACCTTGAAAGAGATTACAAGCAACAATTACCATGTTTCGGTCTTTCTTATTCTGAAAGCAAACAAAATTTCTTCCTTGATTCCCACAGTCCCATTCCTTCTTATTTTTTCTTCACATCCTTTTATAAGTAGATCACATTGTCTCTGCTTTCGCACCTCTATTCCCTCTTCATTCCACTGTAAACTGGCTTCTGCTGCCATTATCCACAAAAACTACTCTTGCCAAGGTCAACACTCTCACTGGGCAATCCCATCCACTCATCACCTATTTGCTGATGATTCCCAGATGATGTTTTTAGCCCCAACGTCTCCCTGAAATGTCAGGATTATATATTCAATGGCCTGCCACCAACTCCAGCTGGGTGTCTCATAGGCAATTCAAACTCTTTATGTCCAAAATGGAATTCATCATTTCCCACCTCAAACGCATTCCTTCCTTTGATGTCTCTATTTTGTCACCCAGTTGAAGTCATATCTCATTCCTTTATTTCACCATACCTCTAATAAATCACTATGTCCAGTTGACTTTCTCTCTTAAATATTCCTTGCATTTGTCCTTGCTTCTCGTTTAACTTCTGGACTATGATAATAGTTTTCCAAATGACCTCTGATCTTCTCCCGTCCAGTGCATTTTCCACACTGCCACCAGCAAGATCTTTCTATAAGAAAATCTGACCTTGTCACTTCTGTGGTTAAAACTCTGCAAAGCCTCCTCATTACCTACTGGATAAAGCTCAACCTACCTAATATGGCATTTAAGGCCCTCCAGGATCTTATCCTGCCTACTTTTCTAGGCTTACCTTGGAAATGTTCTTCATTCCTTCCCTATACTCTGCCATTTTTTGCTTTTATACTTTGTATATACTATTCATTTTGTCTAAAATCCCTTTCTCTCCCTATACCTTCCTGGCCTGTATAATTGGACATATCTTTAAGCTCACCTTGTATTTGTCTTCTTTAGGAAATAGTCCCAGCCTGCCCTTCCCACTCCCAGGGTAGGTTGATACGTCCTTTTTGTGGTCCCATAATAATTTGTGCACACATCTCTCATTTGATTGTAGTTCCTTGTTTTTATCTCTGCTCTTCCATTAGACTGTGTGCTCCTTAAGGTTAGGGGCCATGTTTGTCTTGCTCACAGCTCTATCCCCAGCATCCAACACCATCTCTAGCATCTAAAAAAGGATGCAGGAGGGCTTTCCTGGTGGTGCAGTGGTTGAGAGTCCGCCTGCCGATCCAGGGGACATGGGTTCGTGTCCTGGTCCGGGAAGATCCCACATGCTGCAGAGCGGCTGGGCCCGTGAGACATGGCCACTGAGCCTGCGCGTCCGGAGCCTGTGCTCCGCAACGGGAGAGGCCACAACAGTGAGAGGCCTGCGTACCGCAAAAAAAAAAAAAAAAAAAAAAAAAGAATAGCCCCTGCTCACCGCAACTAGAGAAAGTCTGCACACAGCAGCAAAGACCCAATGCAGCCAAAAATAAATAAATTAAAAAAAAAAAAAAAAGAATTACTCTTCTGCTAAGCCTCCCCACAATAGGGGAGAAGTATTTTCTCCCAAATTGGGATACTGGTAGGAAAGGAGATAGATTCTGGAAAGCTTCTTTCCTGAACACACTCTAATTAGGCTTTTATACTCACCTTTTCCCTGAAATGATTTACCGTGGTCACCAATAATCAATAAACTTCCAAACCCAGTGGTTAATTCTCAGTCTTCATCTTATTTGTCTTTTTAGCAGTATTTGTCACAGTTAATCATTCCTTCCTCCATGGGGCATTTTATTCACCTGACTTCCAAGATACAAGTCTATGCTATTTTCTCTTTAGTCACGCATTAGCAATCTTCCTTACTGGTTCTTCTTTATCTCTGTGACTTCTAATTGCTGGAGTGTCCTAGGCCTTATTCCTTTGACCTCTTCTCCATCTCTTCTCACTCTGTGATGATCTCATCCAACCCCATGGTTTTAACTGCCATCTATATGCTGACTACCCAGACATTTTTATCTTTAGCTCAGACTCTTCCCTGAAACTCAGAATCAAATAGCTAACTACTTAATATTATTTTTCACTTGGATTTCTAAAAAGGATCTCAAATTTAAAATATTCCAAATCCAGCTCCTGCTCCAAACTTTTTCCTCTTTCACATTCTAGTAACTGAAGATTCCATTAGAAACCTTGTCCTTATATTTGAACTATATCCCAGATCTGACCACTTCTTACCACCTCTACTGCTACTATTTTCATGCAAAGCACAGTCTATTCTCACCTGAATTATTGCAAGAGCCTATTAACTGCTCTCTCTGTTTCCACCCTTCTGCGTGATCTATTCTCCTTAAAGCAGCCAATGTGATCTTGTTAGAACATAAAGCAAGTCATAAAACTCTTACAGTCAAAATCTTTCAGTGGCTGAGCTCTTTGATCCAGGATTCTCATGCAACACTGACCGGGAAGTCTTTAACCGAGTTATTGTATAGAATACTTGCTGTTTACCAAATCTATTGCTTAGCAAATGGACAACAGTTCTTGACAAATGGACTAGGCTCCAGGAAGGCTGATCTCTTTGTGACATTGATCAGAGAAGGGAAAGAATATACAAAGCAATCAAAAATAGACTTCCTCTGATATGACTTGGGGAAGTGAAATGTATTATGTGTCACAGGTCAAGAAGTTGAAGAAAAAGGGACCTCGGAGGAAGGGGAGGTATGGAAATGGTATAAACAGGATCATTACCAACTAATTAGATGATTCGGAGAATGCAGACTTTGTGTCTTTGTATACCCTGGGCTCATTTCAATCTTGAAATAGAACATGTTGCTATGGAAAGAGTCACAGAGGTCATGGACATCCAGATGAATAACTAGAAGAAACCTGGCTGAAAATTTGCTAAATTTAGTACACTGACAAAAGCCAGTTGGGGCTTTTATATTCTGAGTTTGCATGTGTAGAAGAAAGTAACAGGGTTAGAGATTAGTTACGCAGGTCATCAGAGTCGCCTTGATTATTGGCTGATGCTGAAAGGAAGATGAAAGAAATGTAATTTCCAATGGAAGTGTTTAATGAACTGCCTAATTTGAGAATTGAGTTTGGATTTAGAAGATGTGCCCACTATTGGGTGGCAAGCACATAGGCAGAAACGGAGATCAGGGTCTGTGTGTCCAGTATCCTGGGGGAGAAAAGAACATGTTGGAGCATGAGTGAGTGAACAGACAGGAAATATAGCAGCTGTTATTGGAACAAATGATTTCAGCAGGTTAGCAAGTTAAGTATCTGGCTGAAAAAGAAAAAAATTGAATGGATCATTTGTGACACAATCCTGAGATTTTAATCAGGGTATTACCTAACTGATGTCCTCACATTAGTAGAAGAGAAAGCTAGGAATTGCTTTTTTCTTCTTTTTGATTTATAGTGCAACCTGAATTGATTTCTGAGTAAACTCCCCAAAGAGGCAAGCCTGAGAAGATTAATATTGAGGTCATTTACTGACATCAGAAAAAATATTGCTAATTGTTTCCTTGTATCAGTGGGAGAGAAAAACCTAGTGGATGATTAGCTTTCAATAAAGGGGAGGCCACTGAATTTAAAGTGACAGTTTCATTCTTTGTCTTGCCATGAAGCACAGACCGAGTAGAAGGAGAGGGCTGCAGATGTCTGTAGTGAATAAAGTGGAAAACGGAATAATTTAATATTGATAATGGTACTGACTAGTATGACTCAATCCAATACATATTTATTGGGCATCTAGTGTATGATAGGCGTCATGTTTAGAGGCACCAGGGGACAGAGAAATGTCACAGCTCTTGCCTCAAGCAGCTTGCAGTTTTACTAATGGTAGGGATCATAGGCAAAATCGTTGTATCGGGAGAGTTTATGTGTGACCCTGGGAGGGCAGGTTGTTGCTGCTGTGTGAGCTAAAGGCAGGGTAGAACTGGTAGAGAAAAAGGTTCCTCCCCACTGATTTCAGTTTGGCGCCTGTTGGGGCTGCCAGGGAAGATGATGATGAGGAAGCATTTCACAGAGGTGTGCAGATTGACGGGGCAGCAGTGATGGCCCAGAGGTCCTGTGGGAATGTGCAGGATGGTTGCTGTTTGTCACTTGCCCAGGACCATCGCGACTCTTCCTGACCCCGGATTTGAGACAGAGGGAGAGATCTGGAGGGGCTGGGGTTTCAGTAGGTCTTGGGATTGTTGCATTTGTAATTAGGCCACCCTTTTGCTCGTCATTACGCCCATGGACTGCCTGACTGATTGCTGGTTTGTCTCCCAAGGGGACTTTGTGAGGCCTCTTGGCTTTCACTTTTTTTTTTTAAACACTATTGTATCCCTGTGCTGGTGTTTCTATAAACACTTGGTATGTAAGGTTTACCCTTTATAACAGGAATGCAAAACTAGGAACACTTCAGAAACACCAGCCTCTGCAAATTACTGCATGGTCATTAAAAATCATTGTTATCTGGCGACTTACCTGGTGGTGCAGTGGTTAAGAATCTGCCTGCCAAGGCAGGGGACATGGGTTTGAGCCCTGGTCCGGGAAGATCCCACATGCCGTGGAGCAACTAAGCCCTTGCACCACAACTACTGAGCCTGCACTCTGGAGCCCGTGAGCCACAACTACTGAGCCTGCGTGCCACAACTACTGAAGCCCGGGCGCTAGAGCCTGTGCTCCGCAACAAGAGAAGCCACCGCAATGAGAAGCCCACACACTGCCACACGACGAAGAGTAGCCCCCGCTCACCACAACTAGAGACGGCTCATGCGCAGCAATGAAGCCCCAACGTAGCCAAAAAATTAATTAATTAATTTTAAAAAATCATTGTTATCTGTGCCTTAAAGGAGAATTCCTAATAGGTGGCTGTGCCTGCCTCATGGGTGCTTTCATATGTGTTGTGCTATAGCCATTGTCTGTAGGACTGGCCAAGTCAGCTTTTTGCTAGGGGGTAGGCAGAAGATGAAAAGGCTAGGGAAATAAGTTGAAGAATAACTGAAGGAAGAAAGGATAGGATAGGACAGGCTGGCCCAGAAGGAATAAGAAAAAGAAAAGATATCCAAAAAAGGAGTGAGTGGCAAGGGAGAAGGGAGAGTAGGGTGGCAGAGTGGATGGAAAAGTAATCGTTTTAAGTAGATAGCAGAGTCTTGGGTCAAGAAAATAGAGGGAGGAGAGAGGGGAAAAAGCAGGAGTTACTATGGGAATCGAGAAGATAGAGGATGCTTGATTACCTTGGAGTCCACAGGCTGAGGCCCTGAGGCTGATGTGAAATTGCTAGGTTTCCTTTGGGACCAAGGACAGGATTGGAGGGCTCACACACACAAACCCTTGAACAGCTCCAGTGACATTCTGATTCAGCTTACCCATAATATGATTCTTGGATGACAGCTTTTATTCATTCGGGACATCAGGCAAGTCCTCAAAAACCCTAATATAATGGACAGTGTTCTTTGACTGCAGCCAGAAATATGTGTCTGGTCTCCCAGGCAGAAGTCGCCCCGTACCACGCGGCAGTTCACAGGAGTTGAGAGAGAAGATTGTAAATTGCACTTTTGAACCTGGCCTCGCAGTGCCCATCCAGGCAGCTGGGCCTGGCTAAAGCGAACACGAGTTCTGCGCAGGCAAATAATGATAAAAAATGTCATGTGCAGGTCTCTCTGTCAATAACAAAGCTCATCTTTTTGTGTCAGCAGGACACTGCAGGCAGCCCACATTTCAAATTCAGTTAATCTCAAAATAATTCAAAAATCAAAGAGCTTATTCAACCATCAAGATATACCAGATTGACTCACTGTGTATTCATAGAAGAGATTCTGTTTGGGGGGGGGGAGGGAAAGGGAAGAATCCAATATCAAAATCAGTCAAAGCAGCAGTAGTTTTTGTTCAGTTTAAATTGTTTTCATACCACACAACTGCGCTCTGAATACTAAGAAATACTGCCAAAGGATAGTTGACGATGGCATCATTTGCATTCTCAACTAGGAGTAAAATATAGCATTGATCTCTGCGATTAAGTGGCCCTTGCCTCTGTCTCACACGGGGTTGTTTCCATCTCACTGATTTCTCCTTTTCGTTTTTTTTTGAATTTATTTTTATTCTTATTTTATTTATTTTAGGCTGTGTTGGGTCTTTGTTGCTGCACACGCGCTTTCTCCAGTTGCGGCGAGCGGGGGCTACTCTTTGTTGCGGTGCGTGGGCTTCTCATTGCGGTGGCTTCTCTTGTTGCAGAGCACGGGCTCTAGGCACGTGGGCTTCAGTAGTTGTGGCACACGGGCTCAGTAGCTGTGGCTCGTGGGCTCTAGAGCGCAGGCTCAGTAGTTGTGGTGCACGGGCTTAGTTGCTCCATGGCACGTGGGATCTTCCCGGACTGGGGATTGAACCTGTGTCCCCTGCATTGGCAGGTGGATTCTTAACCACTGCGCCACCAGGAAAGCCCCTCCTTTTGGTTTTTAATTTTACACTCTGTCCTTGCTGCAGTTGTTGTGGCACAAAAAGCTGGCAGGGAGGTGGGCAGAGGCATCAGGTTAGCATTGGTCACAATAGTATCATCTTTAGAGGATTTTACATGTGTGTACTTAACACGTTGGTTTGTTCCTGTATTTTTCCCCTCCATTCTCTCAACTGTCTCCCTCCCAACCGAAGAGGAAGGGGCCGCGGTTACCGAACTCTTTGATCCTCATTTACCTCATCTGTAAAATATGGGTAATAATCACACCCTGGAAGGTTCTCTGTAATATTAGCATTTACCTCCTCAATTTACCCTTTCCTAGTTTTACAGGAGAGGAGATTGTAACTAAGAGAGATGAAGGCTTTGCTTAAGGCCACAGCCCTGTGAGTGACAGAATTACTAGCTCTAAAAATGCACTGTTGTCCTTTGCCTGTGTACTGTTGGAAGCTAAGTGAATGGGGTGAGGGAGGAGAACTGGCTTCCTTAGAAGTTCTGTTGTACAGGATCTGCCCTGTGTCATAAGACACGGAAGGCAAAGTTGCCCCAGGAGTTAGAGGTCGATAGTAACGTCTCTTCCACCCATTTCTTTATTTCATACAGATCCATAAACTCCTATCCGTAATTCCCAAAATGGAGGTCTGAAAATTGAGTTGTGCTTTTGTTTGTTTTTGTAAATTTGGCATGCAAACTCATCTGACGACAGAATTTCTTCTGATACATGAGGATTTTTATCTTCTTTATTAATGCAACTTAGGGTGACCACTTCTTTGTTTCACTGTGGATAGATTCATCTTGCTGGGGTGCAATGTACCGCACGTTCCCCCTATTATCTTTCTCAAATCTGAAAAGCATTTCAAATTCGGACGTACTTATGGACCCAAAGGTTTTAGATAAGTGACTCTGGACCTGTAAATACATAATTTCTTGCCTTCAGAACGCCAGGCACCATGCTAGGAGCTGGGAATGTGACGAGGGATTTGGAGGAGGACGCAGCGGCTAATGATCTCAGTACTTGCCCCACGCTGGACACTACGAAGCGCTTAGGTGAAACACGTATTGACTGGTAATGCTTACAGCAACCTTCTGTAGTGGATGCTATTTTCAGTCATGTTTCCTGCCCTCAAGTAGCTCATAGCCCAGGAGGGAAAACATCCATTCTCTGTGACAGACGCTAGAACTCGACAAGGAAAATGTGTACACTTTAGCTGCCACTGCTGCCTGGGCCCAGACCTTGTTCTATCTCTTGCCACAAACGGGTGTATAACTGAGCGGCAAAAGACCCGGGACCAAGGAGAGAAGAGGTGGCAGCGATGGAAAAGACAGAGATAAGGAAGGGGTGGCATGTTGGTCCAGTGGACCGAGAGCTATTAAGGGATAACATTTTATGGGACATAATATTAGCCAGTTCGGGGATTGGAATGTAAGAGGATGCTGCTTGCTCTGGGGTTCTGGTTCTGAGCCTTTGATGCCCTAATACAATATCAGGACAGATAAGGGTCTATTGGGCAGCCTGACATGTGACAGGCTGTGACAGGTAAGGGTCTACTGGGCAGATAAGCATCTGTTGGGCGGTCTGACATGTTAGCTTTGTGAGGGGTCATTTAAGATGTAGCATCTCCTGTTTCTCAGCAGCTCCTTCCAGAGGCATGCTTTGAGATGAAAACTCAGGGCTTAAGATTTTCTAAGGGGCAGGAGCCTTTAAACTTGAGGCCTAAGCATGGCTGCTCAACCCCTCCTAAGCGAGTATGGCTTTGCCCATGAGTATATCAAATAATACCTTGCCAGGTTGCAGGGCTAGGGTCAAGTTCTGAAATGTGAGAGAGAGCCCAACCCGATGTAGTACCTGCCCGTTTCCAGTGTAACTTTCATTTTAATTGCTCATACTGAATGCAAGACCTGATCCCTGCTGTTCAGGTGACCATCAGTTACAGGTCCCCCTGGCAGCAGGCCATGCTCCCTCCCCTCCCTTGCAGGTAATTGATGGGCTGAAGCGATTAAGGGTGATATGCTACATCACAACCATCATTCCCATAACCGAGAAGACATGAGCACACAAAGCATCCTCGGTGCTTAATTGATAATTCTCATGAGCTGTCCAGACAGGGGCCATTTATATATTTGGCGCCCTCATTTTTCTTTCCTCCCTGGGGTTAGGTGCTGCAGCTGGTAGGGCCATTAGCCCCTTGTCCCTGCTGGTGAGTTCTGGCTTGCGGCCCGCTTGTTTGTCAGAACAGAAGCCTCGAGCACATCGTGGGTAGTAGGACAGGACAAGCAGGAGGGGTGGGGAACTAAGATCCTGCAAGCCACACGGCGGGAGCTAGCAGTACCCACTTGGTGAGGCAGAGGCTTTGGGGCTGACCTAAGTGTAGGCTATAGGAACAAGCTGAACCAGGCTGGTGGGAGATAGCCATAACAAGTAGAGTAACAGTGTAGCAGTTATTATTGTTCGTGTTAGAATGATTATCATGACAGCTAGCATTGCCTGAACACCTACTCTGTGCTAGGGGCTTTACACTCATCCTTTCATTTAATGGTTGCAAGATCTGAATGAACGGTATACACGGTATGAATCACAGCCCTCATTTGTCTGGTGCTACACAGCTGAATCGTTGTAGAGCCCAGATTCAACCTCAAGTCTATTACTGTCCAAAGCTATTGCTAGTTTACTTTTAGCACTTGCGCCATGTGGCTTTACAGGATCTTAGTTCCCAGACCAGGGATCAAACCCGGGCCACGGCAGTGAAAGTGCGGCGTCCTAACCACTGGACTGCCAGGGAGTTCCCTACTTTTAACTAGACTATACCGCCCACTTGGAAAAGGGTCATGCCGTGGAGGTAATGTGCTTGGAATTCACTGGAAGCAGAATTGGTTTGAGGGGCAGGCCAGGCAAGTGGCTGCCCAAGGCATCAGGCCTTATGGGGTATTCCTATAGCCCTGAAAACTATTTTTTCTTAATTTATTTTATTCCAGTCTAGTTTATGTACAGTGTTGTGTCAGTTTCTGCTGTACAGCAAAGTGATTCAGTTACACACGTATAGAATGGAGTTGTTTGTTTTCTTATTGTTGAACTTTAAGAGATCTTTGTAGATTTTGGATAACACACCTTTATCAGATGTGTCTTTTGCAAATATTTTCTGCCGGTCTGTGGCTTATCCTCTTATTCTCTTTATATTGTCTTTCACAGAGCAGACGTTTTTAATTTTAGTGGAGCACTGAAAAATTTGGAAGCGTGGAGCCGTTTAACTCAGGTTTCCAGATTTGAACCCATCTATCATTGCTCCACCCTGTCCAGAGCAGACAGAGGCTTTGCCAAAAAACCAAACGACCCCTTGCCAGATTGAACATATATCCATTGAATAATTTTGCGATATACCTACAGGTTGCGTGAAGCACTTTGCCTTGCCGCCAATCCTCAGAACAGGCAGTTGCCCAAAGCGACAAAGCAGTCAGTTGAAAATCCCAAAGCGAATAAGCAGTGGTCTAGTGCTGTGTGCCAGGAATGAATGTTATTTTCCTGTCTAAATTTTAAACACTTTTCACAGGCCTCACAATAAATGTTCTAGTTCCCCAAATTGCATTTAATAACTCCCTTCATGTGAACAGAAAGAGGTATTACTTTTACTAATAGAGAATCAGTTAAGTTGGTTTTCATGTTTCAGGATACTATTTGCTTCTTCCCTTCTGCTGTCTGTCTTCCTCCTTCTCTCCCAGCCCCTTCCAACCTTTCCTCCCCCGTCCCCCGCCCCTTCCATTGTATCTCCACTGCAGCGTGCCTCAGCACTGCAGCCCCATGAGTAGTTGTGGACCCTACTTAATTCTTTATGTATATTACGCTGGGCGTCTACATTCCGGGAACTGACGCAGTTCCCTGCCGTGGCAGTGGACAGCCTATGCTGTCTGAGTCTTACAGATGAGAAAGGGCCGTCAGCGTGCAAAGAAAACGTATTCTCAGCAAAGGGGCCACCAGGTGCCCCAGCAGCGTTCTGTTCCTCACAAAGCAAGGCTTTGATGGTGTGAAAGGAAAACGCGTGGCTTATATGTTGCTTGAAATGAAGCCCTGCGTCTTGAGGTTTTTCTTTCCTTCCTCCACTCTCACTGCCATCCCCCCAGAGATCTGGACTTGTCAGTAGATGATGCTCTTAAAATCCTTTTAGCCACCCACGTGGGCAGCACGGCTGCCAAATGTCAGGCAGTCTGTGTTAGCCCTGGTAGCATCCTGGTGTCACACAGCCGCACTGAATAAAGCCGGGCGACAGGGAGACCGAGTGGTTCTGGTGGCACGGAAGTGGGAAAGAGTGTAGCGAGCCCTGCATACGTTGCAACACTTACAGAGAACAGACTCATAAACATTTAGAACTAAAAGGACTCTTAGACATCATTAATCTAATCCCCTCTCTGTAACAAACAGAAGACAGAGGTGCAGGAAGGGAAGAGGTTTACTAAACTTACACAACTGATGTCTGTGTCAGAGTAGGCCCTAAGCCCTGGTGTCCTAACTCCTGGAGGGGTGTTATTTCCTTACCTCCAAAACATAGGCTGTATGCGGTTCTGAAAGGAATTGAATGTAACTATCACCGTAGGCAGCAGCCATTAAAGCACATTCCCCTGATTTTTCTTTCTACTTGTATACTCTCTGTTCTCCTTAGGTCAAAATGTGATCTAAGTAACCCAGTGAGATGTAGCTAGAAAATGACTTTGCTGTTGAGGATTTTTCTAGGATCTAAGCATACAGGATTCAAACATAACTCTCTGTTTTTAAACTGTCATCTCTTAGTAAAAGGGAGGGGGGAAGGTTTAAGCACAAATTTTTTGCTGGTATTTGCAATATTAATGGAATCGAATAAAGCAATATTAATAAAGGCAGTGGCAATGTGGACACTTATTGATTTGTCTCTGAGACCCTGCAGATAATAGGGGAAATGGTATTTATTTGCCATGGTCTTTTTCATTGTTGGGGCTCTTTTTTTCCCCTGTATGCTTTAATTTATTCCATCAAAGAAGACTGGATACTTTTAGCGATTATATAGTAAGTTATTTACGTTGACTTGAAGAATCACAGTTGGTCTTTTTATTCCCAGCATCCTTTAAAACATTTCCAGGATGAGTGGTTCGGCTTGTTAGGCTCATTGAATCAAAAAAAAAAAAAAAAAAGGAATAGAGCTGGCTGGTAGAGAATTTCAGATTGAGCCCTCCAAGTGCTTCATTTTAGAGAAGAGGTCCAGGACCAAGACATGACTCGTTCAAGGTCACACGATATGTTAGTGCTGAGCCAGCATTAGAACTCAGATCTTTTGACTTTTAGAACAGTATACTTATTGAAGTAAGAAAGTATTTTCATAACTTTTTTGATAACAGGTTATCATGACATATTATTCTCAAAATAGTCAAGGGTTCTTGTGGTTATATTGCACAGTGCATTTCTGGAACATTCTTCAGTTCCAGATGTGAGCTCTAATCCTGAGTCCATTACTGACTTATTGTGTGACCTTGGGCAATTCACTCAAACTCTTTGTATTCCATTTCCCTCAACAGAAGAACCAACACCTACCTCACCTAGTTTACCAGATTCTTGGGAGTTACAAACAAGATGGTGGGTAAGAAAGTCCTTAGTAAAATAATCTCATCTGCATGACATTTTATACAGTAGTATTAATGCCTTTGAAATACTTCTAGAGAAGTTTTGCTTTTAGCAATGGCAGGCTACTAGTTTTTAGGGCCACATTATGACTTTTGTGGGCTGTAGGCACTTTTGCCTTCATGAACTCTTCCCTCCAAAGAGGTGAATCCAACATTTGGTGCTACATTTCTCCTCAACATATTTCTTGATTCCAAAAATGTGACTGAGAGGCTGAGAAACTGAGCAGAGCTTACAACTCCAGGGGCTGGGAGACACAATTGAATGTCAGGGCCCATCAAAGAGGAGGGTTTCTGGTAAGGCCTCCAGTTTGGGGTTGGTACCCTGAAGAACAATGTCCTAGGTGTAAGGGCAAACCCTTATAGCCCTTATAGGGACTCAAGCCTAGCATCTAGTCATTCCAACATCTGAGTGGATTAAAAGTGATCTGGGGTAGCTGGTGCCCTTAGACTGTCAGTGCCTGCCAAAAAACAAATGTAAGTTGTCTCTGGAGGAAGATAATATTATCTAAAGTCTCATATTAGTTTTACAGTTTTTCGCCCATGATGTCTTGGGCATTCAGTCAAAAATAATCAGGCATAGAATAAGACCACATGACCAAAAACTAAGGTAAAGCAATAGATAATAGAAAAAGACCTACAAGGGCCCCTGATGGATTTATAAGATACAGACTTTAACTATGATTCATATGTTTAAAGAATTGTTCTAGATTGGAGATTAATTACAGAAATCTATCTGGATATGTAGTGACACGTTCGTCAGTTTGAAACATTTGCCATCCCATCCCCTGTATATGGATCTTAAGCTTGGACAGCTACCTGTAGGAGCTGGTGTGGAATGTTGCCATCCATGTGAAGGTCGGTTTTCCACAGATGCTCATAACTTTCTTGACCATTTAGGGTTCCAGGTTCCCTTTCAGATATATACCGTAGCACTCACTTTTATAAGCCCTCCCCTCTAAAGTTTAGAACTTATGATCATTTGGCAAACGCTGGGCTTTGATTATTTTTGCATGCACAAATAAACAGTAAAGCAAGATTGTAGGAGGTATGCCAAGCGTACTTATTTAAGCAATTAAATTTTTTAAAAAACAGTTCTCAAATTGCCTTTTTACACTTGCCTTCCTACAAATAATATTCTAATGACGAATGAGTCATATCTCTTAATTAAAGCTTGCAAAAGGGAGTCTTACTCAAGCAGTTTATTAGCAGTTACTTTACATTTGTGCATAATACTTGATAGTATTCTTTTTCTTTAAAGTTTGTCGCAGAAGGTAGACTTTACACAAATTCAGATTAACCCTCTTCCTAAATAACCTAATTTGGCGAAGCTTTATTCTTGTAAAAGGCATCTCTGAATATCCCTTTTCTTGGATTCTTCCAATTGACCTTTTAACAGAATAGAGAGGACAAAAATGGTGTTTTAGTGGGGTCTAAGAAATAAAGGTAAATATTTTGAGACATGGTCTTAATTATTCTTCTAGGGAAGGCTACTTGTGGCTGAAGGAATGCAATCTGTTTTTTCAGCCAGGCATGAGCCAGAGTGTTAGAAAGGAATTAAGCAGAGAGAGAAGAATTTAGAATTATCACTCCAGAGGCAGTTTCAACTGACTGTAATGAAACTATTTCACATTTGACAAAGGACCAAAATGATATTGGATGGTCACCAGCAACACACGTTTAACTTTTCCCTCCCCTTCCTTCCCCTTCCTTCCTCCCTTCCTCACATCCTTCCTTTTTCTGGAGGTTGAGCTCTCCCCCAGCAAGCTGTGCTTGTTGGTTTGACTAATCCTGCTGCTTTCTGAATTACGCCCTTATGGTGTGTTGCGCCTCTGATGGCAACAAATTTAGCCCGAAGACATATTTTTATGGCTATTTTAGTTCCCTCCCAGTAGCCTCACACATTTCCCATAGAACGTAACATGGGTCCCACCATTCCAGTTCAGGAGCGGGTCACGCCGTTAATTCAGAAGGATTTGCATTTTCTGAGCTGTTATCTTTTATAAATCATATATAATCACATTTCTGAAAGCACGCTGAGACCGACTGTTAACTGGATACGACAGAATTCAGCTCACTGCCCTGTCTTCTGACAAAAATGACCAAGACATGAACAGCCTTTCACTGAGTACCATCTACATGAGGAGTTCACATTAAGAGCTAAAGGGAGATATAGAAGAAAGCACAGTGAGGGGTTCTGTCTTTACAGGAGTTTATGACCAAATAGGAGAGAATGGAGCTATGTGAGGGAATGGTGTGAGGCCTTTGCTTTCTATTTGGATCTCACGTCTTCAGCCCCCACCGTGCTTAACATAGTGCCTGGTGTATGTTTGCCCCTCAATAAAGGGATGTTAAATACACTAAAGAAATGAATTAGTATGGATACTAATTTGGCATTAAGCCCCACATACCACTGGACGGAGCTCATCCAAGGACAGCTAATGCAGTGATCACAAAGAGAGAGTGAAATTCGATGGTTCGCTGACCATCAACACAGCAGCAGGTCTTACCCTTTGATAAGGTCACCTACTCTTCGAGAATGTGGTAAAGCCTATGAACACTCAGGCCAGAGAACTACACGAATGCACACGTATGCTCACTTTGTAGTGCAGTTTACTCTTCCTGTGGATTCTCTAAATGTCCAGAGTCCTCTGGTTAGGAACCCCTCCTCTACTAGGTGCTCGTTATGAGTCGGTCACTGTGTGCAGCATACCCTGGGTGCTGTAAGAGGCCGGAAAAAAAAGTAGTTATCCCGACTTGGCGATTGGGGCAGGCTTCCTGGAGAGGTGAAGACTGAGGCGGAAACCTAAAGGACGAGAGGAATAATCATACTACTACTAAGTCCATGACACCTTCCAGAGAGCCGTTCCTGTACTGTCCCCGCCCTGCTGTTGAAAATAACATCCTATTTTCTATATGACTCTTTCTCCATTTTTCATAGCACTGGTCACAATCTGTAATTGTGTTATTTGTTTTATTCACGTATTTATTATCAGCCCCCCACTAGAATGTGAGTGCCATGAAGGTAAGTGAATTTTGTCTGTTGTGTCCACTGCTGTATCCCCAGTACCTGAAATAGTGCTGGCGAACACTCTCAGTTCTCAATTATTTGCTGAATGAATGAGGGCTTCCTAAGCAGATGGAATAGCTTGAACTCAAGCACAGAGGCATGAGCGTATGGGGACACTATGAGCAACTCAGTGCCGAGAGGATAACGTGTTCAGAATGAAAGTGATGGCATGGGGCTTCCCGGGTGGTCCAGTGGTAAAGAATCTGCCTTCCAGTGCAGGGGACGCAGGTTTGATCCCTGGTCGGGGAACTAAGATCCCACGCGCCGCAACTACTGAGCACACACGCCCTGGAGCCGGCACACCACGAGAGAGAAGCCCGCGCACCTTAACGAAAGATCCTGTGTGCTGCAACTAAGACCTGACACTGCCAAAAAAAAGAAAAAAGGAAAGTAAATAAAGTATAAATAAATAAATATTTTAAAACAAGAATGAAAGTGACGGCAGATGGGGCTGAAGAGGAAGGGAGTGGACAGGTCGTGGGAGGCCCTTGTTAAGGCAGTTGAACTCTCTGAAGTTCCACTGGGGAGGGCAAATTCATGGGGACAAGAGCCTAACTTCCAAAAGAAAGAACTGGGAGTGTGAACATAGCAGGATGAAGGAAGTACAGTACAGTCTTATGTAGGATGTTCTGTCGTAAGAACCCTACAGCTGCTTTTTGCCCTTGACTCTGGTTTGGGTCTCTTACTGTGAGCTGGCATTTCGGACTTAACGCTCTGTTAATAAAATAATGATGATGATGCTAAAAGCAATCGTCAAGCCAGGCACTGTGCCAAGCTGTGTACCTAGATTTTGTCATTTCATCCTCACAGCTACCTTATGAAGGAGGTGCCGTTATATTGTAATCCCGTGACGTAGACAAGGCCATTGACACTCAGGTGAAGCCATGTCTTCAGTGTCACACTTCACCAAGTCAAAGAGTAAGAATTTGAAACTAGGCAGTCTGAGTCCAGAGTCCAATTCTGACTAGTATCCTCTACTTCTTCCCTGCTTCTAGGCTTCTGAGCCTGCCCTCAGGCTCTGCCTCTGGCCTTGGACAGACTACGAGCCACACCAATGGGCTTCTTGTCCTTAATTTCCATCCTCAATGCCTTTAACACTCACACAGAGGGCTTTCTGGGCAACTCCTACTCTTTTCTGTGATCAAACAACATCACACAAAGAATATCCAATCCTTAATGGCATTCAACACTGGATCCTCTAGAGGTAGTTTGAGTGGATTAGAAATTATCTGGGCCAAATCTTGCTTTCAAGTCTGTATTGATGTTGTCACTTGAAGTGATTTGTTGACAGAAACAGTATCTTTGATTAGCTTGGTCTAGGGGACTTCTCTGTTAAAGCAGATACCAGCCTGTGGCAGGGAAAGTAGGAAATGGCAGCTCTCTGGGAATGTTTTGTGAATCAGCTTGTATTGGCAATGAATGTGTAAGGAGGTAATTATGATAACAACCGTGAACACTTCTGGGTTGCTTACTGTTTGTTCGCCATGCAGTTTTTATAGTATGTTTTGTGTGTTAACTTATTTAATCCATATAACTTTATGAGGTAGACGCCATTATCTTCATTTTACAGATGAGGAAACGGAAGTACAAAGAAATAGTTATTTAAATTGCTCGAATTGAAAAGCTAATAAATTACCCCTTTGTATTTAGCCAGAATATGAATCCAAGCAAGTCTGGCTCCAAAGCCTTTTCGCTTAACTAGACAGGCTTTCTTTGCAGGGTGGTTTCATCACATTGTGCAATGCATTTAAATTAAGAAACACGTACTTAGTGTCTGTAATGTGCGTAGCATACTGCTCATACCTGAATTAGGATGCCTTCACATAATGCAAGAGATGATGGAGCCTTAACCTAGGGTCCTGGAAATCGGTTTGGAATTGAGGGCCAGATACAAATGACATTTTGGAGCTAGAACTGGAGCTCAGTGGCTCTCTGGATTGCATGTGGGTGGGAACGTGTCTGGAGGGTGGCCGAGGGAAGGAGGAATCAAAAATGACGTGGAAGTTGTTAGCACCTGTGACCAGGAAAATGCTGTCTAAATTAACTGAGGTGACTAGTGGCTATTTGGAAGTCATGTCTGAAGCTCAGAAGAAGGGTCGAAACTAGAAGCATGAGGGAATGAGCTCACTTGGAGGGGGGGTAGAGTGAGAAGATAGAAGAGTGACAGAGAGAACTCTGGGAAAGCACTACACTGAGGCAGTGAGCACAGTAAGAGAAGGCAGGGAAGGAGATTGAAACAGAGCAGACAAGTATTTAAGGGGAGATCTGAGAGAAGGCAGGACTGTCTAAGCCTTGGTGGAGTAAATGATGAACGCTGTTAGATGCTCTACAGTGCCCACTGGGATGAGTATTTTTTTTTCCTTCTTGATTCAACCTCATTTTTTTTAAAACTTTTTATTTTATATTGGAGCAGAGTTGATTAACAATGTTGTGATAGTTTCAGGTGTACAGCAAAGTGATTCAGTTATACACATACATGTATCTGTTCTTTTTCAAATTCTTTTCCCATTTAGGTTGTTACATAAGAGCTCCCTGTGCTACACAGTAGGTCCTTGTTGGTTATCCATTTTAAATATAGCAGTGTATGGGATGAGTATTGAGAGGAGGCCTTGGGATCCACGATTATGAAGACGCTGTTGACCTTTATGAGCACAGTGGTCATGGTGAGGGCAGAAGGCAGACTGCAGGGGTAAAGCAGAGAGCAGGTAATGAAAAGAAGGCAGCTCCCTGAGACTGCTGTTTCAAGGAGTTGGCAGGAAGGGACTGAAAGAAAATGCTAGCTTGAAGGGCGTGTAGGCTTGTTTATTTTAGGGGTAGGCGAACTTGGTGAGCCCATGTCTGGGTCACAGGGTGTAAATTCTGGAAGGATGAAGAAGAAAAGTGATAGTGGTGGGGACAGCAAGTTGTATGGAGATGATGAGAGCTCAGAAGCACAAAGCGAGATTTAGCTTTATAGCTGAGGAGAGCCACGTTAATCTTGGAGAGAAAAGAATTGTAAATTAAAAAGTTGGGGATTTCACGTACATTGGATATATTTTTCTTAGTGACTCAGGATGCAAAAATCATTAGCTAAGAGCAAAGAAACTCAGAATGCCTCTGGTAATTTGAGAATGGGTTGAGGGAGAAAATTTGAGAAGAGAAAATGGAAATGGGTGAATTGGTGAAATTGCAGTATTTTAGTAAATGATATCCCTTAGAATATTCCAGGAGACAATGAGAAAAATGTTTCTAAGACACACACATTGGGAAATTAATCACACTAGACCTTTTGACATTATATATGAGAGTATTGAAGACTCTCTGGATTTCTGGAACAGAGAAATTACCTACTTTTATTTATCCTGCATCTTGCAACCTTTTAATCCATAGTCAGTTCTTCACATATCAGCTATTAATATTCCACATCACATGGACATATATACTCTACCAAATGTAAAATAGATAGCTAGTGGGAAGCAGCCGCATAGCACAGGGAGATCAGCTCAGTGCTTTGTGACCACCTAGAGGGGTGGGATAGGGAGGGTGGGAGGGAGACGCAAGAGGGAGGGGATATGGGGATATATGTATACATACAGCTGATTCACTTTGTTATGCAGCAGAAACTAACACACCATTGTAAAGCAATTATACTCCAATAAAGATGTTAAAAAATTAAAAAAAAATATTCCACATCATTAGGGTTCCAAGGAACATACTCAGGGAATGCTGATAGAGGAGGCTGGCCCGAGATAAATCAAAGAATTGGGCAAGTACATTGAGAACTCAAGTGCCGTTTCATAAAACACACATGTAGTGGAGGTACTTAGTGCTGGGGCTTGACTTGTGGCCTCGAAGCTGGCACGGAGAAAATGGAGACTTGTGTCTGTCCCAGCTTGGGTTTTGGCAAGGCAAACACAGCAGAAGGCAAAGCGAGTAAAATCGTTGAAGATCTGGTGGGAGTGCTGTATTGATGTGCTTGGTGAGGGGGTGGGGGCAGGCTGGGAAAGCAGAAGGGCAAAATAACTGGGCGAGGTTGGAGAAGTTGAGGGCCTCGTCTTAATGACGTCAAAGCCTATTTCTAGTGGGAAAGAGGGAAGGGGAGAGGGGAAGAATAGGAGGTGATGGGGAGAAGAGGTTTTTTTTTTCTTTTCTTAACAAATAGGGTGTGATAAACTATCAAATGCTGCTGAGAGACTGAGTGGGATCAAGCTAGGGAAGAGACTGATGGATTCGGCAATTAGGAGATCATTAGTTACTTATGAGTGAACAGTTTAAGTATAGTGGTTAGAGGTAATAAGGGAGTGTGTGGCCGAAGCGGTGAACAAAACGAAATGTACTCATTGATTTTTGTTAGTAAAAGGAATGAGAAATGGGGAATTACTTGAAGAATGCAGTGTCCAAATAAGGTCTTTTCAAAAAAGTCATTATTTTGTTTATAGGTGTGAAGACCGGGTGAACCTGGGGGCTTGAGGAGAGTGGGATCTAAGTTGGGAGGGTCGGGAGAGTCCAGTTGAGGAAAGGTAGGATGGATTTGTCTTACGGTGTTTTTTTGAGTTGTGGTCCCTGGGAGCTGGAGGGTTAGGGCCCTCACAGGCTGGGAAGATGGAGAGCAGCTGAGAGTGGGGGTCATGATGAGCTTAAAGACTGACTCAGCGGGAGTGAGGGGGCAAAGTAGGTTGTGCCTAGAAGGGGGAGGGGCGGGGTCTTAGAGTTCCAGGTGTGGCTAAGTTACAAATTTTGGTCAAAAGAGAATGAGGTTCAAAAAGAGTGGAAGTGAACGTCTTCAGAGTGGAATGAATTAAGGACTTGCTAGGCCAGGGCGTGATATAGATTATGCATCTACAAATTGATGTCGCCCTGGACAGGAGTCCAGGCGTGACAGAAAATACCATTAGAAAACAGTGTAGAGGAGGGGCCTGGGTTGGGCGATGCTACTGTGAAGGATGAGAAGACAAAAGGGTACTTGGATTACGGTGTGAGCTTCAAAGGGGTGGTAGCTGAAGGAAGGTGATGGAACAATGGAAGGCAAACAGCTGAGATGAGTGAGGAGTTGGTAGAGCTACTCTCTTGGCCCCGAGAGGGAGACGAACATCCTCCTGAACTGGTCATGAGGGAAGGCAGTAGGCAAATCACAGGGCAGAGGGAACAGTCTGGGGGGAAGGTAGAAAACAGTACCCGCTGTTGACAGTAGGACAAGGAGAGAGCACAGTGCAAGGGACCAGAGGGAGCACAGAAAGCAGAGGATTGTGGCACAAGAGGGGACAGACCAGTTCTGTGAGCAAGAGCGATGGTGAGTAATGGGGATGAAAGACACAAGGTCCTAAGGCTTCAAACTGGGATCCAGGAACGGCCCCAGGAGGACTGAAAGTGGCGTCATTGACTAGAGCTTGCTAGACTTCCCGTGAGACCTTGGCGAGACTGAGGGCTGTGCCGGAGTTCAGAGCTGCACCAACGTGGCTGTGTGGGCTCCTGACTGATGATGACAGCACAGCTTTTTTAAACTATTGTTTTTTAAACCCCACATTTGTTTATTTTATTTTTGGCTGTGTTGGGTCTTCGTTTCTGTGCGAGGGCTTTCTCTAGTTGCGGCGAGCGGGGGCCACTCTTCATCGCGGTGCACGGGCCTCTCACCGTCGCGGCCTCTCTTGTTGCGGAGCACAGGCTCCAGATGCGCAGGCTCAGTAGTTGTGGCTCACGGGCCCAGTTGCTCCGCGGCATGTGGGATCCTCCCAGACCAGGGCTTGAACCCGCGTCCCCTGCATTGGCAGGCAAACTCTCAACCACTGCGCCACCAAGGAAACCCCCAGCACGGCTTTTGTGAGTTGCGACATCCCACATCAAAGACCTTCATTCAAGGGGAAGCACAAAGCGTCCTCACGAGCCTATTTCTGGTGATGCGTGGATTTCCTATTCCTGTGGATTGGCAGTGCCTTTGTATAAACATAAATCAAGGGGCATTTTGAAAGACGTATTGGGGAGTTACAGGAGTGAGGAAAAGGACCCAGTCTCATTTTGTAAGGTTTCCTTTTGAGCTAGATTTGAAACACTGGGACACTGGGGAATTGTTTCATGGTACTTGGTATTTCCTGGCCTTTTCTCTAGGTGGCCCTAGCACGGGGCTGCCTGCCCACAAGGTGCTTAGGGCCCTGGAACCATTTCCTTTTTCACCAGCGCTGCTCCAAATCCTGGCCAGGCTCTGCTCTAAACTTTCCCCTTTATTCCGACACCTGATTCTGTGGCATCGAGGCCCTGCTCTCTTCCCAGGCTGTTCCCATGGCAGCTATTAAGTGAATCAGTGCTAAGGTAGTTAAATCTAATCAAAAGTTAATGTCTTCAGGCTTCCAGGAGTTTTTCCATTTCACTTGAGTGCGTTCCCCCAAAGAAAAATACCAAACTGTAATCATGGGAATTGAAAGCTCTAGAGTAGGGGAAGGAAAGTAAGGAAGGGCTTCCTGGACTTCAAACTAAACCAGCAAGGCATTCAATTGCCGCTGGTTTCACTGAGCTGCGAGACTGATTCTGTTTTTCCAGAGCACTTGGGGTTAGACCTGGTTCCCTGTAGCCTAGAAGTAACGACACCCCAAGTTCTTTGGTACAACAACTTGCAACCCTTGAATTTTCACTCTCTGGCCCATCTGTTTTGGCCTCTGTGAATTGTGTGGTTATTTTCTTTTTCTTCTCTTCAGAAACTTTATCCTCTAGCCTGCTTGAGGCATAAATTAGTTAAATCTTGCAAAGAGACTTAGAAGGGTACTTCTCCTTCAAATCAGTGAAAAGAAGCTTTGAAAATAGACCCGTTCAGTGGTTTTTAACTCTGATAGAAAAACTGTATAATCAGACAAATCTAATTCTTGAATAGGCTGAAACCTGAGTTTTTTCCATGCATTTTCCTTCTTCCAGCCGAAGAACCCCAGGTGCTCACTAAGGAATGTAAATGTCAAGGGGGACTTTTTTGATATACACCTTCGAGGAGGTAGCGGCTGTGTCAGTGGTCCTGTTGGTTTTAGGCAGTGTCTGGGGCCCTTGCCAGCAATCCCAGGCCTGCGTGCTCACCATATGCGGAGCCTAAAGTGGCACAAAGTCCCATCCAGAGCCGGCACTAAGCAAGGTGGAGACACTTTACCCTCTATTCAGAATACCCACTCAGTATCTGTTCTGAAGCGTGTGCTGCCTGTGTTTCCATGTAAGAATTATCTGTTCAGAATGGTAAACCCTTAGGAGAATATTTATCCATCTGTGAATTTTCCAGACTAATATCTTCCTCATCCAACTAGCAACCAATTTATTTGACCATCTGCTTCACTCTCCACTTTCAGACACCTTATACATCGAGACATTTACAAGTACACTGGCCTTTCTTCTTCCTCAAGACATCGAGTGCTTTTAGGCAAACCTCAGACAGCTCAGGGACCTCTAACTGTGTCCCTTGTTGTAGACCTGTTATACTGCACGATGTTCCGTCCTATCCAAGTACCCACCTGCTGGCCGTTGTCATGTTGGAAATCAATCTGGCAAATCAATCTCTGCTACAGTCCTAAGACCCGATAATTGCCAAAGCGTGGCTTCTGTCCTTCCCCTCAGGCATATTTGCATTTCAAAAGGAAATTTTTAGCAGCACCAAACCTTATTCCAGGGGATGGCTCTCTATGGTGTGAATATCAGGCATTCTTTTAATAAATTTTTAATACATGCCTACTATGAGTCAGACATTGCATTAGGAACAATGGATATGACAATAAAATGTGGTTCCACCCTAGGAGCTTACAGTATAGTATGGGAGATGGCCGTGTGAAAAAATTTCAGTGCAGTATTATAAGTGCTATGAAAAATGTATTTTTGATTAATTTGGCCCATACATATTTATTGACTGCCTACCATGTGTCAAGCCCTGTGACTAGATACGAGAGAAATAGCGATGAGTAAAGAAGACAGTCTCTGCGCTCATTGACCTTCCATTCTCCTGTGTGTACAGGAAGTATTGTCCGACGCAAGAAGGAATGAGTTAGCTGGGAGGGTTAGGCAGGGCTACATGGTGGTCATGGCTTTTGAGCTGGATCTGGGAGGAAGAGTAGAAATTCATAAAGTCCAGGAGATGAAAGAACACATTCCAGGCAGAAAGGATATTATGTATAAAGACAGAGAAACATGAAAGATGGACTTACGATGTCCTTGAGAAATGGTGAATAGTTTGGGGTGTCTGGAGTGCTGATGGTACGTCGGGAAGCATTCTAGCGATGAGGCTGGAAAGACAGATTAGGCCAGATGGTGAAGGAGAGCAGCTATATAACCATATGGTACTGGATCAGATGGAGCAGGGTCAAATTTGGGCACTGCCACTTACTGCTATGTGACTGCTGTGTGACTTTGGGTAAATTACTTAATCTCTCTGTGTCTTGGGTTCCTCACCTATAGGATGGGAATAATTATTGTAACAACTTCATGGGATTCTAGTGAGGATTAATTTATGTAAAGTATGATGTTTACCAAGTGCTTAGTGTAAGGCCCGTGACATACTAAGTGTTCAGTAAGTTGAAACTGTTGTTTTTAATGTAAAGGAGATTGAATTACATACGTAGCCAGTGGGGATCTGTTGAATTTGGCTTCTTGAGAAGGCGAGTGACTTGACTTGATGTGTATTTTAGAAAGACCATTCTGGCTAGAAAGAGGAGGAAAGATCTGACGGGTTGGAAACTAGAGGCAGGGTTCGTAGTTAGGAGACTAGTACAACAAATAAGGAAAGAGATAACACGGGCCTGGACAGAATGGGAGCAGAGTGACAAAGGCTCTCTGCCCTGACCAAACTTCAGTTACGCGCCTCTGCTCTCTGTTCTCAACTGGGCTCTGATCTTGGACTTCCATGTCCATCCTTGTGAAGTCCAGTTTTAGTAAGAATCCTGCTAAGCCAGTTTACAGAGAGTCCCTCACCCTTGATATCTGGTCGCCCTGGCCTGCCTTCAGCCAGAATCCTGTCAAGTCCATTTAGCAAGAATCTCTCCACCCTTGATGTCTCCTCTTAGCTCATGAGCTAAAAATCCCCCACTGTCTTTGGTGCACTTACAGTTGAGCCTGATCTCTGTCCCCTATCACAACACCCCTTTTGCAATAGTCTTGAATAAAGTGTTCCTTACTGTATGAACAAGTGGCAGAATCATTTTCTTTAACAAGGAGGTTATGAGGGGATGAGCTCAATGAAACTTAGAGGACTGTCCTCTTAGCTCTTGATTCATAGGGGTAAGAACAGACAATTACGGTCAAAGATGAAATCACGGATGATTCTGAGTGGCTGGAAGGAGTGGTGATTCCTTTAACTGAAATATGGATTACAAGACGTTAGGTGTGGGATCTTTTTGAGGGGTGCTGAGTCCATTTTGGGAAGTTTTGTCCAGTTTATATGCCTGTGTGATTGTTCCCTCCCTCCCTCCCTCCCTCCCTCCCTCCCTCCCTCCCTCCGTCTCCCTCTCTCTCTCTCTCTCTCTCTCTCTCTCTCTCTCTCTCTCTCTCTCTCTCTCTTTCTCTCTCAAGGAGATAGTGTTAGATGAGATTATCTAAAAAGAGCATGTAAAGCTATAAGAAAAGAGGATTGAGAATGGGATCCCGAGGGCACCAACATTAAAAGGGTCGGCAAAGGAGGAGGAACAAAGGAAAACAAAACTCAGAAAGAGCAGTCAAGTTAAGACGGCAAAAGAATGAGTGGCGAGTGTTACCAGAGCTAAGGGGTAAGAGTTTCAAGGGTGAAGGAGTGGGAACTAACCTCAAATGCAGCTGAATTCCAGTTGGATTAGAAACTGGGAGAACACTGAGGACCTTCATCAGAGCTGCTTTGCTGGAGAGGTGAGGACAGAAGCCACATTGCCTGGATCGAGGCGTGCTCTTGACCTCTCTACCCACCCTGTTCTAAAACTGGCCAAGGGGGATGAGGTCACCATCAGTTTGGAAGAAGGAATAAGACTTGATCTTGCATACACAGGCAGCCCGGTGTTCCACTCCTCTTGTCCCGAAGCTGTGTTACAGGCAGGAAGGTCTGTGGCTTATTTGGATGACCTTGCAAACAGTGACTCAGTACCTGTGTAGACACATTCTAAGAAAACAAAATTTTAAGGGTTTTGAGAGAAGAGAGTTGATCTTTTTAATTTATAATTCAATCAGATCACACACCCTTTGGTTATCCTTATTAAAATTTAATCATAGACTAGTGAATTGTACTTGCCTTTAATGAAATGCAGTTAGCATTTTCATCGCTGAATAGTCCTTTAAAGAAACTCGCTGCTACATTTGCCTTCCTGAGGAAAGCTAAGTTCCCTCTTATTATCTTTGACTCACATGTGAGGCGTAGAAATTCATGTGGAATACAAAATTTCTTTTTTTTTTTTTTAACCATGTAGGATTTTCACAGCATCCAGATACTGGTAGAAGAAAGTGTAGACTCCATCCCCCCACTACCCTGCTACACTTCCTTCATTTGCATTAAAACAAGATTTCTACTTTTCTCCTGTCCTCATGGTATATTAAAAATATATATACAGAAGAAAAAAAGCACTTTCTAAAGCCACAACTGCCTTTGCCTAAAAGAGAAAACCACTTTGCAAAAGACCATGGTGTGGCAGACCTAAGGTGTTCATTATAATAGATTCCGGATATCAGCCTTCCAGTTCATTTCCGAAAGGAATAAAACCACCCAGTTTTAGCACTTGTCTGGGAACCCCTAAGCGGAGAGGAAATTGGCTATTAGATATGCAGATGAGGGGGTCTGTGCTACCTAACTGCTGAGGTCCAGGATGGATCTTAATCACAGAGGAAGCTTGTAAGCAGTAGGAGAGGCCTCTGTGGAGGCTCTTCAGGTCCCGAAGCTCATTTTACCCTAAGAATATAGGGCCCCGGGGCCTGTGTGTTCACAAGCAGTAAAGCAGTCGAATTCTTCCCAAGTCGCTAAAAGAGCACACTGAAAATGATGCCTTCCCCAGCACTTCCTTTCAAACGGTTCAAGAAGAAAACCCATGGCATCTTTTCTAATACCCACATCCTATTTTCAAATCTGCCCAAAATAGTGGTTTTAATTCACAGGCTTTAGACAAAAGAGGAGAATGCAGTCAAAGGGACAGCTTGATTTTCTGCTAATCTTAACATTTTATAAAAATAAGTTTACCGTGAAGGAGGTGATCTTGGAGAGAAAGCAGTCTGATTGGGATGCCCAAGCCTTTCAGTTCCTTTGCTTTGCTTTTGTATTTTTTAAAAAACTGGTAGATGTCTCTCACCAAGCCATCCCCATGTACTTGGCCCTCTGTGAACAAAGGAGCAGCTTTGCTGCTCTGACTGTTGAGGACTAAAAAGAAGGCATGGGAATTAGAAATGAAGAAGACACTGGTGATTGCCAGTCATCGCATTAGCACCTTTGGCATATTCCCTAAAAGGCAATATAAAAGAGCTACAATACATACCTACAGGTGAACCCTAACGTGTCTTGGGCAGAGTACTTAATGTATATAAAGTCAGGAAGTTGCCGTCATTTATTGATTAACTGGGACAGTGAAAGTGTTTGGGCTTTGCTTCAGGCTACTAGGCAAAGGACTAGCTGAAGAAATGGACCACCCTGAAGAATACCATTGCCATTGGCAAATAAGGAGAGTCAAGGAATAGAGAAAATTAAGCTATTGTGTTTGTGTGTGTGTGTGTATACGTGTGTTTCATGTATGTGTGTAACACAGTCCCCCCTTAGACCCGGGCAGGTGGGTCCTTGCTACAGCCCACACCTCAGGGAGCCCTGCACTTCCTCAGACTTTTCTGAGGCACCTCTAATGCTGTCCAGGTGAGCTTCCCTCAGTGTAGGCTGGTAACTGAAATCTCAGTCCCTGTTTCTCTATGTTACGGCACTCCCCGCCCCCCTGTCCTGGGCATGGGGTCGATCAGATGCCTCCAGGAGCTCCAGGACTCATTCCTATAAATGACAGCCCTGTGAACGGTACCCTATCCTAAGAGGATGGTCTAGTAAGCCAATAGTTCCCTTTGGCTGGTAAATTATTTATTTTCCAGGATTGCGCGAGATGACGCTGCCAGAGTGGTGCTGCGATGTTGATTTGGGATGACTCTCGGTTAGCATTTGAACGCAGGATGAACTTAGGGTTCCATTGACGTAAGTGTTGGCTCTTTACCAGCTACGTTCCAACCGTGAATAAGCCTTCTGCCTCTATCACCAGAGGGCAGTGAGGGTGGTAGCTTCAGGTATATTTTACCCCCTCCATTACTGCTGGCACCTGAGACAGTCACCACCTCATCCCTTTCCACAGGCTGTGTGTCATCTGTTACGCAGGCCTCTGTGGATGGTCGTGCCTATCTCTCAGGGCTTTTGAGACCATTGCTGTGTACTGCCGACGGGTTCTTCCTATGCATGTTCTCCCTTGGCTCTGATGGATGTGGTGATGTCACGTTCTCAGAGGCTGGCTTTAAGCTGTGCCAGATGAGGGACAGACATTCCTTGCACGAGTAGAAGAACTTTTCTCACTCTCACTCTGTCTGTGGGCCCCTTGCCTGTCCTCCCAGCTGGTGGGGTGTGTATGAAAGTCAGGCGTTCAGTCAGCACTGATAGCAGTCATAATCTAGGAATGCAGTAATTGTGGCCTAAAGCATTCAAAAGAAGACACTATTGGAGGATATGCTGTTCTATGTTTATGCTATGAAACCCCAAATGGTAAAAAATTGACGTGACCAGAGAAGAAATCATCATTCACATTTTACTGCAAACTCTTGGCGAGGTTTGCATTTGTGGTCCTCATGAATGAAACACAATGACAATTTCTGGGAGAGTAATTGGAAGCTAGCATCAATGGGAGTGGGGCATGGATAGTGCAGCGTCATAAGTAATGATGTAATGAACGTTAAAGGAGCTGCAGAGGCAAGAAGATCTACATCATTTCCATACAAATGGGTTTTGAAGAGCCATGGCATTATGACTGTATCACTGTGTTTTTCTCACAGGGGCCAATATGAAATTAGCCAAGAATGGCATATTTGACAATAAAGTACATGAGGAGATGGAGCCCAAACACTAAGAAGCATCTTCATGTGCATAGATTAGACAAGAAACAAATAACACAAGCGCCTCTTTTCTACCCATCATTCTAAATCTTCATTGATAAGTCACTGTAGTTCACATTGGCCTATTAATTTTGTGATCCATTTTTTAAATTTTATTTTTATTTATTATTTTTTGCGGTACACGGGCCTCTCACTGTTGTGGCCTCTCCCGTCGCGGAGCACAGGCTCCGGACGCGCAGGCTCAGCGGCCATGGCTCATGGGCCTAGGCGCTCCGCGGCATGTGGGATCTTCCCAGACCGGGGCACGTACCCATGTCCCCTGCATCGGCAGGCGGACTCTAAACCACTGCGCCACCAGGGAAGCCCATGTGATCCATTTTCAAATCAAATTGTTTATATGGACAGAAGCCCCATAAAAAAAAAATTCTCAGGCTTTTTCCCACCCCAAGAATGGCCCTGACTAGAGTTAAGAGCTTGAACTGCTTGTTACCTTGAGTACTGCACTTTATTTCCCAGAAGGGTGTTTATCTGAAAAGAGTGGGGTCGAATAAGAACGCTGTAGGTCCTTTGGATTTATGAGATGTTATCTGGAGCTCAACCTCAAAACTGGAAACTTAATGAGAAACTTAGTTATATAGGTTAACAAATAGTACAGACTTAAGTTCATTGCCTCAGACAAAATCATTTCATGCTTATTCATTCAATGTGTTCCCAATACTTTGTTAAGCATTGGCTATTTTGTGGTGAACAAAACAAATAAGGTCCAAACAAGGACCTCACAGAGCTTAGAGAAGCTGAGCAGACAGGCATTAGACAAGTGAACATGCACATATAATTATTGTTATAAATTTTGATACATTCTAAGAAGAAGAAAAGCAAGGTTCTTTGTGAGACAGTGATGTAAACAGTCCTATTGGTAGAGGAAGTGAAGATATTTCTTGAGGAAGTGACAAACTGAAACATGAAAAGTCAGAAGAAAAGATATCCTGATAGAACAAGTAGCATATGCAAAGCTATTTCCATTCGAGGAATGGAAAACTGTAAGTGTTGACAAGGGTGATATAAAAGGAAGTTGGAAAGTTTGGCAGAAATTTGATCATGTAGGGCTTTGAAGGAGTTTGATCCTGAAAGCAGTGGGAAGCCACTGGAGAGTTTTATGTAGGAGAGAATGTGATCTCATATACATTGTTAGAAGACTGCTCTGAAAAATGTAAGGAGTGAGTGAGAGTGGAGGTAGGAAGACCAGGTAGAGGACTACTGCATTGGTCCAGATGAGAATGATATGAGCTTAAACCTAGGTAGCAACAATGGGTTGGTGAGAAATACACCAATTTGATATCTGTTTTGGAGATAGAATTGACAGGAATTGCTGATGAACTGGATTCGTTCACTTATTCATCCACCAAATATTTGAGTGCCGCCTCTGTGTCAAGCATTGTTGTCGGTACTGGGGGTAGAGAAATGAACAAAATATAATCCCTGCCTTCATGGAGTCTATAGTCTAGTGGGAAGATACAGACAGTAAGCACGTAAGTAAATTATAATATGCCCAATGGTGATAAGAGTGATGGTAATAAAGCAGGGCAAGACGTAAAGAGAATACTAGGATGGTTTGGGGGTTCCTGTTTTACAGAGAGTAGTTTAGAGAAAAGCTCTCTAAAGAAGTCATATTTGAGCAGATACTTGAAGAAAATAAAGCAGCAATCTGTGTGGTTATCTTGGGGAAGTATTCTAGGCAAATAAAACATCAGGAGGCAGGAAGGTACTTGGCCGTTTGAGGAACGATGGAGAAGCCAGTGTGCCTAGGTTAGAGTGGGTGAGGGGGAGAGTGTTAATAAATGAGATTCGAGTGTTCTGCAGTGGGGACGCTTATGCTGGACCATTGTAAGGACCTTGGTTTTTAATAAGATGCGAAGCCCTTGGAGGGTTTTGAGCAAAAATGATGTAACAGTTTGCATCTCAGCAGAATCATTCTGGCTGCTCTGTTGATGATAATAAGGGGGCAAGAGAGGGAGCATTGAAACCATTTAGGAGGATATTTCAGTAATTAGGCTAGAGATTATGGTGGTTTGGATTTGGGTGGCAGTAGTGAAGGTAGTGAAGGTATTGTGAAGTGGTTAGATTCTGTATAAACTTTGAAGGTAAAGTCCACAGAGTTTACGGATCAATTTCATGTGGGTTATGAGAGAAGGGAAGGAGTCAAAGATGATACAGTCTGAGCAACTGGAAGGAATTAGAATTGTTACATGCTAAGATGAGGGAGAATGGGGGCAGTGGTTTTGGTGAAGAGGGTTGTTAGATTTAGAAGGTGAGAAAAGAAAGAATTCAGGGTGACCCCTAGATTTCTGGCTTGAGCCACTGGGTGGACAGTGGTGCAATATTATTAGGTAGGAAGGATGACAGACTTTAAAAATCATCTAGTCCAACCTCCTTGTTTTGGTTGATGAGAAACTGAAGCCCTGAGAAAATCGTCACCTTGCTGAATTGTGGGAGAGCCAAAACTTGATTCTCCTAATGGAAGAGTCAAGATTCTTGCCTCTTTCTACTCTGATGTTTTAATTTTAAAAAATCTCTGGAACGGGAAAATGATGTAAGTTTCTTAAAGACAAACTGTGCTCTATAAGCTTTTGTACATTATGCCGCAGTGGGCAACTATTGTTTTATGCCTAAAACACCCCCTTTTATAGAATCTGTTCCTCTCCTTACCCCACCCACATCTACATGGTTTCCACAGAAATCACCATGCTTGCTACAGTGTGATCCCACCTCTTGGACACAGTGGATTGTTTGACGGATGGGCATCTGACCCAAGGGGGGAAGATTTCCTCTGCTCACTTACATGAGAAAGGGAGAAAAGATTATTCTAAACATATAGTAAATGCCTGTTGACCTGAATTGAAGGAAGAGTGAAGCTTTCAGAAACCATAGATATAAAACTTTTTCAAAACATGAATTAGGGGATGATTATTCCTACTTGAAGAAAATTTTTGCTCTGCCAGAAGATTGACTGTAATTTTGCTTTAAATAGCAATCTTTTGAGTGCATTCAAGCATTTGTTTATGATCATTAACTGCTTGACAGGCTGGGGTTGAGAGGAGAGCATTTTAAAGTTAAAGCATCAGAAAATATTTCCCATGAAATTCTCTTTCTGTGGGCCTGGAGCCTGAGCTCTATAAAGGCCTCTGTTTCCGAACAGTGAATTATAAACTATCAAATGGGTTAGCACCCATTATCAATATTGGCTAAATGATGCTAAATAAACTAGTGGTGCTTTGAATTGTGAGTTCATCTTAGTACGTTTCATAGGTCTCTATGTAAAGACTATTTAAAATATGGAGTCAATCAAAGACATTGTACATGGGATACTTAGAAGACTGTGTATGTGTACATGAGACGATATGGTTACCAAATATGTATGGATAGAATCGAGGGTTGCTGATATTAGGGAATAAAATCCAAAAAAACTATCAATATATTTGTTATTGACGAGGTCCTCAGCAGAAAGATGCACATCAGTGTGTGTGGATGAGCTTCTGCCATACTGTAGGATAAGATGAAAATGCAGGTGGACACCAACCCACTGGGGCATAAGGCCAAAGTCAGATAACCCCTATAGCATGTTTGATAAGTTTGCTTTTATTCTCCGAAGACAGAGTTGATAAGCGCTCATAACCAGATTAATGCTAGATAGCGTTAAAAAAGAAAAAAAAAACGCTCAAACTGGAGCTGTCTGAAGAAGGAACAAAAATGAAGAAAGAAGAGGAGGAGAAGGATAAAAAAAGGGAAGAAGAAAGAAGAAATGATTACTTCATAAACATGTGTAGCTGCCCAGAGCTGTGGAACCCCCCTTCACTTTACCCTGCGTGGAATGGACCACCAATGCACTCAGGCACATAGTAAGTAGCTTCTGAGTGAGTTCAAGAATAACAACTGAATGAATGTAATAATATTTCAATGAATTTACATAGCTTGTTGGCGATGATAAATATTTAAATCTTTATATGGCATCAGTCATACATATGATAAGCCTCTTTTCTTAGCCTCGCAACAATTCCCTTATGTAGCAGTTGCAATGAAACCTGTCTAATTTGGGCTGTGCTGACTGACCACATCACTTTTCCTGGTAGTTTTGGTTTCCAGTGGTTTGGCGACAATATACGAATTTAAAGTAGTGTCTAAGCTTAGTGTCACTGGTATTTTAGTAAAAAATAAAAATGTACACTCACTTCGTCTAAGTTTGACCAAAAGAGCTAACTCTCCATGCCAGGATGAGCAGACATCTCTTTTTGCCCAGGACAGTCCTGGCTTCCGCCTGTTTTCACCCCTAAAAGTGTCCTGACTGGGAAAATACATTGTGTTTGCCCTAAATATCAGTATCACAGGTAATCCTGATCCAGCCAACATAGAAAAAAATCTGTAGGAAACTCAACTAACTCTCCTGCTTTGTCATGAAGTTTTTTATATACCGTTCCTTTTGATCCCTGCCCACCCAGATGAGAGACCATATTATTAGCTCATACTTCAGTTATAACATTTTGTCAGAAGTAAAACCGCAGCCACATTGTACTGCTTTCTGGTGATCTACATGGATGTAGGTAGTGTAGAAGAGCTTGAGGAATGGATGAATAGCATGTCTTTTATTCAGTTCTTGACTATTAGTTGCTTTAGCCTGGCTTTTGGCAGGAATTGGATAGCTATTGATTTAAGCTTGAGCTATCTGGCAAGTGTTTCAAAGGCAGAGATTTTGTATTGCTGATTGAAGCAAGATGCATGAGTTTTAGTTAATGGGAATTGTTTTATTTAGGATTAGGTCTGGCTGCCAGTAGCAGAAAATCCAAACTACAAGACAGCAACTTACAACCACAAGAAATAATGTCACTCATCTAAGACACTGGAGTTAGGTCTTACGGAGCCATTCGGGTGCTCCACAGTCTCAAGACCCAGGATCCTTCTATCTTGTTGCTCAGTTGTATGCAGTATTCGTTCCCAAGGTCACTACATATTCCTGGATGGTTGCTTTAGCTCTAGACAGTGCACCCTCATTCCAGGCTGCAGGAGGGAAGAAAGGGGCAAGGAAGGGAAGGGAATGGTCCCTTCTTTTAATGGTGCGTGCGCCTGCGTGCACATACACATGCCATATGAGTCTGACATTGGGAGTTTTGCCAAGACCTGGCTATATACAGCCAATGAGGTATATAACATATTTACTTTATAAAGAAGTATATAGAAAGAAGGGGGTTCTGTGGCCTGCCAAACAAAAGATCACTAGTAGTAGATGATTGTGGGTGATGTTTGGCAAGAAGGAACAATCTCAAACGAGTTAGGAAGATAGTATGGAATCAGGACATAGGCAGACACATTGACAGTGGAATAGAACCTTCGAGAAACAGATTGAATGATATGCAGTGAACTTTGACATATAACAGAGGTGATATGGCAGATCGCAGGGAAATAGAGGAACTATTCAACAAATGAATCTGGGGAAACTGCACATATGGGGAAAAATGAAAATTGATGCCTACCTTATACCATATTTAAAAAAAATCAACTTAGAAGGATTAAGAACTTGAATGTCAAAAGCAAAATTTTAAGACTTTCAAGAGAAAATGTGGGTGATTGTTTGTCTCACTTTGGAGTGAGAAAATAGACCCTAGCCATAGTATAAAGGGTTGATAAATTAAAGATCTTTTGATTATCAATAAACACAATAGGCAAAATTGAAAGACAGGTTACATAAGGATGGAAAATAATTTTTTTGGTGGTGAGCATGCATGCTGAAAGGTATACAGAAGCAGAAATATAACGTTGTACACATGAAACTTATGTAATGTTATACACCCACGTTACCTCAATAAAAAATAACTATAAAAGAAGTGAATGGAGAAACAAACAAGCAAAAAAAGAGGACTAGAGATTTCAGAGAAAAGGAAACATGGCTAATAAACAGGAAGAGATAAACAACCCCCCCTTTTACTTAGGGAAATACAGATCAGGACCACAATGAGATACCATTTTACATCTATTTGAATGATAAAATGTAGGTAGCCTGCAAATGCTAAGTGCTGGAGAGGATGCATTTGTGAGCTCTCTTTTGTATTGCTAGTGGGAATATAATTTGCTACAGCTGCTTTGGAAAACAATGTGGTATTATTTTGTAAAGTTGAGCACTTGCACATCCTACAACCTAGCCTCAATACTAGGTATATTCCAAGAGAAATTTTAACACACGTACCCAGGAGACATGTGCTAGAATGTTTGTGGTAGCAGTGTTTGTAATAGCAAAATTTGGGGAATTTCCCAAATGTCCATTAACAAGAAAATGAGTAATGGATGGTCTGTGGAACGTTCACATAATGTGATATATCAGTGAAAACCAACAACATGAACAAACCTTAGTGATATGATACTGAGTGAAAAAAGCAAGATCCAGAAGACAGCATAGAATATGACAAAGTTTTTGTAAAATGAAAAAACAAGTGAGATAAAACATTTTAAAGGAATGCACATATACTTGATCAAATTAATAAAGAGGAAAAAGGATAATAAACATAAAATTCAGATTAGTGGTTACCTTCAAGGGGCTATGGGCGGGGTGGGATAGTGGAGAAATACAGGTAAGATTCCAGTTTGGGGGCTGGGCAGTTGGTTCATGGATGTTTATTAAGAGACTAAAATAGATGAAAAGAATAATTCATAAAGCAGTGATAGGGTAACCTGAACCAGGAATTATGATTAATTAAATTCTGCACACCTGCAGTTCAAGAAAAATCCCAAACAATTAATACCTTGCCGTAGCCTATAAGGTCCTATGTGACCTGGCTTTTGGCTTGCCTTCTGATTTAATTTCTTTCCTCTCTTGCTCAGTTTCAGCTACATTGCTTTTTCTGTTGATCCTTGAAACTCTTTAAACATGCTCCTGCTTCAGGGCCCAGAATATTCCTCTCTCAGGTATGCACATGTCTTGCTCCCTCCTGTCATTCATGTCTACGCAAATACCTCAGCAAGACCTTCTCTGAACATTTTATCTGAAGTGCACCCCTGTTGCGCTACCTCTACACCTTGCTCTATTTTTCTTCATACCAGATAGTAACTACATTATTTTTTAAAAATATTTTTTAAAATATTTACTTAGTTTCCTTATTTTTTTTGGCTGCACCGGGTCTTAATTGCGGCACACGGGATCCTTGTTGAGGTGTGCGGGATCTTTTTGTTATGGCACGCGGTCTGCTTGGGTTTCTCTCTAGTTGTGGTGTGCGGGCTCCAGAGCGTGTGGGCTCTGTAGTTTGTGGCACGAGGGCTCTCTCGTCGAGGCGCGTGGTCTCAGTAGTTGTGGTATGTGGGCTTAGTTGTCCCTCGGCATGTGGGATCTTAGTTCCCCGACCAGGGATCAGACCTGCATCCGCTGCATTGGAAGGTGGATTCTTTACTGAACCACCAGGGAAGTCCCTAACTGATGCGTTATTATATACATAGTGTTTGTATTGTTTGTTTTTCCCTAGACTGAATATCCATGGAGGCAAGGGCTTTGCTTTCTCCACTGCCGTATTGTTGTTTAGCTCCCTCCTACTGGTCCTTTGTCTCAGATGTTATTTCCTCCAGAAAACCTTCTCTGACTCCCCTGGTCTAAATTGGTATTTCTCTTCTGGGCTCCTTTTTTGGCCCTATGATGATACAGAAATGAAACTTTTCACATTCTTTTGTGATTGCCAGTTTACCTGTCTGTCTCTTGCATTAGATTTGTTGGTGCTTTGAGGACATTGACCCTGATACGTATATTTGTGTGTATGTATGTATTTAATCCCAAACATTTTAGTGTCTACCACATAGTAGATGTTCAATAATGATTATGTAATAAACAATAAAATAGGTGGAAGCATCAGCAAGCGAGTGATCCGTTCTCAGGGCTAAGGTGGCTAGCCAGATAAATGAAGAGGGAGATTGGCCATGTGGAAACAGTAAATTGTAGTGTAAATAGGAGAAGCGAGATGTATTTTGTGGGTGAGACTTAGTTGTGTTTCTATAGGAGCCTTCTTTTTATGCAGACTTCAGTGAGCTTCATCACTTTAGTGTAGTGTCTTAAGAGATGCAACAGGCTGGATATATGCATATATTTTCAGGAGAGATGGAAATCCAGGAGCTTCTTAATCACTCAGCATTTCCGCACAGTTATAGTTCGGGGGAAACTCATGAGCATGTGGTAATGCTAAGATAGTTCAAGATGTTAAAACAAGACGGTATGATCAGAATCAGATGCTCTGCCGCATGCATTTCAACATGTTATAAATATTTGTTATTGTGTAATCTGTAAGGTATAAACTTTCTATTTATCGAAATATCAAATTCACTGGGCTAGTTGAGTCCTTTCCTCTGCCTCTTGACCCCTTTCATGTGAATATCTAAGAACTATCCGTTGCCTACTGATGCTCTCAGTGGTTTCATGTTTTCCAAATCAAATTACTTTGTTCTCTTTTCTGGCTTAGTCGTTATGGGATCATCTTTCTCATCATTATCAGCATTAATGCTGTGCCGTAATTATATGCATAATTGGATCACTTACTCACTTGCACAGATAATTGCGTCAGTATGCCTTCAGCTTTGCCAGTTACCGAGTAAGATACTTGACAGCCATATGAGTTCATGGTTTGCATGTGATTATATGCTGTGAATTGTTCATTAAATAGATGTTGCCTCTCTTATTTATGAATGGGCTGTGTCTATAGCATCCTGAAACTCCCGGTGTGTTTATGGCAGTCTGCTCAACTACTTGTACCTAGAAGTTGTGCTTGGTACTCAGATAGTGAAAATAAAGTGCTAATTAAACTAAGGAATAGATTTTAGTTCTACAGATGATTGAACTCATTATTCCCAGTCATGAACTGTACCCCTTTTTCAGTAGGCCCTGTCTTTGGCCCCAGATAGAGCCCTAACCACAGCCATAACTAGAGGATGGTGGCAGTCCACGCAGAGGAATATAGACACACCCCTCAAGGACAGAGTAGCTTGACAAGCATTGTGACATGACGACAGAAACTTTGGAAGCAGGAGGTATGCTGAGACCCAGATGAGCAGGGACACTGTCTGATCAGGGACTTCTGATAGAAAACATGTTCTGGGGTCACTTTAAGATTCAAGAAAGGGACTTTAGTTTGAGAGCAACATAGGGTCACAGTTTTTGATCAGGATTAAGATGCAGGGGAAAATAATAGGAGCAATTACCTGAAGTGGATTACAAAGTGCAGTTGGAGTCTTGGTCACGTAATGGTGTGGTGCTGGCTTATCGTGGCTCACTAGAGCTAACTGTGTGTACTTTTCTTGATGACTCCTCATCCAGTGGCTTCATATTAGTCGTTTGACATCAGCTATGATGGGAGTATTTGCACCATGAGGATGAGCAAACAATATAAATTAAGGCTTTAAAATGTTTTTTTTTGTTTTTAGTGAGGCAGTTTACCACCACAACCCTAGTAACAGGAGTAAGCTAGAAGCAGGTGACTTTTATTGAATTCTTACTGTGTGTCAGGCATGTGCATTATCTCATTTAAGTCTCACACCATCGCATATTTTTGGGTGAGGAAACTGAGGCACAGAGAAGTTTAGCAAGAAGTTCAGTTCCTAGACTGGGGCTGTGTGATCAGAATATGACTAGTAAAGGTGGTTTAATGATGGGCTGCTTGAATACTAAACTAGGTTTCATAAAAGTCCTTCCTGATTAGGAAGAACTTAGGTCCCAGAACTGAGCTTGCAAGAGGAGTTAGAGTATGGCTTAGGGAACCAGGCTAGTCATACGTGGTAGAATTCTAAATAGAAATATGTCCTCATCTTGACTATTTCCTCTTGTCTGAAGTTTGTTTTCCCAGGATTCACCATTCTCAGGTAGGAGAGCATAGAATGAGCCTAGGTATCCCCTTCCACCCTCTATGTTTTTACTCTAATGATTTTTCTACTTCTAACCCCTTCTCGACGGCCTCTCTCCACATAAAAAGTACATAAAATGTATGTACTTTTCACAAGCAGAGTTTGAGAACACATGTCCTTGTTTCTGAGAACCTTCAAGATGGAGCTATTTTATTTTGTTTTCTTGTAGCATGTAGTTTTTTAAAAAGTGCGTTTTTGCAGTCAGACAGATCACTGGCAACAAGATTGAATTTAATTTGTCTTAAATTTCTTTCCCAATGAGACAAAATAAATGACAAAAAGAAAAAAAATGTCTTAAACTGTGTAAATCTAAAAACATTTAATAAGCCCTGACCAATTATTGGGAATTGTAAATGAGTTTTGTGGTATTCAATGTCTGCAGATTAATGTTAACTTTATTTAAAACAACTTGTTTTTTTGAACCCTAATAATAATTTTCTTTTACTTTACTGTAGCAGTTCACAGCAAGTCAACTGCGGGAAGATTTAGCAGAGTGGTAATATCCTTTCTATTACCTTAGACACAATGGGAAACCCTGCTCTTCCAAGAAATCATTTTTTCTCTGCAGTGGGTCCATAATTTCATATAGATCTGAAGGAAAATAGAGAAAAAGTATATTTTTAGCAGGTGTAGGCTTAATGTATGTAATATTTGTTTTTAGTTTTGGTTGATTTAGCATTTTACATACCATACAAGGCTCTGTGCTACACAGAATGAGGATTCAGTTGAGTCCAAGAGAGGTAGTGGTATTTAGGTAGCTGAATGAATATGACCTATATTACACAGACACAAAATCCCATTTTATCTATGATGTTTTAGACCAAAAGTCTAAAGTGAATGTACCAAAGTTTGAACTCTTCTTCTGGAACATGTATGTATGTGCATACATCTGTTAGGAGAAGGGGATTTATGATTGAACACCACAGACTGAAAGGTCTTTATCAGGAAGTCACTGCTGCGTAACAAACAACCTTTCAAATTAGTGGCTTTAAACAACAGCTGTATATTATGGCTTGTGAGTCAATGAGTTGGTGGAGCAGTTCGTCTGGTCTCACTCATGCATCTTCAATCACCTGTGAGTTGCCTGGGGGCTGGCTTGTTTAGGATGGCTTCAGTTTGGATGACTTGGCTCTTTTCCACATTCTCTTGCATTGGTGCGTTCATAAGATGATGAGGGTCTGTTAGAGCAAATGTAAATGAGTAAATGTTCCTCTTGTGTTTGCTAATATTCAGTTGGGAAAGGAAGTTACAGTTCCAAACCCACAATGAAGGGATGGGGAAGAACACATCACCTAGAGTGGGCAAATACTGCAAAGCCCCATAGCAAAGTGTATGGATCCATTGATGGGTGAAGTTTTTGAACCATTTTTTTTGCAATCCGTTTACCATGTTCTTTTAGTATAAAATGGTATCATCTTTTGAAGCAAAATTGATGAGGGTCCATGGAAGAGGCTGCTGGTTCATATACGAATGAAAATCAGTTTCCATGTCATCTTTGATACACATGAAACAGGTTGCTGATGCTTTGAGAAATGAAGTGTGGCACTTTCCAAATGAATACTCCTTGGGTTAAAATAATAGAACCATAATGTCTAGTACAAGGAAAGAAATTATCCTACTGTACTTTGCATTGAGCATGGTATGTTGTTTGTTTATGACTTCAGGTAGGATTTATTTCTCACCTAATATGTGCCACTATACAGTTTAGGAAGGACATGTGCAAACTGGAGCATGACTGGAAGGGGACAAAGGGAATAGTGAGGAATCTGAAAACAGTCTAGGAGGGAATGGTTGAAGAATTTGGTGACTTTTGGCCTATAACAGAGAGGACTTAGTGGGGATATAAGCAACATATTAAGGTATTTAAATAGTTGTCACGTGGAAGAGGGATAACACTGGTGTATATTATTCTAAAAGGCAGAACAACCCGTTGCCTTTAGAGTGAATACCAAGTTCTTAACTGTGACCTACAAGGCCCCGCATGATTTGCTTCTGCCTGTTTCTCACCTCATTGCCTACAGTTCCTTCTCGCTCACTGCAGTCCAGCCACATTGGCCCCTTGCTGTTCCTCGTGCACAGTAGCTGCACCTCTACCCCAGGGCCTTGTTACTTGCTGTCTCTTCTTCCTCCATGTAATTCTCCTCCCCAGAATATTTGCGTAGCTCTCTCCTTCTGGTGATTCAGCTCTTAGCTCAAATATCACCTCCTCAGAGAGGTCTTCCCTGACCAACGAATCTGATACTAGCCCCTATGCATCCCTTTTTTTGTTATTATTTATTGCATAACTTTTTGTGGTCTTATTAATGTATTTACTTGCTTGTTATTTATTTCCTTACAAATTGAATGGAAGCTCCCTGAGAGCAAAGATCTTGTTTGTCTTGTTTTCTGCTGTATCTCCATCATACCTAAACTGGTACCTGGTACATAGTAGGTTCTCAGTAACTGTATATTGACGGAATGAATAAATTTAATAATTTCACAGGTGTTTTGTGGCGTATCTTGTAAAGTAATGGGTTTCTCATCTCTGTAAGTGTTGAGCTAGAGGTCACGTAGAGGTAGGATGACCGTCTATCCACGAGATCCTGCATTAGCTGGTAGTGTTGACTTGATGACCTCTGGGAATCCTTTGAACTTGGATATTTTGTGATGTCTGAGATCTTGTGAGAATACTGCATTCTAATATCTGCAACCTAGTATTCTTAAAGATTAAATTCAAGAGGATTTCAAGGTAAGTCATACCATATTTTAAAAGGTATACCGTTATGTTTGTGGAAGACTTTGTAAGATCAGGGTATCACCACACAAGACATACTAGAACGTGCCCACAGTTACGATTTGTTTACTTTTTGCTAACTTTGGGCTGTCAGAGAGTTAAATTGGAACAACTGCAATATGGGGTATAGGATTCCGAATAAACTCTGTGCATGCAGTCCTCTAACCATTATATTCTTTCTTTACTTTCTCCTGAAGGAAAGCCTTCTTGAGAACATTAGAATGAGCTCGGCCTTGAAGGGAGGGGCAGACTTTGGATTATCGCAGACATTTTAGGCTGGGGGAAGAGCCTGAATTAAGGCGTGGCCAATGAACATAGGACGGGGAATTCCCTGGCGGTCCAGTGGTTAGGACTCGGTGCTTTCACTGTCCGGGCCCAAGTTCAATCCCTGGTCAGGGAACTGAGATCCCGCAAGCCGCGTGGTGTGGCCAGAAGAAAACAACAGCAACAGCAACGAAAACATAGGATGTATGTCAAAGAAGTGGAACAGCCAGCTTAATATGAACAGACAGTATGTTTTCAAGAAAGGTGGGGAGATGGAACAGAGCAAGCGAAGTTAGCTTGAATCATAGAGAGGCTTGAATACTGGATCAGGTTTGAGTTTTATCCATAGAGAGTAGGAGTCTGGAGTAAGGGAAGGTTGTACGTCTGGGAGCCTGGCTAAGGATTCTGGATGACGTGAAGTCTAACGCCCATTTTTGGGGGGTGGGGGGGAAGAGGATGTTGAGACCCAGAGACAAGAAATACCTTGCCCAGGTTTACCCAGCCAGTTTTACAGCATAGCTGGAGACAGAACTGAAACTTTCTACTTACTAGCCTGGTATATTTTCCACTAAATCATGAAAGGGATGAAGTTAGAATGGTACTTGGAATTTTAGGTATTACATGCTTATTTAAACAGGCAGGTAATCCATTAGAATGAATTCCTTGCTAACAGATGTTCAGGAGCAACTCCTGAGGGCTGTGGGGGTAACAAACGTCTGGTTTGATAAAGAGCTGTAACGCAGGGCACTATAGTCCTCTGCAAACAAGACCTTCTATACTGTATCTGCTGCGGGTGGCCCAGCTGGGGAGATGATTAAATTTAGACATTAGATAGGAATGATCAAGTACCTCTCACCACCTGCTCAGTGGTTTACTTTAATTTCCAAATGCTGCCTTGGCTAAAATCCGTCTGTTTTAATTGATGGATATTCTATTTCTCGGTGGCCCAGTGCACTCCATTTCCAAAGGCCATCACTCTCCATCACGGCTTTGGGTTAGACAGGGCTATTCACGGTTGCTGGAGCTGCCATATTGATTGGGAAATCCAGAATGGAGGCATGGATGACATGGTAACTGCTCAGGCCTGAGTTTCAGCCTCATGATTGATGTTTTTTTAAGGAAAGGAAACTGGAACTACTTGTGATGTTCCCTGGGGGTTCTAGAGAAGCTACCCCTCGTGACATACCCTGTTACCCTTCCGTCAGCGAATCGCTGTGAATCTACAAACTTTACTGCTGCAGAGGCTTAGAGTCAGACAGACTTGGTTGCAAATCCTTGTTCCACCATTGACTAGCTGTGTAACTTGAGGCAATTGACCGAAACTCTTGTTTTCTCAGCTATAAAATATGAGAAAAATCATAGTATTTACCTAACAGGGCTTTCTGGGGTATCAAATGAGATGCCGTTTTTAAGTGTGTGGTGTTAAAATTACCATTATGACTGTAGAGTCAGATCAAACTAAAACTGAACAACCTTGTCTTCGTAACCCACATTCTCATAATGGTAATCTTGTTTATCCTGTTATAGAAAGTAGGACATTGAGAGAAAGAGATGCTGGATGGATTAGTTAATTAAGATGTAATGAATAAATAATCCAAGTCTGATTCAAAAGATACTGTCTAGAAAAGGGCAGGTTTGGATATAGTACCACATGGGGACCCTAGGTAGTCAGAAATCATGAGGTCACATGTCATGAAGATTTATGCCAAAAGGGAGATGAGTATAGAAGAGACCCAACAAATTCTACGATGCTAAAGGGCTTTTTTTTTTATTATTAATTTTTGATTTTTGGCCGCACCATGCAGTATGTGTGATCCTAGTTCCCCGACCAGGGATTGAACCCACGCCCCCTGCGTTGGAGGTGTGGAGTCTTAACCACTGGACCACCAGGGAAGTCCCTAAGGGGCTTTTAAAGTCTATGATAAGTCATCTTTTAGGGAGGCAGAAAAGAATACTAGATTGGGATTTATGAACTCTGACACCTAGTCCTGACTCTGTTATTCACAAGCTTTCTGAGTTTACACAAGTCACATAACATCTATGGACCTCAATCTCTTCATCTGTAAAATTAGCGTTAGACTAGACCAGGAGTTGTTAAATATGTCTCACAGCTCAGATCTGGCCTTTTTGAACAACTTGCAATATAAGAACGTTTTTCAAAGGGTTGTTTAAAAAACACAAGAATATGTGAGAGAGAGCTAGGTGGTCCTTGAAGCCTAAAATATTTACTGTCTAGCTCTTCACAAAGTTTGCCAATCCCTGGACTAGATGACCAGCTGGTTGTTTTCAATGTTGACAGTCTACAATTCTAGTCCTTGGTTGATTTGTGATAGTTTTAATGGACACACTTATTTTATTTCCCTTTCAACTTTCATATTTACCCCAAAATGTGTGTAATCCATTGAATAATAGGCTATAAGAGTTAAAACGGCCGTTAGAGGTCATTTCATCCAGCCCTTCATTTTCAGATGAGAAAGTTGAGGGCTAGAAAATTTGCTTTGTCACCGTCTCATATCTTGTTAGTGGCAGAACCAAAACCAAAACCTGGATCTGCTAATTTTTATCTAGTCGTTTTTGTATTATACTCTCATACCTCAACAGCACTCATTTCAGAGCGCTTAACACTTTCCCATCCTCTCCCTCTTTTACCCACCAGATCAGCTCCTTTACTTTGCTTCCCAGTGTGACTACTAAATATTGGTGTCATCTCTGTAGCTTACAAGGACTGCTATAAGGCTACAGAAGCATGACAGTATCATGCAGATATGAACAATTGATGAATATTTAAGTGTGCTTGATATTACATCAATTTTATAGTCAGCATTAAGATATTATAATTTGGGGATAAAATTTTGAACAAAGTAGGGCTGAAGAAAGCTCATGGACTTTGATGGGTATAGATTGCTTTGGTACATATTAATATGCTCAACTGATGTTTATACTGGAAAGAAATAACAAGACAGCAAATATATATCACATTGAATTTTGCACAGTGACAGCAGATTCGGGTCAATTGGACTGGATAGTTGACTTCTCTGATATCTACACACTTCTTCCTGCCCCAGAGAAAACAGCCCTGTAAAGTCAGGGAGATGTAACCCTGGAGGGAGCTATTTGAGAACCTGTGTCATAAATGTCATTTGAAGTCACCATTTCCTATGCAACCAGCAAATTTCATTCATCTTTTAGCTCTCTCTCTCTTCTGTGTTAGATGTCAAGTACTAGTTTTTGGGAGTACTGTGAGGCATGTGTTCAAATTGCTACAGATTCCACAAGTGAAAATGTGGTCTTCACCAGATATTAAGGTCCTTGAGAGCAGAGACAACACTTTCTTACTCACTGTTATCCCAAAACATATGCTTTCGGTTAGTCTTGGTTTGATGTTAGTTGAGTTGAAATCCTTGCAACTGCAATGCAGAAGGCTTCCCCAAAGGGCCTGTCCTATTCCTTCTAGCTCTGTCTTGCACTTCTATGTCTTTTGGAAACTCCTGGGGTCACTGCAACCCTCATTGATCCCTCCGCATCTCGATTTCCTGTCCTTTGCTCACAATTTCATGTTTCTCCACAAGATTTTCTTCTGGAGGCAGAGTCCACTTGATTCTTTTTACTCTTCTACAATGCTACACAGAAAAAATTGAATTGATTTGAATTAATTTAAATAGCTAAGTACATAAATGTATAACATTTGTTATCATTGAAAACTTTTGTATAGGTCTTGTTTTCTAGCTTGATTGAAAGTCGATTATTGGTTTTCAGTGGTCATAAATGCAAATATAAGTTAATAGCGTAGTTTGGATTTCCCCAGGATGCAACTAAAACATAGTGGTCTGTGATTCCATGAGCACTGGATGAGGAGCCAGATGACCAGGGTCTTAATCTGATGGGTAGCATGGCCTTAGGCAAACGAGTTGATATCTTAGTGCCTCATCTATAAAAGGAAAGCATTAGAAAAGGTGATCACTCTGGCGACTTTCCAGTTAAGTCATTTGATGACTAGTCAGTTCTCTTGTAGAAGCAGGCTAGTATAAGCCAGCAGTCAATATGAAGGCTAAAACTGGTGCCAAATCTGTTTTTGTACTGCCTGCGATCGAAGAGTTTTTTTTTTCATTTTTAATGGATTATATAGACATAAAAAAAAGAATATGCAACAGACACTTATGTAGTACACAAAGCCTAACATATTTGCCATCTGGCCACGTACAGAAAATGTTTGCTGACCTCTTATATAAGGGCTGTGAGCATAGCCTCTGGTCCCAGCTCTATCTTCTTACCCCTTCCATCACCTAAGGTATATTTTGTCATTTTCCATGCCCCAGTTTCTTCTACTACAAAATGAATACAATAATAGTACGTACAAATATGGTTGTCGTGAAGATTAAATGTGTTTATATTTTTAAAGAATTAGCACAGGGAGATCAGCTCAGTGCTTTGTGACCACCTAGAGGGGTGGGATAGGGAGGGTGGGAGGGAGGGAGACGCGAGAGGGAAGAGATATGGGAACATACGTATATGTATAACTGATTCACTTTGTTATAAAGCAGAAACTAACACACCATTGTAAAGCAATTATACTCCAATAAAGATGTAAAAAAAAAAAAAAAAGAATTAGGAAAGTCCTGCCATAGAATTCTTAATAAATGTTAACTGTTGTCATTATTTGTATATTTCCATGCAACAGGTAATCAGCCAGTTGAAAAGGAGGAGATTATGGAGGGCAAATAAGAGAACCTTGAACCGTGATATTTTAGAATTGGAATGGGACCCCCCCATCTAATCAGCTCATTTTGATTAGAGGTGCTGTAACAGACTCAGGGAAGCCAAGTGACTTATCCACAGTTACAGAGTTTGTTGTTGGCTGAGTCTGTAAACTTTTCTTTTATCAAAGAGTCACATCGTGATTCTTAACCCTAGACCCTGGTTCATGAGCTCATTTATTTTTAACTTTTTATTGTGAAATAAACTTAGTCTTCTAGAAAAGTTACAAAAAAATAGTACAAAGAATTTCCATATACGCTTCACTCAGATTTCCCAAATGTTGATATTACCACATTTGTTCTCCCTGTCTCACTCCCTCTCTCTTCTGTAGATTGTTATAGATATAAATTTTTTTTCCTGAACTGTTTGAGAGCAAGTTGCAAATATGATGTCCATTTACCCCAAAACTTCAGTATGTTTTTCCTAAAATCAAGGAGAATCACTTTACATAACCATAGTACAGTTATCAAAATTTTTAAAAAAGTATTATTTCATCCACAATCTTTATTCAAATGTTGCCAGTTGTCAACTAATGTCCTTTATAGTGAAAGCATTTCTTGATTGGATCCGTGAGAGTACAAATTTCATTTTTAATGGGGGAGCATTTCCCTTGTAGGTTTTTTGAAGATTCCCTAATGAAATATATTTCTAAACTTCTCAACATGCTGATCCCTGCATTTTAAGGACAGAGGTGAATTTCCTTGGAGATATCTTCTTCTTCTTTTTTTTTTCTTTGCTCTCATCAGTCCAAAGTGGTCAGCAAGATACACATAACACTTCCTCATAGACTAGCGGAAACCATTAGCACAAGTGACATGTTCCTGTGCTTTAAGTCGTTCTACACAGTGTGGTGCAACACTTAGATGAATGGTTATTCATATTTAAACCTTAGAGTGAAAATGAAGTAATAATTTGGCACATTTTACCTCCTGCTGAAACACAAATAAAACTCATAAAATCAGGACTTCGATCAAATCTATCCTTTTTACTTAGCAAATGACAGATTGATAGGACCATCTCTTGGAACACTTTCAGAGGTTTGTCTGAGGCTGATGGAGGTGGGGATGTGTAAGAGAAAAGATCCCTGTTTTGAATTCTTTTGGTTTATCTTGTTTGGCCAATATCCCAAGAAGAAAGATTTGTCTAGAACTGTTATTCAGAAAGATGGGCAAAGCACACCCATGTCTCATTCTAGCATTGTTTTGGGGTTCCAGTCTGAGGGGCTAGATTGTACTATAAGCAGGTTCCTTTGATATATTTGTTGGGTAAAAAACCTTGGCATGGGGCGGGGGAGTTCTCAGTGCTCCAGTGTGCTATTGAACAGCCTTGCAAGGTACATCTTTCCAGTTGGATTCTTGTCTTACAAATGCTATTCATTTTATAATTGCTTTTTAAGGCAAAATTGGAGCTAAGACATCACTTTTGTTCAAGAACCCTTCTTTGTTCAGATTGAAGACTGTATTTCTGTACCAATTCTTGTCTCCCTCTATTCATGGCTACTTTATACTTCTTTGCTCAGCACCTGGTATTTTTTTGCTTTAAACTTTTTGTTGCAAAGTATAATAGATAGACATGCAGAAGAGTGCACAAAATATATAGCTTATGAATTTTCACAGTGTAAATATTCACATGTAACTATCATACAGCGCACTTGAAGAGATGACCACCATGTTCTCCAGAAGCCGCCCCATGCCCTCTTCCAAGTACTCATTCCTCATTGGTCCTTACAGATAACCTCTATCCTCAAACTTATAGTCATTACTTCCTTAGTTTTCTCTATAGTTTTCCCACCTAAATTTGTATTCCTAAACTCTATAGTGTTCCTTTTTCTTTTTGGAACTCTGTATAAATGGAATTATACCATATGTATTCTTTTGTGTCTTTTTTTTTTTTGGCTCAATGTTATGTTTCTGAGATTCAACAATATTCTTGTTTGTTGGTATATTTTGTTCTTTATGTTGTTTTGGGGTAAAGATGCCACATTCTTCTCCAGTGAGTAGGCATCGGGTTTGTTCCAGTTTTTAGCTATTCTGAATAATGTTTTTTTGTGTAAGCACGTGCATTTCTGTTGGATATATACTTAAGAGAAAATTGTGGGGTCACGTATAGGGAGACTATATCCTGGTTTGCTTAATTCAGTTCTGGTTAATATCTATTGTCCTGGTGTAATTATTCATAGTGCTCCATTTCACTCTCAAAAATATCTTTCTTTGAATGATAGCATAGGACATCATAACCATGGGATATATTTTTAGGCTCAAATGTCAGATAATTCCAAGTGGTTTTTCAATGCGGTTGTACCAATTTAAATAAAATTTAAGTACATTACCAGCAACATGAGATTTTTCTGTTGCTCCTTATCTTCATGAATATGTGTTATTTTCAGTCTTTTTAATTTTAGCTCTTCTGGTGGGTATGTAGCAGTATGTCATTATAATTTTAATTATTTCCTTGATTACTATTGAGATTGAACACCTTTTCAAGAATTTATTGGCCATTTGGATTTCTGCTTTCTGTTTGTGCATAAATGCTTGTTTGTGAGAATTGCTTGAGCTCTGTCACTTTTCTTTTTATATTAAAGGCTGTATTATAAGGTGATACATTTAGACTTATTATATCACTCATGTGGTTACTACCTCTAATGATCCTTTTTGCATGGACATTTATTGTGTCTGATGTTAATAAAGCTACATCCACTTCCTATTCATTATTGTTTGAATACTATATCTTTTGTGGATATCCAGTTTTCTCAACACCATTTGTTGAAGAGGCTATCCTTTCCCTGTTGTATATTCTTCACACCGTTGTCGAAGATCAGATGGCCATATATGCGTGGATTTATTTCTGGGCTCTCAGTTCCATTCCATTGCTCTATATGTCTGTTTTCTTGCAAGTACCATATTGTTTTGAGTATTGTAGCTTTGAAATATATTTTGAAATCAGGAGCTCTTATGCCACCAGCTTTTTTCTTCTTTTTCAAGATTTATTTGGCTACTTTTGATCTTTTGTGATTGCATATGAATTTAGAATGCTTTTTTCTATTTTCGTAAAAAATGCCATTGGTATTTTGATAGTGATCACATTGAATCTGTACATCACTTTGGGTAGAGTTGACATTTTAACATTATTAATTCTTGTAATCTGTGGACATGGCATATCATTCTGTTTGTGTCTCATTTAGTGCTTTCGTCAATGATTTGTAGTATTCAAATATAAGTATTTCACCTCTTTAGTTAAGCTTATTCCTAGGCATTTTATTCTTTTTGGCATATCCTTGACTTATTTTTTTTTTGCGGTACATGGGCCTCTCACTGTTGTGGCCTCTCCCATTGTGGAGCAGGGCTCCGGATGCGCAGGCTCAGCGGCCATGGCTCACGGGCCCAGCCGCTCCGCGGCATGTGGAATCTTCCAGGACTGGGGCACGAACCCGCGTCCCCTGCATCGGCAGGCGGACTCCCAACCACTGCACCACCAGGGAAGCCCTCTTTGACTTATTAAAGTCTAAATTAATTGGCAGTATTTCCTTCCTCCAAGAAATCTCAACAGTCTCAGAATAGGTAAATGCAGTTTTTCCCTGTTCCTGACTTACAGGCTATGATTGCCATGTATTTAATTTTAATTTAAATTATGTCTGTAAATATATATACACAAAACTCAATTATATATATATATATTTTGTACAATCAATTTTTCTAGGTACACTCAAATACTGACTATTTCCCCTCTTCCCCCACTTTATTGAGATATAATTGACATACAATTTTTGGTAAGTTTAGGGTGTGAAATGCAACTTGACAATTTGACAGATGTATATATTGCAAAAATATTCCTACAACAGGGTTAGTGAACACCTCCATCACTTCACATAATTTAATTACCTTTTTATATTTGGTGGTGGGAACCTTTAAGATCTACTCTCTTACTGACTTACAACTATACAGTAGGGTATTGTTAACTATAGCCACCATGCTGTACATTAGATCCCCCAAATTTATTCATCTTATAACCAGACATTTGTACCTTTTGCCCAATATCTCCTCATTCCCGCCCCCCACCCTAGGCCTGGTAAGAACAAAACTGATCTTTGTTTCTGTGAGTGTGGCTTTTTAAGATTCCACCTATAAGTGAGAGCATACAGCATTTGTCTTTATCTGTCTGACGTATTTCATAGAGCATAATGTCCTCAGGGTGCATCTGTGTTGTCACAAATGTCAGGGTTTTCTTATTTTGCGTAGCTAAATATTCATATAGATATATGTGAACTCATATATGAATGTAAAACCTGAGACTGTAGTGGATGGATAAAGAAAATGTCAATCTGTCAGTGGAAAATTAGGGCGTTTCCATGTCTTGACTCTTGGGAATAATGCTGCAATGAATATTGGAATGCAGATATCTCTTTGAGATAGTGATTTCATTTCCTTTGGATATATACTGAGAAGTAGGATTGATGGAACCATATGGTATTTCTATTTTTAATTTTTTGAGGAACATCCATACTGCTTCCCATAGTGACTGTAACAATTTACATTCCTAACAACAGTACACCAGGGTTCCCTTTTCTCTACATCCTAGCCAGCACTTGTTATGTTTTGTGTTTTTCATTAACAATTTGTTAAAAACACAGTATCTGCAAAGTGCAATGAAGTGAAGCACAATAAAACGTGATATACCTGTTTCTTTATTGATTTTTCTGTCTGGATGATCTGTCCAGTGTTGAATGTGGGGTGTTGAGGTCCCATACTATTATTTTATTTTTGTCTATTTCACTCTTCATATCTGTTAGAATTTACTTAATATTTTTAGGCGCTCCAATTTTGTGTGCCTGTATATTTACAATTGTTACATTCTCTTGATTTATTGGCTCTTTGTTTTTTTTTTTTTTGGCGGTACGCGGGCCTCTCACTGTTGTGGCCTCTCCCATTGCGGAGCACAGGCTCCGGACGTGCAGGCTCAGTGGCCATGGGTCACGGGCCTAGCCGCTCCGTGGCATGTGGGATCTTCCCAGACCAGGGCACGAACCCGTGTCCCCTGCATCGGCAGGCGGACTCTCAGCCACTGCGCCACCAGGGAAACCCTGACTCTTTTATCATAATTTAATGACCTACTTTTTCTCTTGTTACAGTTTTTTACTTAAATTTTATTTTGCCTCATATAAGAATAGTTGTCCTTGTTCTCTTGTGGTTTCCATTTACATGGATGATCTTCTCCATCCCTTCACCTGGATACTGTGCGTGTCCTTAAAGTTGAAGTGAGTGTCTTGTAGGCAGCATATAGTTGAGTCTGGTTTCTTTGAATCCATTCAGCCACCCAGTGCCTTTTGACTGGAGAATTTAATCCATTTACATTTAAAGTAATTAGTGATACCTAAGGACTTACCAATGCCATTTTATTAATTGTTTTCTGGCTACTTTGTAGTTTCATTGTTCCTTTCTTCCTCTCTTGCTTTCTTCCTTTGTGAGCTGATGATTTTCCATAGTGATGTTCTTTGATTCTCTTCTTTTTATTTTTTTGTATCTACTGTAGGCTTTTGCTTTGTGGTTACCGTTAGGCTTACATAAGGCATTTTATATATATAATAGCCAATTTAAGATGATAACAGCTTAACTTCACTTGCATACAAAAACTATAAACTTGTACCCACCCCCAACATTTTGTGTTTTTGATGTCACAATTTACAACTTTTTATACTGTATATCCATTAACACATTATTTTAGCTATAGTTGTTTTTAATTCTCTTGTCCTTTTACTTTTATAATAGTGTTAAGTGATTAACACACCACCATATTACAGTATTGGCATGTTCTGAATTTGATTGTATACTTTTACCAGTCTGTTTTATAGGTCTGTGTTTTTTCATGTTACTAATTAGTATCCTTTTATTTCAGCTTGAAGAACTCTTTTCAACATTTCTTGTAAGGCAGGTCTAGTGTGATAAACTACCTCAGCTTTTGTTTGTCTGGAAAATTCTTTATCTTGCCTTTATTTCTGAAGGAAAACTTTTCCAGGCAAAGTATTCTTGGTTGGCAGTTTCAGCAGTTTGAATATATGATTGAACTCTTCCTTAGCCTGTAAGATTTCTGCTTAGAAATCTACCAGTAGTTTTATGGAGGGCCCCTTGTATGCGAGAAATTTTTTTTCTCTTACTGCTTTAAATATTCTGCTTGTCTTTATACAGTTTTATTTTATTTTTTAATATTTATTTATTTGGTTGTGCCAGGTCCTAGTTGCAGCAGGCGGGCTTCTTAGTTGTGGCATGTGAACTCTTAGTTGTAGCATGCATGTGGGATCTAGTTCCCTGACCAGGGATCGAACCCAGGCCCCCTGCATTGGGAGCATGGAGTCTTCACCACTGTGCCACCAGGGAAGTCCCTATATAGTTTTATTATAATTTGTCTTGGAGAAGATCTTTTTAGTTTAAAACTTGTGGGTGACCTATGGGCTTCATGAACTTAGATGTGCAAATCTCTCCCCAGATTTTGGAAGTTCTCAGCCATTATTTCTAATTTCCGCTTTTCTCCCTTTCTCCTTTTCTCTTTTTCTTCTGGCACTCCAATAAAGCATAGACTGTTTATTTTAATTGTATCTCATAATTCACGTAGGCTTTCTTCACTCTTTTTCATTCTTTGTTCTCTTCTTACTGCAAAATTTCAAATGTCCTGTCTTGTACTTCATAGATTCTTTCTTCTGCTTGATCCATCTGTTTGGCCTTTCCTTCTGGGATTCAGCTTTCACATATGTTAACTTTTCTTGCTGTGTCCTTTATATCTCTTAATTCTCTTATCTACTTTCTATTCTTTCTTTCAATTTGTCTCATCTTGGGTAGGATTTTTTGTGATATGTTTTCCATAGCAGTTTATTTTGTGATGTTAAGCTTGGCAATTGCATTCCTCAATTTGGCTAATGAACTTTTCAGTTCTAGAATTTCTATTGGATTCTTTTTCAACCTTTCATGTTTTTAAAGTAATTTACTTTTGATAAATAAAACTTCCATGTATTTTGTGTACAGTGTGATGTTTTGATACATGTATCATTGTGAAATGATTACCAGAATCAAACTAATGAACAAATCCATCACCTCCCATAGTTGTCGTGTGTGTGTGTGTGTGTGTGAGAGAGAGAGAGAGAGTGAGATGATTATACTTGGAATGTACTCTCTTAGAAAATTTCATAGTAACAGAAGGTAGAGTGGTGGTTCACAGAGACCGTTGGGTGAGGGAAAATGGAAGATATTGATTAAAGGGTACAGACTTCCATTTATAAGATGAATAAGTTCTGGAAACCTAATGTAGGGCATGTTGACTATAGTTAACAATAATGTTGTATTCTTTTTATAGTGTCGAATTCCTTGCTAAAGTTTTCAAGTTGAGTGTTAACTTACATGCAACTATTAAGCATAGTGTGTTACACCTTTTAATTTTACTTTCTGTGAGTTTTGTGTGTCTCTTTTTCCATGTGTTGTTTGTGCTGTTTCTCTCTTATGTTGTATTTCTCTTTTGTGTCTGGTTATCTTTTTTTTGGCTGTGCCATGCAGCTTTCTGGATCTTAGTTCCCCTCCCAGGGATTGAACCCAGGCCACAGCAGTGAAAGTGCCGAGTCCTAACCACTGGACCGCCAGGGTATTCCCTGGTGTCTGGTTATCTTTGATGGCTTGCTGGATGTTGTCTTTCTTTTAGTAAATGTTTTTCAAACATTTCTAGAATAGTTTTTAGATTTACAGAAGAATTACAAAGACACTACAGAGACTTCCTTTATACCCTACATCTACTATCCCCTATTATTAACATCTTAAGTTAATACATCTTTCACAATAAATAAACCAATATCAGTACATTATTATTAACTAATTTCCATACTTCATTCCAATTTCCTTCATTTTTACCTAATTTCTTTTTTTCTGTTCCAGAACCCTATCCAGGGTACCTTATTGCGTTTAGTTGTCACTTATCCTAAGACTCCTCTTGGCTATGACAGTTTCTCAGACTTTCCTTGCTTTCATGACCTTGACAGTTTTGTGAAGTGGCTGTCGATTGGCATTTTTCTGGGTTATGCTATCATGTGATTTAGATGTAGTTACCATAAAAATGTCACAATAATTTTGAGGTAAAAAATTATTGTTCAAACAGCTATTATATGAATGAAAGCAGGTCCACCCAGGTATTAGTACAGTTTCTCTAAGTGAGTCCAATTGTGAGTAGAGGATGATAATTCTCAATTGCTAACTTTGTGGGGCTCAATAGCTTATTGGACACTTTGCTAAGTGATACAAAGATTCCTTAGGTCTTTAGTTAACATGTATCATTAGCCAAGGGGTCAGTGGCCAAAGTTCATCTCACATGACCAAAATGAGATCTCGATATTTGAAAAACAACGCACAGAATTTTCAGAGAGCTGGAAGTAAAAGCAGAAAATACATGGTTTTTAAGTAGCAGTGTTTTTTTTTGTTACATCTGTGCATAGCACCACAGTTGTTCTTTATTTTCAGGAGCCATTTTGGAAGCAATATGTAGTCAAATTTAAGTGCATTCAGTAATAATAATGTTATGGCTACAATTGGTACTTCTGATAACTGTAAAGTATTCAGTATTTTTGGAAAGCCAGTATATTCTGTTTTGAATGTATACATGACAATTCTCTTTTGGCTGACTCTTAACATTATCTAATTCTTGAACTAGGACCTTGTCCTGTATTATTTGGGATGATTATTTTCAAAACATTCATGTAACATTAGGCCCTTTAAAACTTCAGCCCCTTTTAAAGGAGTTAACCTGAGGAAAACAGGTCCCCTGTTAAAATTTCCAAATTATTTGTATTAAAAAAGGAATAAACAGCTCACAATCACATGAGCATCAGGATCAAGGCTTCCTGAGGTCACTGAAATAAATGGAGGCAACATTTAGTGAAAGGGAAAGGTTAGTCCCATATAAATGAGAATGAGAGATGGCATAGAAAATGAGCAGCTGAAGGCAAAAAGGAGAAACTGCAAAAATGAACGAAGGTGAATTGATAGTAGGCATTTCACATGTCAAAAAGGAGGCAAAGAAATGGCGAGGTGATTATAGGCCAGCTTCTCACAAAAGGAGTTTCTCATAAAAGAGGATAATGGCATATGAAATTGGCTAGGGGAATTGAAAAGGAAGAAAGTGGCAATATGGCATCAACAAAGCACCAAGTAAAAGTGTAGGAAAACAAGAAACGACAAACTGAGGGGTAAACTACTACCTGACTGTGATGGGATCAGCCAGGGTCCCTCAAGCATTATACTGCTGTGCCTTGGCTCACTGTGGCCCTCAGGAGGAACAGTGACTTTCCCATGACACTATCAGTGTCCTGTCGTGTCTCTGATTCTTTTCATTACATAGGTTGTGACTAAAACCTTCTCTCTTCTGAGGAGAGGTTCTAATTTATCAAAGATAAGCAATGCTAGGTACATAACAGCTCCTCTAAACGTATGGTAGAATTTTATATTTACTGCAATAAAAGCAGATACAGATTTTTTTTTAAAGGCAGATTATAAAGTTCTTGAACATAGACGAGAAGTCAAAGATGCTGTGTGCCAATATAGCATCAACTAAATTGCGTTCTTAAGCTTCAAGCTGCTAGAATTTTGGGGTTTCTGTGGGGATCGTGAATCCTGCAGGTGCATTGTTAAAAAAAAAAAAGGTATTTGGTAATGGTGGTGGTTACAGTCTAGTTGGTTACTAAAGCCTTATTTCCCCATACTGTGACTATCTATGTCCTGTTTCGTGAGCTATCAGTTTCTCCTCACCTTTTGTGTCCTTATCAATCAAGAGTTAGTCAACAATGTTAATGGGCCTCTTGAAAAAACATAATTGTATTAGCCAACTTCATTTTATAGCATTTTATATTTGGGCAACCACTTTCCAAGCCCTTATCTCATTTGATCTTCAGCATAATCCAGAGAAGTATGTTTGATGGAGGTTTGTTTCTTTGTTTAAACGTAGGCTCAGAAAAAAAAGGTTCAGTGACTTACGCAAAGCTGTATGACTAGTGAGTGGCAGCGTTTGGACTGTACCCCATGTCTCCTGACGTCTAGTCTTAACGCTCTTCCTGCCACACACCAAGCTTTCATTTTTAAAGTTCTTGCTGCTTTGATTCTTAATTTATTACATTTCTTCCCTCTCATCCTTTTTCTCTTTTCCCTGTTGCTAAGACAAAAAGCAAAGCCGTATTAGAGAATTTTCCTTTAAAAAAGCATGGGAATCCCTTGTGAGGTGAGGTTGTTAAAGTTCAGAACTGAATTTATGGCTAGATAGGATGGAAAATTGCACTACTCACATGCATTCATATCCACATTTGGGACTCCTGATCTCGTAGACTCTCCTCCGTCTTCCCTTCTCCTTGCTGTGGTATGTGTATGAAGAAGAGACAGAGGGAGATGGAGAACGAGAAAGTCTGACTTATTGCATGAGGTGATTCGGAGATATCTTGGGTTCTATCTCTATGAGAGGTAGCTTAAAAATTAGTAGGTACCGTATTTTAACTGCCTACTGTGTGTCACATGCTGTGTCAGGTCTTTATATATAAAGGACAGTGTGATATCCTAGTTGCAAGGGCCAGTATTCATCCTAGTTTTATTCTGACCCATAGGTAACTTCTCTGAAAAATAGGTTATATTCCTTTTATTCATAATCTATGTATGAGGGACATCGTATGCAACTGGGAAATCGAGGTTTTTCTTCAGTTGTATCTACCTGCTTGCTTGTTGTCTGAAACCATTACTACCCAAGGGGCTGGGCCTCGGTAGGTCTGTCCCATTTCATGAAGCCTGAGGACGGTTTCCTTTTCAATTGCAGGAGAAAATGTATTATGTAGTTGCTAAAGATATGGAACTTGATTCCTTCATTTTTTTTCCCCTTGAGTAATTAATGCCAGGCCGAATGGCACATACGGCTGGCAAAACTCCTTGGAAAATCAGGACAGAATGAAGATCCTGAGTATTTGACAGGTCTAGTTATAGCAGAGAGGAGCAGCGAAAGGGAGATAGGAAGGCAGGGAAGACATATTTTGCTTCCATATAACTTTTTAGAGAGTCAGCCTTAAATAGAGGAACTGGACAGCCTTAACTAGAGAAGGTGTGAAGATAATTTTCAAATGTGGGGGAGTTAGAGTTCCTTTCCTAATCACTAGAAGTACAGTATATGCTTAGAATCTGAAAAGATGAGACAGCATAAAAGTGATGGCCCTACTTTGTATGAGATGTGACCATAAGTGAATAATTACTTTGAGTTAATTAAAAATACTACAGCTGGTATATGGTTATTTTCATGAATCCTTTGCAGTACTAACTCTTGTTTTAATGAGGCTGCCGGAACTCTCAACGTTGCTGAAACTCAGCCTTCGGTATTGCCTTCTAACACTGTGACTCAATCTTTTAAATGTCTACCCTTGTGACAAAGCTTTCTTCTTTGAGCTTATATTTAATTTTTTTAAATAAAGCAATTTAAATGTAAAGTTTATGTATAATATGTCTGATTAAACTGAAATATACCACTTGTGAGTCAGAAAAGACCTTCCTTGTATGCTTATAAAATGGTGCTAAGTGCTCCTCACTAGGGATATATATATTTTAATTAATTAATTTAGTTATTTTTGGCTGTGTTGGGTCTTCGTTTCTGCGCGAGGGCTTTCTCTGGTTGCGGCGAGCGGGGGCCACTCTTCATCGCGGTGCGCGGGCCTCTCACTGTTGCGGCCTCTCTTGTTGGCAGAGCACAGGCTCCAGACGCGCAGGCGCAGCGGCCATGGCTCACGGGCCTAGTTGCTCCGCGGCGTGTGGGATCTTCCCGGACTGGGGCACGAACCCGTGTCCCCTGCATCGGCAGGCAGATTCTCAACCAGTGCGCCACCAGGGAAGCCCCAAACTAGGGATATTTTTAACACAGCATTTTGAATGGCATTCTTGGAATGAGCTATAGCCTCCCAATCTGACCACTTTAAAAAGGATACCATTCCGGTTTGCTGAAAATTAGTCTTAGTATTATCATGGCAGCAAGCTTGCTTAGCTCCCTCCAAAGCCTTACGTTGTAAATTGTCTTTATAATCCTGTTTGGCTTTAGCCCATTTCTCATTTCTTTCTTTCATATAATAAGCATGCATTTTCAGCTACGGATTCATCTAAGTGAAGCTTAACTGAAAGGATAATCAAATTAATATGGCTAGGGCAGTATTTTCCAACTGCTAGTCAAGAATTCCATGTCTCCCAGTGTTCCCAGTAAATATCCATTTTGTTAAAGGCAATAACAACCCCCCACCACGAACACATCAAAACCACAACTACAGAGAGCAACTCTCACTGAAATCGACCTGGGGACTAGCGGAACGGCCCTTCTACAACCAGGGCTGTGTAGAAAGATGCTCTCAAAGTTTGGTAGGAAGGGAGAAGAAGTGATCTGGTTGGGACCCGCACCCCTAGTAGGGGCCACAGAACAGGAGGGGGATATCACAGGCTTGGGGATCCTCCATGGGGAGCGAGGGTTTTTGAGCCTCATGTCAGGCACCCCGACACTGGGGTCGGACACTGGGATGATGAGACGCCTTAGCTGCTTTGAAGACCAGTGGGGCTTACTGGAGGGGCTGTAAGAAACCGAGACTCCTCTCTCAAAAACCATGTGCACAGACTTACTTAGGCCCAGTGACAGTGTGAAGGCAGCAGATTGAAAACTGCCTGGGTCTCTCTGGCCAGCTTGCCAGGCCTGCCTCAGCGTGCCTGCCAGCCCGCACCCAGCTGCTGTTTCAGCCCTCTTGCTCTGGCGCTTCTCCCCACTAAGGCAGAGCCTGCCACTGCCAACTTGAAAGCTCACACTTGGAGGGAACAGAGGCAGCTCAGACCCTGGCCCTGCCTCTGACCAGGGCGGTGGCAGCCATTGCCAGCCTGTGCTTTGGTGCACACACTCTGGAGGGAGCGAGACTAGCTCCAGGGTGGAGACTGCCACCATCAGAGTGCGTGTCCTTGCACACACTCAGGAGGAGCTAGGCTAGATCCAAGGTGGAGACCATCAGTGCCAGAGTGTGCATCCCTGAGCACACTTGGAAGGGAGAGAAAGTTGCCTCAGGGAGAGACCACCATTTCCCAGTACTCGTCCCTGTGCACACTTGGGAGGTGGCAGGGCCAGCTCTGTGGTGTGGCACCAACCCCTTTGGCCCCAACCTGGCCTATAACCCAGTGGAACACACACTGGGAAAAAGTGAAACCAGCACAGAAGTGCAACCCCAAGCCGTCAGGCCCTGGCCATGTACCAAACCAAGGAGAAGATGTCCGTCTCACCTGGGAGAAACCCAACTCTCCCAAATGGAACCACAGAAGACCACAAATTTGCCAAATCAATCTTGAGAAAAAAAGAAGAAAGCTGGAGGTATAACCTTCCTTCAGACGACACTACAAAGCTATGCTAATTAAACATCATGGGACCTGCATTAAAACAGACACATAGATCAATGGAACAAAATAACCCAGAAGTAAACCTGTGCACCTGTGGCCAATTAATCTATGATAAAGAGGCAAGAATATACAGTTCAGAAAGGACAGTCTTTTCAAAAACTGGTGCTGGGAAAACTGGAAAGCCACATGGAAATCAATGAGATTAGAATATTCATTCATACCATATACAAAAATAAACTCAAAATGGTTTAAAGACATAAATGTAAGACCAGAAACCATAAAACTCCTGGAAGACAACGTAGGCAGAACACACTTTGACATAAATCATAGCAATATATTTTTGATGTCTCCTAAGGTAAAGTAAATAAAAGCAAAAAAACCCAAATGAGACCTAATTAAAGTTAAAAGCTTTTGTGCAGCCAAGGAAGCCATCGACAAAATGAAAAGGCAACCTGCAGAATGGGAGAAGATATTTGCAAATGATGTGACCAACAAGGGGTTAATCTCCAAAATATATAAATAGGTCATACAACTCAGTATCAAATGAACAGTAAACCCAATCAAGAAATGCACACAAGATCTGAATAGACATTTTTCAAAGGAAGACATGGAGATGGCTAAAAGGCAAATGAAAAAATGCTCAACATTGCTAATATTAGAGAAATGCAAATGAGAACAATAATGAGTTATCACCTCACACCTGTCAGAATGGCTATCATTAAAATACCTACAAATAATAAACGTTCAAGAGGGTGTGGAAAAATGGGGAACCTCGTGCACTGTTGGTAGGAATGTAAATTGGTGCAGCCACTATGGAAAAAAGTATGAAGGCTCTTCAAAAAACTAAAAATAGAACTACCATATGGTCTAGAAATTCTACTCCTGCATATATATCTGGAAAGAACAAAACTACTAAAACACTAGGTCAAAAAGAAACATGCACCTCAGTGTTCATACCAAGACATGGAAAAAGCCCACCAACAGATGAATTGTTAAAGGTGTGGAATATTACTCAATCATTAAAAAAGAATGGAATTCTGTCATTTGCAGCAGTGTGGATGGACCTAGAGAATACTAAGGTTAGTGAAATAATTCAGACTGAGAAAGACAGTCTGTATTATCATTTATATGTGGAATCTAAAAAATAAAACGAATGAATATGACAAAATAGAAACAGACACAGAGATACAGAGAATGAAATAGTAGTTACCAGTGGGGAGAGGAGGATGGAGGGGTAAGATAGGGGAAGGGGAGTAAGGGGTATAAACTACTAGGTATAAAATAAGATACAAGGAAATGATGTATAGTACAGCAAATATAACCAGTATTTTATAACATTTAATGGAGTGTAATATAAAAATATTGAATCACTATGTTGTACACCTGAAACTTATGTAACATTGTAAACCAGCTATACTTCAACTTTAAAAATGGAAATAACAACTGGCATCTGTCTAAATATGTAATTAACAATAATATTATCTTAAGTATTTACCCTTAGCATACATCAGTTTGAGAGGCATCTACCATACACTAAATGATCATGTCTGGTGATAAGAAGCAGTCAAATGGGCATGCTCAAGTCCTAGTCTATGTGTTGGTAATAATTCAGCCCAAACATTGCAGATTTCCAAGATGGTTATGACAATTTTACTGTTTTGATTTTTTCTATTCTTAAAATTTATACTCTTGGGCTTCCCTGGTGGCGCAGTGGTTGAGAGTCCGCCTGCTGATGCTGGGGACGTGGGTTCGTGCCCCGGTCCGGGGGGATCCCACATGCCGTGGAGCGGCTGGGCCCGTGAGCCATGGCCACCGAGCCTGCGCGTCCGGAGCCTGTGCTCCGCAACCGGAGAGGCCACAAAGGTGAGAAGCCCGCTTACTGCAAAAAAAAAAAAAAAAAAAAAAATTTTATACTCTTAATAAAAACGTTAGTTTAAACACGAAACATCAAAAACAATGGTGTTAGAATTTAGCATGTCAGTAAAGAAAATGACAAATAATTATGTATATGTCCTAAGAGGCACTTTTACTGGACACATAATTTACCATCATCTGATCAAATTCCTGTTCAGTATATTAAGTTTTTTGAAAAGCAGATTAATGTTACAAAAGGAAACAGTGTATTAATTATATCTACTTTTGCTCCTTCATTGGGAATGAAGACTACATGCATAGTAAATTATGTGGGAGGGAAAAGCTGGTGAATAAAATACCAGAACCTTGTTTTTTAGATTGTCATTTATTTAAAAAGCAACAAAATTGTAAAAATAAACCAGTTCTTTCTTTAAATACAAAATGCAAGAGCTCAAAAAAATCAGTTGTTTCCTCTTTTTGATGTTATAACGTTAAGCAGAATTTCAACTTTGTGTAAACATTTGGTTCCCAAATCAAAAGCAATGTATCATTTAGGAACTTACAGGTTGACGTTATGCTAATACTACATAAAGTAAATTAATTATCCTTCCTTACTTTTTAAATTATAATTAAATATTATGTTAGAATATTTAATATTAGTATATGGTAACTTATGTACTAATATACTGAACAACATTGACTTTTTTTTTTACCTAAAATATTTTCCTTAATACTTCTCAGAAGCAACAAAAATATTTAAAAGTACTTCCTGAGTGACTTCTTAGGTTAAAATGTGGAAAATAATTTTCTAGAAGAAATCATGTAAGAAATTAGTCTGGCTCATTTTATTCATTTTTGGTGGATGGAATCTTTTTTGTAATTAAAATAGTATTTGTTATAAGATCCATCAGGCTGCATTTTCTGAATTAGAATTTAATATCAAGGAATCAACACCTGGATTATTTCCTGCTTCCAAGGGGAAATGGTATGGAGAGCAGCTAACTCTCTGGATAAAACACACAAATGAGACCTTTCAACTCTGAGATTGGGAGGTAATAGGATTGATGTCTGCAGAATCATGAAATAGTTTGAAAGGGCAATGAAGCAATGTTTTGAGACTCCCAGAATATTAGACCTCAGTGGGCCCCTCTTGAGTCTTGAAAGGTCATTTTAGGATGAATGGAAGGCAATCTTCTTCACACAGCAGGGTACAAACTTATGGACCTCATTACCCAGACAGGTGAGTAAGTCAGGAAACATAATCTCAAAATGACTCAGATCTACACGTCAATGATAGATTTAGAATAAATAACTGAGGAAAACAGTGTTTCTCACCACTAGTTTATATTAATTCAGAAAATACTTTAATTGCATTGTGTGTATTAGGCCACTTACATTTATTGTAACTACTGATGAATTTAGATAAAATTTTCCATCTTTTTTTTTAAGAAGATATTGGGGGTAGGATTTTATTAATTAATTTATTTTTGCTGTGTTGGGTCTTCGTTTCTGTGCGAGGGCTTTCTTTAGTTGTGGCAAGAGGGGGCCACTCTTCATTGCGGTGCACGGGCCTCTCACTATCGCGGCCTCTCTTGTTGCGGAGCACAGGCTCCAGACGCGCAGGCTCAGTAGTTGTGGCTCACAGGCCTAGTTGCTCCGCAGCATGTGGGATCCTCCCAGACCAGGGCTCGAATCCGTGTCCCCTGCATTAGCAGGCAGATTCTCAACCACTGCACCACCACGGAAGCCCTTTCCATCTTATTTTAAGTCTTCTATTTGTCTCACATTTTCTATGCTTCTTGTTTTCTCCTACTTTTTTTGCCTTCTTTTAGAGCTACTGTGTGTGTGTGTGTGTGTGTGTGTGTGTGTGTGTTTTAATGAATTTATTTATTTATTTACTTTGGGCTGTGTTGGGTCTTTGTTGCTGCGTGCGGGCTTCCTCTAGTTGCGGCGAGCGGGGGCTATTCTTCTGTTGTGGTGTGCAGGCTTGTCACTGCAGTGGCTTCTCTTGTTGTGGAGCACAGGCTCTAAGCGCATGGGCTTCAGTAGTTGTGGCACGCGGGCTCAATAGTTGTGGCGCACGGGCTTAGTTGCTCCATGGCATGTGGGATCTTCCCGGACCAGGGCTTGAACCTGTATCCCCTGCATTGGCAGGCAGATTCTTAACCACTGCGCCACCAGGGAAGCCCGAGCCACTGTGTTTTTAAAAACAAATCCATTTTTTCCTTCTACTTGTTTGGAAATTATATGTTCTACTTCTATATTATCTGCCTTAAAAGTTTATCGTGCATATATATCAAATTCTAAACATAATTAGCGTCTTTAAACCCCAACAAACAATATAAAGATCTTAGAACGCTTGAACTCCAATCATCTCCTCTAGACTTAGGTACTGTTGTTACTATTTGTGTTAGTTTTCAAATCCTCATAATTGGTAATTATAATTTTTACTGTCTCTGCTTATTTAGATTGTCCCACTTGTTTAGCAATTTCTTTATTCACCATTCTTTCTTGTAACTTAGTCACATACCTGGGATAATTTGCTTTCTCCCTGAAAAAGTGGTAAACACAATTTTTGTTTGACATTTTGTTGTCATTCTTAAAAGATAGTTTTGATACCTACACAATTCTAGATTGATTTCTTTGCTTCAGCACTTTAAAGATATTGTTCCACTGTCCTCTGTAGTTCATTGTTGCTGTGGAGAATCCTATTCTCAGTCCAAATGTCTTTGTAAGTTACCTATCTTTTCTGTGTGGCTGCATTTAAGATCTTTTCTCTATCTTTTGTGTTTCATAGTTTTATCACAATGTGTCCAAGTTTCCTTGGTATGCATCATACTTCCCAAAGCAGAGGATGCACACTTTTCATCAATTCTATCATCTTCTCAGCCATTATCTTTTTGAATATTGCTTCCACCATCTTCATAATTCTCTCTTTTGAGAACTTTAGTTAGGTATAGAAAGTCTTCCCATTATATCCTCTATATCTCTGACTTTGTTTCCTATTTTCCTGTTTTGTCTCTCTGTATTTTATTTTGGATATTTATTTCTGTTTAATTTTCTAGTTTACTTATTCTCTTCAACTGTATCTAATTGGTTTAACTCATCCACTGAGTTGTAATTTCAGTCACATTTTTAGTTCTAGATGTTATATTTTGTTTCTTTCCAAATCTGCCTGTTTTTATCTTGTATCGTAAGATTTTGATATCTTCTTAAGTCTTTGAGTCAGTAAGTATTTTCTTGTTTCTTCTAATTCTGGGCATGGTTTTGCTCAGGCTGAATTTATTTTGTGTGAATTTTGAGGGGCCTGGTTAAGGATGCTTTCCTCCTGAGAAGAGAAGGTTTGCTTTTTCTAGGTGTAAAGAGTTGTTACCAACCTGAGATCTTTTTAACTTAATTTCTTAGTTTGGGGTATCCTGAGGCTGGTATATATATAAACCCCAGACATAATTGAGGGAAGTTCTATTGTTACTAATCCTAGTAGAGATAATTTAGTAATACCTTGAGCTATAGCAGAATGAGGCAGTTTTTCTCCTGGGTTACCATTGCCATCAGGCAGATTTTTTTTTGTTGTTGTTGTTGTTGCAGTACGTGGGCCTCTCACTGTTGTGGCCTCTCCCGTTGTGGAGCACAGGCTCCAGACGCGCAGGCTCAGCAGCCATGGCTCACGGGCCTAGCCGCTCCGCGGCATGTGGGATCTTCCTGGACCAGGGCACGAACCCGCGTCCCCTGTATCGGCAGGCGGACTCTCAACCACTGCGCCACCAGGGAAGCCTGGAAAGATTTTTTTTAAAGTGTCTCCTCAGAAAAGGGAAACAAAAGCAAAAATAAACAAATGGGACTATATCAAACTAAAACGATTCTTTACAGCAAATGAAAACATCAACAAAATAGACAGCCTGCCAATCTGGAGAAAGTATTTGCAAATCATATATTCGATAAGGGATTGATATCCGAAATATATAAGGAACTCATATAACTTAACAAAAAACCCCCATACAATCCAATTTTTAAAAATTGGCAGAGCAGCTGAATAGACATTTTTCCAAAGAAGACATGCAGATGGCCAATAGGCACATGAAAAGTTGCTCAACCTCGCTAATTATCAGGGAAATGCAAATCAAAACCACACTGAGATATCACCTCAAGCCTGTTATAATGGCTGTTATCAAAAAGACAGCAAATAATAAGTGTTGGTGCGGATATGGAGAAAAAGGGACCCTTCTACACTGTTGGTGGGAATGTAAATTGGTGCAGCCACTATGGAAAACAGTATGGAGGTCCCTGAAAAAATTAAGAATAGAACTACCATAGGGTCCAATAATTCTACTTCTGGGTATTAATCCGAAGAATATGAAAATACTAATTCAAAAAGATATATGTACTCCTGTGTTCATCACAGTAATATTTACAATAGCCACAATGTAGAAACAACCTAAGTGCCCATCAGTGGATTAATGGATAAAGAAGATGTGCTACATATACATACAATGGAATCCTCATGCATAAAAATATATGAAATCTTGCCATTAGCAACATGGATGAATCTTGATGGTGCTATGCTGAGTGAACTAAGTCAGATGGAGAAAGACAAATACTGTCTGATTTCACTCATATGGAATATAAAAATAATAAATGAACCAATAGAACCAAACAAAAACAAACATGTGGATAAAAAGAATAGAGTAGTATTTACCAGAGGGGAAGGGTGTGGAGGGTGAAATGGATAAAGGAGGTCAACTGTATGGTGATGGATGGAAACTAAATTTTTGATGTAGAGAATGCTGTAGTGTATTCAAGTAGAAATATAATGTTTACATGATACATAATGTTATAAACCAATGCTAATTAAAACTAATTTAAAAAGAGAAAGGATGTTTTGGAAGATGAGAAATTTTCTTCTGAAATGGCCCTTAGAGCTCTGTACTAGACCTGGGATGGAAGTACCCAGGGTGGAAATTTGTTTTCTTCAGTATTTCTCCCTGGAATGCTTACTTTTGTGTGTCTGTGTCTTTCTCATTGGTCTAGGTTAATAAGGAATATTGTATACATTTGAAAATACTTATCAGAGTATGGACTTCTTTGGAGTAGAACAAGTATGGGGAAAAAACGTATTTTTCCTAATTTCAAAGTATGGCTTCTTTTTATTATGTATCTTTTTATTCTTTATAGTTTTACTTTTTGTCTTAGTTCTGTAAGAAAAGAGACTACATAAAAGGAAGCTCATATCAGCAACCATAAACAAGTCCTGAGAAACCCAAACTATGATAACTAGAAACATCTGTGTCAGTATTTCAGAGACTATGAAAACAGGCCAGGATTCTTTCAGAAAGCTCTATTCTTTCAGAAAGCTATATGAGCTATATGGTACCAGGTACTGTGATGTGCATATATATATATATTGTTGTTGTCGTTTGTTTGTTTGGCATTGAAAAACTCTATCATTGCTTGTGAGATTTCATGACAGCTCTCTTCCCTCCACAAAACCCGTGAGTAAGAAAAGCATGGCCTCTGAATGGTTAGTACCTGTTACTGTCCTGGCACTCTTATGTAGATCTAGGTGTTCTGTTCAACGTCAAATAATTTCTCAGAACACCAGCATCAAACCAGGTCACTCTGTGATCATGAGAGAGGAAAACAAAACAAGACTACTTTGTAAGCATGTCTGACCACAGGCAAAAATAAGAACCTTTTCCGAACCACAGAAACGATCAAATGTCTCCCTACCCTGGTGAATAGGAGTGACTGCTACTTCTTCACCAATTCATTTTTAGGCCCACTGCATTCCTTGTGCCTCCTACATAAAAATTACTGAGTTCCACTCATAAAATCACTGCTGTTTCCCGAGAGAGCTTAATCCAGAGCATGACCCTGAGTACTTAAACCGTCTCCAGAGTCACCCAACACAAGCCCAAATTCTGTAACGTGTTCCTTTCACTGAAACACCCCCATTGTCCCCCATGATGTTCTGTGCCCTCCTTGCAATAAACCAATACATCTAAGTTCGTTCCATGACAGTTGTGTTTCTGGTAGTCTTTGGCTGCAAGGTATTGACTCCTAGGTTACATAGTATTGAATTTTTCCCCCAATTCAGACAGATTTTGTAAGTTTTATTAAAACGTCTCAGCAGGCTTTCAGAGCAGTGGTTTCAAAAGGGGACATTCAAGGGACATTCCTTTCCATTGTATTCACAGATGATGTACAGAGGTATGAGACTGTGGCAGTACTCTATCTGCAAAAAAAAAAAGTTAGACTTGGACTGAATATTTCAGTAGGATTTAATGATACTCTGTTGGTGACATTCTGAAGTGATATTGATTCTTTAGTCTGATTTCCTGTTAGCATCACAGCAGTATTCACACTGGTTATTGACTTTCATCCATACCCATCCTTAGCTCACTTCCAAAGAACTGGGACAACCAGTGTAGAATCAACTAGCTTCCTGTAAAGTAGAAGAGAAATTAGAATTACACATTTGCTTTCTAAATTCTGAGTAGCATAATCTCATGGGTCATGTGAAACCAGTTTGAGGTAAATTTGGAATGTAACAAAATATGATTTGTGAGCCTTTCAGAGGAAGAAGGAAGTTTGGTGTGCTGAGATGGCAAAGGGGCTTGGGGAAGTCTGGGTTTATTTCCTACCCTGAGAGCATTCGGCCTGGATTTGTGAAAATGTTAAGAATGATGAATGAGCTGTAAATAGAAGATTTCTCTGACCGTGAGCCATAAACAGCCATAAATGGATTAGACTGAACAGCTGGGAGCAAAATCATGGGCATTACGCAGGCACACAGGACCGGCTGTGGAATGGAACCAGCGTCCCACCCTATTGATTAGCTGTTCCATGGACCATAATAAAACTATCATGGTTAATTGCTAGAAAGAGGCACACACCCAGAAAAGGCAAGTTAAGGTGTCAGCCCTCCAGTTTATTGCTCAAAGGCAACATAATTTGTGTTTCATTATAGGGCTTTCACTGCAGGATCTATAGGGTTCAATGAAATCCCCTTCCCCCATGCACACACACACTTTTCATGGGCAAAGGAACATTTGATTACATTTTGTTGCCTTCTAGTTATGGATCAATGACTTTTCTAGCCAGGCCTATTCTAATTTCCAAGCATTCCGAGGAAAAAGCCCAGATTTTTACAGTGTAGTGCAGCCTGGGTAGTACTGAAGGATATTTTTGAATATCAGGCTACTAATTTTCTCTACCAGGGCAGCTTGGACTTCTTTAATTTTTACACATCTTTACTGACACAGAAGCCATAAGAGGAACAATGTCAGAAACCATATAGTTATGAAGGGGAGATTAGGTCTTCTTCATTGTTGGTATTTATACCCAGAGGAACATGACAAGTGTTTGATAAGGGACTCTAAGGAGTTTCTCCTCCGTTTAAAACTTGCAGCATGTAGGCTAGAGAATGTTTTGGTTTATGTCATATAATGTTATAGAAAGGGCTAGTGGGCTGTTTAGATTTGTGTTCTATTATAGCCATCCTGTTTGAAAAGTTAATACATCTTTTGAGGCTTTATTATAATAGGAAGTACGAGGACTGTTGGCTATTTCCCTTTAATACTTTCACCCTAGAATGAAGTGTATGTGTCTGTACTCGGATCATAGATTCCATGTGTAGGGCTTCCCTGGTGGCGCAGTGGTTAAGTATCTGCCTGCCAATGCAGGGGACACGGGTTTGAGCCCTGGTCCGGGAAGATCCCACAGGCCATGAAGCAACTAAGCCTGTGCACCGCAACTACTGAGCCCGCGCACCTAGAACCCGTGCTCCACAGCAAGAGAAGCCACCGCAATGAGAAGCTCGTGCACCACAACGAAGAGTAGCCGCAACTGGAGAAAGCCCGCGCACCACAACAAAGACCTAACACGGCCAAAAATATATAAATAAAATAGATTCCACATGTCGTTGGCACTGACATGAAATGTGACACGAAGGGAACCTGTTTGCAGATACGATGCCTGTCTACACCTGGCATTCTGCCATATTTTGGAATACACTTTTCTATCTGCTATATTCCTGAAATTCCAAACTTGGCAGCCAGAAGCACCTTCAATTTTATTGGTTCCTGTGTGCAATCATTGATATCTTTGACCACGGTTTTTTTTGTTGTTGTCTGTTTTTGCATTAGGGGCACAGGAGAGAAGTTGTTTGCTTGTGGAGTATAAGTTTTCTGAGCACAGCGACCCAGTCTGCCCGGCATTCTGATTTACAGCTCTGTCCTTGTTGGCGCCCTACTCTCACAACTGTACCGTGAATGTGGGCTTAAATACAAAAATCTGTTGTTCATTCAGGCTTAATATGTGTTTATTGAGCACCTAGTATGTGGCAGACAGCTAGACACTGACAGACAGTGACACATGATTGGACTCAGCCACTTTTAGTCTTATTTAAGGTGCTGATGTCACCATCACACATTTCCTTTTTTCCAGAGTTCCACGATGTATGCACCCATTAGGGTTTTATTGTTTTAGGTTTTGTGAAAGAAAATAGCCTCGGTAAAAAAAACAAAAGAAAAAAACCACAAGTGCCTGCACCCATTAACACCAGAGGGTTGGGGCAGTTTGCAGATGTAACATCCTCAGGGACAGAGCTCTTGATAAATTTGGAGTCAGTAGCTCTCTCCTTCAAAGAAACCCTTGGAAGAGCCAAGCCCCTAAAAAAATAATTCCCCTGGACCAGTGGATACCTAGCTCTTTGATAAGAAGTAAATTTATAAAAAGGAACGAAATTGGGTCATTTGTAGAGATGTGGATGGACCTAGAGAGTGTCAAAGAGAGTGCAGTAAGAAAGAGAAAAACAAATATCGTATATTAACGCATATATGTGGAACCTAGAAAAATGGTACAGATGAACCGGTTTGCAGGGCAGAAATAGAGACACAGATGTAGAGAACAAACTTATGGACACCAAGGGGGGAAAGTGGCGGGGGCGATGGTGGTGATGGGATGAATTGGAAGATTGGGATTGACATGTATACACTATTGATACTATGTATAAAATAGACAGCTGATGGGAACATACTGTGTAGCACAAGGAACTCTACTTAAGGCACTGTGGTGACCTAAATAGGAAGGAAATTGAAAAAAAAAGGAGTATATGTATAGCTGATTCATTTTGTTGTGCAGTAGAAACCAACACAACATTGTAAAGCAACTATACCCCAATAAAAATTAATTAGAAAACAAAGAAGTAAAGTTAGTTGTTGAACTGCCTCTCCTGAGCAGCTCTTGGAGGTTTACCTCTCTCTGATCAGATCTGTAGTGGGTGGAATTGTGTCCCTCAAAGAGATACTTCCAAGTCCTTCCCTCCAGTACCTGTGAATGTGACCTTATTTGAAAATAAGGTCTCTGTGGCTGTAATTAAGGAGTTTGGGATGAGAGCATCCTGGATTTAGGGTTAGCCCTAAGTCTAATAACTGGTATTCTTATAAGAGAAAAATTTGAGATATGGAGGAAGAGGCCATGTGAAGGTGGGGAACATGATGTAACTACAGACCAAGGAGCGCAAAGGAATGTTGACAGCAACCAGAAGCTAGGAGAGAGGCAAGGAATAGATACTCTTTCAGAGCCTCCAGAAGGAACCAACCATGCTAACACCTTGGTCTGTGAACTATGAGAGAATAAATTGCTGTCATTTTAAACCATCAATCTGTGGTAATGTGTTATGCCAGCCCTAGGAAACGAATACAGACTCCCACTCTTTATTCTATGCAGCGTTCCCCTGGAATGTATTGGCTATAAGTAGAGATGGTTTATTGCCCTCGGTCAGTTGACTCTTATTAGTTTTCTCCTGTGCTGAAGAAATCTGATGCCATTTTCTTACACTCTAAACTCTACTGGCAACCTGATCGTTATACAGTTTTTATTGGATACAAGTGTATCACAATGATTTTTGTTCCCTCGTAACTGCTCTTTTTAAATTTCAGAAACCTAGAGTACCATACATTCTGGGTACGATATCACCCATCTCAACTGCCTCTCATCCATATATGCCATCTGTAGACAGGTGTTTTCCTTGCAGTTTTACCAGGAGCTCCTTTTTTTTTAAATATATTTTTCTAGACTTCAGATATTAGTCTAGAAATCCTTCCTTCTAGCTGACTCACTGGTCTTGGAATTGGTAAGTCAAGATCTAAATCTTCTTTCTCATACGGGCTTTGATTTTTTGTTGTAAGAAGTTCTTTCTCTCGGGGCCCTTTGATGACCTCTCCTTTTCTGGGGCACAGATTAGAGAGAGAAAAATCGTTTATAGTTATGAGTGTACCTTTTGTCTTTGTCATGGCCTTTCTTATTTATGTGTTTCCCAGCCAAGTCTGGCTTCATTGCCAGAAGGTCTCAGATGTCTGTCTTTTGTTTCTCACCTTAACTTAGCATACTCTCAGTTCAACAGAGCGCAAGAATCGGTTCTAGGGAATGACCATTTGGGTCCAAATTTCGGTACATATTGCTGACATGTGGCATGAAGTGAAAGGTTCCCTCCCGAGTATTCTTCCCACTGTTCCCTTATAGCCGGTGTGTGCTGACCTCCAGGGCTGGGAATGGAGGCACATGTGTTTATGGGTAATTGTCGTTCATGTACTTTCCCCAGCCTCTTCCTTCGAATTTAAGTCTTATCCTGTCAGACTCTTCTTTTAATGGAAATGGACTCTTATCCACCCCACCTCCAGCATCCAGAGACTCATGGGCAAGTCTTATCTTGAGCATTTTCACATAAACTGGTAGGAATGCACTAGACCCCTTCTATGACATTACTGTATAGGAAATGCGTTAGGGGACTTAGAGAGAGTTTATGCCCAGCCAGCCAAGGCCCGTCAGCAAGAGTGATGTAACAGGTTTAAATAATCTTTTCAATCTGTGATTTGAGACTGAAATATTGAAAGGTATATTTTGATCAGAATACAGAGGACCCTAAAAACCAGGCAGGGGAATTTAGAAATAATACGATAGGATAAATGTATTTATTTATTTCTACTATATATCCTGCCCAATCCTTTCCCATAAGAATATAGGTAAACACACATAACAGGGCAGTAAAAATAAATTTTGGAAGAGAGATCAAGAGATAGTCAGAACTGCTTCTCCCTTCTGCTGTAACCCTTTCCTTAGCAGTTGTTGTCTTGCACCTCTGTGTTATTGCCATCTATAGCCTGGACCACCATCCCATCGGACATATTATATGTTTACTTATTTATTTATCTATTTATTTATGGCTGCATTGGGTCTTAGTTGATGCGCATGGGCTTTCTCTAGTTGCGGTGAGCGGGGGTCACTCTTCACTGCGGTGCGCAGGTTTCTCATTGCGGTGGCTTCTCGTTGCGGAGCACGGGCTCTAGGCGTGTGGGCTTCAGTAGCTGCAGCATGTGGGCTCAGTAGTTGTGGCTCACAGGCTGTAGAGCGCAGGCTCAGTAGTTGTGGCACACAGGCTTAGTTGCTCCGTGGCCTGTGGGATCTTCCCAGACCAGGGCTCGAACCCATCTCCCCTGCGTTGGCAGGCGGATTCTTAACCACTGCGCCACCAGGGAAGTCCCCAGCTTGTTTGTTTTTTTATCTCACTCTCCTAATTAGGATGTGAGTTACATTAGAGTCAGTATTTTGGTCTGTTTTGTTCTCTATGCTATCCTCAGTGTCTAGAATGGCTCTGGGTAATAGTAGATGTCTAATAAATACTTGTTCTTGAATAAATGACTGTACTAGGAACCAGGAAGGGAATTGCTCTAGATTATTGTGTCGTCACAAAATAAAATAATCTGAAGGTAGTAATAGCAGTGATGGTGGCTAGAGCAGGTGAAGCTTTTAAGGGGGTTCTTGAAGTAATTCTGTCCTTTTATGAGGTGAGAAGAGCCTGGTCCAGGATGGTAGCAAGAATAAATGGTGAGAAAAAGGAGAATCTAGAATCCATGGTGTGATCCCCCCCTTGTTTTCTGCAGAATTACTCCAACTTTCAGTGTCCTTCCTGCACAGGGGGATACAAGAGAAGGTGGGCAGAACTAGCTCAGAATGGTTTCCACAACCTGCCTACTGGCAGTATGCTGAGCAAGGTGTTCTTTTGTGAGTCTTTTCAGGACTGAAAATCTAATGCTGTGCTTTCACCATCTCCAGCTTCCAAGGAATGCGTGCTTCCCTGAAGTAGAAGGGATTCTAAGAGCGGTACTGACTGAGACAAGTAGGGTATAAATAAAGTTGGATGAGTGTGCTTGTAGCGCAGTTGGAAGACTGGGCATTAGTGTTTGTACAGCTGACACTTGGGGGTAGTAGTTTGGAGACATGCCTCCTTCCTCTCTCTTACTAGCTGACGAGAGGTGGTAAACCATGCAGCAAACGGGACCCTTGTGGACAGGCTAAAGGGAGCAGTTGGGGATTTTGCCAGAAGGCTCATGAGAAACATATCGGTCCATTTCCAGCTGGGAGCCATGATGCTGTTGAATTTTCTTGTTCTCATTTCAGACTGCTACCTTGGAGTTGATGTTCCTGAGTTAGAGAAAGGGGTTTTCCTGGAATTGGTGTTACCTACCTTTACTTCTCCTCAGGAGCAAATTCTCACGTTTTGAAAGACTGTTTTCCACATGCCTCCTGAGTTGCTGATAATTGTTATTAATGGGATCTTGATCATTCTCCCTGGCTGACCTACAGAGCAAAAGAATAAAAGTCTTAAGGAAGTGGAGTTAATAACTCCATTGCAATGGATCATAGAGATAAGCCAGTAATTGCAAGGTCAGATGGGCACACACAGATAGATTGTTAGCTGGTTATACTGTAATGAAGGAGCAGACCTTTTACATAAGTTTATGAATAATGTTTCTCATAAAGACAGGAGATTGATTATTCCAGGAAAGCTTCCTCCTGAACCTGAGACCATCAGCAATCACAATAATGAAATATTAATAGCAAATTTGAGAATCTATCAGGAGTAAATTTCATAACCCACTCTAATGAGCTTCTCGTTTCTAATTTTGGAGGGGAGCTAAATGACATATTACTGAAGGCAGTAACAGAAGAATGTGTTTTGCATTGGGGGCCAAATCAAGATTATTTCATCATGAAGAATAGATTTGAAGAGGTGGAGGGTGGGAGAGAACAATAGGAAGTTCAGATGATTCTCCTTTTATCATATTTACTGCTGTTTCCCTGTGAAATATTATTTTTTTCCCATATAGAAATGATTGCATTAGTTAATGTCATTTTAGGGAAAAATAGTCTTGGATGTCTTTCTTTTTTTCTTTTCCTGTAAGCAAGTATATAATTATACCTTTATATTATAAGAGCTTGAAGAATCATGTTTTTTGGTTTCCTAGCAACCATAGGAACTCTGGGTTTTTCAGCTGGTGATCAAAACTAGAATCCTTAACACAGAAGTAAAAGAAGATGCTTATGAGTAAAAATAGTGCATATAGTAATTTTGAAAGATGACCAGAAAAAAAAATGATCCCATTGATATATCTTTATTTTTCGGATTGATAGATGACTAAATGGGTAGAACCCAGCAGAAATCCAATTTTCAGCTGATATATTTAGTGTCCACACTCAGCTTATCTTCTTTGTGGTTTTAATTACTCATATTGAGATATCTGAATGTACCTGCAGTTCATAATTACAATTTTTCAGGTATAAAAAAGGATGGATGGCATGTCACTTTAATACAAATCAGAAGAACAGAATTTAGGACTAGTGTATATGTTGCTGCCTTCATATACGGTGATATTCGTGGTATTTCATCACTTTGCCCTCTACAGTGAGCCTAGACTCACATCGGCTGCTCCGTTTCTCAGTCTCATTTGTGATCAAATACAGTCATCAAAAGGCAGTTGGGGAAATTCCTTGGCGGTCCAGTGGTTAGGACTCTGTGCTTTCACTGCCGAGGTCCTGGGTTCAATCCCTGGTCAGGGAACTAAGATCCCACAAGCTGCAAGGTATGCCCCCCCCCAAAAAAAAGGCAGTGGGTAATGGAGTTTTTTTAATGTTTATTTATTTATTTATTTATTTTCTTGTCAGTCATCCATTTTATACACATCAGTGTATACATGTCATTCCCAATCTCCCAATTGGGAATGTTTTAAAATTAGATTGTGGTGATGGTTGCACAGCTCTGTGAATATACTAAAAACCACTGAACTGTATACTTTAAAAGGGAGAATTTTATGCTATGTGAACTCTATCTCAGTAATGCTGTTATCTTTTTTTTTTTCTTAGAGCAGTTGGGTCCCCCCACCCCTGCAATCCTTGTTCCCCTCTCTGTTGCTCAGCACAGCCTCCAGAAGTAGCAGCATCTTCTGACTGGCCTCATGGGCACTCTCAGACCCCACATAAAACCTAAGATTGCCAAAAAGAGATACAATACATTCAGCTGATAACAGTCTACAACTTCTGTCAAAGTTAAGCCTAACTGGAAGAAATTGAGAGGCATGGGTAGTAGGATGAGTTTGAGATGCAATGGTCAGATCTGGACGTCCAGCACTGGGTATAGAACCAACATGAAAACTGAGCATAGGCTGCCCTGAGGCTTCTGGAAGTCTCTGTGCACAAAGTCAAGAAACTGGGATCACTGATGATATCCAACAAGTCTTCCTGTGGGGAAGTTGCAGAGGGGTTCTTCCAAAAAAACTCAAAGTCATTGTGTGAGGAGCAGTGTATCTGGCCATTAGGTTCACTACAGCAAATGCCAGACAGTGGATTGAGGAAAATGAATAGCAACTCTCATTGCATAACTTGCTTATGTTATATAGATGGACTGTAAATTCCCAAATATGACAGATCGTCAGTGTAGGATCAGGATTATAATTTGTGACCACAAAACTGAGTAAGATTGTTTTATGCAGTGATTAAAGTCAGAAGTTGGTGGACCCCTGGGTTTTGTCCTTTACATATTGTAGTTCCCATATTCATAAATGTTCTTTCCTGTTTACTCCCAACAGGCCAACTAGTACTACTTTCAAAATACCTTTTAAAAAATTTCTGTGATTTCTGGATTGATCCTAATTGCCAGTGTGATCATCTGAATGAGGTTAATTGAATCAGAGTAACCAAATCTCACAATTACCAACCCATTGTTATTCAACTGAATATTTTGTAATTGCCTAATTAGTGCAACATAGGATGGTAGTCCTTTGGAGAATTTAGAGCTGAGCAAGATAGGATTCCTGACATAAAAGCAAAGTTTCTAGATGATTTTACTAGAAAGCAGAATCGAATAATACAAAGTAAAGGAGGTAAACCATAACTTGGGATTTCAAAGAATCACAGCTAGTTGAGAAATGTTTGAAAAAAATATATAGCATTTCTGGTTAATCTTGAAAGATAGGTTATAATTTGCCAGATGCTGGTAAGGTAGACAAAAGTTTCTCTAGAGACAAAGGGAGCAGCAAACACAAAGACACACAAGTGGGAAAGAAGAGTGAGATTCGCTAAATGCAACTGGATATTTTTAAATGATTGATTAGTTGGCGGTAAGCACGTGATATACGGGAAATATTGTATTCACAGTATAGAAGATCTAAAGGGATATAAAATTCTATGCTTGAATCAAGCCAGGTCTCCAGAAGGCTGTATATCAAGAGATCTCTGTTTTCTTAGTGTCTCACTGGAGCCACCCCTTCTACCCAATTTGCGTTTTAATGTTCTGGCCTCTGCTGTTTTCAAAGTATGTGATAAGAAACAGCTAAAGGAAAGCTGGAGAAGTACTGCCAAGTATATCATTCTGTATACAACTCGCTGCCTCTTATGAACCCCATAAGAGCAATTTATTTGGAACTGAATTCTAGAGAAAAATTTGTTTCACCTGAAAAACTTGTGTGAGTTATTTGTTTTGAGAATTAAATCCACCTTCCTTTTTTGTTTTGACTGCCAGAAAGTTCGTATCTAAACTTGAGGTTTAATTACAGCAAGTATATTTTGCTTTATGGTCTACATAGAATGTTATTTTAAAATTCATTAATTCAACACATGTTTATTGAGTACCTACTGTATGCCCAGTGCTAAGTATACAGTGGTGAATGAAACAGATATAAACCCTGCCCTCAAGGAGCTTATAGTCAAGTGGGAGAGTCAGACAATAAATAGGTAAATCAACAAATTAATATGTGTAATTTGTATTTGTTTTGGTCCCGATTCCCTTTTTTTAAAAAAATTATTCATTCATTTATTTATTTTTGGTTGCATTGGGTCTTTGTTGCTGTGCGCGGGCTGTCTCTAGTTGCGGCGAGTGGGGGCTACTCTTCATTGCGGTGTGCGGGCTTCTCAGTGCAGTGGCTTCTCTTGTTGTGGAGCACGGGCTCTAGATGCACGGGCTTCAGTAGTTGTGGCATGCGGGCTCAGTAGTTGTGGCTCGCGTGCTCTAGAGCGCAGGCTCAGTAGTTGCGGCGCACGGGCTTAGTTGCTCCATGGCCTGTGGGATCTTCCCGGACCAGGGCTCGAACCCATGTCCCCTGAATTGGCAGGCGGATTCTTAACCACTGCTCCACCAGGGAAGTCCCCGATTCCCTTTTTATATTTATCATTAACTTACTAAGTGTGTTCTTATTGTAAACTCCTTTGTGGAATTAGATGGAGCATAAATAAATGTATAAATAAATAACATTAAAATGTTGCATTGGGAAAATACTTCATTTTTTTTTTTTATTTTTTGCGGTACGCGGGCCTCTCACTGTTGTGGCCTCTCCCGTCGCGGAGCACAGGCTCCGGACGTGCAGGCCCAGTGGCCATGGCTCACGGGCCCAGCTGCTCTGCGGCACGTGGGATCCTCCCGGACCGGGGCATGAACCCGTGTCCCCTGCATCGGCAGGCGGACTCCCAACCACTGCGCCACCAGGGAAGCCCAATACTTCATCTTTTAAGTGAATTTTTAAGTGAATGGACTCAATTTAGGGGGATTTTTTTTTCTTGAACTAGCAGGTGCATAGCTAAATCAGCTGATAAAATGGAATTTCCAAAGTTAAGAACTTCTGTTTTTAAAGCAGTAGAGAACAGAGAAAAGCTATTTCTTCATGTACGCTGTCAACTCTTGAGGCAATCCCTGGAAGAGAACCACAGACAAAAGAATAATTTCACACTATAAGGTCTAGTCCCATTACGACATTTTCTACATAAGTGATTTCTATGCTTCTGCCAATGGTACACTCGTTACAATCAAGTCCTGGATAAAGGATTCGCCCAGTCCTCTTGAATCATTAAAATATGCGTAGCAAAAGTGTTCTTCAAAACAGATATACAATCAGGTGTACAAATCACATTTTTTAAAGGTTCTGTTCAGTCATAAGCTAAAATGAGCATGGTTATGACCAGGAATTCACATTTAAAAGAAGTATTTTTGTGAGGCTGTAGTGGGTAAACTGAAACAAAGTAGACCTGGCTTCTACCCTGTGGGACTTACCACTTAGTGGGGGGCAAAATCCAGAGAAGTAGACACCCAGAAAGTAGAGTATGGTAAGTACTCAGGAGAGCTGTAAGCAAAAAGCTACAGTAGTGGCACAGAGCAAGGAAATGTTAAGGCTCACTGGATGGATCAGGTAAATTTTATGAAGAGGTAGCATTTGACCTGGACCTTGGAAAATGATTATCATTTTGGTAAACACAGCATGTGGGGAAGGGCATTAGGAGTACAGGGAACAGCAAGAACAAAGGAAGGAAGGTATAAAAGTTTAAGCACTGTCGGGTAGTCCAGGGTTTTTAGAATAGAGACTGAGGGAAGGATGCCATGGGATATAAAGGGTGCCGATTTTGATGGATCAGAATAACTGAGGACCTTGAATGTGGTGCTAGGGAGTTTGGATTTTGAGAGGAAATAATAAATACTCTTAATAAAGAAATAAATAATGGCCATTTAAGAAATATGGGGCCTCCCTATAGATATCATGTCAGTCTAATCCATTATCAGTATCTTTATCGGGTTGCTGTTTTGGTGTTAGCTGAGTGAGAGAATAAAATACAAAAGCCACAAAAGGAGAGATTCAAATCTCCTGAAACTTGGGGCAACTAAGTACTTAGCAGTTGTGACGAAGTGCTGGTTTGCAGGAGGGGGCCTAGGTTTAGAGTGCAAGGTGTTTGGAAATACACACCGTATGTTTGGATGCCTTCAGCCTATAGCCTTGGAGATTTAAAGATAATACACACGTGTATAGAAGAGCCAGGAAGGATTGTAAGAGGCTGTGGTGAAAGTAGAAATGTACAACCCCAGAGAAATAAAGAAGACTGTACATTATGTTGGAATGCCTGGCCATCCTGGTGGGAGCTCCTGATAAAATTTTGTGTGATGGGGCTTCCCTGGTGGCGCACTGGTTGAGAGTCCGCCTGCCGACGCAGGGGACACGGGTTCGTGCCCCGGTCCGGGAGGATCCCACATGTTGCAGAGCGGCTGGGTCCGTGAGCCATGGCCGCTGAGCCTGCGTGTCCGGAGCCTGTGCTCTGCAACGGGAGAGGCCACAGCAGGGAGAGGCCCGTGTACTGCAAAAAAAAAAAAAAAAAAAAATTGTGTGATGGTCTTTAGCCAGTGCGTCCTCGTGAGGGCTCTGAACAAGTTTTGTCTTGTTTTGTTTTTACCAGGGCTGACTGAGCCTGATCTTGGCAGTCCTGTATCAGGAGCTAGTATGAACCTTGTACAGTTGCCCATAGAATGTAATGGGGGAGGCCCTGAAAGGCCAACTTTACAAAACCTATCATTCTCCGTGTGCATCCTGGTCAGAAAGAGGCTAGTCAGCTAGTCACGTGCTCCATTCAAGGGCAAGTTCCCAGTGGGAGTAACTCATGCTTCTGTCGCAGTACTTTTCAGATCTTTATTAACAGTGACACCCTTCTGAACAAAATTACTCTGCACCTGAATATATATCAAATGGACAAAAGTGGGGCTTTTTCAGTTGAAGCAGGGGAGTGCTCAGCCCACCTACTCATATGAGCCACTCTGTGAAACCAGAGTTCTGAGGAAAACAGACGCCTTCCGGACACCTGGGAAGGTCACTGGGAAGGAATATGATGTCGAGTGAGAGGGAAAGTTTTGGAATTTTGGTCTAGTAGGATAGGGTCAACCGTGATGGGAGAGTCAGTGTGAACCCTGAGAAATCAGAGGCAGCAGGGAGCTACCCACACCCGGCGGAGTGGATGGGAGAGGAGGTAACGATTGATGAGGGTCTGGTACAAGTGCTGAAGGTGTCAGGGGCCACTGTGGGACCTGACGTTACAATTTCCCCATAGCTCAGAAGCTTCTGTTTCGTTATGTTCCATCTTCATCCTGTACCCTGCCTGCCCGCCCCCAACCATTGCCCAATCCACTAAATTTTTTTTCTGCTGACTTCATTTCTCACCTCTTTACCCCAACCCTGAAAATATCCTCAACTTCTTTGACAGCAGGAAGCCTGAGTGCTTCCTGAAAAGTCACAGTTTAATACCCTTCCCTCTTTACCTCGGGTTGTATCGTTATTACTTCTCCATCTTCAATTACCCTTCCTCATAGGGCTGCTTTATTGTTTCCCTCATTATGTAGACATCTCTGTTTCCAGGCTCTATTGGGAACATATCTTTGGGTGAATTAAAACCATTTATGGGTCCCTTGGCCCTTGTTATCCTGCATGTGTCACCTGCCTTCTTTAAAACCTTATTTTGTGGCGTCTCTGATTAGCACTTAGAACCTACTTAGCATTACCTGTGCAGAGGACATTTGGGAGGAAGGATGGTTATGATTCACTTGTGTGGCAACTGAGGGGCCCCTTGTTTTCCTTCCTGCCTTCATTCTGACCAAATGCCTCAGGCTCAGCCTTGATGTGGGGTGACAGTTTCCATTGAGATTCTCTTCCGCTCTCACTTTTCGCTGTTCAGCAAGGATTTTCATATCTCTGCAGGGGCTGCTGTCTTGCCCTTGAAATTTCCCATACTCTGGATGCAGGGGACTTGGCCCTGGGTCAGAACCCTCCCCCTGCGGTAATGTATACTATTAAACAAATGGCACTGAGAGCAATGTTCTCTCCCCAAGTCAAAATGCTCCCTTTTAGGTAAAATTTGAGCCTGCTGCTGGCAGTTAGGAGCCAGAATGGCAAAGGGAAATACAATGTAAAAGCAATATGAGCTTGAATGAAATTATGATAAGTGTCAGATGGCATCATTACCAGCATCCCCATAGGCAAGCATTAGGGAAGCTCTGTCATATAATGCTGAAACAGAATTCCAGTAGTGGAAGGAACAGTAGCGTTCCAAACTGGAGTGTGAAATAAACACATTAACTCTTTGAGGTCCTTTGGGAGCCACAGATGTGGAATGAGTGGCCACAATTTGTATGTTGATTAGATGAATGAATGAATAAAGCTCTGGGATATTACATATTTCTAGAATATTAATATTATATATTAATGACTTTTTATATATATAGTGTGTGTGTGCATGTGTGTGTGTGTGTTTTCTCTTTGAATCTTAAGAAAGGCAGGTATATTAATGTCCCTTTTATTTTCAATAATCAGAGAATCAGGTGCTACACACAAATGAATTTCCAGATAACTGAAACTGTACTCATTTGAAATGTGAAACTGGTTTTATTTTTTTTATTAAAATTTTTTTTTATTTTTTAAAATAAATTTATTTATTTTTGGCTGCATTGGGTCTTCGTTGCTGCGCAGAGGCTCTTCTCTAGTTGTGGCGAGCGGGGGCTGCTCTTCGTTGCAGTGCGCGGGCTCCTCATTGCGGTGGCTTCTCTTGTTGTGGAGCACGGGCTCTAGGCACGCAAGCTTCAGTAGTTGTGGCACACGGGCTCAGTAGTTGTGGCTCGCGGGCTTAGTTGCTCTGCAGCATGTGGGATCTTCCTGAACCAGGGCTCGAACCCGTGTCCCCTGCATTGGCAGGTGGATTCTCAACCACTGCACCACCAGGGAAGCCCCTGAAACTGGTTTTAACGTGACCACTTTGGGGAGATAATTTTCCCAATTTAGAAATTAGATTAATGTTACCCTACTTTATTAAACTGCATACACCAAATCTATACTGCTTCTTGATTGTTCAGTTTACCATTTTCAGTAATTATGGTATTTTCTTTTTATTGGGAAAGACTTTATTAAGAAAGTGGCATTTGTATCTGGGATTTGTGTGATGGTTAGAAATTTGCCACACATGGAAGACGATAGGCAATACAGGTAGAAGGGATAACATGATCAACAACACAGAAGAATGGAAATGTATATCTTGTTTAGAGAAGAGTGAGCAGTCTAATGTAAATAGGGTACAGGTATATATAACCCCTAACATAGCTAGGGGATGAGGTACCAGTGGAAGAAACCAGAAAGTTGTGATTAAATTGTATGAGACTTTGGAAGTCATTATAAAAAGTATGAATTTCAACCAACATACAATGGTGAGTTATCAAAGGCTTTTAAGCAGGGGAGTGATGTGTCCTCCTTGAGATCATATTTCTGTCTTTATGTCTATATCAGAACCTGCATTAAGGAATGGTTGGAGAGATGCTTAATAACCCTGCAGCTTCCTTCAGTCCTTCCCCTGATGGCCATTTCCGCCACCTAATGAAACAGACTATGCAAATATCAATAGTTTCAAGCCACTTTCCAACCAGATTATTGTCCCCACATCCCTCCAAAATAGAAATTCTGAAGTTACCTCTGCTCTGTGTTTATATCTCCATGTATCTCAGTATCGAAAAAGTGTTTACTACATGCCACGCATTGCATTCTTCTATACTTTATATACATTTTCCCGTTTTAATTATTCAACAATCCCATGAAGATGGCGCTATTGTTATCTCCCCATTTGAAAGAGGAGGAAATTGAGGCTCAGAGAAGTTAAATGACTCATCAGTGGTCACAAGGCTAGTAGGTGGCAGAGCCAGTACTCAAGTCTGTCTGACTCCAAAGCCCATGCTGTCTTGCAGCTCTGGCTAAAGGTGACATGGACTTCAGGCATTGGTAGTGGGGCCAGAGAAGAGGGGTGAAATTTGAGATTATGTAGGAAGAAAGAATTAATGTTCTTTCAAAATATCCAGAAATTCATTAAAGCAGTTCTGGTAGGACTGTGTTATGAACCTTTGGTGATACTTATTTTTGCACAGAAAGCATTTAGAAAAAAAGCACCTGTTGAAGGCATTCAGTTGAGAGGTTGTTTTGAAAGTACTAGGAAGAAATTGGCTATTATGTGACTTCATTCAGCCTCTGTGTGTGTGTGTGTGTGTGTGTGTGTGTGTGTGTGTGTGTGTGTGTGTGTGTGTGTGTGTGTGTGTGTGTGTGTGTGTGTGTGTGTGTGTGTGTGTGTGTGTGTAGCCAGTGTAGTCAGCCACTATTATTACTTACTGTGTGTATCCAACAGTAATGAGACATAAATTATTTTAAAAACTATTTTGTTCATGAGAAGGTATTTTATTTTAAATATAGCAGTGTGTATATGTCAATCCTAAACTCCTAATCTATCCCTCCCCTCCCTTCCCCCCTGGTACCATAAGTTCGTTCTCTAAGTCTGTGAGTCTGTTTCTGTTTTGTAAATAAGCTCATTTATTGTTTAATTACTAATTAATTCATTGTCACCCATCTCTATTTGTCTTACTCTGTAAGTTTGTGGTCCTCTTTTTTCCTTATCAAACCTCATATGTTTCCAGATGTTAGTGTTTCCAGAATTCTTTCATACACATTTTTCTATTTGAATTGTACATAGTCATGTAAATAAACTAGGCACAGAAGACATTTAATGGCTTTCCCAAGGCAACGTAGATAATTAATGGTTGAGCCAGACTAGAAGTTGTAGTTCCTGACTTTTCTTCAGTGTTCTCTACTTATCCATAGTCACCGTGTTATCCCCAGCACAGTATGTGGACATAGCCATTGCTCACTCCATGTTTGTCCAATGGAGAAATGAATAAATAGGTAGAAGAATAAATAGTAACTAATATTAGCATTGAGTTACGAAAGAGTTGGTATTAAATTGCTGGTAATTAATGAGTCCCAATGGCTGCTCAAAATCAATCCTTTATTTTAATGACACACTAAGGATGATTCAAATGAACCATTGTAGTTAACCTCGCTGAGGGTAAACTAGAGCTCTACTGATTTTGCAGTAGCTTCCAGGGATCCTGGTGGTGGTGGTTAAAAGTCATTCTTTTGATAAAAAGTAATTACATTTGGTTACCTAAGAAGGGTGATTTGTGGTCTAGAAAGAACCGTAGATCAGAGAAGTTAGGTTCAAATCCCTGCTCTGCATTTATTAAACATTCTGACCTTAGGGAAAGTATATAACATTGTGAACCCCAATTTGTACATTGATAAGATAAGGATAATAATATAGGCATCCATAGGGTTGCTGTGAAAAGCAATTGAGAAAATATACATGTGGATTTTCTTTGTGAACTATAATGTACTATTCAAATGCTATTTGGGGATTTTGTTATTATTTGATGTTTTAGATAAGATGAAAGAATGTTCAGTAACAGCTACATTGCCAAGGAAACCGTATAACTCCAGTCAGAGAGGTACTGCTGCAAAGATGACCAGCCAACATTGCATTGTGTTCTGACAAAGAAAAATTTGGAAATAAGTAATGACTCATTGTTACCAGGCTTACAAAAGGGAATGTTTCTGTAAGGCAGACATCTCTTTTTTAAATTCGCGGTTAGGGGCATTGCTTGAAATGGCTCTGTGGTGAGCTGATTGAATGTGCATTTCTGGGAGGATGACCCATTTTCCACTTAGGTATCACTTTCTGAAATATGACGGCTTTGTCTGAAAAGCTCTGAAGGAGTTTGGCTGTGATATATCTAACTTCCTTACATGTGTGAAAATCCACAACAGTCAAGTCCAAGTGCCAGTAGAAATGTATTTGTGTTCAATTTTTCCATTGTGCCGGATTGCCCACATGCACCCTATTGGAAAACAAACTCACCATCTTCTATCCCAAACCAGCTCCTTTTCTTGGTTTTCTCATGACTGTATCCAGCAGTCTGCCAGGTGCATTTTGATTCTGTCTTTCTCGTCTTCCCTAGTCACCGAGTCTGGTGACTGTCATTTGCCAATGTCTTGTATGTAGATTTCCTCCTTTCAGTAGTCACCGCTTCATACCCTCATTGTCTATATGCCTCCAGCCTCTGTCACCTCAGTGCAGCTGGCCCCCCTCCAGATGAATCTGCCTAAACCACTTATCAAGGCCGCAATCTGTCCCAGACCTTCCTGTGGACTTGAGTCAGTCTTTTTCTCATGCTTTCGAAGCCACCCACTGTGGCTTTATTCAGAAATTCCCTTGCCTTGGGAAGCATCTTCCTTTCTCTTATCCCTCCCCAGCAATACCCCGTTCTTTCATGGTGCAGCTTGATAAACATGTCCTCATGTATGAAGCTTGGAGGCTTATGTCCCAGGCTCAGATCATGGCTTTACCACTCCAGGATGAGTTCTCTCATGTGTTCTGTGACCTTGGCCATGTTATCTGTCCTCTTAGGACCTCAGTTTCCTAACCTGGAAAATGGTGACAGCTCTGTGCTGTAGGTACTATTATTCCTGTGAGGAGGAAATAAGCTGTAACGCATGAAAGACTTACCACATGCCTGGCATATAGTAATCGCCTAACATAAGGTAGCTGTTTTCACTGTGGTTACCTCTAACAGAGAAGAGGGAACCCCCCTCTGAATTTTTTTCTTTTTTTTTTTCTTTTTTGCGGTACGAGGGCCTCTCACTGCTGTGGCCTCTCCCGCTGCGGAGCACAGGCTCCGGACACGCAGGCTCAGCGGCCATGGCTCACGGGCCCAGCCGCTCCGCGGCATGTGGGATCTTCCTGGACCGGGGCACGAACCCGTGTCCCCTGCATCGGCAGGCGGACTCTCAACCACTGCGCCACCAGGGAAGCCCAGCCCTCTGAATTTTGAAAGAGCTGTGTACCACTCTCGGGGGATTTATCTCATACTGGTTTGTAAATATTTTTTCATGTGTTCCCTCCTTAAGGACTCCTTGGGGTTGGGGAACTATGTGGTATTTCTGTGTGAAGCGCCTGCGTGGCAGGCATTCAGTAAATGTTTGCCAAAGGTGTGGGGTGGTCCTGGGAAACTGGCCAGGGTCCTGCGCAGTCTCCTTCCTCTGCCTTGTTTCAGGAATAAGCAAGTGTGTGCTCTGCATGAGAGGAGTCTAGGTTTCTTACAGCCCTCCTGTTAGCCCCACTAGTTTTCAAAGTAGCTAAGGGAGAGCCTCTTCCCGGGCCTGAGTGCCCAGTATGTGGCTTGAACTACTCACTCTCTAGGGAGGATTGCTGCCCTTGTCATCCCCACCGCCCCCATTCTGGGTCCCCTCCCAGGGGCACAGGTCCAGAGCTGATTGCTTCTCTCCCCTTGTCATCTGCTTGATTCCCTGTGGGTCTTTCTTATAGCTTTGGTTGTGTACAAAAGTCTTTCTGCCAGTCTCCAGTTAGTCTTCAGGGAGAATTATTCTACATATAGATGTCTTTTTGAAGTGTTCGGGGGGTGGGGGTGAACTCTGCATCCTCCTACTCTGTCATCTTGGTCTCCCCTGGAATGAAGGATACTTTAAAGGAGGAGGCCGTCACCCCTCCTTTTCAGTATGTGTGATAATGGCATTGTATGCAATGAAATTAGACATATATTCCCAGCATGGTTGCAAAAGAATGGGGAAAGACCGTGGCTTTTTGTATGTGAAAAAAATCGTATTGTAAAGGCATTCAGACAACTCTTTAATAATTCTTACTGAGCTAGCATTGGTTGAGAATCTGGTCCCCAGGCCAGTTAATACTACTGTGTTCTACTCTTTTTTCCCTACATCTTTATTGGGGTATAAATGCTTTACAACGTTGTGTTAGTTCCTGCTGTACAACAGAGTGAGTGAATCAGCTGTATGTATACATATAGCCCCTATCCCCTCCCTCTTGCGCCTCCCTCCCACCGTCCCTATCCCACCCCTCCAGGTGGTCACAGAGCACCGAGCTGATCTCCCTGTGCTCTGCGGCTGCTTCCCACCAACTATCTGTCCTGTTAACATGCTTCAGATTTCTTAGAAGTTTTTCATTCTTATCATGTTTGTTCACATGATAGAAATAAGTAACATAAAATAGAAAATAATTGCATATTTAGTTGAATATTTTAGATAATCTGAGGTCCCTATGCTTTTTTCCTCTTCAGGATGGTCTGACTTAACTCTCCAGAGAAGTGCGCAAATCCTGGCCTGTTTCCTGAGCATTTTCTGAAACGGCGAGAGAGGATGTTAAAGTAAGTGCCCTCCTCCTTGCCCCTGCCCCAGCTGTGTATAATGGGGAAGGGGTGGAGATCACCCCATGACATGATTGGAGAGCATTCGCACTCTCTAGGCTCAGAGGCCGTGTTGATGATGGTGATGCTTGGAGGCCAGGAGGGAGGAATTACGTGAGAAGGGGGTAGAAAAGTGACAAGGCCAGTGAAGCTCAAGGAGCCTCACCACAGTGCCTCGCACGAATAGATGAGCTGTCCTCCGAGTCCCTTTCTTTTTCTCCGGGCCCACACTTCATCCAGAGCCTAGATGGCAGGCACTCTGTTGATGAACGTGCATGTGAGAAAATCGCACTCATCTTATTAGAGTACCATTATTTCTAATGCGAGGGAAGTGGTGATGTTCAAATAAGCAGGTTTGGGAAATTCAGGTGAGGGATTGAGTTGAGGGAGTACAGTAATAGGTAGTACTCTTAAATGAGAAGAGAAAGATGACTTAAATCATGTGGCCTGCTTTCACCTGTCTGGAATTTGAGTCGGTTGCCAATATCAGTGACCATACCCTCACAGAAGGCCCTACCTGTATTATTCTCTTGGCCTAATGTTCTGCACACAGTGGGTGCTTGATATTGATTGCTGACTGCCTGGTCAATTTCACCAGAAGGCAGTTCTGTAATCTGAGCTTCTATTGTAACCAGCTACAATGGGTTTGATTCTCTCTGGAATAGTGGCTGCAATCAATGTGTGAACTGATGGTGTACCCTCCTCCTGAGATAAAATTGATGACAACCATGCTGTGTTCCAGGGAAAAGTGAATGCAGGGAAAGCCACTGAACTATGGTATTTTTCCCTCAAGTGCTTCTTTACACATGAATTAACCAGGAAAAATGGTACCTAAAAAGAAAGTCATCCACTGATGCCCAGTGAAAAGCATTATATCTTGGAACTGTTTCAAACTCTTTAGTTCTTTTTGTTGTTGTTAAGAAGAATGAAATCCTGACAAATGAGAGGGAATGCAGTTGGGTTTGTCCCAGTTTTATGTAGAGTATCAAATTAGGTTTTGAGTATTTGCAGAGCGATAGCTCAAGATTGATGGCTGGAAATCTGATAATCCATAAACGTGACCCAGCACAATATTGTCCTAATTTGCTTTGTGATGATTAATTCAACTATTTTCTGCTTTCGTGGCAGTGAATATACAGTGTGGTACAAATAATGCCCTGTAAACAAATTCTGAGCTTCTTTAATCTTTGCAAATATCTTAAGTTGACCTTTTCTCTGAGTGTCCTTTACTAGGTTCTAGGATAGAGCACAAAAGCGTGTATGGAAGGCCATGGAAGGAGGAAGACTCCAGTCAAAGAGGATAATGGTCCACTGGACCCAGTGTTCATTCCAGGAGTTCCATTTTTCTGTGATAATTTAGATGCAGTTTTGATGGTTTGTTGATAGTTTCTCCTTGGCCACAACAACTGCAATACTAGAAGTGAAATTCCACTATAGTGAAATATATTCAATCTTCCCATGTTTGATCTGACTCTGAAATTTTATTCCAGCAAATATAAGCAGTAATGATATCAACAGAAGAAGTTTGGATTGCTAGCTTGGCTGTGGTCTCGAATATCATCTAGGATATATGCTCACTTATTAGGCTTCACAACCTCTCTCAGAGCAGTGGTTTGGAGCACGACCACACTGAAAAGCTAAGAAAGCCAGCCTTAAACCTTCTCCTCACACATAGACACACAGAATGTTGCTCACAACTTAACAGAGATTACAGATCTTTTAAAATTTAGACATCACAGGCCCATGTTAGAGGATCTCCATCATAGAAAGAAGCCAGAGGAGAGTAGTGGCAGTTTAATTACAGCCAAAGTGATTTTAAAACATTAAAAGTATTTTGCTAAAATAGAAGTGATAGGCTTCCCTGGTGGCGCAGTGGTTGGGAGTCCGCCTGCCGATGCAGGGGACGCGGGTTCGTGCCCCGGCCCGGGAAGATCCCACGTGGCGTGGGGCGGCTGGGCCTGTGAGGCATGGCCACTGAGCCTGCGCGTCCGGAGCCTGTGCTCCGCAACGGGAGAGGCCACAGCAGTGAGAGGCCCGCGTACCGCAAAAAAAAAAAAAAAAAAAAAAAAACTAAAATAGAAGTGATAAACTCTGAGATAATGCAGCCAGAGGAGCAGTAACCATATAGGAATCTCTTCCTTCCCCCACCCCTGCCCCATGTTTCTTAGTTTAGCAGCCAATGTTCTATTTCAGTATTTTAGGACTCTCCTGTTTTATGAGCATCCTATTAATTAGCCGTGTGGTTTCTATAAAATTGTTCCCATAGTATTGGTGGTAGCTATTTGTGGCTGCCAGAAACCCTGGACTCTTATGAAATATCCTTACACAAAGAAAGGGCAACATAATAAGTACCGGATGATATGTGGTCATGGGGAAACTGAGATTGACAGTAGACATTAATAGAAATGGGTTCAAGATCCCAGTCCTAATTTAGCACAAAGGGACTGAATAAATAACATATCAATACAAAGGACATGTTGTGAAGTTTCATAATTTCAGTCTTTGTCTTGGTAGGCCAAGGATTTAGTCCTACAAAGATATTAAAGTTCCTTTAAGTATCATTTTGTGAAGACCTGGATCTATTTTTTCCTTCTTTTGCTTTGATGAAATCCTTTTGGCCACATTGCCTAATTGTGAAGAGTAATTATAGATTCCAGTGTCAAAGAAGAAAAGTAAAATATTTGGAAATCAACGAAGGAAGGTTACTTGAAGCATCTAAAGTTTAGATAGTTGAGATGGCCCAGAAGAATCCTCACAGGTGGGATGCTGCTCTGAATGCTACTCAGCAGCCTTTTATGTCTCTAGATCACCTTACCTGAACTTCTAGACCTAATGGATTTCTACCTTGTCTGAATCAAAACACATTCTCCCTCTGGGAGACAGTAGAGTGCAAAGTTGAAAAGCATGGGCTTTGGGATCAGGCTGTATTCAATTCCCAGTTCCACCATTTACTGGGTGAACTTGGGGCACTTCAACTACTCTGTGTATCAGTTTCCTCTCCTGTAAAATAGGGATAGTAGTCACATCCATGCGGTAGAATTATTGGGAAGATTAATCACTTAAACTCAACATATAAGTACCCAAGAAAAGTTACTGATTGTCACTATCACCCTATTAGCTCTTTGTTTTTAGTCAGTATATTGGGTTGTAATGATGCACCTAAGAGATCCTGAGTTCACGGAAGGCAGGAGCAGTGACTTATGAATGTTTATAGTCATTGTGACACCTAGCAACCTAGCACAGTGTCTCAGAAGAAGTAGGCACAGGCGTACAGAAAACTGACAAATGAACTCTTGAAACATTTTCAGCAACAGTAGTTTTTGGTTTAAGTATCATTTATCCAGCACTTTAATTAAGCTCAATCCCTGTCCCTTATGTATTAACAAAACCTTTTTATAATGATTGAAAATCTCATGTACGGCAAACATGTCTTGTGTGTTGGAACTCTATATTTTCAGTTGGCTATGTTCCGACTTGGGAGCTAAGAGCGATATCCCCCACCCCCTACCAGTTCTTTTTACATTTCATGGTTCAAGTTGTGAAACTGAGGGCACACCTCCTGCATTTTTCCTGGTCACTTCAAATTCCATCAATACTGCTCCATCTGGCAGAGTTCTGTGGTGGTGTGGGCTAAGAAAAAAAGTTCTATTCATCTTCTTTTCCTGTCCAGGCAATTATTGACCTTCTTTCATTCCTTCTCTTTGATGGTATTTAACCTTGTCCTCCACATGGTTCGCTGTCTGATTTCTGATTTTTTAACAGGCACTTAGTACTGCTGCTTCTCAACACTTTCGGCACTTCAGTGATTGCCAAGTTAGTTCAGCTTTTTCCTAATTTGGACTTTTAACAGCCTTCCTTTTAGACTCTAAGGTTTGCGAGAATTGTGGCTCTGCACACAATTTGAGTAAACTTAATGCAACAAACCAATCCTAAATGCTTGAATTTGATCAAGTCAGTGAAACTCTTTTTTTCTTCTTTTTTTTAAGTTCACCTCCTGATTCCAAGTTGTCAATTAGACTCAGTTTTGAGCCAAGTTTTTGGGTCTTTTTTCTGGGGGGGGAGTATTGGGTGGTGTGTGAATAACAGAGAGTACTGTGAATGTTTACACATATAAAATAAATATTTTTAGATAACTTTAGGGTCTTACCCAAACTTCTATTGCTGAGACTAGTTATTTTTTTAATAAGTTCATCTCCTTTTCTTAAATCCATAATTATCCATGTAATACTTGACTCCTTAAAGGTATATTTCATTTTCACCTATGTTATTAATGGTGTCCTAGGCTGGGCAAATGATTTTTGTACTGAGACTTATAATCAGAGTTCATCATCCTATTTAAATTCATTAGTTACAAATATAGTAATAATAGCTAGCTGTATATTGTCATTATGTATTAGACTGTGCTAGATACTTATTTAATCCTCACAACCATTGTAGAAACTGGGTATACTTATAATTCCCTTTTTACAGATAAGAAAATTTAGCTGTTAAATAACTTTCCCAAGGCTAAACAGCTTTAAGGCATCATAATTAGTATGAAATATAGATATGTAAATTGGCATTTAGTTGATTGGTCTTCCACTCTGTGAACATTAGCCATTGCTTGTGCTTTGGATAAATAACACTTTCTCTTTGCTTCTCTTGTGTTGTTCTTTATAAAATGAACACAAACACAAACAAGTGAACACGCAGCTCTCTCTCAGGATGACTTACTCCATTGCCTCCCTCAGTTTAGCTCTTGGGGCTTGTCCTTTTCACTCCCTTTGGCTTTGATACTGGAATGACCCAGACTTTGACTAGCCCTTGCCCATCATGGACTTTGGGGTCTAAGTTTTCAACATATCTCTCTGACGCTTCATCACCTACTCCTACTCTACTGTGTATGTCCTGTATATATTCTTTTGGCTTTTCACCCATTGGTTAGCACCTCCTTTGGCTTTTGTCCTTCGTCCTCCAAAGTAATGTCTTGGTAACAGTCCCAAGTCATTATCTACTAGAGAAAGGATATTCAGAAGTTCAGCCTCTCTGCTTTTGCCCATGTCGAGGAAAGAAAGGATTCCTTAGCTGAAGCTCAAGTAGAATGAGAACCAGAGAAAGGGATACTCTCTTCTGAAGATCTTTCTCTTCTGGGCAATTGTCATTACTCCAGGGTACATCCTCTCCCTTTTACTAGACTGCCTAGAAACAGTCCTCTGAACCAAGGCTAACCATATATTGGTACAATATGCAGAAAATGGTATAATTGTGTGGTTACCTACAACTTATATTAAAATATTATATTTTGCACAAAATCTAACATTTAGGTTTAATGCATCAGCATTTCATAGTGTTTCATAAAGAGAGCTGTGACTCTCAGCTATTCCACCACCTGAAAACTTTTGATAACACCAGTCTTATAAGGAGAACCCTAGCCGAAATCTGGGCCAGAGATAATGTGACACAAGACAGAAATTTTTTGGTGGGCCTAAGGGAAAAGTTTAGATTCTAGACATCAGGGTACTGAGCAAATCTAAATAGGGCACCATAGTCTGGAGCTTTAAGCCCTTGAAACATGAGGCCGCTGAGTGTCTGGAGTTAAGGCAGAAGACAGCAAAGCCTAGATCTTTATCCGCATTTGATGTAGTCCTGAGCTATCATCTTCAAGAGAGTGTTTCACAGGGGAGGCAACCAGGCAACAGACCCCTCCAGACACAAGATGAACAGAACTTAATGTGAGCCATGGGGTGATATCAGGTCTAATGGCTGCCTTCTTGATTTCTGGCTCCATGCGTCTTTTTTTTTTTTTTAAATGAACAGGTCACCTACCTCATTACTCTTCTCCCTCTTTCAAACTGGGACTTAGGCGGGTACATCACCCCAGCCTATGCCACCACGACCATTTCCTCTTCGAGGAAGGTGTCGACTTTATTAATACAGATCCTTTATGAAACCTTAATGAGGTTATCTATCGACAGTGATGTAATAACGATGCTTACTCACTGAATTAGTATTGGCCCTCTGTGTGTTACGTCTTAATACGCTTTTGTTATGGGCCTTACTTCCTTTAAAAACATGTATACTAGAAAGTAGATAGAACGGCCCCCAATAAAGGGATGGCCACAAGTCAAGCAGAGGAAATGCCCTTGGGATTTTTTAAGGCATCATCTTAAACCCGATAATTGTGGGTGCCAGAGGAGAGCCGGAAGGGGACAGAAAACATGTTGATGAAAGGGAGGGAGAGGCATATAAGCAATAGACGTAGAGCCCCATGTAGAACCGCAGGCCTATCCTGCCTCACGCTCATGCTCTGTAACCTGATCATGACCAAGCGAAAATTCCTTCCTTTACCAGATGTAGGACTAACCTTCTGCTAAACTGTGAGGGGGCAAAATTTATGTCCCCAGGTCACCAACAAAATTTGATCTCCTTGGACCGCTAACTCAAGGAAGCTTCTTTCCTTTTGTTTTCTTTTCTCATAGCTTCCTGTGGCTTTCCACGATGGATGCCTCCGTGACCTGCTCAGGTCCGCCTCTGTCACTTCTTTCTTGCTTTCTCATGTACCAGAACCTTTATGTCTCTCTCTGGAGGATCTCTGCTTTCAGGGCCCAGACTTTGGGGAAGCTCATTTCTTCTGAAGAGTCTTTGAGAAATATTAACTTAACGTACAGCTCCTCCCCCTTTTAATATCTTTGTTTCAAAGGAGGTTTTCTGAAAATCCAGTGATTTAGCCCAAAGTTTGGATCTTGGTAGTATTTAATGCTGTATACGAGAGCCAAGGTGTTGGAACTCAGATGATCAGGCCTGTTTGTAAAGCATGTTGAGATTTTAGTTGTAAGGTCAGGTGGGGGGAAGGAAAGGAAGCTGACACTTAAGTCAAGACTCACCTGGGGAGCAGCATCAGTATCTAAATGGGACGCAAGGGGAAGCTGATGGGTGCAGAGCTGCAGGAGTCTCAAGGATGTGGTCTTAGTTAAGACATCAGTCTATGTTAGAATACTACCTAGGCCCGTCACTGGAACCATGGAACATGAAGACGGTCTATCCTCCATGGGAAGGGGCTGGCAAGGGATGGAAGTCAATCAGGGCCCCAGCCAAGTGGCCTAAGGTTCAGACAGGACTATGGTCCCAAAAGAGGAAGGCGATTTAAACATAAATCAAGGCACAAACAAGTTTTATAACTTGTGCACAAATTGTCAGGATATGACAGCATCTCATTCCAGGTACCCCAGACACTGGGCTTCTTGTCGTCGCATTAATTCCAGATCTTATTTCCTGATAAGGTAGGCAGTCCTAATGTGACACTACCTTGGATGGGATTGCCTTCGGGAAGTAGGCAGGCTGAGTTATAGGGGTGGAGAAAACAAGGACGGCAACATGGAGCTTTTTAGCAAATCCCTCAACACCATAACTACATCTTATCTCATTCAACGATTTATTCCACAAACATGTATCTAGCACCTGCCATGTAGAAAAAGACTGTGCTAGGCACCAGCATCCTGCCTGTCTGGCCTGTAATGAGGATCAGCCTGATCTCAGCAGATAAGTCTTACTGATTCCCTGCTGGGGTGCCTGTATTTCTTTTTCTGTATATACTATGAGGCTGATTCAGTAAAAAGAAAATACTAGACAAGGAACAGGGGATCTAGGCTCTAGTTTCACCTATACCACTCACTGGTTATCATCTTGGGTAAATCATCTCTCTTCTCTGATTTTATTTTCCTCCTTGACGCATAAGGGGTTTGGGCCAGGTTATCATTAAGGTTGTTTTTTCACGCTTGATTAATCTTTGGTTACATGACTCTCTAGCCATCATTCATTCATTCACTCACCAATAATCAGATTTGAAAGGGGAGGAAATTGAAGATAAAGTGAAGATCATGAGCAAAAGATGTTCCTGTTATGGCTTGTATTTCCTGAGTATCCTTCGAAGGTTTAAGTCTCGAGAATGTAGAGCTTTGCAATGAGAAACACAGGAAGGCCTGAATTAAAGCCGCAGGAATCAGAGGGTTCGTAAAGCAATGGGGAGAAACCCTTGTGCTCATTCATTGTTTATCCACCCACAGAATAGTTGCTGGCCTCCAACAGGTCATGTCTTAATGAATGCAGTGGGTGCTCACCAAACACAGTGCTAATCAGATGTCCTGTGGAGAACTGAATGTGTGGTAGGCAGCCCCCCAGAATAACGACCAATATTCACAGCCAACACAGAATTGTCTTTATAGCCAGGAAAGCACAATGTGGAGTGAGGTGAAAGGTAAACTGAAGAAACCCTGGGCTGGTCAGTGAGAGTTACAGCTGGCTGGGAGGAGGAGAGAGAGAATGGAAACAGGCACACCTAGCTCCCGGCAAAACTGCATGGTTTTAGGCTCATTTCCTCACCTCCCTCTGTCTTCTCCTGTATGCTGCTGGAATTTAGGAGAAGGAAGAGATTGCCTAATTTAAATGTTGGAAAGGCTCGCTCTCTGAGAAGCCGGTAGAATTTATCTTTGTTGTCTTCTACCAGCTGTCTCTCCACGTCAGTGGTTCTCAGGCAGAGTCAGTATTGCTCCCCAGGGGACATCTGGCATTGTCTGGAGACATTTTTGGTTGTCACAGCTGGGGCTGGGGTGGGGTGTGTTCCTCTTACCCTTTGGGTAGAGGCTAAGGATGCTGCTGAACATCCAACAATGCACAGGACAGATGCTTTATAACAAGGAATCATCCATCTCCAAATATCAGTGATGCTGACGTCGAGAAGCCTTTAGGTGATTCACGCATTAAGTCCTTCAGAGCACCTACTGTACTCTAGGCCCTGTGCTAGGTTCTGGGAATCCAGTGATGAATAAGACAAACATGCTGTCTGCTGTCATGGAATTTGCAATGGGGAAGACTGAAAAGAAAGAAGTAGCAATAGCTTCCTTTTATTTATTGCAGGTTATAATAGGTTTCTTTCTTTCTCCTGTCAGCCCTGATTCCCCATGCCAATTCGTACAACAGACGTTCACTGGATACCTGCTCCAAGTGAGACATTTTGTTGAGGAGGTGATGATGCCTAAGCCAGATGTGATCTCTGCCCTACAGAAGCTCGGTCGACTGGGAGAGACAGACATGGGAATGAACAGTTGCAGTGCTAGATGGTAGCTTTAATGGAGGTGTGTCCAGAGTGCTATAGGAACATACATTATGAGTGTGCAAGCCCTTCTGGAGGTGATGATGCCACTGAAAACTTGGTTCTTGCAGCTGGGTCTTGAAGAAATATTTTGAGTTCACTGGACAGAAGCTGAGAAAGGCAATTCTGTTTAAAAGATCAGCATGAACAAAGTCACATGGAGTAAACATTCCTGGGCCTTGGTGACATGGCCGTGGCACGGTGTGTCTAGCCTATGGGCTACCTGAGTGAGAGTGGTTGGGACAGGGCTGGAGAGGCAAGCTGGAGCCATAACAAGGAGGGTCTTATAGGATATGTCAAGGTCCTTGAGAGATGTTTTAATCAGGATAGTGATGTGGTCAGGTTGCTGCTATAGGTGGGCAGGACTTAATCAAGCCCACCTTCAGCTACAGCTGCCATGATTAGGTTTGTTTACTGCAGTCTTTCGTGAACCCCCCAACCAAGGTTGTTTTCTATCACTGATGTCTCGTTCTCTGTAACGGCTTCTACCTCTACCAAGCACCTGGGGGCCTGACATGAGCCTGGAATCCTTAGTGTGATTGGCCTGCATTCACCATTGATTTGGTTCTGCTGGCATCATAGACTACTGAGTTTGGAAAGGACCTTAGAGGAAGGGTAAGAGGAAGAGACTAACATTCAGTGACCATTTCCTATGTGCCGGTAACAGTGCCTCCCTCATTTCCTATATATCTTCAGTACTTAGTGCTCAGCAGAAGCTCAATAAATGTTAATTATCATCATGGTTGTCATAACGTTGGCTCATATATTTATCACAACTGTTGGAGACAGATGCTACTATTGTTTCCATTTTGTGTATGGGAAACCTGAGAGCCAGAGCTCAAAGTATCAATACTTCTGAAACTAGATAAGTAGACAAATGTTAACTGTAGTAACAAAGGAAAAGAAAACACGTAAGGAGGAACATGTCTTTGCCAGGCTGTGTCCATTGGTGTTTTTGGATCTAAGCACTATTGTCTGTCTTTCTTTCTTTTTTAGATATATACTTTTTAAATTGAAGTACAGTTGATTTATAAAGTTGTGTTAATTTCTGCTGTACAGCAAAGTGATTCCATTTTATATATATATATATATATATATATATACACACAATTTTTGTATTCTTTTCCATTATGATTTATCACAGGATATTGAATATAGTTCTCTGTGCTATACAGTAGGGCCTTGTTGTTTATCCATCTATATATAATAGTTTGCATCTGCTAAGTCCAAACCTCCCACTCTGTCCCTCCCCAACCCCACCCCACCCCACCCACCCCCTTGGCAACCACAGGTCTGTTCTCTCTGTCTGTGAGTTTCTTTCTGTTTTGTTAATAAGTTCATTTGTATCATATTGTAGTTTCTACAGATAAGTGATATATGGTATTTGTCTTTCTCTTTCCGACTGACTTACTTCACTTAGTATGATGCTCTCTGAGTCCATCCATATTGCTGCAAATGGCATTATTTCATTTTTTATGGCAGTGTAGTATTCCATTGTAGATATGTACCACATCTTCTTTATCCATTCACCACTTGATGGACATTTAGGTTGTTTCCATGTCTTGGCTATTGTGAATAGTGCTGCTATGAACATAGGCATGCATGTATCTTTTTGAATTAAAGTTTTGTCTGCATATATGCCCCGGAGTGGGATTATTGGATCATATGACAACTCTAGTTTTTTTGAGGACCCTCCATACTGTTTTCCATACTGTTGTCTTTCTTTTGAGGGGGAACTTTCTAATTTAAGAATTTGATTTTACTTGGTTCAGGAAAGCCTTCGGAGGGAAATGGCTGTGATATCAATTTTGGTTAAACTCTACCCAGTGGTTTTCAAACTTTCAACTATGACCTAAGTAAAAGATGTATTTTATAGTGAAACAAACATTTTACCAAGAAAACCTTAACCTTACCCTATGTGACACATTCTTAGATTTCCCATAATATATACTCTACTCTTTTCCATCACATTCCATTAAAAAACTGTTAGTTCTGACCCATGGTTTTAAAAAACACTGCTTAAACTATCTTATACCAGTTCTATATAAGGCTTGCAATCCAAAGGGGCCTCATCTGAACAAGCACTGATCAGTTCTGGATACGGGAACCATATTGCCTCCAAAATCCAGCTGGAGTCCTGAGCTCCTTTTTAAGCAGTAGCTGGTCCACAAAGAAAACCTGACCAAGTCAGGCAAGAAGCTCAAGGGTGGGTACAACATTCTGTAAGCATAGGAAATACATGCAAACTCATATTAAAGCAGCATGAATAAAAATGCGTATGACCCTCACGAAAGAAATGATGTTGCTGGACTCAGATACCATCTCAGAGGTCCATCCGTCATGTGCAGTTTTGAGGGGGGAGAGCAAACCCAAAAGGTAAGACTAAAAGGTTGGCACGATAGTAAATAGGTCACTGCCTTTTCTTTCTTTTGGCATCAAGTGGGATAGTATTTGAAACCAAGGATGAACTAACTGTTTGGGCTCTATCTTCTAGTATCTTGGCCCCTGGGCTTCTCCTCCCTCTCTACACTACTGCCCCATGCTAGAATATTCTGGCAGTGTTTTGCTTTTTGTTAGGAGTAGAATGTACAGCAGGCTCATTACACGCAGCCGAGGTTTTCACAGGTTTCCAGGCCTTGCTCCCGATCATACATTACGTTGTAAACGATCATACATCACGTTGTAAACAGCACGAGATTTGTTTTTGTTTTTTACTGCGTGAATAAACCTTATTTTAAAGTCCCTGGAATTTGATATGTGTAGATCACAATTTCTATGCATATAAAATTATTCTGAAAAACAGGGAGAACTGACTTTTGTGCAAGTAAGCTAGACTTTTAGAGAAGCAGCGCGCTCCATTGTAAGATACGCCAGAAAGTGAAAAGAGTAATTGGTGGTGCCTTTACAGCCTGATCTTTGTGGATTATTTGTAGCTTTTCTTTCTTAGTATTTGATTCCTTAAGAAATACTTGATTCAGCAGGACATAATTAAACAGGAAATAAAAATTTCCTAAGTTAATGCATGATCCTTCTCTCATCATTCTAATATTTAACTGAACTACTAAAAATGGTTTCTTTTTAAATATTTGGATTTTCTCATTTCTATTAAGCTTTAAACGGTAGGTATCACCAGGAGAGGAATAATGATTGATTCTCATGCTTAGTGTATAAATTAAATCTTATAAGTCTTGAGTATAGCAATGTATCTGTTGAATAACAATTTCAGTAAATTTATTTACATGGATAAACAGGTATAATAATCTGTTCAACAGTATCTTTAAATGTCTTCTCAAGATTATTATAGTGATGGTTTAGGTGCAGCTGGAAGCCAAAAGAATTATGCTTAAAAAAAAAATCAGTGTGTACACTTCAGTGTTGATAAGTAAGGGGTTATTAGTAGTGCTTGACTTTTATTTCTTTATTTTTATTTCTTTAGTTTTTAGCATCTTTATTGGAATATAATTGCTTTACAATGTTGTGTTAGTTTCTGCTGTATAACAAAGTGAATCAGCTATATGTATACATATATCCCCACATCCCCTCCGTATCCCACCCCTCTAGGTGGTCACAAAGCCCCGAAAAGCACGAGTTTTGTATGTGCAGAGGAAAGCTTTACTGGGACTCAAGACGTTTGCATATTAGTAATGCTCTGGAAGCTCTGGAAAGTGTGAGTTTCTCTTTTTATCCCTGGGGATACTTCTAGCAACAAAACCCTTGGCAAAGAAGCTCCATTATTTGAATGTTGCTGATTAAAAGGCAAAACACCAAAGGCTTCATAAAGCATGTAAAACGGTTTGATTTTCAATCTTGTGATAGAAATATCTTGGTGCATAGCTTCTCTTTTTGCATCCCCCTTACAACTTCAATCCTCCCATGCAGCTGAAAGACAGTTTCCAACATAGCCAGGTGGGAATGTGTTCTCTTCCTAAACCATTTTTTTTCCCTCACTCAAAGGCAGACTTGCCTCCCTCTCCACCCCTCCATCCCATAGGGTCCCTCTCCCATTTTGCGCAATAGTCAACGTGTCCCCTTATCCAAACAAGAAAGGAATGATGCCATTCTTTCGGATACTGGATTGACTGAGAAATTTATCTATCCCAAAGAGTTTTCTTGCCTGTAGGCATTTATAGTTTAAGCTTTTCATTCTACAGTGAGTTTCAACTTTTATAAAGGAATTTCCGGCCTCGGCAAGCAAATATGGAGATTTTGGGAGGGGTCAAGAAAACCCCTAAAGTCTCAATAGGCCTACAGTCCTGTGAAACTTAAGGGAAATCTTAGACCCTTTGAGGTTAAAGGAGAGACAGAAAGAATGACCTGTGATTGATCCTGATGTATCGACCACCTGTAGCGCACCCCTCTGCCCCATCCCCTGGCACACTGCTCTCCTACAGAAATAAAAGCCCATATTGACTCTGCTGAGGTTGTTGGAGGCCTGGTCCTGACAGGGGCCAGGAGTCCGGTCAAGAATCCATTCGCACTGACTGGCTCCATGATCAGAGCCCACTCTATCCCAACAGAGTCTGCCGGAGCACCCCTCCCCTTGCTCCCTGCCACGGCACTAAATTTAACCCACTTTCTCATTTGTACATATTTTCCAGCACCAGTTTTATTTCCCATTTGTTGCTTTCTTTATTTCTGCCAGGGATATATGTTATGCTTCTTTTTTGCCATTTCTGCCGTTGGTTGCTTTTGTTGACAAGGAAGTCCTTTCCTTTTTAGTAATCTCTTATTTTATTTTATTTATTTATTTATTTATTTATTATTATTTTTTTTTGTGGTACGTGGGCCTCTCACTGTTGTGGCCTCTCCCGTTGTGGAGCACAGGCTCCGGACGCGCAGGCTCAGAGGCCACGGCTCACGGGCCTAGCCGCTCCGCGGCATGTGGGATCCTCCCGGACCAGGGCACGAACCCGTGTCCCCTGCATCGGCAGGCAGATTCTCAACCACTGCACCACCACGGAAGCCCTATTTTTTTATTTTTTAAAGATTACATTTTACCTTTTGTTTGTTTGTTTTAACTTGGTAGACTGTTATTTGCCAGGAAAGGAAAAAATGGAGACACTGGAATTCCTGTAATGACCAGGTCAGGTTTTTAAAAATTTATTATTTGTTTTTTAATTTTTTAAAATTATTTTTTTGGCTGCGTTGGGTCTTCGTTGCTGCATGCAGGGTTTCTCTAGTTGCGGCGAGCTGGGGCTACTCTTTGTTGCAGTGCGTGGGCTTCTCCTTGTGGTGGCTTCTCGTTGTGGAGCACAGGCTCTAGGTGCACAGGCTTCAGTAGTTGTGGTGCATGGGCTCAGTAGTTGTGGCTTGTGGGCTCGAGAGTGCAGGCTTAGTAGTCGTGGCACACGAGCTTAGTTGCTCCGCGGCATGTGGGATCTTCCCGGACCAGGGCTCGAACCCGTGTCCCCTGCATTGGTAGGTGGATTCTTAACCACTGCGCCACCAGGGAAGTCCCTTATCTAATACATGAATGTTTCCTGAAAGATTGATGGGAGATTGCTGGCCTCAGTAGGTTGCCCATTAGATGTTAGATGGCTGCATAGCCCAGTCAGTTTTCATTAACTCCATTTTCAAGGGGCAGAGGTTTTCATCTAACAGCCTAAGATGTTCCATTTTTAATACTCTTTTTGCATAATTTACTGCGTGCCAGGTACTGTGCTAGTGCTTTACATGAATCATATAACTTAATCCTCACAACATTCCTCTGAGATAGGTTTGATTATTAATATTCTATTTTAAATTTTAAGGAAATCAGAGGATTTAAGGATCATTCCCCAGGTCATACAGGAAGTTTGACTCCTTGATCTAGGATGACTGGTTGTACGTAGGAGCAGATATAAGGAGTAATTAGACTGAGTCATGGAAACAGTCATTTGAAACAGATGTATCTCTGGCCAAGGTCTTATACTTTTATGTGTAGGCCCTCAGAGAACACACAGGTAGTTGTGGGATTGATGGCATATTGAATAGTTTTGTTTATGGATTGTGTCTAAGGAGATATTAAAGGTTCTCACCTTGTGATTCACGAAAAGCATGCTAGAAAACTGAATTATTGGCAACAGGATGTGGTGTTGTTTTGCAGTGAGGCTGGGACTTTGAGCACTGTATTACCCAGAAGCCAGAGATGGGGTTCCGATGAGCTATCTGTAAACTCTTACCTGTTCCCTCTGGTGAGAGTTTTCGAAGCCCTTCTCAGCTGATGTCTTCAACTTACTGACTCTGCCCTGCCCAGTTTCTTGCTGTGTATGTGGCATGCCCTGTTCACATGCCCAGCGATCTCAGCTGCCTCTTCCCCTCACCGGGTGTACTTACTGCAGACCTGATGAATCCCGATTAATTTCCTAGCTCTTCTGCTAAGACTTGCATTCCCTGAATTCCACCTCGTTTTGTGACCCTTACCTAGCCCAAGTGTTAACCCCTTTCCCTTGGGAGCTGAAACCTGTCGCTCAACCCCAATTTCTCTTGGAATCTTTTCTTCAAACTGCCTGGAACCATGATTCCTGGTGCTGTGTGCTTGGCTTTGGGTGTTGCCATCGTCTGGAGATTTCCTGTTGTCGTGGCCCGTCCCGTAGACCTCATCTCCCATCCTTTCTAAGATGGCAACTCCAGCCCAAATCAAATGAAGTTTGAAAATTTATTGGAATAGTGAGTACCCTCCTACTTTCCAACCACAGTTTATAGGCTAAGCCACATAGCCACGTCATTTCCTTTGTCCCCAAACTTATCCCGTTGCAGCCTTCTCTGCTTTCTCACTGGCCAATTTTCCCGAAATGGATATTGTTGTTTGAACTCATTCACGCACTCCCTTAGCCCTGTGCTATGAGCAGCTTACCCGAAGGACAAGAAGGCCCCCCTGCATCAACAACAATGAAAGGCTATGAAACAAAGCAATTTTTCTCCTAAAGCTCAACTGCCTATTTGCTGTTTGCAAAAGAAGAAAGGGTAGAGAAATAACCGAGCTTTCTCCGCTTCCTCTGCCTTTCAAGCAGCACATTAATATGGCTGGTTAGTGCTTTCCAGTTTATGCCATCAACATTGTAAATTCAGTAGCTTAAGTCTCACAGTGATTTTGGTATAAGCCTTTAATCTTAGTAATGATTCCTTGATCAGCTGTGTCCCTTCCAATTCAGAGGTCATTAGAGTTCCCTGTTGAGAACTCCCCAGCTGTTCCCGTTCAGTGTATGTATATTTATTTATAGGGCTTTTGAACCACATTTGGGTATGCAGGATATCAGCTCCTTTTAGAAGCTGGCGTTCCAGATCATCTCCTGAAAGTGCAGCAGAGCTGGGAGAAAACCAAGCCCAAGGTGCAGTGTGTCTGTGGTGCTTGAGATGCGACTGGCATCCTGCTTTAACTACCCCAGGGTTAATGGCAGGCCTGCCAGAGCCTCTTTGTTGCTTTCAGAAAGGCCAATTTGAAACGAAAAGCCACTTTCCAGGTAGGATATCATTTTGTTGGCAAAGGCAGGACATTTAGATAAGGAAATCAAAATGATCCACCGAAAAGTGAAAAAGTTCAGTCACACTGTTCATTTGGTCTCATTCTGAGCCCAGAACAAAATGTACTTGCTTGAAACGTCAGGCTAAAAGGGTTTGCATCTAGAGACATCAGTAAAAAGACTTCATAGTGATCAGTTTCACGTCCTAGCTGATCAGAGCGGGAAAATACACATTTCAGAAGACTTTGTGAAAAACTTGTGGCATCAGGTGGCACCTAAGTGGATTTGAAGGATTAATATGTTTCTCTTAGGGACTTAAAAGCAGATAGCCATAAACTTCTAGAGGTGACAAGGACATTATAGATCACCTGGGTCAACCTCCTCAATTTCCAGATGATGGAAATGAGAGGATTCAAGAGGGAAATTGCTTGCTGACATTCACACAGCAAGTTAGCGGCAGAGTGAAGATGAAATTCCAGGCGGTGATTAGAGTCTTGGGACACCCCTCCCTCATTTTAAAACTATAGATAGGGCTTCCCTGGTGGCGCAGTGATTGAGAGTCCGCCTGCCGATGCAGGGGACGCGGGTTCGTGCCCCGGTCCGGGAAGATCCCATGTCCCGGGGAGCGACTGGGCCCATGAGCCATGGGCGCTGAGCCTGCGTGTCCGGAGCCTGTGCTCCACAACGGGAGAGGCCACAACAGTGAGAGGCCCGCGTACCGCAAAAAAAAACCAAAAAACAAAACACTATAGATAGATTGATGGTAAATTTCATATTGCTACCCCAAATAAGGGAGGCAGTAGAGTAGTCGAAAGAGCAAAGCTTTGACGTTCGACAGGCATGGGTTTAGAAGCTCTGCTCTACTGCTAAGTAGTTGTGTGAACTTGGTTAAATTACTTAATCTCTGTGGGACTCAGTTTCTGCATTTGTGAAATAAGGATAAGGATACCTACCTCAAAAAGTACTTCTGGGTTGAAATGTGATAATGCATGTAAACTGCCCGGTGTGATGCATAGGCAGTGACCACCACATGACAGCTGTTGACATTGTTATTTCTAAAGGAGTCCTTGGAAATAGCAGGTTCCCTTGTGCTCGAAGTGTTTTTTTGTTTTTTTTGTTTTTTTTTATGTTGGACTGGGGGTCAGAAGCAGGCAAAAATCTTCAAGCCTCTATCGGTTGAGGCTAGAGCCCAAATGATAATAAAGCTTCTCTGTGATTATATTGTGTCGCCAGGAAGAAATATAATTTGATTTACGAAAATTCAATTCAGGGAACACTTCTGGAACCTACTTGCATAAAGCAAGGCACATCTGTGCAGCAGTAACAACACAACAGAAGCACTTCTGTTGAAAAAGTGTCTTCCAGTAAAGTGGAAAGAATGTACACAGTCTTGGCCTCCAGCTGGGAAGGAAATTTAAGAATATTTCCTGAACAAAGGCTAGTAGGCATGAGGTGTGTCATGTCTGATCATTAGGTAGTTCGGCTGGAAAAAAATAACATACACCAAGACAGCAAGCACCGTCAGATACTTCGTGCAGTGCTTGCAGAATTGGGGTCCTTTTATTTACTTTTTCAGATTCTCCCTCAAATTTCCTTCAGTTATCCACAGAATGACCTCAGGGATGCCCAGCTGGATTTTATCTCTTTTTCCATTAGCTCTCCCATTCTGCCACCAGCTTTTCTTTACCTTAGTGATCAATAGTGAGATCTCTTTCTATGAAAAATAACAAAGCCCTCAGCATTGCCATTCTTTTAGTGACTGTGGCTGGCTCAGCCTCAGGCCAGGAAGTCAGCCTTGTGGCTATTGATTTGATTAAGCTTTGTGAAGGAGAGGGGGAGAAAAGCTTCTTGTGTTGCTGTTAGATGAGCTAGTTCCCATGACTAATCTGGAGCCTGAATACAAAGCTGAATAATTGATCCAGAAGCGAGAAATTGAGATACTTATGGGAAAAAAAAAGATCAGATTCATGTGTTGTGTCCAATGGATCCTCTGATGGTAACTAAATTCATTAAGGTTTGACTTACGAAGTATGCCATGATTAATTTTCTTTGGAAATCAAAGTAGAACCAGGTACTTTTGACTGTCCTCTTAAGACCGCTGGTCTAGCCAGTAGAGAACATGGGTAGAGAGACCACTGTGTGCGGTTTGGATCACTAGGGTGCTTCAGGGAGAGGAGTTGTGTTCCCTTGAGCTACTTACGGTTCTCAAGTCTGCTTTCCATCCACCTCCAGTAACTCCCCTCCCCCAAGGAGATAATGTCACAGAAACATCTCCACAAAGAGGCATGTCCAGCGGGGGTGGGGGGGAAGCAAATGCCATGACCAAGTGCCAAGGAGATTCAGGCAAAAACAGTCTCTGAAGGTTTCATGGAACTGGTTTGTGTGCAGCCGAGTTTTCAGAGAAGGAAGAGAAAAGTCCTGTCATCCCTCTGGGCCTCCAGCTCACCGTCTGTACCTGAGGGGAATGTAGTGATTCTGAGGTTTTGACTAGTTCTAACATGATATGCATCCTGTTCTACTAACTGCCTTTCACTGCATGATTTTTCTGTGTTAGGCAGTAGGCTAAGGGCTTTGCATACCTCATCTCATTTAATTCTTAAACAACCCAAAGAAGGAGCCAATATAGCCATCCCTGTTTGAAAAATGAAGCAGCAACCCGGAGAAGCAATTTACCTAAGATCACATAGCTAGTAGACGGCACAGTTGAGATTGGGCTCCGTCCTCCCTGACTTTAAGTTCCTGGCTTCATCACGTTCTCAGCCTAGTGCACGTAACTGGCGAAGCCATTAGATCCTCTCCTCATTTCTGGCTCGTGAGTCCTCACTGAATATCAGATGACACTGTGACGGACACCAGCCATCCTGAGCACTGGCTTCATCTGGATTTGCTTTTCTCCAAGAAAGCTCTCATCCAGTAACTCATTAATGGCTATTATCTGAGATTCTGGGTTACTTGATTAAAAATTCTGAGCTCACAGAGAACAGAGTCCCATTAGAAAGGAACTTGGAGCACACATACTTCAATTAGGAGATGAGGGGGTCAGGCTTGGCTGGGGATCTGTAGTGGAATGCCCTGTGCAATTAGGACAAAGTTTAAGTTGGAAGACATTGGGAAGGCGTATACATCAGCTTACCGTAACTGCTAGAACCCCAAATTCCCGCATCTCATTGGCATTACACCTTCAAAGTATATGTCTGTTACATGTCATTGACCAGTGCAGGACCGCAGTAGAGCTCTGCTCCACTCACTCATCAGGGTCTCAGCCTCTTTCCATCTAGCGGCTCTTCCGTCTTGTAGGGCCTGGGTATCTTCTAGCATCTAAAGGGGGCGGCCACAGAAGGCTCATCCACTTTTCAGCTCTTTGGCCCAGAGGTGACCAAAATCGCTTCTGCTCGTTGCTGAAAATTAGTTCCATGGTCCCATGTAGATGCTGGGGGCTTGGAAAGTAGAGTCTAGCGGTGTACTCAGGAAGAGGAGGGCGTCGATTTGAATGGGCACGCACCATCTTCTCTGCCACAAAGAAAACAGAACGCAGGGAGTAGGCAGCATGAAGAAAGTGACAAAGGACTGCCTATAGCAACCATTACATGGTTTCTTTCTGTTTTCAGATCAGGGTCTAGGAGGGCATGTGCAATTGTAGGGCCTCTGTGTTATCCAACTCCAGGCAGCACCACTGACATTATCGTCTACATAAATGGCGTCTTCTGACGAGTACAACCATATGTCTTTGTTTTTAAAAACTGATTTGGGGTTGGGTGGTTTTCTTCAGGAATATAGATTCTCAACGCACAATCCTTGAACTTCTTCAAAGATGAAACCAGAAAGCAGAATACAAAGAGGCAGAGAACGCTAGTGTTACAGTGGCAGGATTGGATTTAAGACCAGTGAGACAGATGGTGGTGTGTTTTCTTAGAAGCAAACCAGGAAGCAACAGATTCGCAGACAAATTTTAACTGCCTTCATTCTTCTAATGCCCCACATGAGCAATGCAAAAGGAAGCATGCTTCCTGAACGCAGCTGTCCCTCAAATGTTTTCCTTCCCACCTATTCCGAAGGAGGAAAGGCCCGCAGCAATAATTCCACCCCTAATATTATGAAATTCTGACCTTTACTCTGGCCTCTGAGCAACTAGAATTGATCATGTCCATAATAGAAGGCTATGAGCAGAACATAGGAAAATTTGTAAATCAGTTTGATTTACTTTCTGGGGGTGATGAGGATAGTTTCTGGCCTGGATCCGCACGCTGAAAGGCGAGCGTGGGCAAGTTCAAACATACATGCAAATTGTAGAAACACTTTCCCCTTTAGAACGGCTTTAATTCCATTGGAATACTTCAGTTGAATAATTCCTCACCTTAGGACAACAAAAGAATACAGAAGCATAACTCACAAATCATTTTCTTTGTCTTCCCAGTTGGCCTGTACTCTGGGGGATCATGTAAAGCCTGCCACAGTTGGTGTATATGACCACTTATCATGAAGTCGAGGCACCAAAGTCTCACTTTGGTTCATGGTAACTGTACCTGTCCAGCCACGGGATTCCTACCAAGAATTCCTTCCTGGCTGTTGTAGTAAAGAAGGCTGTTGCCTTGGATATTTAGATTTGTGACTTCTATGATAAATGCATTCCACCTCGCTTCCTGTTCACTTAGCAGGCTTCTTGGGGAATAGGGCATATGTTGGAACAGCTGTCGGTGGGGGCAGGCAAAGGTAGTGAGGTGCTCTGTGGGTACCTGTGTAGGTACCCTAAAGATAGACTATCACAACCCTGCCCAGGCCTCCTCATTTCATTTTCCATCATAACAGCTTCCCAAGTAGTCTTAAGGCCTTAACCTCTCCTTTTCAATCCATTCTACACAATGAGGCCCCATTACCTTTCTTAAAGCACAGTTCTACTCCTGCCATTCCTCTGCTCAAAATTCTTAAATGATCCTAATTTCCAAAATCATAAAGCCAGATTCCTTAGTTCCACACGTAAGGCTCTCCATATTTGGGCCTCTTATTGCTTTTTCAGTTTTACCTTCCTACCACTCCTAATAACTATCATAATATACCCGGACAGTTCCTTTTTTTTTTTTAAATGACAAGGTTACATGGATAACTTATTTATTTGAGGTTTTTAAAATAGGTTGTTACACTGTGATAAAGGTTGAACAATTTGGCTTGAATAAAGGCATCTCAGAACTTAAAAAAAAATTCACATAGCAAATCAGAAAAAGATCAGAAGCCAGTGTTCTTTATACATTTGTTACAGTTGATGAACCTACATGGACACATCGTAATTACCCAAAGTGCATAGTTTATACTAGGGTTTACTCTTGGTATTGTGTAGTCTGTGGGTTTGGACAAATGAATAATGATTTGTGTCCATTATGGTGGTATCATACTGAGTATTTTCACTGCTCTAAAAATTCTCTGTGCTCTGCTATTCATTCCCTGCCACCCCACCACCACACACACCAAACACAGACCTCTGGCAGTCACTGGATGTTTTTATTATCTCTATTATTTTCCTTTTTTCCTGATATTTTTATTTCAGAGCAGGTAGCATCATCCCTGTAAAATGAATATTTAATGGTTTTGTGGACTAATATAGTTCAGATCCAAGGTTCAAAATCCAAGATTCTTTCCCTTGGAGTGTTAAAAGTAAGTAGACGTATTGGTAATATAGTATTGACCCCCCATTCCTTAATAAAAGAAACATACAGTCTAATAAATAAAATTCTATGCCAACAGAAGCAGTTCTAAGCTTGGGCCTATAGGAATGAATGCAATTCTCTTCTAAATACAAATTTCTAGCATTTCTTGAATCAACCATGTTGTTGATCCTGAATTCCTCCATAGATGCATTTCCTCCATAGTTACACAGCTTTGTTTTAATTAACTGAATAATTGTGGCAACAATTATGAGGATGATGATATTTTTAGGGAAAAAGATCAGTAAAAAACAAACTTAAGAGTGTGGCAACTTGTCATTATAAAGAAGAAGAAACCTATTCATTCTAGCATGGGAAAAGATAGTTATCACATAATGGAGTTTTTCAAGTAAATATGCAAAATGCCATTCACTATCATCATTGGGGTTTGCTTTTCAAATATGAAAATAAGCATATGCATAAATATTTAGGGATTACATGCTTTGTGCAATATACTTAGTGAGGTATCTTAATGAGGGAATATTTTGCATAAAATATACAGGAGTAAATGGTTCTTTTTTTAAAATATTTAAATTTTATTTTATTTATTTTTTTATACAGCAGGTTCTTATTAGTCATCAGTTTTATACGCATCAGTGTATACATGTCAGTCCCAATCACCCAATTCAGCACATCACCATCCCCACCCCCCGCAGCTTTCCCGCCTTGGTGTCCATACGTTTGTTCTCTACATCGGTGTCTCAACTTCTGCCCTGCAAACCGGTTCATCTGTACCATTCTTCTAGGTTCCACACACGTGCATTAATATACGATATTAGTTTTTCTCTTTCTGACTTACTTCACTCTGTGTGACAGTCTAGATCCATACACGTCTCAACAGATGACTCAATTTCGTTCCTTTTTATGGCTGAGTAATATTCCATTGTATATATGTACCAAAACTTCTTTATCCATTCGTCTGTTGATGGGCATTTAGGTTGCTTCCATGACCTGGCTATTGTATATAGTGCTTCAGTGAATATTGGGGTGCATGTGTCTTTTTGAATTATGATTTTCTCTGGGTATATGCCCACTAGTGGGATTGCTGGATCATATGGTCATTCTATTTTTAGTTTTTTAAGGAACCTCCATACAGCTCTCCATAGTGGCTGTATCAATTTACATTCCCACCAACAGTGCAAGAGGGTTCCCTTTTCTCCACACCCTCTCCAGCATTCATTGTTTGTAGATTTTTTGATGATGGCCATTCTGACTGGTGTGAGGTGATACCTCATTGTAGTTTTGATTTGCATTTCGCTAATAATTAGTGATGTTGAGCAGCTTTTCATGTGCTTCTTGGCCATCTGTATGTCTTCTTTGGAGAAATCTCTATGTAGGTCTTCTGCCCATTTTTGGATTGGGTTGTTTGTTTCTTTAATATTGAGCTGCATGAGCTGTTTATATATTTTGGAGATTAATCCTTTGTCCATTGATTCATTTGCAAATATTTTCTCCCATTCTGAGGGTTGTCTTTTCGTCTTGTTTATGGTTTCCTATGCTGTGCAAAAGCTTTGAAGTTTCATTAGGTCCCATTTGTTTATTTTTGTTATTATTTCCATTACTCTAGGAGGTGGATCCAAAAAGATCTTGCTGTGATTTATGTCAAAGAGTGTTCTTCCTATGTTTTCCTCTAAGAGTTTTATAGGGTCTGGTCTTACATTTAGATCTCCAATCCATTTTGAGTGTATTTTTGTGTATGGTGTTAGGGAGTGTTCTAATTTCAGTTTTTACATGTAGCTGTCCAGTTTTCCCAGCACCACTTATTGAAGAGACTGTCTTTTCTCCATTGTATATCCTTGCCTCCTTTGTCATAGATTAGTTGACCATAGGTGCGTGGGTTTATCTCTGGGCTTTCTATCCTGTTCCATTGATCTATATTTCTGTTTTTGTGCCAGTACCATATTGTCTTGATTACTGTAGCTTTGTAGTATAGTCTGAAGTCAGGGAGCTTGATTCCTCCAGCTCCATTTTTCGTTCTCAAGATTGCTTTGGTTATTCGGGGTCTTTTGTGTCCCCATACAAATTTTAAGATTTCTTTGTTCTAGTTCCGTAAAAAATGCCATTCAGAATTTGATAGGGATTGCATTGAATCTGTAGATTGCTTTAGGTAGTATAGTCATTTTGACAATATTGATTCTTCCAATCCAAGAACATGATATATCTCTCCATCTGTTGGTATCATCTTTAATTTCTTTCATCAGTGTCTTATAGTTTTCTGCATACAGGTCTTTTGTCTCCCTAGGTAGGTTTATTCCTAAGTATTCTTTTTGTTGCAATGGTAAATGGGAGTGTTTCCTTAATTTATCTTTCAGATTTTTCATCATTAGTGTATAGGAATGCAGGAGATTTCTGTGCATTAACTTTGTATCCTGCAACTTTACCAAATTCATTGATCAGCTCTAGTAGTTTTCTGGTGGCATTTTTAGGATTCTCTATGTATAGTATCATGTCATCTGCAAACAGTGACAGTTTCACTTCTTTTCCAATTTGTATTCCTTTTATTTCTTTTTCTTCTCTGATTGCCATGGCTAGGACTTCCAAAACTATGTTGAATAATAGTGGTGGGAGTGGACATCCTTGTCTCGTTCCTGATCTTAGAGGAAATGCTTTCAGTTTTTCACCATTAGAATGATGTTTGCTGTGGGTTTGTCATATATGGCCTTTATTATTTTGAGGTACATTCCCTCTGTGCCCACTTTCTGGAGAGTTTTTATCATAAATGGGTGTTGAATTTTATCAAAAGCTTTTTCTGCATCTATTGAGATGATCATATGGTTTTTCTCCTTCAATTTGTTAATATGGTGTATCACATTGATTGATTTGCATATATTGAAGAATCCTTGCATCCCTGGGATAATTCCCACTTGATCATGGTGTGTGATCCTTTTAATATGCTGTTGGATTCTGTTTGCTAGTATTTTGTTGAGGAGTTTTGCATCTATATTCATCAGTGGTGTTGGTCTGTAATTTTCTTTTTTTGCAGTATCTTTGTCTGGTTCTGGTATCAGGGTGATGGTGGTCTCATAGAATGAGTTTGGGAGTGTTCCTTCCTCTGCAATTTTTTGGAAGAGTTTGAGAAGGATGGGTGTCAGCTCTTCTCTAAATGTTTGATAGAATTCACCTGTGAAGCCATCTGGTCCTGGACTTTTGTTTGTTGGAAGACTTTTAATCACAGTTTCAATTTCATTACTTGTGATTGGTCTCTTCATATTTTCTATTTCTTCCTGGTTCAGTCTTGGAAGGTTATACCTTTCTAAGAATTTGTTCATTTCTTCCAGGTTTTCCATCTTATGGGCATAGAGTTGCTTGTAGTAGTCTCTTAGGATGCTTTGTATTTCTGCGGTGTCTGTTGTAACTTCTCCTTTTTCATTTCTAATTTTATTGATTTGAGTCCTCTCCCTCTTTTTCTTGACGAGTCTGGCTAATGGTTTATCAAGTTTGTTTATCTTCTCAAAGAACCAGCTTTTAGTTTTATTGATCTTTGCTATTGTTTTCTTTGTTTCTATTTCATTTATTTCTGCTCTGATCTTTATGATTTCTTTCCTTCTGCTAACTTTGGGTTTTGTTTGTTCTTCTTTCTCTAGTTCTTTTAGGTGTAAGGTTAGATTGTTTATTTGAGATATGTCTTGTTTTTTGAGGTAGGCTTGTATAGCTATGAACTTCCCTCTTAGAACTGCTTTTGCTGCATCCCATAGGTGTTCGATCATCGTGTTTTCATTGTCATTTGTCTCTAGGTATTTTTTGATTTCCTCTTTGATTCCTTCAGTGATCTCTTGGTTATTTAGTAACGTATTGTTTAGCCTCCATGTGTTTGTGTTTTTTACGTTTTTTTCCCTATAATTCATTTCTCATCTCATAGCGTTGCGGTCAGAAAAGATGCTTGATATGATTTCAGTTTTCTTAAGTTTACTGAGGCTTGATTTGTGACCTAAGATGTGATCTATCCTGGAGAATGTTCCATGCGCCCTTGAGAAGAAAGTGTAATCTGCTGTTTTTGGATGGAATGTCCTATAAATATCAATTAAATCTATCTGGTCTGTTGTGTCATTTAAAGCTTGTGTTTCCTTATTTATTTTCATTTTGGATGATCTGTCCATTGGTGTAAGTGAGGTGTTCAAGTCGCCCACTATTATTGTGTTACTGTCGATTTCCTCTTTTATAGCTGTTAGGAGTTGCCTTATGTATTGAGGTGCTCCTATGTTGGGTGCATATATATTTATAATTGTTATATCTTCTTCTTGAATTGATCCCTTGATCATTATGTAGTGTACTTCCTTGTCTCTTGTAACATTGTTTATTTTAAAGTCTATTTTATCAGATATGAGTATTGCTACTCCAGCTTCCTTTTGATTTCCATTTGCATGGAATATCTTTTTCCATCTCCTCACTTTCAGTCTGTATGTTTCCCTAGGTCTGAAGTGGGTCTTTTGTAGACAGCATATATATGGGTCTTGTTTTCGTATCCATTTAGCAAGCCTGTGTCTTTGGATGGAGGATTTAATCCATTCACGTTTAAGGTAATTATTGATATGTATGCTCCTGTGACCATTTTCTTAATTGTTCTGGGTTTTTTTTTTGTAGGTCCTTTTCTTCTCTTGTGTTTCCCACTTAGAGAAGTTCCTTTAGCATTTGTTTTGGAGCTGGTTTGGTGGTGCTGAATTCTCTTAGCTTTTGCTTGTCTGTAAAGCTTTTGATTTCTCCATCGAATCTGAATGAGATCCTTGCCGGGTAATCTTGGTTGTAGGTTCTTCCCTTCGTCACTTTAAGTACATCATGCCACTCCCTTCTGGCTTATAACGTTTCTGCTGAGAAATCAGCTTTTAACCTTATGGGAGTTCCCTTGTATGTTATTTGTCGTTTTTCCCTTGCTGCTTTGACTAATTTTTCTTTGTCTTTAATTTTTGCCAATTTGATTACTATGTGTCTCGGTGTGTTTCTCCTTGGGTTTATCCTGTATGGGACTCACTGCATTTCCTGGACTTGGGTGGCTATTTCCTTTCCCATGTTAGGGACGTTTTCGACTGTAATCTCTTCAAATATTTTCTCGGGTCCTTTCTCTCTCTCTTCTCCTTCTGGGACCCCTGTAATGCGAATGTTGTTGCGTTTAATGTTGTCCCAGAGGTCTCTTAGGCTGTCTTCATTTCTTTTCATTCTTTTTTCTTTATTCTGTTTCGCAGCAGGGAATTCCACCATTCTGTCTTCCCGGTCAGTTATCCGTTCTTCTGCCTCAGTTATTCTGCTATTGATTCCTTCTAGTGTAGTTTTCATGTCAGTTATTGTATTGTTCATCTCTTTTTACTTGTTCTTTAATTCTTCTACGTCTTTTTTAAACATTTCTTGCATCTTCTCGATCTTTGCCTCCATTCTTTTTCCGAGGTCCTGGATCATCGTCACTATCATTATTCTGAATTCTTTTTCTGGAAGGTTACGTATCTCCACTTCATTTAGTTGTTTTTCTAGGGTTTTATCGTGTTCCTTCATCTGGTACGTAGCCCTCTGCCTTTTCATCTTGTCTGTCTTTCTGTGAATGTGGTTTTTGTTCCACAGACTGCAGGATTGTAGTCCTTCTTGCTTCTGCTGTCTTCCCTCTGGTGGATGAGGCTATCTAAGCGGCTTGTGTAAGTTTCCTGATGGGAGAGACTGGTGGTGGGTAGAGCTGACTATTGCTCTGGTGGGCAAAGCTCAGTGTACCTGCACATTTCTTACTTATACTGCTTAGTCTAGAATCATATTCTCCCTTGCCCCTCTCCCTAATCATTGCCTGTGAAATCTACTCATTTTTCAAGTTTTAGCTCAAAGTTTACCTGATCTTTGAAGTTTCCCTGTCTTCAAGTAAAAGGAAGTATTTCTGTATGTCCATAGTGCATTGCTGATACCCATATTAGACATTTATGTTATTCTGCCTCAGGCATTGGTTTGTTATTTGCAAGTCTGTCACCACTAATCTCTGAGAGACCCTCAATGACTAGGGCTGTGTCTTTTTCATCAGTGGGTCTTCCACAGGACATGGCACTGTGACAGGAGTTACGTCATAAATGCTTGGTGACTTGAATTGATAGAGTCCTCAGTTTCCCCCTGTGATACAAATGATGGTAGCTTGCTTCATGTGGGCACCAAACACATTTCTGCCAGTGGGGTCAGAGGTGCAGTGTCAGGCTACTCCCTTCCTTTATGGAAGCAACCAGGCTGAAAACCCAAGTTGTTGAATCCTTAACATTTCTCCGTGAAGCCTTCAGGCAGTATTTATTATAAAGTTATTATAAGAAGAGCCTGGTGTATGAAAGAGGGAAGTTTGGGAAAAACTTGAATCAAAGTACAGGTCTGTCTCAACTAGGGAGAGGCCCAGCACAGATGATAGATAGAGCCAGTGTGGTTGTTATGATATAAATTCAGCTCATCACCTGCCAAACTTCATTTTGTTTTTCTTTTCATTACTACCTTCCTCAGGATCAAACGTATATTCCATGCTTTCCATCTGTACAATATTTCAGATACAGGTGGTGCTGTTACTTATATCAAGCTGAGGAAACAGAATATGCACCTAAGGAGATAGACACCAAAATACATAGCATAAGAGTTAAGAATAAAAGACTTTGGAGCCGGACTGTCAGGCTTCGAATCATGACTGCGCCTTACTTACTAGCTGGGTGATACTGAAAAGCTCTTTTACGTTTCGGGGATTCAGATTGCTAGTACATAAAAGGGGATGATAACAGCAGTTAACTGAAAGCGCTGTTGTAAGGGTAAAATGAGTTAATATAGAGAAAGCAATTAGTAAGTGCTTAAAATGTTAGTTATTATTATCACATAAGAGCACAACCTAAGATAATGTGGCCTGGTGTAATGAACAAAGGCGGAAACTCACAAGATGTGCGTTGTTGTCCTGACTTCCACTTACTTACCTTGGCCAACATATATATCCTCTCCTAATCTTGGTTTCGTAACTATGAAGTGAAGTGTAGAACTAAACAATATCTACAGTTCCTTCCAGCTCTAAAATGCTAGTGTTCAGCATTGAATATAAGAGTCTTTCCTGGTAGAAGATGGTTTATTAAAAAAGAACAAAAGGGCTTCCCTGGTGACGCAGTGGTTGGGAGTCCGCCTGCCGATGCAGGGGACACGGGTTCGTGCCCCGGTCTGGGAAGATCCCACATGCCGCAGAGCGGCTGGGCCCGTGAGCCATGGCTGCTGAGCCTGCGCGTCCGGAGCCTGTGCTCCGCAACGGGAGAGGCCACAACAGTGAGAGGCCCGCGTACCGCAAAAAAAAAAAAAAAAAAAAAAAGTAAAGAATGTAATTCATGTCTTCCAAGAGAAATTCCTCCTCTCCTCCTTTCATTGGCTTTTGATAATCAGAAAAGCAATCAAATGCGTAGCAGTTCTCTTTGATGTCTCCTATCTTGATTTTTCCGTCTGTCTTCCCATCACTGTTTCACCAGCGTTCAAGAAAATGAAAGCCCTCAAAAATAAGGCTCCTTAAAAGCCACCGGTTGCGAAACAGCAGAGGTGTCTGGTGCAGAGATTCAGCTCAGTGCAGCTTTACTTGGAGATCATTTCATGTAATTAAAAGTGCCGTTTATCCAGGGGGCTGGCAGTCTCCTTTGTGGAGAGACAGCTTTTATTAACTAACCTGTTAACTGATATGAAGTTTTAAAGTAACTGTCTTTTTGAGATGTGTGAAACAAGATTGAAGTGAGCTTGAATGCAGCTGCCATTTACAAAAATGTAATAACATCCTGTGATCAGTCCTGATGAGAGAGCCATGCACATCTTAGTGATTCCTAGGTCCCGTTTTCAATGTAGTTAGTCCTCTGACAGCTCTCTCCTACCATCTCCACTCCCCACAACAAAAATAAGGTCAAAAGAGGTGTACATTTCCCTAGTGTTTACCGCCCCTTGGGTGTTTAAACTAGGCTGATGTACTTGTGAACCATCTCCTCAGGGCTCACAAAGGTTGATCCACAGTCGCTGCAGCTTGGCATAGGTCCACGTTTCCTGTGCAAGGTTGTGGGGCTCAGAGTAACGAGGCTTGAAGGTAAGGAAGTGACCTTTGGCTAAGAACATATTTCACCTTAAAGTTATTATGGTGGGAAGCTATTAGGATGCTGTTTTTGTAGGTGAAAAATGGTCAAACATCACAATTTCATGTGGGTTAACCTAATAACAGCTGGACCTGGACACGGTTACATGCCACTGGCTAATTGTCAGGGAAATGTACATTCATGCCATTGGTCACTAGTCTTTGGCACCATGGATAGAGATTTAAAGGTAAGATTTAATGAAATCTTTTCTAGTGTTTGTGCATAACGTTATCCATTTATATAACCTGCCTCTCTTTCACCATTTTCTTCCGTAAATTTTTTTCTTTCCGTTACTTTCCCATTTATTTCTCTCCTTTTTCTCTATTGTGTCACTCTCTTTTTTGTGCTCGTGCTGTCACACTTGCTTTCTTTAGGTAAGTTACTAAAAGTGGAGATTGGAATTCTGCTTTCACCTCCCACTTCGTATCTGACCCTGGGCGAGACAGTCTCTTTCTGCTATAGGTTTTCCATCTGTAAACTTGCATTGTCATACTTACTTCATCTGGTTTTTGAAGGGATTAAGGATAATGAGATAATAGGTATAACACATTTAGGTCCGTGTCTAGTATATAGTAAACAATCTATTTTAGTGTTGTTATTTTCTCCTTTCCTTTTTCCTTTCATGTTTTATTTCTCCCTGAAATGTTCTTGTTATTTTTCCCTGCATCTCGTTCTCATAAGTATTGAACTCCACTCTTCAGCACTGCTAGTTTGTCTCAGCCACTGGACAGCTGCAGCAGGTACTTGAACACTTGGACTCTCTGCTACATCCTTCCTTCTCTTTCCTCTAGCCCTGCCTCCATCTGGCAGTCAGAGTGATTTTTTCTAAAATGCAAATATGACCGTGTAATTCTCTGTCATAAACCTTCCTACAGTATATAATCCTAAATTCTCCTCCTGGGATACAAGGCCTTCCGCAGTATGTCTCCTATCATCATCAGACTTTATCTCTGGTTTTTCTGGACCGCGGTGCATGCTCTCTGAGTCTTGTACCTGGAACTCTCTTGTGCAGCCATTGAGATACAGGCACAAATCCTTGCCCAACTCCGTTATCCAGATTTGATGTTTGTTTCCTTTTTCCTCCCACAGAATTTTGTGCAAGTTACTATTACAGTGCCTGTCACAGTCTTATTATGGATCTTCCCAAATAGACTGTGAACCCCTAGGAGCCATGCTCTGTTTCACTCCTCTTTGTTATTTTTGAGCCCTATCACTGAGCCTGCCACTCAACAAATAAACATATCCTATTTCTAAAACTAGTCTTCCACCAGTCCGGATAAGATTTATGTTTAGAATTTATGTCCGCATAGCTTATATTATTTGTCAGCTTTGATGTATTTGCCCAGTTGCAGACCACCCCAGAGAAAAGTTGCATAATGGCCATTACTGAACAGCTTTGAAAATGGGCAAGTAATTCTAGTTTATACAGGACGGTACTCTGTGAAGAGCAAAGGATACACAAGGATGACCCTTCAAGTCTTGGTTCAGCCTTATGGTCCTATTTAATAAGACATAGAGTTTGTAAGTCTTGGTAAGCACTTGAAAATTTTGACCAATTTTTCTTTTGATTACTTTTCTATCTCAAGTTTTCTGATAGTATGATAAAGAGTAGGAATCTTGTTCTGTGTTTCTGATTGAGAGGCCGGCACGGATGAAGGAGAGTGTTTTGTTTTCCAGTTTTGCTCACACAGCGGCCGCCCTCCCAGATTTGAGGGGCTGCCCTCTTTGGTTTTTGCTTTCACATCTGTACCATTACCTGGCAGGCTTGCAGTCAATTTTCCGGTGGAAATTAAATAGAATCTCCACTCTATCAGGACTTAAGGAAACAACCCTAAGAAAAAGAAATCTGCAAACCTTTGGATCAACGAATTTCATAGCTGATATACATAGAGATCCCTGGATTCTAAAGAAAGAGTAGAATCTAGATGTGGGATCGGTGGCTGTCACTGGTGTCAGTGGAAGGTGCTAAATTGGAATTCATTTCTGCAGGAAATAATGAAGAAAAGAGCTGGGAACAGGGAAAAAGACTTATCCACGTATCCAGGGAAGATTACACAATGGCCCCGGAAGCCTGAGCACTGAGGCAAACAGCTAAAGGCGGTGCGAGACCAAATGAGAAAAAAGGAAATAGACATGCTTATCTGCTAACCAGGGAACAAGAAAAGGGGAGAAATGGGAAATAAGAAAATGGAAATATAGGGGTGGAAAAGGACCACCAAATCTCCTGATTTCAAAGGTAGCTTCAGGGTTAATTCTTCTAATTCACTTAGACTGTCTCCAAGAATCTTGGCCCATACAGTAACCCAGGCAACCTTAAGGATGCATTTTCCCCAAGAGGAAGGAGAGTATGACTGACTCACAGAGATAAACTACTAATTTTGAATGAGAGCCCATCTCATTTGAGCAACTGCTCCAAACAGGTGAGGCCAGTGTTTGCTGAAATGAGCTACGTGAGGGAATCACAACACCCAGGCCAGTCTTTGCTCTATCAGTAAGTAGCTGCGTGAGCTTGGGTGAGTCACTTCTCTTTTTCTTTTTCTCGCCTCTAAAAATGAAGAACATTAAACTCTGCTGTATATGCCTCAAGACTGGTCGTGAGAATCGAATGAGCTGGCACTGAAAACTAGGATTACAGAAGGTTTTGTCAGGGTACCGAGGTCACATCCTATGCACTTAAGCTCTGTTGGCACTATCCAGAAGTGATGCTTTTTTTCCAGAAAAATACCAGAGGATCATCACAGACTCAGTAGCCGTGGCCTCAGTCCCTTTATCTGCAGGCTGACAGCAATGTGGCCAGTGGTGTGTATACATTTTTTTAAATGTGAGAAATGCTAAAGCCATGCATTTCCTATGGTATTGATTACAAAAGGATTATGCAGCTCGCAGGTCAGGACTGTGTTCTCTGTGCACATTCTGCATTGTTCCAGGGGAAATGAAACAGAAATAAACCAACTCAGTAGCTGCAAAGCTATGCTTATCCTAAGAGCCAAAGTCGCTGTAAACACAGAGCACAGATTGGGCTGCCAGAAGTAAGGAGGGTTCTGGAGATGTTGACATTTTGCTGAACAAAGAAAATAATGGGTCGTCTGTCCCTTGTAGACAAAAACGGCACACTTTGGATCCAGTAGCAATCTTCTTTCAGTTTTTCTCCAGTAGTCAGGGTGCATTTGCACTGAGGCATCCTTATAATCTCACTTAAGCCAAAGCCCATCTTCCTGAGGTGACTCACTGAGCTGAGGTTAGGATTCCTTCTGTGGCCTGGGTTAGAGCTCTCGCTGTAGCTATTGGAAGAGTTTTTCTCTGTATATGTCAAACTTCTATCTTAGCTTTCTTCATTTGGTTTCTAACCAAATGAGCTAACTGGCTCAGCCCAGATGAAACAGTGTGGCATGAAATGTTTTCTCTGTAGATACCTAAACATGTATACATTAAGAGATGTATTAGTACAGTCCTTAGTGCCTACACTCATACTCAGGCGTGTGTGTGTGTGTGTTCATTGGGATAATGTTTAGTGCCATGCATGATGCCAGAGAAATTATTAGCTATGGGAGGAGAAAATAACAGAAATTAAGTAAATAAATAACAGGAAGCAAAGGTGGGAAAAGTTCGCAGTTCTCCAGTACTCTTTACACATTTTTCATATATTAAAAAGGTATCCCAACATGGCCAATATGGTAGATCATAGAAATAGTCTGGTGATATTTTCTTCAGGAAATGACTCTCCCCCCTCAGGTTATAGTTGAACTTGGAATACTTCCTGGAAAATTATGTATTTCTTGTTGTTAAAATTTATATCCCTGGGCAACTTAGCTATCAAAAGTATGTTACAGACAGATGCACTTGGAGATACTTCACTGGGATGCTGTAACACATTGAGTTTTGTTTATGAAAAGCACACATACTTCATGCACAGGCAGTGTTTACTGGGTTTGGTTAGGTCACACTGGAACCCTAGGACCACCTGAGCCTCATTTCTATCCATCCCAATTAGGGCTGGTCTTACTAATTTGTGGACCAACATCTGGAAATCTGTCAGCCTCCCATGAAGCTCATAAAAATGTTACTGGTTAGAGAACCTTTAAGATGGTGGCGGAGTAACACATGGAGATCACCTTCCTCCCCACAAATACATCAAAAATACATCTACATGTAGAACAACTCCTAAAGAACACCTACTGAACGCTGGCAGAAGACCTCAGACTTCCCAAAAGGCAAGAAACTCCCCACGTACCTGGGTAGGGCAAAAGAAAAAAGAAAAGACAGAGACAAAAGGATAGGGGTGGGACCTGCACCTCTGCGAGGGAGCTGTGAAGGAGAAAAAGTTCCTACACAGTAGGAAGCCCCTTCACTGGCGGAGACGGGGATGGGCAGAGGAGGGAAGCTTTGGAGCCATGGAGGAGAGCACAGCAACAGCGGTGCAGAGGGCAAAGTGGAGAGATTTGCGCACAGAGGATCGGTGCCGACCAGCACTCAGCAGCCCGAGAGGCTTGTCTGCTCACCTGCCGGGACGGGCGGGAGCTGGGAGCTGAGGCTCGGGCTTCGGAGGTCAGAACCCAGGGAGAGGACTGGGGTTGGCTGTGTGAACACAGCCTGAAGGGGCTAGTGCGCCACAGCTAGCCGGGAGTCCGAGAAAAAGTCTGGAACTGCCTAAGAGGCAAGAGACCATTGTTTCGGTGTGTGCGAGAAGAGGAGATTCAAAGCACCACCTAAATGAGCTCGAGACGGGCGCGAGCCGCGGCTATCAGCGTGGACCCCAGAGACAGGCATGAGACGCTAAGGCTGCTGCTGCAGCCACCAAGAAGCCCGTGTGCAAGCACAGGTCACTATCCACACCTCCCCTCCCGGGAGCCTGTGCGGCTGCCACTGCCAGGGTCCCGTGGTCCAGAGACACCTTCCCCGGGAGAACGCACGGTGCGCCTCAGGCTGTTGAAACGACATGTTGGCCTCTGCCGCCGCAGGCTCGCCCCACATCCGTACCCCTCCCTCCCTCCCGGCCTGAGTGAGCCAGAGCCCCCTAATCAGCTGCTCCTTTAACAGCATCCTGTCTGAGCAGGAACAGACACCCTCAAGTGACCTACACGCAGAGGCGGGGCCAAATCCAAAGCTGAACCCCGGGAGCTGTGCGAACAAAGAAGAGAAAGGGAAATCTCTCCCAGCAGCCTCAGGAGCAGCGGATTAAAGCTCCACAATCAACTTGATGCACCCTGCATCTGTGGAATACCTGAGTAAACAATCATCCCAAAATTGAGGAGGTGGCCTTTGGGAGCAACTATAGACTTGGGGTTTGCTGTATGTGGCTGACTAGTTTCTGATTTATATGTTTATCTTAGTTTAGATTTTAGCACTTGTTATAATTGGTGGGTTTGTTTATTGGTTTGGTTGCTCTCCTCTTTTTTATTTTAAAATTTTAATAATACATTAAAAAATGTTTTACTGTAATAATTTTTTATTTTATTTTATTTTTTATTTCTTTTTTTTCTCCCTTTTCTTCTGAGCCGTGTGGCTGTCAGGACCTTGGTGCTCCGGCCGGGTGTCAGGTCTGAGCCTCTGAGGTGGGAGAGCTGAGTTCAGGACATTGGACCACCAGAGACTACCCAGCCCCATGTAATATCAATCGGCAGGAGCTCTCCCAGAGATCTCTGTCTCAACGCCGAGATGCAGATCCAGCCAATGGCCAGCAAGCTCCAGTGCTGGACACCCCATGCCAAACAACTAGCAAGACAGGAACGCAAACCCACCTATTAGCAGAGAGGCTGCCTGAAATCATGTCTAAGTTCACAGACACCCAAAAACACACCACTGGACGTGGCCTTGCCCACCAGAAAGACAAGGTCCAGCCTCATTCAGCAGAACACAGGCACCAGTCCCCTCCGCCAGGAAACCTACACTGCCCACTGAACCAACCTTACCCACTGGGGGCAGATACCAAAAACAACGGAAACTATGAACCTGCAGCCTGCAAAAAGGAGACCCCAAACACAGTAAGTTAAGCAAAATGAGAAGACAGAGAAATATGCAGCAGATGAAGGAGCAAAGTAAAAACCCACCAGACCAAACAAATGCAGAGGAAATAGGCAGTCTCCCTGAAAAAGAATTCAGAGTAATGATAGTAAAGATGATCCAGAATCTTGAAAATAGAATGGAGAAAATACAAGAAACATTAAACAAGAACCTAGAATAACTACAGAGCAAACAAACAATGATGAACAAACAATAAATGAAATTAAAAATTCTCTAGAGGGAATCAATAGCAGAATAACTGAGGCAGAAGACTGGATAAGCGACCTAGAAGATAAAATAGTGGAAATAACTACCACAGAGCAGAATAAAGAAAAAAGAATGAAAAGAATTGAGGACAGTCTGAGACCTCTGAGACAACATTAAACACACCAACATTTGAATTATAGGGGTCCTAGAAGAAGAAGAGAAAAAGAAAGGGACTGAGAAAATATTTGAAGAGATTATAGTTGAAAACTTCTCTAATATGGGAAAGGAAATAGTTAAGTCCAGGAAGTGCAGAGAGTCCCATACAGGATAAATCCAAGGAGAAACACCCCAAGACATATATTAATCAAACTATCAACAATTAAATACAAAGAAAAAAATATTAAAAGCAGCAAGGGAAAAACAACAAATAACATACAAGGGAATGCCCCTAAAGTTAACAGCTGATCTTTCAGCAGAAACTCTGCAAGCCAGAAGGGAGTGGCAGGACATATTTAAAGTGACGAAAGGGAAAAACCGACAACCAAGATTACCCAGCAATGATCTCATTCAGATTCGACGAGAAATTAAAAGCTTTATAGGCAAGCAAAAGCTAAGAGAATTCAGCACCACCAAACCAGCTTTACAACAAATGCTAAAGGAACTTCTCTAGGCAGGAAACTCAAGAGAAGAAAAAGACCTACAATAACAAACGTAAAACAATTAAGAAAATGGTAATAGGATTATATATATCGATAATTACCTTAAATGTAAATGGGTTAAATGCTCCAACCAAAAGACATAGACTGGCTGAATGGATACAAAAACAAGTCCTTTCTAGGGACTCATACAGACTGAAAGTGAGGGGATGGAAAACGATATTCCATGCAAATGGAAATCAAAGGAAAGCTGTAGTAGCAATTCTCATATCAGACAAAATAAACTTTAAAATAAAGACTATTACAGGAGACAACGAAGGACACTACATAATGATCAAGGGATTCATCCAAGAAGAAGATATAACAATTATTAATATTTATGCACCCAACATAGTAGCATCTCAATACATAAGGCAAATGTTACCAGCTATAAAAGAGGAAATTGACAATACCACAGTACTAGTGGGGGACCTTAACATTCCACTTTCACCAATGGGCAGATCATCCAAAATGAAAATAAATAAGGAAACACAATCTTTAAGTGACACATTAAACAAGATGGACTTAATTGATATTTATAGGACATTCCATCCAAAAACAACAGAATACACTTTCTTCTCAAGTGCTCATGGAACATTCTACAGGATAGATCATATCTTGGGTCACAAATCAAGCCTTGGTAACTTTAGGAAAATTGAAATTGTATCAAGTATCTTTTCTGACAACAACGCTATGAGACTAGATATCAACTACAGGAAAATCTGTAAAAAATACAAGCACATGGATGCTAAACAATACACTACTAAATAACCAAGAGGTCACTGAAAAAATCAAAGAGGAAATCAAAACATACCTAGAAACAAATGACAGTGAAAACACCATGACCCAAAACCTATGGATGCAGCAGAAGCAGTTGTAAGAGGGAAGTTTATAGCAATACAAGCCTACCTCCAGAAACAAGAAACATCTCAAATAAACAACCTAAGCTTACACCTAAAGCAATTAGAGAAAGAAGAACAAAAAACCCCAAAGTTAGCAGAAGGAAAGAAATCATAAAGATCAGATCAGAAATAAATGAAAAAGAAATGAAGGAAACGATAGGAAAAATCATTGAAACTAAAAGCTGGTTCTTTGAGGAAATAAAATTGATAAAGCCTTATCCAGATTCATCAAGAAAAAAAGGGAGAAGACTCTAAATCAAGAATTCGAAATGAAAAAGGAGAAGTAACAACTGATACTGCAGAAATACGAAGGATCATGAGAGATCACTACAGGCAACTCTATGCCAATGAAATGGACAACCTGGAAGAAATGGACACATTCTTAGAAAAGCACAATCTTCTGGGACTGAAGCAGGAAGAAAGAGAAAATATAAACCGACCAATCACAAGCACTGAAATTGAGACTGTAATTAAAAATCTTCCAGCAAACAAAAGCCCAGGACCAGATGGCTTCACAGGCAAATTCTATCAAAGATTTAGAGAAGAGCTAACATCTATCCTTCTCAAACTCTTCCAAAATATAGCAGAGGGAGGAACTCTCCCAAACTCATTCTACAAGGCCACCATCACCCTGATACGAAAACCAAAGATGTCACAAAGAAAGAAAACTACAGGCCAGTATCACTGATGCACATAGGTGCAAAAATCCTCAACAAAATACTAGCAAACAGAATCCAACAGCACATTAAAAGGATCATACACCATGATCAAGTGGGATTTATCTGACGGATGCAATGATTCTTCAATATATGCAAATCAATCAGTGTGGTACACCATATTAAGAAACTGAAGGATAAAAACCATATGATCATCTCAGTAGATACAGAAAAAGCTTTTGACAAAATTCAACACTCATTTATGATAAACACTGTCCAGAAAGTAGGCATAGAGGGCACCTACCTCAACATAATAACGGCCATATATGACACACACACAGGCAACATCATTCTCAGTGGTGAAAAACTGAAACCATTTCCTCTAAAATCAGGAACAAGACAAGGCTGCCCACTCTCACCACTATGATTCAACACAGTTTTGGAAGTTTTAGCCACAGCAATCAGAGAAGAAAAAGAAATAAAAGAATCCAAATCAGAAAAGAAGTAAAACTGACAGATGACATGATATGATACAAAGAGAATCCTAAAGATGCTACCAGAAAACTCCTGGAGGTAATCAATGAAGTTGGTAAAGTAGCAGGATACAAAATTAATGCACAGAAATCTCTTGCATTCTTATACACCAATGATGAAAAATCCGAAAGAGAAATTAAGGAAGCACTCCCATTTACCACTGCAACAAAAAGAATAAACTACCTCAGAATAAACCTACCTATGGAGACAAAATACTTGTATGCCAAAAACTGACACTGATGAAAGAAATTAAAGATGATACAAACAGATGGAGAGATATACCATGTTCTTCAACTGGAAGAGTCAGCATTGTGAAAATAACTATAGTGCCCAAAGCAATCTACAGATTCAATGCAATCCCTTTCAAATTACCAATGGCATTTTACACAGAGCTAGAACAAAAATTTCACAATTTGTATGGAAACACAAAAAACGCTGAATAGCCAAAGCAATCCTGAGCTGGAGGAATCAGGCTCCCTGACTTCAGACTATACTACAAAGCTACAGTAATCAAGACAGTATGGTACTGGCACCAAAACAGAGACATAGATCAATGGAACAGGATAGAAAGTCCAGAGATAAACCGACTCACATATGGTCACCTTGTCTTTGACAGAGGAGGCAAGAATATACAGTGGAGCAAAGACAGCCTCCTCAATAAGTGGTGCTGGGAAAACTGGACAGCTACATGTAAAAGAATGAAATCAGAACAGTCCCTAATTCCATACACAAAAATAAACTCAAAGTGGATTAAAGACCTAAATATAAGGCCAGACAGTATAAAACTGTTAGGGGAAAACATAAGCAGAACACTCTATGACATAAATCACAGCAAGATCCTTTTTGACCCATCTCCTAGAGAAATGGAAATAAAATCAAAAATAAACAAATGGGACCTAATGGAACTTAAAAGCTTTTGCACAGCAAAGGAAACCATAAACAAGATGAAAAGACAACACTCAGGATGGGAGAAAATATTTGCAAATGAAGCAGCTGACAAAGCATTAACCTACAAAATATAGAAGCAGCTCATGCAGCTCAATATCAAAAAAACGAACAGCGAAATCCAAAATTGGGCAGAAGATCTAAATTCACATTTCTCCAAAGAAGATATACAGACTTCCATCAAACACATGAAAGGATGCTCAACATCACTAATCATTAGAAAAATGCAAGTCAAAACCACAATGAGGTATCACCTCACACTGGTCAGAATGACCATCATCAAAAAATCTAGAAACAGTAAATCCTGGAGAGGCTCTGGAGAAAAGGGAACCCTCTTGCACTGTTGGTGGGAATGTAAATTGATACAGCCACTGTGGAGAACAGTATGGAGGCTCCTTAAAAAACTAAAAATAGTACTGTCATATGACCCAGCAATCCCACTATTGGTCATATACCCTGAGAAAACCTTAAGTTAAAAACAGTCATGTACCACAGTGTTCATTGCAGCACTGTTTACAATAGCTAGGACACGGAAGCAACCTAGGTTTCCATCAACAGAAGAATGGATAAAGAAGATGTGGCACATAGATACAATGGAATACCACTCAGCCATGAAAATAAACAAAATTGAGTTATTTGTAGTGAGGTGGATGGACCTAGAGTCTGTCATACAGAGTGAAGTAAGTCAGAAAGAGAAAAACAAATACCATATGCTAACACATATATATGGAATTGAAAGAAAAAAATGGTTCTGATGAACGTAGGAGCAGGACAGAAATAAAGACGCAGACATAGAGAATGGACTTGAGGACACGGGGAGGGGTAAGGGGAAGCTGTGACGAAGTGTGAGAGCAGCATCGACATATATACACTACCAAATGTAAAATAGATAGCTAGTGGGAAGCAGCCACATAGCACAGGGAGATCAGCTCGGTGTTTTCTGACCACCTAAAGGGGTGGGATAGGGTGGGTGGCAAGGAGACACAAGAGGGAGGGGATATGGGGATATATGTATACGTATAGCTGTTTCACTTTGTTATACAGCAGAAACTAACACAACATTGTAAAGCAATTATACTCCAATGACGTTGTTAAAAAATATAACAAATTAGTGAATAAAAGAAAACAGAAGCAGAGTCATAGATATAGAGAACAAACTTGTGGTTACCAGTGGGGAGAGGGAAGTGGGGCGGGGCAACACAGGACTAGTGGAGAAAAAAAGTTTCTTTTGTGATTATATGAAATCGTGTGTGTGACATTTGTGAAAATTGTAAAGCGTTGTAGAATTTAAAGAATCAGTCAATAAATATTAAATTAAAAAAGCCAATGTGAGAAAATTTTAAAAAAGAGAGTTAGAGGCATGAGAGGTAGATACAGTTAAGATCAGTTTTGGTTTCGATTGGCAACTCGTCATTCAGAATTAGCAATTACAGGGGGCAGTAGTCATCTGTAAACCTTTAGAACATTGACCAATATGTAGTAGGGTTTCTTTTAGCCTTGAAGGAGCTGTGATCCTCCCATGTAATCTTGTTCAAGCCTTACTGTTGAGTTATAAGTTCTAGAAAATCTCTAGAATTGCCGCTGTTTGATGCTAGGCCGTGTCTCCTCTTATGCTACTCCACAGGAGCCCTCTGGACAGGAACATTCTGAAGTTCACATTTTCTTACACCTGGCCATTATGGATTAAGACACATGCTACTCACTTTCATATCATATCCCTTCCCTCCTCCAAGCTCTGTTTCCCATGACATCTTCAGTAAACCTGTCTTGATTAGTTACACAGTTATTCTTCCCCCCTCCCCCACTGGGTGTACTTTTTCCCAAAAAATGTAATTTAGTTGACTTTCTAAGTATACATTTTCTAGTTCTTGAAGAGGGACAGTTGACCTTTTCTTATATTTATGCGCTTGGACAAAAATTAGATTGTCAGGCTCTCAGGAACATGGACAAAGTAGTGAATAAAACAAAACAGAAGCAGTCTCATAGATATAGAGAACAAACTGGGCAGTGAAAGCCCAGAGTCCTGACTACTGGACCACCAGGGAATTCCCGAGATATGGTGCTTTTAACACGAGAAGAGAATTTGGCCTGCACAAAGTTGTGTGGTAAAAAGCAGTGTGTTTCTCTTCTGGGTTATGCAGTATTTCTCACCGAATAGATTGGCAAGTAGTCATCATGGATCTTTTCAGGCCATTGGAGCAGTGGCAAGGTTCTTGGAGGACTGTCATTGTTTCCTTTGTAAACTAAGTTGATGTTTCCTACCATTGTAACTGCAGTTCAGCAGACATTTACTGAGAAAGTGTTTACCTGGTACTACACTCTCTGTGAGGTGATAGGGATTCAACAGTGAAGGAAGGAGACATGGCCTCTGCCACACAAAAAGCAGACACGCAAATGACTGACCACACATATCACACTATGAGATGTGTCTCCTGAAGGGGAAAGGATTTGCGGCACTGACAGCTAGTGTCTCTCTTGTGGTCATCAATAAACTTTATACTTCGTAAAATAATAGTTTTTTGTCTCTAAAAGTAAGACAGGATAAAATTTTGAAAATATATAAAATGCAACAAAGGAAATCATTCGTAATCCTAAAAGCAGGGATAATCACTGTTAATATTTTTGTGTATTTCCTTCATTATTATTTGCATTATAGAGACGTACGTAAACATAGAGTTGAGGCACTGTATATAAAATTCCAATCCTGCCTTTTCCTAGTAAGTTAGAATTAATACTCTATGTCAAATGAAACACTGTAAGTATCTTATTAAAGGCTGAATAGTATTACATTGTGGATATATCATATTGTACTCAACTATTCTCTGACATTTCAAATAGTACGTATTTTTCAAATGGTCGTGTTGGATAAAAAACTGAGTTTGGGTATATCATTATTGTGCTTTAAATGACCTAACTGACCATAAGAAAAATTGAGAGGGAGAAGGGGAAGGAGGCAGGAGAGAGCGGAGGGGAGAGACGGTGAAAAGTGAGAGTGTGTGCGTGTCAGAGGGAGGGAGGGAGAGATGGGTGTAATGAACGACATGACAGTGAAACCACATAGATCTGGCTAAACCAGCTTCTGTGATATAATGACTGGGGTACATGCCCTCAAGATCTCTTTTGATGACCACCTGTCAGTCAGAGACCTTGCATTACTATATCATGACCTGAACTTCAGAAACTCATGGATATTGATGGCTGACATCAGGGGTATAGTATTTCCCCTTGGAAGTGGTTCTGAGACTTCATAGTTATTTGGGAGTTTGCCTTTGGGGGGTCTGAAAGACCACAAGGTCAAAGTCATTAAAAAAGTCTGGGAAGTTTACTATGAAGGTAAGAGGGCAGGGGAAGCAAAAGAAAGATCTTTCCCTTTCTTTGGCTAGATGAGTCTACTGTAGAGTTTGTGGTCACACAGTCGACAGGACTGCCCTCACTTCTGATACCAAATGCAAGTTTGGGGGTTCCCCAAACCACCCCCACGGTTAATGATTTGCTAAAAGGACTCTTAGAACTCACTGAAAGCTGTTATATTCACGATTAAGATATATTACAGAAAAAGGAAGATTAAATCATTTGAGGGAAGAGATGTACGGGGCAGAGCCCAGGAAAGTTGCAGAAGCGGAGTTTCCAGTTGTCCTTTCCCGTGGCATCGTGGGGAGTATTATTTTACCAGCAACAGTTTGTGGCAGTACACACAGGGTATTTTCAAGCAGGGAAGCTCATCTGACCCTGGGTGTCCAAAGATTTTCTTAGTCTCTCTGGTTGACTGCCTATATGACTGACCCTTAGTTTCTAGGCACTCCAGAGGTAGAACTGATGCGACATGGCTCATCTTTAGTCTCCAGTCCCTCTTGAGGTAAAGCGGACACTGCATGGCCCAAAGTCCCTATTGTAAATCACACTGTTAGACTGTCCAGTGAACAAGGCCCCTGGGTAAACAGAGACACTTTTATGAGGTATGATTTTCCAGAGGCTTAGAAATTACCTTCCAGAAGCCAAGGGCAAAAACCAGACCTCTTTATGGGCAAGCTTAAATTCTTTACTATATAGGTACTCTGTTTAGCAGGGACCTCCCCTTCGTGATTCTCTACCAGTGTGTGGTGTGCTATGATGGAAACCACTGAGGAAACTAATACTATTTTTATCCTTTACAAGGGAGGTCGTTGGGAGCCTTAAGCACATAGAACACTTTTCACTGTTCGGGCATCCTGGCACTTTGCTTGGCTTACCCCGTTTTCTCTGCAGGCCATCCGGGTCTAAGTACAAGCAGAACAGGTAGTTCTTATGTGGAAGATAAAGAAAAAATCCCCTAAAAACAAACCTGTTCCTTCATACTCTGGAGCTACAGAACATCAGAACCAAGTGACCTCTTAAAGATCATCTAGTTCAGGTGTTGGCAAAGTATGACTTGAGCCCAAGTCTGGCTCTTTGCCTGTGTTCGTAAATAAAGTTTGATTGGAACAGCCATGCCCATTGATTTATATATTGCCTGCGGCTGCTTTCATACTACCGTGGCAAAATTGAGTAGTTGTGACAGAGACCCTACGGCTGCAAAACCACTTAAGTATCTGGATCTTTATAGAAAAAAAAAATGTTTGCTGACCTCTGGACACGTTCAGCCATATCATTATATACATGGAGAAACTGAAGTTCAAATTAGAGAAATATTATTAAATTAGGCGAATAACTACTGAGTCCCTACTCTGTGTCCCTACTCTGTGTTGGGCACTGTTGAAAGCACTTGAGATAGATCAGTGAACAGAACAGGTGAAAAATGTTACGCTAATTATACTAATCATTTTTCTAACATTATACTAGTGTTACCAATTGATAATGCCATGGAAAACATCTCACAAAAGGACAGCAGGTTAAAGGGGAATCAGGAGTGTGGGGTTGTAAGAGTTGAAACTTTAAATAGGGTGATGAGAGTCGGCTTCACTGAGAAGTTAAGATTTTAGAAAAGACTTGAAGAAGGTGGGGGTGGGTGAGCCTTGCTGACATCCAGGAGAAGATCTTTCCAGGCTGAAGGAACTTTTCATCCAAGGCCCTGAATCAGACATGTTCCAGCAACAGCAAGAAGGCCACCTTACCTGGAGAGAACTTAGTGATGGGGAGGACAGTAGGAGATGAAGGAAGAAAGGTGGTGGGGTACCAGCTGCCATTGGGTTTATAATGCCACTGGGAAGTTTATGAGTGAAAGGAGAAACCACTGCAGATTTTGAGCAGAGAAGTGATGTGATCTGACTTGGATTTAAATTTTAGTTCTACTGTTGAAGATCGACTGTGAGAGGGTGAGGGTGAAAGGAAAAGATCAGTGTGTTGGTTTATTTCATGTGTCAACTTGACTGGCCTAAGGGATGCCCAGATGGCTGGTAAAATATTATTTCTGGATGTATCTACGAAGGTGTCTCTGGAAGAGATTAGCATTTGAATCAGTAGACTAAAGAAAATCACCCTCATCAATGCAGGTTTGCATCATCCTCCAATCCACTGAGGACCAGAACAGAACAAAAAGGCAGAGGAAGGGCAAATTCACTCTCTGCTTGAGACATCCATCTTCTACTGACCTCAGCATTGACACTCCTGATTCTTAGGCCTTCAAATTTGGCCTGAGACATATGCCATTTGCCCCCTGATTTTTGGGTCTTCAAGCTTGGACTTGAACTACATCACCAGCTTTCCCAGGCCTCCAGCTTACAGACAGCAAATAGTGGCACTTTTCAGCTTCCATAATTGTGTAAGCCATAATACATCTCTTTCTGTATATCTTATGTATTTCCTATTGGTTCTGTTTCTCTGGAGAACCCTGACTAATTCAACCAGTTAGGAAGCTATGATAGTAATCTAGGCTAGAGATGACATTGGCTTGGGCCATCTTGGTAGCAGTGGAAGAAATGAGAAGTAATCAAATTCTAGATTTATTTTGAAGGTAGAACCAAATAAGATTTGCTAAGGATTTGAACATAGGGTATAAGAGAAAGAGATGAATCAGGAATTTTGGTCTGAGCAACTGGAAGGATGGAGTTGTCAAAGTCATACAGGAAGCTGGTGGAAGAGCGAGATCTTCCAACCCACCCTCCAACTCCCAATCTGGTGTTCTTTCCACTAATTTGATTGTGCCTCCCTGGGGATGCTGATATGTCTCTTTCAGACAAAGGAAGCAGGCCTGAAGCACATACAGCAGCAGCAGCGTGCAAATAATAAATGACACATCTCGGAACTTTTATACAGTATCACTACTTCCAGGTTTATTTCCAGGTTTATCTCTCTGGTTGAAGGGAAGGGAAACATTTCCTTAATACTTAGCACAAGTTCATTAAAAAGTCTCCCTTTGACCAGCTTTGATAAGGAGAAGAAAACAAATATAATGGCCCTGCTTGAATCTCATAAGATAATAAATATTCCAAGTGAACATAATTGTTTTTAACCTTTATACCAGGTACGATAAATGTCAAATGGAAAGATAACCCAGCACTCTCCTGAAATAGCTTAAATAATAGGCCCCAGTTTGTTTTAATGGGAACTCACCCAGTAGACACGCTCATATAACAAATGAGAAATCCCTAATGAGAGTTGCATTATTTCTATTGGCTTTTATGCCATCCTTAATTGATTGCCATCATCCACGGCTAATTAAGAGCATGATAATCTGATGGAGGTACTTTCAGCCAGTACAATGGTGCCTGCTTTCAAACAATGACTTCTGGAATCCCACGTCCTCAAGGTGGCTGGCAGGTTAGTCTATCGCTGGGGACTGCCCCTTAGAAATCAGGATCCTACACTGACCAGTCTAACCTGGCACAGTCCTGGGGGTTGATTGCCTCAGTTGTGGATGGGACCACTGAGATCTTCCCTCAGTGATGCCAAAAGCTCCCCAGGGCATGGTCTTCTTGGCCCGAGTAACACTGGATGACCTCCTGTTCTTAAAGGCCTATTGTTTTATTTCCCTTGCCTTCCCCATATCAAAGATTTCGATCTTGAATCTCTTTCACAGGCCTGTTCTCAGAATGTCAGGGGGCTGCACTGAAAAGATGACTGCATTTGCGTTCTCTTCTCAGCTCAGCCTCAAACTGTCTATATGACCTTGAGTAAGTCACTTCTCCTCTGATATATTCTGGTTTTTCTACTCAAAAGTGAAGTGTTGAAAGAGGTAACTTTCAAGGTTGCTTTTAGTTTTGCATTTTAATTATTTTGTGGCCCCAGCTTTGTCAAAATCTGGTGATGTGATGGGGAAAGATTTATTAAGTCAGAGTTTCCATGGTCTTTTCTCTGATTTGGGGATAAGGAAACTTGCTTGACCCACCTCAAGTACTTCCTTTTGTGAAAATCAAAATGAATGTGAAAATAGCTTAAAATACCCAAATGTAGACATAGGGTCAGTATCATTATTATGTAATTGAATTCATTTAGCCCTTGGTCAGCAAATACAGGACTCATTCCTTCCCACTGTGGATGTTTGTGAAGAGTGCCCTGAGGAGTTTATCAGGGAGTTAAACATTTGTGCCTCTGATATCACATATGTCTGAATGAGGCATGAAATTAGTTCCTTTGCAGACAGATTTGCAGCATGGATTTACAAATTAAAACCACAGGGAAATAACATTGCATAACAATCAAATGGGAAAATATTAAAATCTGTCAATACCAAGTATTGGTGAAGGTATGGTATAATGGAACTCTCATTTTGTTGTTATGTGTATTATACAACTTCTTTACCCAGTAAATACAAACATGTGCATGTACATGAATGTTCAGAGAAGCATGTGAGGAGGAAAACTGGAAATAATAATGTACATATTATGTATATAAATATATTTGGGAAAATAATGCAATGAATGAAAATGAGTAAGCCATAGCTATATACATCAACATAGGTATATCTAAAAATCATGGCATTTACCAGAAAATACTATGCCATAGGTAAATACAGATAGTGTAATTTTAGTCTTATAGTGTTTTTAGAAAATAGCCAAAATTAATTAATGCATTGTTTGGGGATACAGGTATAGGTGATAAAACTACTTTTATACAGTGAGAAAAGGATTCACAAAATATTCAGGATAGTAATTATCTTTGGTGAAAGGATGGGGAGGAAATTTAGAAGGAACATAAAGGGGACTTCAAATAATGGCAGTGTGCTCTTTAGTTTTGGAAATTTGAAAAGCATTATAAAAGCAATACATACCTATAATAAACATTCAAACAACAGAGAAGAATTTAAGATTAGGAGTAGAACTTTCCCTTGTCCTCTGCCCTAGAATTCCATTTAAGAGAGAAAAACAGCACCATTAATAATTTGGGATACATCGTTCTAGAGCAGTGATTCTCAGTTTGATCCCTGGACCAGCACCATGGGCATCACTTGTGAACTTGTTAGAACTGCGAATTATCAGGCCTCATCCTAGCCTTACTGATTCAGGAATTCTGGAGGTAAGGCTGTCCTACTTGTGTCTGACAAGCCCTCTGGATGGTTATCAACCATGGCTGAATAACAATAGAATCACTAGAGGAACTTTGAAAAAAAATACCAGAGTCCAGGTCATACCCCCAAGAGATTGATTTAAAACTCCTCCAGTAATTATAATGTGTAGACATGGTTGAGAGTCATTTGTCTAGACTTTGTACACTACATATACATGATATTATATATATAGTAGATAATATATATTATTAGTGAAAAGTACAAGATAGATTTTTATATGTATATACACGTATGTATTTTATATATGTGTGTGTGTGTGTATATATGTATATATATATGTCTTCTACAAGCACAAGATGCAGAAGGCTCTTTCATCCATGCATTTTACATATATATACACATATATATGTATCTATGTATGAATGTGAGAGAGTCTTCTGTATCTTTCAGTTTCTACTAATAATATGTCAATGAATATAAATCTGTTTTTTTATTGGAGCAGTGTTTCTTAGCCATGGATGATTTTGCCCCCCAGGGAACATTGGGCAATACCTGGAGCCTTTATCAGTTGTGATGACTGCAGGGGTGGTGGTGCTACTAGCATGAAGTGGGTAGGGGCTGGGAAGTGCTGCTAAATATCCTACAATGTATAGCACCCCTCTCCATAACACTGAATTATCTGGCCCCAAGCACCAATAGCGCTGAGGCTGAGAAACCCTGTTTTATGTTTGTTTGTTTGTTTGTTTGTTTTTTGTGGTACACGGGCCTCTCACTGCTGTGGCCTCTCCTGTTGCGGAGCACAGGCTCCGGACGCGCAGGCTCAGCGGCCATGGCTCACGGGACCAGCCGCTCCGCGGCATGTGGGATCCTCCCGGACCGGGGCACGAACCCGCGTCCCCTGTATCGGCAGGCGGACTCTCAACCACTGCGCCACCAGGGAAGCCCGAGAAACGCTGTTTTAGAGGGATACACAGAGTTCCATTCTAAGACAGTACTAGATTTTATCCAGTCTATCCAATGTGCTTTGGTGACTTCATTTAATACCCACAGGCTATGAAGGGCTTGAGAAGATGTGGGTTATATGGGTATGTCTTGTCTCCCTACATACTTTTCCAAAACTCAGTAGAGTAAGGGACATGATTTTTGCTTCTTTTATGTTCCCATAGTAATCAACACATTGTTGGGCATGTTAAAAGTATTAAAGAAAAGCCTGTTGAATTGAATGGAATCATCCCTAATCCCCACAATATAGTGAGATTCTATTGTATTTGTCTCTGGTTTCTGTTAAACCCTAGAAATAAAGGCTGGGTGAAATTCCTTCTGTCAATAGCAAATGGAATTAACTGTAGATTCTCGGGTGTATTGCAGAGCGAATGATTAAAAATCATTGGCAAATAGTAAGCTGTCTGCTGTGACCTTTCAGCTCTTGGTATTTTGACTGACGGTCCCCTCTTTACAGTTTAGTGAAGTTGTAAACAGAGAGACGTGAGACCCACTGATGGGCCAGGCAGTCAAATACCGAATATGAAAAGGTCAGCATCCAACTCTGCTTGCTGATATGACTCGAGACTGGCTTGGAATTGGGTGGGCCTGTGACACTGTAGCCCTGAGCTATTGACTTAAAAGGAAAATGACAAATGGTTCTGTAGCAAACAAGATGGAAAACTCTTCTGTTGGAATTCTTTTGGTAGATTGGAAACCATCTCTGGTTAAGGCCATGCCTATTTCAAGTAGAGAATGCCATGGGATTTAGGCTTGCAGGCTTTGTCTAGGGTTGTGATATTGTTCTTGTTCTCCCCCTTTTCTTCTCCCTTTTTCTAAGAAGGTCTTCGGTATCTTGAGGATACTTACCTCTCTCTCACTCTGGTAACAGGGATCTCCTTGCCATGCTATTAAATATAGAGCCCTTGGTCAACTTTTTCAAAACTAGCTCTATACTTTCTCCTTTATATATGTCTCATTTTCTTTTTGTCAACTTTGTGACCACAATTTTTTTTCTTCTTCCTAAATCCTTTGATAATTAGAAGTACTTCCATTGCTTCCTTTCTCCAGCCTTGAGATGTAGTAAATAAGTCTTACATACCAGTAGGTATGTGAGCATTTATTTATTCATTCACCAAACATTGTGAGTGCCTAATATGAGTCAGGCGCTGTGTAAGCCGCCAGGGAGCAATGTATGGTTTCTGCTCTCTGGTACAGGAGTATAGGAGGAGGACTAATACCTAAGGAAATGTAACCAATTTACTAAACAGTGTGAATTTAGTGCGGTACAAACATGAAACAGTTTTACTTTTCCCCAATAACTGCCTTCAACCATGTGCTGTTAAATCTCTGTTCCTGTTTTTATGGCATCTTGGACATATCCTACATCTTTCTACTTTCCATCTATTGTAATGCAGTCCACCTACCAGAATGGCTAAGAAAAAAAACCTGATTAAAAGAAACAGCTACCATATGATCCAGCAGTTCCACTTCTGGGTGTATACCCAAAGGAAATGAAACCAGTATATTGAAGAGATACCTGCACTCCTGTGTGCATTGCAGCGTTATTCACAATAGCCAAGATGTGTAAGCAACCTAGGTGCCCGTCCACGGATGAACGGAGAAAGAAGGTGTGAGATATATCTATTATTCAGCCATGAGAAAAAAGGAAGTTTTGCCATTTGCCATAACATAGATGGACCTTGAGGACATTATGCTAAGTGAGATAAGTCAGTCAGAGAACGACAAATTCTGTATACCCCTTCTATGTGGAATCTTAAAAAGCCAAACTCATAAAAATAGACAGTAAAGTGGTGGTTACCAGGGTGTAGGGAGTTGGGGGAACAGGAGAGATGCTGTTTAAGGGTACAAACTTGCAACTAGTAGATAAATGCGTCCTGGAGATCAAATGCACAGTATACGGAATATGGATGACAATATTGTATTATCAGCAGGCTTGCTAAGAGACTATATCTTAATTATTCCCAGCACAAAAATAAGTGATAATTATGTGACACGACAGAGGAGCTATCACTACAATAGTCATCATATTACAATATATAAATGTATCAAATCAACATGTAAACTTTAAATTTACAGAATGTTATATCAACAATATATTCCAATTAGAAAGCATACATGTAATTAAAATAAAATAAAAGTCAAAATTAAAAAGAAAGAAATAGAACCATATAAATAAATAAAGATATAGAAAGCGGAAAGAATTGGCAGATGGGATGGTCTAGTGGTAGGAAACAGCATAAAGCATTTAGAAAACAGCATGAGGTAGGTGTTGGAAATATCCATGTTTCAAACAAAGGGATCTGAGCCTTAGAGAGCATCTTCCCAATGTCTCTCATGTGGTAAATGGAAGAGGTAGCATTTGGATCCAGGTCTACCTGTCCCCAACATCAGTGTTCTTAACCTCTAAGACATACTACTACTTTGAAAGGTTTGGCAAGTGAGGTAAGCATAAAGTCAGTGTAAACATATACATATATATAAGGCAATTAGGAACCTCCATACTGTTCTCCATAGTGGCTGTACCAATTCACATTCCCACCAGCAGTGCAAGAGGGTTCCCTTTTCTCCACACCCTCTCCAGCATTTATTGTTTCTAGATTTTTTGATGACGGCCATATATGGGATTTAAGAAAAAAAATGTCATGAAGAACCTAGGGGTAAGACAGGAATAAAGACACAGACCTACTAGAGAATGGACTTGAGGACATGGGGAGGGGGAAGGGTAAGCTGTGACAAAGCGAGAGAGAGGCATGGACATATATACACTAACAAACGTAAAATAGATAGCTAGTGGGAAGCAGCCACATAGCACAGGGAGATCAGCCTGGTGCTTTGTGACCACATAGAGGGGTGGGATAGGGAGGGTGGGAGGGAGGGAGACGCAAGAGGGAAGAGATATGGGAACATATGTATATGTATAACTGATTCACTTTGTTATAAAGCAGAAGCTAACACACCATTGTAAAGCAATTATACACCAATAAAGATGTTAAAAAAAAAGCAATTAGTTTGCTTCTGGAGGAGGAGGATAATGTGAAACAGGACAATCACATTCAGAAAAAAGGGGAGTACACTTGAGCTGGGCCTTTGAGGTAGAGGCAGTCAGTCGCCAGGTTGACAAAAGAACACAAGCAAAGACATGGGTACAAATTCCTGTTTTGTGGAACCTTAGAGTATCACCAACAATTTCCAAGACATGTACGAAATGTTCACGAACTTCTCCCTGTGAACAGCTTCACAAAAATAAATAGCCTTAGCATGTTGCAATTCGCATGAAATTAGGAAATTCAGTAACCATTCTCTTGCTTGATTTTTTTTTTTGTCAGACACACTTGACAGTCATCTTAATTCTCACAAATAGAATTGTTGGCAACATTCCAGCTAAAACATACATTTAGTGGCCCTGTTCTCAAAGGCAGCATGCTGTTTTGTTGCCCTTTGTATATATGCAAACATGCTGCCTCAGTCTTTGAATTCCCAATTGAAGTTCACCAGGCCTTTTGATTCCTGGTGAAAGTCAGGTTTAGCTATGTACCCAGCAGCCTTTATGGAATACTTTTCCACTGAGCTATATTACACAGTTGCCACAAAATGGTAACTTGTCTCAGTATCATATCCTTATTATCTTGATTTTTAGCTAAAATCTTACATTTAAAGATACAGAATGATTGGAAAATTATGAGAATTTCAGAATTTCAAATCTCTAATAGCATCAGCTCGTGTTTCTTAAGTATATACATGCTGTATATACCTTTTCTCTTCGATTGTAAAACTTAACACTGTGGGTTAGGAAGCCTTGAGAGGCTATGTTCTGTTGTTTTCTGGTTTTTACTTTCATCCCACATTGAGAGAGGTAAATAAAATAAGAACTATTATCATCTTTTTTTCCTGTGAGGATAAATCATGCCTAATACTGTTAGTAGATATTTTTGCTGCCAGTGGTATTGCAGTTTCTTTTTTCTTGCTATCATAGTAAGAATGTAAAGCATTTTGGGGCTATGAGTTATCCCAGAAAAGTAGATCTTCCAGGCAACTGAGATTTACCCCTAGAAGATGTTGTTGACAGTAGGTGAAATTCCGGCTAATGACAGTTGAGGACCAGTATATATCTGTAGATGCCAGCTGGGCTGATCTTTTCTACCCAATCTAATTGCATGTTTATTGAAGCAATAAATACCATGAGGGCTTTAGTCTTTAGTCAGGGATGTTAACGTATTACTAAATTAACAATAAATTGTATCACTGCTAATTCTTTTGTTCCCAAGTCTAAGATTTAACCCTAATTTAGAAACAGAAAAGTGTGTATCATCCTAATGTTCTGTCTTTGTATTTCTGACTAGAGTTTAACTGTGTATAAAATTCTAAAAGGGAATTCAATGGACTGATATAGAGTCCTTTATAAGGTACTATATAATACAGACATTTTTTCTTTTCATATGAAATGAATATTTATGTCATATCAACTGGATTCTTACCAATTACATATGCGATCTTGAAGAGTTATACCCTTTGGCAAGAAAGTTATATTAACCAGTTCTGATTATCAGGTTAGCATATAATGTCCTAAAGTTAGTGTGTTGTAAGCTCTAGCGTCTATATTGGGTGTCCCTGTCCTATTCTTTCCTTCCCACAAGCCATTTTTCATACTGGAGCCTGAGTAATGTTTTTATAAATATAAAACTGACCTTATCATGCCCCTTATAACTTCTTAAGCGTTTCCCATTGTAACCTACATAATATCCAAACATGTAACCTACAGCTTCCAAGACTCTGTGTGATCATGGCTCCTAATAATCTCTCCAGTCTCCTCCAGTCCCACTCTGCCCTTTGCACACCACACTCTAGTCACATTGACCATCTTTTTCTGCTTGACTCCCTGTAACGCTCCAAGCTTCCTCCTACCTCAGGGTCTTTACAGCTGCTGTTTCCTCTGTCAGAAACAACCTTAGCTTTTCTTCCAAATGTTTCACGTGGCTGATCCCTCCATTCCATTTAGATCTCAGACAAATGTAGAGTAGCCCCCATTCACTCTCCATCCGCAGTACAGCATTATCTATCTCCCATCACTAGAATGTAAACTTTATGAGGGCAGGATCTTTCTCTTATCACACCACGTCCAGAATGCAACACAGTGTCTGGCACATAGCTTGTGTTCAGTAAATATTTGTTGTTGAATAAGTGAATTAATGAATAGAATATTAGAGCTGAAAGGACTTGTGACTTTTTTTTTTTTTTTTTTTTGCGGTACGCGGGCCTCTCACTGTAGTGGCCTCTTTCGTTGCGGAGCACAGGCTCCGGACGCGCAGGCTCAATGGCCATGGCTCACGGGCCCAGCTGCTCCGCGGCATGTGGGATCTTCCCGGACCGGGGCACGAACCCGCGTCCCCTGCATCGACAGGCGGACTCTCAACCACTGCGCCACCAGGGAAGCCCAGGACTTGTGACTTTTGAGATCAAGTTCAGCTTTCATTTAGAAGTACAGAAGTTGGGGCACATAGAGGTAATGTGACTTGGCCAGTGAAGTACAGTAAATTAATGGCAAAACTAGGACTAGAAGTAGATCTTGCTACAACAAGTTTAGGGATTTTTACACTAAGTAGTTAAAATTTATTAAGCTGGGCATATTCCCAGAGAAAATCATAATTCAAAAAGACACATGCACCCCAAAGATCATTGCAGCACTATTTGCAATAGCCAGGTTATGGAAGTAACCTAAATGTCCATCGACAGATGAATGGATAATGAAGATGTGGAACATATGTACAATAGAATATTACTCAGCCATAAAAGGCAACAAAACTGGGTCATTTGTAGAGATGTGGATGGACCTAGAGACTTTCATACAGAGTGAAGTAAGTCAGAAAGAGAAAAACAAATATCGTATATTAACACATATATGTGGAATCTAGACAAGTGGTACAGATGAACTGGTTTGCAAGGCAGAAATAGAGACAGAGGTGTAGAGAACAAATATATGAGCACCAAGGGGGGAAAGCGAGGAGTGGGTGGTGGTGAGATGAATTGGAAATTTGGGATATATATATATATATATATATATATATATATATATATATACACTAATATGTATAAAATAGATAACTAATAAAAAAAATCCCATTCACCTAAGATTACCCTCCCCCCTTCCCTCTCCTCACTGGTAACCACTAGTTTGTTTTCTGTATCTCTGAGTCTATTTCTGTTTTGCTATATACATTTGTTTGTTTTATTTTTTTAGATTCCACATATATGTCATATCATATACAATTTTTCTTTAACTTATTTCACTAAGCATAATATTCTCTAGGTCCACCTACATTACTGCAAATCACAGAATTTTACTCTTCTTATGACTTTGTAATGTTGCTGTATTTTATATATATATATAAAAATATATATGTATGCCACATCTTTATCAATTTGTCTGTTGGTGGACATTTGGGCTGCTTCTATATCTTGGCTATTATAAATGTTTCTGCTATGAACATTGTGGTGCATATATCTTTTCAAATTAGTGTTCTCTCATTTTCCACATATACGCTGAGGAGTAGAATTGCTGAATCATAAGGGAGTTCTGTTTTCAGTTTTTTGAGGAAACTCCATACAGTTTTCCACAGTGGCTACACCAATTTACATTTCTCCCAACAGTGCATAAGTTTTCCCTTTTCTCCATACCCTCTTGAACATTTGTTATTTGTAGACTTTTGATCTGAGTTTGAGGTGATATCTAATTGTTGTTTTGATTTACTAATAATTAGCCAAGTTGAACATCTTTTCATGTGCCCATTAGCCATCTGTAGGTCTTATTTAGAAAAATGTCTATTCAGGTCTTTTTGCCCATTTTTTTGATTGGGTTGTTTTTTGACATTAAGTTGTATGAGCTGTCTATATATTTTGGATATTAACCCCTTGTGGGCATATCATTTTGCAAATATTTTCTTCTGTTCAGTAGGTTGTCATTTTTCATCTATGGTTTCCTTTCCAGTGCAAAAGCTTTTAAATTTAATGAGGTCCCATTTGTTTTGTTTTCTTTTTATTTTTTTTGCCTTGGGAGAAATATCTGAAAAATACTGCTGTGATTTATGTCAAAGAGTGTTCTGCCCATGTTCTCTTCAAGGAGTTTTAAGGCTTCAGGTCTCATATTTATGTCTTTAATCCTTTTGAGGATTTTTTTTTTGTTATATGGTGTGAAGAAATGTTTTAATCTCATTCTTTTACATGTAGCTGTCCAGTTTCCCAGGACAGCTTACTAAAGAGACTGTCTTTCTCCATTTTATAGTTGCCTCCTTTGTCATGTCCTTTGGAGATTAAATGACCATAGGTGCAGTGGGTTTATTTCTGGGCCATCTGTTTTGTTCCATTGATCTATGAGTCTGTTTTTTTGCCAGTACCATGCTGTTTTGATTACTGTAGATTTGTAGTATAGTCTGAAGTTAGGGTGGGTGATACCTCCAGCTTGTTCTTTTTTGTCAAGATTGCTTTGGCAAAATGAGGTCTTTTGTAGTTCCATATGAATTTTAGGATTATTTTTTCTAGTTGTGTGAAAAATGTCATGGGTATTTTTTCTTGGCCATTTGTTCGTTATTTTCTGGTTGTTTTTGCAATTCATTTTTGTTTTTTTCTTTTTTTAATGTTTATTTTTTATTTATTTATTTTTTCTTATTAGTCATCCATTTTATACACATCAGTGTATACATGTCAATCCCACTCTCCCAATTCATCCCACCACAACCCCCACCCCCTGCCGCTTTCCCCCCTTGGTGTCCATATGTTTTTTCTCTACTTCTGTGTCTCAATTTCTGCTCGGCAAACCGGTTCACCTGTACCGTTTTCTAGGTTCCACATATATGCGTTAATATACGATATTTGTTTTTCTTTTTCTGACTTACTTCACTCTGTATGACAGTCTCTAGATCCATCCACGTCTCTACAAATGACCCAATTTCGTTCCTTTTTGTGGCTGAGTAATATTCCATTGTATATATGTACCACATCTTCATTACCATTCGTCTATTGATGGACACTTAGGTTGCTTCCATGACCTGGCTATTGTAAATAGTGCTGCAGTGAACATTGGGGTGCATGTGTCTTTTTGAATTATGGTTTTCTCTGAATATATGCCCAGTAGTGGGATTGCTGGATCATATGATAATTCTATTTTTAGCTTTTCCAGGAATCTCCATAGTGTTCTCCATAGTGGCTGTATCAATTTACATTCCCACCAAGAGTGCAAGAGGGTTCCCTTTTCTCCACACCCTCTCCAGCATTTGTTTGTAGATTTTCTGATGATGCGCATTCTAACTGGTGTGAGGTGAGACCTTATTGTAGTTTTATCTGCATTTCTCTAATAATTAGTCATGGGTATTTTGATAGGGCTTACAATAAATCTGTATATTGTTTTGGGTAATATGGCTATTTTAAACAATATTCCCAATCTAAAAGCTTAGGATATCTTTCTGTTTCTTTGTATCATCTTCAGTTTCCTTCATAAGTGTTTTATAGTTTTCAGAGTATAGGTCTTTCACCTCCTTGGTTAATTTTATTCATAGGTATTATATTGTTTTTGATGTAATTTAAAATGGGGTTGTCTTTTTGCTTTCTGTTTATGATAGTTCATTATTAATGTGTAGAAAAGCAACAGATTTCTGTACTTTAATCTTGTATCCTGCAAGTATACTGCATTAATTTATTAATTCTAATAGATTTTAGCACAGATTTTAGTGTTTTCTATATATACTATCATGTCATCTGCAAACAATGACAGTTTTACCTCTTCCCTTCCAATCTGGATACTTTTTATTTCTTTTTCTTGTCTGACTACTGGGACTTTTAAATAAAAGTGGTGAGAGTGGGAATCCTTGTCTAGTTTTTTAATTTGGAAGTTTTCACCATCGCATATGATGTTAGCTGTGGGTTTGTAGTAAATGGCCTTTATTATGTTGAGATATATTTTCTCTATACCAACTTTGATTATAGTTTTTATCACTAATGGAAGTTGAATTTTGTCAAATGCTGTTTTACGCTTCAGGATGATCATGTGATTGTTTTTGTTGTTGTTAACTCTGTGCATACTTTATTCCATTATTTGTGACAGACTTCAGAAGGCAATAGAAGCGGTTGTGTCTGGGGGGCTTGAGACATAATTTCTCAAGCCTTCCCTGCTAAATTCCTGAGATTGGCTCTTCCCTCAGTTACCTGAGCAAGTTTTAACTCTTTGGTGATGGAGAGAGCAGAGTCCCTATTTTTCATTTCTCCTCTTGAGAATCTATGACCCTTTTCCCCTTGGAGTCCAGGGACATCTATTTACTTTGAAGCCTGTTATTTTTTTGAAAAGTCAGTCTGGAATATACTCAGAGTAACATTTTTGGGGAATTGGTTTTGTTTTTCTAAAACTGTTCTTTTTAAGAAAATTTTTATTGGAGTATAGTTGATTTACAATTATGTGTTAGTTTCGGGTGTAGAGCAAAGTGAATCAGTTATAATACATATATCCCAGATGTGGTACATATATACAATGGAATATTACTCGGCAATTAAAAAAACCAAAATAATGCCATTTGCAACAACATGGATGGACATAGAGATTATCATACTAAGTGAAGTACGTCAGACAGAGAAACACAAATACCATATGATATCACTTATACGTGGAATCTAAAAAATTGATACAAATGAACTAATTTACAAAATAGAAACAGACTAACAGATCTCGAAATCAAACCTATGGTTACCAAAGGGGAAATGTGGGGGGAAGTGACAAATTAGTAGATTGGGATTAACGTATACACCCTACTATATATAAAATAGATAACTAATACGGACCTATTGTATAGCACAGGGAACTCTACTCAATATTCTGTAATAACCTATATGGGGAAAGAATCTGATCACGTGATTTTTATGCTTTGTTTCTTTAATGTGGTATATCACATTGATTGATTTGTGTATATTTTACCTTTTTGTGACCTTGGAATAAATCCAACTTGATCATCGTGTATGATTCTTTTTATATATTGTTGGGTTCGGTTTGGTAACATTTTGCTGAGGGTTTTGCATCTATATTCATGAAAGATAGAGGTCTGTAATTTTCTTTCTTTTTTTTTTTTGTAGAGTCTTTTTCTGGTTTTATGTTAGGGCAATGTTGGCCTTGTAGAAGGAATTTAGGAGTGTTCCATCCTCTTCAATTTTTAGGAAAAGATTGAGGTGGATAGGTATTAGCTCTTCTTTATATGTTCGGTAGAATTCCCATGTCAAGTTCTCCGGTCCTGGAATTTTGTTTGCTGGGAGTCTTTTTGTTTGTTTGTTTTTAGAAATTCAGTTTCACTACTAGTAATTAGTTTGTGCAAATTTTTCTTCTTGATTCAGTCTTGAAGAGTTATAACCAAAATATATTTATACTGTCTTTTACATTTATATATGTATGTACTTTCATCAGTGCTTTTTATTTCCTCATGTGGATTTGAACTACTGTCCAGTATCCTTTCATTTCAGTCAGTTGGACTCTATGTTGTCTGATGAGAAATCAGTTGTTAATCTTATTCGGGATCTCTTGCATATGAGGAGTGCATCTCTCTTGTACCTTTCAAGATTGTCTCATTGTCTTTGGTTTTCATCAGTTTGATTATGATTTGTGTAGGTGAGGATCCCTTTGCATTTTTACTACACAGATTTTGTTGTGCTTTTTTTTTAGCATCTTTATTGGAGTATAATTACTTTACAATGGTGTGTCAGTTTCTGCTTTATAACAAAGTGAATCAGCTATACATATACATACATCCCTATATATCCTCGCTCTTGTGTCTCCCTCCCACCCTCCCTATCCCACCCCTCTAGGTGGTCACAAAGCACCCAGCTGATCTCCCTGTGCTATGTGGCTGCTTCCCACTAGCTATCTATTTTACATTTGGTAGTGTATATATGTCCATGCCACTCTCTCACTTTGTCACAGCTTACCCTTCCCCCTCCCCATGTCCTCAAGTCCATTCTCTACATCTGTGTCATTATTCCTGTCCTGCCCGTAGGTTCTTCATAACCTTTTTTTTTTTTTAGATTCCATATATATGTGTTAGCATACTGTATTTGTTTTTCTCTTTCTGACTTACTTCACTCTGTATGACAGACTCTGGGTCCATCCACCTCACTACAAATAACTCAGTTTCGTTTCTTTTTATGGCTGAGTAATATTCCATGTGCCACATCAAGGATCATGAGAGATTACTACAAGCAGCTATATGCCTATAAAATGGACAACCTGGAAGAAATGGACAAATTCTTAGAAAAGCACAACCTTCCGAGACTGAACCAGGAAGAAATAGAAAATAGAAACAGACCAATCAGAAGCACTGAAATTGAGACTGTGATTAAAAATCTTCCAACAAACAAAAGCCCAGGACCAGATGGCTTCACAGGCAAATTCTATCAAACATTTAGAGAAGAGCTAACACCTATCCTTCTCAAACTCTTCCAAAATATAGCAGAGGGGGGAACACTCCCAAACTCATTCTAGGAGGCCACCATCACCCTGATACCAAAACCAGACAAAGATGTCACAAAGAAAGAAAACTACAGGCCAATATCACTGATGAACAGAGGTGCAAAAGTCCTCAACAAAATACTAGCAAACAGAATCCAACAGCACATTGAAAGGATCATACACCATGATCAAGTGGGGTTTATCCCAGGAATGCAAGGATTCTTCAATATATGCAAATCAATCAATGTGATACATCATATTAACAAATTGAAGGAGAAAAAACATCTGATCATCTCAATAGATGCAGGAAAAAGCTTTTGACAGAATTCAACACCCATTTGTGTTGAGCTTCTTGAAAGTGTTGATTAATATTTTACATCAAATTTGGGAAGTTCTCAGTCATTATATCTTTAAAATATTCTTTCTGCCTTTTTTCTCGTCTCCTTATGAGACTTCAGTTATGTGTATGTTGGTATGCTTGATGATATCCCACAGGTCTTCAAGACTCAGTACATTTTTCCTCATTCTTTTTGCTTTCTGTTTCTCAGACTGAACAATCTCTGTGGATGTATCTTCAAGTTCCCTATTCTTTCCTCTGCCTTCTCAAATCTGTTGAGCTTTACTAGTGGGTTTTTTAATTTCAGTTATTTACATCTCAGCTCCAGAATTCTTATATACTTTTTAGTAATTTCTGTTTCTTTGTTAGTATCTTCTATTTGGTGAAAGGTTGTCCTCATCCTTTATAAAAATTTCTTATGCATAATTTCCTTTCGTTTTTGAACATATTGATAGCAGCTGGTTTAAAGTTTTTGTCTAGTAAATTTAATGTCTAGATATTCTCAAGGACAGATTCTTTTTACTTTTTATGTCCTATATATTTGCCATACTTCCTTATTTGTTTGCATGTTCTTTTGTTGTTGTTGTTGAAAACTGTACATTTTTAATAATGTGTAAAATCAGGAAATTAGATATTCCCCCTTCCCAAGGATTTGTTTCTGAGTGTTTTGGGGTGATATAGTTACTTTTCTGAAGTAATTCTGTAAACTCTGTTTTCTTTGTTGTGTATGGCCCTTGAAGTCTTTGCTCAGTTATCTTAGTGAGCTAATGATTAGACAGATTTTCTTACATTCCTGGAACCTGTGAGACTCCCATTCTTTACTGGGTGGCTATTTGTGCATTTTGGAACACATCTTCAACACTCAGCCAGTTGATACTTATCAGCTTGGTAATATTTGCCTTGGTGTTTATTTTATGCAGAGCCTCTGAATCAGGTAGAAGTCATGACTTAGGGACTTTGCATGAGCCTTAGGTCTTTCCTGAATATGTGTATAGCCTTGGGCATATGCAGAGACTAATACATGAGCATGGTCTTCTAGATTTATGGGAAAATGTAGGAGCTTTTCAAAGACTCCTAGGGATATCTAATTTCCCACCTTTTCCTTTTAAGATATTTGGTTATCCTACCATTTGTCCAACTGGCATCCATTGCATTAGGCATCCTTAATGTTAAACAATTGCTAAGAATGATTTTAAACAAATCCCCCTTAGGAAAATGCTCTTCATACTGAGTGATCTCTTAGGTCAGTTAAAGAGAAGACTTCCAATAGGATATTCCAGAGAATCACTGGGTAGGCCAAATAATGACACTTCATTGGAAATGGGGCTGTGAAGGAGGTTCAACCCCATCCTACCCTCTGCAGTGGCTGTCAGGCTGCTGATTATCATTATGATTAAAAATTGCTGCTTTCAAGGCTGCTGTGGAGGTGGGGAAAGGGAATGGGACTTGGCAATGTTAAAATGGCACAAAGGTCACTGCTTTTATCAATATTCAAACAGTTTTCTCAAATAAATATTCATAAGGTTATTGCAGCCATTTCATTAATTTCCAGAGTTTTGAAAAAGTTGATTCTTATAATTTTTGCCAATGTTCTCATTGTTTTTGTAGAGGAGAGGCTTTTTGAAGGTGCTTTTTTTTTTTCTCCATTCCTGCTGATGTAAGCATTTTTACAAAGTCATCACTAAACTCCACTTATATGGTCCAGCCTATACAGTTTCTTGTTCTTATAGCATGGTCACTATTCAAAATGTTAATAAAAATGGATGACTGCAAACATTAATTATCAGTGGAAGTTAGTTGCATGTTGTAAAGTGTCAGGAGATATAACGTGATAGGTACACATCAAATTATGAAAGGAAAAGTCTCATATATTATTTTCCCAAATGACTTTCTCAGAAAGAAAAGTCAAGTATTCCAAGGCAAGTGAATAAAGGATAAGGAAGAAAGAAAATTTAAAGAAATGTAGCCACTTCTATAAAAGCTAGCTTCATTTCAAATATATAGTTTCTCATAACTGTAAAAAACTAGAGATCAGTGAATACAGAAGTTAGAACATTACAAGATGAAATGGAAAACATGATCAAAGGGGATGGTTAAATTGTTGAAGGATTTACAAAGATTTACAAGGAAGGATACCAGCCAAATGCCAGCTGTCATTTGCTATATATATATCGTCTTACTGGATTTCAGAATCAGCATTGCAGGTGGCTTTAGCAAGCCATGGAGATTCAAAACCAACAATCTCCTCAAGCAGATGGTGTTATTCTTAGGTACCTGTCTCAAACCAGAGCCACCTTTCTCAGTGACCATGGGCAATACTTGGAGGAGAAATACTATGCTAGCCTAAGCTCCTGCTGGAACAGTTTGAAATAACATGATGCCACAATTCTGTGCCTTGTTTTGAGATCAGCTTCTGGAAATGAGCTATTCCTTTGAATGGAATTTTAAAACAATGGAAACAGATCTCTGCATTGATGTGGAGCCTTGTGTGTAACAGATTTAAGGCTGTGTCAAAGGTTAAAGCAAGAATACCAATATTTTTGAAATCAGTGTCCTAACATAATTCATAATTTAAGAGTTAAACTGTAGCAATGTTGTATCTCCTCCTAAAGGAACATACATGACATTTTTCCTTTATCTGTTTCTTTCATTTTACCTTTAAATCTATTGTGCAGTAGATCTGATACTGAGAAGTGCACAAAACGTGAATGTACAGCTCAATAAACTATCACAGAGGACACACCCATTCCACCACTACCCAGCTCGAAAAATAGAACATTGTCAATACCCCAGAGGTCGTATTTGACTTTTCTTTTTAAAGAGTGCATTGCATTTAATTTTGTTAAATGATTTTGTGACGATTTTAGAAATAAATACATTTTGGTAAGAAAGGGAGATGTTGTGAAACCAGATTTACAAAATAGTGTGTCATAGAAGTAGGAGTCAGGATCTAACCCTGGAAACTTAAATCTTGTGGCAGAAGAAAATAGATCAGTATGCTGGTAAAAGTGGCATAAAACCAGAGGAAAATATTATATGTGATTGAGTACTGAACTTGCCCACACCCTCAGGGAATAACAAAGACCCAGTTTCAAACTGGGAAAACCCCAGTAGAAGTTAGATAGGCCCAAGAAAGTAATACTTTCTTAGTCTGAGACTTGAGCTAATTAGATTTTACTGATACCTGCTAAAGTACAAGACATACACTTGGCCTCCATGAACTCCCATCATGTGTTTCTAACAATACTGTGTTTGGTACTCACCGATGGTCTCAGTTTCAAACAATTCACAAATTAACTCATAGCACTTACTATGTGCCAGGCATGGGTCTAGGCATTTTGCACATACTAACTCATTTCATCCTCTCAGCCCTTTAAGCAAAATGGAGAAACTGGAGCACAGGGGTAGCAAAGCTGGGACTCAAAATTCAGCCTGCCTGGTAGCAGAGTCCGTTCTGGGATTATTAAGTTATTTTTGAGATCCCATGTAAGGAATTGAAAATGGCTGTTCCCTTGTAAAAACATTGGACTTTCTTTGGTCGTTGTCCATATCATATATGCATGTTAAAAGCCTAATTATGAAGACTAGCTCTTTTAGCATAACTATAACTATGTATTATATGTATTTTAATATATACTAGCTATCAGTATAGAGAAGAGTATATCTTAGATTCCTGTTGTGACATGAAAGACATACGGAATTTAAACATTTTTGACAAAGTCAGAAACATTTTCTCATGGGCATCAAAATGTAATAAAGGCAGAACGTCTTATTTTTCAAGATTTTTTTTGAAAGGAAAGTATATCGATGAACTTGTATAAGCAGTTTTTATTAGTAGTATTGTAGAAAAGCCCTTACTCAGTATGATACTAATCACAGTTTGGTGTCAGTGCTTTGACTAATGTTAAGGCGGTTAGTAATTTTACCACCATTGCTTTTGCACCCTCCATGAAAATGCCAACCCTCGGGAATAGGCAAGGAATATCTCAGTATTACTAGGAAAATAATGTTGACCTTGCAGACCCTATGAAAAGATCTCTGGGAGGACACCAGGAATACACAGACCATACTTTTCAAATTACTGCAAATAAAATCCATTTACTTTATTTTGGTCCTATTTGGGGGACAGTTACTCTTTCTGAAAGCTTTGCTCTCACTTCTGTCTCAGGATCGTGATTGGCTTGCAGACACTTCACTCCGTTGCTTACAAATTTGGTTTTACAGGCTGCCCATGCTCACACGCAGATGCTGTTTGCATTTCTTGGGAGGAAAAAAAAGAAAAACCTGTGTGCGCAATGCCCAGAAGAACTGGCTGACTCAAGGTTAAGTTCCTCCCTTGACTTCTTACAACACGAATTGCTTCTAGGGACCCTGAATTCCTGACAGCCTGGCCCTGCATCTAGTTATCTGCTTATTTTACTCTCTTCTTCCCTTTAAGTTTGCCAAGCAAATTGTCTGAATGGTGGGAGACAGCTGGTAGGAAGAAATAAGAATTAAGGTTGATAAAATAGAGGCTAGAAAAGGAGTCTCCTTCGTCACTTTTGTAAGGAAGCAAATCCTTCAGTCAGGCTGGTCTCCCACGATTGTGTCAAGCTGAGTTGAATCATTACTAAATACTTGGCCACCAGTGGTCATCTCCTGTGACTTTTAGGGATTGGAAGTGTTTAGTCATTCTTAGCAGCTTGTACCAATAATAGGAAAAAACAAATGAGAGAGCCCAGTCTTTCGTCCTCCTCCAGGCAAGTTTCATGGTAGATAGCTTACTTTGACAGATACATTCGAGGCTGACATTTCTGTTCCATTCCTTATGGCTCCTCACTGTGTCTGCACAATTTCCCTGAGAGCAGTTCCCTATTATGTATTACTGAAGAACTATATTTTGTAGACAATTTGACCCAGTTCTGACAACGTTAGGGGGCATGCTAGGACCTTAAGTTACAGCAAGCAAAGGGCCTAGGTGGGAAGGTACTCTGACCTGGGCAAATGATAACCTTCACCCCTGCCATTCTTTTACCATCATCATCATTAGGATCTTTTGTCCGTAGAATTTAAAATTTATTTTTGAAAGCTTTTTGTCTTCCCCTTTCTCTTTATAAAAAAGAAACAGCAAAGATTTCAAAGCTGGCTGAAATTTATTTTTAGATGATAAGATAATTTGATTCATCCAGGCGTGTTCAATTATAGCAAAGGCACTAAGAATTATTTTACCTAATTCTTAATATTTACTATAGTGACAGTTTAATTAACTATTAATTAAGCACTTGCTAGGTGCAAAAATCTATAAGGACTGTGGGAAGCCAAAGTAATAAATAATAACGTGCACCCTCCCCCCAAAATCTCAAACTGTGGTGAGAGGTGGAAACTAGAGAGGGAGGCAGATAGGTGTCAATTCCTTATAACAGAAACTTGTGAATGCAGAAGGAGAAATGATACAGACCCAGTATGGTACCAGCCTACCTCTTGGTTCTATGTATGATACTGGTGGGGGAGGGCGCTGTCCCAGGTGTGTGGTGTTCTCCAAATGAGCCCTCCCCAGGCATTCAGACGCAGGGACTGGTAGTTGATGAAGAGTCTGCTTTTTAACTGCTGACCCAGGTGGTGTGTGTCCACTGTCAACGAATAGCAGGCATTTGGATGTAGTCTGAGTCAGTCTTTGGAGATGAATTTTAGTCTTTCCCTAACCCTCATTAAAGCACCGCACTTACAAGTAGGAAGTCCTATCCAAGAAGGAGCTATTTATGTTCTCTTGGGCCACAGCATTGAAAAATCATTGCAAAAGGATTGGTTACTGTTTGTTAGTTTTAAGAGAAGATCCCCAACTCTAAACAGTAATTAGGCTGTGATCATTAAGACTGAGCTACCTGCTAAAACATTAAAAAATTTTTCTAGCTAGGTAATTAATATCATAAAGTGAGATGGAGATCAGAGTGTCGCCTGAAGTGTCTCCTGCCTCTAGGAGATAAATAGCAAGGGCAAAAATCAAACAGAACTTCGTCTTCTTTGTCACTCAGCTTTGATTTGGAAAGGAGGTAGTTAAGTTACATCAAGAAAGTGGCAGTTAGAAAGCTTGCCTTCTACTGCATGCTTCTGCAGCAGCAATTACCCCAGCTACAAATCTCATTTACAGAACTCTTTGAAAGTGCTATCTGGACGATGGCAGAATACACTGCAAATCAATGGAGGGTGATTTCATTCCCAAATTGAAGTTGCCATTTAATAGGGGAAAAAACATACACTTGCACACCCCAGCCTCCTTCTTACTCATTAATAGATTCCTCAGTAATAGTTATGAGGCTCAACTTTCACAAATTCAATTACTTCTCGAAAAATATGAATTATAAACACTCTTTACCAATTGAAATGCAATCACATCCTAGCTTCCAGAAGGAAAATAGACAGGAGCTGTTGGAAATGATCCTAATCATGATGCTAATAAGTAACGGCCCAGTACATAGTCTGCAAAACAGGCCAGCGCCTGCCTCCCTGCACCTACTGTTACATGATGTTTTCTTTCCCGATTTATAGTATCCTAGCAACCATCATGCACATTAGTCCTAATGGATCTGAAAATGATGCACTGAGAAATTTGTCCCTAAGGATCTCATGCTCCAGGGAGGGATACTTTCTCCTCGGGGGGCATGTCAGTAGCCAAATAGATGAGTGGGGATTAGAGTAATTTTCTTTGCTCTGAGATTTCATTGCCCTTCCTGATCCCGTGTAGTCAGAGGGCCTGTAATCCAGGTTTAATCTAAATAGATGGCAGTGCTGCCAAGAGATCCTAATTCCACATGAATATTCAGTAGTACAGCAGAGGAGCCTGGGGATAATGCCCGCTGGAGATGACCTTAAGTCTAGCAAAAGTGGACACTGACAATGGCTCTAAATTTCCACCTTATTTACTATTCATTGATTTGAGTTAAGACAGGAAGGATGCTGTCAAAATTTTCATGTAGCCTGGCATTGGTAAGGCTTTAAGTCGTCCTAAGCCATTCTCGTCTTACCGTAAATTAGATGAGATATCAGCTCCATTAGGGTCCTCTGACCAAGGTTGGATCTTTTTTGACATAGAAAAAGAAAGATTTAGAACTAGGGCTAGGGCCAGAGAGGTGGAGAAAATGCAGATGAAAGAAAGCTAGAGAGAAGTCCCCTTATACTTAATTCTACCCCAGGTTTTCCAAAGTCAGGGGTCAGTTTGTATCAGGAACTTTTCTAGATAGGCCCTGAATGATGAGGTAGACTGTACCTGAAGGAGTGGGGAGTCTACTGTAAATTTGAATGGTCTATTAATTTTCACAGTGTTGTCGGGGGAGACACGTTATAGCTAAGTAAGGCAGTACTAAATGATTGAGGAGGTCTTTCCATCCTGGCCTTGAACTTACTTCCCCAACTCCATACTCCCTTCATTTCAGCCATAAGTACCTTCCATCATCACTGAGAAGAGCCCTGATCAATGATCCTGAATTCCGATCCTTCTCTCTAACCACAATCTCCTGTGCTTCTATGGCTCTTTACCACTTAGTTCCCACTGAGTGTTCTCTTTTTAGTCCCATCGTCACCTTCAAGCCCTTAATTAGTTCAAGCCCTTAATTCTTCCAGCTCTGTACCTCCCACTGGGGTTTGTCTGCGTGCTCACCTGGGCTCTGTGGGCAGCTGCTTCGATGATGTGCTCACTAACATCCTGGGACTCCTTAGCCCCTCAACAGTCTGTCAAAGTTCTTGCCTTGCCAATCCAAACCCTGGATAACCTCCACCGCCCGATTTTTTTGCTTCTGACGTGCTGAGGATTTCTAAGGAAAGTCACAAAAGCATGATGATTTGATTCACTATGGCCAGACTAGCTCGTTTCAGCTGTGCCTGCTTGGCCTACTCATCTACACTTCTTTTCATGACTCGCTGGCTCCTTTTGCCATTTATTCATTCTTTTGACAAAGCTTTATTAGGTGATTATTATATTTCAGCTATGGCCCAAGCACTGAGGATGCAATAAATATCGAGACTGACAAGGACCCTTCCCTCATGGAGTTTATCACTTAGTGAAGAAGTGTGGAAAATAAATATGTTTTTTAAAGCAATTTCATAAAAGCAAGTTCTGTGCAGAAGGGTAAGTGCAAGATGACCTGAGATAAGAACAGGCTCAGAGTGTTCAAAGGACTGAATGAAAGTCAGTGTAGGTGGACTTTAAAGGGAAAGAAAGAGAGATAGGATGTAAGGTCACGGAGATAGTCAAGAGACCATGAAAAAGACTTAGGATTTCATTCCACTTTCAATGGGAATCCATTGGAGAGTTTTAACCCGGGGAGTCACATTTTCTGATTTATGCTTTGAAACAATCATTCTAGCCGCTGTGTGGTAGGTGTAAGAGGCACGTGTGGAAACAATGAGACCAGTTAAAGAGGCTGATGATAAAACGAATGAATATAACAAGACAGAACAGATTCACAGATATAGAGAACAGGCTAGTGGTTACCAGTGGGGAGAAGGTTGGGGGGAAGCACACAACTGGGGAAAGGGATTGAGAGTTACAAACTACCAGCTGTAAAATAAATAAGATACAAGGATGTAATGTACAGCACAGGGAATACAGCCAGTATTTTTAAATAACTTTAAGAGGAGAGTAATCTATAAAAATATTGAATTACTATGTTGTACACCTGAAATAATATAATATTGTAAATCAACTATACTTCGATTAAAAAAAATCCAGGTGAGGGGTGATGTTGCTTTGGATTACCGTTGTAGCAGAAGAGATGGTGAAAGTGTGTGGATTCCACTGAGGAAGTCAGAGGCTGGATGGCTGCATGATATACCCAGGGTCTAATAAAATGACAACTGTTACCTTTATAAGTCATATTTAAGTTGTTATTTTGCTTCATCTGAAGGTGTATTTTCTGTTCTGGCTACCCCTCCCCACTTTGGTTCTAGTCCTGATGCAATTGTGGGGAAAAGAAGAAAAGAAATGCTATAGCGTAACACCTCTTATCTCCTTGAGTGCCCTGCACATATTTCTTGTCCTTCTTCCCATCATCCAAACTATGAATGTCTTGCCTTTTCTCTCCACAGAGGTGACTCCCAGGTGAGAATCTCAGGAACTATAAAGAGCCATAAGGAGAGAGGCTGTTGAGCAGAGTTGGGGACAGAGAACGTCTCTGGAATCCCTCACAGCAAACCATATGTGACTGATCTCGGTGCCCACTACTGAGGTAGGTCTCCAAGAAAGTCTTTTTTTTAACTACCATTTTATGGTGAGACAGAGAATTACCAGGCTTCTTGAAAAGAATAGGTTTTCAAAAGAGCCAGCAGACCCCATCATGTTATTCCCTATTTGCTGGGCGGTGGAAACGTTTGGAAGGAAATGGAAAATTGATCCTGATCTGTGCATTTACTCTGAACTTACACCATCCCTCATTTAGCAGCTCAGAGCAGTGCCAATGTTAACATACATCACCTTGCTAATCTCGACATCACAGCTGTGAGGCCACATCAGTAGTCAGATTTCTCATTTTCCAGATCAATCAATCAACACAGATATTTTTAAAAGCCCAGACTACTTTCAGCAGCCGTGGCCTAGGTTTTGGCCTAAAATACAGATGTGGGAGCTGTGATTCCTGTATCCGGGATGCCAGCTGAACGTATGAGAAACAATTCAAGACCAAAGCAGCAATTGATCACGTGCTAACCTGGATATATAGATTCTGATTTTAGCCTGAGTTCTGAGATAGAAACATCTATTTTGATTTAATGTTCAACTTTAGACTGGTAGACCTGGGAAGACACTTAGAGTCTCATCTACTCATTTCATAACGATCTAGATTCTGAGACCCTGATAGATGAAGTAAATTAGATGTGGTCACAGAAATATCAGTGGTAGTGTCAGCACAGAAACCCAGGTGGTCTCTGAATTCCAGCCCAGTGTTGTATATGTTCCAGGAAAGTTCCCCACCAGTCATGTTCTTAGTGTGCTTCTCTGTAGATGCATTTTATCAGCCATTTGACTGTGATTCTGTTAATGCAAGGTGAACATCTGCAGTTTCTTTAGCCATTTAAGCACCTCACCCAGGAATGACGTCATTATGGACATCCTAAATCTAGGGCTCAGTGTTGTGTGACACAGGTCTCTGAGATACATACTCAGCTGCTCTCAGGATCTATAAGTAATCTCCAGGCTCTGCTCCATGCTCACATAATTAATCAACAAGGGATTGACAGTCAGCAACATCTGTGGGTCAGACTTTTGAGCTGGGTTGCAGGAGACTTGGCCCTTGTTAGGCAGGAAAGCTCAGTCTAATGGGGAAGACATGTACGCTATTCATGTTGTGGGTTTCCCATAACAGAGATACCATCCCTGATTTCAAAAGGTTTCTAGCTTGATTTAAGAGAAAACATAAGCATCTTTATAAAACACACACAAAAACACAAGTATAAATATGTCGCAGTCACATATGCACACACACAGCAAGTTGTCACATATCCAGAACAAGTAACTGCAACGAGTAAATCCATGAATTGGAGCTTTATCTTTGTTTTGAAAAGTATTATGTGTTTAAGCAAACCCCTATACCCTAGTTAAGTGCGGAGGCTAGCTGAACTTGAGTTTCTCCCACATAATGTAGAGTGTGTTAAAATTCAGATATTCCTCTCATTTCATGTAGTCTCTGATAATTTTGATGAAGGCATATCATTTTACTTGAAAGAAAGGTTCATGTGACCGCAGGGGTGAAATTTGAATCTTATTGTTGAATTTCCTCTGTATAGATAATATTTAGTGTTTGACCTTGCCACAGGGATGAGACTAGGTATAAGTGGTAAAGCAACTGGTCTTTATTGAGCAGCTACTATACTATATACTGTTCACTTTATAGAAATTATCCTAACAATAACCTTGTGAGACCTGTATTATCCTAATATTAACAGTGAGATGACTGAGGCTGAGATGGGATTAGAAAGCAGATCTCTCTAACTTAACCTCATGCTCCTGCCATACATCGGTATATGGACACTTTGAAATATTCTATTTAGGTTCTGACAGTTGGGAGTATGGTGGGAGAAGTGGAGCTTTCTAAAAACCTTGGGCAGAAATTCTAAACATTTATTTTTAAAACTATTTTGATAGATGACACATATTATAGGTAATGAATAAAGTTTGAAGAGAGCAACATGTTTAATCAAAACCAGAATTTGCTTTTAATGAATTTATCCAAGGTCTTTAGTTGTTTCTGATCAAAGAGTGGAACTTTTGCCTGATTGGTATTCATCAGAGGGAAGTTATTTGGAGGATTTAAACCTCCTTTGGTTGAGTATGTGTAATTTACTAGACTTTTATCCAAACCAAGATTTTGGATAAAGGGACTTGCCTGGTGGCATGGTGGTTAGGAATACACCTGCCAGTGCAGGGGACATGGGTTCAAGCCCTGGTCCAGGAAGATCCCACATGTCGTGGAGCAGCTAAGCCCGTGTGCCACAACTACTGAGCCTGCGCACTAGAGCCCGTGAGCCACAACTACTGAGCCCACGTGCCACAACTACTGAAGCCCGTGCGCCTAGAGCCCATGCTCTGCAACAAGAGAAGCCACTGCAATGAGAAGCCCGTGCACCGCAACAAAGAGTAGACCCAGCTCGCCACAACTAGAGAAAGCCTGCATGCGGGAAAGAAGACCCAACACAGCCAAAAATAAATTAAAGGAAAAAAAAGAGTAAAGGGAGACCATAAAATATGAACTAAGATTCAGAGAAATTTCTGATTAGTTTCAGGCAATGAGAGTTTTAGTAAAACGGTAAAAATTTAGATTTAAAGGGAAGTGGGGGAGGGGTGTGCATTAGCGCTTTTGTGAAAAGTGGCTATAGAGTGTTGACATACTCACCATGAATTCGTTGGTATACACTCTCTTGAGTGGTAATGTGGGAGATGTCAAATCTCCATGAAGAATACTTGCATTATAACAGTTTAAATCTTTTCTGAATAGACGAATGTTTTTTAGTTAACCCTCACTCACCTGTGTTATTGCTGCAAACATAAACTACAAAGTTAGCCTTTTAGAAAGCTCTGATATTGAGGGACTAAGGAGGCGAGATCAAAGAGCAAAGTTACCCCACTCTTCTGCTTCCAAGGGTAGGAGACATTGGTTTCCGATGGAACTTTTTCGACCTGATATCTTTTTTGTTAGTGAGTCGATAATATTCTCAGTCGAAATTCAGATGTTACATAGTTAGTTAGTAACTTGGTTAAGTTACATTCCAATGAAGTCCCAATTAAATTCAATACAATTAACTCGGACCCTTAGTTACACAGAATTATGGTTTATTGCCATTACCTCTCCCTCTCCGAAAAAAGAAGAAAAATAAATAAAATGATGTCATATCAGGAATTTAGTGAAACAAAAATATCTCTGTATGATGTCCTGTGCTCAATAAAATTGCAGAACAATGTTCTTATTTCTTGTATCATCATCTTCATTCCTAAGGTCCTGGGCAGTGAATACTGATGTTCACACTGATGACTCTTTAAGAACCTGAGGCAGCAAGGACTGATTCAGTTGTATCCTTTAGGTGCTAGGTTCTAAAGCAGAGAAGTGTGCTGAGATCCTATGGAAAGATTTTCCAGCAAAAAGGAAGAGTGAAATTACAAAGAATTTTCACGGGGTATGACAGAATCTTGGCAGGATAGAACAGTGCACTGAAACTAACAAGATGAAGTATAATAAGAGCAAATGAAAAGTTCTGTACTTAACGCCCTCTTCCTCCAAAAAAGAAAAAAAAATAAAAGACTAAGGTTGAAGTGACTGCTTGTGAAAAAACCTATGGGCTTAGCTGACTGTAGTGGCAAAACCAGTCAATGCTGGTGTTTTGACCAAAAAGCTCATGTAATCTGAGAGTACATTGTATCTTTTCTAGAAGGTTATGGTCCCACTATCACCTGTGCTGGTCAGATGACTTACATAATAAATATGGGGTTTGTGGGGGATATAGAGAGAGAATATTGACAAACTGGAGTATGATAAACAAAGATGCCCTTGATGGCTAATGGTTTCTATAAGCAATGGCTGAAGAAACTGAGGGGGTCAAATCTGAGTTGCAGGTAGAGGGCATATAGCCCTTTTGTAACTTAGGAAGTGCTGACATGTAGAAGACAATAGACTTATTGATATTTTGTGTGGCTCCAGAGGCTGTCACTCTGACCAGTGGACTTTAAAAGGTAGGAACACATCTAGGTTCCATGACTTGATTCCTGCACTCTGCAGGGAGTTGTGTTAGATGACCTTGCAGATCCCTTCCCATTACAACATTCAGGCTTCTGAAATGTATCCAGCTGATTGTTAATCCTCCCCTCGCCTTAAGCCTTACTATGCAAAATTCATTTGGCTGGAAGAAAACAAGTTCATACCAAGGCAAGTTGAGCTAAACTCATTCACACCAGATGTAGGCATTTCTGCACTGAAAAGGTAACCATTGCTTCATATTCATCTATCTGATTTTTCTCCATATCTTTTGTTGCTTTTTCTTTCACTCCTAATTTTTAAATTACTTTTTGGAGATTCCATTGTTCAAACTCAGTAAAACCTAAATTGCAACACAGTTATACAGTGTTAAGACCATCTCCATTGCCCTGGGCTGATTATGGGGACATAAATCTGTGTATGAACGGTGAATTTCAAAAGTTGATTCCCCTTTTTTCCTTTCTGGAAACTTAAGAGTTTAAGTCCTGGATGGAAGAACACTAACTTTTGGCTTGATTTATAAGCTAATTGAAAAAAATAGAACTATAATTCTGATACTTAAGAAAGTAATTGCTCAAGCAAAAAGACCACTACTTTACAGTTTCAAAGGCAGCAGTGGCAGCGGCAGCAGTAGTAGCAGGGTCTTTGCTTGGGGTAGACATGGTAAGAGGTTGCTTGACGGAGGGGCATTGTGCCATCTCATAACCTCCATTAGCCCTGCCATTCTCAATCCAAAAATACATCAGGCTAATAGTGGCAGAGGATATGTATAGTCTACCACTACAAAAAGAATCCAGCCCGATCAAGCATCTGAAAAGATGTTCAGTTTCACTAGTCATCAGGGAAATGTGAATTGAAACCATAGGGAGGTACAACTACACACCCACTAGAGTGGCTAACATTAAATAGATTGACAAGAGCAAAGCTTTATTAGTATGTGAAGTAACCAAGACTCCTGTACTTTGCTGGTAAGAGTATAAAATGTTACAATCACTTTGGAAAACTATTTCGCACTTTCTTATGATTAAACATACATCTACCCTGTGACCCAGCATTTTGACTCCTAGGCACTTTTTCCAGGAGAAATATATGTCTACAAAAGAGACTTTGTACATAATATTTATAACAGCTTTTTAAAAAATACCCTCAAGATAGAAACAACCCACATATCCCTCAACAGGAGAATGGATGGACAAATTATGCTGTATGCGTTCATCGGAATACTACTCAGCAAAAAGAATGAATTACTGATGCATGGTGAAACATAGATCCGTCTTTTTTTAAAGTTAATTTTAAAATATTTACTTATTTATTTATTGGCCACACCGCACAGCATGCAGGATCTTAGTTCCCCGACCAGGGATCGAATCCAGGCCCCCTGCAGTGGAAGTGCAGAATCCTAACCACTGGACTGCCAGGGAAGTCCAGATAGTCTTTTTTAAAACCACTTTATTGAGGTATGATTGACATACAAAACACTGTAAATAGTTAATGTATACAGTGTGATGAGTTTAGAGATAAGTATACATCCATGACACCATCACCACAATCAATGCCATAAACATATCCATTACCTATGAAGTTTCTTCCCACTTCTTGTTTGTTTAGATAAAAGCACAGCATAAAATCTACTCTTTTAGTAGATTTTTAAGTGTAAAATTCAGTGTTGTTAACTATATGCCATATGATGTACAATAGATCTCTAGGACTTAATCACCCTGTATAACTGAAACTTTGCATCCTTTGACCAAGGCCTTCTCCTTTCCCCCTCCCCCAGTGCTTTTTCACCACCATTCTGTGCTCTGCTTCTATGAGTTTGACTATCTTATATTCCTCATATAGGTGTAATTTAGTATTTGTTCCTTTGTGTTTCATTCGTTTCACCTAGCATAATGTCCTACAGATTGATCCATGTTGTCACAAATGACAGGATTTACTTTATTTTGTTAATGCTGGCCAAAAAAATATGATGGGGAAAGAATGTACTCATCAATTAATAGATCAGTGTTATATACACAAGGTTGAATGAAAGAAACCAGAGGAAAAAGAGTATATACTTATAATTCCATTTCAGTGAATCTCAGGAATGGACAAAACAATCCGAACAGTGGTTACCTGGGCTAGGGGTTGCCGTGAGGGATTCACTGGGAAGAGGTAACAAGGGAACTTTCTTCGGGGAGGATAGAAATATTCCATATCCTGACTTGGGTTTTGTTACAGGAGTGTATACTTTTGTCAAAACTCATTACATTTGTACCCTTAAGACGTGGATTTCTCTATACATAAATTTTACTTCAATAAAAATAAAATGTAAAAAGTAGGCCAGTAATTAGAAAGTAGAACCTTTCACGTAAATCAAAGCAAGAAGCATGTGCTTAAAAAGCTTGATATGAAGATGCATCTTTGAGAGAGATTCCCTGGGTAGATCTCCAAGCAGATCACCATACCTACATTTCCTCACCATATAGAAGTTCTGGAGTTACCACTGGGTTGACTCCTATGGAAATTAATAGCTGAGGAGAAGGTATAATCTTCATAGGCCAAGAGATCCTGTATGGTCTGGACATTTGGCCATTGAAACATGTACTCAACCTAAAAGAAGATCTAAATAATAGGCAGAAGTCTCAGAAGAGATCATTTGAAGGGTAGGGAAAGATCCAAGCCTTCCATCTTGCTTTGCATGGAAGCCATTTGTTCAGGAAGCAAGAAGCATGACTTTAGAACCAGTTAGGCCTGGGTTATAATCATGCCTTTTCATATGCTCAAGCCTTTGTCTATAAAATGGAGTTCATACCATTTCCCATAAATAATTTAAGTGAGAATTATAAACGTTAGCTATGAATCCTCTAATTATCTGGGAAACATCTAGTTCAGTGGCTTGTACATGGGTAAATGGGAGCTAATATTAGCAATGTTCCATCCTCTGCTATTGCCTCCAGTATAGCCCCTCCACTTTTACACGTCTCTATCCTTGCTCAGACTATCAGGCACTCCCCCAATGGAAGCTCTCTATCCCTCTCTGATATACCAACGTATGCCCAGCATGCAGCCTCTGACTCTCTTTTTTTTAAAAAAAATTATTAAAATATGGTTGAATTCCAATAATATATTAGTTTCAGGTGTACAACACAGTGATTAGCTATTTTTATACATTACACACCATAGAAAGTTATTATAAAATATTGAATGTATTCTCTGTGCTCTACATTGCATCCCTCTAGCTTATTTTATAACTGGTAGTTTGTACTTTTAAATTCCCTTCAACTATTTTACCTTTCCCCTACTCCACTCCCCTCTGGTAACCATTAGTTTGTTCTTTGTATCTGTGAGTCTGTTTTTGGTTTATTATATTTGTTTGTTTTCTTTTTTAGATTCCACATATAAGTGGAAACATATAGTATTTGTCTTTCTCTACCTGACATTTCGCTAAGCAGAATACCCTCCAGGTCCATCCATGTTGTCTCACATGGTAAAAATTCATTCTTTTTTATGGCTGAGTAATATTCTATTGCATATATGTACTACATCTTATTTATCCATTCATGTGTCAATGAACATTTAGGTTGCTTCCATATCTTGGCTATTGTAAATAATGTTGCTGTGAACAAAGGGATGCATATATCTTATTGAATTAGTGTTTTCATTTTCTTTGGATAAATATGCAAAAGTGGAATTGCTGGATCATATGGTAGTTCTAGTCTTAGATTTTGAGGAACCTCCATACTGTTTCCCATAGTGGCCGCACCAATTTATATTCCCACCAACAGTGCACAAGTCTTGCCTTTTCTCCACACCCTCTCCAGCATTTGTTGTTTGTAGATTGTTTGACGATGGCCATTAGGACGGGTGTGAGGTGATATCTTATTGTGATTTTAATTTGCGTTTCCCTGGTGATTAACGATGTTGAACATCTGTTCATGTGCCTGTTGGCCATCTGTATGTCTTCTTTGGAAAAAGCCTCCTCAGGTCCTCTGCCCATTTTCTAATCGGATTGGGTTTTTTAATATTAATGTATGAATTCTTTATATATTTTGGATGTTAACACCTTATCAGACATATCATTTCAGGCTCTGACTCTTTTCAACTTCTCTTTGAAGAGGACTCCTTTTCCCTGTTTGGTCTGGCAAATTCCCCCCAAAGAAACTTTCCCTCTATGCCTAAAGATATCTACTTTATAGTTATAGAGTAGTGCAAATTAGATGGACTTTGAAATTGGACAGACTTTGATTCAAATCCTGGTTTTACCCCTAAACAGCTGTGTGATTCTTGGAAGATAAGCTCCCTGAGGTTCAGTTTTCTCATGTATAAAATGAAGATAATAATAATACTTTCCTTATAAGGTTAAATATATTATGTATGTATAAAGCATGTGAAATGGTGTCAGGCTCACAGTAGGTGCCCACGAGGCAGTACCTGTTATTATTCGGATCAAAGGTCTGAAAGGACCTGGTCCACCTGTAGGTGCATCTGTAAGGTAAACCCACTTGCTTGCACTTTTCTTTTAAAATGTATCATCTGCCTTCCTATTTCAATTTCATTCTTTGTTGTGTGATGCCTAGTGTGAGTTAATTACTGCATATACACTCAGGCTGTACTATACCTGAGCCCCTTTGCCTTGTCGAGACTTCTGACTTGCCTCAGCTTTTATACCACAGCTGATCTGCTCCTTGTTGTTTAAGTTAACATCCAAAAGTATGATGTATGCTTTTTCTCTTGTTCAATCTGTCCCCTCTTGATCTTGTCCCCTAGCTCTCTGGCTGTAACCTTGTACCTGTTTGCCATGAACCAAACATGACCTATGTGTGAATTGGTTGAGTCATGACTTCTTTTGGCCTGTCTTGTCCTAGTATCACTCTTCATTCAACATCAACATTGCATTGCTATGTACTTTTCCCTGTGTCTTAGATCCCCAATATGCCCTATTATATTGGGAAGAAAAGGCCATGCTCATCCATTTGTTTTCTTTTCAGTGGCAAATATGTGCTTAGTCAACATCCATTTTCTGTTTACTAAAGAAAAGCCAGAAGATGTGGCACATATATACAATGGAATATTACTCGGCCATAAAAAGAAATGAAATTGAGTTATTTGTAGTGAGGTGGATAGACCTAGAGTCTGTCATACAGAGTGAAGTAAGTCAGAAAGAGAAAAACAAATACCATATGCTAACACATATATATGGAATCTAAAAAAAAATGGTTATGAAGAACCCAGGGGCAAGACAGGAATAAAGATGCAGACGTAGAGAATGGACTTGAGGACACGGGGAGGGGGAAGGGTAAGCTGGGACGAAGTGAGAGAGTGGCATGGACATATATACACTACCAAATGTAAACTAGAGAGCTAGTGGGAAGCAGCCACATAGCACAGGGAGATCAGCTTGGTGCTTTGTGACCACCTAGAGGGGTGGGATAGGGAGGGTGGGAGGGAGGGAGACGCAAGAGGGAGGGGATATGGGGATATACGTGTACGTATGGCTGATTCACTTTGTTATAAAGCAGAAGCTAACACACCATTGTAAAGCAATTATACTCCAATAAAGATGTAAAAAAAAAAAGCTTTACAGACAAGCAAAAGCTAAGAAATTTCAGCATCACCACACCAGGAAAAAAAAAAGCCAATGATACTGCACTGTCCAAGATAGTAGTCATTGGTACATGTGGCTATTTAAATTTAAATTTAAAGTAATTAAATAAAATTAAAAATTCAGTCGGTCAGTTGCACTAGCCATATTTTAAGGGCTCAGTAGCCACCTGTGGCTGGTGGCTACTGTGTTGGATATTTCAAATGTGGGGTTTAGATTAGGATATTGTAAGATGTGTCTTTAATTATAGCATCTTGAAAGTCTGTTGGGGAGAGAATGCGAAATGTCAGATGAATTTTACCTCTGGCCTGATAATCAAAAGGGGACAAGAATAACATTAATAGTTAAAGAGTATGGACTTGAGAGCCAGATGACCTAGTTTAATAGTATGCCTCTAACATTTACTAGCTGTGTAACCTTTGGTAATCTCTTAGTTTCTCTCTGCCTATTTCTCTATCAGTAGAGTTTGGGTAATAGTAGTGCCTGTCTCATAGTCAGTTTAGAACAGTGCTCAGTACAAAATAAATCCTATAGACATGTTTTTTGTTGTTCTTGTTCTTGTTATGAAATTGAGAGATAGTGTTTTGGAAACTGGATTTTGGAGCAATTGTTTACCAGCAATGCATTTGTAACATTGCCAGTAAATAATTTAAGAAACAAAGATTTGATGATGGTTTGAATACCTGTGATTTCTTATAGTCAAGACCCCCAAATTAGGTTGTATCTCTTATAGTTGGGACTGGGTCTGGTTTTAGGGGCAGGAGAAAATGGATGTATTTTATTTCCATGCTGAGTTTCAAATCCTAGGGAGGTTTCTCGAGTCAGAGTCAAACAAACCAGACAGAGAGTCAAGAATGGTCAGAGGGGAGTATTAGGCTGGAAAATTAGATTGAAAAATCATCTCTGCAAAGATAGCATTTGCAGCAGGTGGGAACACTCATTGAAGGATATATTGAGAAAACAAGTTGAATTTTAGTAAAGGGGATGATCCAGGAGTAGTGTTAGGTAATGAGAAGCTTAAAGAAATAGAAAAAAAGGACAAAGAGATGTTAGCATTCCTCACTGTTCTCTTTCCCTATTTCAATGGTAGCAGAATACCCATAAAGACATGGGGCTCATCCCCTTGTTGAGAAGAGGGTAAAAGATCTTTGAGTCTCAGCATTTTTTCTCTCGCAGGTTTAACTCAGGATTTAGATTCTATACCAAAGAATTTCTTTGGGTTAAAGTATTGAATAAGTGTACTCCAAAAGTATTTGGGTAACTTCAGCCCAATCTGGTCCAGCTTTTCTTGACTGGGCTGGAAGACTTCCTAAGCAGGCCTGTTACCCTTGGTTCTCTTCCTCACCTCAGGTCCATCTAGCCCACATGTCCTAGCTCCAGAAAGACCTCCTCAGCCCAATTCACTCCTTTCCTTGTAGTAGCAATGGGTCTGACCAATGACAATGCAGAAGGACTGCCAGGAAGAAAATCAAATAACATATCTGGAACAAATAGTATAGAGTAACTTGGGATTTAATTATTTTCAATTAATACTTAAACTGAATCTTTGAAAAATCCGTCAGTTACAACAAATAGTCTATACACAGGTAGAGAAGCAACAGAGCAGTGTGTATTTAGTTAGACGTAAGTAAATTGTTATGATTCAAGCAAGGAAAGTGGCAAGGAGGTTGGATTGGCAGAAGAGATGACACTACAGAGGTAGCCACGGACTTAAACCCGAAGAGCATGTTGCACCATGCTTAGAACAGAGTTGGCAACACAATAAACATCAGCTAAATAGATGAGCATTGGATGGTTGCGATAAAGATTTTGGAATTCATACTGTTGGGGATAAACTATTAGTGGAGAAAGAAAGATAAGAGTTGAAGTGATAATTAGTGTTGACAAGACTTGATTGTGTTTGATGGGTTGAGAGACATGGAGGAATCAGGATTGACTTCTGCAGTTCTGACATGAACAACTGATGAGTAGTGATGCTCTTCACTAAGAACACCAGAGGAGGAGGAGATTTGAAGTGGGGTCGATGATAAATCTAGCTTGGAAAATGTTGCCTCTGAGTTATCTGTGGGTCATCTAAGTGGAGGTTTTCAGTAGAAAGCCAAATAATGAACCTGGACTCAGGAAATATAATGGGGTAGAAGACACCAGTTTGGAAAATGATCAGGAAAAACAGAAGAGTAGATGATTTTAGGAAAGAGAGCCAAGGAGGAAGCTTGGAATATATCAATATTTAAGTGATGGATAGAGTAAAGTGAAGGAAAATGAGGCTAAACATATAAGAAATTTGATGAGAGCCAAGACAAACTAAGCGGTACTATCAACATAACCAGAATAATTACTAAAAAAAAAAGTGATGGGGCTTCCCTGGTGGCGCAGTGGTTGAGAGTCCATCTGCCGATGCAGGGGACGTGGGTTCTTGTCCCGGTCCGGGAGGATCCCACATGCCGCGGAGCGGCTGGGCCTGTGAGCCACAACTGCTGGGCCTATGCGTCCGGAGCCTGTGCTCCGCAACGGGAGAGGCCACAACAGTGAGAGGCCCGCGTACCACAAAAAAAAAAAAAAAAAAAAAGTGATGGTCATTAGAAATATATGGCACATAGAATTCAAAGATTCTTGCATTTAGAGTAAGTGCTGAGCTTAGTGAATAATTTCAGTAGCAAGTTTATTTTATTTTTTATTTCTAGCTGTGTTGGGTCTTTGTTGCTGTGTTTGGGCTTTCTCTGGTTGCAGAGAGCGGGGGCTACTCTTCATTGCAGTGCACGGGCTTCTCATTGCAGTGGCTTCTCTTGTTGCGGAGCACGGACTCTAGGTGCGTGGGCTTCGGTAGTTGTGGCTCGTGGGCTCAGTAGTTGTGGCTCACGGGCTTAGTTGCTCCACGGCATGTGGGATCTTCCCAGACCCGGATCCCCTGCATTGGCAGGCGGATTCTCAACCACTGTGCCACCAGCGAAGCCCGCAAGTGTATTTTAGTAACCAGATTTTACTTGGTTAAAAGGCAAGTAGGGACAGTGAGTGTAGATTACTCATGGAAGATGCTTGCTGTGGATGTGAAGAGTGGAGGTAATAGCTAGAGAGAGATAGTTGAAGGACCGTGGTGCCTTTTTATTGCCATTGAACTTAAAAAATATATATGTGTGTGGGTATATATATGTATATATACATGGAGAAGACTTGAAAATGTTTACTGACTGATGGAAAGGGTCTGTTGTCTGTTGCTTGGGAGAAGTTGAGAAAGTGAGATTGTGGCATCCTTCCCCTTACAGAAAGGACATAGAAACAGAATTTAGGCTGAGGTCGCAAAAGCCACAGCGCTGCTGGAGTGAGCCGCGCCTGAAAATCTCATCTGGTGCGTGAGTGATCATTAATTACCTCCTGTATTGAGCATTAATGAGAAGGCGGTGGTGACCATTAATTAGGAGATGTTTGCAAGATGAAAAAAAGGTGTTCACTCCTGGGAAATTCAGTGGACGACATTAAAGGACACTGGCTCCTAACAGGAGTAAAGAGGGGAAATTAATGACATGAAAACTCGCATAAAGAGGTGTCATGAAATGGCATCCAGGCAGGTGAAAATTATCAGAAAATTCCCATCTTGAAGTGGCCACAAAATCTGTGTCTAAACAAGCAGGGCAAATGAAGGTGGAAGTAATTGTTATAAAATCTCAAGGTCCCCAACCCCATTATGGAGAAAAGGTAAATTTATATCAGAACTTCTCAGGAGTGTGCATGGCTCAGGGTCCATACCTGGGGTGTGTGGAACCCAGAAACAGTCACACTCCTCTCTACCTATCATATTCTACTCATCTCCCTCCCCTTATTTATCCAGAAGGAACCGCATTATAAGGAACATAAAATGAAAACCTAAAAGGAAAACAAAACAAAGTCTTTACAAAAGGCCTTCCTGTGGGTGTCGCTCCAGGGAGTGGTAGCAGTGCTTTCACTCTACTTGCGGCATAAGCTTGAACGGCCCATTTATGCATGTGAGCTTCTGACCTGGTGTCTTTTATTTTAGCCTCAGGTGGAATCCATCTTTTCCCGTCATTTCCAACCTTAAGGATGGGTTCCCCTTGGGTATTCCCCTCTTTCCTTAATTGTTGCCTCGCATGATAACTTGGATATTGAGGGAGCCAAACTGAGACCATGGGGTATTCATTTAGCATCAGACAGGTGGACCTGCAAAAGGTTTACTGCTGGAAGTAGCTTTGAGAGACGTCCCTTTGAGACGTGGAGAAGCAGCTCAACACCCATTTTGAATGTATTTATTCTGTCAGTAAATATTTAAGTAGCAACTATGTTCCAGGCACTGTGCTAGGCACTAGGGATAGAGCAGTGAATGAGATAAGCCCTGCCTTTCTAGGAATCATACACTATTGGGAATTTTGGCTGCAGAAATTTTTTATACCCTCACCCCTTGGCTCAGCATGTGATGTCGCCAGACCCTACGTTGGACAAAACACTTGACGGCTTTGTCGTGCCCTGTGTCGTGACCTGTGTCGTGACCTGACGCTGATACACTCAGCCTGCCTGCCCACTGCCTTGCATGATTCTTGCATTTAGCCCCTTGGGTCCCAGACATGGGCCTTGAGACCTGGGCCACTTTGCTGCTGCTGCTTTGTAGACCTGAGGGAGGAGCCAGTACAAGAAAACAATTTTTTTCTTTTTCTTTTTTTTTAATTGAAGTATACTAGACTCACAATGTTGTGTTAATTTCTGTTGTACAGAAAAATGATTCAGTTATACATATGTATACATTCTTTTCTATATTCTTTTCCATTATGGTTTATCACAGGAGATTGACTATAGTTCCCTGTGCTGTACAGTAGGAACCTGTTGTTTATCCATTCTGTATATAATAGTTTACATCTGATAATCCCAAACTCCCAATCCAACCCTTCCCCACCTCCCTCCACTCCCCCTTGGCAACCATATGTCTGTTCTCTATGCAGGAAAGCTATTTTACATCAATCTTGTTTTCACAGGCGGCACTGCGAAATTTAGGGGTTGAGAGGGAGAAACAACAGGGAATTAGAAAAGTCAGGCAAGGACTGAGGTCCAGGTGCTGGCTGTTGGCCCTATTGCCCTTGATAAAGTTTGAGCCATTGCACAAGTGAATGTAATCCCTCTGTACCTTCATTTGTACAGTAAAAGAGTTAAACTACATATGTAATTCTCAATATTTTCAATTTTGAAGGACCCTTTTTATTAGCAAAGAATTTCACAGACTGCCATGATAGTAATGCGTACTTAGTGTATCTGTGAGTTGAATACTTAAGGACGGTAAGACTATAAAACAAATGTGTTTTTTAAATAATTGCAGCATCATATGCAGTTTGAATATAGTACTTTGTTCATGCAGGTGGTTGTTCACCCACAGTTTACTAGCACCTAAGATAGGGCAGGAGCCTTGCTAAGTGGTAGGGAAAACAAAGATGAATGAGCCAGGCTTTCTACTTCCAAAGACTCATTCTCCATAGGGGAGACAGGTAAATTACTGGGAGATAGGTAGCGTGGAACAGGTACAGGTGCTCTGGCAGCTCAGAAAAGGAGCACCTGAGGCAGCCTGTGAAGGCTTTCCTGTGAAGGTCATGTCTAAGCTAAGGCCCAAAGCGTCTGTAGGAGTTCAACAGGTAAGGAGAAGGGGCAGGTAAAAGCCCTCAGGCTGAGGGGACAATTAGTCCCTTTATTTATCCTGCCTACAGAGGATCCTGGCGCACATAGTTTCCTGTGCTAGCACCTTCCTTCAGCGGTCTTTAACACATAGAATGAGAATTGCTGGACTAAGTGCGCATGAAGATTCCTCCTGACTTGAATAAAGGGTGGTGCTGCTTCTCTTAACTTTTCACATGATTAATGTATGCCCGTCATTAAAAGCAAAGAAATGCAAACAAACCAAAGGGCCACAACCAATAATTCCAGATAATGGACTTTCAGTGAAGTCATGTCTTCTTTGTTTAATTAAGTTATAGAGACTTTGAGATCTCCATCTGCCTAGGTCCTCTTGCATGTCTTCGCACTTTATGAGAATCTTCAAGGGTGCTTGTGACTTGGTCAAAGCGCTCTGCCCGTGCTGCCAACAGCCTCAGGGTCAGTGGCTTTGCTCGGTACAGGGACTTTCCGTTTATGTCCACTGTGGTTATCACAACCTCAACCATGCAGTGAAGACCCTGTGACATGTCCCAGGTGCCTTACAGCTGATAAAAGGCTGAAACTTTTGAGCAAGACTGGCTTTTCCATTTGTGGGGTTCAGTGGCAAAAAAATGTGAGCTGCTTGTTCAAAAATTTATTATGAATTTCAAGATGGCAACCGTACAGCGTTAAAAGCATGGTGGGACCCATCTCAGTGTGTTGCCCTGTGCACCTGCACACGTGGTACACGCATGAAGTTAGCCCTTCTTTTCAGAACATTTCGCTGAAAGATTGGAGGTCACAGAAGGGAAATGCAGCATAGAGGATACTTCACCACGCCCACTAGTAGTATACATGGCTGCTCTCACAGCCCATAAGGATTTCATAAAGGGCATCTCTCTGCCTAGGTCTTGGCTTGCTTCTTTGTGGCCAGCAGCTAGCTAACTGCCACTCCCTGCACCAAGCAACAGTGCATGTGATTGTATTTACACGATAGCTTCTAGGTCAAGCTCCAGCTCCTTCTATGCCCAGGGAGAGAAAACGTTTCCCCTTATCTCGAAATGAGGACCAATTCCCATGCTCTAATTTCCTTCCCCAAGTCCTGTCATTTTAATGAGTGCGAATGGGAATGCCAACTCCTCTGAAAGGACAAGTCCCACTGTCTTGTTTGAGGCCTTGTGGGATTGTACCCTTACTCTTCGAGCATAAAGACGGTGACGTGAGAAGATGATGTATTCAGCATCAGTGCATTTCCCAGCTTCGGATCATTTGGTTGCAAATTAAAAGTACAATACATAGAATGCTACCAATCTAGTCTAATTTAAGTCACATAAACCTTGTGGTTCCCCTTTCGTTAGAATTACATGTATGCAGTAGGTCAGGTTCATGTCTGTGCATCTCTCCTGTAGTTTTCTGGGTCTCAACTAAAGCTATCTAGTGGGAAATTGCTAAACATTTCCACATCTCCAGGTGCACAAGCAACCATCCAAGCACAGAGTGGTCTAAATTCATCGAAAGCCACCACCCTACCAACCCCATAGCAATAAAATCTGCAGAAACAGCCCTGACTCCATCATATATAAGAATTTACATTATGGAAGAGAACAGCTACTTTTGACTCTAAAACCTCTACCTTCAAATTACTTTATAGTTTTCTCCTAGAAAAATCGACGTGTTTTATTTATATAACCAGGGACTGTTCAGGGGAATTTCACCAAAATGAAAGAGCAGTCTGCCCCAAAGTTGATTTGAGTTCTTATTATTTCCGATAAAGAAAATGACTTGCGGTTTTTACGTGATAGTTTTTCCCTCTAGTGTCCATCAAGATTTCTAAAGAGTCAATTTTCTTTTTTTTTTTTTTTTGCGGTATGCAGGCCTCTCACTGTTGTGGCCTCTCCCGCTGTGGAGCACAGGCTCCGGACGCGCAGGCTCAGCGGCCATGGCTCACGGGCCCAGCCGCTCCGCGGCACGTGGGATCTTCCCGGACCGGGGCACGAACCCGTGTCCCCTGCACCAACAGGCGGACTCTCAACCACTGCGCCACCAGGGAAGCCCTCAATTTTCAGTTAAGGTAAGAGTACCCTGTTTGAAGAGACAAAATAAATAAGGTGTTCATAATCCTGCCATCAGCAAAGACTTTTGGAGTGTGTTTATCTAGCTTGTTGTCTTTATTTTTAAAAAATACTAATTTAAAGAACATAAGAAAATCACAAATACATCCTAGCCATAAATCTTTCATGAAGAATTCAGTAAAAAGTGAAAGTCCCTATTGACCCCTCCTGCCCCACTCTCACTCTCTTCCGTAGAAGTAACCACCAAAAAGAATTTTTTGCGAAATCTCTGATCTTCTTTTATACATTTACATACATAGATGAGTGTACGTGGACATGTAACTAGGATAAGACCTAGAATATGAACGGTCACGCAGAGGACGCATATTTTCAAATGGTCATAAACACAGCCAAATCTCTCTCCAAAACGCCATGGCCAATTCACACTATGATGCATAAAGTGCCCATTTTTCTGCATGCTTCCCAACATTGGATGTTATCATTTTTAATTTTTTCCAATTTGTGTTTATACTCCTTGCACTAATTCCATAATCCTTTTAATACGAGACAGCTAGTTTTCATATATAGTAGTTTACATTCTCCTTATCTAGGCTTCGTTTTTTCTCACCTGTTGAATGGGGCTAATAATGCTGTCCTCTGCATAGGGCTGTTGTGAAATGTAGAGGGATACGCAGGGGTCAGATCATGTACGACCTTTACAGAGTTTGGTAAGGAGTTTGGATTTTTATTGTGGATATGATAGAAATTAAGGAGAGGGTTTTAAGCATGAGAGTGATGTGATTTGATATATGCTTTAAAAGATCACTCTGGCTAAGAATATTGGTGCTGATAAAATTAAAAAGAGGCCCACATACTGGTTTGCTCCCCTCCCTCCCAGAGAAATCTCTGCTGGGATTATCACAAAGAGAGATAATAGGGAGTAGAGTTGTGAGATTTAATGAATAAAAATAAAGGATGCCTGGTTAAATTTATTTACTTATTTAATTTTTATTGGAGTATAGTTCCTTTAAAATGTGTTAGTTTCTGTTGTACAGCAAAGTGAATCAACTATATGTATGTATATATATATATATATATCTCCCCTCTTTCTTGGATTTCCTTCCCATTTAGGTCACCACAGAGCATTGAGTAGAGTTCTCTGTGCTATATAGTAGATTCTCATTAGTTATTTACTTTATACATAGTACTGTATATATGTCAATCCCAATCTCCCAATTTATCCCACCCCCCTCCCTCCTTGGTATCCATACGTTTGTTCTCTATGTCTGTGTCTCTCTACTTCTGCTTTGCAAATATGTTCATGTGTATAATTTTTCTAGATTCGACATATAAGCAATATTATATGTTTGTTTTTCTCTGACATACTTCACCGTGTATGACAGTCTCTAGGTCCATCCACATCTCTACAAATGACCCAGTTTTGTTCCTTTTTATGGCTGAGTAATATTCCATTGTATTTATGTACCACATCTTCTTTATCCATTCATCTGTCGATGGGCGTTTAGATTGCTTCCATAACCTGGCTATTGCAAATAGTGCTGCAGTGATCTTTGGGGTGCATGTGTCTTTTTGAATTATGGTTTTCTCTAGGTATATGCCCAGTAGTGGGATTGCTGGGTTATGTATTAATTCTATTTTTAGTTTTTTAAGGAACCTCCATACTGTTCTCCAGAGTGGCTGTATCAGTTTACATTCCCACCAACACTGCAAGAGGGTTCCCTTTTCTCCACACCATCTCCAGCATTTGTTGTTTGTAGATTTTCTGATGATGCCCATTCTAACCAGTGTGAGGTGGTACCTCATTGTAGTTTTGATTTGCATTTTGCTAATAATTAGTGATGTTGAGCGTCTTTTCATGGGTTTGTTGGCTCTCTGTATGTCTTCTCTGGAGAAATGTCTGTTTAAGTCTTCTGCCCATTATTTGATTAGGTTGTTTGTTTTTTTGATATTGAGCTGTATGAGCTGTTTGTATATTTTGGAGATTAATCCTTTGTCAGTTGCTTCGTTTGCAAATATTTTCTCCCATTCTGAGGGTTATCTTCTCATCGTGTTTATGGATTCCTTTGCTGTGCAAAAGCTTTTAAGTTTCATTAGGTCCCATTTGTTTATTTTTGTTTTTAGTTTCATTACTCTAGGAGGTGGGTCAAAAAAGATCTTGTTGTGATTGATGTCAAAGAGTATTCTTCCTATGTTTTCCTCTAGGAATTTTATAGTGTCTGGCCTTACATTTAGGTCTTTAGTCCATTTTGAGTTTATTTTTGTATATGATATTAGGGAGTGTTCTTTTTTTTTAACATCTTTATTGGAGTATAATTGCTTTACAATGGAGTGTTAGTTTCTACTTTATAACAAAGTGAATCAGCTATACATATACATATACCCCCACATCTCCTCCCTCTTGTGTCTACCTCCCATCCACCCTATCCCACCCCTCTAGGTGGTCACAAAGCACCAAGCTGATCTCCCTGTGCTATGCAGCTCCTTCCCACTAGCTATCTACTTCACATTTGGTAGTGTATATATGCCCATGCCACTCTCTCACTTCATTCCAGCCTACCCTTCCCCCTCCCTGTGTCCTCAAGTCCATTCCCTACGTCTGCGTCTTTATTCCTGTCCTGCCCCTAGGTTTTTCAGAACCATTTTTTTTTTAGATTCCATATATATGTGTTAGCATACAGTGTTTGTTTTTCTCTTTCTGACTTACTTCACTCTGTATGCCAGACTCTAGGTCCATCTACCTCACTACAAATAACTCAATTTCATTTCTTTTTATGGCTGAGTAGTATTCCATTGTATATATGTGCCACATCTTCTTTATCCATTCATCTGTCGATGGACACTTAGGTTGTTTCCATGTCCTGGCTATTGTAAATCGTGCTGCAATGAACATTGTGGTACATGACTCTTTTTGAATTATGGTTTTCTCAGGTTATATGCCCACTAGTGGGATTGCTTGGTCGTATAGTAGTTCTATTTTTAGTTTTTTAAGGAACCTCCATACTGTTCTCCATAGTGGCTGTATCAATTTATATTCCCACTAACAGTGCAAGAGGGTTCCCTTTTCTCCACACCCTCTCCAGCATTTATTGTTTGTAGATTTTTTGACGATGGCCATTCTGACCAGTGTGAGGTGATACCTCATTGTAGTTTTTTTTTTTTTTTTTTGCAGTATGTAGGCCTCTCACTGTTGTGGCCTCTCCTGTTGCGGAGCACAGGCTCCGGACGGACAGGCTCAACAGCCATGGCTCATGGGCCCAGCCACTCTGCGGCATGTGAGATATTCCCGGACCGGGGCACGAACCCGTGTCCCCTGCATCGGCAGGCGGACTCTCAACCACTGCGCCACCAGGGAAGCCCCTTCATTGTAGTTTTGATTTGCATTTCTCTAATTGTTAGCGATGTTGAGCATCCTTTCATGTGCTTGTTGGCCATCTGTATGTCTTCTTTGGAGAAATGTCTATTTAGGTCTTCTGCCCATTTTTGGATTGGGTTGTTTGGGTTTTTTTGATACTGAGCTGCATGAGCTGCTTTTATAATTTGGAGATTAATCCTTTGTCAGTTGCTTCATTTGCAAATATTTTCTCCCATTCTGAGGGTTGTCTTTTTGTCTTGTTTATGGTTTCCTTTGCTGTGCAAAAGCTTTGAAGTCTCATTAGGTCCCGTTTGTTTATTTTTGTTTCCATTTCTCTAGGAGGTGGGTCAAAAAGGATCTTGCTGTGATTTATGTCATAGAGTGTTCTGCCTGTGTTTTCCTCTAAGAGTTTGATAGTGTCTGGCCTTAACATTTAGGTCTGTAATCCATTTTGAGTTTATTTTTGTGTATGCTGTTAGGGAGTGTTCTAATTTCATTCTTTTTCATGTAGCTGTCCAGTTTTCCCAGCACCAGTTACTGAAGAGGCTGTCTTTTCTCCATTGTATATTCTTGCCACCTTTATCAAAGATAAGGTGACCATATGTGTGTGGGTTTATCTCTGGGCTTTCTATCCTGTTCCATTGATCTATATTTCTGTTTCTGTGCCAGTACCATATTTTCTTGCTTACTGTAGCTTTGTAGTATAGTGTGAAATCAAATTTCACATACACAATGAATACTTTTTTAGTGTAGGTTTTCCCAAGTAATACGAGTGGTATGCGCCTACTAAAATAATTATTTCTTATTTATCTGCAACTCAAATTTGACCAAGTACCCTGTTTTTCACCTGGAACCATCATAGCAAGGAAGTACTTAGTATGAAAACTATCGTGCCTTCTGCTTCTTCCCTTTTATAAACAGATTCCCTGATATCTTTCTTGTATGAATTCTTGCACCCTTTTATCTGTCCCTTTCTTGGCAATCTCCTTGATGGCAGGACTCATGTCTTTCTTAGTAAACTCCATGAGTGCCGAGTTCATTCACTGCTATGCTAAACACAATGCCTGCAAGTCGTAGTTACTCAGTAAATATTTGTTGAGTGAAAAATAAATAGATCTACAGAAGTGAGAGGCAGGGATGACCTCAACCACCACAGGCTCATTATTTTTGGTTTCCCTTCTGTATTTCTGAGGCAGTGTAATATGGCGGGTCTCCTAAGAGATGATTCTAATTAGGACTGTTGGTGATTTATGGAACTAGGGACATTAGCAGGAGCTGGTACACACTGATTAATCTTCCAGCCTTAGGATGACACACATTAGCTTAATAGTCTATGAGTGATGCGTCTCAGGCTGTGTGGGCTGTTCCCTTCTCTTCACCTGCACCATTTACTCCCTGGCTGCCTCATTCTACTCTTTTTTTTTCCAGAGGGAGACAAGGTCAAGTCTTTTCAATATTGGACAGTCCAGCCTCCTAGTCCTTCATAGTTATTTGTCAAAGCTTTTTGTTTTTTCTTCTTCTGAGAAGGGTAAAAGGAAACTTGTGACTATCATATGCATTTTGTGAGGTGCTCAATGCTTCACCAATGGGCTCTTTTTATCAAGTTGAGTCAGAAAGCCAATTCTAATAACAGTGGTTGAACCATATTAGGAGGGGGCTTAATGACTGTCATTTTTTTTCCCCAGGAAATGTAGTTAATGTTAAATTTATTGCCTTTAAACTTGGTGTCATCGAAGAATGAGCCTGGGACATACGGCTATCTCTGCCACTCCTACCCGTCAAGTCATTTATGCATATATATATATTTATGCTTATATATATTTACCTGTCATGTATTACACATTATATATATTACATTTAATATATCTATATCTATCTATCTATCTATCTGTATATCTCAATCTGTCAATTCAGGTGAAATTAAATCTAGTGGAAATAATAAACACTAAAACCTGTCTTGTAGGAGAAAAAATGACACGTGGATCCTGAGAGATTTATGTAGAGAGGGGGAAGGAAAGTTAAAGTTGAGAAAGGTGGAGCAAAGATGTATGGGTCAATCTAATATATATACCAGCATCAACACCAGCCAGAGTTCCTTCTCTATCTTCCTAGTCCCTCCATGAATTTCAGAACTTGCCCTTTAAAATTGAATGTCTTTTTTAGGGATGAACAGCTTGTAATTAATTTGAGACTGCCAGTAGCTAAATGTATCTTCAAAACTGGGGTGCCTGATGTTTGAGCTGATGTCTTGAGATACACGTGCGTAAGGCATTCTGTCTTTACTTTATGGAAATAACCAATCACCCTGGTTATTTTGGTCTTGATTTATTTTTAGATTTCTATATCGGTGTCACCTTGGGTTTTTTGGTTTAGTTTTCCTCTATTTTTATCTCTTGGACTGTTTATAGCATATGAAAAAGAGAAGAATTTCCTTATTTGAAACACCACTGACTAAATACTGTGGTGTTTACTTTGCCTTTGGGTCCTGAATTGAATCAGAGATAGGGATGAAGATGGAGAGGTAGTTCTTTCCCTGCTTTGCAAGGAACTGCTAAAATACCTTGATTGCTCAGTTTCACCACCGGCTTCCAATATGGGCTTTGACATCCCACCTGCATGTGTAAATTTCAAATGATGCTGTTACTAGGCAAAGAGCCTTCCAGATATGGATCCCAGGTGTGAATGTCCTGGATTCTGCGCTTTAGAGGTCCGTTTCTGGATCACCTGAGTGGACAGCAACTTGAAAGGGAGCTGATAGGGAAAGAGAAAGTAAACATGGAGTCAGGATAAATTGACCACTCCACCATCATAAGAGAATTTTGTATACCTCTCCAAGTAATTGATAGATCAAGCAGATAAAACTCAGTAAAGATATAGATAGAAGACTAACAAAAGAATAAAAAATGAATAACAAAATTGACAAGTTTGATCTAGTGGACATATACAATTAGAATACTGTTTCCAACAATTAGAGAATAGAAATTCTTTTCAAGCATATAAAAAAGTGACCATGTGCAATTGCCACAAAACACATTTGTAAAAATTTGTAAGAATCAGTATCATACGGATTATATTCTCTAACCAAAATGCATTTAAGTAAGAAATGTGTAACAAAAATGTAACCAATCCCCTTATAGTTGGAAATTTAAAAGCATGTTAGTATTTTACTCATGGGTCACAGAAGAAAACATAGGTATAGAATTCATCTAAAACCTAAAATTAAATAAAATAGTACATATCAAAGTACAGTAGGGGAATACAGATAAAGTGGTAGTGAAAGGAAATATAGAGTCTGAAATGCTTATATTAGAAGTTGAAAAAGACTGAAAATTAATGAGTTAAACATCCAACTTAAGAATTAAAAAAGCAGTAGGATAACAGCAAAGGTATTATATGTAGAAAAAAATATAGGCGCAAAATGTAAAAGTTGAGGTGCGACATAAAGCAGTAGTTCTCAATACTTATTGCATGTTCACTTGGGAGTTAGACCTCACCCCAGATTAATTAAATCAGAACCACTGGGTGTGTACCCTCAGGCATTATTATTATACTATACTATACATTATACTATTATTTTAAGATGATCCTCAGTTGATTGTAATGTGTAGAAAGGATTGAGATCCAGTAATAAAGGTGATACACAGAGACAAAAGTGGTTTTCTAAAAAGGATTAAAGTACTATTTAAAATGCTACCATTTAAATGTGTAATATATTTATGGAGAAAATTTTAAAACTTGTCAAAACCATTAATTTGACAGATTTATCTTGTTCAGGGAGGGGAAAACTCAGTTTTGTAAATATGTCAATTCTTTCCAAATTGAGCAATTCCAATAAAAATCCCAGCAAGATTTTTCATGGAAACTAAAAAGCTCAATTTAAAAAGTGCAAACCATAAATGAAAAGGATTGATAAATTTGGTCACGACGTGGGGGGGAGCTTCAAGATGGTGGAAGAGTAAGATGCGGTGATCACCTTCCTCCCCACAAATACATCAGAAATACATCTACATGTGGAACAACTCCTACAGAACACCAGTACTGAACGCTGGCAGAAGACCGCAGACCTCCCAAAAGGCAAGAAACTCCCCACGTACCTGGGTAGGGCAAAAGAAAAAAGAATAAACAGAGACAAAAGGATAGGGACGGGACCTGCACCAGTAGGAGGGAGCTGTGAAGGAGGAAAAGTTTCCACACACTAGGAAGCCCCTTCGCGGGCGGAGACTGCGGGTGGCGGAGGGGGGAAGCTTCGGAGTCGCGGAGGAGAGTGCAGAAATGGGTGCGGAGGGCAAAGCATAGAGATTCCCACACAGAGGATCGGTGCCGACCGGCACTCACCAGCCCGAGAGGCTTGTCTGCTCACCCGCCGGGGCGGGCGGGGCTGGGAGCTGAGGCTCCGGCTTCAGTCGGAGCACAGGGAGAGGACTGGGGTTGGCGACGTGAACACAGCCTGAAGGGGGTTAGTGCACCACGGCTAGGCGGGAGGGAGTCCGGGAAAAGTCTGGAGCTGCCAAAGAGGCAAGAGACTTTTTCTTGCCTCTTTGTTTGCTGGTGGGCGAGGAGAGGGTATTAAGAGCGCTGCTTAAAGGAGCTCCAGAGACGGGCGCGAGCCGCAGCTATCAGCGCGGACCCCAGAGATGGGCATGAGACGCTAAGGTGCTGCTGCCGCCACCAAGAAGCCTGTGTGCAAGCACAGGTCACTATCCACAACCGCCCTCCCGGCAGCCTGTGCAGCCCGCCACTGCCAGGGTCCCGGGATCCAGGGACAACTTCCCTGGGAGAACACACGGTGCCTCAGGCTGTGCAACATCACACTGGCCTCTGCCGCTACAGGCTCACCCCGCATCCGTACCCCTCCTTCCTCCCGGCCTGAGTGAGCCAAAGCCCCCGAAGCAGCTGCTCCTTTAACCCCATCCTGTCTGAGTGAAGAACAGACGGCCTCAGACGACCTACACGCAGAGGCAGGGCCAATCCAAAGCTGAACTGCAGGAGCTGTGCGAACAAAGAAGAGAAAGGGAAATCTCTCCCAGCAGCCTCAGGAGCAGCGGATTAAATCTCCACAGTCAACTTGATGTACCTGCATCTGTGGAATACCTGAATAGACAAGGAATCATCCCAAATTGAGGAGGTGGACTTTGGGAGCAATGATATATATATATTTTTCACTTTTTCTATTTTTGTGAGTGTGTATGTGTATGCTTCTGGGTGTGATTTTGTCTGTATAGCTTTGCTTTCACCATTTGTCCTAGGGTTCTGTCTGTCTGATTTTTTTTTCTTTTAATTAAAAACTTTTTTTTCCTAATAATTATTTTTTATTTTAATAACTTTATTTTATTTTATCTTCTTCTTTCCTTCTTTCTTTTTTTTCTCCCTTTTATTCTGAGCCATGTGGAGGACAGGCTCTTGGTGCTCCAGCCAGGCGTCAGGGCTGTGCCACTGAGGTGGGACAGCCTAGTTCAGGACACTGGTCCACAAGAGACCTCCCAGATCCACAGAATATCAAACAGCGAAAATCTCCCAGAGATCTCCATCTCAATGCCAAAACCCAGCTCCACTCAATGACCAGCAAGCTACAGTGCTGGACACCCAATGCCAAACAACTAGCAAAACAGGAACACAACCCCATCCATTAGCACAGAGGCTGCCTAATATCATAATTAGGCCACAGACACGCCAAAACACACCATCAGACATGGACCTGCCCACCAGAAAGACAAGATCCAGTTTCATCCACCAGAACACAGGCACTAGTCCCCTCCACCACGAAGCCTACACAACCCACTGAAACTACTTTAGCCACTGGGGACAGACACCAAAAACAACGTGAACTATGAACCTGTAGCCTGCAAAAAGGAGACCCCAAACACAGTAAGTTTAGCAAAATGAGAAGACAGAGAAACACACAGCAGATGAAGGAGCAAGGCAAAAACCCACCAGACCTAACAAATGAAGAGTAAATAGGCAGTCTACCTGAAAAAGAATTTAGAATAATGATAGTAAAGATGATCCAAAATCTTGGAAATAGAATGGAGAAAATACAAGAAACGTTTAACAAGGACCTAGAAGAACTAAGGAGCAAACAGACAGAGATAAACAACACAATAAATGAAGTTAAAAATTCTCTAGAAGGGATCAATAGCAGAATAACTGAGGCAGAAAAACAGATAAGTGACCTGAAAGATAAAATAGTGGAAATAACTACTGCAGAGCAGAATAAAGAAAAAAGAATGAAAAGAATTGAGGACAGTCTCAGGGACCTCTGGGACAATATTAAATGCACCAACATTCGAATTATAGGGGTCCCAGAAGAAGAAGAGAAAAAGGAAGGGACTGAGAAAATATTTGAAGAGTGTATAGTTGAAAACTTCCCCAATATGGGAAAGGAAATAATAAAGGCCAGGAAGGACGGAGAGTGCCATACAGGATAAATCCAAGGAGAAACACGCCAAGACACATATTAATCAAACTATCAAGAATTAAATACAAAGAAAAAATATTAAAAGCAGCAATGGAAAAACAACAAATAACACATAAGGGAATCCCCATAAGGTTAACAGCTGACCTTTCAGCAGAAACTCTGCAAACCAGAAGGGAGTGGGAGGACATATTTACAGTGATGATGGAGAAAAACCTACAACCAAGATTACTCTACCCAGCAAGGATCTCATTCAGATTTGATGGAGAAATTAAAAGCTTTACAGACAAGCAAAAGCTAAGAGAATTCAGCACCACCAAACCAGCTTTACAACAAATGCTAAAGGAACTTCTCTAGGCAGGAAAAACAAATGAAGGGAAGGACCTACAATAATAAACCCAAAACAATTAAGACAAGGGTAATAGGAACATACATATTGATAATTACCTTAAATGTAAATGGGTTAAATGCTCCAACCTAAAGACATAGACTGGCTAAATGGATACAAAAACAAGACCCATATATATTCTGTCTACAAGAGACCCACTTCAGACCTAGGGACACATACAGACTGAAAGTGAGGGGATGGAAAAAGATACTCCATGCAAATGGAAATCAAAAGAAAGCTGGAGTAGCAATTCTCATATCAGACAAAATAGAGTTTAAAACAAAGACTATTACAAGAGACACAGAAGGACACTAACAATGATCAAGGGATCAATCCAAGAAGAAGATATAACAATTGTAAATATTTATGCACCCAATATAGGAGCACCTCAATACCCAAGGTAGATACTGAGAGCCATAAATGGGGAAATCGACGGTAACACAGTTATAGTAGGTGACTTTAACTCCTCACTTTCACCAATGGACAGATCATCCAAAATGAAAATAAATAAGGAAACACAAGCTTTAAATGATACATTAGACAAGATGGACTTAATTAATATTTATAGGACATTCCATCTGAAAACAACCAAATACACATTCTTCTCAAGTGCTCATGGAACATTCTCCAGGATAGATCATATCCTGGGTCACAAAACAAGGCGTGGTAAATTTAAGGAAATTGAAATCATATCAAATATCTTTTGCATCCACAATGCTATGAGACTAGGTATCAGTTACAGGAAAAAATCTGTAGGAAATAGAAACACATGGAAGCTAAACAACACACTAAATAATAACCAAGAGATCACTGAAAAAATCAAAGTGGAGGGCTTCCCTGGTGGTGCAGTGGTTGAGAGTCCGCCTGCTGATGCAGGGTACACGGGTTCGTGCCCCGGTCCAGGAAGATCCCACATGCCACAGAGCGGCTGGTCCCGTGAGCCATGGCCGCTGAGCCTGCGCATCTGGAGCCTGTGCTCCACAACAGGAGAGGCCACAACAGTGAGAGACCCGTGTACCGAAAAAAAAAAATCAAAGAGTAAATCAAAAAATACCTAGAAACAAATGACAATGAAAACATGACGACCCAAAACCTACAGGATGCAGCAAAAGAAGTTCTAAGAGGGAAGTTTATAGGTATACAAGCCTAACTTAAGAAACAAGAAACATCTCAAATAAACAACCTAACCTTACACCTAAAGCAATTAGAGAAAGAAGAACAAAAAACCCCCCCAAACTTAGCCGAAGGAAAGAAATCATAAAGATCTGATCAGAAACAAATGAAAAAGAAATGAAGGAAACGATAGCAAAGATCAATAAAACTAAAAGCTGGTTCTTTGAGAAGGTAAACAAAATTGAGAAACCATTAGCTAGACTCATCAAGAAAAAAAGGGAGAAGACTCAAATCAATAGAATTAGGAATGAAAAAGGAGAAGTAACAACTGACACTGCAGAAATACAAAAGATCATGAGAGATTACTACAAGCAACTCTATGCCAATAAAATGGACAACCTGGAAGAAATGGACAAATTCTTAGAAATGCACAACCTGCCAAGACTGAATCAGGAAGAAATAGAAAATTTGAACAGACCAATCACCAGCACTGAAATTGAAACTGTGATTAAAAATCTTCCAACAAACAAAAGCCCAGGACCAGATGGCTTCACAGGCGAATTCTATCAAAGATTTAGAGAAGAGCTAACACCTATCCTTCTCAAACTCTTCCAAAATATAGCAGAGGGAGGAACACTCCCAAACTCATTCTATGAGGCCACCATCACCCTGATACCAAAACCAGACAAAGATGTCACAAAGAAAGAAAACTACAGGCCAATATCTGTGATGAACATAGATGGAAAAATTCTCAACAAAATACCAGCAAACAGGATCCAACAGCACATTCAAAGGATCATACACCATGATCAAGTGGGGTTTATCCCAGGAATGCAAGTATTCTTCAATATACACGTATCAATCAACATGATACACCATATGAACAAATTGAAGGAGAAAAACCATATGATCATCTCAATAGATGCAGAGAAAGCTTTCGACAAAATTCAGCACCGATTTATGATAAAACCCCTGCAGAAAGTAGGCATAGAGGGAACTTTCCTCAACATAATAAAGGCCATATATGACAAACCCACAGCCATCATTGTCCTCAGTGGTGAAAAACTGAAACCATTTCCACTGAGTTTAGGAACAAGACAAGGTTGCCCACTCTCACCACTGTTATTCAACATAGTTTTGGAAGTTTTAGCCACAGCAATCAGAGAAGAAAAAGAAATAAAAGGAATGCAAACCGGAAAAGAGGAAGTAAAGCTGTCACTGTTCGCAGATGACATGATACTATACATAGAGAATGCTAAAGATGCTACCAGGAAACTACTAGAGCTAATCAATGAATTTGGTAAAGTAGCAGGATACAAAATTGATGCACAGAAATCTCTTGCATTCCTATACACTAATGATGAGAAATTTAAAAGTGAAATTAAGAAAACACTCCCATTTACCATTGCAACAAAAAGAATAAAATATCTAGGAATAAACCTACGTAAGGAGACAAAAGACCTGTATGCAGAAAATTATAAGACACTGATGAAAGAAATTAAAGATGATACAAATAGATGGAGAGATATACCATGTTCTTGGATTTGAAGCATCAACATTGTGGAAATGACTCTACTACCCAAGGCAATCTACAGATTCAATGCAATCCCTATCAAATTACCACTGACATTTTTCCCAGAAGTAGAACAGAAAATTTCACAATTTGTATGGAAATACAAAAGACCCCAAATAACCAAAGCAATCTTGAGAAAGAAAAATGGAGCTGGAGGAATCAGACTCCTTGACTTCAGACTCTGCTACAAAGCTACAGTAATCAAGACAGTATGGTAATGGAACAAAAACAGAAATATAGATCAATGTAACAGGATAGAAATCCCAGGGATAAATCTAGGCACCTGTGGTCACCTTGTCTTTGATACAGGAGGCAACAATATACAGTGGAGAAAAGACAGTCTCTTCAATAAGTGGTGCTGGGAAAACTGGACAGCTACATGTAAAAGAATGAAGTTAGAACACTCCCTAACACCGTACACAAAAATAAACTCAAAATGGATTAAAGACCTAAATGTAAGTCTAGACACCATCAAACTCCTAGAGGAAAACTTAGGCAGAACACTCTATGACATACATCACAGCAAGATCCTTTTTGACCCACCTTCTACAGAAATGGAAAGAAGAACAAAAATAAACAAATGGGACGTAATGAGACTTAAAAGCTGTTGCACAGCAAAGGAAACCATAAACAAGATGAAAAGACAACCCTCAGAATGGGAGAAAATATTTGCAAATGAAGCAACTGACAAAGGATTAATCTCTAAAACATACAAGCAACTCATGCAGCTGAATATGAAATAAACAACGAGATCCAAAAGTGGGCAGAAGAACGAAATAGACACTTCTGCAAAGAAGATATACAGATTGCCAGCAAACACATGAAAGGATGCTCAACATCATTAATCATTAGAGAAATGCAAATCAAAATTGCAATGAGATATCATCTCACACTGGTCAGAATGGCCATCATCAAAACTACAAATAATAAATGCTGGAGAGGGTGTGGAGAAAAGGGAACCCTCTTGCACTGTTGGTGGGAATATAAATGGATACAGCCACTATGGAGAACAGTATGGAGGTTCCTTAAAAAACTAAAAATAGAACTACCATACGACCCAGCAATCCCACTACTGGGCATATACCCTGAGAAAACCATAATTCAAAAAGAGTCATGTACCATAATGTTCATTGCAGCATGATTTACAATAGCCAGGACATGGAAGCAACCAAAGTGTCCATCAACAGGATGAATGGATAAAGCAGATGTGGCACATATATACAATGGAATATTACTCAGCCATAGAAAGGAATGAAACTGAGTTAATTATTTGTAGTGAGGTGCATGCACCTAGAGCCTGTCATATAGAGTGAAGTAAGTCAGAAAGAGAAATACAAATACTGTATGCTAACACATATATATGGAATCTAAAAAAAAAAATTATCATGAAGAACCTAGGGGCAAGATGGGAATAAACATGCAGACCTACTAGAGAATGGACTTGAGGATATGGGAGGGGGAAGGGTAAGCTGGGACAAAGTGAGAGAGTGGCATGGACATATATACACTACCAAATGTAAAACAGATAGCTAGTGGGAGGCAGCCGCATAGCACAGGGAGATCAGCTTGGTGCTTTGTGACCACCTAGAGCGGTGGGATAGGGAGGGTGGGAGTAAGGGAGATGCAAGAGGGAAGAGATATAGGGACATATGTGTATGTATAACTGATTCACTTTGTTTTAAAGCAGAAACTAACACACCATTGTAAAGCAATTATACTCTAATAAAGATGTTAAAAAAATTTGGTCACAGTAAAATAAAGTTTTGATCATTAAAAGACATCTTCATGAAAGTAAAATGCCCAAAATAGGAGTTAGATATATGCAACACATATAACCGACAAGGGATCAGTTGCCAGGAAATGTAAATATCCTGATTTGAAAAGACGAACATCTCAATAGAAATATGGGTTTGGAGGGACATTTTACAGAAAAGGAAACACAACCTTCCAATAAAAATATGAATAGGCTACAATGAGATACTACTTCATGATTAGACACCACCCAGTATAATGGCTAAAATGAAAAAGTCTGACAGTATAAAATGTTTTCAAAGTTTCGGAGCAGCTGGAGCTCATCCATTGCTGGTAGAAATGTGAAATGATAAAACCACTTGAGAAAATAGACAGATTCTTATTTGTGACACAGTAATTATTCTCCTAGGTATTTATCGAAGAGATGTGAAAACATTGTATAAGATGGGCATTATTCAAGAATATTTATAGCAGATTAATTATTAAAAATATCAAATTAGAAATAATCCAGATGTCCATCAATAGGAGAATGGGCAAACTGTTCATTCTTACAATGGAATATTTATCAGTATTTTAAAAGGTGCTACTGATAATATGCAACAATATGGAAGAGTCTCAAAAACACACTGGGTCAAAAGAGCATACATACTATATGCTCATATTTATATTAAATTCTATAATAGGCACAACTATTCTACTGTGATAGAGCTCAAATCAGTACTTCTGGTCTGCGGTGAGGGGATTGTGGTGGGAACAAAAAAGGGACAAAAGGAAGCTTTGTGAGGCAGTGGAATATTTTATACTGTATAGCGTTCTGGTTACACAAGCTATATGCGTTTGCCAAAAAATGACTTCAGGGCTGTGCATTTTTACTGCCGGTAAATTACTCCACCATTTTAAAATATCTTGTAAATGCTGAAAGTGATTGCTTTGTGGAAATAAAAAAAAATCAAAAGGTAACTTTAGTGTTAGGATAAAATTTAGCAGCGAAAGCCTCATTCTCACGTTAAAAAAAAAACACTATATTTTCAACAACTTAAATAAAATAGAATGTGATTTTAAAAGTGGCTCTGGATTTGGTAAAAAGAAAGCACTTATGTTAACAATCGATGTGAAGAGTTAGAATAAAATTATTTTATGGAAAAAATAAATAGAGGTTCAATCTCGTCACCCATCATGGAAATAAGAATTATAACCCCAGTGAGGTATCATTTTAAGTCCATCAGTGGCAAAAATGTTTAAATCCTCCTAGTATCAAATGTTGGTTAAATGTGGCGCTATGGGGATTCTTCGAATACTGCTAGGGGGAGTGTATTGGTGTGGTTGTATTTGAAAATAATTTGTCATTTATTAGTAAGTTGAAGATATGCCTACCCTATGACTAGACATTGTACCACTGTATACTCTAGGGATACATGTTGAGTAGTTTTTCATGTCTCCTAGAATAAAAGCCCAAAGTCTAACAGTTGCCTAGAAGAGTCTATAGAATTTGTGCTGCCACATCTCGTTACCCATCTGACTTTATGTCTTTTTACTCTCTTCCTTCCTCACTTACCTCCAACCCTGTGAAGTTCCTTGCTGTTTGCTTCACACTCCAAAAATGCCCCTATCTCAGGACACTCTTTACCCAGAAGAGAACGGCTTGCTGCCTCACCTTCTTTAGAACTTTACTTAAATATCACTTCCTCAGTGAACCTTAAAATTACACCCTGCCAACACTCCCTAAGCCATTTTCCTCCCCTGATTTTTATCCATAGAACTTAGCATCATCTTATATGCCGAATATTTTACTTGCCTGTTTATTGTCTGTCTCCCTCCACTGCAGTATAAACTCCATGAAGCCAGACATTTTTGACTGCTTTTTACTACTGAAATCCACAGACCTAGATTAGTTCCTGGTTCATAGTAAGTACTCAATAACTCTTCGTTGAATAAATGCATAGATGTTCATAACAGCGTTACTTTTTAAATAGACTTTTTCAGAGCAGGTTTAGGCTCACAGCAAAATTGAGCAGAAAGTACAAGAGTTCCCATAAACCCCCTGTCTCCACCCAAGTACAGCCTCCTCCATTAACATCCCCTACCATAGTGGTACATTTGTCACAATCGATGAACCTGCATTGACACGTCATTATCACCTAAAGTCAATAATTTACATTAGGGTTCACTCTTGGTGTTGTTTATTCTATGTGTTTTGATAAATGTATCATGACATGTACCCATCATTATAGGATTGTACAGAATATTTTCATGTCCTTAAAAATCCTCTGTGCAACAGCATTGTTTTTAATAGCAGACATCTGAAAACAACCCAAATATCCACTGACAGTAGAATGGTAAAGAAAACATGTTGTATTCATTCAAGGAAAGACTATACAGTTTTGAGAAAGAATCAACTATGATTGCACATAGCAGCGTGCACGAATCTCTCCGATATGATGTAGAGTAAAAAAGAAAGGCATATAAAAATGCATGTGCTATGATTCCATTTATATAAATTAAAACAGGTAAGACTAGAAATGTACATTTTAGGGCCCCATATAAATTTAGTAAAGCTGTAAAGGAGAGAAAAAACATAATCATTATGATTTAGGATAGTAGTTACTTACCTTAATGTAGGAGGAGATGGGCTCAGAGAGATCTTCAAAATTATTGGCAGTATCTTTTATCTTAAAGCGAATGATGATGACATGCATTTTTGTTTTATTTCATATATTTATATCTTACATATAGGTTGTATATGTTATTTTGTATGCATACATATTTAAAAAAATTTTTTTTAAGTCACAAAATGTAACTCAGAAGGTGCTACTCTAGATGTAGTGGTCAGAGACAGTCGCTATGAGAAGATGACATTTGAACTGAAACCTGAACAATGTGGAGAAGTAAACCAGGCAAAGATCTAGGAAAACTTATGCATTATAGGCAAAGAGAGAGCAATTCCAAGGAGTCTGAGCAATGACTTAAGGAAGCCCAGAAAAGAAAAGTGTTGGAGAAAAGAAAGAGGAAATGTGACCCAAGTATCTGATGCATTGGAGTAGAAGAGGAAGGTTTATTCTGGATAGCCACAAAAGGGCTGAAGTAGGCTGGTGGGCTAAAGGTATAATGAGAAAACTCAGTACAAGGTAAGGAAAAATTTTTAAGAATCATAAGAGCCTTACAGTGACTACTTCAAGAAATAGGAAGTTCTTAGTCACTGAAGTGATTCTTAGTAATGTAGGTTTTTCATGTGTCTGCTTATGTGTGTATTTTAATTTTATTTTATTGCCCCTCTGTATTCATTTCCTCCCCTTTGGAAAATAGCTATGAGTTTCCTTCAGATTTCCTTCCCCCCACATTCCCAGTCTTGGGACTTTCTTATCCCCATTAGCACAGGATAGAGGCAGAGAATCCATTCCAAAGAGCTGTCCAGTGACTACTATCTGTCCTGGGGGGGGGGTTATAAGTGGTCATCAGGTTTGATGACAACAGCTTCAATCTGTGTTTGCATAACATTTCATTTCACATATGATCAACATGACATAAATTGTCCATGTAAATGGAGGGGGCAGCTAATCTGCTCTTTGATTGCATCCATTGGTCCACTCTGAAAAGACTGTTGGTTAGCTTCTGTTATCTTCATTCCTGAAACTAACTTAGTTCCTCACCCATTTGGTTCCTGTTGACTGTTCCTTCCATTTCATGATACACCGTTCCAAGCAGTTCCTTTTTTGTTGTTGGTTTCAACTCAGTCCTCCAACTCAGCATATGAATTCTTCTTTCTTTGCATTCATTACACAGTCAGTATGGTGCAATATTATCTGCTTCTAATTGTAAGATCTCAGAAGGGATGGAAATACTCACTAAATCATAGAACCTTTCATTTGGCCTTTAGTGACCATTATGAATGGTGAAGTTAATTGAAGTGAGATGGTTTGATCATATTATCCCTTTATTTTGGTCACTGAAATCATCCTACACCACTGTTTGACTCCCTTCAGGCAGTGCTAATAATTTGAGATAGTCTTCTAGTTAATTTAGTTTAATTTTGCAGTTGTTGTTAGGAAAAACCATCTGGCTTGAATAAAATTGCCCCCTAGATGCCAGCTAGCCATGATATTACTGGCTTTTTGAGGGTCTTCAGAATAACAGATGAAATAATAGTAGGTTTTTAAAATCCCAGTTTAGATCCGATTTTGCTGCATTTAACTCCAGTGACTTTGCAGAAGCAGTTATTATTCAGTTCTGTCCTTAATGAATCCCCCTTTCTTCTCCTCTTCCTCCATTTTCTCAGCAAATGAAATCTCTCCCTCTCCCTCTCTCTCTTTCCCTCTCTCCCTCCTTCCATCCTTCCCTCCCTTCCTTTGTCTTTCTCTTACACACAGAAGCACACAAGCTAAAATATAGTCATATAGGTAGTGAACAGTCCTCAAGCCATCCTTGGTGAACAGGAAAGCTCAATTTTCAACCTATTAATTGCAGATTGTAGAAATGCATGATGGGCCTCTGTGACAGAAGTTATTTAGGGCAAGCCAACACAGTGATTACTTAGTCATGTAAGTGTCACATTCGTTAAAAACTCTGACTAATGTTGCCAAAGTAGCTCAAATATTTGAGAAAATGTTTACCAGTCTCTTCTACTTCTAAGATCTTTAGGAAAATAAGCCGAAGTGTATCCATGTATCTTTGTTGAAATAAATCCCTCTTTCCTTTGCCATGTTTCCTGAAATGTCTACAGTTATTCCTTTGGGTTAAATTCTTCCTTAATGTGAAGATAGGGTACCTTGGGAAATTTGGGTTTAGGGGAAAATATATGTGAAAGAGATTCATAACCTGTAAAGAATTAGGAGATGGATTATTTTTATCATGAAGCTATTATCCATCATTCAACCCCTTATTGGGATAGGGGATTTTTAAAACTATGGATGAGAATCAAGAGTTTGGGAATGGTCAGTAATTTGGATTGATGATAGGAAAAGCAGGACTTCAGGTTGCCTTCAACGGCTTCAAATAGCCTAACTCCATTTTCATCTCTTATGCATTTAGGGCTTCTATGGAAGACTTCGTTAAACAAAAGATTTAACCGAATGCTGAAAAATGTTTGACGATCACTACTGTGACAGGAAAGTCACATAATTTTGGCAATGGAAAGGGTCCTAGAGATCATTTCATTTCACAGATAAGGAAACTGAGCCATAAACAGATTTTGTAGTTTACCCAAGGTCGTATGGCTAGCCAATGGCCATAACCTCATGCTCTTGGCTTTGTGTATGTTGTCCCCATTTCCCAGGAATACTCTTTCTGTGCTTCCCTTCTTGGCACCCATAGATGAATTCATCTAGAGCAAAGGTGGTTCAAACTATGACCTCCTGGTCCAAATCTAGCCTGCATGCAGTGTTTGTAAGTAAAGTTTTATTGGAAAACAGTCAGAGCCATTCTTTTCCTATTGTCTGTGGCTCTTTTTGTGCCTCAATAGCAAAGTTGATTAGCTGATACAGAGAGCATATGGTCTGCAAAGCATAAAATATTTCCAGTGTGGATTTTTACAGGTAAAGTTTGCCAACCCCTGACCTGGAGCCTAAAGTGTGTTCTGGCCTCTAGCATCCCCATGAGTGGAATCAGAAGGAACAAAAAAAAAACCAAACAAACAAACAAAAGAGGTAGATGACATGTTTTGTGGCTTCATGCCAGCAGAGTGAATCCTTGAAACGGCCCCTTTCCAATTAGCCCTTTCCTTGCCTGCCAGCTTCCAAGTCACTGCAGGCTGCTAACGCCTCCCCCTCCCCCCACCATTTGCCAAGCCATCTGCATGCAATTGGTCTCCCTAGTAATAACTCTAGCACTATTTCTGTTCATTCTCAGCCTAGCTTCTGATTTTTTAAAGACCCCCACATCCATTTTTTATCAGAAGACATTTTACAAAGCACATATATTCAAAATATATCAAGATATGTATTTTTTAATGGAGGAGAGAAGCTGCTGCTTCACAGGGAGCCAAACTCCAGATAGTGAGCTGCCTCATTTGCCTTGTGGCCTGTGGGATATTTTGCATTGAACGTAGAGGTAGGCCTGGTGAATCAGATCAGAGTGTCCCAAAGCCTCTGAAAGCTTAAAGGAATATTCTTGTCCATTTGCAGGCAGTTGCCTAGTCTCAGCTCCTGACTAGGGAAGGGCTTTGGGAGAGGAGTGAGTGGGGAGTTAAAGGGCTACACTTAAGCTATAACTGTGCTTCATTCAGGGCCTGTGACATTTTGGGAGGGGGAAGGATATATACTGAACCTTGATTATACTTTTCAGTATTGTTGGCTAATGCTAATTGATCACTTACTACCTGTCAGTTTCCTTATTACATATTTAATGTGGAGAATTGGTATTTCTTTTTCTCCACGTTTTATAGGTGAGGAAATTGAGACTCAGATCAGATAACTTGCCCAAGATCACACAAGTAATAAGTAGCAGTCAGAATTTAGACCCAGATTTATCTTATTCCAGTGCCTTTTCTTTTTCTTTTTTTTTAAGGTTTTTGTTTTTATTTTTGTTTTGTTTTTTAATAGCAGCTATTTATTTATTTATTTTTGACTGTGTTGGATCTTCGTTTCTGTGTGAGGGCTTTCTCTAGTTGGGGCAAGCGGGGGCCACTCTTCATCGCGGTGCGTGGGCCTCTCACTATCGCGGCCTCTCTCGTTGCGGAGCACAGGCTCCAGATGCGCAGGCTCAGCAGTTGTGGCTCACGGGGTCTAGCTGCTCCACGGCATGTGGGAACTTCCCAGACCAGGGCTCGAACCCATGTCCCCTGCATTAGCAGGCAGACTCCCAACCACTGCACCACCAGGGAAGCCCCTCTTTTTTTAAAAATAAATTTATTTATTTATTTTTGGCTGTGTTGGGTCTTTGTTGCTGTGCGTGGGCTTTCTCTAGTTGCAGCAAGGTGTGACTACTCTTCGTTGTGGTGCACTGGCTTCTCATTGCGGTGGCTTCTCTTGTTGCAGAGCACAGGCTCTAGACGTGTGAGCTTCAGTAGTTGTGGCTCACGGGCTCTAGAGCGCAGGCTCAGTAGTTGTGGCACACAGGCTTAGTTGCTCCGTGGCATGTGGGATCTTCCCAGACCAGAGCTCGAACCCGTGTCCCCTGCATTGGCAGGTGGATTCTTAACCACTACGCCACCAGGGAAGCCCCCAGTACCTTTTCTTTTAATCATTTCACTAGCCTGGTGTTTCAGTGAACAACAAACAGTACACAGCTTTTTAAATGTTAAGTTGCAGAAACAGAAAATAATCTCTCTGAGGAAAGAAGAAGGGCTCCGGGACGGAGTACTATCTTTGCCTAAAGACGATTCCAAGATCTTTATACTGGCCGGTCTTTTTACACATAAGACATTCAGGTTATAGTCAGAGGTTGGCAGTGTTTTATAATTGCTGTGTTAATTTAACCAACACATTCTGAGCACCCTGTATGTGCGAGGGGGTGTGCTGTGTTCTAGTCATCTAATGGTGTCAGTAATACAGTCATTGCTATCCAGGAGTTCACAGATTGGGTAACAAGATAGACATAGATGATTAATAAATACTTGTTGACTGAATGAAAGAAATGTTGGGAATGCTATGAGGGCTGAGAAAGACATAGGATCTATCTTTCTAAATCTCACAGTTCAGTTGGTGAAGCAAACATATATACAGATAATGAATGTGTTGGATGATAAATAAAATAATGGAAGTGGGCATAAGATGAGGATTTAGGAATTTGGCAGGCAGGCAGAGTGAAGGACATTTCTGGCAGGAATACCTAAAATGTGCAAAGTCCCAGAGATTTGAAATAGCACAGTGTGGTAAGGGATTTATAGGTAGTTCATTTCTCATGGAGGGTGAAAGGACATGTACCTGGACAAATAGAGAGAACCAAGGAGTGATTTTTTTTCATTTAACCATCATTTACTGAGCATCATTGGTTGGGGGCACTGGAACGTGATTTGTAGGAGCCATGAGAAATAGAAGATATTTCTGTGGAACCCTCTTCTCAAGATGATAGTCTCCTTCTGGAGATAAAAACAACTAGGGCACATAAGCAGGTACATGCATGTGTGGTCCACACTGGATGTTTGAGTTTTGAGTTTGGGAAGGAGCTTTCCTGACTTGGCTAGAAAATTTACCCTCACCTTATCTTTTCTGTCTTTTCCTAGTCTTCTACTTATGTTTATGCCATGTCTCTTCCTTTTCTGTTTTTTTATTCCTACCTTTTCTCCTCCATTACTCTTGTTTCTACTTCACCCTTCCCTCCCTTTTCTCCACCTTTTTTCTGGGAGCGTTAAGGAAGTACCCGTAGTCAGTCTCTCTCTTTGAAGTGCCCATAGTCTGTTTCTTTGTCTGTCTCTGTCTCTCTCTCGAAGGGCTGACAACTTGGAGAATTAGGGCAAGAGAGTAATCTTTTATTTTTCATTCCATACTCAGAGAAAAATCAGAGTTCCCTCATGTGCCAAATAGGTTTTTGGACCTAAATCTAAGTTGTGCTCTTTGAAATTTAGATAAAATTATGTGAGGGCACTATCCCACTTTCTGTTGGAAGTTCCTTGCCCTCTCAGTTTTTTTTTTCTATAAATTAAAACGGCTCACATTTTATTTTTGCTTGCACTGAATTGTCATTGTTACTGGTCTCTTTTTACCTCTAGTCTCTTTCTCTTTCCTTTGTCCCATGCCAGTCCAGAATTGGGAGCTCAGTTCTTTGATTTCCACAACAAATACTCACTTATACAGGTCTTCCTTGTCTTACAACGGCCTTTACGTCCTGATAAACCCATCAGGAGTTGAAACTATCGTAAGTTGAAAATGCATCTAATACACCTACGGACCATCATAGCTTAGCCTAGCCTACTTTCAACATGCTCAGAACATTTACGGTAGCCTACAGTTGAGCAAAATCATTTAACACCAAGCCTATTTTATAGTAAAGTATGGAATATCTGATGGAATTCACTGAATACTGTACTGAAAGTGAAAAACAGAATGGTCGTATGGGTACAGAATTGTTTCAGTTGTTTACGCTCGTGATCACGGGGCTGACTGGGAGCTGCGGCTCACTGTGCTGCCCAGCATCAGGAGAGCAGATCGTACAGCACAGGGCTAGCCTGGGAAAAGATCAAAATTCAAAATTCGAAGTATGGCTTCTATTGAAGGTATATTGCTTTCGCACGAAGGTGAAGTTGAAAAATCAAGGTGAACCATCGTAAGTCAGGGACCATCAGTATAAGCTTGTGTGTTTGGTGAAATTTCGCAGCATCACCAGTATCACAAAGTTTTACAAATATTCTTTTTCCTTTCTCCCCACCATAAACTCTTATTTAATTCTTATGCGGGGAAGTTTAACTTGCTGTATTTTTAAACTTTTTCTTTCCGATCCAGGCTCTCCTGATCTAGCCTTTTACACCCAGTTGACCATCAAGATATTTTGTTAAAAATATTATCATTCCTTTTCTGAGGGATTCTTCCTAGTTATTAAAATCACATTTTGACTCTGATATAATAATAATTCAAAGGCTACCTTTTTCTTGGGGGTTCTGCAAAGCCCCCTCAGGAGACACTGAGGGGACTGGGGAGAAGATGGAGGCTCGGGCAGCAGGGTTCCACACATCCACAGCCCTGCTTCAACTGTACCTTCTTCACTTTGATCTCTTTTTCATATTTGATTTCTGGACCACTTAGGGTCAAAAAAAAGTTCCATTCCTAGAGTAAAAGTTGAAAACCACTACTTTCGCAGTTGAAACTTATTAACCCCCAAAGAGAGTATGAATTGGAGATATATAAATTTGTTCCCAAAGAAGCCAGAAGCTTAATTCTTGGTAGAACCGACTCTGGAAACATGATGGCTTTTCTGGGAAGAGAAGCCCTTTCTGTTTATGGCAGACTCTGGAGTCTTGTTGTATCCTGTGTTAGCGTGGGACAGGAAGACACGCCAAAGGGGCTGTTAGAGCTATACTTGAGAAGCCCAGCTCTAAGTTCCCTACCTTTATTTTCCCTCAGATGTGAATAACAAACAGTTTGGCACTTGAGTTTAGGATGATGCCGCTGATTGTTTAGGATGACTCATTGTTTAGGATGACTCATTGTTTAGGATGACTCATTGTTTAGGATGACTCATTGATGCCATCCTAAAATCTTCTTTCTTTGTTTCATATACTCCCCTGACCATGTGACACAGGACCCCAGCTCTCTCTCAGATGGATTGGTTTGATGCACTGCTAGCAATTAAGAAAAATAAAATTCTATTAATTATGCATTTCTTCTTCTTATTAACTCTTGTGTGTAATTAAAAATAACCGCTGGGTTCCCTGGGATTTAATAGAAATCTATGGCATTTTGGCTTGTTCTTTGAATTGAGGTCATTCATGCACATCTTGTTTCACTTATGAATTATTATCTCCTTTAAGGTAGGAGTTGCGTTTGATTTATCTTTGTGTCCTCTGTAGTACTGGGCAGTTATTAGGTGTGCAGAAATAATTTGTTGAATTGAACTTTCGCCAAAGTAGTCCATGGCCCGCCACAGTATTATTCCATGTTTACAAAAAGGGGTTCTGGGGACTTCCCTGGTGGTCTGGTGGTTAAGACTTTGCGCTTCCACTGCAGGGGGCATGGGTTTGATCCCTGATTGGGGAACTGAGATCCCACAAGCCATGCGGTATGGGCAAAAAAAAAAAAAAGGGGAGGTAGGGGTCCTGTCTGTTGGAAATAAGTTGAGATTGGTAGGGAATTAAGAGGAAGGGAACAGACAATTTTATAAATTTACTATGTGCTACACATTATCATTGGAATCTTTTCTATGTCATCTTATTTATTGTGCTTACACAGCAACTTCACGAGTTTCACGATAGAGATTTGGAACTTCCTTGCTAAAATGTTGGCTTCTTGTTTGATCTAATATATAGACTGTATGATTCAAAAAGTCCCATCTTTGCTGCTATGACTTAATCATCATGGCTTCCTTTTGGGCTGTGACCTGAGAGATAATAACATCCATTCAGTCTCCAGTGGTTAGTTTTGACACCACCCTTTTTGGCTATTTTCATTAAGTTTAACAAATCTACTGTATGTCTGAGGCTATCACAGGGCACAGAGAAACAATAAGACATAACCTTGTACTATTGACTTGATATATCCTCCAAATATAGCCCGTTTCTGACCTACATCCTCCCCTTCTTGGTTCTCTAACTAGTCTTCACTTCCTAGTTCCTCTGTGGTCATACCCTAGATCAGGTTAGAGATTTCCCTAAGCTTACCTTGCTATTGAAGGAACTAGTGACTGTCTTGCCCCCTAATTCCTTCTACAGCTTGGAAAAAACACCTCAAGCCTAGGGCTCTTGAGCCTCATAGCTACATCTCTTCACAGCTACGGAATGCTTCTCTTGGTTTTAACCTCTTCCGTTTTATTTTGTTTTCCTTCCATACAGAGGCCCATGCTCTTTTTGTCTTTTGTCCTACTGGCTCCTGGAAGCCCTTCAATCCAATCACTCTAGTTAACATGCAACTCTACTTGTTTGTTTTTCTAAATAGTTCCATGTAAATCAGAGAATTGTGAGGTCACATATTGAACAGCAAGCTAGCCAAGAGGACCTAGACAGTGGGGAGAACGTTTCTTCCCAGCAGGTGAACTCAGATATGAAAATCTGAATTTATGCAACAAATAAATCAAGGAATAATTTTTCGCTTTACAGAAGGATTCGCAATGGGGTTCCTTTTTTTTTTTTTTTTTTTTTTTTTTTTGCGGTACGCGGGCCTCCCACCGCTGCGGCCTCTCCCGTTGCGGAGCACAGGCTCCGGACGCACAGGCTCAGCAGCCATGGCTCACGGGACCAGCCGCTCCACGGCTTGCGGGATCCTCCTGGAACGGGGCACGAACCCGCGTCCCCCGCATCGGCAGGCAGACCCCCAACCACTGTGCCACCTGGGAAGCCTGAAAATAAATTTTTAAAAATTAGACCCAGAGTATGCATATATATATATATATCATGATAACACAATAATTCTAAGGAAATGTAGGGTGTTGAGCGAGATCAGTATCTCTCCCCATAAACCACCTGCAGCAGAATCTCCTATGGTAATTTTCAAATGTAAACTCTCTAGGGGGAAGGCCTGTGACTGTGCTTTCACAAACTCCTCCAGGTGATTGTAATTCACACTGATGGCTTTGAGAACCATTAGACTAACTCATTTTCTGCCTGAATCTTTCCTGCTTGTATTTCGTTGGCTTTAAGGAAAAGCTCATGACCTTAACTGTTTTAACTGTTTTGTCAGTGGGGAAACAAAGACACTAACATTGGGATTGTAAAGGAGGGGATATTACGAGCAGGGATGGTGAAGGTGGTGATCATACGTTAGTTTGTGTTTGCGTGTATAAAGAAACAGGTTTTAAAATATAGAAAGAAAAATCTGGAGAATGTTCTTATGTACATCTTTCTCATTTCTTTTGTATCTGACCCTGTGTGATAGGTGAGTAGACATTATGCCGGAGCTCCTGCTTTTCCATGTTTTGGTTTACTGTGCTTTTTAATAATGTATTCCCAAGTAGTCTTGTATTGAAGGATGCATTCTGTCCTTCATAGATTCCTACATTTTTTCCTTATTTGCTCTATTACTTTCTTTCTCTCACTCACATCAATAAAAAGTCAGTTCCCCCTTTGAATGCTAAGGTTTGTGCTAGTCATCATGTGAAGCTCGTAATACAGAGATGGCCATGCTAGTGAGGGCACTCCGTCAACCAAGAAACTAGTAGGAGGTCCAATGTGAAATGAAGTGATTCCCTGACGCAGACAATAAAAATGATAGTGAATGAGCCCAGAGTGAAAATATCTGTTACAATCATTACACAGGTCAATATAAATAGCATTACAAGCTCCCAGAAACTTCCTTTATTGCCTATATTCATTATCACCACCCACCTCCCCAAAGGTAAATGCTATCTTGATTTCTAATTCTGATTGATTAGATTAACTGCCTATTTTGAATTTTATAAAATGTGAATTATATAGTTTGTACTCTTTGGAATATGGATTATTTCATTCAACATTGTATTGATAATATTTCTTTTTATTCTGGATATGTACCCTTTGTCGGTTATATGTTGCAAAAGCCATTTGGTGCCTTGCGTGTTCTTTTGCTTACTGGTATCTCCTTTAAATAGAACTTACCAATTCAATAAATACCCATTCATTGTATTTTCCTTCAGGTTAGAATTCTTTCTCTATTTCAAGGTCTTGAAGATATTGCCCTATGTTATTTTTTGGAATTTTTGTTGTTTCGTCTTTCACACATTGATCTGTAATCCGTCTTGAAATTATTTTTGTGCGTGGTGTGTAGTAAGGGTCAAGGTTCACTTTTTCCCTATTGATATCTAAGTTATCCAATACTTCATCTTCCCACTGCTTTCCAGTGCCACACTGGTCATTCATCAGGTATCTATATATGTATTGGTCTATATCTGGACTTCATGTTATGTGCCATTGGTCTCTTTCTACCATACCATATCGTCTTAATTATTGTAGCTTCATAATAATACTGGTTATCTGGTAGTATAAGTGCTTCAACACTGTTTTCCTTTTAAAGAGTGGCACTTGACCATTCTTGGCTCTTTTCATTTCCATTTAAATGTTAGAATTATGTTGCTAATGTCCACCAAAACTGTAAGATTTTAATTGGAATAGTAATAAATCTATAGGTAGATCAATTTGGGAGAGTCAACCTCTTTAAAATATTGAGTGTCCCAATCTATGAACTTGGTGTATTTCTCCGTTTATTTCAGCCTTCTTTACTTTCTACCAATAATGCCGCATAGTTTTTCTTCTTCTTCCTTTTTAAAGATTTATTTATTTATTTGTTTGGTTGGTTGGTTGGTTCCTCTGGGTCTTAGTTGCAGCTCCAGGGCTCCTTAGTTGTGGCTTGCCAGCTCCTTAGTTAAGGCACATGGTCTCCTTAGCTGCAGCAGGTGGGCTCCTTAGTTGTGGCATGTGAACTCTTAGTTGCGGCATGCATGTGGGATCTAGTTCCTGGACCAGGGATCGAACCCGGGCCCCCTGAATTGGGAGCTCGGAGTCTTATCCACTGCGCCACCAGGAAGTCCCAGTTTTTCTGTATAGAATATATCTTTCATTAGATTTATTCCTACGGATTTGGTTTTTCTTTTTTATTGGTTGCTATTATAAATGATACCTTTAAAAATATATATTATTATTATTTGTTGATATTATATAGAAATACAACTGCTCTGGGTATATGGACTATGATTCTAGTCGTGGTACTAAGTATTATCATAGTTTACTTTTTGATTCCTTTGTATTTTCTATATATACAATTCTGTCATCTGAAAATATAGAGGGGTTTATTTCTTCCTTTCCAGTCCTTAAAATTATAGTTCTTTTTCCTTGCCCTCTTGCTCCAGTGAGTATCTTGAGTGTAATGCTGAATACTAGCAGTGATGGGGGACGTTCTTGTCTTATTCCTGATGTCAGGGAAGAAAGCTTTCAGCATTTCACTTTCAGGCATTATGTTTGCTGTAGGTTCTATGTTAAGTCCTTTTCTATACTAAAGATATTCCTTTTAGTATTAGTTTGCTAAGAGTTATTTTTAAAAATCATGAATGGATTCTGAATTTTATCATATGCTTTATCTACATTATTGAGAATATCTTTTTTTTTTCTTGATTTTGTTCATGTATTGAATTGCTATGATTTGTTTTTGAAAGTCAAACCAACCTTACATTCCTGGAATAAATCTACTTGATTTCTATTTCTCTTTTTGTTCTATCAATTTTTGTTTCACATACAGTATTTTGATGCCATATTTGTAGGCGCATACAAATTAAACCTTTTTATATCTTCTTGATGGAATGTTTCATCAAAATATGTCTCTTTCTATCATCAGTCATGTATCTTACAATAAAGTCTACTTTTTCTGTTTTACTAGAAGAATACCAGCTCTTTATTTCTAGTGGAAGCATAATATATCTTTTGTATCCTTTTACTTTAAGTTATTCTGTCCCGTAACTTTCAGCCTTTCTGTGTCCTTGTATGTAAGGTATATCTCTTGAAAGCAGCATATATTTGTTGTTTTTAATCAAGTTTGATGGTCTGTGTATTTTTATTGGAGTATTTATGCCATTCATATGTAATGAAACTGTTTATCTATTTGGGTTTAAGTGTACAGTCATCCCTCGGTGTCTGCAGGGGATTGGTTCTAGGACCCTTGTTGTTACCAAAATCTGTGGATACTCATGTCCGTTATATAAAATGGTGTGGTATATAGTTGGCCCTCCATGTCCACGGGTTCTGCATCCGTGGACATGGAAGGCTGAGCATAATTTCTAACTAGTTGTTTTTATCTTTTATTTGTCCCACATATTCTATGTTCCCTTATACTTTATTTCCTTATTTTAGATTAAGTATATTTTGAACATTTCTTTCCTCCTTTCTATTAGTTTATTGGTTATATATTTTTTCTTATTATTCTTTTAGTGGTTATGAGAGAAGTTATAACACGCATCCTTGACTTATTAGAGAATAAAGTTATTAACATTTTTCTGACTTTCTAGGCAAAGCAATGCCATGATGATTCTTTAACTGTATCTACCACCCCCACCTTTGGATTATTATTACTGCATATTTTAATAACATGTATTATGTAAACCCCAGAAGATATTATTATTGTTTTGCATAGTCAGTACTTATTTAGATTTGCCCATATATTGAATCTTTCCTTTGCTCCTCACTCTTAACTGCATCTCTTTTATTGTGTGTCGGTAATTATTTCTCTCAAATCATTACTATTAAAATGTTTACTCTGCCATCTTTTTTCTTTTGATGATTATTTTCTTTAATTTTAAAAGTGTTTTAGATTTACAGAAAAAGTAAGATAGTACAGAAAGTACGCATTTACCTCATATCTACATTTAAGTAAGAGCCACAAGGTGAGTATGACCTAGGTGGTCCACACATTGTCCATGCAGAGAACCTGAGAAACACTGTCTTAAACTTGCATATAGCATGGGGTATTAAGGAAAATAGACCACGTTGTTTAAGGTTCTCTTTAGCCCAGAGTCTTTGGGAATCCATAAGCAATCTGCAAAAGTCTGTGAGACCATAGTCCTCAAATAAATGGTGCTGAGTAAGGTCAAACTTCAGATCAGCGGTTTTTCTCTGGCTCTGTGGCCATTGTCCCATCACAGTGTACCCAACAGCCCCCTGAACCTTAGTATCGCCATCTGCTTCTTTTATAGGCTCACACAGTAATTCAGAAACAGGTAGTCTATGGACCATAGTGGGTGAAACACTAGTTGAAATAGAAAAAGAAAACAACTATCCCATATGAAATAATTTCAGAAGATTTCAAACGCTAAGATCATTGTTACATAAGTTACCAAGATATCATGTATTGAAAAAAGAAAACAAGATTTGTAGAAAGGAAGTCATTTATGACATTTGAGAGAGTAACTGAAGCAGAAAAGTAAGAAAAGAAGCTGTATTTTAGGGACAGTGGGTGTTCTTTGCCCACAAAAAAATGAAGCTTTCAAAGTTAGGGTGTACAGATGCCAGACACTTTCCTCCACTCTCCTCTTGTAGGAAGTAAGATTCGTGGACTAATGTGTTCTGATTCACCTTACTATTGAAGCTTGTATCGGACCTGCCCCATGCCACATAGGAAATCATCCCTTACCATACTATATGATTTTTCAATCGCCCTCATTCCTGTTAACCTCTCTTCTATCATCGTCCTAAATAATTCCCTTCATATTCTCACATAATCCAAAATTATATTTTTCTTGGTTATTTTCTTCCCTACTAGAACATAAATGACCTCAGGGACCTCGTTTTTTTTTTTTTAATTGCTGAAGTTCTTGTGCTTGGGTAAGAATTAACACATAGTGTCAATATTTATTTGCTGAAAAAAACGAGTGAGTTCAGTAGGCACTTCCGAAGGTCCCCCCCCCCCCCACTAGTCTAATCTCTTCACATATCTCTGTCTTTCAAAAAGTCCCTTCCTTTTTTTCTCGGAGAGACATTTTCCTAGGCTAAAGCTGTTAAAGGCTTTTACAGTGAAATATGCCCCTGAGAAGAGTAACACGTTAAGACCTGATCAGCCTCGTATATCCTAGGTAAGATACTGAAGGAGTAGAATTTGGGGATTTGAGCAAGACAGGAGGGAGCTGAGAGGGAACATTCTGGAATAAAGGTCCCATCTACAGCAGATAGACCTAATTGGGTTACCACAGTAGTCGATCCAGACATTGGGTACACTGAGAGAATAGAAGGAAGGATGTAAATGGAAATTATGTGGACTTCTAACTTGGCCCAGGGCCAAATCTGGAATGAAGAAACCCTTTCTCCATCCTTCAATCTGTAAGTAGTTTTCACTTCACATCCAGGCTTAGCACCTGCCCTCCCTTTCGAAAACTGTCTTTTCAAATTCCTGGGACTTATTTGTCATTTTCTTACATGCCACAACCAGTTGTGTCTGCTGTTGCATCGTCCTCCTGACATAACATAATCTACTGTGACAGGTGCAACTATGGCATCTCAGTGACTCATAAATGGGAGACGACAGAGGGTTGGATTCTGGAGAAGTGTGATGGCACGTGCCTTTGCGGACAGAATCTTAACAAGCAGGTGTGGTTCCAAACCTTCATTTGTGGGCTGAAGTTTTAGTGGTTAGATTTAGGCTTTTAGTGGAGATAGTAGGTTTAGCAGCACAGGCTGAGAAACTGCTGGGAGCTGGAGGTACCGTGGGGACCTGTAAGCGAAGCCCTCAAGATGGTCACCAAAATACTAGTAATAGTAGCTAATATTTATATGGGACTTACTCTGTGCTGGGCACTGTTTCAAAGTGTTTCACATATGCTAGTTTATTTAATCTTCACAGTCCTGTGAGGCAGGCAAGGAAGCAGAGGTACAGAGGGGGTTAGTGACCTGGGCAAAAGTGCTAGGCTGTGGAGTGGTGGAGCACATACTGAAACTCAAGTCTTGCTTCCAAACTCTCAAGAGAACTGTGTTATAGTAGTGGCAGTAATAATAATAACAATTACTATAACTGCCATTATTTTGCGCTGTGACCTGTGCTATGGACTCTACGTATATTATCTCCTTTAACCCTCACACTAGTTCTACAAAGTTAAGTATCATAAGAAATCTTGCGTTGTAGATGGTGACTGTGAGACTCAGAGACTGTAGACTTTCTTGTCCAAGGTCTTGTCCCTAGGAAGGGGGACAGCCAGTGGTTGAACCCAGGTTTCTCCAATTTGATTTTCTCAAAAAATCAAATCCTCCAACCACAGGGTTGTGCTTCAGTTAGCTTATATAGGCCAACAGGTAGAGGTTTCCTTTGACTTACAATGAGGCTTTCTGACGAGGTGGGAGAAATTAGTGACTCCCTCTATGCTGCCTTATACAGGGGGAGTCTCTGAGTATACGTTATCCGCATTGCACTGCACACTTTTAGCCAGTTAGTCAGAAGTAGCAGTCTGCCTAACCTTGGGTCCTGTAAGAGGAACTTCTGTCAGAAGATTTCCGAGGCAAGTCTTCCTTCTCCTTTCTACAACCCCAGTTTTCTCTTTGCTGTTCTTCATATACAAAGATAATACATCCCACCTACTGACCCTAAATGTTACTTTGAATTGGTTCTCTTGCTGTAGGGATGGAGAAAACTGATGCTTCCGATTTTGTCTGGCCCCTGATGTAATTTTTAAAGCAGCTGGTCAAGATTAGAGGCTTAGGCTATGGTCAGAGTTTAGGGTCCGCGTCTCGTCCAAGGGAAGGTTTGAGGCAGTGATGATGATGAGAGTAAACTCATTGTCTCACAGGGGGACGATGCCCATACTTAACGGTACTGCCCTTTAGCCAGTTCCCAGCGATGCAGCAGGGACTTCAATTTTCTGGTCGTGATGCCATTTGCAATGCAATTCAAATTGTTCAGTACAGTTTTTCCTGCTCCCACCTTCTGCCATGCATTTGAGTTCCCCGCTACTTCTGCCTCTCTGTGAAGTGTGTAGTAAAATGAACCTGTTTTATTTCCCTCAAGCACAGCAGTCAGTGATTTCCTGTTGATGCAGCGAGACAAGGCAAGGGTATGGCGTCCTAGCTGCCTGCCTACTGGGATATGGCTTTTACAAATTTTTTTGAAATCCCACCTCAGGTCATTATTCAAGTGACCTGGTAACATCTGAAGAAGACTTATCAAAGTCAGAGGTTGACTTCCTTCGCCACCCCCAACACAGAAATATTGCCCAATCTGTCAGGAGGGGAACTCAGCTGAGCTCAGTTGGAAGCTGCTCTTTGCGTGTCCCCTGCTTCTGTTTCTAATGACTTTCCTTTGGCATTAGCTTCACTTCGCTGCCAGTGGACCCCTTCGCCCACTGAGGATGGACTGAGATGGGCATGCTGCCTTGCTTTTATGAAATAGCAGCAGTATCTTCTTGCAGTTACTGTAAGCATTTTCAGAGGGAAAATACAGTCTTTTAAGCCTTAAAAAGGGCATCAAATCTCCTTATTATAGCTTCTGCCCCAGCAGTACATAAGATCTCAGACCAGGACTATTGATGACAGAAGGAAAGGCATTGTGAAGAAGGCAATTCCGGGAAGATCGGTGGAGAGATGACATCTACCCTTACTGGAACTGCACAATTGCCAACTTTGACTATTTGTAAAGAAACAGCATCCTCCTCACTTGAAGTTTTTGTCCTGCTCTACAGCCTGCATCTCACGTGGAGCTTTGTCCAGGCCAGTGAGTTTCAAGGGATGGGCAAGTTTGTCACCATGTGTGCGTTTGTGTTACCGGACACAGATTTGTGTGCCCAGCGCACAGTAAGGCCAAATGATACTGAAATGTCGGAGTTTGGAACAAAGAAAGGTTTATTGCAGGGCCATGCAAGGAGATGGGTGGCCCATGCCCCCCCAAAACCCGAACTCCCTGAAGGGTTTCAGTAAAGCATTTTTAAAGTCAAGGTGAGGGAGGGGGTGTGGTTGGTCGTTGCAGGCTTCTTGGTGTAGGAATCCTTTGTTCTTGCGGCTGTCCACGTAGGTCAGGTCACAACGTTCCTATAAACCTCCAACAAGACAAATGTTATTCTCTGTTCTGCAACTTTTTATCTCTATAGGAATGGAAAAGTGTTATACCCTTAAAGGTCAGAGCCTTGAGAATGGGCTATCCTGTATATTTCAGGTTATAGGTAACATTCTTTTTCTTTTTAATATTTATTTATTTATTTGGCTGCGTCGGGTCTTAGTTGCAGTACGCGGGATCTTTGTTGAGGCATACGGGATCTTTTGTTGTGGCACACAAGCTTCTGTCTAGTTGTGGCATGCGGTTTTTCTCTCTAGTTGTGGCACGCGGGTTTCAGGGCGCGTGGGCTCTGTAGTTGTGTCACACAGGCTCCAGAGTGTGTGGACTCTGTAGTCTGCAGCATGCAGGCTCTCTTGTTGAGGCATGCGACCTCAGTAGTTGTGGTGCAGGCTTAGTTGCCTGACCAGGGATCGAACCCGCGTCCCCTGCATTGAAAGGCAGATTCTTTACCACTGGGCCACCAGGGAAGTCCCATAGGCAACATTCTTAATTCAAAGCAAAAGCAGTAAAATCCAAAGGTTCAAGTGAAAGAAACAGATCTAATATGGAGTCAGATTTGTTCTTCCCTGTTGCATTTGGAGGATGCGAGGGAAAGGGAACCGTGTGAAGGCAAGAGGATTTCAGAAGAGGGCAGGGGACATGTGTGGCTTAGAAAACAATCGTTGATGTTATAGCATTTTTAATGGTAGAAAGCAAAGTTTGATCAATTTTTCCCGACTGATGGAAATCAGTAGCACACACTCTAGTTGCCCTATGTCAGTGATTCTCGAACAGTTGGGTGGCAAGCTCCCTCAGAGAGGATTTATCACAACAAAGGGAGAAGTCATGTTTCATGTTTATAAAAGGAGGTGAGGGTTAAAAACTAATTGAGAAAATAAGCTTTATCTTTCAGCCCTTCCTTGCTCATGCATCTTTCCTGACTGATGGCCCTTTGAGTTCACCACTGTTCTGAATAGGACATCCAGGAGGAGCACCTTGGCTGACAGCCCCTGGCCCTCCTGAAGGGCCACGCTCAGGGTTTATTCATTTATAAGGTCTTTGATTTTTTTTCCCCCTTGCCTTTTCTTTTCACCTGTTTTCTGCTTTGACTGTTTCTGTCTAGCTTACTCTTCTGGTTGCTTTTTAATTCTGTTACCTCGCATTTGGTGTCTCTCTCAGTGTCTGTATCTCTGCGTCTGCCTCCTTGTCTCTGTCTTTCTCTTTATTGCAGCCTGTCTCTTTGTCTCAGTCTCTCAGTCTTTGTCATATTTTGACTATCTTTTTCGTGCCTCTTCTCTTCGAAGGCTCTACCACAGAGTTATCATGAGCATTGCCTATTCGAAAGTACTTTAAAACAATTATCATACAAATGTAAGGTGGTACCATTGCTACCAGTTCTGAAAGTATGTCAAAACCCCAACTGTTATTCACGAAAACAAGAAAATACCAGAGCAGTCCCCCTGACAGGCTCTACAAATCATCCTTTGGATTGATGGGAGTATGGGGTGGAGACAGCTAATGCCAGTAAAAGTAGTGAATCTGTGTGTTTTAAAGTGTGTTGGAGAGAGTCAACTTTGTTATAATCTTATCACTTGCTAGTTATTCTAGTTTCTTACTGGTATTAACTAGATTTTGCATGATGTTAGTTCGCTTTTGAATTTTAGCCAAATTGATCTGGATACAGGATACAGAGAAATTGAGGCCCAGTCATTTAAGGAGGCTCAGACTTACTATTGGGGGCTAGAAGATTGAAGAGGCAGCACATGGAGACAAGGGAAGGAAGTATCAATCAGAGCCTCTAGCAGATGGCAATAATAGTAAAAACAACTACCTGAGATATTTATACATAATTAACATCAGTACACAAATCCCTCTCCACTCTCCTCTATCTCCAAGGCAACATAGACAGGACAGAAGTAGGGATGCTTCTCTATGTCCTTACAAACGTGATCTCCTCATGTTGCTATGGCTTATGGCATGTCATTATAAAGACAATTTCTTGTGTTGAGTACTTATTGTCAAGTATTGTGTTAAATTCATTGCATTAATCTCATTTAATCAATCCTCAAAATAATACCATGAAAGAGAGAAGTTTTATTATTGTCCTTCTCAAGTTACAGATCTGAAAATAGGCTTGGAAGAGTTGAATTTCCTTCCCAAGGTCTAACAGTTTCCACATGGCAGTGCTTGGATTCAGATCCAGGTCTTTTTGACTTCAGATCACATGCTCATCTGTTTTGCTTCATTGACCCCTGCTTTCCCAGGTTTATTGCCTCTGCTTCATAATGTTTCAGAATAATCTGGGGAGGGAATTGTTGCCTCCCTACCGTATAAGACAAAACAAAGTGTTCTTAGAGCCCATGGAGGGGACTTCTTTTCCCATGTTCCATCCTCAGTCATTTCCTTTGGAAACGCACCATAGCTGACCTCCTTTCTGAGTAGCCAGTGTGCCAATGTAGCCCCCTATGCAAGGCAAAGCCCTGAGTTTGATGCAGTTCATCCTGTGTATGTGTACTGCCTATGTAATAAATAGGAAAGGGAGAGAAAGCCAAGGATTTGAGCCTGGGGCCAGAAAGTGTGAAGTCTTCAGTGCAGTTGCCGAACATCATAGCTTTTGGGAACGGGCATTGTGGGAACAGGCGCAAGTGCTGCACTTACTTCTTGTTCTTTGACTGTGGTCCCACCATCCAAAGCTGGCAGAGAGCTTTGTGGCCATAGGCTATGAATCATATCCTCTCCCCACCCCAAATGTTTCTTGAGGTTGCGCTCTGGAAAAAAATCCATTTTGCTCCCTACCCATTAGTCTGTCCATTACTGAATATCTGCTGTGTACTAGTTCTGTGCACTGAACTTTGTGTAATTGCTGCATTTGCTATTGTACTGCAGGTGGTGAGATTAGAATGGGGCATTAATCTCTATACAAATAGGCTTTTATAGATATTTAATGAAGTTTATGTGGCTTTTGCCAACTTCCTTTGGTTGGTTGGTCTGCCAAGTTTGGACCACTGCTGCTTAGGCTGTTTCTCCTCCATCACGGTCACTGAAGCCTTCCTTTCCTGATAGCTTAGTATCGCTTCGTCTGAAACGATGTCACCACTTCCCTTTTATGAATTTTATGAATTAAAACTCTTTCTCTAATGTAGTTTTTCTCAAAGAGTGGTCCTGAGGCCATTGCTTCAGAACTGCTCACAATCATTCTTATTACAGTGTAGGGTTCTACATCCTGTCTTAAATTTAAGGAATTGGCATCTCTAAGAAGGTGGGCCTTGGAATCTGCATTCTTATCACACTGATAAGTTAGAGAACCCTTGCTGTAATTGTTTTCCTTCCTCCATTCCAGACAGACACCTCAGTCGTCTTTGATCTTATTGTTTCCTACTTCCAGATCAGTTTGGTGTCCCTAGGAGATGCTTGAGAGGATCTTTTATGTACCCAGGAATTAACTGCTCGTCATTTAAGAGAAATACTCTGAAGCCATCAAGGTAATTAAAGCAAATGTATATCGCCCATGCCCCGAGGAGTGTAAGGGCAGTTAAGAAGAAAATGCGTGGACAGCGTCTCCGTGTGCACAGGCTGGCCCTATGACTAGATCTGAATGCCAGCCTATAACCCGTCCGCTAACAGCACGTCTCTCATTTCAACCTTAGGTGCGTGGGTTTGTCAGTGGGGTGCTTTCCACATCCCAGTTCATCAGCTCCATTGAACTGTGGAGACACTTTTGCCTACAAAATAACCTTACAAACACCTGGCCATAAAGGCAGAGTTGGGAAAGGGAAATTGATTTCAATTTCCAAGTGTAATAGCTAAAGGTTGCCAGTGTACTCCTGGGGTGCAAGATAATGTTATTTTGGAACACACCCTGGCTCCCAAGGTCATGTACAAAGCATGCCTAATAAGATGCTGGAAAAAAAATAATCTCATAAGGGAGAGGTTCCAAACTGTAGAGGTGCCCTGCAAATATGTAATGCGGTTTGTATATTTAAAAACCTTCATTCGCTTTCACTTGAAGTTAGTAGCCTTGAAAATGTCTAGTGGTGGAAACACAGACAGAAGTCCAAATTTTCGTTAAACTAGGGGAAAGATAAACATACAGTCTCCGTCCCTATTTCAGGGAGCTATACTAGTCAGTATTTTGGGATGCAGAAACAGAAATAGATTTGGGGAGAAGATAAATAGAAAATCAGCCTGTTTTTCCCCTTTTTCTGAATATTGAGACTTTTTGTTTTATTATTAGTTTAATGTGAACACTGGGAATATGAGGACAGGTGACTGGATTACTCATCCACCACGGCAACAGTGTTTGTTAGCTGATAACAGACAAGTGAAAGGTTATGTATATTACCCTGTTTGAGACCGCCCGCTAAGAGGCTCCATTACAAAACATAAGGTTAGAATGTATAAGGTTAGAATGTATATGGGCCATTTTAGGCTTATGTTTGGCTTCAGGATTTGGGGCATTTGAAGTCCAGTTAATCTTAGGGAGACCCTTTACCCTTCAATTCTTTTCCTATGTTATTTTGGACACATAATAACTCACACATGTTCTCAAAAGCACAAGAGCTCACACACACGTGTGCATACAGATGCACAAACATGCACGCTTTGTAACAGCTGGCGACCAAATTCAGCCTGATGGGGAGATCAGGATCTAGTGACAAGAGAGTGTAGGCCGTCGTCACATCTCCAGCAGGGAGGAATATCATTCTGTTTCCTCTCTCCTACAGCGTACTAGCTGCTTAGGGGAAGAATTTTTTTCTCTAGAGGAAATTGAGGGAGGCCCCTGCTACGAACAGTCTCCCTGATGCAGACTCTTCCTTACTCTCCCTTACCTTTCCCACTTTCTTCCCCATAGGCCAGATCTTCAACTTTTAGCTGACTCACAAATTTTTCGCGAGTACTTCTCATTGAGAAGTAAGTGCTTATGCAAATGCAGGGTTGAATTACCCTGCCTGGAGCCCCAATGACACGCTGTAAAAATCATCTGTAGCTCCTGTTCTTTGACTTCCATGGGTCCCTTGGGGACTCTTTAGCCTCTGTGTCACCAAGCCACATGAAGGTTGCCCAAGGTTTAGCTGCCTTTTATAGAGGATCATTTTCAGAAGTTGATAGTGAACTTTCAGGAGCTAATGTACAAAGAGTATTTAATATTGATTTCCTGTCTGTACTGTTGGTCCCCAGGGCTTAGGCAGCTCCCAAGCATATGAACTAAGATTTCGCAGATATTTTGTAACTCCTAATTACCCTTTTCTTGCCTATGGCTTTCTCCAGGAAGTATAGCTAAGGTTGCTGGGTGATTGGGATAGTACTTTGCTTTGTCTTTACAATCCCAGAACCAATCAGCTTTGTCCCTTACCCTTCTGGTGGACTCTGGGATATACAAAAGGACCATAACATACCAGAGTTTGAGCGCAATAAAGCGGTCAGCTTGTCCAACCCCTCCGTCTGCAGATGAGATCTGCAGCTGTGGCACTCCCCTGCGTAGGCTCATATCTGGCTTTGGGATTGGAGGTGGGGAATTCAGACTCAATTAAGTTTAGGAATGCCGTGTCCTCTTTAACCCTTCTCTTTCTTTTTGCCATTTCTCCCACGACCAGCAACACGGAGTTCGTATTACATACTGACTTTCCTGTCAGGATTTGACAGGGTAATGGCTGCCCTCTCGCTGCCTTCTATTTCCCACAGGCACAAGTCCGCATTTCTCGGGCCTCCTCTTTCCCCAAATTGGATCAAACAAAGAATCCCACTTGTATTTCTCCACATGCTCATTCCGGTGTGGAGGGAAATAGAAAGCATAGGCTTTTCCCGAGCCACCAGGGCTCTAAAAGGTGAGAATCTACCAAGGATAGATAACCACTGGTTTCTATGCATCTCAGACAAACCTGCAAAAACTGCTACTCCTCAATTCTTTCATTCTACTAATTAGAATTCACCCTCCGTCAGCACTTGCTTTTAGTTCTATTTAACAGAAATCTCATTAGGCCTGGCATTACAGTACCTGTGTGTCTCCTCCATTGCATTATTAGTTCCTTGAAAAGGGGGAGGCAAGGAATTAAACCCATCATTGTGTTTAACCCCATCAATAGTGTCTGATATGCAGAAGTATCCAAAAAAGTTCTTTGAATTGAGATTTAAGACATTTTTTAAATGGTCTGTCTATTGCAAACCAGCATAGTTCTTGATAACACAGGGATTTCACAAACAGCATATATAGACCCTTGATTATTACTTCAGTCTTCAAATTAAAAATATATATATATATCAGATACCTTCTATGTTCCAGGAATTAAGAAGCTGGCAGGGATTTTTAATAATTTTGGCTTGGAGAGATGTAACACGTGTAATGTGAATGTTCTATCGCATTCTGGGCCTGGATAGCTTTACTTTGTTTTTGATTAAGCCTCTACTTTACACTCATGTAGCAACCTCAACACAAATGAATAATACTCCAAGTGCAAATCTTTGTTCCTTCCCTGGAAATCTATCTCTTTCTAGCGCCCTCAACACTCCCTTACACCTCAGCTCTCTTGTTTCCCTGTATCTCCCACCACAAGGCAATGGGACAGGACTAGTCTACCTATCGTGGTGGGGAACATCAAAGAAGGCTTTTTGAAAGAGGCTGCAATTAAGATGGACCTTGAGGGATGGACAGAGATGAAGGGAAAGGGTAATCCAGAAAGAGACATTAGTAAGGCCAAATATACAAATAGTGCAGGGAAGTGGTCACCAACTTTGGTTTGGATTGGAATTAACTGGTGTGTGTAGGGTGTTTTCAAAAAGGCAAATTCCTGACACCCTTCTTTATCTCCAGAGATTTTTATTTTTATTTTTTTGCGGTACACGGGCCTCTCACTGTTGTGGCCTCTCCCGTTGCGGAGCACAGGCTCCGGACGCGCAGGCTCAGTGGCCATGGCTCACGGGCCCAGCCGCTCCGTGGCATGTGGGATCTTCCCGGACCGGGGCACGAACCCATGTCCCCTGCATTGGCAGGTGGACACTCAACCACTGTGCCACCAGGGAAGCCCATATCTCCAGAGATTTTGATTAAGGAAGGTTTTTTTTTTTTTAAAAAAAAAAAAGCAGCTCAGTCTCCTTTAATCATCACCAATCTCTTCTACCCATTTGGCCAACTTTGAGTTTTCCCTTTCAGTGACTTTCTCCATACTCTTCCCTGACCATAGGCTGTCCACTTCCTTCCTTTGTCCCTAACCATGGCAGATCCATTGATGGAGACACGGTGCAGTCCTTATGTCTTTCCAAAGTCCTTCTTGACTGAAGCTGCTAGATGTGCGTCCTCCCTTGTTCTGAACTCTGATCTAAAGCACTGATTGGCCCTACCAAGCATTAGGGGACTGGTCTTCTTAACAGCTTATTTCAGACAGTGAGAATTCTAGGTTGAGGGAAATCCTACCTACATTGAATTTCCCATACCACTTTGCACAGTGCCCTGTACATAGTACACACTCAGCAGATGTTTACTGAATTGATTCGGCTTAATGGAGCAGACTGGCTTTAACCAGTACTTTACTCTTGGTTGCAATGGGGAGTGTTGGGTCCTGAGTATATGTGCAATCATAGAATTTCAGGAATGGAAATTGAGCATGACACAGAGGGAATGAATGAAAACAGCCTCTCTTACAGATATTCTGGCTTGAGTCATGGCCTAAATAGTTTATGACGAATTTAGAACCTTTTAATGAAAGGCTTCCTGGCAAGGAGAAATCATCTATCTCTGTAATAGTAATTTTCCCATTTTCCCTCTTAGAGTTGTTAAAGCCAGTAAGCTATGCCAAGTATGTAGGGCTGTGTGAGTGTTTGTGTCTGTGCGCACGCACGCATGTGCATATGCTTGTATTTGTACATTTGAAGCGTTACTAAAGAAAGTAAGTACATTCTTTATGCAAGAATTTCTTGCATCTTTAATAAAATTCACACCCAGGAGCTTGTCTTCCACCTTATTATTTTCTTTGATATCACCTTTGAGGGTAAGAGAAGTTCCTTTGTTCTTTCTGAAATTTGATATTTATTCTTTATTTTAGGGGGGAGGGTAGATGTTTATGGAAGAAAAAGAAAGAATTCTGGATCAGAGTTCCCAATTAATGTGAGGCAAATAAGTGGTGATCCTTTAATTTTTCACTTGGGGCCAAAAGCCTAAGTACTTTTAATATCATTCTGTTCCTGAATCATCATCTCTCTAGAAGCTTGAGTGTTGTTATTAGGTTCAAGGGCAGGTTTTACACACCAGTGTCAAAGTTCCTTTGCATCTTTTTTGCTATAGGGAAGTTTCTGAGATTCTGGTTTCCCTCCACTCTTGGACACACGGGAAGATTGTCTTTAGGCAATGATATATGAGCAGATGTGACATGTAGCACTTCAGCATGGTTGCATTTAGTTGCTGGCTTTCCAACCCTGTCTTCCACTGTTGACAAGACTGTAGAGGCAGGTGTTGATATAGAGGTCTAATAATAAGCCATCACATAGAAAACAGCTACCTTGGAGAGTCAGCTGGACTTAGAGCACATTCTGCATGAGTGAAACATAAATAAACCTTTGTCACTGAAAGCAATGAGAGTCGAAGATTATTTGTTATTGCAGCATACACTATCCTATCCTACCACAAGCACCAAAGAAATATTGTTTTTGCTCTGGCGGGGAACACTTGCAGCCAAAAAAACAGGAGTTATTTCTTTCTTTTGTCTGCATTAATTCACTTATTTAATCCCTAAATGGCATGAATTGTGAATGGCTAACACAATGTCATCTTAATATTGTACATTACTTACATCCTGCACTTAAATGAAAACATTTCTCTGCTGTGCTTCTCTTTCCGAAGTGAGGTAGAAGGACAAATTTTTTTCAACGCAATCCTACCATGTCTGGCACATAGTAGACATTCAAGGGATGTTTGCTCAACTTGATGTACTATGAGACAATCCTATTCTAAGGAATCTGGCTGTATTGGACCAGGTTGATCCTCGGAAGAATTTTGGTATAAATGAAATTTGTAACACTTCAGCCTCTCCTTTCCTCTCCCTCCTGTCAATTCCCGAAATCATCCTCTCCCTCTCTACATTCATTTTCTACCAGATATTTGTGTGCTGTCCTAAGCTCCTCTGGTTATGAAAGTCAGTTGATAAATTCAGTAACAATAAGGAAGAAATGAAGGCATGCATTACCTTTCTTCGAGAGACCTTGTGTAAAGGTCATTGTTCTCAAAGCGTAGTGCCCGGCTTGTATAGCACCAGCATTATCGGAAAGCTTGCTAGAAATCCAAGTTTTGTGGCCCTACCACAGACCTACTGAATCAAAAATTATCAAAGTAGAGTCCAGCTATCTTTAAAAAAGTTTTAAATAACGAAATCTGTGTTTTAATAAGCCGTCCAGATGATACTGTGATACTGAATACAGTAAAGTTTGAGAACTTGAGGTAGAAGTTGGACTTTTTTTTTTTTTATTGTTTTAGAGCTTCATGCAATATAGTATTGGGTTGGCCAAAAAGTTCGTTTGGGATGTTCCGTAACGTCTTATGGACCATCCAGAACGAACTTTTTGGCCAACCCAATATATGAATTTTGTGGGTAATAATTCTGTGTTTGGAAACTTCTCAATCTATCTCATAATATCATCACTATGTTGATAGGAATTTGTCTGTGTAACTTGTATTCTTAGTCAGATTCTGAGTGTAAGGCAAGGCATGACTGTGCATACACTTAACCTTTGAGTAAGTAGAATACTTTGCAGCCTGGTGGACATGATTTCACAACTACTAGAACAGGATGAAGACCAAGATTTACTGTTTGTCATATTCCTTGACATTTCACCATTAGAGATTCATTTCATAGTTTCTTATGAAAATGTTAACAGTGTTTAGAGGAATATGCTTTCAACCAGTATCAACCAATACTTTGCTGAGAACAGTACCCTATAGGACTGGCTACAGTGGGATATCTGGAAAAAGGAGATAGAGTCAAAGACAAACATTACTAACTGCAGAGTGTGGTCCCATCTCTGGGTACACAGAGCAGCACTTCTGCTATCACAAACCCTCTCACTGTTGTGGCCTCTCCCGTTGCGGAGCACAGGCTCCGGATGCGCAGGCTCAGCGGCCATGGCTCACGGGACCAGCTGCTCCGCGGCATGTGGGATCCTCCCGGACCGGGGCACGAACCTGCATCCCCTGCATCGGCAGGCGGACTCTCAACCACTGCCACCAGGGAAGCCCCTGCTAGTATTTTTGAAATAAACTTTCCAGTCCCTTTGTAACCCTTTAATAGATACAAAATATAAAATTACAAAGAAATGTTTATATTACAATAATAAAAAAATCATATTCTAGAGAATAGGGAGAGAGTCTAGTATAGGTTTTTTAGAAATGGGTAAAAAGTCATTTGAAATTGAATTATCACATCCTGTGCTGAGCAATTCCCAGCCCACGTGCTTCATTCAGCCCCTAGATCATCATTAAAAAGTAAATTAAAGTTAAAACAAATTTCTTAAAGTTCCAGGGACTAAATGCAGCTGACATGCCCCTTAGCCTACAGTTACGTGTTTCCAGCTGACAAGCGCGATCATTTTGACAGTACAGGTGCACAGCATATCATTGAACAGAATCACACAGTGTGTATTTACTTCCCTCTCAAATGCTTCAACATTTACCACTTACAGTTTCACACAACTTTCAGCAATCAGTACACATCTAAATATAAGTAAAACATTTATTTCGGCTATTTGGGACCATTCATCATAGAAAGGTCCCCGTGGAGATTTTGATCTGAATCACGTACAGGGGTCTGAGGCCAAAAAGCCTTTGTAATTCTTAGCATAGCAAACCAGCTGTCTCCAAGCACAGGGATGTGCACGTGGCAGCCATTTGATTGCTAGTTTATTTTGATAAGTGTGGGAAAATGCAAGACACTTCTAGGAAATTTTCTTTTTAGTCTAGCATGAGGGGATGCTAAAACAACCAATGTTTGGTGTCAGATAGCAAAACTAGTGAAGAAGCCCTCTTCTAAAACCCAAATAACTCAAATATTCAGTATTTGTTTAAAAAAAATAGACTACCTGACTCTGGCTAAGAGCTTTGCCTTCCTTGCCCTCTACTTCTGTGAGGGCTTAGGTGAAGTTAAGGACATAGAAGGTAGGACATTTGTCTCCTGGCCAGCAGCTAGCCAAATATTGGAATAAATCAAGCCAGCCATAGCACTTCTGCTGTCACAAACCCAGCCTTGGGCAGAGTCATTTGCAGAGCTCTGTCACCTACAAGCGTGCAAAGTCACTTTTCCTTTGTTGAAGATGGGCCAGGGTAGCTGTTGTAGAGAGGCTTGCCTCAAATTTTTCTCCAAAGCTATTTCCTGCAGCTGACCGCAAGTGGGGACTAAATTCCTCTAAGAGAAATGAATTTCATTCTCAGCACTCAGTGTTGTTGCCTAAATCCAGAGTCCAGCCCTAGGGTCCAATGAAGCCTAGATTCTGAGCCCTCAATCACACTTAAGTTCCTGGCCTCTGCTGCCCATTGATTACAGGCTTTTTTTTTTTCCTTCGTGACTTCTGTGCATTTGAAAAGCCCTCCGTAGGTGAGTATGGGAAGCCACATAACAGCATCAGCTAGTTCATAATGTCCTCCTTTTAGTCTATATGTAAAATATCCCTAGGTCTTGGAATAAGATACTAGACTCCCATTTCTTGAGGTCACGTCATAGTGTCCTTAGGGTTCGCGCGGCCTTCCTGCCAGATGTGTAGGTCAACATACACCTCACCTGAGGCAGCAGCCAGATGTGGTTCTGAGGGTGTAACACTGGCTTACTGACCCACATTGACACATGCAATCTCTGGAAACATTTTCTGATATTTGGGAGGCCATCCTCCGAACTTTATCAGTAACTCGGGAAGAACAACTTCAGATTCTCTCCGTGACTTCTCATGGTTCAGCCAGGCAAGTCAAAGCTTGCAACTCTGAGCCAACAACAGTGTACACACTGAAGAAAAAATACGTAACAGGAGAGAGTCAAATCCCTACCATTGAACACGTGGTATAATTGTCACCTAGCTCCTGCCGTGCTGAATGTCCTCCGCACTCACCCCCACCACCCAGCAAAATCCATGTGTCACTCATTTAAAAAGAACCAGTAGTGGGGCTTCCCTGGTGGCGCAGTGGTTGGGAGTCCGCCTGCCGATGCAGGGGACGCGGGTTCGTGCCCCGGTCCGGGATGATCCCACATGCCGTGGAGCGGCTGGGCCCGTGAGCCATGGCCGCAGAGCCTGCACGCCCGGAGCCTGTGCTCCGCAATGGGAGAGGCCACAGCAGTGAGAGGCCCGCGTACCGCAAAAAAAAAAAAAAAAAAAAAAAGAACCAGTAGTGCTAACACCTCCACCTGAGCTCCTAATTTTCCTTAACACCTTTTAAAAGAAGAAGCCATATTCAGGGACAGTGTTGCTACAGTCACATTAAAGGAAGAAAGCAACTAGCCATTTTGCTTCTGAAGCATTCCCTCTTTCTGATTTGAGGGAGCTGGTCATGGTGCCCCATTCAACCAAAGCAGTGGTGAATGAGGTTCCTGTCATGCATTGAACATCTTGTAGGTTTCCATATTTCTTAGCAGATGAGGTGGACCTGGCATAGGAGGCTGGTGGCCTCCTCTTCTGCTTGGCTTGCCTACCTCAGCCGGAAACTCAACAGGATAGCTGCTCTAGACTGGCGCTGGGGGCAGGGCGAATTATGATAAATGTTACCCAGCTCCCAGTTTGAACCTGGACATGCCACCTGGCAAGCTCTCCTTTATTTCTGGAAAACAAAAATATGAGAGAGAAACTTTCTGTAGCTTTTTGGGAAAAATGACCTATTGTTTCCAATGCCGCATGAGCAAACAGCTGAGATGGTAAAAACCAGCTGGTAATGGAACTCATTAAAAAAAATCACACTCTGACATGGGCTCCAAAGCATTTGGAGAAGTGAGATGCACAGAGACGAGAGAAGTTCCCTACTTGCTGAATTTGAGAAATGCCACCAGCTCTTTCTTAGCCATCCTGGGAACTATACAAGCTAACAGGCAAGTTGCTAGCTCCACACACCCTTTTTGAATTGGGCATGATATAGGGTGATAGGATCAACTTGTGTCACTCACTTCCAATATTTCCTCCCACCCAAAGAATGAGATGAGATGAGATTTTTTGAAGGTGACATTATTTTTTTCTTTTATTTATTTTTCAAAAAATTTTAGTCAACTTTTAGAGGTTACATTCCATTTATAGTTATTACAAAATATTGGCTCTATTCCCCATGTCGTACAATACATCCTTGAGCCTATCTTACACCCAGTGGTCGGTACCTGCCACTCTCCCACCCCTATACTGCTCCTCTCCACTGGCCCCACTGGTAATCACTAGTTTTTTCTCTGTATCTGTGTCTGCCTCTTTTTCTTTACAGTCACTAGTTTGTTGTAGTTTTCAGATTCCACATAAAAGTGGCATCATATAGTATTTGTCTTTCTCTGACTTATTTCACTTAGCATAATGCCCTCCAAGTCCATCCATGTTACTGCAAATTTCCTTCTTTTTTATGACTGAGTAGTATTCCAACACACACACACACACACACACACACACACACACACACACACACATCTTTATCCACTCATCTGTTGAAGGACGCTTAGGTTGCTTCCATAACTTGGCTATTGTAAATAATGCTGCTATGAACATTGAGGTGCATGTACTTTTTCGACTTAGTGTTTTTGTTTTTTTTGGATATATAGCCAGGAGTGGAATTCCTGGGTCATATGGTAGTTCTATTTCTGGCTTTTTGAGAAACCTCCATACTGTTTTCTACAGTGGCTGTACCACTTTACATTCCCACCAACGGTGTATGAGGGTTCCCTTTTCTCCACATCCTTGTCAACATTTGTTATTTGTGTTCTTTTCGACAATAGCCATTCTGACAGGTGTGAGGTGATATCTCATTGTGGCTTGAATTTGCATTTCTTTGATGATTAATGATGTTGAGCATCTTCATGTGCCTATTGGCCACCTGTATGTCTTCTTTGGAAAAATGTCATTCATTTCCTCCACACCCTCCTTGGCTACTATGAAAATTCATTTGGAGCAAGGTTTTAATGTCAGATAATGACAGCTCATTGCTATTCCCAGATATTTTTCTACCTTTTTGATGGGACTTCCATGCCTTTACGCAGGGAAATAAGAAATTTAGAGATTTAAAGTCAATGCAGTAAGGACTTGGATTAGCATTATTCTGGGACAGAGGACTTTTCACTGACTTCTCAAGCTACTCAAGAGTCAATTATTTAGGAGTTTTCCTAACTACCATTCTTCTGTCATCCCCCGTTCCTGTAGCCCCCATATCCATCAAGCAGAAAATGAATGAAAATCAACCCAGAGTTTAACTCTACAGGTTTCACTGCTCAAAGTTTTGAAATTCAGAGTGAAGGAAGAGTTAATTTAGAAATTTTTATAGCCTAGTACTTCCCACTCCTAGTTCCTTCCTTGCTAGTTAAACAGAGACTTGACATTTCTAATTAGGAAGTTTTACTTCCAGGCAAGTGGAATTTACCCCCAGCTGGGAAAACATGGCTTATTAAGAGTTTGACATCAGCCCTCATTGATCTGAAGATTATCTCCCGTTTGAGACTGGAGAGCCTCTGGGAGACTGGGGAGGGGAAACAAAAGTGGGAAAGTGTGTAGAAATGCTTTCTTTGACTTCAGGGTTAGGTGGATCAAGTTGGCAGGCAGAGACTTGGGAGCAGAAATCGTTTTCTTTCTTTCCCTTACTGCAGTCTCCCTCCCTTAGCTCCCCTTGTCAATATTACAGAATCTTGACTTGCTAAAGGGAGGCAAAAGGCTTGTTGATGACCGCCATTGGAAAGATTTTCACATTATTTTAACTTCACTGACTAAACGGCTTATTGCTTTGTAATTTTCAGAGATTTGGTGGTTATGTTACAAGATGTTTGTGTTAGATGGGAAAGTGAGTTACCTCTATTTCTCTCTGAGGACCGAGTGTATTAACGGTCCTACCAATCTGATCATCATGGGGAAGTCTACCTCCCAATTGGAGATTATATATGGGTTCTCCTCCTCCTACTTTACTGGCATTTCCCATTATCCTGTGTCTTCCCTCTGGAGTTTAGGGACATCATGTCATGCCCGTTATATCCATACCAAGTGTCTGTGGCCTGATTCACCTCCCCTACAGGATACCTAATGACAGAATGTCGCTTCCCTGTAGCAGAATGTCCTCTATATTGGGGAGAAAGCTCTGGTCCTCGAACGCCCGAATCCAAGTCTTCAGGAGCGTCTCTGGGAAGTTCAGTCCATGCTTTCATTCCAGACCTGTCTAGACGCTACTCTAGTCTCTCTTGGCAGCGCCCTGCTGTATTCCTGGGCCTGCTGTCACTGTGGATGGTGATGTGACTGAAATAGTTAACTTTGTGTTGCACGCCGCTGCACGTCTGTTCTTCAGTGGACTGTATTCGTTAATTGCTAGAACTTGAAGGCTGTCCAACTGCCATACTTTAGAGCTGTCCTGAGAAGTCTTGTAAGAGCCACAACTCAGGACTCTGCCTGATTCTCAAGAGAGTGTGACAGTGCCTTGAGACAGCACTCGCGAATACTCAAATCTCCCTTTGCTTTGGATGAGTTCTTATTTGGCCTTGGGAGTTGTAGTATTCTTTTGGTCACCTCCTTCTAGAGGTTTATCTTAAATTTTATGTAGGGGATGTGACAAGGTTACCATCTACAAGCCTCTAATAAATCCTAGGATCCTTATGTAAATCGAGCTAGTATTTTATAGTTCTAGGAAAATATACAAATTTGACCATAACAAGGATCTAGGCTTAAACCGATAAACGTGTTAATGATAGAGAACCTTGCTACTGCAGAGTGCCTTATAAGTAAACTTTCAGGGATAGCTCCTTGCTTTTGAATCATAGCTTTCAAATGGCTGGATGGGTGGGTGCGTTATACAGAGAAGAATAGCACTGAGAGCCCTTAGAAAGCCTTCAGAGTTCCTTGAACTGCTTTAAGTAGGTGGCCACCTGCCTATGGAGCCACCTGAACCTAGACAAAAAAGGATGAAACAAGTGAAAGAGTAGTGGCAGATTGGGTGCACCAAGAAAGGAGCCAGGGTCCTTTCTTAAGGGGATCAGGGTCAAGTTGGTATCAGAATTCAAGGAAAACTATAGGTCAGCACTAGGTGAAAAAGCCAGGGCTGGAGAAGAGAAGAACTGGACAATTTCTGGATAGGAGGCCAATCACACAAGAGCCAAGTTAATGGAAACCGTCAGAGAGATAAATCAAGGGGGCGGGGTCATAGCCTGGGAAAATATTTGGATATTAGGTGATCTTCAGGAGTTAGAAGAACAGAGGAAAGCAGATGGTGGAATGTTAGCCAATCAGTTAGGAGCCAGGAATCAGAGACATTCAAACAAGTGAGTCAGGTAAAAGACAAAATTCAAACCACCAGAGATATGACACAGAGCCTTGAGTCAGCCTGTGACCTTTGATATATTTTCTATGAAGGGAGAGCCTATTTTCTAAGTCTAGGTATTGAGGTAGAATAATTGAAAGCTGCTAGCTGGAGTGGGGAATGAAAAACTGGAGTGATAGGTAGTTCTTGAGAGCTTGAGTTATCTATTTTGTCTCCCTTCCAAAAAGTAAAATGTCCCTTTGTCCAGTGCTTGGTACATAGTGGGCATTTGTTTAATGTTAAATAAATAAATCGTTATTCTATGAATAATACAAAGACATAAGAATAAGTTCATCTGCTTTAAATACAAGAGTTATTTTATTTACAAGTAATTAAATCCATGAGGCAAGGACCATGTCTAGCCAGTACCCCCAGTGCTTAGCAGAGAGCTAGGCTCACTTTAGGTACTAGATGAATATTTGTTAAATGGATAAATGCAAATATGTATAAAGGTTCCAGTTGGATCTCATGCGCTGAGGCAGAAGTTTGCTACTCTTTAACAATACTATACCATGTGCTTGATCTTTTCTGATGTTTTGCTAATGTGATAAGAGGGCAGGGGAGACCACTCAGGGTTCTCTAAGTTGTAAGTTAGAAGATGGGAGTGGTGTGTATTTTATCTGGGCAGAGAGAGGAGCCTTCTCTCTCGGGCAGAGTGCAGAGCTGTACTGTCTCTAAATCCTATAGCATAGAGTAGCTTTGAGGATGGCAGACAGGGTGCTGTGGTGGCGGCTAGTAGAGTTAAAGTATGATCCAATTTATGTAAGTTTGATTTGCCCAGGACAGTTCAGGAATATGGCTGTATTCTAAAACATTACATACATTTGGACACAGTATTATGGCTAATGTTTCCAAGGAACTGAAGTCACTTTATAATCATGAGCAAACCTTCATAATTCACCCTGGTGGTTAGTAGCATAAATTATGATTTGGAAGAACCGAGGGATATGGATTCAAGTTGGGTCTAAATGATCAGTTTAAGATATGCATGTGCTTTCCTGTTCAGGACAGCAGGCGAACTTGGTACACTAATTCTTTTTTTCTCGGGTGAAGGGAAGATAAGGAGAGCCAGGGCAGGGGTCAAAACTCTGCAGTCAGTCAAGTTTTTCTTGGAAGCTTCAGCCTTCCTGTTTTGCTCCCTTTGCCCCTTGAAGTACTCTTCTCCTTCAGGGTCTCAGTACCCTGCAGCTTTCTACCTTCCTCCCTTAATTAACCAGGAAGTAATTTGATCACTTTACTTTCACTGCATTCGTGTGATGATGACTTTTCTGCCAGGTGTTGTTTGTAGTTCACTTCCTTTCCAATCAATGGCTATTGAGCATCTACTGCCCATGAGGTGCCAACTGGGCTAGATGTGGCGGATATAAAGGCTAGTGCGTCATGGTCCCAGCCTCAAGAAATTAACGACTTCATATTGAAATAGAAGAGATGAAAGGCAGGCTCTAAGACAACTCACAGACAAGACTATAAAATATGCTATAAACAAAATTCAAAATATAACAAGAATATGTGAGAAGTGGGTTATTCTTAGGTTTTTAATTGGGACTTGAAAGTATATTACCGAACAAATGTGGATATTGGAGATGGGCATTATGAGCAGAAGGAACTGCAAGGGAAAGGTCCACTAAAAGCAAAATGTAGGACATGTTCCAGGAACGATGACGAGTTTCCTGCAGCCAGAATGTAGAGTACACGAAAAACATGTTATTTGAAGTGATACCAGACATTTGATTATTAGGGAGAATAGTTTAATGATTTCTTTCTTTACAGAACAGTGATTGATCAGTCATTTTTGAAGAGAGGAGCTCTAATTTAGGAAGGTCAGTCTCATGGGACTATGAATTTCAGGTTGAAGTCAGGGAGACTGAAGGATGGGAAACAGTTAAGAAGTGACTGTAATTGTTTAGGTGATATGTGATGATGCCCTAAACCAGTCTACTGGCAGAGAAGATGAAAAGGTGGAAGAGATAAAAAGACAGAAGGAAGGAGATCTACAAAATCTTAGGGACTAACTAGAATTGGTACATGAAGGGGAGGGAGCATTTAAAGATGATACCATAATGTCAATCCCGATCATCTGGGAGAAAAGTAAGTTATAAACCAGATTTGGAAGCACTGGAGCAGTCTGTTGGAGGAGATAGGTGATGAGATCAGATCGGGAATGTTGGGCTTAGTTGCTACTTGTATTTTCAGATGGAGGTATTCAGGAGGCAGCTGGAAATGCATGTAGTATGATTCGCAGGAGAAAATTCAGAGTAAAAAATACGGATTTTGGAAACATTATCATAGATGTGACCAATTACAGGACTGGTGGCATCACTAAAAACAAGGGTCTAGTGTGAGAAGAGAAGACTGAGGACATTTCCTCGTGGAACTGCTGTATTCAGGAAATAGGAGGGAGGAGAGCTCACGATGGATATTAGAGCAAGGATAGTCAAAGATACGTGATAATGAGATAAGTGTGCACTTACTGGGCCATCTGTCCCTTGAGGACAGGAGTTTTGTTGTATTCATTATTCTGTCTCAACATAATAATTGCTCAGGAAATGCTTGCCAAATGAATGAATGAATATCACAGAAGCCAATGGGGAAGACTACTTTTCACAGGATAAAAGCAGACAGATGAGACTCTGGGAGGGCTCATGCCAGGGAGCACTTCCCAGAACTTCTGCTGCCAGTGTCCTTGTCCCCATGGTGAGCGACAGCCACCTCTGCCTCTGCAGGAGACTCTCCAAAACTAGCAGGTCACCACAGAGCACTGAGTAGAGTTCCCTGTGCAATAACAGAATTCTTTGGAAAAGTGAAATTGAAATTGAAGTTAAAAGGAAAAAACACAAAATATATGACTACTTAAGAAGAGCTTGTGAACAAAGCCTGCAGCGGGTTACTGCACCACGGCTAGCCGGGAGGGAGTCCGGGGAAAAGTCTGGACCTGCCGAAGAGGCAAGAGACTTTTTCTTCCCTCTTTGTTTCCTGGTGCGCGAGGAGAGGGGATTACGAGCGCTGCTTAAAGGAGCTCCAGAGACGGGCGCGAGCCGCGGCTAAAAGCGCGGACCCCAGAGACAGGCAGGGGACGCTAAGGCTGCTGCTGCCGCCACCAAGAAGCCTGTGTGCGAGCACAGGTCACTCTCCACACCCCCCTTCCGGGGAGCCTGTGCAGCCCGCCACTGCCAGGCTCCCGGGATCCAAGGACAACTCCTCTGGGAGAATGGACGGCGCGCCTCAGGCTGGTGCAGCATCACGCTGGCCTCTGCCGCTGCAGGCCCGCCCCGCATCGTGCCCCCCGCTCCCGGCCTGAGTGAGCCACAGCCCCCAAATCAGCGGCTCGTTTAACCCCGTCCTGTCTGAGCAAAAACCAGACGCCCTCCAGCGACCTACACGCAGAGGCGGGGGCCAAATCCAAAGCTGAGGCCCGGGAACTGTGAGAACAAAGAAGAGAAAGGGAAATCTCTCCCAGCAGCCTCAGGAGCAGCGGATTAAAGCTCCACAATCAACTTGCTGTACCTGCATCTGTGGAATACCTGAATAGACAAAGAATCATCCCAAATTGAGGAGGTGGACTTTGAGAGCAAGATTTAGGATTTTTTCCCCTTTTCCTCTTTTTGTGAGTGTGCATGTGTATGCTTCGTGTGAGATTTTGTCTGTATAGCTTTGCTTTCACCATTTGGCCTCGGGTTCTATCTGTCCGTTTTTCTTCCTTTAAAAAATTTCTTTCCTTAATAAATATTTTCTATTTTAATAACTTTATTTTATTTTATCTTACTTTATTTTATCCTCTTTCTTTCTTTCCTTTCTTTTCTTTCCTATTCTTTTTCTCCCTTTTATTCTGAGCCGTGTGGATGAAAGGCTCTTGGTGCTGCAGCCAGGAGTCAGTGCTGTGCCGCTGAGGTGAGAGAGCCAACTTCAGGACACTGGTCCACAAGAGACCTCCTAGCTCCACGTAATATCAAATGGCGAAAATCTCCCAGAGATCTCCATCTCAACACCAGCACCCAGCTTCACTCAACGAACAGCAAGCTACAGTGCTGGACACCCTATGCCAAACAACTAGCAAGACAGGAACACAACACCACCCATTAGCAGAGAGGCTGCCTAAAATCATAATAAGTCCACAGACACCCCAAAACACACCACCAGACATGGACCTGCCCACCAGAAAGACAAGATCCAGCCTCATCCACCAGAACACAGGCACTAGTCCCCTCCACCACAAAGCCTACACAACCCACTGAACCTACTTTAGCCACTGGGGACAGACACACAAAAAAACGGGAACTACGAACCTGCAGCCTGCAAAAAGGAGACCCCAAACACAGTAAGATAAGCAAAATGAGAAGACAGAAAACCACACGGCAGATGAAGGAGCAAGATAAAAACCCACCAGACCTAACAAATGAAGAGGAAATAGGCAGTCTACCTGAAAAAGAATTCGGAATAATGATAGTAAGGATGATCCAAAATCTTGGAAATAGAATAGAGAAAATGCAAGAAACATTTAACAAGGACCTAGAGAACTAAAGATGAAACAAGCAATGATGAACAACACAATAAATGAAATTAAAAGTACTCTAGATGGGATCAATAGCAGAATAACTGAGGCAGAAGATGGATAAGTGACCTGGAAGATAAAATAGTGGAAATAACTACTGCAGAGCAGAAGAAAGAAAAAAGAATGAAAAGAATTGAGGACAGTCTCAGAGACCTCTGGGACAACATTAAATGCACCAACATTCGAATTATAGGGGTTCCAGAAGAAGAAGAGAAAAAGAAAGGGACTGAGAAAACATTTGAAGAGATTATAGTTGAAAACTTCCCTAATATGGGAAAGGAAATAGTTAATCAAGTCCAGGAAGCACAGAGAGTCCCATACAGGATAAATCCAAGGAGAAACACCCCAAGACACCGATTAATCAAACTGTCAAAAATTGAATACAAGGAAAACATACTAAAATCAGCAAGAAAAAAAACCAAACAACACACAAGGGAATCTCCATAAGGTTAACAGCTGATCTTTCAGCAGAAACTCTGCAAGCCAGTAGGAACTGGTAGGACATATTTAAAGTGATGAAGGAGAAAAACGTACAACCAAGATTATTCTACCCAGCAAGGATCTCATTCAGATTTGATGGAGAAATTAAAACCTTTACAGACAAGCAAAAGCTGAGAGAGTTCAGCACCACCAAACCAGCTTTACAACAAATGCTAAAGGAACTTCTCTAGGCAGGAAACACAAGAGAACGAAAAGACCTACAATAACGAACCCAAAACAATTAAGAAAATGGGAATAGGAACATACATATCGATAATTACCTTAAATGTAAATTGACTAAATGCTCCCACCAAAAGACACAGACTGCCTCAATGAATACAAAAAGAAGACCCATATATATGCTGTCTACAAGAGACCCACTTCAGACCTAGAGACACATACAGACTGAAAGTAAGGGGATGGAAAAAGATATTCCATGCAAATGGCAACCAAAAGAAAGCTGGAGTAGCAATTCTCATATCAGACAAAATAGACTTTAAAATAAAGACTATTAGAAGAGACAAAGAAGGACATTACATAATGATCAAGGGATCAATCCAAGAAGATATAACAATTGTAAATATTTATGCACCCAACGTAGGAGCACCTCAATACATAAGGCAAATACTAACAGCCATAAAAGGGGAAATCGACAGTAACACATTCATAGTAGGGGACTTTCAAACCCCACTTTCACCAATGGACAGATCATCCAAAATGAAAATAAATAAGGAAACACAAGCTTTAAATGATACATTAAACAAGATGGACTTAACTGATATTTATAGGACATTCCATCCAGAACCAACAGAATACACATTTTCCTCAAATGCTCATGGATCGTTCTCCAGGATAGATCATATCTTGGGTCACAAATGAAGCCTTGGTAAATTTAAGAAAATTGAAATTGTATCAAGTATCTTTTCCGACCACAATGCCATGAGACTAGATATCAATTACAGGAAAAGATCTGTAAAAAATACAAACACATGGAGGCTGAACAATACACTACTTAATAATGAAGTGATCACTGAAGAAATCAAAGAGGAAATAAAAAAATACCTAGAAACAAATGACAGTGGAGACGCGACGACCCAAAACCTATGGGATGCGGCAAAAGCAATTCTAAGAGGGAAGTTTATAGCAATACAATCCTACCTTAAGAAACAGGAAACATCTCGAATAAACAACCTAACCTTGCACCTAAAGCAATTAGAGAAAGAAGAACAAAAAAAACCCAAAGTTAGCAGAAGGAAAGAAATCATAAAAATCAGATCAGAAATAAATGAAAAAGAAATGAAGGAAACGATAGCAAAGATCAATAAAACTAAAAGCTGGTTCTTTGAGAAGGTAAACAAAATCGATAAACCATTAGCCAGACTCATCAAGAAAAAAAGGGAGAAGACTCAAATCAATAGAATTAGAAATGAAAAAGGAGAAGTAACAACTGACACTGCAGAAATACAAAAGATCATGAGAGATTACTACAAGCAACTCTATGCCAATAAAATGGACAACCTGGAAGAAATGGACAAATTCTTAGAAATGCACACCTGCCAAGACTGAATCAGGAAGAAATAGAAAATATGAACAGACCAATCACAAGCACTGAAATTGAGACTGTGATTAAAAATTTTCCAACAAACAAAAGCCCAGGACCAGATGGCTTCACAGGTGAATTCCATCAAACATTTAGAGAAGAGCTAACACCTGTCCTTCTCAAACTCTTCCAAAATATAACAGAGGGAGAAACACTCCCAAACTCATTCTACAAGGCCACCATCACCCTGATATGAAAACCAGACAAGGATGTCACAAAGAAAGAAAACTACAGGCCAATATCACTGATGAACATAGATGCAAAAATCCTCAACAAAATTCTAGCAAACAGAATCCAACAGCACATTAAAAAGATCATACACCATGATCAAGTGGGGTTTATTCCAGAAATGCAAGGATTCTTCAGTATATGCAAATCAATCAACATGATACACCACATTAACAATTTGAAGGAGAAAAACCATATGATCATCTCAATAGATGCAGAGAAAGCTTTTGACAAAATTCAACACCCATTTATGATAAAAACCCTGCAGAAAGTAGGCATAGAGGGCACTTTCCTCAACATAATAAAGGCCATATATGACAAACCCACAGCCAACATCGTCCTCAATGGTGAAAAATTAAAAGCATTTCCACTAAGATCTGGAACAAGACAAGGTTGCCCACTCTCCCCCCTCTTATTCAACATAGTTGTGGAAGTTTTAGCCACAGCAATCAGAGAAAAAAAGGAAATAGAAGGAATTTAAATCGGAAAAGAAGAAATAAAGCTGTCACTGTTTGCAGATGACATGATACTATACATAGAGAATCCTAAAGATGCTACCAGAAAACTACTAGAGCTAATCAATGAATTTGGTAAAGTAGCAGGATACAAAATTAATGCAAAGAAATCTCTGGCATTCCTATACACTAATGATGAAAAATCTGAAAGTGAAATCACGAAAACACTCCCATTTACCATTGCAACAGAAAGAATAAAATATCTAGGAATAAACCTACCTAAGGAGACAAAAGACCTGTATGCAGAAAATTATAAGACACTGATGAAAGAAATTAAAGATGATACAAATAGATGGAGAGATATACCATGTTCTTGGATTGGAAGAATCAACATTGTGAAAATGACTCTACTACCCAAAGCAATCTACAGATTCAGTGCAATCCCTATCAAACTACCACTGGCATTTGTCACAGAACTAGAACAAAAAATTTCACAATTTGTATGGAAACACAAAAGACCCCGAATAGCCAAAGCAATCTTGAGAACGAAAAACAGAGCTGGAGGAATCAGGCTGCCTGACTTCAGAGTATACTACAAAGCTACAGTAATCAAGACAGTATGGTACTGGCAGAAAAACAGAAAGATAGATCAATGGAACAGGATAGAAACCCCAGAGATAAACCCAAGCACATATGGTCACCTTATCTTTGATAAAGGAGGCAGGAATGTACAGTGGAGAAAGGACAGCGTCTTTAATAAGTGGTGCTGGGAAAACTGGACAGGTACATGTAAAAGTATGAGATTAGAACACTCCCTAACACCATACAGAAAAATAAGCTCAAAATGGATTAAAGACCTAAATGTAAGGCCAGAAACTATCAAAATCTTAGAGGAAAACATAGGCAGAACACTCTTTGATATAAATCACAGCAAGATCCTTTTTGACCCACCTCCTAGAGTAATGGAAATAAAAACAAAAATAAACAAATGGGACCTAATGAAACTTCAAAGCTTTTGCACAGCAAAGGAAACCATAAACAAGCTGAAAAGACAACCCTCAGAATGGGAGAAAATATTTGCAAATGAAGCAACTGACAAAGGATTAATCTCCAAGATTTATAAGCAGCTCATGCAGCACAATAACAAAAAAACAAACAACCCAATCCAAAAATGGGCAGAAGACCTAAATAAACATTTCTCCAAAGGAGATATACAGATTGTCAGGAAACACATGAAAGAATGCTCAACATCATTAAGCATTAGAGAAATGCAAATCAAAACTACAATGAGATATCATCTCACACCAGTCAGAATGGCTATCATCAAGAAATCTAGAAACAGTAAGTGCTGGAGAAGGTGTGCAGAAAAGAGAACACCTTTGCAGTGCTGGTGGGAATGTGAATTGGTACAGCCACTATGGAGAACAGTATGGAGGTTCCTTAAAAAACTACAAATTGAACTACCATATGACCCAGCAATCCCACTACTGGATATATACCCTGAGAAAACCAAAATTCAAAAAGAGTCATGTACCAAAATGTTAATTGAAGCTCTATTTACAATAGCCAGGACATGGAAACAACCTGGGTGTCCATCATCGGATGAATGGATAAAGAAGATGTGGCACATATATACAATGGAATATTACTCAACCATAAAAAGAACTGAAATTGAGTTATTTGTAGTGAGGTGGATGGACCTAGAGTCTGTCATACAGAGTGAAGTAAGTCAGAAAGAGAAAGACAATACCGTATGCTAACACATATATATGGAATCTAAGGAAAAAACATGTCATGAAGAATCTAGGGTAATACGGGAATGAAGACACAGACCTACTAGAGAATGGACTTGAGGACACGGGGAGGGGGAAGGGTAAGCTGGGATGAAGTGAGAGAGTGGCCTGGACTTATATACACTACCAAATGTAAAATAGATAGCTAGTGGGAAGCAGCTGCATAGCACAGGGAGATCAGCTCGGTGCTTTGTGACCACCTAGAGGGGTGGGATAGGGAGGGTGGGAGGGAGATGCAAGAGGGAGGAGATATGGGAACATATGTATATGTATAACTGATTCACTTTGTTATAAAGCAGAAACTAACACACCATTGTAAAGCAATTATACTCCAATAAAGATGAAAAAAAAAAAGCCGACAGATATGGTCTGAAGTTGAATAGAATTGAACCTGGGAATGGCACTAGACATAGTGATAAAAAGATCATTTATTGGTAATTTGGTGAGAGCAGTATCTGGAGAGGTGAGGGCAGAAATCAGATTAGAGCAATTTGAGTAGTGAATTGGAATTGGCTAATAAGGAAGCAGAAATGTGTATAAACTACTCTTTTAACTAAGTTTTGGAGTGCAGAAAATGAGAGCTATAGGGTAGTTTTTTCATGGAAAGGATTTTTCACAAGAGGTTTGATGCCTTTAGTAAATATCCATTGATTGTCTGTTTCCTAGACATTTTACTGGATGCTGGAATATTCCAATTAAAGGAAGATTTGAATAGGTTTGCAGGCCAAAGAGAAGGAATCCATGCAAAGAAAAAAGACTGAAAATGAAAGAGGCGGAAGGGGTGAACTCACAGACTAAGGTATTAGAGGAAGCCAGAGAGCTGAAAGGGATAGATTCAGAGATCAGTCTCCAAAGAAGTGGACACTTTTTCCTTTGAAACAACAAGTAAGAATGAAAGGAAATTAAGATAAAAGTATACACAACTTTTGTGGTTGGATCACTGAGAGCTGAAAGAATTCATATGAAATGGTTTCTTCCCCTCAGAAAAGTGGATGGAAGAGATCATCTGTTGGAAGTTTAAGGCTTGAGGGAGTTGAGAAACGTGGAATATCTTTGGTCTAGGTACATTGAAAAGTTCTGCAAGTAGGCTGGACTGGTGAAAATAAAAGCATTGTTCATAGGCTCTGAAAAGGCAGTCAGGTTTGGACAGCGGGGGTTCATGTAAAATACCCCATCATGATATGCATAGCTTTCCCCAGCAATGCTTAGTTCCCCAGGAGTAGGAAAAGACTAAATAAGGTTTGAATCCCCTTTATAAACAATTTAATTTTGGAGTTTGGTTGAAACACATGTGTGAAAGACAAAGGAGTGAGGGTTTTGAGACTGAGGGAGAACCTGACTGAATATATTTTTCCGAATTGTTGAGGATCTTCTAAGCCAAACTCATTGTAATAGATGCTTTCCTTGCATGGCGTAATTTGAATCTCACCATATACCTGGAAGATGAGGTGGTTATTATAGCGTCCAGTTTACAGATAATAAAACCATGGCGCAGAAAGTTTGCCTACAGTTTCACAGCTAGTTTGAAGGGGAGCTGGGATGCAAACCCTTTCTGTCTCCAAATACCGTAAATTTTAAGTCTTTAGCAGTAGAGCAAATCAAGTCGTGTATCACTTCCTCCAGAGAGAATTGACTCCTCATTCCCCAGAGCATATTGCGCTTTCAAAACACGTGGTGCATTTGTACCACAGTACTTCTAAATCATTTTATCACTTTGTCTTCTCCCTCTGGACTTCGCTCCTGGAGGACTGGGATGGCATCTTATTTATCTTTGTACTCATAACATTTAGTGTGGCATTTGCAGAGTTAATATTCAATGCATATATGTTTCAAAAAACATATGAGTTTGCACATAGCATAGTAATAATTATGTAGGTCATTTAATGTGCATTAAACGACAACTTTGTTGCATGTTTTATTGGATTACAGCAGTGATCTCTCTATACGTTTGCTCAGTCTTCATAGTTTGTTGCTGATTTGGCATGGCTGTCTGCTCACAACTTAAACAAATTACTGGGAACACTGCTTACAAGGCACACATTTTTCTTTATAGCCCTTGATTCTTTAACCTCTGGGGATTTCCGAATTGCTGTATACTATCTAGTTTGGAACAGAATCCCAAAGAATGCAGCGTCCTGCAAAACAGGTTAAAAATACGTACATAATATTTCAATGGCTGTATTTCATTGTGTAAGTAAAAGCCGATTTGCCTGGCCTCCCATCACCGATAGCTCTCCATGAACTGCTCCCTTTCCCCCATTGCTATTCAAAGGAAACTGATGCTCATAACATGAGCCCTGAGACCCTGTGACTTCATGAAGTGCCTCCTGAATCATCAAAAGAAAGTTCTAACCCTCTTCAGTTTTGTTTCAGTATAGAATATATTTTCTCTTCTCATGCTTTGAAAGTTGTCGCAGGCAGAATGGTAATTATCAAGTAGAATCTTAGATTAAACATGTCCCTTGACCACGCCAGAAAACAGAGTTCTTTAAACTGGTATGATGATAGTAATTGGATTATTGTGTAGAATTTCAATAGCACGCCAGGTATGATTTCTATGTTTAATGTTAGGCAAGTGGATGCTGTTTCTTTTCTTTCAGGGAGAGTTATTTTAAGGATTAGTTAAATGATGCCTGAATCACACCTCTGACCTTTCAGAGAAGGGTGCTAGATAAGTGTAATATCACCAAGTGTAGCAGGTGTCACTTCTCCTAGTCAACATGGAAAAAAATCTTACCGTTTTTGTCTAAGTGATGCAGATGCTTTTCCTCTTATAGTTAAGGTCGACCATCTCTTGCTTCAGTCGGATATAGAGTTTTGAATTAGTGTCTTGCAAAGTTTGCTTTTTCTCAGCTCTGTGACTGGCATTCTATTTTGTTGTATCCTGGAATGAAACGAATGCTTTGTAATTAAATGATCATGACTCCAGATTAACAGGTTAATGTCATTTTTGGGAAAGATTGATTATTTCCTTCTAGGCAATATGCTTATAGATGGTAACTATAACTTTAAATGTTACAGTGTGTCCTTTGGCTCAGATGGCCAGATCTTTTCCAGCCAGCTGAGTCCAAGGGATAATAGAAACCAAGCTGCAGGTGCCCATCTCCAGGAGAACAGTTTTCAAAGAATGGTATATGGCCTGGCTGACACCCTACATGAGACCTACTAACGTGTCTAGAGTACAGGCTGATTAAGTTAAATTGATTTTTCTTTCTTGGGAAGTTGGAATCAGGACCAAAGATTCTAACTCATCTCTTTAGGACACCACTCAAACTGGGACATCATATGAGGCTGAGGCTGGAGTAGACTTGTTTTGGCTATGTGCACGTGGAGGGGAGAAAGCCGGGAGGAAGAGAGAGAGGGAGAGAAGGAGATAGGAGAGAAGGAGAGAGACAGAGTTTGTGTTATGGACTGAATGTTTGTGTTGCCCCCCAAATTCATATGTTGATCTCCTAATCTCCAATGTTATGGAATTTGGAAGTCGAACCTTTGAGAGATAATTAAGTTTAGGTGAAGTCCTGAGGGTGGACTCCTATGATGGGATTAGTATCCTTATAAGAAGAGAACAAGACCAGAGCTCGCTTGCCCTCTCCACTGTGTGAGGACACAGTGAGAAGGCAGACGTCTGCAAGTGAGGAAGAGGGCCCTCACTAGGAACCATTTCTGCCAGTACCTTGATCTTGGACTTCACTACCTCCAGAACTGTGAGAAATAAGTGTTGCTTAAGCTGCCCAGTCTAATAGCAGCCTGAGCTGACTCAGACACAGAGAGAGAGAGAGAGGTAGGGAGAGAGAGAGAGAGATTAAAAGAGACAAGACACCATTCGTCTCCAAAGAATAAGAGATAAAAGGAATCTGTGTTCTGATCAGCTATGCGGTTCCTGGTTCTAGGTGCTCATGAAACCTACCTATGCTCCCTAACCTAGGGTCTTTGACATACTCCTGTTTTCTTCTAATAAATTCCAAAACCCTTTTTTGACTTGGCAGGTTTGTCTTTTTGCTCCTTGTGCCCACATGAATTCTAAATAAGATAGCCACTTGATTTTCATCTTGATTTACATGGAATAAACAAGGGCAACATTATTTAACATATATATTTAAAACTGGGTGGATATTTTATGTTGGAAATTTGCCTACTGTTTACGAGGATGATATAAATAACTGACCTTTATGCACAGGCCATTTTGTAGAAAATCTTAAGAAAAAATAGATGTTCAATTTCCTCTTTTACTTTAACAGTATTGAGAACCATGCTGATTTTTTCACATTTGGGGGGATCAGTGCATCTTTAATGGGATAGTACATTATATGTATACACACACACACGCGCACGCGCGCACACACACACACACACACACAAGTTATCCCATTTACATCCTTCGTGAAGATATTTAAAGGTCATGTTGCCTTTATGATTTTCGCACACTGTTGCTAGAGACTGCTGACCTTTAATTAAAAGGTCAGATCTCTCAACTTCCTCTGGTGACTTATGATTATTTTCATTACCAATGAGCTGAATTTGTATTATTTAATAAATCTGGATTCAAATAATTATTTAATCTCTAGAGTTGTGGAAAGATTAATTCTGAAGGCTGAATTGAACTCAGAATACTCTATTTTGTTCAAATACACCCTCCATTAAATAGCATTTTTAGAAATCTCCAAAGAGTATTTTTGATCAGCACCTTTTCTCTCTCGCCTTCGAACCAAGGCCAAAGCTGCATTTGGATTTGGTGCTCAGTTCTTTCCCTTGAAGCAGCATTTCACTTCCCAGGCTCATCTCAAGAACCTGATACCTTCAGAATCCTCCTGGCTACTGTAGGTGCTATCTTTCCTAAGCTCTGTCCTCCTCCCAGGTCTCAATATTTAGCACTTGCTACCCCATAGCCTCATGTAAAATTGTAGTGGCTGAAGTTTCATCCTACAGGAGCTCTGTTTTATCTGCTGTGATCCTGGGGTAAATCAGTTCTCATGACAGTGTCCACAACTACAGATGATTTGACAGATTCTCTACCCTGGTGCAATTAAAAGTGAAATTGGAATTGGAACTCCTGTCTCAACAACATGTAATGACCTAATGATAATGAAAATTTGGGGATCTGCGGTATGAGGTGTGCCAAGGTGGGTTCCTATAGGATTTCCCACTTGACATAGTACTGATAGAAATCTCTGTCTGTCTTGAATCCTAGGGTTGACTCTGAGAGACAAAGATAGAAATGACCTCATAATGGTGCAGGAAGAAGAGATGGGGCAGTTGGAAATATTCTCTTGTTCTATTCCGACATTCTAGTGAGGTCTTTGTTCTGTGTCATAATTTCATTCACTCATTCATTCATTCAACAGATCTTCACTGAGTATCCACCCTACTTTACTAGGCATAGTGCTAGCTGCTGGGCATATAATGATGGTTAAAACACACACTCTGCTCTCAAGGAGCGTGCAACTAGGGAGGGAGAGAGAAAATATACACACATTTTCATGTTAAACATGTGTTATTATTGCTGTTAATAGGAAAAAAATAGAAGAGGGGTACCTAACCTATACTTGGGTATTCAGGGAAGGCTTCTAAACAAAGTAACCTCTAGGAGAAGCTCTAAAGTATGAGGAGTTAGCTAGGTGTGTCTGTGAGAGAGAGAGAGACAGAGAGAGAAGAAAGGTATGTTGGAATTAAGGGGAAGAGAATGTGCAAAGGCTTTGAGCTCTTTTAGAGAATAGAAATTAATTTGGCAAGGTTGGAGCATAGACTACAAGGGTAGAGAAAGGTGATAAAATAAGCTGAAAAGAATTGCAGGGCCCAGAATGTGAAAGGCTTTTTTTTTTTTTTCCGTACTAAGGGGTCTGAAGATTATCCTGAGGATGATGGGAAACCTTTAAAAAGTTTTTTTTTTAACATCTTTATTGGAGTATAATTGCGTTACAATGGTGTGTTAGTTTCTGCTTTATAACAAAGTGAATCAGTTATACATATACATATGTTCCCATATCTCTTCCCTCTTGCGTCTCCCTCCCTCCCACCCTCCCTATCCCACCCCTCCAGGCAGTCACAAAGCACCGAGCTGATCTCCCTGTGCTATGCGGCTGCTTCCCACTAGCTATCTACCTTACGTTTGTTAGTGTATATATGTCCATGCCACTCTCTCACTTTGTCCCAGCTTCCCCTTCCCCCTCCCCATATCCTCAAGTCCATTCTCTAGTAGGTCTGTGTCTTTATTCCCGTTTTACCCCTAGGTTCTTCATGACATTTATTTTTCTTAGATTTCATATATATGTGTTAGCATACGGCATTTGTCTTTCTCTTTCTGACTTACTTCACTCTGTATGACAGACTCTAGGTCCATCCACCTCATTACAAATAACTCAGTTTCGTTTCTTTTTATGGCTGAGTAATATTCCATTGTATAGCTGGAAAGTTGAATCATCATTTCATTTTGGAAAAGTCACTTTGGGTGATGGATACCGAATGGACTTGATTAGGGCAAAGGAAAATGGTGGGAAACTAGACGGAAGGATGTTTTCATAGGCCAAGTGATGGCAGTGACAGTGTGGATGGAGAGAAGTGAGTTGATTCATAACATATTAGAGCTGAAGTGAACACTTCGAGACTATCTCCATCTAATGTCAACAAAAGTAAGTAGCACAGAGTAGGTATTCAATTAATATTTGCTTAGTGCGTGAATCAAGGTGGCTAGGTGAAGCCTTGGTATATAATATAGCCTGTCTGGGAATAAGTATCAATATATAGAGAGAAGAGGAGAGAACCTAGGACTCAGCCTCGGTCTCTGCTCATGTTTGTAGAAGATAAACATCAATGAAAAGCTGAAGAAGAAATGAAAAAGAAGTAGCATGAGAACTAGGGAGAAGAAAAAAGGGAATTGAGGTTGAGGAATTAGAAACAGCAAGTATAGCTTTTTCTTCCAAGATGATTGGTAATTTGAAGTATATGAGAAATAGGACTCAAGGGATAGAATGGCCCAAGGAAGGGTTATTTTTAATGAGTGAAGATATGAGTACTTTTTTTTTTTTGATATGAGCACTTTTACATTCAAATATCAAAGGTAAGAAACAAGAGGTCCACATCCTAATCTCTGGAGCCTGTGAATGTGTTACCTTACTTGGTGAAAAAGACTGTCCCTGTGTGATTAAGTGGAGGAGCCTGAGATGAAGACTATCCTGTTATCTGAGTGGGCCCAGTACAATCACAAGGTGCCTTAAAAGAGTGAGAGGGAGGAGACCTGATGAGGAAGGAAGAATGTTAGGATCAGAAGAAGATGTGAAGGTGCTACCATGTTGGCTTTGGAAATGGAGGAAGGGGGTCAGGAAAATGGAGGAAGGAACCAAGGCATGCAGGTGGCCTCCCGAAGCTGGAAAAGACAAGGAAATGGCTTTTCCTCTGGAGCCTTTACAGTGGAATATAGCCCTGCCAACGCTTTGATTTTAGCCTGGAGAGACCAGTGCTGGACTTCTGACCTCCAGAATAGTAAGCTAATAATTTTGTATTGTTTAAGCCACTAAGTTTGTAATATTGATAACTTGTTGCTGCAGTAATATGAAACTAATACAGGCACGGGTGGAGCTGTGTGCGTTGAATGGAGGAGTACATCTCTTTGTGAGACTGGAGAAAACACAGGGAGTGAATAATGCAGCACGGGGATTCCCAGGTATAAAGGGGCAGTGAGAGTTTATATGCATCAGGAAGGCTCTTTCAAACATACTGGACGTTGGACTGAATGAATCAGGACTAGTTAACTGAGACCCAGATGTCAAAGGCAGGCATTATCCATCATTGGTTGTGATCATTTTAATGTGGATTGGCTTTATTTAAAGTAAACATAATATACAGTGATTAAAATATTCCAAATAGACACTCATACTACTCAGGATTATTTTTTAAAGTGTAGATTTTCCACTACATTTTAAACTCCATGAGGGCAAGGAATACATGTCTTTTTTCACTACTACTTCCTATGCCTAGCACAGCGCCTGGCATGTCACAGGTGCACAGTCAATATTGGATAAATGGAAAGGCTTTACCATAGTGAGTTTCCAACATATTAAGAAACATTTAATACATATTTTAATTTACACGCAGGTTTTCATGAAGATAGGTTTTGTGTAAAGAGAGGGATGACAGCAACTGGATTTATAATTTACTAAACACGTTGGGCATTTTTGGACTTTCACTCTCTGCTCTAGGAATAGGGGACACAGAAGTGAACAAAACGAAGTGCCTGCTCTCACGTAATGTATAGAGTTTTAGGAGAGACAGACGATGAACAGATATACTATGGATTCACAAGTATAATACTTCCGTACCTTCTAAGAGGAGATATCATTGTTTATCCAATATTAATAGGATGTGAGATTTTGTTAGGTTCTACCTAGGGATGGTTATTTGATACAGCAGAAAAGGAAAACTAGCATTTGTTGAATGCATTCTGTGTACCAAGCACTGTGCTGTGTTCTCGCTGTCATCTACCTACCTAAAATGTATGTCCCATTTACTATTTCAAGATAACTTTGAAAGCAGTTTACATAAATTGCTTTCTATTATTATCTCCATTTTGCACATGGAGAAACAGGCTCAGAGATATAGGAGAATTGTTCAAGAGACAGGGTTTAAAAACTTGTTTACTGCCAGAACCCATCATGCACATACTGTCACACCACTGTGTTGAACATGACCTCAACTTCTTTACCTCTGTATTTTAGCAAGCTATGGGAAAAGACTCTTGAGTTGTCAATTTGAATTGGAGTTATAATAAGCCGCTGTGTAACATAATGCCGTCACAGAGGAAGGCCTTGGTTCACTAAACCAAATGATTTGAGGGAGTGGCAGATGTTGGAGATGTGAAGAAGGACCAGTGCTATTGAGGTTAAGTTTGCCAATGTGCTAATTAGCGTGCGACTCTGGAAGATGGTTTTTAAAGGGGTCTCACTGAGCCATACCTTTCTCTGAGCTCCCCTTCCCCTGTCACAAAATTTACCTTTGCTTTGACTTGTGGCCTCTCCGGCTTTCTCGATCTCATTGACTGTCTGGTCCGGGTTCCTGACGCGGTGCTGTGGTTGCAGGAGCATTCCGGTCTTCGGCTGGTCATGAGGAGGGCCTGGGATCTGGAGGGCTGCAGCTCAGATGGTTGAGTAACGGGCTGCACTGACTGGGGGCTCGCATCCCCTGATGGGAGTCTGTCTAGTTTGAACTAAAGAAGCTGATGTGATTAAGTGCGAGGTTTGTGATCTGGTGGACTTTGACAAGGCTTATTTGATAGTGTCGGGCTGGGGTTTCTTGAGGAATTGCCTCTGTCTTGAAATTGAACCACAACTTGACATGTCTGGGAACCTGGGATTTCCGGGCTGTGAGGCCGAAGGAATTAATTTTAATTGGCTAAAAGTAAAGACTGAGGAATTCAGAATACCACGCAAGCCCCCATCATCTCACCCAACCATTTGTTTTCCTATCATGGACCCTAATTTAAATGACATCTGCAGGTTCTGCAGATCATTTTTATCTATGCCCTGGTCCCGAGAGTTACAAGTGTACCAGCCAGAGGAGTTTCTTGGCCTCACCCCACAGGATCCAGACCTAGGCTGTGTTTAACTCCAGCACCCTTAATAGAGCCTCTAGGCAGGACATCTGCAGCAAGGCAGTGGAGGGAGTAATGGAGGTCACAAGTGGGCTTTATGTTTACACCATGTGCAACTAATTCTTCATTTCACTAAATGCTGTAACATTCTGTCCTTTCTGGATAGTGAAAACCTATGGGACCTGCCGTAAAGATCAAGTTCAGTTGTTCCTTAATTACTGCAAGGCTGTATCTTGTTGGCAATTTCAAAAGAATTCCCAGGCTACCTCTCCTATGAAAGCCAGGAGCGAGTCAACGTTGTGGGGAATGGGGCTTCTGTATGTTCATATTTCTTGTGTTTCAGGCTTGCTGACCATTTAGCCTATGTAAGTACATAGTAAACGTTGCATCACAGTTTGCCTGGGCAAGCCATCTCAGTGTTTAACCCCTGGCAGGGCACTTGGGATAGTCTGTGACGGAATGCAGCCCTCTGAGATTAGGGAAGTTGATCTCATACTGTAAGTACCTCTGTCTTCAGCAACAAGTTATTTATTTATTTTTATTTTTTTAAACATCTTTATTGGAGTATAATTGCTTTACAATGGTGTGTTAGTTTCTGCTTTATAATGAAGTGAATCAGCTATACGTATACATATATCCCCATATCCCCTCCCTCTTGCGTCTCCCTCCCACCCTCCCTATCCCACCCCTCTAGGTGGACACAAAGCATCGAGCTGATCTCCCTGTGCTATGTGGCTGCTTCCCACTAGCTATCTATTTTACATTTTGTAGTGTATATATGTCAATGTTACTCTCTCACTTCGTCCCAGTTTACCCTTCCCCCTCCCTGTGTCCTCAAGTCCATTCTCTATGTCTGTGGAGCAACAAGTTATTAATGCCCACCTCAAAGTTCTTAGATGGACCCAACTTTCCATAGAACTAATTCCACAATGACCTTCCATTACCATTAGCATCTTACTGATGACACAGAGCCTTAAACCTGTTTTTTTTAAAAACGGGCATGGATATCTGTTGAATGAGAGCCGTTTCTAAAGAGGAACAGATGTGATACCCAAACTCAATTCTTTGGATGAGTCTATAGTAATTGTATCCCAGATCCATATGCTTCCCCCCTCCTCTGCTACCAACTTCTAAAAGGCAAATGTCTAAAGTAATATAAAAGCTTCAATAACCCATCCAGCCTGGGATTCAGCCAGTAACCATGTCAGCAAAGGACAGATTGTAAGGAAACGTGGTTCCTTGTGTGACGCTCTGCTAGTATTTCTGACTTCCTGAATGTTGGGCGAAACAGACAACTAAACGTACACGCTCTTCCATGCTTCCCTGGCCATAGCATCTTCCTTATGAATTAAAATTTAGGAAGATTAATTAGCATGCTGCTGTAGAGCATGTGGGAGATGACTGCTCCCCTGATGCATGTAGAGGGTGCTACAGGCCCGTGATTCAGTGCCCTGTCAGCAGTGTGACATAAACTGTATGAAAATGCCATATAAATGCAAATACAAATACAAACACCGCCTTCCCCTGTTGGCTAGTGATAAGGTGCTCATCCAGATGAGACATTAAGATTTAAAAGAAGAAAAGTAGTAACTGGGAGGGGAGAGAAACGCAATTACTCTTCAAACAAAGTTTCCTTTTGAAGAAAGTCATTAAAGTGCTTGTTGCCCCTTCCCCCAACCACTGACAGTTGTTCAACAGCCTGAACCGGGAGATGATAGTCAGAAACGATGCATTTGTGATTATTTCAATTAGCAAGGGGACACATTCGGAAATAGGATTGGGAGATGCGGGGTTTATTATGCAAAGGGGGGTGTTTTCCCCAGAGGTGAGTAGCTCACAGACCTCTGATATGGGACCTAGTCATTGACTTAATAATAAATTTGGATCTTAACTTTATGTAATCCCTTACATTCTTTAAGTGCTTATGTGAAGGGGGGGAAAAAACCCCAAAACAACAATGAAGCAGCCCAGTGAAGGCCTAGCCATGCGCCTGGCTCTTTCTTCTTAAGGAAAAGAGGAGTTTGCAGAGAGCCATTTCCTCAGTTATGCTTCCCAATTGTACTGCAGCTTGATGGCTTTCTGTTGATATATGAAGAGGTCCCTTAAGATGGATGTGAAAGGAGAATGAATAATGGAATCATAGAATTTTAGAGCTGGAATGGGCCTTAGAGGATTTTATCATTGTTTCAGAACTGAAAATTTAGCCAGACCCTGTCAGTAGCGAAGCTTTTCAATCCATATCAGAATTCCTGTATAAGAGCCTGAAAAGAAGTCCCACTTGGGTTTCATCCAGTCTAGCATTACAAAAACTAGGACCCCAAAGCAAAAGATGTCTTGGGGGTAGACCTGCCTGCCCTTCCTAACATCATCCTCAAAGTTAAGGGACCTCCAAGACAACCCACATTTCCCTTTATAACCCATTGGAGAGATGACACTTGCTGAATTATTGAAACTCTTCTTGAACCAGTTTGTATTATCTGCGGGCCTCCTGTCTTGGAACACTGTGTTCACTACAACTTGGTTCACTACAAGTTTATTGGTCCCAAAGCTATTTTCCTAGAGTTTCACATTTGGAATGTGGCCAGGAAGCTTCGTTCTAAACTTCTGGGAATATGTGAGTCTTTCCTTTCAGACTCATGATCAAGAAAAAATATCAACAATGTCATTCGGGCTATCTTCGTGCGGTCACTTTCCTCTGCCCAATACTTTCAGTGAATTCTAATTGTCTGTTGTATCTAAGCAGCATTGGTCAATTTGGCATGCAGGACCTGCCACTAATTTAATCATCATTCATCTATTGCAGAGCTCAGCAAACAAACTACGGCCCATGGGGTGGGCACCTGTTTTTGTAAATAAAGTTTTATTGGAATACAGTCATTCTTTTGTTTATGTATCGGCTTTGGCTGCTTTCCCACTACAACAGTGTAGTTGAGCAATTGCAACAGAGATTGTGGCCCACAAAGCCAAATATTTACTATCTAGTCCTTTCCAAAAAATGGTTGATAACACCTGTTCTATATCACTGGTTTTTATCTAGAGACATTTCACAGAATCATAGCAGGAGTTTCTCAAAATACAGTTTGCTAGAACATACCTATTAAATAAGAATATTCATGGGTGGTTCTTAGACTTGATGTTTTGAAAATATACAGTTCATATGCAGTTCACCTGATGTTTTGAGAATATACAGTTCAGCTCATCCAGATGATATTGATACACCCTGGTTGGTAAGCATTGTTCTCTATGAACATTTTAATCATTTTATTGATTTTTATTTCTAACAATAGACTATGGGTACATTTGAGTTGCATCAAAAATAGCACAGATTTCATTAATTCTTGGCAAGTCAATGACATAGAATCTCCATATCCCATCCAAAGTCACACCTAAGATATTGTTGGGAGTTCCCCAGGGTTTTTATCTGTAGTCTTGAATAAGTTCGCCATTGCTCATTGCCACCTACCACCAATTATCACTAAATATGCATCGTGTATCCTCATGTCTATAAAGCACTGTCCCCTCTGCCAGGTATTGCTGTGTCTGCCAGGTGGCACTGTCTTCTGTCACAACGGATAAACCAGAACACCCAAGACGTCTGATGCATTGTGTTTCATTGGCAAGGTGAAACCTATCCTCCCGCTCCCCTCTGTGCTCCACTATGTTACAGGCATACTTTGGTACCGGTGCCGATGCCCCAGCATCGTACCGAGATCTTGGCAAAAGATTTCAGTTTTGACTTGTTCTCCATAAATCTCAAACATGAATGAAATATAGACTGGGTCGAGAAATACACCTGCTGTACTCAGATTCATCTGCTCTTTGCTTCTCTGCTAAGTTGGTTGTGTCTGGCTACTTCTTCCCTTAGGAAAAATTCTCTCCTAGAAAGTTTCTCAGGCCCTCAAGTAAGTAGTCCACCAGTTTCCCAGGCATGACAAGGTCGGTCAGAATCCCTTCTTAGGCTCATGCTGGGAAACCATTCACTCCTCTGGCCTCTAGCTCTTATCGTAGAGTTGAAGAGCGTGGACTCTGAAACCAGACTGCTTGGATTCGAATTCTGTCTGTACCATATACTAGCTGTGTGACCTTATGGAGATCATTTATGCCTCAATTTCCTTATCTGTAAAATTGGGGCTAAAGTAGTACTTACCTCATATGGTTGTTACAAGGATTCAATGAATTTATGCACATATAGCACTTAGAATAGTACCTGGTAGGTAGTAAATGCTATGTGTGAGCTATGATCCTTATTCTGGTATTACTATAATTCTAGTATTGTTCTCCTCCTGGGTTTTCCAGATCTGTGAGTAGACATGAGACCTCCAATTGACATCTCAAACCATTAGAAAATCCTCTTGGCTCTACCTTCAAAATATACCCAGAATTTGAATACTTCTCATCACCTACACCTCTACTGAAGTGGTCCAGATCACTATTGTCTCTCTTCTTAATTATTGTACTAGCCTTCAAATAACTCTCTACTTTCAGCCTTGCTCCCCACTCCCACCAGTTGTGCTCAACACAGCAACCAGAGTAACTACTTAAACCTCAGTTGGATTATGACTTTCCAGTGTTGAACACCCTCTCATGACCTTCATTTCAGAGCAAACCTTGAAAAATCCCTAGATGGCCTTACAAGTCTCTTCATGTTCAAGCCTCAGTGACCTCTCTGACCTCCTCTCCCAATCCCCTTCTTAATCACTCCATTCCTGTCGTCTTGTCTTGTCATTTACTATTTCTCAACCATGTCAGGCATGCTCTTCAGGGACTTTGCATTTGCTTTCTTCTCTGCCTGGAAACTCTTCCTCCAGATATCCGCAAGACTATTTCTCACCTCCTTCACGTCTTTGCTCAAATCTCATTTGCTCAGTGCACCTTTTCCTGAACGTATGTTTAAAATTGTAGCCCCTCCAAAACCAGCACTCCCTGCTTCGTGAATTTTTCTACATTGCACTGAACACCACCAGGCAAAATGTATGGCTTAATTTATTGGAATATAATTGTCTCCACCCTTTTCTGTAAATATATATGTTCTCTGAGGTCAGGTACCATGTTTCGTCCAGCGCTATAGTAGATCTGAACTTGGCCATGTAGGTATTCAATAAATGTTGAATAGTGTTTAAGCTATTCTCTGGATGTTGTCTGAAAACATTTCATAGTACTTATAATAGTTATATACTAAATGCCTTAGGCCTCAATATACTTCCTAATGATCTTGACTTTTCTTTTGCATTTTCAGAAAGTATTACCAGTCCCAGTCATAGTTAATAGAAGGAGATCTGTGTATCTCACCAGGATCTAGAGTGTGAGGGAATACCTACTAGGAAAGAAACAATAGTGTGGGTACCTTGGTGGGAAGAGCATCACAGAGCAGTTAGAAAACCCGATAGAATTCTTAAGCTGTAAGCTGCCTTGAAGACCTTAGAGAACATATAATGCTTTATTTAACAGAAGGGCAAATTAAGGTGCAAAATGTCCCATGATTTGTTAGCAGCGCACCGAGTTTTCAGATTGTAGTCTAGATGTCAAGTTCAATGCCATTTTCATTATGTGTGATCCTTATCTCCATGTGGGAGCTGCTGCACCATCTAGTTAAGGGACACTCAACAGATAGAAACAAAACAACATGAGAACAACTCTAAAACTAAGTGTAGTGAGATCAGAATAGCATTGTAAAACCTTGATCCTGAAGGGAGAACAAGAAGAATGATCAGAATTCATGTGGGTTTATCTGAGATGCTTCTCGAAAGAGATGCATTTTGACGTACTTTTGAGGCAGATAAAGGGTTGAACTGAAAGAGGAAAAGCTTAAATTATAGATGAGGAAGAGGAATAGACTGCTCAAAATCGTAAAGCAGGAATTAGCAGGTTCCTTTTTTTTTTTGTCTGTTTCTTTGTGGAAATCAAGGTTACAGCAACAGATAACCTCAGCTAGACGAAAATGGTCAAGTCTTCGCAAAGTGAAAGTGAGGTTAGTGGTTTGTGGGTGCTGAGAGAAGGCAGGAATTTGACGGGTTGTTTTGCATTTGAGGTGGGCACAGGCTGACCAGATAGATGCTACAAGGGGGATGGGCTTAGCAGATTGGGAAGCAGACCTAATTTTTGGAAGAGCAAGAAAAAAGAAGGAATTTGAGCATCATTCTCTACCTTGTCCGCATTTTTCTTTCCACCTGCTTGTGACACACATACCCAGTAATATTTTCATCATCAAATCTATATGCCAGACAATTCTGACACTTAGTAGATGTGTGACATTGAGCAAGCTGCTTATCCTCTCTGAACCTAGATATCCTTGTTTTTAATACAAATGGTAACTGTAGCCATCTCTTAGGGTGACTGTGATGACTGAATGAAATTAAAATGCTACCTGGTTCATAGTAGGCACTAACTTGTATGTAGATCTTATTCTGTATAACAGAACCCTGTATTTGTATCATACTTCACCAAATATATGGCCTGATAATGTTCATTCTTATTTGTTCCTCACATAAACCTGGTGAGGCAGATGGCATTTTGGTGGTGCTTGTTTTGTCACTAATTTTATTTTTTGAAAGGCTCTTGCTTGCCATTGTCATCACTTAGAAGCAATTGCTAGCTTATATGTAAAAAGCGTATTTTTTCCGGTTGCTTTTTCTATGCAGGATCATTCTCTGTACTATGCTGTTTCAAAATCTAGGGCCAGTACCTACATTTTTCTAAATGTCTATTTCTGTGTCCACTTATTTCTCCTTTGTAGCAAACAGATGCAGGACATTTGTTGAGAGGAGCTCTTTAAAGGGCACTATTACGTTTCGGCTTTTAGAGATGGACTTCTCTGACCTTTTAGAAGCTAAGACCTTTTATCCAGAGGGAGGATAATGTTTGTTTACGTTGATGATTTCTCATCCGTGACTATCCAGTTGGATGATATCGAGGGTTGTTGATATTGAGGGTCCACATGCACTGTCTAGGCTGGGCTTACAGCTCATGTAAGGGTGCTGGAGGCTTACATGTTGGGAAAGAGCTAAAGACACATGTTCGCTGTGTCATATCCATCAGGACACAAGCTTTCCCACTGTGTGCAGAGTTCCAGGCAGGAGAAATGAATGACACATTGAGCACCAAGGTGAAGAAATGGAATCAATCAATGTCTCTGAACACTCTTAGAGCTCAGTTTCTCAGGGACTTGACTCCCAGAAATACTTTCTGCATTCTTTGAGACACAGTCGAAGACAGTGTGCTTGAGAGAAAGACAGAATCAAAGAGAAAATCCATGCTCGCACAGTCACAGACCAAAAAAAGAGTGAAACTAAGAGAGACAGATTGAGGAAAACATAGGCAGAGATGGACCACGGAGAACTCCAGTATTCTCTATATTAATGTAGAAGTCTGCTGTGGCCGGAGTTCAGAGTGAGACAAACAACCTGCCATGGGGACTGCATATAAAACCAGGCACACGGGACTTCCCTGGTGGTCCAGTGGTAAAGAAACCACCTTCCAATGCAGGGGACCCGGGTTCTATCCCTGGTCAGGGAACTAAGATCCCACAGGCCACAGGACAACTAAGCCCCCCAAAGCCACAACTACTGAGCTCGCGCACCTCAACTAGAGAGCCCGTGTGTCGCAAGCTACAGAGCCCACCCGCCCTGGAGCCTGCATGCCACAACTAGAGAGAAAACCCGCAGGCCACAACTGGAGAGAAGCCCCACGCGCCACAACTAGAGAGAAGCCCGCGTGCCACAGTGAAAGATCCTGCATGCCGCAACGAAGATCCGGTGTGCCACAACTAAGACCCGACGCAGCCAAAAATAAATAGATAAATAAATAAATAAATCTTAAAAAAAAAATTACCAGGCACACAATGTGTCCTGGACAATAGCAGTGTTCTGCTGAGAGACACCAGAGCCACCTGGGACATGTGGGGGAATCTATAACCTGGAAGGTCCATAATGAGCAATGGGGATGGGGCTTCCTAAATATCTACGGAATGTGCAACACCTCTAGAGTCACCAAAATGATCAGACTCCAGTGGCCAAGACTCACTCTGCATCTAGAAAGCCAGAGGCCAGAGCCTATCAAGTGAAATCCTATGGACACCCAGAAAGAAATTGGGCTTTCTACCAAGAAAATGGAATGATGGGGAGATAACTGAATGGTGACGCTTAAAGGTGTCAGATGCAGACCTGTGTAGCCAAATGGGGTGAGGGGGAAGGAGGCTGTACAGAAAACATGGATAGAAATGATCTAAAAATATGAGATATGGGACCTTCCTGGTGGTCCAGTGGTTAGGACTCTGCACTTCCACTGCAAGGGGCATGGGTTCCATCCCTGGTCAGGGAACTAAGATCCCACAAGCCATACGGCTTGACCAAAAAAAATGTGTGTGTGTGTGTGTGTGTGTGTGTGTGTGTGTGTGTGTGTGTGTGTAAATGAGATAGTTATAACTCGGTTTATATCCTAGCAATAATTTAGAAAAATGACAAAATAGTAGACAGCCTAAGATTAAGACTAAGAAAGCAAAGGAGGTCTCAACCTACATATCTTGATGGGCAATTGTTCTTCCAACAGATGAGCAATTTATGAGATTTAGATCTGGTAAATTGTTTTGAAAGTGACTACCTTCAGTGAAGAAGAGTGGACCTAATAGTCCCATCCAGTCTGCAGGTAAGAAACTTGAGAGTGATAACCTCTGCCAGGAACCTTCTGAGTAGAAGTCGTATTTCTTCTATAACAGGGAGGACAGGGTGTGTAATTTAAAACAGTTTTAGAAGTAAAACAAATTATATAAGTAAATCATGATAATGACACACAGACAAATATACAAAACAGACGTGAAAGAAAAATTGATACCACTCCTACTCTCATCCAAAACTGACATATTTCGCCACATGTTCTTTCAGAATTTTTTCTCTGTATATATAATATTTATGCATATATTTAAAAATGCAAATCATAGCATACTATGTATATTGATCTGATATCTGCCTTTCCTCCTACAGTATATTATATATGCTTTTCCACGTCAATTCATACAGTTCTAGGAGGTATCTACATCATGATTTGTAATGAACACGTAATATTCCATTGCATGGATGAAACACATTTTATTTAACTAGAATTTGAACTCACACCTGACTCCAAATCCTATGCTTTTCCCAACAAATGATAAAACAAGACATAATTTAAAATGTACAGATTAAGATGTAACACAAGAAGGGTATGGCTGCAAATAAAGAATTCTAGGGTTCCTTGTATTGGTCGGGGGGTGGTATAAAGAGAATGATTGACTTTAAAATTTTAAGTCAAGTATGCATGTTAGAAAATGAAGGATGACGTCTAAAACTAAGAAAGAAGGGACAACAGTTGAAAAAACAACTTTCCCATCAGTTTTCAGCACAGTAGTTTGAAAGCTAATGTGATTACAAATATACCTTGCTTTAGAGAACCCGCACAATGCAGTGAAAATAGCCCTGCAATAGGATTCTGAAGACCAGTATTCCTCTTGTAAGTGAGCTGGTTACTCATTGTGTGACTCCATAGACACAGTCGCTCAACAGAGATAGGTCTGTAGAAAAGGACGGATGAAGGTTTTGGTTTACTTTGTAGTTTTGTAAATTCCACCTGAAGTTCTTGTCTACCTTGTTGGGAATAAGAACAATTTGCATTAGTCGACGTATTCGATTTATATTGGAGCATCTCTCCTCAATGAGTGCCAAAGCAATTGCCCAGGTGGCTTTTCCTTTAATCTGATTCTGTCTGCTGCCTTACATGTCCCTCAGACAGCAGGCTCTGTGGCCGGCATAGGAAGGTTTCTTTAGCTATGCAGCCCAGCAAGCCCATTGCCTTGGAATAGTTTCTTTGTCAACATTTTCCCAGTTCTGCCTTGGGGTGCAGGGTGACAAGAGATGATGGGCCGTCAGGGATGGGTAGAGGATCCTGCATACTGATAGAGGTAGTTTCCTTGGTAGCAGTTATCTCCCTAAGCATAGAATTTGTGTCCATCCAGATCACCAATGACCTTCTCACAAAGCCCACTCAAATGAACTAAAAAGTTACACAGATATAAAGAGAAGACCCAAACCTTTGTCCTGTCCTTAATAAGCTCTTGTTCCTCTTTCTTTTCCATGCCGTGTCTCTCAGTGCCACCTCCCTTTATCATATCCCGTATCTCGTCCCACTGTCTGTGTGCGCCTAGATCACAGAATAAGGCCTAAAGTCCACTTAACGTTCTCCCAATATCAAAGTACACTCTCCTCACAGCACTGTATCCAAAGAATAATTGGTATGTTGGGTGAGTGTGCAAGCCCACGGCCTATTGTCCTATTTGTCTTTGATAATGGGACTAAGCCAGGCTGGCTAGTTAATGAGCCAATTATTTTAGGACAAGCCAGTAGATCTGGACACATAGCTCTGTAGCTTTGGGGTTTTATTTTATTAAGACCTCTTTTCTTCAGGGCTTGCCTTTCCCGTGGGGAAGCTCTTCACGAGAGTCAGAGGCCAGCACTGCAGGTACCTAACTTGAAGCAATGTGATATGTGAGTGTTCTGAGTCCTCCAAAAGATAAAATTGGAAACTTTAAGGGGGAGATTGCTTCTCTCTCTCCCTTTCTCCCTCTCTCTCTGTCTCTGTCTCTGTCTCTGTCTCTGTCTTTGTCTTTCTCTCTCTCTATATATATATATGCACAGACATACACCTATATAATACACACATACATATACACATATGTGCATATATACACACACTTTCTTTTTACCTCATAATTTGCTTTAATATGATGTAACACTTTGGAAATGTGCATATCCTTTGCCCATGTGATTCTACTTTGAGGAATTTATGCTAATGAAATAATCATGGATATGTGAATGAAGATTCAAGTTGAAAGAATGTTCACGTAATCATTATTTATAATTGAAAAGCCCTAAATGTCTGGTAATATGGGGCATCATGTACAAATACTATGACACCATTAAAAATAGTATTGAAAATGGGAAAATATGTTCCTGAATATTGTTAAATGAAAAATACAGGTTGCACACAGTATGTAATATGAGTGTGTGTGTGTGTGTATATAGTTTGTAATGATCAGATAGATATGCATCAAAATATTTGAAGTGATTTACTCTGGGTTTTGGGGCTATTGGAGACTGAGCAATAAAAACTATATCAACTATTCTTATATAAATTCTTTAGAATTTACAATTATTATCATTCTGTTACTTTATTTCATCTTTTTATAAATAAAAGAAGTAAAAGCTTGCTAATAATATCAGTGTTCCTATATTCTTCCCTCACCCCCTCATACTGAATCATACAAAATAATAAATTATTTATATATCTTTCCAATCACTGTGAACAGTATTTTTCTTTTTGTCTTCATTTTCTCATTTGTTACAATAAAAGAATATTGCTTTGGTTATGAGGGAAAGTTATTAAATTTTCTCCCCTGATACATTTACATTTGGATTTAATTTGCAAGAACATTGTATATAAATGATCTCTTCCTGGCATGAAATTACATGAAGCAAAGGATAAAGCTGTGTAGATTGATCTGAGTATATCTAGGTGTATCTTGCTAATTGGTATTGTTGCCTATAAACTCTGGGATCTTGGCCAAGTTACTTATCCTCTTTGTCCTTCAGTTTCCTCATCTGAAATGGGGATAGCAACAGTTTTCACCTCATAGGGTTTTTGTGTAGTTTAAATGAGACAATACATGTATTTAGACTGCTGTCCAGAATTGAGGAATTTTCAATACATAGCCATTATTATTATCATCTTTACCAATCTAAAAGGTGTCTAATGGATTATATAATATGGTAGTTTTAAAGCGTGGCCACAAATTCCTTGACCTTCTTCACAACACATGGAACCTAGCTTCCCTCTTCTTAAATCTGGGTAGACTTGTGACTGCTTTGAACAACAGAGTATGGTGAACATTATGCTATATGGCCTTTGAGGCTGAGTTTTAAAAGCCATCTAGCTCTACCACTGTCTCTTGGAACACTCCGAGGCAAGTCTTTTAAGAACCTTGTAAAGAATTCAACTATTGGGACACTCCTATGCTAGGGATGCCACATAGGTGCTCTGGTATCAATTGAATCCAGCCTTCCAGACATCCCCACCAAGGCACAGGTGTGTGAGTGCAAGAGGGGAAGCTGTCTTGGACCCTGCAGCCCATCCCATGCACCAGCTTAGTACCACTGATCGACCCCAGTTGATGTTATGGGGAGCAGAAGAAATGTTCAGCCAGGCTTGTCGAAATTCCTGACCTACAGCATCGATGAGATAGAATAAAATGGTTGTTGTTTTAAGTAACTTAGATTTAAATAGTGTGTTAGGCAGCAGTAGTAACCAGAAGAGATTTTACTACTAGTACTAGGGTAATGCCATAGCACAGAAAACCCCTAGCATGTCTTTGGGGTCAGGCAGCAGATGGAAACCAGAAGGACATTGAGGAGACTGTTAGGGGAAACTTTGTTGTAGCTCCAGGAAGCGGTTAATGATGGCTTAAAAGAAAGCAAGGAAAATGTTGTTGGAAGCTAGAGGAAAGGAGAGACTGTGTACGCGCTAGCAGAAACTTTAACAAAACAGATACAAAATGTACCTGAACTGACGCTTCTGGCTAAAGAGATTTCCATGCAGAATGTTGAAGATACCAACTGGTTCCTTCTGGTTTCATATCATAAAGTATAAATGGAGCTAAACTAAAGAAAGAGTTCTTCAGTTCTCAAGAAGAATTCAGAGGACATATAATAGAGCCAGGACTTAATAGATTCAAAAATAAAACTGTTTCTCAACTCCTGTCAATATGAGTAGAAGATCCTCAAGCTAAGAAAGGACCTCAAGACAAAGATCAAATCTAAGAAATGTGGTCTTTGGGAAGAAAATGAAGCTAAGGGTGTGGCAATAAAACTGTTAAATCTTGAAAAAGACGTAAGATGCAGCCTCACAGTCTCTTTAAGACAAGACAGAAGGCTTTCCAGGGATCCAGCTTCACCGAGAGTAAAACATATTGAAGGCTTATCTTGAAATAAGCTGGGGGTATGGCTTTTATCTAATGGAATGGGTGGTTAACGCGTATAAAGTTAGTAATTTTTAAAAACAATTATATCAGTTTAGACTGAAAGGGGCAGAGAAAATATAAAATTAAAAGGGAACTTTGGATACGAAGCATCTATGATCAGGAAAAAGGCTGAGAAAACTACTTAGTTGCAAACGTAGGTTACTTTTTATGAAAAAGGAAGAACCAAGAGACCAGAGAGTGGAGTCAAGAGCCAGGGAGTAAAACTGGACCCTAATAAAGAAACTGTATGAAAATTCTGGGATCCAGAATTGTCTTGCACCTAGAATTGCTATGTGCTTCCTAACCCCTCTGTTTAAATGGAAATATCTATTCTAATTATGTTATGCCCGCCTGCTGTTGTATGTTGGGTGGAAGATAACTTGTCTCATTTCATAGGTTTTCACACTGAAAGGACCCATGTCTAAGGAACTGAATCCAAGGAGCCTCATCTTCACCTGGACTGATTCAGATAACAAAGTCCTGGACTTTAAACCTGAGCTTGTGGCCCAGATTGGATACACTTGGAGAGTATTGGGAAGGATTGAGTATATTTTGCATGTGTGAGAAATATACATAATTTTTAGCCAAAGAGTACATTGTGGCTGTTTTTAATACATCGTTCCAAATTCTTTGACATTCCTCAAATGGAGAGGAAGAATCTGTATCCCCTCCCCTTGAATCAGGTTGGCTTATAAGTTTAAATATCTGCCTTCTGAGGTGAAATCTTAAGAGGCAATGTAGCTTTCTTATGGTTTTTTTTTGGGGGGGGGCTCAGTCTAGGGGAAGTTTGCTGCCATGTAAGAAGTTCCACCACCCTGAGACCACATTGCTGGAGGTGCCACATGTCAGGTGCTCTAGTTGTCAGTCCCAGCTAAGCTTAGCCTCTAGACTCTGACAAAATGCAAGATACGTACGTGAAGTCATCTTGGTTCTTTTAGACTATGTAATTCCAGCTGAGTACCACTAAGTGATCTCAGTCGATCCACATGGAGCAACAAATAACTCAGCTGAGTCCTGACTGAATTCGTGACCTACAGAATTCATGAGGTATAATAAAATTCACACTATTTCATGCCATTAACTTTGGGGATACTTGGTTATGCAGCAGTAGTAATTTAAACCTGTAGTTTTAGTGTTACCTGCTAAATAGAAAACGCCTTCATATATAAGAGAAAGAAAAGGTGATATCCAGGTGTGCCCTCAATGTTCACTTTAAAATGACTCTTCTGTGGCCAACAAACAGTTGACATTCTTTGATGCCTGTAGTGTTGCATGGGAGCCAGAAGTCTTTACAGGAATAGACTTTGCCCGAGACATACTTTGGGGCTGTGGTATGGATACCAAAAAACTGTTCCTAGCTCCAAGATATCTTCCAGCCATTCTGTTTTAGTGTCTGAAACTCCTTGCTTTGGCATAAAGTATCCTCTGTGTTGGAGGCCTGGAGCAATGAAGAAACTGCTGCAAATGGGATGGGGACCTATTATTAGCCATTGGTAACCCACGGCAGATACCTTTTAGATACTTTTCCATTGTCCTTGGAAAGCAGAGAGAAAGGCCCTGGAAGAAGGAGGTGTAAAGTGGGAAGGTTTATAAATGAGAGGAGAGAGTGATCCCAAACATGGGATGGAGAGAGGGTAATTGAGAAAGACAGCCCTAGGTGGGGTTCTACAGAGGTGAGTCTTAGCAGTTGGGAACAATCTGAGAATACCAGGTATCTATGGATGAGTTTGCAAAGAGCAAGATTGAGTTATTCATTGTTATGTCTCAAGGACAGACCCTACATGGACTTCTTTTGTGGAAACTCTCAATTGGTAAATGGAGTCTTATTTTATTTACACACACACACACACACACATATATATATGGAGAGAGAGAGAGAGAGAGAGAGAGAGAGAGTTTGATGGCTTATTGCCCTAATAATAGTATTTCCTCACACTTGTACAGTACTTCCCAGTTTATGAAGCATATTTGCATGCTGGGAAGGAGCAAAATATTACAGTCCCTTTATATTTTTACATGAATGAGCACAGTTTTATAAAGATGAAATGACTTGCCCCAAATCACAATCTAGGTTACACTGGAAAAATTATCCTCAAATTCCATGACTTGACTATTTCTGCCACACTGCCTTTAGGACTCAAAGTTGTATCTTCTTTGTACATGTCAATTTACATTCATATAGAACGCATACAAAGTGAAATACTCTGTGTGTAGGCACTACTAATGCATTTTTTCTCCTTACTAATTGAAACTGAAATGCTCATGATACATCATTATAACAAACACCAAACAATTGTTCAGATTGGATTTAGAGCCTGGGATGCAGATCTTTAAGTATTGTGTGGATCTTGGAAGCCTTTTAATTATACCAGGAATTCAGTTTTAATTTTTGATGGTATTATAGATGCCAGAAGACATAAGATTTAGAGTGTAGATCAAATGGAGTTAAAGTAAGGTAATTATGAGAAGTAGAGCTCCTCCTCTTTTAAGGCTGCCATGGTACATGCATACAGATAACATTGGATAAAGGGTCCAAAGCAAAATGAATTTCCCCAGGGATGAAACCATTGGATGACTCAGCCCGGCATCAGGACCCAGGTTTGGATCACACTGAGGGGGAAGCAGTATGGAAGGGCAGTGGAATATATGCTGCTGTGTGATTCAAGAATCCAGGTTTCTAAGTCCTTTTTATTTTGACTGGCTATGTGGCTTGGGCAAGAGATTCTTTGAGTTTCAGTTGACTCGTCAGCAAAGTGGAGATTTATTTTTTACCTGTCTGAAGTCAGGCAGCTAGAGCATACTCTCCTGAGAGCCCTTCCCATTTCAAGGTCTAAGATTGTAGTCTTTCCTCTTTGGTTTCCCTTTCCCCTCTATGGCCCTTTCATTCATGAATTTATCTAAGCCCTTTGTAACTGATTTATATTTTGGCCTTCACGGTAATGAGTTCCACTGAAGCTCTAATTCCTTTTTCTTTAAAACCCACACTTTCAAGTGCCGCAGGCATGTGGAGTGAGACTAGTACTCCAGGTCTTGGTCCAATCTGCTCAGTTTCTTGGTGACACTAAGTCCAAGGCTGATTTGAAACACCAGAAATGCAAGAGAAGAGCTGTGGGTAAAGGGGAAATAAATTTAAGCCCCATCTTCATTTCTTTCTTAAATCACTTGCATGTACAATCCATGTAGTATTTTCTTTGTAAATTTAAAAATGACTCCTCCAGTCCTTTGCTTAATAAAAGTTAATTTAGTTTAATTTCATTATTGTCAGACAACTTACATTTCTTAGGGCCGGATATTTGTTATAATTTTTAATTCCATTATAAATTTTTGCAATCATCAGAAAATAACCAACAGTGTTATTATATAGCATGAAAGAGTTAATCTAAGTCACAGTGGAGAAAGGTACTATGGAGTAAAGTATATTCATAACCCAAGAAAATGGAACTTGTTCGCAGCAAATATTAGTTATGGGAACAATCATCTGAGCAACGTCACTTACTTGAGGGACAGGAAATAACTCTGAATCTCATGCCAGTATTGTTTTACAACCCAGATGATATTTGTTTTGAGTCAGAAGACAATGTGGTTTTTAAATTGAGTTATTTTTTAAATTAAATTTCCTTTCATATTTTAGTAAGTCAGGATGATGAATAACTCTACATTAATGGATCTTCCAGTGTATTTCTATAGCTAACATCAAGTCACCTCACACCTTAGTTGGGGTTTTCAAACTGGAATTGTACTTCATAATTTATTTTGTATGAAGAAACAGCCAACCCATGTTTGTTCTTTCATTCAGCAAATATTTTTAAACAATCTGCTTTGGGGCAGACACTGTACTAAACACTGGGATATCATGGTGAACAAGACAGATGTGTTTCCTGCCCTCATGGGATTTAATGTCTAGTAAGAAGACAGTCATAAAACAAGTAATCACAAGTGTTCATAGCATTGCCAAGGGCAATTCAAGGTGAGGTTTGAACCCATGCTCAAGCTATACATTATCAGCTGTGTGTCCTCAGACAAGTTACCTTCTCACAACCTCGGTTTATTTTTTTCATTTTAAATAAAGGAATAACAAATACTGCCTCACAGAGTTGTCTGATAATAGAATGAGATATTTGATAGAGAAGTGTTCTGTAAAGTGTGAAGTAGTGTGTACGTATTAGTGCTGCCGGTATTATTCTTTACATATATTCATTTGCTTGGGAAGTTAGTAGGCATACTTAGGCCATTTAGATTCAGAGCCCTCTTGCTTGTTCCTTCATTCCTACGCCTGGTCACCAACTCTCACCTTCCTTTATTCCTTATACCTCCTTGTACTCACTGCCCCCACTGACCCTGACCCCTCCTCAAAGGCCTCTTTGGCTCGATTAGGAATACGAGTTTCAGAGCATGAATAGTTCTATTCTTGTTAGGATATTCCATGAATGGCTACCTAAGACATTACTCGTGTCTTCTCTTGGTCGATTTATTCTGATAGCTCAGTAGGTAATGATAATTTGGCAAGGATGTGGCATAGCTATTCTTTCCAGTGGTATACTAGACCCCGACTCTATTTCCTCTCTGCCTCGGAATGCTGGTTAAAGTTCCTTTAATACAGACTCAAAACTTAAAGAACATTCATATTACCTTCTTGGAAAACAGCAACTTATAGAAGACTGATCTTTCTAATGCAAGTGGACCAGGAAAGCCAAGACTATTTGAAAGCACAGTGAAGGGACTATTATGAGAGTTTGCTTCTATCTCAACATCCCCATCATTTATCTTGCCAATAAGTGTGTGGTTCCCTACTATTGGTCACTGATTAAAGCCAAGGCATTGAAACTAAGAATTCACAGAAAATAGTTTTTTGAGAAGGTGGGTTTGAGATAGGGTTTCAAAGCTAAGCAAAATAGATTAGTTTAATGAGAAATAGGCTATCATTCAAAGGTTTTGAAAAGTGGAGTAATTTAATGAAAATGGAAGTCTAAGGCATGTTAGGTAGGCAGTGTCATGCGGGATGTTCTGCAGTGGTAGCAGTGCCAGAGAAGCATGGTGTAATGATAAAAACCTTGACTGAGGGTTGGAAAACCTGACTTCTACCCCTGACACTGATTATGATTAGCTTTGACACCTTGAGCCGTTATCCTCTTTGGGCTTCAGACTTCTAATTTGCTTAAAAAAAAAATGAGGAAGTGGAGGTCAGACTAAATAATCCCTTCTATGAAATAAGAAAAGCAGGTACAAGGTTACTAACATAATCTGATAATGCTGAGAAGACTAGATACATAATGGTGGCAGCGGAAATGAGGCAGAAAGAACAAGTTGGAGAATTATTGTTTGGATTCAATGAATATGTATAATAGATGGATTGGGGGAGGAGTCTAAGCGGTCTTCAAAGTGTCAGTTTTGAATGACTAGGTAAATAAGGTTGACGACAGAGACGGTGGAATAGAGAGAACTATGTGAGTGAAGAGGGTCAGCTGTCAGTGAAGTGGGAAGAGATTCAAGATTATACGATACTCTGTTGGGATGTGAACATATATAGAAAAAGGGAGCGAGCAACTCTGCCCATAGTATCGCAAACTGAAAAGAGCTTAGAAGAAAGTATTTGGTGTTTAGAAGATGAGGTCATCTGAGAGAAAATCAATGGGATCAAGGATATGCAAACGTGTACATATACATGCACCACACATTTGCTTCTCCATGATATACAATATTGTCTCTGGACAAATGGAGAAAACTCAAAACATCATGATCCATGTTGGAGGTCTTTGGTATGCCTTTCATTATGTACGTGTACATTGTGTACACTGGTTGGGAAAGAGTGGACTGGAAATAAAATATAAAGGGGTTGTCGATATGTTGAAGGTTAGAAATTGTGAAGCAAAGTACAAATGGAGGGACTTCCTATGATCCCCCAGTCTTATTTCTGTATACTTTTCAGTTCAAAATAGATCCTCTTACATGGTCAGTGGGAAAGTCTACTTTTTACTTCTCTTGATTTCTTCATTTTTCTATATGCACAGAAATCCAAGAGTCTGTTTAGTAATTATCTGCCTTTCTTCTTTTCCTTTCCCCCTGTCATGTTTAATTCCACAACCATTTTCTTGAAAATGAGGTTGGATAGAGCAGAGATGTGTTGTACCTTATCTGTCATGACATACTGAAAGGAACTCACAATTGTGTACAGATTGTATAACACCTTTAGATGAATCTTATTTCCTTCCCTTGGATGGTGCTAACAGAGTATGAAAGCAAAACATGATTATATAAGATGATTACTATGGTATTGTATAAAGGCCTGGAGTCATTCAAATGATTTGGAATTAAGGACGTGTTTTCTGAGAAGTCCATATTATTGTTGCAGAGATGAAAACCTTTTTCTTTTAGCGGCTAGAGTCTCAAGATGTTTACCCTCTTTTCTCTTCTTCTTTATCCTAGAGACTTCTCAAAATCTCTCCAAAAATAGTTGCAGTGCAAGTGAATAAAAAGAAATCTTCTCTAGTGAAAGTATTAGAAAAGCTTGGTTTTCCTCTCAGATGAAAATAGTCTTGCTATCTGTTTGCACTGTGTCTTGAGTGTCGGTAACATACAAAGTGAAATGTGTAGCAGACCCAGACAGGAAGCCATTGTTAAAGGCTTTTTGTGTCAGGGGTGTCGCTTAACTTGTCTCTCACCCTGGGCACCAGAAACTTGACTGCCATTGTCAAGGGGGTCTGACCGTCCCAGGTAACTCTCAGCAAAATGCCAGACGGTTTCTTTAACACGTAACTTGAGGAGACAACAAAAAGTTTAGCTGGACTAAAGAAACACAATGTGATGACAGTTTCTTAAATGGTTAAGCATCTGTACATACAATATTCTGTAAATGATGAGAAGTAGTGCTCTGATATGAATATCTAATTTCTCTGTACAAGGAATTTTTTTAAGGCTTTAACCTCTTGAAGGTATGAACATTTCTGTGTTCTTATTGGATCCACATTTCTTTAATTTTGCAGTTGTCCAAGTTATTCTGATGCTTGTCAGAGTGCCTGGAGCTGTTTTTGTCCTATGCTGCTCCGCCCTGGGGGTGTTCTATATCAGGGCCCTTTATTTTAGCCTCTGATGGAACACTCCAAAATCATTTTCAGTTCAGAGTACTTAGTTTTATTCCTAAAGAACCAGGGATTCTCTCTGAAATGTCTCCTGTGTGTTATATATTACCTTGGGAATGATTTCTTGCATGTTTCTTTGGCTTTCTATTTCTCTCCTGTGAATGTTCCATGTTTTCTGGGAAGCTGCCTCTGTCCACACTGTGAAGATGGCAAGTGTTTTAAATTCTCCACTTATTGTGGTGGAGAAACTAACTTCCAGACTGTATCTAAGTTGTAATGGCTGAAGCTTAGATGCCATAGCATTTACTATTTTTAAAAATTAATTAATTAATCTTTTGGTTGCATTGGGTCTTCGTTGCTACGTGCAGGCTTTCCCTAGTTGTGGCGAGCAGCGGCTACTCTTTGTTGCGGTGTGCGGGCTTCATTGTGGTGGCTTCTCTTGTTGTGGAGCACGGGCTCCAGGCACGCCAGCTCAGTAGTTGTGGCACGTGGGCTCAGCAGTTGTGGCTCGCAGGCTCAGTAGTTGTGGCTCACGGGCTCTAGAGCATAGGCTCAGTAGTTGTGGCGTACGGGCTTAGTTGCTTTGCAGCACGTGGGATCTTCTAGGACCAGGGCTCAAACCCTTGTCCCCTGCATTGGTAGGCAGATTCTTAACCACAGCGTCACCAGGGAAGTCCCTTTAGCATTTACTATTTAACACTATTAAATATTTCCCCCTGGTTACAGCAGTTTAGGATTTTATTGTTTTATACCTGTTGTAATGTGGACTATGCTTGATCTCAGTGGTCCTTAAAACCAGACATGACTTCTGCTTTCTTGAACCATAACTCCAAATTGACAGACAGAGCTGAAGGAAATGACAAGAGACTATAAGAGGTAGGACTTTTTCTACTTAAATATGTTTCTTTAAGTGTGGTGGCATTTGTAATTGAGACTGCAATTAACATATTTTTGCAGATTTCTTTGTTTCAGTGGTTACACTAGTCACCGCTTGGTCCAAGGGTGGAGTCTAGGTTAAAGAATGTCTCTGTCACTAGATGAAGATATTTGCATGGAAAATCACATTAGAACCTCAAACAACGAGAGTCCAATTAAGTGCACTCCTTAATTAACTGGAATATTCAAGTGATGCTTCGGGTTTAGGAGAAAATGATGGATAGCTGGAAACCATTCCACATCAAGCAACTAGTGACTGAGTTATTTATTCATTCATTAGCTCAGCAGTAGACACTGGGTATACTGACAAAGGACACAGTGCTTGCATTCAAATTACAAACAGAGAAATAGATAAATGAATGATTACAATGAAATGTTCTAAGTGTGGACCTCAGCACAGAATAGTATGGAATGCATAGGACAGACAACTATGGGGATATCAGGGAAGGGTTCTTGAGGTGGTGATATATGAAGCTAACTCTGAAGAATTAACAGAAGTAGGCCAAGTAATGTGGTGGGAAAAGGGCACAGGGCACTCTAGAAACATGAGGGAAGAAGGCACATAGTAAGAACTGCAAGGAGTTCAGTATGGCTACAGCGCACAGGAAGACATGGGCTGTGGCAGAAAAGAAGTTGGACCAGTAGGCAGAAGCCAGATCATGTGTACGTCAGGTTAAGGCATTTAGAACGTCTCTTGATGACATGGGGGAGTTACTGAAGAATTTTCAGATGCAAGGAGTCATGGCTGTATTTGCAGTTTAGAGATTTCTCTGGTGCATTGTAGAGCTGGTTTGGAGAAGTTAAGACAAGAAGAAAGAAGAATAGCTGGGTATTGTATTAGACCAGGTAAGAAATGAGGAGGTGGTAGTTGGATTAGAAGGGATGGAGGCAGATATCAGAAAGCAAGAAAGATTTATGAGGTTGAATGGACAAGACATGGTGAATTTGACACAGACTGAGATACAGAAAAGAGGAGAACTAGAAGGATAGGACATAGGGACACTGATAAATTCACTTTTGTATATGACAGATACTTGGAGGTGAAAATCACATTTTCCAGGGACTTGGACTTTGGCCAGTGGCATAAAGTCCGCCAATCCTAAGGCCATGTACCAGCCTCATTTAGTAAAGAGAGATTCAAGGATGTTCACTAGACCAGATTGATTAAAGAAAATCTCACATTAAGCTTCAGTTGCACAGCAGTTTAATTAGCTAGAAACCGCCATTCCCATAGCATCTCTCTTATTGAAGCTTTATTGTAGTTCTTAGAAGATAAATCTATCCTGGAGTTGGATAATCTATGATATAACTGTCACTTTGGCCCTTTCATTATTTTTAAAATGCATCACGTTTGCCTAATCACTGCCAAGGAGACAAGGAGCAATCCTCTACTTTACAACTGATCAAATTCTCTTTAGTCTGATTTTCGCATTCTCTGATACCCCCGGAGTGGATCTGTTAGTTTTTCCTTGACCCTTCACTCATAGTCGTTATTGATTTTTCCTGAGGGGTGCCAAAGCGATTACTGCCTACCTCTTCCTTCACCCTCCGTGAAAGGATCTCAGATGGCTTCTTAGGGCCCTACAAAATCAAGGGTTGTTTACGCCAATCACACAACTCAACATTTTTTCTCAGCTTTTCAAGATAAAAGTTTAAAATGCCTCCTGATTAAAGTGCTTCTGTGATCGTTGCTCTGCATCAAGGTCTATACTTTCTTTTTCTTTCCTTCACGGTCCATGAAGCAACATGGGGCACAGCCTCGAGTAAACAAAATGCTGAGAAATGAAGGAGTTCAGATTGCTATTATTTCCTCCTTACCTGTCTAAAAACTAGTGGAAACTCCTTTGTTTCTCTTGTTTTTACTTACAATCCTTTTTAGTGTCTAAATCTCCGTTGTTGCCCAGTGTGCCTGTGCTAGTGAATCAAATTGAATTGACCTTTGATGTTTCCTTTGATGAATGGTCTTTTCAGGACTGCTGCCATTATTCTGAGCTGTATTGATCATTGTCAGTTAAAGATTAAAAGAACATGGCAGGAGGGTCAGACAAAGGTGGGTTTGACTTCTGATTCTGTCATTTACTAGCTGTGTGACCTTAGCTACGTCATTTAATTTTTCTGAGCTCCCTGTTTCCTCATCTGTAAAAAGGCAAAATCATACACATTCTGCTTTCTTCTTGGTCTTGGTGTGGGTTTCAAATCAGGAAAGAATATTTTTCCAATTTCCAGACATTAACACATGTAACTCCGTTACTTGTAATCTGTAATAGGGCATATACTTAGAAGGTATGGGAGAAAAAAAGTGAAACTTTTTACTGCTATACTCTGAAAGATACAATGAATAATGTATGGTGATTGGCAGAGTTTACGTGTTAAAGCAAAGATACTTACAGAAAGTTAGTTTTTTGAAAACAAAAACAGGAGAGCTAACGTTTATTGGGCACTTACTAAATGTTAAACACTGTTCTATATGCTTTCGATGAATATCTCATTTTCTGGTCACAAGAGTGAGCTAGGTATTATTATTAGGGGAATTTCACAGATGAGGAGACTTGTTCCAGTTCACCCGGATACTAAATGGAAGAGAGAATTTAAATTTGGGCCTGATCCAAAAAATACGATCTTAGCCACAGTGTGGTTGGACTTCATAATCTTGATACAAACTTGTTTCATTTTGACTTGCCAATTTATCCTACAACTGTATTGCAGCATAACAGTCTCAGTTAACTGGGGTACCAGTTTTGACTGTGTGCAGGGGAGCAGGTAGAAGAGCGCCAGCAGCTCTACAGTGCAGTGAGTGATGGTTCCTACATTTTAGAAATTACCTTTTCCCTGATTTCCGTGTCAACCATAGGAGTAGATTTAACAAAGTCCAGAACAGATACTCCGAGAGAAAACTCTTGAAACCACTTTTGCTCACTAGACTTTAAAATTCTGGAAGGAAAGGCACCCATTCCTGGCAGAGAGGCTGGCACATAGTTGGTATCCAATGAGTGTCTGGTTTTTTTCTCTTATTTCTCAGCAGAGCTTTTATCTACCCTTAACCCCTGTTGACTGTGACTAGCTGTATGATTAAGCAACTCTGCAGAAACCAGCATAAAATGAGATTCAAATATAGTGTTTGTGTCTACCAAGCACTTCTTAAAAGTTTCTGTATACAAGAGGATTTGTATTTAATCAATTGTGAAGCATGACCAAGATATATAATTTACCTTGAAAAAATCTCTGGTTGACAAATGTTTAGGAAATATAAGGTGTATCACATTGAAACTAAATATATATTAGGTTATTTTAGATGAAGTGATTTTAGATAAAGACAACTGAAAGGAATCTTGAGAGTTCACGTAGACTCCCCCTACACCTTAACTTTGAGGAGGTACGTGCCAAAACTTCACAAAACTCTCTGAGGAATTACATGATGGTTAAGACTAGTTGGAAAGGGATCATGCCAGTCTTCTTATTAAAACATTTCCCTATGTTCCTACCTTTATCATTAGGGTAATAATTTTCAAATGTAATCGAGAATCACAATCACCTAGAGCAGCAGTTTTCAAACTTTTTGCATTTATGATCCCATTATACTCTTAAAATTTATGAGAACCCCCTAATTTTTTACCCATTCCATAATTACCAAAAGAACATAGTTTCATGAAAACTTATTTTCCAAAAAAATAGTAAAATAATGAAGTTGCTCTACATTTTTTCTAATTCTCTTTTAATATCTGGCATAACAGAAGGCAGCTATGCTATCATATCTTTTTCTGCATTCCATCTGTTGCAATATGTTGTTTTGTTTGAAGTATAGGAAAAACTGCAGCCTCACTCAGATATGTAGCTGGAAAGAGAGGGAGTATTTTAAATAATAGTCTTTATAGGTGATTGTGGACATTCTTCTTGATACTATCCCAAAATTCAACAAGTGGTAGTTTTTTAAAGGTTTGTTACAATATTGCTTCAGAAACCATATTAATGAACTTTTCTTCCTCTGTTTCATTACCATCCATTGATTTATTTTGCACTCTGAATGGATCTTTGACTCATCATGATGTTGTAATATCATTTGTTGGTCATCTGGGAATTTTTAATTCAGTGAGTTATACAGATCTTCTAAATGTTGACAAATTTTTATATAATATCAACAATAACATTTATTAATATCAACACTGATCTTAGAAAAATCTTTAAGGGTAGGAAACTATCAGGCTCACAGTTGCAGACCCAAGTTTTACAAAATTTGAATTTTCCCTTGAAAGCTTGAACTTTATCATTGGCAACAAATACCATCTCTGGTTTTCCTTGAAGTGACAGGCTCACTTTATTAATTTCTTAAGAAAATATCAAGAAATGAGCAAGTCTGAATAACCATAGTTTGTCAGGCTTTCAAGTGAAAATAGTGTTCAATGAGAAAGGTAGACAACCATCATACCTCTGCATGTCAGGAGTGCTTTATGCAGATTTTGCATTTTGTTACACAGAATAATAAAAAGGCACATACTCGAGGATCAAGATTTAACAAAATTAATAATTTTAATGCTCTACCAAGGGCAGTTTAAAGTGAAACTGGTTTTTTTGTTAAATCACAAATGAATGGCAATGAAGAATACAATGATGACTAGTATTATGTGGTGTCACCACCTGGAGTCAAGGCATCATTAGAGCAAATGTCAGCACAATGAAAAAAGCAAATAATGATTCTTATTATAAGAATAGTTTTGAAGACTGCCCGAACCAGTGAACTTCAGGGGTCTGAAGACCATACTTTGAGAACTCCTGACCTATAGACCGTCTTAAAATGCTGATTTTTTTTTTTTTTTTTTTTTTTTTGCCAGACTTCCAGAAATTCCAATTCAGGAGTTTGGGAAGGGGTCCAATAATTTGTAACTTTAAATAGCACTGCAGAGGATTTTGAGAAAGTGGCCTATGGAACACACTTTGAAAAATACAGCATTATAGGAGAGATGCCTTCACTTTGGCTATGATTATATGAACTGGAATATATACCTGCCTAAAACAACTGATTATTTACTTTAGTAAAATTAGTCACCTAGCTGCTTTATTGATTTGTTTATTCTATCCAAAAGGTTGAGTTGATAGTCCTTTGTGTATATTAATTTTCTGTCTTACATCTCCCATATCCACTTCTTTAATTAACTTTTGTTTTCTTCATTTTGAACCCGTTTAGACTCTTGTCTTTCTTTGATAGGTTGTGAAAGTTAAAATTGGGCAGACATGCCATCCTTTTAGGCTCTGACCATGCTAAGAAGTAGTATCTGCTGTGTTTTCACATCTTAAAATAATCAAACTGTTCTTCCCCTTTGCTATTCCTCCTCACCTGTAGCTTTCTAGCCCACTATCTGCCTTTGGCATTCTGACCATGACTGAGTTCCCTGGGGAATGTCAAAGAATATAAATGAATCTTGCCCTGGACTTTTGTAGTTGAACAGCCTGGGCTCCTTTAGGTATTCTGTCAAAGAGGAAAAGAGTAAGCGTGAGTTGGAGAGAAAGCTTGAAAGTGAGTATGAGCCTCCCTTATGTAATTGGCCTACTTCTCTTCCCTTTCCTAACAATGAAATATCTAAAACTGGGACTCAGCCACTCCTTTGATCTCTCTTCATCTTTCTCTCTACAGATATCCTGCAACTGGCTGCCTGGCTTCAGAGATTTTTTTCAACTTGAGACAATTCAAGCCCCCACTGAGTAATCCTCGATGACCCATTGTATTGTTTTGCTAAAATGTACAAGTAGCTTGCAGAGCTCAACCCTTTAGGCTTAACATCTTCCCAGGTGAGAATAGACTGCGTTGGTCTTGTTTGCATTTTTGGTTTGACCTGTTCACCTCACCCTTTAGGCCATTTCCTTTGATTTTGAGGAGTTAGGTTTTATGACCTCCGACACAATTATGGATCACTGTTAGTTTCCAAAACATTTGGGTAGTGCTAAGCAAAATTTGCTACCCTAAATGCTCGGGCTGACGGTATGACACATCAGTGAAACAGGCTTTCAATTATAAAGTTGCTTTGGTTTAAATCTTACCTCAGAGTCATAATTTGTGTAATGGTGGTGTTGGCATAAGTTAACTGAAAAGAGCTTTGTGTAGGATACAATTTGTTAAAAAAGCTGCCTTCGTCATAGTTGAAAACTTTAAAGGGAATATAATTTTAATGTTCAAAGATCTTTAAGTAATGGGTATGTGACACTGAAACATTTAGCACTTCATTTTTGAAATCTGACTTTCAAATCTGAATAATCTTGCCATATTTACTGACCCAAGTCTGTGCATAGCTATGCATATATGTACAGAGCTTTTTAAACTTTAAAGATCAAGCCCTGGTGCATGCAAGAAATTTACAGCAAATAAAAAGCTCCCGATTACACTTCTATTCCTAAAACTAATTGTATATTTGTGCAAGTTATACTTTCAGATGGTATCAGGTGTTAGCACATATACATAGTTGTGGAGTTTGGCCTCTTTAATATAAAATTCAAATCTATTTCTGGCAAAACAAACACTTTTTAAAATCAATTACTCCAATCAAGTCAGGATCTTTCTTCCTTAAACCGTCAACAACAGCAATCAAACAACTTTGGGAATAGAAAAATAAACTAAGCCGTCATACATGCATTTGCAAATTTTTTCTTCTACGCATTAGAAGTTAACTGGAGTTGTATTTTTGTCCATGACTTCTACTGATTTATATGCGACAGGATAATTTATTGTGATATTGATTTCTGTATCATTCTCACTGAGGGGGACATTTTTTTCCTTTCCTATCCTGAAAAATAGCCCAAACTCTTTGGTTTTTGCTATGGCAGAGGTGAGAATGGAGGATTGTTAAATTTTGAGTCGCTGAAAGGAGTAGTTTCCAGAAATGCAGAAGGTGACCTCCATCCGGGCCCTTTGATTTTCAGAAACAGTTTCCTGGCAGGATTGTTTAACAGGGCAAGTTCCACCTAGAGGGTAGAGCGTTTGTGTACAGCTTTCCTAAGTCTGATAGGGATCTTTAAGGTTTCCAGGAGCAGAGACAAAGGAATTTACTTGCTCACAGGGCTCTAGATGAGTGATTACTACATAATGACCCTAGAAGTTGGACCATATGTATCTTGGACTTGAGAACAATTGTGAGGCTACTTGTGAGTGAATCTTTGCTCAGTTAAGCAGACTATTATAGGAGTCAATCTGAATCCATCACAGCAAAATGACTAAATTAACTTGGATTGTCTCCTTGACAGCAGAATTCTGTTGCCTAAAATAAAACTTAAATGGTAACAACTATTGGGTACTATGGACTTACATCACCCCTCAATTTCCAGTCACCACTTAAGCCTGGGATTCTGGTATAATCCTGTGAGGGCTGGGGGATATGTCCCCAAAATGACTAACACTGAGTTTAGTGGACCATTTGGGCACATTACATAATTGGGAAATGTAATGAATTCCTTAAATCCAAATATTGTGGAATAAAATCATATGTGTAACAAATGCATCTATACAAACCAGTAATCAATGAGTGGTAGTATTTTTCTCATTAGTCTTCTGATTTTCCTAATTTACACTTAGCTCATTTTTTATTCAAGTATAACACTAATTATAGTTACATGAAATCCTGCTACTGAAGAAAAAGTACTCCTGGCCCATTTGAAAAATCATGACGGCATTTTCATTTATTTTTGTTAGCTGACCACCTATTAGTGTGACATAATTAACAAATTAAAGTACTTGTAAAAGATTGGTCAGTGTTGAGGAGATTGAAGCTTGTACATTAAATATTTATTTTGATTTAGATTATGTGGAGAATTGAATGACAGAAATCTGGACTTGAACGAAGACGGAGCTATACTTTATATCACACACTGCTATCTAAAGGTACACTTATTCATAAATTCCCTGAGACCATAAAGCGAGATTTATGCTCTGTTCTTTTCCTCAATGACTTACAGGATTGTTTACTATATGTTTACTATATACTGCAGAATTTGTGGTGTGTGTAGATAGCAAACTGGCCACCTGGAAAACCTAGTTAAGCTTAGGGGAAATTGCCCAGTTCATGACATGGATATAGGAAGCTTTAAGGAAAAGATCTCACAGCTAGTCTAGTTTATTTTTTTGACTGCTACTTGCCTTCCACATAATAAACCCCAAATTGAAGGCTTTGAGAGTCTGTATTTCTGTCACTACACCATGTAGTAAGTGGTAAACCATGCATTTTATATATATATATATGTGTGTGTATATATATATAGCACAAACACATATATACATATATATGTATACACACACATGCACACACACACACATATATATACATACACACATATATATACAAACACATCTCTAAATCAGAGAAAAGGTGGTTGGAAGAGGACCATGCCCCTTCCTACTTCTTTGCCTGTATTCAATCATAAAAGACTCATTCAGGAAAAACAAAACAAAACATAAGAACAAAAGCCAAAGTGAGTGGTCTGGTTACTAGTTCAAAATTAATACAAAAATATTCAAATCACGAACGACCTTGAATTCCCCCTCAGGAGGTGTTTTTTGGTTTTTCTCTAAAGTATAGTTGATTTTCAATATTATATTTTTTTTAGTTTCAGGTGTATACATAGTGATTTGATATTTTTACAGATGATAGTCCATTTAAAGTTAATATCAAATATTGGCTATATTCCCTGTGCTGTACAATATATCCTTGCGACTTATTTATTTTATACTTAGTATTATAGTTTTTACCTCTTAATCCCCCACCCTTATCTTGCCCCCCCCAGTGATAACCACTAATTTGTTCTCTGTATCTGTGAGTCTGTTTCTGTTTTGTTATGTTCATCTGATGGTTTTATTTTATAGATTCCACATATAAGTGATAGCATACAGTATTTGTCTTTCTCTGTCTAACTTATTTCACTAAGGATAATAACATCCAGGTCCATCCATATTGTTAAAAGTGGCAAAATTTTATTCTTTTTTTATGACTGAGTCGTATTCCAGTGTGCGTGTGTGTGTGTGTGTGTGTGTGTGTGTATCTTACATCTTCTTTTTTTAAAAATTAATTTATTTTATTTTTGGCTGTGTTGGGTCTTCATTGCTGCACGTGGGCTTTCTCTAGTTGCAGTGAGCAGGGGCTACTCTTCGTTGTGGTGCGCGGGCTTCTCATTGTGGTGGCTTCTCTTGTTGCGGAGCACAGGTTCTAGGTGCACAGTCTTCAGTAGTTGTAACTCGCTGGCTGTAGAGTGCAGGCTCAGTAGTTGTGGTGCACGGACTTAGTTGCTCCTCGGCATGTGGGATCTTCCCGAACCAGGGGTCAAACCCATGTCCCTTGCATTGACAGGCAGATTCTCGACCACTGTGCCACCAGGGAAGCCCTCAAATCTTCTTTATCCATTCAACTCTTGAGGAACACTTAGGTTGCTTCCATATCTTGGTTATTGTAAATAATGCTGCTTTGAATATTCAGGTGCATACATCTTTTCAAATTATTGTTTTCATTTTCTTTGGATATATACCCAGGAGTAGAATTGCTGAATCTTATGGTAGTTCTGTTTTTAGTTTTTTTAAATTTTGGTTTGGGGGATACCTGTTCTTATTTTTTATTTATGTATTTATTGAAGTGTACTTGACTTAGAATGTTTCAGATGTACAGCAAAGTGCAGCAAAGTGATTCAGTTATATATATATTATATATATATATATTCTTTTTCATATTGTTTTCAATTATAGGTTATTATTAGATATTGAATATAGTTCCCTGTGCTATACAGTAGGTCCTTGTTGTTTATCTATTTTATATGTAATAGTGTGTATCTATTAATCCCAAATTCCCAATTTATCCCCCCCTCCACTTTCCCCTATGGTAACTATAATTTTGTTTTCTATGTCTGTGAGTATATTTCTGTTTTGTAGATAAGTTCATTTGTATTTTTTTTAATTCCACATATAAGTGATGTTATATGTGATATTTGTCTTTCTCTGTCTTACTTCACTTAGTATAATAATGTCTAGGTCCATCCATGTTGCTGTAAATGGGAAAATTTCACTCTTTTTTATGGCTGAGTAATATTCCATTATATATATACCCCATCTTCTTTATCCATTCATCTGTCAATGGACATTTAGGTTGCATTCATATCTTGGCTGTTGTAAATAGTGCTGCTGTGAACATTTGGGTGCATGTGGCTTTTTAAAATAGCATTTTCATCTTTTCCGGATATATGCCCAGGAGTGTGAATACACCTACCTATCTAAGGAGAAAAAAGACCTGTACTCCAAAAAATATGCTGATGAAAGAAATTGAAGACCACACAAACAAATGGAAAGATACACTGTGTTCTTGGATTGGAAGAATCACTGTTGTTAAAATGACCGTACTACTCAAGGTAATCTACAGATTCAGTGCAATTTCTATCAAATTACCAATGACATTTTTCACAGAACTGAAACAAAAAATTTTTAAATTTGTCTGGAAACACAAAAGACCCTGAGTAGCCAAAACAATCCTGAGAAAGAGGAATGGAGCTAGAGGAATCATGCATCGTGACTTAGGACTATACTATAAAACTATAATAATCAAAACAGTGTGGTATTGGCACAGAAACAGCTACACAGATCAGTGGAACAGGATAGAAAGCCTAGAAATAAACCCACACACTTATGGTCAATTAATTTAAGGCAAAGAGGCAAGAATATACAATGGAGAAAAGACAGTCTCTTCATTAAGTGGTATTGGGAAAGTTGGACAGCTACCTGTAAAAAATGAAATTAGAACATTTTATAATACCATATATAAAAATAAGCTCAAAATAGATTAAAGACCTAAATGTAAAACTGAATACTATAAAACTCCTAGAGGAAAAATAGGCAGAACAGTCAGACATAAATCATAGCAATAATTTTTTGGATCCACTTTCTAAAGTAATTGAAACAAAAGCAAAAATTAACAAACGGGGCCTAATTAAACTTAGACGCTTTTACACAGCAAAGGAAACCATCGACAAAACAAAAAGCCAACCTATGGAATGAGAGAAAATATTTACAAATGATGCGACCTACAAGGGCTTAATTTCCAAAATGTACAAACAGCTTATACATTTCAGTATCAAAAAAAAATCCAATCAAAAAAAGGACAGAAGACCTAAATAGACATTCCTTCAAAGAACACATACAGATGGCCCAAAAGCACATGAAAAGATATTCAACATTTTTAATTATTAGAGAAATGCAAATCAAAACTACAATGGGGTAATACTTCACACAGGTCAGAATGGCCATCATTAAAGAATCTACAAATAATAAATGCTAGAAAGGGTGTGGAGAAAAGGGAACCCTCCTATATTGTTGGTGGGAATGTAAATTGGTACAGTCACTATGGGGAACAGTACGGAGGTTCCTTAAAAAAAACTAAAAATAGAGTTACCATATGATCCAGCAATACCACTTCTGGGCATATACTGTATCCCGAAAAGATGAAAATGCAGTTATAATTTTTTTTGAGGAAATGCTGTACTGTTTTCCATAGTGGCTATACCAATTTACATCATTACTAACAGTGTCCTAAGTTTCCTTTTTATTCACATACTTGCCAACATTTGTTATTTATAGATTTTTCGATACAGCTATTTCAACAGATTGAAGGTGAGATTGAGGTTTTGATTTGCATTTCTCTGATGATTATCAACAGTGAGCATCTTTTCATATGCATATTGTCCAACTGTATATCTTCTTTGGAAAAATGTCTCTTTATGTCTTCTACCCACTTTTAAATTGTGTTCTTTTTTTATATTAGTTGTATGAGCTGTTTATACACTTTGAATATTAACCCTTTATTGGTCATATCGTTTGCACATATTCTCTCCCATTCCTTAGGCTGTCTTTTCATTTTGTTGATGGTTCTCTTTGCTATGCCAAAGCTTTTAAGTTGTATTAGATCCCATTTGTTCATTTTTGCTTCTTTCTCCTTTGTCTTAAGAGACCAATACAAAAAAATATGGCTTCAGTTTATGTCCAAGAATGTTTTGTCTATGTTTCCTTCTAGTAGTTTTATGGTTTCTGGTCTTACATTTACGTTTTAAATCCACTTTGTGTTTACTTTTGTATATGGTGTTAGAAGATGTTCTAATTTCATTTTTTGACATTTAGCTGCCCAGTTTTCTCAGCACCACTTATTAAAGAGACTATCTTTTCTCCATTGTAGATTCTTGCCTCCTTTGTGTAGATTAATTGAACATAAGTGAATGGGTTTATTTCTGAGCTCTCTATTGTGTACATTGATCTATATGACTTTTTTTGTGCCTGTACCATACTATTTTGACTACTGTAGCATTGTAATGTAATATGAAGACAGGGAGCATGGTAACCTCCAGCTTTGTTCTTTTTTCTCAAGAATTATTTGGCTCTTTGATGTCTTTAATGGTTCCATATAAATTTTAATATTATTTGTTCTAGTTCTGTGAAAAATGTCATGGGTATTTTGATAGAGATTGCATGAAATCTGTAGATTGCCTTGGGTATTGTCATTTTAATAATATTAATTATCCCAATCTATGAACATAGGGCATCTTTCCATTTCTTGCTATCAGCCTCAATTTCATTCATCAGTATTTTATAGTTTTCAGAGTATAGGTCTTTTACTTCCTTGGTTAAGTTTATCCCTAGGTATTTTTGTTTTTTGGGTGCTATTTTAAATGGGATTGTTTTCTTGTTTTCTCTTTCTAATAGTTTATTATTAGTATATAGAAAAGCAATATATTTCTGTATATTAATCTTGTATCCTGCAATTTCCCTGAGTTAATTTATGCTAGTATTTTTTGTTGGCAACCTTAGGGTTTTGTATATACAGTATCATGTCATCTGCAAACAGTTACTGTTTTACCTCTTCCATTCACATTTGGATGCCTTTTATTTCTTTTTCTTGTCCAATTGCTCTGGTTAGGACTTCCAAAACTATGTTAAATAGAAGTGCTGAGACTGGGCATCCTTGTCTTGTTCCTGATTTAGAGGAAAAGTTTTCAGCTTTTAACCATTGAGTATGATGTTAGCTCTGGGTTTACTAGAAATGGCCTTATTATGTTGAGATAGGTTCGTTATACACCAGCTTTGATGAGAGTTTTTTATCATGACTGGATGTTCAGTTTTGTCAAATAGATTTTTCTGTGTTTATTGAGATGATCATGTGAGTTTTATCCTTTATTTTGTTAATGTGGTGTATCACATTGACTGATTTGTAAATATTGAACCATTCTTGTGACTCTGGAATAAATCCCACTTGAACATGGTGTATGATCCTTTTTATATATTGTTGGATTTGGCTTGCTAGTATTTTGTTGAGGATTTTTGCATCTATGTTCATCAAAGATATTGGCTTGTAATTTTCTTTTTTTGTAGTTCTTTGTCTGGTTTTGGTATCACGGTAATAGTGGCCTCATAGAATGTGTGGGAGTGTTCCACCCTCTTCAATTTTTCGGAATAGTTTGAGAAGGATACATATTGTATTAGCTTTTCTTTTTGTGTTTATATTTTCTTATGTGAAGCTGTCCAGTCCTAGACTTTTGTTTGCTGGGAGGTTTTTAATTAAAAATTCAATTTCATTATTAGTGATTGGTCTGTTTAAATTGTCTATTTCTTACTGATTCATTGTCAGAAGATTACTTCTAGAAGTTTATCCATTTCTTCTATGTTGTCCCATTTTATTAGCATATAGCTGTTCATAGTATATTCTTTTTTAATCTTTCTGACATTTCTTGTAATTTCTTCCATTTCATTTCTTATTTTGTTTGTTTGGGTCCTTTCATTTATTTTTGATGAGACTGGCTGCTGGCTTACCAATTTTGTTAACTTTATTAAAAAAACAGTGCTTGGTTTATTGATCCTATTTTATCTCTATTTTTAATTTATTTTCCCTTTGATCTTTGTTATTTCTTTCCTTCTGCTGACTTTGGGCTTTGTGTGTTGTTCTTTTTCTAATTCCTATAGATGGTAAATTGTTTATTTGAGATTTTGCTTGTTTCTTGAGATAGGCCTTTATTGCTCTAGACTTCCCTGTCAGAACTACTTTTGCTGAATCCTATAGATTTTGGAAAGTTGTATTTTATTTTCCTTTGTCTCAAGGTATTTTCTGATTTCCTCATTGACTTGTTAGTTTTTTAGTAGCATGTTGTTTATACTTCACATATTTATGCTTTTCTCATTTTCCTTCCTGTCATTGATTTCTGGTTTCATCTTGTTGTGACCACAGAAAATGCTTTATATAATTTCTCTCCTCTTAAATTTATTGAGGCTTGTGTTGCAGCCTGTTATGTGATCTATCCTGAAGGATATTATATGTTCACTTGACAAAAATAGATATTATATTGTTTCTGGATGGAGTGTCCTATAGATACCTGTTAATACCAACTGGTCCAGTATGTCATTTAAGACTACTCTTTCCTAATTGATTTTCTGTCTGCATTATCTGTCCATAGACGTCAGTGGGTTATTAAAGTCTCCGACTATTATTGTATTATTGTATGATTGTCAATTACTCCCTTTATGTCTGTTAATATTTGCTTTATTTATCTGCTCCTATATTAGGTGCATACAGATTAATGCATGTCATATCCCCTTCTTGTGTTGACCCCTTTATCATTATATAAGGTCCCTCATTTTTTTTATAGACTTTGTTTAAAAGTCCATTTTGTCTGATATGAGTATTGCTAGTCCACTTTCTTGTCATTTACATTTGCATAAAATATATTTTTACATCCTCTCACTTTCAGTCTGTATGTGTCCAGTTTGGAAGTGAGTCTCTTGTTAGCAGCATATAGATTGGTTTTGTTTTTCTATCAAATAAACCACATTATGTCTTTTGACTGGAGCATTTAGTCCATTGACATTTAAAGTGATTACTGATAAGTATATGCCATTTTGTTACTTATTTTCTGGTTGTTTTTGTGTTTCTTCACTCTTCTATTCTTTTAGTTACTTCCCTTTTGGTTTGATATTATTCTTTAGTGATATCCTGTGTTCCTTCCTCTCTAGTTTTTGTGTATCTATTGTATGTGTTTGATTTGTGGTTACCATGGGATTCATATATGTTGAAGTATAACTGTATCTTCTTGTTTTGTACTGGTAGTCATTGAAGCCCAGACACATTTGAAACGATCTACATTTTTGTTTTTACTCTCATTCCCCATGATTTGTTTTTCATGTCATATTTTACATCTTCATATTTCTCCCTTCACTTTTCATTGTAGTTATAGTTGATTTTACAATTTTTGTTCTTTACTCTTCATACTAGCTTATTTAAGTGGTTGATCCACAGCCTTTACTATGTATTTCCCTTTATTAGTGGGATTTTTCCTTTCCTATACATTCTTCCTTTGTTGTAGCCTTTTCTTTTGCATGGATAGAAGACCCTTTAACATTACTTTTAGGGTTGGTTTAGTATTGATGAAGTCTTTTAGTTTTTACTTGTCCTAGAAGTTCTTCATCTGTCCTTCAATTCTGAATGATAACTTTTGTTGGTAGAGTATCCTAGGTTGCAAGTTTTTCCCTTTCAGAACTTTAAAAATACCATGCCTCTCCCTTTTGGCCTGCAAAGTTTTGTTTTTCCTTAAATTTATTTATTTATGTATGTATTTATTTATTTTTGGCCATGTTGGGTCTTCATTGCTGCGCGCGGGCTTTCTCTAGTTGTGGCGAGCGGAGGCTACTCTTTGTTGCAGTGCGTGGGCTTCTCATCACAGTGGCTTCTTTTGTTGCAGAGCGTCGGCTCTAGGCACACAGACTTTAGTAGTTGTGGCACGTGGGCTCAGTAGTTGTAGCTCGTGGGCTCTAGAATGTAGGCTCAGTAGTTGTGGTGCATGGGCTTAGTTGCTCCATGGCTTGTGGGATCTTCCAGGACCAGGACTCGAACCCTTGTCCCCTGCATTGGCAGGTGGATTCTTAACCACTGTGCCACCAGGGAAGTCCCAAGCCTGCAAAGTTTTTGAAGAAAGATCAGCTGATAGTCTTATAGGTGTTCCCTCATATGTGAGTCTTTGTTTTTCTTTTGCTGCCTTTGGAATTATCACTTTATTTTTAATTTTGCCCTTTAATTATGATATGTCTTCATATTGGTCTCTTTGGGTTCATCTTGTTTGGAACTCTCTGTGCTTTCTGTACCTGGAGATCTGTTTCTTTCAGGAAGTGTTCAGCCACAATTTCATCAAACACATTTTTTACCCTTTTATGTCTCTCTTCTCCTTCTGGTATCTTTATAATGTGAACGTTAGTGCATTTGATGTTGTTTCTGAGGTCTGTTAAACTATCCTCATTCATTCATTTATTCATTCATGTGTTCATTCATTCATTTTTGCTGTTTTGATTGGGTGGTTTCCATTATTCTATCTTCCAGGTCACTTATGCATTCTTCTGTATCACCTAATCTTCTGTTAGTTCCTTCTAGTGTGTTTTTCATTTCAGTTATTGTATTATTCAATTCTCACTGTTTTTTTTTTAATATTTCTTAAGTCCTTATTAAAATTCTCACTGTGTTCGTCTGTTTTTTCTCCAAGTTCTGTTAGTCCTCTTATTACTAATGCTTCAGACACTTTATTTGGTCAGTTATTTGTCTGTTTCATCAGTTATTTTTCCCTTTTTTGTTGTTGTTGTTTTATTTGAAACAAATTCCTCTGTCTTCTTATTTTGTTTAACTTTCTGTGTCTCTGTCTCAGTCCTGAAAGGATGTCCTTGTGTGAGAGCATCCCTTTGCAGTCCACACGTGCCCAATAGCTTTTGTGCATGAACTGGATATGAAGTGAGCATCGATCACGTCTTCCCTGGGGTGTGCTAGCAGTTATCACCGTGATGGGAAATGGGACTGGAGATAGAGAAACTAGGGCCAGAGAAGGTGTGAACTGGGACTTTTCCTCTGCTCAGTGGCTGACATTGCTCTATTAGGGATTGAGGTGGGTCAGTGGTACTGGAGCAGAACCCTTGAGGGTCAGGTACAAACGGGTTCCATTCCATCCCAGTGTGCGCTCTCCCCCCACCTCCCAGGCATTGGTGCCTTTGCCCCATACTGAGCAGGCGGTGCCAGAGTGGACACCCATTGAGGGATAGGGCATGTGATGGGATGGTCCCTGCATGCCAGTCAGAGTTCCAGACTTTTCCCGATCTGCTACCTCAACAAGAGCCAGCGATGGCCATCCTTGCTACTTCCAGATATAGTGCCGTGTCTGATCCAGTTCCATCCCCCACAATTGCACAGTCCCCTCGTCAATGGTAGCATTCACCCTAGTATGGAGCTGCACCAGAGACAGAGGTGCTGGAGCAGTTTTGCACGTTGGGGCGGGGGCTGCATTGGTTGTAGTAAACAAGCCAGAGTTCTAGGCTGTTTCATTCTGCTTCCTCTGCCTTGTTTTGGGTGCAGGCAAGTGTGTGCGTGCTCTTCACAGGTGGAGTCTAGGTTTCTCACAGCCCCCTGTTAGACCCACTGGTCTTCAAAGCAGCCAAAGGGACTCATCTGCCTGTTGTCAGATCCCAGGGCTAGGGTTCCCAACATGTGGCTCACACTGCTCACTCCCCACGGTGGGTGGATCTCTTCCTTGTGTCTCCTCCTAGGGGTGCAGGTCCCAGGCTGATCACGTTTCTTCCCTTCATACCTGATTCTGTGTGGGTCTTTCTTTATAGCCTTGGCTGTGTGAGAGTCTTTTCCAAATCTCCAGTTTGTTTTCACTGAGAATTGTTTTATTTTGATTTGTTCGTGATGGGGAGGTGAGCTCAGCATCCTCGTGCTCTACCATCTTGATCTCCTTCCCTCTCAGGAGTTTGCATTTAGTTTTTTAGGCACTGGAAAGCCACCAGAATTTCTTGAGGTGAGGAGGTAGAGGTGCCACTTTAGGGAATAATCTTGTAATGCTTTACATAATAGATTGGGACATAAAGGGATGTAAACACAGGGAGGCTATTTGAAACACAGTATTAAATTTAGTTAAAAACACCGTTGGCTGTATAATTTACATTTTTCAATACTGGATAGAAATGCTTACCCCTGTTACACTGTTCAACTATTTATCCCTCTCAGTTTCAAGTTTGAGATATTTTTTGTCTCATACAATTACCTGAATTCCTGACTTTCTGAGTGTCAAAACACTGTAACTGGGACTTCCCTGGTGACGCAGTGGTTAAGAATCCGCCCGCCAATGCAGGGAACATGGGTTCAAACCCTGGTCCAGGAAGACCCCACATGCCACAGAGCAACTAAGCCCTTGTGCCACAACTACTAAGCCTGTGCTCTAGAGCCCGCGAGCCTCAACTACTGAGCCCGCATGCCACAACTACTGAAGCCCGTGCACCTGGAGCCCGTACTCTGCAACAAGAGAAGCCACCACCATGAGAAGTCCGCGCACCACAATGAAGGGTAGCCCCCACTCGCTGCAACTAGAGAAAGCCTGCGCACAGCAACAGAGACCCGAGGCAGCCAAAAATAAATAAATAAAAATAAATAACTTTATTTAAAAAAATAAAGAGTATGTAATCTAAAATGTGCCTCATTAATAATAGAACAGAGAAAAAAATTCCCTGGTGGTCTAATCTAAATTAAAAAAAACAACTATTTATCTAATAGAATAAATTAATTTTGTGCTATAGATGGACTATCTAAATTGATTCCAGATTAAAAATGGATTTGATAGAATGTCACTGTCAGATATTAGGAATGAGGTTCTGAAATTTCAATTCGGGTTTAGCCTGATTTTAGTCTGTGTCAGATGTGCCTGGAATTTGGCATTCTGAGGTCAGTGTTCTAAATCCAGTTCCATTGCTAATGTATTATGTTGTTACTACATAGTAATCACAAAAATAAGATCTCAAAGGCATTGGTTTTACCATTTATAAAAAAATATTAAGGAGTAACTTGTAATATCCCAGATGACAGGGGTAGTGATTATTTGGGGCATTTTTATCTCCAGTGCATACCTAGAAGGAGTGAATAAATACTTCCTGAATGAATAAATAAAAATGAAACAATAGCATAATTGCAAATTATATCTTGTTTCTTTTCACTCCTGTACCCTCAACACTTAGTATAGTGTATGGTACCCGATAGAAGAATGAATCAAGTACAAATCTGTTTGAAGAAAATCAGCAACTGAGTACATTTTATTTATTTATTTATTTATTTATTTTTTTTTTTTGGCGGTACGTGGGCCTCTCACTGTTGTGGCTTCTCCCGTTGCGGAGCACAGGCTCCGGCCGCTCCGCGGCATGTGGGATCTTCCCGGACCGCGGCACAAACCCGTGTCCCCTGCATCGGCAGGCGGACTCTCAACCACTGCGCCACCAGGGAAGCCCGCAACTGAGTACATTTTAAACAATTATTTACAAGATTATATCTCATTTGTGGGAAAATGAAACTTTGTAATGGGATTAATTATATATATAATGAAAAAAAATAAGTCATTGCAGGATATTTAGTAGCAGTAGGTTGCTATGCCAACTGGTCATCATGCCTTAGGGGACATATATTAGAGCTCCTGAAACTTCAGTGGCTACCAAGCTGTTATAGTAGTCCTCTGTGCAGGAGTTTCAGAAGCCGTGTTGAGAGCTATGGATTTGGACTTGTGGACGGGGGCTTTTTGAATTCAGAGGTATACAACTCCAGTGATTTATGAGACTACGTGTATGAATAAGAAATGGAATGACTGTTGTCTCTAAGTAACCAATCCCTTGGATTTTACGTGTGTTCTGGGGCATCATGTGTTTTGTTTTGTTTTGTTTTGTGGTACGCGGGCCTCTCACTGTTGTGGCCTCTCCCGTTGCGGAGCACAGGCTCCGGACGCGCAGGCTCAGCGGCCATGGCTCACGGGCCTAGTCGCTCCGCGGCATGTGGGATCTTCCCGGACCGGGGCACGAACCCATGTCCCCTGCATCAGCAGGCGGACTCGCAACCACTGCGCCACCAGGGAAGCCCCATCATGTGTTTTATAGCAAATCCAAACCCGGGTATACCACATTAAAAAGGTCTGTTAGGCAACGCACCCAAAACAATCCACGCTAAGACACAGATATTGCAGGAACTTTATGTTGATAACGATGGTGATGCTGATGGATTGTAGTAGAAGGAAGAGTGAGAGGAAGAGGAATGCCTGTGATGTGTTCAGTGCTGTTATATGTCTTGCATATAATGCCCTGTGAGGTGGTGGTAATTTTTATAATCAGCATTTTACAGATGAGGAGACTTAAGCACAAATATGCTTTGTAAGTTGACCAAGGTCACATAGATAGCATGTGGAGGAGCTGGGATGTAAAAACAGGTAGTCTGGCTTCAGACTCTTAACACTGTTCTAACCTGCTTCCCAATCAAGTTTCAGACACAATTTCCTTGAAATAATAAATGGATACAATTTTATATAGAATGCCAACATGCCAAAGTTTATGGTTTTCCAAATTCTCTACCTCAGAGACCTAAAATCTACCTGAAGGCTTTCTTCCATGTGTTTCATAAGTAGCTATACAATTATTTCATTTACCACCATTGCTTCCTTGAGGCTATTATTGGAATCATTGCTTCTGTAGAGGATTTAGTGTGTCGTCTTTTCTTCAGCTCAGATTAACTTGATCAGTCCTAAATTCTGGAAGCCTCTATCAAGTTGCTCCTTGGGAAAAGGGAAGTCCTATGTATTTTGTTGTAAATGTTTAGGAAAGTATTCTTGAAGCTGAGGAAATTTTCAGTCTACTTGTTATTTTTGTTTAATCATTGTGGTTTTTACTTTAAGCCATTGAAATAAAACCATAAACAACCTGTTTGTTATGTATTTCTTTGTATTAGACATTTTGTGTAAAATTTATTATTAATAGTTCATTAGAAATATTTTTACCTTCTATTATTGTGTCATCAAAAATATGTTGTTTTTTAAAAGAGTAATTTGCTTATGTCTGAAACCAAATTGTCTTCCGAAGAAGCACATAATTAATTTTACAATGAAAATCAGTGAAGAAAACAAGATCCTCTATATAGAATTGTGCCTTGCAGGCAAGTTTTGGTACATATATCTACTTCAAAGGGGGAGAAATTTTCAAATTCTCTATAGTTACCCACTGTGGCAAACTCTAGGGCTTACACACCTTATACTTACTTCTACCTTTCTAGGGAGCAGTGCTTTGCTGTGGATGGGAGCTTTAGTCAGTGACGTTGAGGCCAGATAGGAAGCAGGTAGGCAGAGAGGTGGGATGTTTCACAACACTGCGGATCGTGAGCTCTTCATGGATGTTCAGGGGTACTGATCCTTTCTGAAGCTGGTAATAGTTGTTTGTGAGTCAAATGTGAAATGATCCAAGCTCTGCTGCAATTAGAAGAAAGTGAAAAAGAGCACTGAAAGTTGCCCACGGCCTACTTCATTTTGGAAGAGAGGAGCCTGGTACATTCTTTGTCATGCTTGATCTTGTTCTTCAACTCAGAGATAGCAGGCACAACATCTCTTTTGATAGAAGGCTTGTGGTCTACCAGAAACAAATTTACAGACTCCTGTCGGTAATGGACTTTGAAACAATAACTTCTGAAAAAGTCCTCTCGAGAGAATAGATCAAGGGTCAGCAAACTTTTTCTGTAAAGGGTCAGATACTAAGTATTAGGCTTTGTGAGCCATACGGCCTCTGCCATAACTACTCAATTCTGCCATTACAGCATGAAAGCAGTGCTAGCTAGCACATGTAATTTTTGCATGTCATGAAATATCCATTATTTATTTTTTCAACCATTTGATAATATAAAAAACATTCTTAGCTTGCAGACCATACGTAGATTGCAGGCCAAATTTGGCCCATGGGTCACGGTTTGCAATCCCCTGGGATATAGTAAATGTATTTTTACTGTAATCTTTTCATCGCTTCTCACCTCTCATGCCTTCTACCCCTTCCCATAAAATGAAACCAAAACCACCACGTCTCGTCTCAAAGTGAAGGTGGAAATCATTGGATGACGTATAGGTGCTTTCTAAATAACCTAATCAAACTCTTATTTCAGGAGATGACATTGGCAATACCATTTTCATAATAGAAGCAGGTAAAATAACGGGTATGAATTAGATAATCAGATGCTACAGGGTTCTGGATATCTTTTCCAGCAGTATGTCCATCACAGGCCCTGCAACTGGAGCTGATGGATCAGGGTATGAAGGCTCTTCTTTTGAGAAAAAACACTGTAGACAGCTGAAACTGTATTATTGTGGATCTTGGGTAAGCAGGCTCAGTTCTCTGTTAGTGGAAGATTTGGTTTTGCATGGAATGCCCATGTTAGGAGCTATGATCAAGGTATTTTTGTGGGTACACAGGAAAACAAATAGGATCAAGTTATTTTCTTCTATGATTAAAATTATCTTTTAGAACTTGTTTGTTCATTCATTTGCTTATTCATTCAATAAATATTTTTTGAGAACCCACAGTGTGCCAGGCACTAATTGAACCATTTGATACATATGATCTCCTTGAGTCTTTTGTATCAATCCCCTGTTTTTCAGGTGAATACAATGAAATTTATGGAGGTTAAATGACTTGTCCAAGGTCACACAGATGATATCTGGTAGAAATGTGATTCAAATAACTTGTGTATTGCCTGGAGATCTTGATATCTCCCAGGAGTACTGTGTCAGGTCCAGTACAGGGCAGTGTCCCACTACTAGAAGCACATACAAAATATAGGCGGTTTGGAGATAGACTAATTTAAAGTGAACAGAAAATTGGAGTAATAGGTAGCAGTGTTCAGTTGGTTGTTAAAGTCCATCCCCTTCTAAATTGTGACCCTGTGTGCACGCATGCTCACATGTGCGCACATGTGTGGTGTGTAGAGGCATAAGCTTTGTCTGGCTGGTGCAACAATTGTTTTTTAACATCTTTATTGGAGTATAATTGCTTTACAATGGTGTGTTAATTTCTGCTTTATAACAAAGCGAATCAGCTATACATATACATATATCCCCATATCTCCTCCCTCTTGCGTCTCCCTCCCACCCTCCCTATCCCACCCCTCTAGGTGGTCACAAAGCACCCAGCTGATCTCCCTGTGCTATGCGGCTGCTTTCCACTAGACAGGTGAATAGATAAAGAAGATGTGGCACATATATACAATGGAATATTACTCAGCCATAAAAAGAAACGAAATTGAGTTATTTGTCGTGAGGTGGATGGATCTAGAGTCTGTCATACAGAGTGAAGTAAGTCAGAAAGAGAAAAACAAATACCATATGCTAACACATATATATGGAATCTAAAAAAAAAAAAAGGTTCTGAAGAACCTAGGGGCAGGACAGGAATAAAGACGCATACGTAGAGAATGGACTTGAGGACACAGAGGGAGGAAGGGTAAACTGGGACGAAGTGAGAGAGTGGCATGGACTTATATATACTACCAAATGATGCAAAAATTTTTATATTTAATCCTAACCTCTTTCTCATTTGATCCCTCTCTTTCATCCCAAATCCAGTTGCCTTATGAAGACCTGAAGACATCACCCTAGGGCATGCAGATTCATGAAAGAGCTGACTTCCCTAGTGGAAGATTGGTCTATACTTGTCAGTGTGAGCTCTAAGGGTTGGAACTGTTCCCAGGGCACAGTCATAGTCAATTCTGTGATTCTGTGGCACAGCTTGTGAGCATCTGATAGTCGGAAGTGGTCCCTTGGGAAAGAGATGTCCAGCTCCATTGTGGAGTTGTAGGGTTAGGGTGAGCCTTTCTTTATATAGAGGAGTCATTGCTTGTAGTTGGTTCTCCTATTGTCCAGTACAGAACTTGAACCCTCTGGGTTTGCTGGTTATTTTGTAGAGCAGCGGTCCCCAACCTTTTTGGCACCAGGAACCAGTTTCGTGGAAGACAATTTTTCCATGGACAGTGGGGTGGGGGGGTATGGTTCAGGCGGTAATGTGGGTGATGGAGAGTGGCAGATGAAGCTTCGCTTGCTCACCTCCTGCTGTGAGGACCGGTACCCATCCGAGGCCCAGGGGTTGGGGACCCTGATGTAGGGTGTTTCTCCTGGGTGCATCTGTATATTCCCATGATGCTGAGCTATGGAAAGTAGGTATGCATGTGAAAAGATAGAAATTTGATATCTGGTTTGTGAGGCAGTTTAGTTTAGTGGTTAGGGTCAGAGAACTATGGAACTAGAATGCCTTAGTTCAAATCTTAAGTGTAAGCTGTGTGAGTTTATTTAACCTGTGTATGACTTTGTTTCCATATCAATAAAACTGGTATAACAGTATCTACAATAAAAATTGGTATAATAGTACCTACCTTATAAGATTTTCATGAAGATTGAGTTCATACTTGTAAAGCAGTTAGAATAGTGCCAGACTTACAATAAGATCTCTTTAAGTGTCACCTATTATTCTTTCTGTGATTACGTAAGTCATGTCATAGCCTGATCAAAAGGAAATGCTGTGGTTTTACCTGCTCAGAAAGTAAAGTCGACAGACTAAGTAGCACTGGCCTAGGAGCCATAATGCCCTGGTTTGAGGCCTGGCTTTATCATTTGTAACATGGATGGCTTTGAAAAAAGAAGCCCTGACATGATGGTTAGGAAGATGAGTTGGCATCAGACCGTACATAATGCTGAGTTTGAAGAGCAAGTTCAGTAGAAGAGGAGGTCTAGAAGAAGAGTAGGGGAAAGAATTATGGAAGCACCATTCTTAGACCGAGATGAAGCAGCAGGCATCCTCTTGGCGTATAACACCAATACCCTTTGGCACCATAGACATCTGTCTTTAAATCTCAACTCCAGTACTTTTTGTCTGAGTGACATTTTCGGTAAATCACTTATCCTCTCATCTCTACAGAACAGATCATAAATGGTGCATGGTCGTAGAACTGTCGCCATAATAAGAAGAATTAATGTTTAAAAACAATTAGAACAAACAAGGCTTTCACATAATAAGGTCTCAATAAATTTTGACTGTTATTATTATCATCACCTAGGGGACTTAAAGATGTGGTTACTGAAGCCCAGGTAAAGTGACTTTCCCAAGGTCACAGAGCTAATTAGTTACTAGAATACAGATCTGACATCTAAGTCACTACTCCTTCTGTGACAGGAAACTTCCTCTTAACTTCCTGTGTAAATAAAACTTGGTGATTTTTGTATTATAGGCAGAATATCCAGAAGAAGCAGGACCCGTCCTTTTTTATTTTGGAAGAGGGTGTTTGGTTTGTTTGTTTTGTTAATGAGAAGTGCAGTCTTATTCTTTCATTCCTGTGGGGCAGTGTGGGGGGCTCCTCTCCACTGCTGGCTAGTGACCTATCCATAGATGTGAATAAACATTGGTACCATGCTCGGTAATCTACATGGGCTTTGATACTAACTGAGCCCTCATTGAAGAGCCCCTGAAAGATTATTGCTCAATGGTTATATCCCTCCCTGAGTACTTCTTGCTCTACCAATCTCCCCGAGACCAAATGTGTTGAGTTACAAACAATATAGTCAAAGTCTCTTAATAGGAGTTTCTTGTGCCAAACAAGGGTAGTTCTACCTAGGTTTGGGTCTTCAAAGAGAAGGATCTCTCTAGTCACCTTCCTTTCCATACCACACAGTACCTTCTTTCTCATCCCTTAGATTTGTGTCCTGCCCCTCTCCCTCACAAGACCCTACCTTCTTCACAGGAGGACAGAGTTTTATCCTACAGTTCCTTATTGTATTTTGCAAACCTGAAACTTTCACATTTTGGCCAAATGATCAATGAGTTTCTCTTCTGCTTCAGAGGGTGTGAGGCACTGCTTCTAGTCTAGTCCTATCTCTCAGACTCCAGTTCAATCTTCTTAACAGGGAGAACTGGGGCTTATTTCCTCGCTAGATGCCCTGGGAATTAAGCATTATAGACAATTTAATCTATCATACCTAAAAATGATATTTTTCTTAGCACAGCTTTTTCCTGGCTCTTAAAAAGAAAAAAGAGTCTGCCGTTGTTAGGCTAAGAAGCATTTGCCTCTTTTCCAAGTCTATCCTGAATTACAAGACCCACTATCTCAAGTATTTCTTAGGATGAAGGTCATTCAGTTGGACCAGTCTATAGGAATAAAAGTTCCTCTTCCAGTAAAACATTTAGGTAAGCATTTCTGGAATACTTAGACACGATGTCAAGAATATGTCCACTTAAATCATCCTGGACTGTGTTCCATGAGGCATTTTGATACAAATACTACAAAAGTCTATTGAAAGATTATAGACTTAATCTGGATAATTTGTCTTTTTACGGCTGCTGGATTAATCAGACCGGGTCTACACTAGCAAACTGAAGGTGATGAACTGAGTTAATTATCTGGACTACCCAAGTCAGTACATTTCAATTGCTTCCATTTCCTGAACCTTTCAGGTGAAAGCTTATTTTGGCTTGAAGTATTTGGATATATCCTCAGTTTAACATTTCTCTCTGACAACGGAGCCCTTAAGGCTTTGAGTCCAGCAAGTATTGTGCCTCTCACAGGCATGATGGAGAAAGTGCTCATGGGCTTTGGCACACGTCGCTTTATCAAGCTTCCTTGTAGTGCCATGTTGGAATTGGTGAAATGCATTACCATTTCCTTGGAAAATGAAAAAGAGACATTTAATAATCATGATGGATTCACAGAAAATGACTAGTGGAAGCAAAATCATTCTTTTCTCTGGGTAGGAATGAAGGGCACGGATTTTTCCAGCCTTACTCTCACTTACTATCACTAGGCATGGAATGATTTGCTTCTTTCCTCATTTTGTAAGTTGCAATGAACTGACTTAAGTAGAAGTATAAGACACAGGCAGAGCCTGTTGCAGGCAGCGTGATTAAGTTGGTCAGGTGTGCTCTGAGTGCTGTGTTCCTCTTTCCCTTGTTTTACTCTTGCCAGTCCCTTCCTGAATATCCAGCAGTATTTCATTTGGTCGTACTGTGACCCTTTTGACATCTGCCTTTGCAACTCATCGCTCTAGGACCTGCTTCTTCCTGAATGTATTTGAGCTAAAGTTGTTGATGACTTATAATCACTAATGTGATAAACTTTCTAAAAACTACATTTACAGTGTCTTTCACTCATGGGAGTGAGTCAGGTAGGCTTTCTAGTCATCGTGAAATAAATAACAGGAGAGAAACTTGAGGTCAGGAGGTCTTTGCAGTACCCAATTAACTCATCCCACAGAGGTGACTGCCTAGCCTGCCTCGGGTAAGTATGAATCCAGGCATAGGCTATGTTTACCATATAGCAAAACACACAGAAGGAACATTAAGTATCTGGTTAGGTGTCTGGATGTGTATTGTACTATGCTCAGTTTCTTGAGGTTGACCTTATATTTGTACAAGCACATTTAAATCTTAACTAGAAGACGTTTGCAAAAAACGATCTAGATAGCAGCTCTTTTCAAACTTGAAGGCACTTCGAATCACCAGAGAGAATCTCGTTAAAATGCAGATTTTGGCCCATTCTGGGCTGGGTCCTGAGATTTTGCATTTCTAACAAGCTCCCAAGCGATGCAGATGCTGCATAAGTCTTCTTTCTATAGGAGGTGTTTACAATCTGGATTCCCACGGAGTCTAAGAGTCGAGGTAGATGCCTCAGGGACTAACTCAGAGGGCTGAATGGATAACCAAAGGCATGAAACTCTAGACAATACCTCCTTCATTCTTTTAAAAAATATGCTCTCTTTATATATGTTTACTATAATGGGGTCCTGTATAAGATTTGATTAGAAAGATAATCGGGTTTGGTTTCTAAAAATGCAAACAAACAAAAACTAAAACACTGATCTCAAGTATTTCACAAGGTAAAGATCTTAATTGGGGCAATTTATAAGAATGAAATTTCCTCCCGTGATGAAATATTTAGGTAGGTATCTTCGGGATATTTGAATACTTATGTGAGTATTCCCTGATTAAATTCCAAATTTCCTAGTGGGCCTATCCAAATGAAAAAGTATATTTTATAAAGTGGAAAATATGATTTGGCTGTGGCTTTACTAGCCAATTTAATGTTGGAAGGGAAAGAAGATAGAATTAGCTGTCAGATCTGCCTTTCAGCTATGGCTCTGTACTAATGTATGGGTGGCCTAGGACTCGTTCTTAGCTCTGTATGTTTGTCTTTTCTTTGGTAAAGGAAGGAAATGATCCCTAGCCTAACAAAATTGTTTGAAGATGGAATAAAATGATAGGTAGACTGTTACAGGGCAAGGGTGGAAGCAGGGAGAGCTGTTAGAAGACTGCTGCGCTAATCCAGGGGAGAGATTATGATGGCTTGGCTGGCATGGTAGAGGTGGAGGTGATACAAGGTCATATTTTATTATTTCCAAGACAAAGAGGAGAGGATTTGTCAGTGAACTAGATGTGGGGTGTCAGAGAGAGAGGTCATTTAATTGACCAGGGTACTTATGACACTAAAAAGTAAAAAAAAAAAAACAAAAAACCCTACCAGGAAATAATGCACATAAAATGACGAATATTGCTCACATTGATGTAAAAGGTGAATTTGTTTCCAGAAAGCAGGAAATGTTCATTGTAAGAGAGACACAGAGATACCCGTTGGCTTACATGATGTTTTGCCAGACGCGCGTTGCTTTCTATTTTTGTCTGTTCCTCTTCTTGGACTGCGGATGGCAGAGCCTTTAATGAGGGGACCATTAGACCTGATGGAAATTTGATAAGTAGTTAATCCAGAATGAAGATTCACTTCTTCATTACACTTGGGAGAATAATTAAAATGAAGTAGACTGATATTTCTGAGAAATGCAGTTCTGCCTTTCCCCGCTCGGCTTTAGGTCAGTATTCTGCATCCAGTTACCTACTCGATGTATCTTCAAGGCTGTTGAATTCTGGTGACAAAAGTCGGTGAAGTCTAATTCTCCTCTCAGGTGTACTTCATTTTCTGTAACCGTTGTGTTGCTAAATGCTGGGTTATGGGAAAAGGCTTTTATCTTATTTATAAATCAATTCTTATTTTCACCGTCTTTCTGTATTTCAAAAAAAACAGTTACTGATTTCCTACTAAGTGATAAGTACTTTGCTAAAAGCCCAAGATGCAAAGAAAGGTAAGACACAGTGTTTGCCTGTAGGAAATATACAGTCTAGTCTAGTGCATGGAATAATAAATGGGCACATATTGTATGGTGTTCCATCCTTTTTAAAAGATATGCACAGGGTAGTATGGGAACACAGAGGAGGAATGCGCTAATCTAGACTGGAGGTTCCGAGAGAGCTACATGGAGGTGGTAATTTACAAGCTGGGTTTTAAAAGAGCAGTAGGAGTTAGCCAGGTAAACAAGGAGGGGGGAGAGGAAATTATTCTTCTAGACAGACATGGCTCCACGTGCAATGGCATGAAGGCATAAGAACTTGACCTGTTCACAGAACAGCTAGTAGTTGAATATGGCTGGGTGGGGTTAAGGCTGCCTGTGCAGTATAACAGAATATGAGGCTTGAGAGGAAAGCAGAAGCCAGACAGTGAATGGTTTTATCTGCCAAGCCAAGAAGTTTGGATTTTATCAATGATAGTATTTATTTAAGCTTAGTATGACTAGTAAGTTACGGTTACATACACGTTACCTTTATATAGTCATATTCACTTTATATGTGTTATGTAACTTAATCCTCACAACCACACAACACAATATTATTATAGCTATTTTACAGATGTAGAAACTGAAGCTCAGAGAGAATACATAACTGCCCCAGATCATTAAGTGAACAGATCTGGGATTCAAATACAATTAGTTGATTCTAGAGCTCTTGCTCTTTACCGATACACTCTATTGCATCCATTTAACCTGAAAGCCATGAAGAACCTATGATGGGTTAAAGATATTCACCAATTATTTGACGCTCCTCCCACTGAGAGGTCAAGTCAATGCCTTCTTCTCTTGAATCGCAACCAGTTCTATGACTGTCTTAACCAGAAGAGTATGGAAAAAATTATGGTGTGCCAGTTTCCAAGCTTAGACCAGGCAACACTGGCAGCTTCCACTTCTTGTCTCTTTGAACACTCTCTGGAGACCTTGAGCCACAATGCTTAAGGTCCAACTACTTTGAGTTCCATGCTGGAGAGTCCACGTGTAGGTGCGTCAGTGAATAGTCCCAGGTGATTTCAACCTTCCAAATATTCATACCAAGGCACCGGATCTGTTGAGGAAGCTATTTCACATCGTGCAAAATCTATCCATCTAATGACTACCACTGAATGACCTTAGTTGACACCACTTATTTGGGTCAGAGGAATCACCCATCCTAGCCCTGCCTGAGTTCCTGACCCACAATATCACGAGATGTGACATGATGGTTGTTGTTTTAAGCCAGAAAAATTTGGCATAATTTTGACACAATTTATTGTGAAGCAATATTTAGAGCCAAGCCATTGAAGGATTTCAAGCTGGTCAGATACGGTTAAATTCACAAGAAAAGTCTCCTATTTGATGAAACGCTGAAATGACTGTTTATCCCACCTAAAATGCCTGGCACATAGTAGTCACTCAATGAGTGAATGAATGAACCCAGTGTGTGCGGTAGCAATTTATATTTTTATACTTTGCGTGTGTGTATGTGTGTGATAAATGTGGTACCCTGTAGAGGTTGCTGTGCTGACAAACTAGTACTGAGTAGCCTGAAAAGACCCAACTCTCCATCATCCCTAGGGGCTTGTCCTTTTCCTACTGGTCACATTGGCAGGAAATTTGACAAGAAGGATCTCTTTTGTGTTTATAAAATAGCTTTCACTTCTGAAAGAGACCTCAACCCTTCTTGCCCTCTTTCTCTCCTTTCCTCCCCACTCCCTCCCTCCTTCCTTCCTTTTTCCTCCTTCTTCTTCTCCTCTCTCTCTGTTTCTGTCTCTGTCCCTGTTTCAAAGACAGATCTGTCTCAGAAGAATGAAGATTTATACCCTAGATCAATCATTCACTTTTCACTAGCTCAAAGGCACATCTTTGCTGGGAGAGTTTTCATCCTTTCCAGCAGCTGAAGTAAAGCGAGTAATGTCACTCTACTTTCTGAGACGAAAGTAAAGAAATTTATCTAAAGTGCCAAGTAGAAATGGGTACAAATGGACACAGGCTTGACTTTTGCTTATCGTTACAGCCCAGGTAATGAGGCAGATCCAGATGCCCTCTGCCTTAGAAAAGGAAGAGAATTTGTAGAGAGAAGGGCAGAGACACTTTTTTAAACAGTGGATTGAAAATAGCAGGATTAACCATGGCTGAAGCATTAGAGCAGCAGCTAGAACGTTTCTGTCAAACCTGCTCTTTTGGTTACCTGACCCAAAGCTGGTTCAGTAGGAACCTTTGGGGAGAACAGAATATACATTGGTTTAAGAGTAAGTGACTTTGGAGTAAGTCAGGCCTGGCTGCACACTTGCCTCAGACTCATTTAGCAGCTATGCGACCTTGAACAACTCACGTTCCTATTCTGAGCTCCAGTTTCCATATCTATAAAATGGGGATAAGAATACTGCTTACTCATAAGGTTACCATGAGGATTCATGGAAATAGTATTTAGCACATGGCCTGGCACACAGTAATTGCTCAATAATTAGTAATAGTCGTTGATTTCCTGTTATTATGATTATGACTTCTTAATATACAATGGCTGTGTTCATACCCATAGGCCAGTTCTGGAAAAAAACAAGAAAAAAAACACTTGGATAAATTCCAACAATTGTCTAACAAGGAGAAGAGGAGTAATATTTGTTGAGAACAAATATAGTATGTCATTTAATCCACACAGCAAGAAAGTAAGAGATGTTCTCAAATATATACAACTAGGAAGTAATAATGATTGGAATTTAAACTTTGCTCAGTCTAGTTCCAAAGCCTGTTTCCTCCATCCTACATTATAACTCACAACCAAGATTTTCTCTGCATTCAAGTTTCTGTTTATATCCTGTCTCTTTATTCAAGCAGCCTTGGTCCACAGTTATAAATGCTGCCACTCATTGGCCTCCTGCAGTTATTTGCATTTTGATTCATTGTCCCTCATCATTAAGAAATAGACTGTTAATTCCTTACAGGGCAGGAACCATACCTTTCTGTTATTTGTGGTGTGCATAGTAGGTTCTGTTACATTTTTTTGAATGACGGTAACCAGTTTGTCTGAATTCAACCTCCCACTTCCCCTTCAAATAGGTTTCTGTGTATGTCTATGCCATAAAGACACAGGATGAGAGGTGTCTTCTCTTTTGTAGTACTCACAAAGCATAGCTACTATTTTTGCTTGAATATTCATAATCCTTCAGTTAAAAATGATAAGGACCCAGTCTTACTCAAAGTTTGGAAATTTCTTCTGACTTCTTCAGTACCTTCTTGAATGGAACTTACTCATTTATAACTCCCTATAACCTCTCTAACCTTCAATTTTCTTGTAAAATAGAGATAACAAAATATGTAACATACAGGTTTTGGGGGAGGAATTAAGAGACAAAAGCGTCTAGGACAGCCTGGTACAAAGCACGTACTCAGTTAATGTTAGTCTCTATCTCCTTTCGTCGGTAGCTCCTTTGGAGGTAAAGGTGTACCATTCTTCATTTATCGAGATGTGCTCTTTCTGTCGTAGTGAGAATGGGCCACCCTGGGCCTAAGACTATTTGAACTTAGCATCACATAAATGTGAGACATATAGTCAGGGTCTGGGAAGAGCTTAGCTTGCAGCTAAGATTTAGAAGAAAACTCAGTCTGGCCTGTAGAAGACCAACCCATGACCTTGGCTTTTTCCTCGCCTTTTTATTGCTATGGAGGAAAGGCTGTATATCAGTGCTTTGGGTGATCACAGTGATGACGGGAAGCAATTAAGTCTATTTGTTTACGGCGGTAGCCAAGCACTTGTCTAGTGCCTGATTCTTTTAAGCCTGCCTAGAAACAAAGGAGCTGCATCTCTGGTCTGGATAGAAACCTTGAGGGAGCTGCTGAGGCCACAGTAGAGAGGAAAGAAGGAGTGTCCAGGAATGACTTTCTCCTACACCTGATTTTGTACAAATTTGTTCAGTTTTTTATAGGACGCTTTAAATTCAAAATGAGTAATTCCAGAAGATAGTATAGCTTACCAGTAAGTGGGTAAGCTAAACGGGCTGGCCAAGCCAGTGACTCTTGGAAGCTTGTCATGGGAGATCAGGTACTCTGTGCTGGCTAAGCTTATGTCTTGCTGTGAGGTTGACAGTTGTTTAGAAAGGTGTTGGGAAGAGGCCAGGGAAAAACAAAATACCCAAGTCCCCAAATTCTATTCTTTTTCTGAAGTACAGTGGAAACAGAGTTGGTTTTATGGGGTTGGGGGTAATCAAATAAACTCCAGACATGCTCTCGCGATGAGTCAGTGTCAGTGATCTCTCTTTTCCTGTCCCTGTGTCCCTTCTTGATCCTACACTGAAAGGAAAGAAGGAAATGAGAGGAAAGAAAGGAAATGTTTTTTCTTTTTCTGGGCACGTTTGATCAGTTCACACTGCTTTAGCGAGAAAGTGAAAATCATAGCCTGAGGCTGTTTTTTGAGTTCAGTGGGGATTCCAGATGAAGTTAGCAACTCAGTCTGATAAGTTCTAGGAATGTACCGATGACTAAACTTCAAGCCATGTGTTGATACAACCATCTTTAACCTTAATAAATAGGTTCATATTGCTTACCCTTTCTCCTATCTTGTCCATTCTAGTACCTAAATATCAGTGGTCTCTTGTTCATATTAGGTCATACCTACATCTTCTTCCCTTGTTTATTCAACATCCATTTATTAAGCACCTGCTTTGCTTCAGTCCACTATTTAGGCACTGAGGACAAAGATATGAGAAAGACTTGGTCTCTGTTCTCAAGGAGCTTACGGTCTTTAATCATTCTTTAAGATATTATGGGGCAGAAACCATGACTTCTTCCTGTTAGCACCTACATAATATTGGAAACACAGTTATGGTGAGGCAAGATTAACTTAATTACTTTGGTTGAATTTCATTGGAAAAATACAGTTTCCCTGGTTGGCTCCTTAGTTGGCAATGCAGTGCATGAGAAAATGCAAGTATCCTAAGAAAGCATCGTCTTATTGCTTGATGCAGCATTCCAAACAACTTCAAATATAGATGGATGCAAGATGTATATTTTTTATTGGTAGGAAGTTGTCGACTAGGTCTATGCAAGATGTACCCTGGGCAACTTCAGCTTCACCAGCAATGGCTCATTATTGTTCTGTTTAAACATATTCATCCACCTTACTTGTGTACACAGCCCTCGCTCCTTGTCTGTGACATCACAGAGAGGCGTGACCAATTTTTCCCAGTCTATTTATTATTTTATTTTATTCTGACCTGAAATGTGCTATCTCCAGAGAAGAGTGGGTAGTCACATAGCTACCCTAGTTTCGTACCCTTTACCCACCCAGTGACAAATTGAATTGTTGGTCATTATGGGATTCAGAGCAGTTAATCCTTTACAAACTCTCCGGTGCATAACATCACTTTCCAGAGCCTTAATTTATTAAGTGACCCAACTAGTCAAGGCAACACTAGCCAAGCCAAGAGTTCATACTTTGGTTTTGGTCAAATTAAAGATCCTCAGGAAAGCAGAACAGTCTCAGGATTCAGAAGTGTATTTTTTGTCAAGATAAAACGGTCACATAAAATCTACTTCCTAAGCAACTGGAGTGTTTTGTGAATTTCCCTACAATAATCTGACTTGCTTTCTTCCCTCTGCCGAAGCCCTCAGGAAGGGGCGATAAAACTGTGAGCAAAGAAGCATTTTTTAAAAAGAGAAGTAGCTTAATTCCAACCATTAGGAAAGGACAGAGCCCATGTCAATACAAGCAGGCTGCAACACTAATGTGTTTGAAGTTACCTTTTTTCCTTTCTCCATGTATCCAGCCATATGGGTCATTTGAGTCATCTTGGCAAGTTCAAAATCCTTGTTTTGAATTGATGGGATTGAACAGTAGCAATTTGTTACATGGACACTTCTCCTTGCACACCTACAAAGAGATAGTTCTTTGCAGGTACATTGTCTTCCTCTTCCCTGAGGACTTCCTTTTTTCTCGGCATTTTTCAGATGAGATCAAAGGAATGGAAATGTTTAGGCCTGAACTGAAGGTCAAAATTGATTGGATGAAAACTTGCCTCGGGTGTACATATTAGATATATACTCCAAAAGATAAAAATTTCTAGGGAAATAATTTTCTCTTTTAAGTAGCATATATAATTTTATTTTGTACTTTTGTAATAGAAACACTTAGAAGACGTATTTGTACATCTCGTTTCTAAAATCATATTTTTCATTTGTCATAGAAGAGTACCTTAACACTGGCTTAGAAATTCTTGTTTTCTTGCACAGGTAAGATTGTGAAAAACTTGTAATTATGGCTGGGAAAAATTATATTTATATGCACACATAAATAGACACACATATGTGCATATATGTGTATAACACATACAGAAACATGTACTATATATAAAATTGCTAAACCTGTTCAATTCAGTGTCTATAAATAATAACTGGATGCAAAATTTTGAGTGTGACTAAAAATTAGACAAGTATGTTCATAATTGTATTCTGAAGCAGCTAAGTCTGATTGCCTCTGAGAGAAAAAAAACACCTAAAAATAAAAATGAATGCCTTCAGTTCATCTGATAGAACCATGTAGCTAATTTGGATTTCAGTGGGAAAAATAGGGTATAATTCAACTTTGGCAAAACGTATGATTATTGAAATCAATGTGAAAACGTTTGTATCTGTTTATCAGCCTGATGTAGTTCTGCGATGTGCCTCTCCTGTTGGAGGGCCTCAGTATTTGCAGGTCAGTCAACTCAAGGCGAAGCTCATCCCTGTCACTGAAAAAGTGATGGTGACAATCCAGTATGGATCATCACAGTAGCAGACCTCAACCACCAGGCAACCAAGAGTGAAAGTGAACCTATATTGAATTAATTAGGCTGTCATGACTTTGTGATGATAGATGGAAGTCCACCAAGTATACCATGGGGCAAAAATAATATTGACCATGTATACTGCCAAGTGTAGAGACTATTTCTAGTAAGTGGGTGTTCTCACAATCTCTTCTTTAACATTTCTGCAGGACAATGTATTTTATTTTTTTCAAGTTCTATTGAGATATAATTGACATACAACACTGTCTGAGTTTAAGGTGTATAGCATAATGACTTGACCTATGTATTGCGAAATGATTACCGTAAGCTTATGTAACATCTGTCACCTCATATAATTACAAATTTTTTTCTTGTGCTAAAAACTTTTAGGATTTAGTGTCTTAGAAGCTTTCAAATATATCATGTAGCGTTGTTAACTATTGTCATCATGATGTACATTGCATCCCTTTACTTATTTTATAATCAGAAGTTTGTACATTTTGCCCACCTTCCTCCAATTCCCCCACCCCCTACCTCCGTCTCTGATAACCATAAATCTAATCTCTTCATCTGTGAGAGTTTCTTAAAGATTCTACATATAATTGAGATCATACAGTATTTGTCTTTCTCTGTCTGACTTATTTCACTTAGCATAATACCCTCTAGGTCCATCCATTTTTGCAAATGGCAGGATTTCCTTCTTTTTATGGCTGAATAGTATTCCATTGTGTATAGGTATGTGTGTATCTATATCTATATATCTACGTCTGTATCTATCTCACACTTCTTTATCCATTCATCTGTCGATGGACAGTTAGTTTCCATGTCTTCGCTACTGTGAATGGTGATACAATGAACATGGGCATGCAGATATCTCTTCGAGAGAGTGATTTTGTTTTCTTCAGATATATACCCAGAAGTAGAATTGCTGGATCATATGGTAGTTCTACTTTTAATTTTTTATGAAACCTTCACATTGTTACTGTGCCAAGTTACATTCCCATCGACAGTGCACAAGGCCTCCCTTTTCTCCATGTCGTTGCCAGTATTTGTTATCTCTTGTGATGATAGCCATTCTAACAGGCATGAGGTGATGTCCCATTGTGGTTTTGATTTGCATTTTCCTACTGATTGGTGATGTTGAGCATCTTTCATGTACCTTTGGCAGTTTGAATATCTTCTTTGGTAAAATGTCTATTCAGCTCTTTTGCCCATTTTTAATTAGATTATTATTATTATTTTACTTTGAGCTGTACAAGTTTTTAAATATATTTTGGATATTAATACTTTATCAGATATATGATTTGCAGATATTTTCTCTCATTCCATAAGTTGCATTTAGGTACTTTATCCTTATCTCTTAATACCCCACATATTTTTCCCTGCCCCAGATATATTTTGGGGACCCTCACGGATTATTGCAGAAAAATATTGACTCACCAAGAGCTCATGGTTAGAAGGATTATTTGTTTGTTTTAACAGTATAATGTGTGTAAGTAATACTACATATATTAACACCTGCTGACAAAGAAAAAACTAGTTATTAAATTTGTTTCAGCAATTCAGAAATTCATGATATTCAAACCATGTCCTTTAGTATGATAAGGTGTTCAGCAGCTGTCTCTGATCACTCCTTTTGTACATCAGTGCCTATGTACATTTATTGTACATGGCAATGTGTATGTTTCTTAGTATTTTTTTAACTGGCTTTATTTGCCCATACTTTTTCTCTTCATTTAGATTTTAAAGTCCTTGAATTTAGAGGAAACATTTTCTGCTTTTCCTGAATGCCTTAGTAAGATTAAAAAAGGAAGAGAGAGGGAGGAATTTACTGCTGAATCACAATGTGCCAGCCAAAGCAGGATTGGGGATGGCGGGGAGGTGGTGTTAAAAAGTACATTTACTTGAAGCTGTGAGGTATTTTTACCACATCTGCCTCACTTTTTATCTGGGGCAGAGTTCAACTATACCGATTTGGCTTCTTTCTGGAGATGATTACCAGTTATGGGCTCAAGGCTCTTAATATCCATTAGGAAGTATAAGATAGGGCAGAGAACAAATCATCTCTGGCTACGGTTAAAGTTCAAATCTGCTTATTAATGTTGATTTTTTGACCCCTTTAACTTTCTAGACTCTGAATTTTGTCTCATTCCCTAGCCATTTATGACCTGCCTGATGCTCTCCACCTCAGTCAATCTCTCTGACCATAACCCATTCCTTGCCTCCCTAGATCTATGGATCTCCCACTTACTTGATGGAAAATACAGTGCTGGTACCTCCTGACCAGCCACATATTTTCGTCACCTATACCTTAAGTAACAGAAGCTGAAATTGTCAATTGCACATCTTGAGTTTATCCACGTACAGCAAGATTAAATACCAGTTTGGGAATTACCAATGTAGATTGGTGGAGGGGCGGCTACTGTGATTATAATATTTACTTTATACAATTGGTAAGACTATTAAGAGTAACTCTATATACAGGGCTTACCACATGACAATAAGCACATGATAAATGCTATTTTAGTTTTTGTATTTTTTTCTAAATCCTTTATCTGTTCTTGCCTAAGATCAGAAACATTGTAAATTACTCTGATGATAATCATACACACACACACACACACACACACACACACACACACACACACACGAACTTACATACTACTTTGAAGATCTATTCCCTTTCCCACATTTGTATAACTAAAAGCTGCTGAGTCTTTATTCCTCTCCTGCCCCCAGGTTCTGAAGAACCATTTTTTCTTTTTTTTAGATTGCGTATATATGTGGTAGCATACCGTATTTGTTTTTCTCTTTCTGACTGACTTCACTCTGTTTGACAGTCTCTAGGTCCATCCACCTCACTACAAATAACTCAATTTCGTTTCTTTTTATGGCTGAATAATATTCCATTGTATATATGTGCCACATATTCTTTATCCATTCATCTGTCTATGGTCACTTAGGTTGCTTCCATGTCCTGGCTGTTGTAAATAGAGCTGTGATGCAGATGTAGAGAATGGACTTGAGGACATGGGGAGGGGGAAGGGTAAGCTTGGACGAAGTGAGAGAGTGGCATGGACATATGTACACTACCAAACGTAAAATAGATAGCTAGTGGGAAGCAGCCGCATAGCACAGAGAGATCAGCTCGGTGCTTTGTGACCACCTAGAGGGGTGGGATAGGGAGGGTGGGAGGGAGACGCAAGAGGGAGGACATATGGGGATATATGTATACATATAGCTGATTCACTTTGTTATACAGCAGCAACTAACACAACATTGTAAGGCAATTATACTCCAATAAAGATGTTAAAAACAAAAGCTGCTGAAATGACCAGAGCTGAAAGGTCAATACCTTGATCCTTAAACATCAGTGGAGATATAAACTTTTGATAAATAGCCTCATATCATTTAGGTTGTGTGCTTATTGGCTAATACTGTAGTTAGTTTTCACAAAGGTAGTATCAACACCATAATGACTGAGTATAAGGTAGTTCATAGTTTTCACTTTTATCAATTATTCAGTGAAATCTCAGTCTTGGTAATATGGGACAAATGAATGAAGTGCTTTTGAAACCGATGAGCTCCAATATGACAAATCCCGTATATCAGAGCTGATGTTCCAAGAAGCCATTTTTGAAATTCAGCAGTGATTTTTCATATTGATAATTGGGCAAAAAGGAGGCACAATGGCTGGTCAAAATAGAGCTTCCATCTGTAACTTATGATTATTGTCACTTAAATGGTCTATATTACACTAACCTGTTACAGGCCCATGGCTTGTAATGCAAAGAAAACGTCATGCAAATAATTTACAGCCTATTGTATGGGTAATGAAGTGTCTTGTGTGCACACTTTTTTCCAACTTGTAGATTGAACCATAGGCTTTCAGAGCCAAGGTCTCCATTCACGCAGTCACTGATACAGGCCAAATGTTTTCAGTTAGTTGGGTGAATTTCATATTGCCAACCCAGAACACTGATGAGAATAAAATTTTGGTCCATTTGATCCATTTGGAATAGTCTTTAGCATTGTGACTACATTCGTGAATCTTGCTAACCCTTAGATGTCTTAGATGTTCAAAGAAAAAAATTCTTTCAGTTGATGTGGTTTTAGCAAAATATTAAGGTAGAAATCCTTTCAGGGTTCTGTCTACCCCAAACAAACAAACAAAATGAGACCTGCCCAGGTGCCCTCCTTCCTGTTAAGTTCAGGATATATTGATACTTCTGATTGAAATAGGCAGGGACGGCTTCACAGTCGAGCAGAATGGTTGTTCCCCTTTATCACGCAGCTGGCTATCCCTCTAATCATCTCAACCCCCCTTCAGCGACCCATAGTTCTACTGTTCAGGAGTTTTTCAAAGCCTTCTTCAATCCTTTATGTTTTTAATGTGCACCATATGTTCTTTTCCTTTTGTATAAACTTAGAAAAAGCATCTAGTTATTTTGGGGACTGAACAAGTAGCTTTATTTACAAGGAGGACCTCTAAGCAGCTCCTTCTGGAACTTTTAGACTCAATTCAGGTAGAAATCTGCCAGTTAGCTATGATTTTGATCAGTGTGGACAGTTGAACCAAATAGTTAATCAAAATCTAGTTTACCTGGGCTTCCCTGGTGGCGCAGTGGTTGAGAGTCCACCTGCCAATGCAGGGGATACAGGTTCGTGCCCCGATCCGGGAAGATCCCACATGCCGCAGAGCGGCTGGGCCCGTGAGACATGGCCGCTGAACCTGCGCGTCCAGAGCCTGTGCTCCGCAATGGGAGAGGCCACAACAGCGAGAGGCCCGCATACCATAAAAAAAAAAATCAAAAAAAAAAAAATCTAGATTACCCTTTGCAGTTACTGAGTAAAAGGTATTGGGGAATTTTATTCACGAAGCATATAGGCTAGGGCTCAGTTCATCCTAGGGATAGAAGTAAAAGAGATGAAGAGAAAAAGAATGCAGGCAGAGTGCACATTTTGGTTGGGGCAGATGTTTGTGCACTCGGGCAGTATCACCAGGGAGATAGGGGTAATCAAGTGTCAAAGTCAGACACAGCAACAATGAATACAACTTATGAAGCTAGGGTAGCAAATCATATAGGTTGAAAATAATTCTCATAAGCTATTGAATAATAACATGGAGATTCTTATAGAAGGCCCGGCCTGGGCTCTGTGCTCTGGCATCTGTTGACCTTATTTACACAAATGACTAGGTGTTTATTTGAGAAACCAACTAAAATGTGACCATCGTTGAATACAGGCTGTGTTCAGATATATTTCTAAATTCTCGTATTAAGGCGCTTTCATATACTGCATCTCACTTTATATATAAAAAGACGTAGGTGTTTTCCCACAATGAGATAGTATAATCCTGATAGCTAATATCAAACTAAGTATCTTTTTATAAAAATGCATTTTTAAGAGTAAAATTCCACTTCATAGTCGACTGTCTCTTTTAGCAGTGAAATGGTTTCTGTGAGGTATAGAACTATTATCTCTTCTCTGACCACATACAATGATTTTTCTGAGTATACATGTTCAAGTGAGATGGAGCAGGTTCTGTAGTCTTAATTAATTTGGGGTTCAACAATCCAATAAAAGAGAAAGGTGAATGTGCAAAAGATAGGTTTTTCTCTTGACAAGTGGCACATGTTGGATTTAGGGATCTATGAAGGGGCTTTTCTCCAAGCCAGGGCGTGGTTAGGAAATTGGAGGGATTGGGCAATAACATATTTAAATAAGATCATTCTTTACATTTATTCTTTTTTTATTGAAGTCTAGTTGATTTACAATATTATGGTAGTTTCAGGTGTACAGCTTAGTGATTCTGTATTTTTGCAGATTACACTCCATTATAGGTTATTACAAGATCATGGCTGTAACTCCCTGTGCTATACTGTGTATCCATGTTACTTATGTATTTTATACATAATAGATTGTATCTGTTAATCGCATATACCTAATTTGCCCCTCTCCCCTTTTCACTCCGCTTTGGTAACCACAAATTTGTATTCTATATCTTTGAGTTTGTTTCTCTTTTGCTTGTACATTCATTTGTATTATTTTTTTGGATTCCATATATAAGTGACTTCATACAGTATTTGACTTTCTCTGTCTGACTTATTTTACTAAGCATAATATTCTCAAGGTCCATCCATGTTGCTGCAAACAACAGTATTTCAGTCTTTTTTATGGCTGAGAAATATTCCATCGTGTATGTGTGTGTGTGTGTATGTTTACAGTGTGTGTGTACAGCATGTCTTAATCCAGTCATCTGTTGATGGATGCTTGGTTGTTTCTGTGTTTTGGCTATTGTAAACCGTGCTGTTATGAACACTGGGGTGCACGTATCTTTTTGAATTACTGTTTTCATTTCTTCCAGATATATACCTAGTACTGGAAATGCTGAATCTTGCGGTAGTAATATTTTTAGTTTTCTAAGGAAGCGTTATAATGTTTTCCATAGTTGCTGCACCAATTAACATTTCCAACGACAGTGTACAAGGCTTCTCTTTTCTCCGTATCCTCTCCAACATTTGTTATTTGTAGGCTTTTTGTTGATAGCCATTCTAATAGGTGTGAGGTAATACCTTACTGTGATTTTGATTTGCATTTCTCTCATAATTAGTGGTATTGAGCATCTTTTCATGTGCCTGTTGGCCATCTGTTATGTCTTCTTTGGAAATATGTCTATTTAGGTCTTCTGCCCATTTTTTGATTGGGTTGTTTGTTTATTTGGTATTGAGTTGTATTAGCTGTATGTATATATATATATATATATATATATATATTTTTTTTTTTTTTTTCAGTACGCGGGCTTCTCACTGCTGTGGCCTCTCCCGTTGCGGAGCACAGGCTCCAGATGCGCAGGCTCAGCGGCCATGGCTCACGGGCCCAGCTGCTCCGCGGCATGTGGCATCTTCCCGGACCGGGGCACGAACCCGTGTCCCCTGCATCGGCAGGCGGACTCTCAACCGCTGAGCCACCAGAGAAGCCCTGTATGTATATTTTAGATATTAATCCCTTGTTGGTTGCCTTATTTGAAACATTTTCTGCATATCCATAAGTTGTCTTTCCATTTTTCTGATGGTTTCTTTTCTGTGCAAAAGCTTTTAAGTTTAATTAGGTCCTATTTGTTTATTTTTGCATTTATTTCTTTTGCCTAATTCTTTTAGATGGTAAGTTAAAATGTTTGAAGCTTTTTCTGTTTCTTGAGAAGGGGCTGTATTGCTATAAACTACCCCCTTAGAACTGCTTTTGCTGCATTCCATAGATTTTGGAAAGTTGTGTTTCCATTTTCATTTGTCTCGAGGTATATTCTGCTTTCCTCTTTGATTTCATCATTGACCCCTTGGTTTTTTAGTAGCATGTTCTTTACTCTCTACATCTTTGTTCTTTTCTTGTTTTTCTAGTTGATTTCTAATTTCATACTGTTGTGGTGGGAAAACATGCTTGATATAATTTCTGTCCTCTTAACATTTGTTGAGGCCTGTTTTTTGAACTAGTATGTTGTCCACCCTAGAGAATGTTCCATGTGCACTTGAAAAGAATGTGTAATCTGCTGTTTTTGGATGGAATTTCATGTAAAAATCTATTAACTCCAATTGTTCTGTTGTGTAATTTAAGATCACTGGTGCGTTATTGAGTTTCTATCTGGATAATTTGTCCAATGATATCTGTGGTTTGTTAAAGTCCCCTACTATTATTATATTATTGTCTATTTTTTCTTTTATGTCTGGTAGTATTTGCTTTATATATTTAGGTGCTCCTGTATTGGGTTTGTGTATGTTAACAAGTGTAATATCCTCTTCTTTTATTGATCCCTTTATGATTATATAATGCCCTTCTTTGTCTTTTGTTTCAGCCTTTCTTTTAAAGTCTGTTTTGTCTGATATTAGTATTGCTACCCCTGCTTTCTTGTCATATCCATTTGCATAGAATGTCTTTTTCCTTCTTCTCACTTTCAGTCTGTTTGTGTCTTTAGTTCTGACGTGAGTCTCTTGCAGGTAGCATAGTAGAGGGACTTGTTTTCTTATCCAGTCAGCTACCCTGTTTCTTTTGATTGGAGCATTTATTCCATTGACATTTAAAGTAATTATTGATAGATATGTACCTATTGGGATTTTATTATTTGTTTTCCAGTTGTTTTTGTAGATCTTTCCTGTTCATTTCTTCTTTTTGTTTCTCCCAATGTTATGTGATGAGTTTTTTTAGTAGTATGCTTGGTTATTTTTCTTTTGGTTTTTTGGTATCTTTGGTTTTTGATTTATGGTTACCATGGATTTCATATATATTGACCCATAATTATATTAACTTGATTTTAACTGGTAGTCACTTAAGCTCAAGCACATTCTAAAAGATTTACATTTTTTAAATTCCTCTCCCCCACATTTTGGTTTTTTGATGTTATATTTTACATATTTGTGCTTATCCCTCTTCTTTTTATTATAGTTATAATTGCTTTTACAATTTTTTTGTCTTTTAATCTTCGTACTAACCTATTTAAGTGACCTTCAATCCTTACTATATATTTGCCTTTTCTATTGGGATTTTCCCTTCCCTGTAGATTCTTACTTCTTTTCCATTTAGATAAGACTCTACAACATTTCTTTTAGGGTAGGTTTAGTATTGCTGAATTTTTATGGTTTTTGCTTGTCTGAGAAGTTCTTATCTCTCCTTGTATTCTAAGTGACATTCTTGCTGGTTAGAGTATCGTAGGTTGCAGGATTTTCCCTCTCAGCACTTTGAGTATATCACGCCACTCCCTTCTGACCTGCAAAGTTTCTGCAGAGAAATCAGCTGATAGCCTTATTGGGATTCCCTTGTATATGACTCTCTGTTTTATCTTTCTGTCTGTAGAATTCTTTCTTTATATTTAACTCTTGATATTTTAATTATGATATGTCTTGGTGTGGGGGTTTTTGTGGGTTCATCTTGTTTGGGACCCTCTGTGCATCCTGTGATTGGATATGTTTCCCTCTGTAGGTTTGGGAAGTTTTCAGGCATAATTTCTTCAAATACATTTTTTTTTTCGCGGTACATGGGCCTCTCACTCTGTTGTGGCCTCTCCCGTTGCAGAGCACAGGCTCCAGACGCGCAGGCTCAGCGGCCATGGCTCACGGGCCTAGCCGCTCCACGGCATGTGGGATCTTCCCAGACCGGGGCACGAACCCGCATCCCCTGCATTGGCAGGCGGAATTCCAACCACTGTGCCACCAGGGAAGCCCCTCAAATACATTTTTGATACCCTTCTCTCTGTCTTCTTCTGGAACCCTATAATGCACATGTTGGCACATTTGATGTTATCTCTGAGATCTCTTCATGTGGAACTGTTTGTTTTTTTTTTTTAATTTGTCTTTCTGTCTCTTCTTCTGATTGGGTGATTTCCATTATTCTATCTTCCAGATCACTTATGCGTTCTTCCGTGTCATTTAGTCTGCTGTTCATTGTTTCTAGAGTGCTTTTTATCTCAGATATTAAATTATCTTTCTTTGATTGGGTCTTCTTTATATTTTCTAGTTCCTTGTTAAAATGATCTGTTTTTACATCAGTTAGCATTGATGTAATTCTGTTAACATTTTTATTAATAATGTTTTGAATTCGTTGTCCAGCATATCATTCATTTCTGTTTCATTATTTAATTTTCAGAAGTTTTCTCTTTTTCTTTCAATTGAGAACAGTTCCTGTGCCTTTCCATTTTGTTTAACTTTCTCTGTCTCTGTGAATTTAAGTGAAATAGTTGCCTACCTTGTTTCTGAAGGGGTATTCTTATGTGGGAGTGTGTCTGTGTAGACTGCATGTGCCCAGTGCCTTTGGTGGGAGTGCTGGATTTGATGTGGACACCAGTCACATCTTTCCTCAGGGTGTGCTGTTAGATATCACCTTGGTAGGGAACGTGGTTGTGATGGAGGAATTAGAGCCTAGGCAGGATACAAAGCAGGACTTCCTCTCTTCTCAGTGACCATTGCTGTCCTGTCAGGGGTGGGATCTGCTCCCAAGTTGCTGGAGTAGAAACCCTGAGGGTCAGGCTTGAGCTAGCTCTGTTCTCTTTAAGTGTGAGTTTTTCCTTCTCAACTCACTGGGGCCTTTTCCCCGAAGGAGGGAAGTGCTGAAATAAGTGGGACTTGGGCACTTACAGAGTTCTAATGCTCTGCTTGTGTAGGTGTCTGTGACTCTGCTCAGATGCAAGCCACAGTCACATTTTTCCCCTGTCATGGCTGCTCCAGTTCTAGTGCTAGCCTGTGGTACTGAGTGAGTGGGGCTGGAGTGTTCACTTGTCTTCAGCTGGGGCATGCAGCTAGGTTGTTGCAGGAATTCCAGCAGCTGTGCTGCCCTCCGAAATGTTGGCTATTTCTGGGCAGCGGGTTGAGTAAGCACCACCCTACCTGGGCTTTGCCTCAGATCCCCAGGTCACCCCTGAGTCCCTAGATCAAGTCTTTTCCCAGGTCCTGGCCACCCTAGATCCAGTGCTATGCTGGGACATGGAGTGAATGGGGTGGGGGCGTTCGCTTGGCTCGGACTGGGGAGTGCGGTGAGGGAGCAGCTGCTAGGGCAGACCTCTCTCTGCCCTGCCTGGGGGCAAGCCAGCACCTGTGCACTCGTCATGAGTAGAGTCTAGGCTTTTACAGCTTTTCTTTCACAGCAATTCTCTAAGCAGCCAAGGGGGCTTCTCCAGGACGCCCGGTCTGTGGCTTAACCTGTCCACTTCCCAGAGTGAGTGTCTACCTTTGTGATCTCCCCTTTCCTCTGAGTCCCCTCCCAGGGGCACAGGTCCCACCCTGATGCTTTTCTCTCATCCTACCCAATTACATGTATATCTTTCTCACAGCCTTGGCTGTACAGGAGTCCTTTTGCCAGTTTCAAGTTTGTTTTCCATGAAAATTGTTCTACATGTAGATGTATTTTTCATGTGTTCACGGGGGTAGGTGAGCTCCATGTCCTCTTACTCAGCCATACTCCCGCCAGTATTTTATATTCATTCTTTCACTCTCAGCGATGCCATGATTTCCTGAAAGTTATAAGTTGGAAGATTTTTTTATTAGCATGTACCCTTCCCTTTACCCAGGAAAAAGAAAAAACAAAATGTGTTTGCACTAGCAAAGTATATTGTGTCTGAAACTATATTATGTCTAATATAGTTTGTCTCACATATGGTACTGGGCCCCACTCCAACACTGTTTAGGTCATAAATAGTATTAATTACAGGCATATAATTCATTGTGGTCTCATAGGGTGAACAACAGACTGGGATTTAGGGGAACTAACTGAGCTGGTCTCAGTTGTGCCTCCAAGGGGCTGTGTGAATATATATTTATCACTTGGCCTTTGTAGAGATCTGTTTTCTCATCTCTCAAGTGGGGAGTGGGAATATTTGTCCAGGTTAGTGATTTTCTGGTAGTTTGTTTATAAGTTTTTATTTGTGCGTGCATTTTCTCACCATAAATGTTGCTTCAAATAAAATCTTGTGTAGAACTCCCATACGTAGAACAGATTAAGATAGAGCTATTCTGCTTGAAGCTACCTCAGTTTCATCAAACCATTCTGAACCATGGTTTGATGGTGTCAACCATGGTATCAGCTCTTAGGCTCATTGGAACATAGTTTAAAACTCACTAGTTAGGATCTAAGGTCCCTCGTCACTCTGATCTTCCATGATTTGTGTAGTTAGCAGTGTTGCGGCAATAGGTCCAAATGACTCAATAAAGGTGAACCTTATCTTTATTCACCAGGATGAGAGAAACCGTCGACTTATTTAGCAGTGCCTGACACAGGGAAGATTGATCCAAAGTATTTATTGTGGCAGACACAGTGTCAGGTGTGGTGCATTAACTGTTGCAGGCTTTTTAAAAAAATGATCAGAGCTCTATGTTTAATGAGCCACATGCTGTGCTAAAAATGAATTTGTGCCATTAAGAAGGGGCATCAAGAAATAAAGTATCACAGAGGAAGGCAGCTGGAAGAGTTACTAAATTACGGGTGTATGTGTAAGTGTATAATATGTGGTGGTGGAGATGTTTGAAGTTTTTACCGCAGTGAGTTTGTTGTGACCACATTACTTATAAGTGTCAGCACTGGCCATAAGTTATGCTGGTCTTCCCAAGTAAGTGGCAATAAAAGCTTTATAGCACCCCACACCATCATCACATATTTTCTTTAAACCACTTATTTTCTTTGGATTTTGTCTTTTTAAATCTATCTCTATTTTTTTCCTTCTGTATTTTGTTACTTAATATAGAAATATGGCCTCTTTAGAATGGTTGGGGTCAAGAGCATTTGAAAAGGACAGGGTGGAATCAATTTTTGTTCCAGTTAGGAATTTATGCATTGGCGTGGGCAGCCCACATTTTGTTTGCTGGTAGTTGTGGTCACATATAGATTAGAAAGGATAAATGATAAACCATCATTTATAAGAACAAATGGGAAAGGCATTTAGAACACTGGAATGGGAATAAAGCTATTAAGTGTTGTTGACTGTTTTCACTAGGTCTGCTAGATCATTGTGCTCTCTGTAGTTGGCGAATGAACACAATCCAGCCCTGTGGCCTAGAAGTAACTTTCATTTTGTTTCTAGATTGAACTATTATTGGAATATAAGATTCACTGGAGCAGGTATCATGTATGTGACTAACTACTGTAACCCTAGTGCCCAAATGACTACCTGGCATATGATAGGTTCTCAGTATTTTTTGAATGAATGGATGGATGGATGGATGGATGCAATCCTTATTTATAACAAAGAAATGTATATTTTTAGCTTTTATCACTGAGACTCTTACTTTATTCCTTACAAAGCACCTTCTGAACCTTGTAACCTCCATAAAATCTTACAAGTCAGCAGCTCAAGATACATAGAGAAGGATGGCTTGAGTCTGGATGGCAGTGAAATACACCAGAATGGAAAGTTATGTCTGGCAACCAGACATCTCCATATGGCTAGACTAGGTGTTTAAGGATAAATCCAGTTTTCTATAACAGAATGAACTTTAGCTGAGTATTCTGACAGTATGATAAAAGGTAGTGAGTAGCACTCTAGGAAGACCATCAGTATTAGAGGAGGTAATCTAGATGGGGAAAAAAATAAAAAAAAATAATAACAACATCAACAACAGAAATGGAGAGCAAATAGTTTCTGTCCTAGAGTCATTATTAATTCATTAATTTTCAGTTAAGTATTTATGAGTACTACTGTTTGTACAGCAATGTTTGTCCTCAGTAGAGGCACTGTCCCAAATTCTCTGGACATTTAATTTTTACCAGACTGAATTTTTATATCTCTATCTTTATCTGAGTTTCTGACCTCAACCCATCACATTCTCTGATGTTAACGTTTTGTCTTATTTTTCTAGCTTCTCTATATCTTTTGAACCTTCATTCATCTATTTAGTAAGTCAATGAAGAATTATTTAATGGTGTGGTATGTATTATTAGGCACTGACACTATTGTGATCACACAGATAAAACTCCAGCTATCCTAGAGCTTATGGTCTACTCTTTCCTATTCCCCCTACCCAGGCATGAAACCCTGTTAAAAACTTTTTTACATAAAAGTGCTTTTTTAAAAATCATTTCTCAACCATGCATTTGTAGCCACCCAGCATCAGTGCCCTTCCATTTTCTCAGTAACTATTTGCTTTGTTAACATAAGTTAAGTCTATAGGAAAAGAGGCGTGTGACGTTAATTTTATGGGTCAACTAGATTCAGCTATGGGGTGTCCAGATACTTAAACATTATTCTAGATATTTCTATGAGGCTATTTATAGATGAGATTAACATTTAAATTGGTAGAGTGAGTAAAACAGATTGTCCTCATCCCATCCGGTGAAGGCCTGACTACAACAAAAAGACTGACCTTCCCCTAAGTAAGTGAGAACTCTTCCCGCCTGATGGACCTCAAACTGTAACACTGGCTTTTTCCTGCCTTTGTACTGGAACTGAAACATCAGTTTTTTCTGGGTTTGGAGCCTGCCGGCTTTGAGACTAGAACTATACCATTGGCTTTCCTGGTTCTCAGACCTACAGAATAAGGTCAGGACTAAACCGTCATCTCTTACTGGCTTGCCAGGAATCACCCTGTAGACCTTGGGACTTGCCAGCCTCCACAATCACGTGAGCCAGTTTCTTATAATAAATCTCTTTCCGTATATATACAGCCTATTGGTTCTGTTTCTCTGGGAATCCTGACTAACACAGGGGGCTCCTGGGGAGAAATATCACAAGTCGCCTCCCATCATCATACTTCTCAAGTCCAGTTTCCCAAACATAGCCTCGTTTAAGGCTTTTGCAAAATATAAGAAACTAAATAAAGTCAGTACTCTAGCTTTCCTTACCTATACCCATTATCAGACTTTATTCACATTTTTTCTTACCCAACTTTGGTAATGATTTTACCCAACTAATCAGATTGTTTGCCTGAGCTAAGCACACCTCTCATCATATGCAATATTTATACCATAATTTGGGCCTCTAAATTAACCATTTTGAGACATTAAATTTATGGGTAATTTCAGATACTGAAGCAGTACAGTGAGGAAGATTCTTTTTTGCCCTAACACCTTGCCAATAGGCTTTCGTATGAGTGGGGCTATCCCTGTTGACCACTAATACTACTAACCAATTTTTTTTAGACATTGAACATACCTCTAAATTATGGCACAGAATAATATCATATAGCATCTTTGTGTTTAAGACAATCTGTACTTAAGACCATAGAATCTCAGCATTAGTAAAGTTCTCTCTTTCTCTTCCCTCCATCCCTCCCTCCCTCTCTCTCTCTTTCTTTCTTTTTTATTTTTGTTTTGGTCTAAATAGAAACCAACTCATTTTTCATGCTGTACTTTAGCCAGGAAACAACAGGAGTATCACACAGTGAAATCTGTAAAGAATTGCTTTTACAAACAGTATCTATTAGAGTCTATTTAACTGAGTTGATGAAATCATGACTAGTATCTTATGTGACTATTTAAAGTATGTTGAGACTGTGATATCTCCTTCCTGTCTCCTCTGCCCCCACCTGTGTATTCCCAAAGGAAGTATCTTCCCCCTGGGTCATGATGACTCAGTTAAAAATGATTATAATAAGAATGTGTTAAGCTGGCCACAAAAGTGATAACATTAGTTCTTGCAGGCTATTGTGCATCCTATTTCTACTTTTAATGATTCGTATGTTTTCCAAACCTTCATATAATTAATATTATTTAATAGGTATGAAAATGTTCATAGGACATTCATCCAAAAGGATAAAATATTTTTTAATGGCTGCAACGTAATACTTTAAGCAAATGAGTTTTTCAGACATTTCCAAATTGTGCACATTCAAATTTTGACTACAGATGTCATCTTTAATGTATGCTTCACTAGCTGCTGGGGGCTGGGAGAAAATCATATTACTAATTGATATGCCTTAATGACCTGAGATCTTTCCAAGTTGGATGAACCCATGAGAAATGCTAAGAGGTAGATATTTGATTCTAATTATGCCTGGTACATGCTGAAAGTAGACCCATTGTGACAGGTATATCATTGTCAGATTGGTAGACCTCAGGTTTTTTACTAATTTGACACTATTACCAAACACTGCCTCACTGAATTCCTGAAAAGAAAAGCGAGATAAAGGACGAGGGCAGAGAAAAGTAGGGCTTCATGATCTCTACTTGCTATAGAGATTGCTATATTTTAAAAAAAGGGGGTGAAAGGAAACCAAACATGGGCTTGGTAAATGATGTAAGACAACTTTCCCTTTATCCTTTTCCCTTCTGGTCTTCATATAACAACTTGAAAATGGCAGCAGTAGAGATCTGAAGATTCATTTGGACTGTTTATTACCAAGCTCCACTTTAAGAACTGGGTGTGTTTAGTATTTCCTCAGTAATTTAGACTTCTATGAGCATTACTGCTGGAATCTGAGTTAATATCTGCTTTTCCAAAACTGGAAAGGGTGGTGACACTTGTCTGGATACATTTTTTCTGTCTACGCCAATAAGCTTTTATTCTGGTTAATTCATTTTAACAGAGTAGACCGTATTAACTTTATCTGACTTATTGGTTTATTGGGAGAATTGAATATGATTTGGAAGAAAATTAAAAACTAGATGTTAACTTTTCATTTCTTAAGAAAACCATTCCATTACTTCCTAAATATACCATGTATTGGGCAGGAGGAGTTCTGGGCTTCTTCCTGGTATAATTCTGTTTCTAGAAGAAATACATAGGGTTATTCCAGGTTCATCATCTGAGTTAGCTGAAGGTGTGATGCTACATTAGAGCCTAAAGAAGATATATTATTCCAGATCTTCTTGCCTTGATCATCATGTATAAGAACTCAAAGTGACCCACTTAACACTCTAATGCAACCTTCAAGCAATGGATAGATTATCTTGGATCTCTGATTGGTTGGCCGTAATTTAGGGTCTGAGTCTTTCATTATTAGCATCATTTTAATAATGCATAGTCTTTGGCCTTCAAGAGATAAGTCTTTCAATATTTTACAACTTGGAATCCTGTTAATGAAAAAATCAGCAACTCTTCCATTAATTAACTCAATAAATGCATATTGAACCATATGAAAGTCACAGTTCTTAAATGCCTATGGTTTCTGTTTACAAAGAGGTTTACAGTGTAGTAAAGTAAGTAACCTACATACAGACCTTCAAGTGGTGAACTTTCAAAGACGTGAACGTGCATTCGCATGTCCAATCACATAAGTTAGTTCGCGTGTCTGGCGTACATCGTCACATGTGTGCATCCTCTACAAGTGGCTGTGCTTTTGTGTACTTTACTGTACAGTACTGTATAGAGTAAAGTAGTACAGCATCTTTACTTCAAGCCCAGGATGTCCAGAAGCAGGCATAAAAGCAGTGGTGATGTAGCTGGTAGTGCTAAGATGTAGCAGCCGGTAATGTAGCTGGTATCTCCTACTGATGACGATCCTTCAGCTCTACCATCTCCCACCTCGTCTCCCTCATCCAGTCAGTAACTCTTCTTGCCTGTGCACTTGATGCCAGCCCCTGTATGCCAGCTGTTGTACTGTACCACTGTACTTTTTAAGGTATTGTAAGATTAAAAATGCTTTCTTTATTTTTTGTGTTTGTTTTTTATGTATTATTTGTGTGAAAAGTATTATAAACCTATTACAGTACAGTACTATATAGCCGATGGTGTTAGTTGGGTACCTAGGTAACTTCTTTGGACTCAGGAACAAATTGGACTTAAGATCATGCTCTCAGACAGGAACTCGTTCGTATGTAGGAGACTTACTGTATAGGGAATAAACATGTATATAGAAATATAAAAAAATGAAACAGGATGTAACGAATACCATAGTCATATAGGTATGTTGGTCATGTAATATATTGTCTAAACTGGAATGCTTTTGAGAATAAAAGGAGAACTATTGATAAATATACTGGTAAAATAGGAATCACTGACCTAGGAAAATGAGGATATACTCAGCCTACTTATGAATGATACATTCAGAATGCTCTCAGAGTTCATAAATTGTCAAGAACTCTTGAAGCTAGAATGATTATGGAATTCTTTATGGAAGAGATAGCATTTGAACTGAACTTTGAAGGACAGATATGATTTTGATAGGAAGCTGTAGGAGGAGGACATAAGAGGTGGAATTATCATGAACAAAATCCTAGAGGTAGGAATGAGAGAGGTCGGCTTGAGGAGAAGCAGGCAGTATACCCTGAATGAGGATCAAACAAAGATACCAACTGGAAGATCAAACTGGAGTGGCTAGTTAGGGGCAGTATATATGGGACCCATAGCTTTGAATTTCATGCTAAGAAATTTACACTTTATTTCATGGCCTATTGCACATGAAATTCTGTTACTTGAAAGTTTACTGATCATTATTGCTTTAACTATTGCGGATTGGCTGTATTTTCTAATTAGCCTTACCAGGAATAAAGATCTTAAAGGAAATCAAAGTGAAATGGGCCTGTTTGATGGGCTAGTGGATGGTCTTCTGGGGATATTCAGAGCAAAGTTCATCACCAAGGGTTGGAGAGCGTGGTTAGACACTGCTGTGGAGCTGCACTGCATGTCGATAGAAACAAACCTACAAAAGTGTACCTCATCATCTGTCATCGTTATTGTTTCTATTCCTCTTATTGGCTGATGAGCAGGCATGCTTTCATTGTACATGTTATTTGCTTTTACAAGTCTATGTCTTGTATTTTTGTTGAGTCAAGATTGCTTTTAATTGTCTCAAAATTGACTTTTGTTGGTATGGGCAAATGTGGGCTTATCTCTTTAAAAAGTCTGCCTTTTACTTTATGGAACATTCTTCATTTCACCATATTTCCTCAGAACATCTCTGATTCTTCTTCACCTTCCTCTTTCCATATCTGTTTTGTATAGTTTGTCAGTTTTCAAAACGAATACAGAAGAATCAGGGTAGAAGAGTCACACAAAATCAAGCCATTTTCCGCTTTAGCGACATGAAATCATTTTCAGATATTTGCAGTAAAGAGTCATATAAGAAGAACGTCATGACGTCTTTCTGGTAAAGCTTGTTTGAAGCTTGCTGTTCAGCTTCATGCTGCTGATGTATGGGACTGTAACACTGGAGTTACCTCTTAATCCAGGCTAATCAGTTTGACATCCATTGTACTGATGTAATCTACAAGGATACAAAACAATAAAGAAGGAACTATGTTAGCCCCACATAGACTGGCCTTCATCTATGAATTTGCGAAGCTTTTCTTTCTTTACCCTTATAGTTCAACTCTGACTGCTATACACAGTTGTTCCTAGTATGTATCACTGAAGTACGCCACTAGTCTCTATTGGAGTCCTAGCTACTAGCATCTCATTTATCTTCACAGTAGCATCCTCATACTATAGCTTACTCCATCAAATCTCTCCCTTGATTATCTATCACAGTTTGTTTGCTTTCGTTAGTTAAGGAAAACATAATATCCAGAGAAAGGAAATGTGAAGATAAAAAATTGGGGACTTCTCTCACTTTGTCACAGCTTACCCTTCCCCCTCCCCGTATATACACTACCAAACGTAAAATAGATAGCTAGTGGGAAGCAGCCGCATAGCACAGGGAGATCAGCTCGGTGCTTTCTGACCACCTGGAGGGGTGGGATAGGGAGGGTGGGAGGGAGACGCAAGAGGGAGGAGACATGGGGACATATGTATATGTATAACTGATTCACTTTGTTATGAAGCAGAAACTAACACACAATTGTAAAGCAATTATACTCCAATAAAGATGTAAAAAAAAAAAAACAGAAATTGGGGACTTCTATAGATGGGCGTCCTAAAAAGAAGTAGTTTCCTCACTTTCAAAACATAAAGCTGAGGAATTATAGGCTACGAGTAAATAATATCACAAATGTGGTAGAGAAGGTGAACACAAAATTTGTCCTTAGTTCCTAGAGACCAAGTTCTTGAGACCCTATAGTAGCTTGTGCCATAATTTGAGGTATGATTTAGCATCATCTGTCACAATTCAGGCAGATTGAAGATTCATGCTGGGATACACTACTAAAGACTGAGTAAGCTGTGACTAGGAGGAAAAAGAGGCTGGGGAAAAATGTCTCTAGAGGCTGATCAGTGCAAGGGAAACTGGGGAGTATAATGCAGTATTCAAAGAGGTGTGGAGAATAAGGGCTTGTTTTTAAAAGATATTGGTCTTCAAGGTATTTCAACCGGGTGGTTAGGACACTGCATATAGAATCCAGGAAGCAAGTGATACACTGAGAGAGATCAGTAATGCTTTCATGGTTCCTAGTAATCAGTACATTACCAGCAATCCCAGGTAGCGTGACACAGCCTATACTCATGAAGACTTTAGAGTTAGGTAGTAAAACTTAGGTAGAAATTTAGTTGTACGGCCTGAAATAACTCTGAGGGAAAACCAAAATTTTGAGAATAGATGGGCATTCAGGGCTGACTACTTACACGTTGGATTCCATGTTTCTGACAGCTCATATATTGTTTACATTGTTCAGGACTGGTTTAAAACATGGGCAGATATGAGATGTAAACATACAATATCAATGATTCCAGCTGGAAGTATACCAGAGAAGGAAGAGCTAAAACTGACTGACTGGCTCAATTCAACGAGGGTGAGAAAGTAAGTGAGTGCCCATGCACTGAGATGAAGCAGGAATTTGGCGACATACTCTGCTGAGCTGAAATTAGCCACTCTGACAGACAAAAAATGTTACTGATGAGTGGATAGCAGATCACAATCACAGGTAAGCTCTAACATGAAGTAATGGAGACATCCTGGAAAGTGGGTGAAGCATCATGTCCAAGAAACTCAAAGTACTTGATATTCAGAGATTTCCCCAGGCAAGAAGGCATCAGGAAATCTGGCAGCAGGGACCCAGACAATAGTTTAGAGCTCCAAGAAAGACTTTCCTTTTCTAAGGACAGACAAATGTAAAGCAAGGGCCTAGGCTAAGGTTGCTAAAACTACTAAAATGGAGATAAAGCCACTAGGAATAAGGTAGGAGTGTGGCGGGGGTGGGAGAGCATAACTGAAAAAAATGAAAGGAGATGCTTTGCATGTTTCAGGTTTATTACCAACTTTCAGTCGCTTAGTTCAGTAGCTATTTTATACAGTGGGGATTAAACTATGGATTAATTCCCTCAGTGGGTGGTACAAGTCAAACTTTTTTTAAAGCAGCATTTGACATCGGGGAGAAGGGACTCCTGTGTTGACTTCATTGCTGGCCTGGTCTGGGTTTTTTTTTTTTAACATCTTTATTGGAGTATAAATGCTTTACAATGTTGTGTTAGTTGATGCTGTATAACAAAGTGAACCAGCTATATGTATACATATATCCCCGTATCTCCTCCCTCTTGCGTCTCCCTCCCACCCTCCCTATCCCACCCCTTTAGGTAGACACAGAGCACCGAGCTGATCTCCCTGTGCTATGGGGCTGCTTCCCACTAGCTATCTGTTTTACATTTGGTAGTGTATATATGTCCATGCCACTCTCTCACTTCATCCCAGCTTACCCTTCCCCCTCCCCGTGTCCTCAAGTCCATTCTCTATGTCTGCGTCTTTATTCCTGTCCTGCCCCTAGGTTCTTCAGAACCTTTTTTTTTTTTTTTTAGATTCCATATATATGTGTTCTCATATGGTATTTGTTTTTCTCTTTCTGACTTAACTTCACTCTGTATGACAGTCTTTAGGTCCATCCACCTCACTACAGATAACTCAATTTCATTTCTTTTTATGGCTGAGTAATATTCCATTGTATATATATGCCACATCTTCTTTATCCATTCATCTGTTGATGGACACTTAGGTTGCTTCCATGTCCTGGCTATTGTAAGTAGAGCTTCAGTGAACATTGTGGTACATGACTCTTTTAGAATTATGGTTTTCTCAGGGTATGTGCCCAGTAGTGGGATTTCTGGGTCATATGGTAGTTCTATTTTTCATTTTTTAAGGAACCTCCATACTGTTCCCCATAGTGGCTGTATCAATTTATATTCCCACCAACAGTGCAAGAGGGTTCCCTTTTCTCCACACCCTCTCCAGCATTGATTGTTTGTAGATATTTTGATGATGGCCATTCTGACCAGTGTGAGGTGATACCTCAGTTGTAGTCTTGATTTGCATTTCTCTAATGATTAGTGATGTTGAGCATCCTTTCATGTGTTTGTTGGCAATGTGTATATCTTCTTTGGAGAAATGTCTATTTAGGTCTTCTGCCCATTTTTGGATTGGGTTGTTTGGTTTTTTTGATATTGAGCTGCATGAGCTGCTTGTAAATTTTGGAGATTAATCCTTTGTCAGTTGCTTCATTTGCAAATATTTTCTCCCATTCTGAAGGTTGTGTTTTTATCTTGTTTATGGTTTCCTTTGCTGTGCAAAAGCTTTTAAGTTTCATTAGGTCCCATTTGTTTATGTTTGTTTTTATTTCCATTTCTTTAGAAGGTGGGTCAAAAAGGATCTTGCTGTGATTTATGTCATAGAGTGTTCTGCCTATGTTTTCCTCTAAGAGCTTTATAATGTCTGGCCTTACATGTAGGTCTTTAATCCATTTTGAGTTTATTTTTGTGTATGGTGTTAGGGAGTGTTCTAATTTCATTCTTTTACATGTAGCTGTCCAGTTTTCCCAGCACCACTTATTGAAGAGGCTGTCTTTTCTCCATTGTATATTCTTGCCTCCTTTATCAAAGATAAGGTGACCATATGTGCGTGGGTTTATCTCTGGGCTTTCTATCCTGTTCCATTGATCTATATTTCTGTTTTTGTGCCAGTACCATACTGTCTTGATTACTGTAGCTTTGTAGTATAGTCTGAAGTCAGGGAGCCTGATTCCTCCTGCTCTGTTTTTCTTTCTCAAGATTGCTTTGGCTATTCGGGGTCTTTTGTGTTTCCATACAAATTGTGAAATTTTTTTTCTAGCTTGGTGAAAAATGCCATTGGTAGTTTGACAGGGATTCTGGGGCTTTTTTGTTTTCCTCATTTTGTACCATTTTTTGTGCTTTCTAAATATATAAACATTGAATCCCAAAGAGTTTAGCATTTTTGAGGGCTGTCTTAGGCTGTGTTCTTCAGAAAGCAGCTCCTGCGGCAAATTCTTTATTGGGGGTTACAATTTCAGGGAGAAGGGGTGAGGGAAAGGGTGAGACAAGGAAGCACAGAGAGCCAGTACGGTGATGGAACTTGTCACCACTTGGCATCAAGAGTTTGCCCGAGTTTGGGGTACTGTCTTCTGAGAAGCTGTATAAACAGCTACTTCTCTTGACAGTAGATATAGGGACATAAGGGGTAATAATTTATTCCCCGGCTCCGATTTTCCACTGGTCAAAGTTAAGCCCATGGGGTTTTAATTCCCCCTGCACTTTGGAGTTATGTTCTAAAAAGTTCCCTGGTTTCTCGTACCCTGGCAAAAATCGTGAAGCTCCAGAAAAACAGGATAGGTGCTATCAGGTTTGCCCATATGGAGTGGGTCAGACGCTACCTGGAATAGTTTGTCCTGATGGTACCTTGGGCTGTAACAAATGGCTAAAATTCCTGAAATGGTGTATATGAAATGTCTAATATGTTAGTACAGACCAATTCTATTTTGCAGTTTCACTTTACTGGATTATTTCCCCAAGCACTGAAGTTCAGCTACCTAATAAGTGTATCTGTAGTACTGGTTAAGATCTTTTCACGCAGTTACAAATAAGGTAAACCGTGAGAGGGAAAAAATGAGAAGCTGATAGATGTCTGTAGCAATCTATAGTATTCCGTTTCTCTAAAACTTCTCTCTAACTTGGTCTCTCTCTCCTTTGCCTTGTCATGCTCTCCCTTCCCTCTTTTCTACTATTCTTCCTTAGTGATTAGTCGTAACAACTTCCCTCATTATTTCATTCCCAAGTTTTTGAATGGACATTTGCCATATAGCAATAAATTTAATTCTGTTTTTTTTCTATTGATTTTCATTGTTATTTCTAGTTATTTATCCTCTTTTTAAATTGGTCTTCAGAGGATAGTGACTGTTAAGTTTTACCATTCAGCCTGTCTCCAAAGGAGTTAATAATCTGTAAACTAACACTTAAATGCACAGTTTAAAGAAGTTTCATATGTGCTTTTGTAAAGGAAAAAGATCACTTTCGTAAAGCCAATAATGATTTGTTTATTTACCTTTGTTCAGGGTTTGAGTCTTCGAATCCTAAATTGAATTTTCTTCATACAAAATGAGATAGTGGAAGTTAGCTCCAATGAAAGGCAGAAAGTTACAACTCGCGCTTTCTTTTTCTTTCCTTTCATAAGTTGAAGCACTTTTATAGGAAACCTACCTGTAATGTGTTTTTTGTGATTATCTCTTTTACCATTACTCTTATGTAGATATGTGGATGTGTTTGTTTCAGAAGGCAGATAATGTTTATGAATTGTTTTTGTATCCTTGGTACCCAAAGAATATATGGTGAGCTCAGATTATGAGAGTTACCTGTGTCTGACTCTTGATTGCCTTACTAGTTTCTTGATTTGTGGGATCTGAAGCCTTCCTCAGTTTAAAGCATTACCGTAGGTTGAAAAGTGCAGTGAGTGTAGTATTCTGTGGTGGGGCTGGAGGTGTTGGCAGTGCTTATTTTTTTAGGACAGTTCTTTTATAAAGTGTGAAAAATTTTGTTGGTGATTTGGAGTTTTACCTTGCAGTTTATTTTGTGTTTCCCTTATCTGACATCCAGATTTCTGGCCATTTACTTTCCACTGGTCTCTCCTCTATTTTTTTCTTTTCCCACTTCTTTGATTGTTTCTCTTTATTTCATCTCTCTTATATCTTTTCTCTCAATTCTCCTTATTTCTCTTCTCTTCCTCTTGACCCCTTTGTTCATTTTCGTTGTCTTCATTTCCCACTTTTCTTCGCAATTATTCTCCTTCCCACCTTTAAAAATTTTTTTCACTCCATTTTTGCTTTAGTATTTCTTGATTACTTAAGAGAGTTTAGGTTAGGAAGAAGGCCCTGTGATCATTTAATTTCAGATGAGGATAGCTCTGAAATACGTAGCCATGAATTTTACAGAAATACTTGTGTAATTTTCTGGACAAAAATTTGTAGAAAAGCAAAAACTATTAAATTGGGTTGGGGTTGAATAACTTCTATCACACAAAATTTCTGTCACTTGATGTTTACAAAATAAATGCCCACAGTTTTTACCCTTACAAGTTTTATAAACCTTTATGTAAACTTGGAGGCTTAAAGTGGTTTAGCTTCCTTGTTCCTGATTATCATTCCCCATATTCCAGCATGCGTGCACGCGCACACACACACACAAACACACATATGTGTGCATCAGATTTATTTTTGACTGACTGAAGTTCCATCACAAATGGATCGCATAGAGATTTGATAGTTTATTGCCAACTGAGATAAGATGCCCTTGTGCTATTGCTTAGGGTCAAGTCTGCGTGGCTAAGCGCACAGGCATGTAAAATCTGCTACTTACTTTCCAAAGTTAGAAAATAGATGGGTTTTCAAGTGATTTTGCTTTGGCCTATTTCAACCATTTCCTTTGAGGAAAGAATTCTAGAAACCCTCCTTTGTTCTGTTACATGATTGGGTAGATGAAAGGAAATGTTCAGATTACATTTTGGGATGTTCAGAATGCCAGATGATTGATTTTTAAGAAACAATTTTATTGAAGTACAGCATATAAACAGAAATGTACAGAAGGCATAAGTATAGAGCTCCACGAATTTTCTGAAAGTAACCAGCACTTAAATTAAGAAAGAGTATTTCCAGCACCACAAAAGACCACTCATGCCCCCACTCATTCCTCCCCCTCTACCTCAAGTTAGCCACTAGTTTGACTTCTTGACTTCTAATGCTATAGATAATTTTTGCTTATTTTTTAACTTTAAATAAATGGAACAAATGCAATATATACTGTTTTGTTCAACACTGTATGTGAGATGCATCCATCTTCCAATGGATAGCAGTACTTTTTAAATGTTGTGTACGGACCTAATTGTAGAATTTCTGGGTCGTAGAGAATGCCTGTGTTCAGCTTTCACAAATATTGCCAAAAACTTTCCGAAGTGATTGTACCAATTTTGTTTTTCTTTTAGCGAGAATAGTCTAGGTTATTTATTTATTTATTTATTTTTAACATCTTTATTGGAGTATAATTGCTTTGCAATGTTGTGTTAGTTTCTGCTGTATAACAAAGTGAATCAGCTATATGTATACATATATCCCCATATCCCCTCCGTCTTGCATCTCCCTCCCACCCTCCCTATCCCACCCCTCTAGGTTGACACAAAGCACCCAGCTGATCTCCCTGTGCTATGCGGCTGCTTCCCACCAGCTGTCTATTTTACATTTGGCAGTATATGTATGTTAGTGTTATTCTCTCACTTCATCCCAGCTTACCCTTCCCCCTCCCCTTGTCCTCAAGTCCATTCTCTACATCTGTGTCTTTATTCCTGTCCTGCCCCTAGATTCATCAGAAACTCTTTTTTTAGACTCCATATATATGTGTTAGCATACAGTATTTGTTTTTCTCTTTCTGACTTACTTCACTCTGTATGACAGACTCTAAGTCCATCCACCTCACTACAAATAGTTCAATTTCATTTCTTTTTATGGCTGAGTAATATTCCATTGTATATATGTACCACATCTTCTTTATCCATTCATCTGTCGATGGACACTTAGGTTGCTTCCATGTCCTGGCTATTGTAAATAGAGCTGCAGTGAACATTGTGGTACACGACTCTTTCTGAATTATGGTTTTCTCAGGGTATATGCCCAGTAGTGGGATTGCTGGGTCGTATGGTAGTTCTATTTTTCGTTTTTTAAGGAACCTCCATAGGGACTGTATCAATTTACATTCCCACCAACAGTGCAAGAGGGTTCCCTTTTCTCCACACCCTCTCCAGCATTTATTTGTAGATTTTTTTGATGATGGCCATTCTGAACAGCCAATTTATATTTCCACAAGCACAATTACTTTTTAAATTTGATATAATATATATATATAACATAATTTCACCATTTAAAAAACTTAAATGTACAAATCAGTGGCATTATGTATATCCACATTGTTTTGCAACCATCAGTACTATCTATATCCAGAATATTTTCATCATCCCAAACTGAAACTCTGTACCAGTCAAACTATAACTCCACAGTTCCCTCTTGTGCTAGCTTCGGGTAACTGCTATCCTACTTTCTATCTGTATAAATTTGACTGTTCTAGATATTTCAGATAAGTGGAATCATATAATATTTGTCCTTTTGTGTCTGGCTTAATTCACTAAGCATAATGATTTAAATATCCATCCATATTGTAATATTTATCAGAATTTCATTCCTTTATAGGGGTTCATTCCTTTTTAATATTCCATTGTATGTATATACCACAATTTGTCTATCCATTCATCCATCAGTGGATATTTGGGTTGTTTCTATCTTATGGCCTTTGTGAATAATGCTGCTATGAACATGGATTTGAATTCCTGCCTTCAATTCTTTGGGTATATACCTAGAAGTAGAATTGCTGGATCATATGGTAATTCTGTTTTAGATTATTTGAGATACCACCATAACAGTTTTTTAGCTACAGCCACTATGGTATATGTGTGTAATGGTATCCCTTTGGAGTTCTAATTTGCATTTCATTCCTTACTAATGAATTCGAGTGTTTTCATCTGTTTACTAGCCATATGTATGTTCACTTTTCTATTGGGTTGTCTGTCTTTTTCATACTACTTCATAGGAGTTTTTTATATATTTTGCATATGAGTCTTTAATATGATTAAAGAATTGCAAATCTCTCTTCACACACGGTGGGTTGCATTTTCACCCTCTTAATGGTGTTTTATATGAATAAATTGTTTTTAGTGTTAATATAGTCCAGATTATCAATATTTCCTTTTTGCCTGGCCCTAAAATTTATGCTTTCTGTCTTTTTTTAAATCTTTATATTGAAGTATAGTTGATTTACAATGTTGTGGTAGTTCTGTTGTACAGCAAAGTGATTTATTTTTACATACATATAAAAATAAATATATATATGTATTCTTTTTCAGATTCTTTTCCCTTATAGGTTATTACAAAATATTGAGTATAGTTTCCTGTGCTATAAAGTAGGTCTTTGTTGGTTGTCTATTTTATATACAGTGGTGTATAAAATGGCGGTATACACCATTTTAAAGTGGTATATGTTAAATCCAAACACCTAATTCATCCCTCACTCACCCCCTTTGCCCTTTGGTAACTGTAAGTTTGTTTTCTGTCTGTGAGTCTGTTTCTCTTTTGTTGATAAGTTCACTTGTATCATATTGTAGATTCCATATATAAGTGATATCATATGGTATTTGTCTTTCTCTTTCTGACTTACTTCACTTATTATGATAATCTCTAGGTCCATCCATATTGCTGCAGATGGCATAATTTCATTCTTTTTTATGGCTGAGTAATATTCTCTGTGTGTGTGTGCGTATATATATATATATATATATATATATATATACGCACATACATATATACGCACACACAACAACTTTTTCATTCATCTGTCGATGGAAATTTAGCTTGCTTCCATGTCTTGGCTATTGTAAATAGTGCTACTTTGAACACTGGAATGCATGTATGTGTTCGAATTATAGTTTCTTCTGGAATATACGCAGGAGTGTGATTGTGGATCATATGGCAACTCTACTTTTAGTTTTTAAAGGAACCTCCATACTGTTTTCCCTAGTGGCTGCACCAATTCACATTCCCATCAACAGTGTAGGAGGGGCTTCCCTTTTCTCCACACCCTCTCCAGCATTTGTTATTTGTAGACTAGTTAATGATGGCCATTCTAAGTGGTGTGATGTTGTACCTCATTGTGGTTTGTATTTCTCTAATAATTAGTGACGTTGAGCATCTTTTCTTTTGCCTATTGGCCATCTATATATCTTCTTTGGAGAAATGTCTATTTAGATCTTCTGGCTATTTTTTGATTGGGTCATCTTTTTTTGTTGTTATTGATTTGTATGAGCTATTTGTGTATTTTGAAAATTAAGCCTTTTTCTGTCACATCATTTGCAAAATTTTCTACCAGTCTGAAGGTTGTCTTTTTGTTTTGTTTATGGTCTCCTTTGCTGTGCAAAAGATTATAAGTTTGATTAGGTCCCACTTGTTTACTTTTGCTTTTATTTCTGTTGCCTTGGGAAACTGACCGAAGAAAATACTGGTATGATCTATGTCAGAGAATGTTTTGCCTCTCTTCTCTTTTAGGACTTTTATGGTGTCCTGTCTTATATTTAAGTATTTAAGCCATTTTGAGTTTATTTTTGTGTAGTGTGTGAGGGAGTGTTCTAATGTCATTGATTTACATATGGCTGTCCCAGCTTTCCCAGCACCACTTGCTGAAGAGACTGGCTTTTCTCCATTGTATATTCCTGCCTCCTTTGTCAAAGATTAATTGGCCGTAGGTGTGTAGGTTTATTCTGTCCCGTTGCTCCATATGTCTGTTTTTGTGCCAATACCATGATGTTTTGATTACTGTAGCTTTGCAGTATTTTCTGAAGTCAGGGAGGGTTATGCCTCCAGCTTTGTTCTTTTTCTTCAGGATTGCTTTAGCAATTATGGGTCTTTTATGGTTCCATATAAATTTCAGGACTATTTGTTCTAGTTCTGTGAACAATGTCATGGGTGGTTTGTTAGGGCTCACATTAAATCTATATATTGCTATGGGTGATATGGTCATTTTAACAATATTAATTCTTCTAATGCAAGAAAATGGGATTTATTTCCATTTCTTTGTACCATCTTCAGTTTCCTTTATCAATGTTTTTTTAGCTCTCAGAATATGTCTTTCATGTCCTAGGTCAGATTTATTCCTAAATGTTTTATTTTTTTGATACAATTTTAAAAGGGTTTTTTTTAACTTTCTCTTTCTGATATGTCATTGTTAGTGTAAAGAAATGCAACAAATTTCTGTAAATTTTTTTATCCTGCTACCTTGCTGAATTCATTTATCCGTTCTAGTAGGTTTTGTGTGGAGGCTCTAGGGTTTTCTATATATAGTACCATGTCATCTGCATATAAGGACAATTTTACCTCTTCCCTTACAATTTGGATACATTTTATTTCTTTTTATTGTCTGATTGCTGTAGCTAGGATTTCCAATTCTATTTTGAATAGAAGTGGTGAGAGTGAGCATCGTTGTGTTGTTCCAGATTATAGCAGGGAGGCTTTCAGCTTTTCCTTGTTGAGTATTATGTTTGCTGTGGGTTTGTCATAAATAGCTTTGGTTATGTTGAGGTAAGTTCCTTCTATACCCACATTGGTAAGACTTTTAAATCATGAATTCATGTTGAATTTTATCACATGATTTTTCTGCATCTATTGAGATAATCCTGTGTTTTTTCTCTTTTCTGTTTATGATGTACTCTGTCACATTGATTGATTTGCATATGTTGAACCATCCTTGTGACCTTGGGATGAATCCAACTTGATCATGATGTATAATCTTTTTTTAATGTGTTGTTGGATTCAGTTTGCTAATATTTTGTTGAGAATTTTTGTATCTATATTCATCAAAGATATTGGCCTGCAATTTTCTTGTATGGTCTTATCTTTGTCTTGTTTCTTGTTTTGGTATCAGGTTGATGGTGGCTTTATAGAATGACTTTGGGAGTGTTCCCTCCTCTTCAGTGTTTTGGAAGACTTTGAGAAGGATCAGTAGAATTTCTTCTTTGTATGTTTGGTAGAATTTTCCCGTGAAGCCATCTGGTCCTGGAATTTTGTTTGTAGGCAGTTTTTTTCTTTTTATATTACATTTCATTTCTAGTGATGGGTCTGTTCAGATTATCTATATCTTCTTGATTCAGTTTTGGTGGGCTGAATATTTCTAGAAACTTTGCATTTCTTCTAGGTTGTGTAATTGGCTAGCATATAATTATTCATTGTATTCTCTTATGGGTTTTTACATTTCTGCAGTATCGGGTGTTATTTCTCCTCTTTCATTTCTTACTTCATTTATTTGTGTCCTCTTTTTCTTCTTGGTGAGTCTGGCCAGAGGTTTGTCAATTTTGTTTACCCTTTGAAATAGCAGCTCTTGGGTTTATTAACTTATTCTATTTTTTAATCTCTATCTGTTTCCTCTCTGAACTTTATTGTTTCCTTCCTTTTGCTGACTTTAGGTTTTGTTTGTTCTTCTTTTCCTAATTATTTTAGGTCGTATGTTAGGTTGTTTGAAAGTTTTCTTGTTGTTTGAGGAAGTCCTGTATGGCTATGAACTTCCCTCTGAGGACTTCTTTTGCTGCATTCCATAGATTTTGTATGGTTTTGTTTTCGTTGTCATTTTTCTCAAGGTATTCTTTTAAATATTCACTTTGATTTCTTCATTGACTCATAGATGTTTTTGTAGCATGTTATTTAGTCTCCGTTTTTTTCTCGTTTCTCTTTCTGTGGTTGGTTTCCAGTCTCATGCCATTGTGGTCGTAAAAGATGCTGGAAATAATTTTTATCTTCTTAAATTTGTTGAGGATTGTTTTGTGCTCTAGTATGTGATCTGTCCTAGAGAATGTTTCTTGTACACTTGAAAAGAATGTGTATTTTGTGGGGTTATTTTTTTTGGATGTAATTGTTCTGAAAATTTATCAATTAAATCTAATGGTTCTGTTGTATCATTTAAGATCTCTGTTGCCTTATTGTTTTTCTGTCTGGAAGGCCTGTCCATCGATGTCAGTTGGGTGTTAATGTCTCCTACTATTACTAGATTCCCATCAATTTCTCCCTTTATGTCAGTTTAGTATTAGTTTTCTGTATTTAGGTACTCCTATATTGGTTGCATATACATTAATGAGTGTAATATCCTCTTCTTTTATTGATCCTTTTATCATTATATACTGGTCTTCTTTCTTTTAATTATTTATTTATTTTTTTGATGTACAGTTGCTTTACAATGTTGTGTTAGTTTCTGGAGTATAGCAAAGTGATTCATTTATACATGCATATGTATATATTCTTTTACATATTTTTTTCCATTATGGTTTATTACAAGATATTAAATATAGTTCCCTGTGCTAAACAGTAGGTCCTCATTGTTTATCTTTCTAAAAATTTTTTAATTTATTTTTACTTTTAAAATCATTATTTTTCATTAAAATTTTTTTTTAACATCTTTATTGGAGTATAATTACTTTACAATATTGTGTTAGTTTCTGCTGTATAACAAAGTGAATCAGCTATATGTATACGTATATCTCCATATTCCCTCCCTCTTGCATCTCCCTCTCAGCCTCCTATCCCACCCCTCTAGGTGGTCACAAAGCACCAAGCTGCTCTCCATGTGCTATGTGCCAGCTTCCCACTAGCTATCTTTTTTACATTTGGTAGTGTATATATGTCAATGCTACTCTCTCACTTTGTCTCAGCTTACACTTCCCCATCCCAGTGTCCTCAAGTCCATTCTCTACATCTGTGTCTTTATTCCTGTCCTGCCTCTATGTTCATCAGAACCATCTTTTTTTTTAGATTCCATATATATGTGTTAGCATATGGTATTTGTTTTTATCTTTCTGACTTACTTCACTCTATTTGATAGACTCTAAGTCCATCCACCTCACTACAAATAGTTCAATTTCTTTTCTTTTTATGGCTGAGTAATATTCCATTGTATATATGTACCACATCTTCTTTATCCATTCATCTGTCAATGGACAGTTAGGTTGCTTCTACATCCTGGCTATTGTAAATAGAGCTGCAATGAATATTGTGGTACATGACTCTTTGAGAATTATGGTTTTCTCAGGGTATATGACCAGTAGTGGGACTGCTGGGTCATATGGTAGTTCTACTTTTAGTTCTTTAAGTTTCAATTTCCTCTAAGACTTTTATAGTGTATGGCCTTACATTTAGATCTTTAATCCATTTTGAGTTTATTTTTGTGTACAGTGTTAGGAAGTGTTCTAATTTCATTCTTTTACATGTAGCTGTCCAGTTTTCCCAGCACCACTTATTGAAGACGTTGTCCTTTCTCCATTGTATATTCTTGCCTCCTTTATCAAAGATAAGGTGACCATATTTGCATGGGTTTATCTCTGGGCTTTCTATCCTGTTCCATTGATCTATATTCCTGTTTCTGTACCAGTACCATACTGTCTTGATTACTGTAGCTTTGTAGTATATTCTGAAGTCAGGGATCCTGATTCCTCCAGCTCCATTTTTCGTTCTCAAGATTGCTTTGGCTATTCGGGGTCTTTTGTGTTTCCATACAAATTGTGAAAATTTTTGTTCTAGTTCTGTGAAAAATGCCATTGGTCATTTGATAGGAATTGAATTGTATCTGAAGTTTGGTTTGGGTAGTATAGTCATTTTCATAATGTTGTTTCTTCCAATCCAAGAACATGGTATATCTCTCCATCTGTTTGTATCATCTTTAATTTCTTTCTTCAGTGTCTCATAGTTTTCTGAATACAGGTCTTTTGTCTCCTTAGGTAGGTTTATTCATAGGCATTTTATTATTTTTTGTTGCAATGATAAATGGGAGTGTTTCCTTAATTTCTCTTTTAGATTTTTCATCATTAGTGCATAGGAATGCAAGAGATTTCTGTGCATTAATTTTGTATCCTGCTACTTTGCCAGATTCATTGATTAGCTCTAGTAGTTTTCTGGTGGCATTTATAGGATTCTCTATGTATAGTATCATGTCATCTGCAAACAGTGACAGTTTTACTTCTTCTTTTCCCATTTGGATTCCCTTTATTTCTTTTTCTTCTCTGATTGCTGTGGCTAAAAGTTCCAAAACTGTGTTGAGTAATAGTGGTGACAGTGGGCAACCTTGTCTTGTTCCTTATATTAGGGGAAATGGTTTCAGTTTTTCACCATTGAGAATGATGTTGGCTGTGAGCTTGTCCTATAATGTTTTATTATTTTGAGGTAGGTTCCCTCTATGGCTACATTCTGGAGAGTTTTTATCATAAGTGGGTGTTCAATTTTGTCAAAAGCTTTTTCTGCATCTATAGAGATTATTCTATGGTTTTTATCCTTCGGTTTGTTAATATGGTGTACCACATTGATTGATTTGCGTATATTGAAGAATCCTTGCATTCCTGGAATAAACCCCACTTGATCATGGTGTATGATCCTTTTAATGCGCTGTTGGATTCTGTTTGCTAGTATTTTGCTGAGGATTTTTGCATCTGTGTTCATCAGTGCTATTGGGCTGAAATTTTCTTTTTTGTGACATCTTTGTCTGGTTTTGGTATCAGGGTGATGGTGGCCTTGTAGAATCAGTTTGGGAGTGTTCGTCTCTGTGCTATATTTTGGAAGAGCTTGAAAAGGATCGGTGTTAGCTGTTGTGTAAATGTTTGATAGAGTTCTCCTGTGAAGCCATCTGGTCCTGGGGTTTTGTTTGTTGTAAGATTTTTAATCACAGTTTCAATTTCAGTGCTTGTGAACGGTCTGTTTATATTTTCTATTTCCTCCTGGTTCAGCCTCGGAATGTTGTGCTCCTCTAAGAATTTGTCCATTTCTTCCAGGTTGTCCATTTTATTGGCATATTGTTACTTATATTAACCTCTCATGATCCTTTGTATTTCTGCAATGTCAGTTGTTACTTGTCCTTTTTCGTTTGTAATTCTGTTGATTTGATTATTTTCCCTTTTTTCTAAACTAAGATAAACATAAACATCAGAAACAAATCAGTCACATACAGCAAACCCCAAGTCCACACTTCCTCCCAAAGTCCACCGCCTCAATTTGGGGATGATTTGTTGTCTATTCAGGTATTCCAGAGATGCAGGGTACATCTGGTTGCTTGTGAGGATTTAATCCACTGCTCCTGAGGCTGTACAGAGAAATTTCCCTTTCTCTTCTTTGTTCGCACAGCTCCTGGGGTCCAGCTTTGGTTTTGACCTCACCTCTGCATGTAGGTCACCCTCAGGCATCTGTTCCCACCCGGACAGGAGGGGGTTAAAGTAGCAGCTGAATAGGGTGCTCTTGCTCACTCAGGCCATGGGAGGGAGGGGTATGGTAGTCATAATTGGAAAGCGGGTTGAGCCTATGGCAGCAGAGTCCGGCATGGTGTTGCAACAGCCTGAGGTGCACCGTGTGTTCTCCTGGGGAAGTTGTCCTGGATCACGTGACCCTGGCTGTGGCAGGCTGCATAGGCTCCCAAGGGGTGGTATGTGGATAGTGACCTGTTCGTGCACACAGGATTCTTGGTGGCAGCAGCAGCAGCGTTAGCGTTTCATGCTCGTCTCTGGGGTCCGAGCTGATAGCCGCAGCTCACGCCCACCTCTGGAGCTTGCTGAGGCGGTGCTCTGCCTTCTGTGGGCACACTGGGAAGGAATCCTCTCTCCTCGCACACCCCGAAACAATGGTCTCTTGCCTCTTCAGCAGGTCCATACTTTTTCCCAGACTCCCTCTCAGCTAGCTGTGGTGCAGTAGCCCCCTTCAGGCTGTGTTCACGCAGCTAACCCCAGTCGTATCCCTGGGGTCTGATCTCCGAAGCTTGAGCCACAGCTCCCAGCCCCCACCTACCCTGCTGGGTGAGCAGGCAAGCCTCTCAGTCTGGTGAGTGTTGGTCAGCACTGATCCTCTGTGTGGGAATCTCTCCACTTTGCCCTCTACATCCCTGTTGCTGCATTCTCTTCCATTGCTCTGAAGCTTCCCCCCTGCCCACCCCTGTCTTCACCAGTGAAGGGGCTTCCTAGTGTGTGGAAACTTTTCCTCCTTTGCAGCTCCCTCCCAGAGGTGCAGGTCCCATCTCTATTCTTTTGTCTCTGTTTTTCCTTTTTCTTTTGCCCTACCCAGGTATGTGGGTTTTTTCTTGGCTTTTGAGAAGTGAGGTCTTCTGCCAGCGTTCAGCAGGTGTTCTCTTGGAGGTGTTACACATGTAGATGTATTTTTGATGTATTTGTGGGGAGGATCTCCACGTCTTACTCCTCCGTGATCTTGAAGTTTCCCCCTTTATAGTGTTCTTTATCTTTCCTTACGGCATTTGTTTTGAAGTTATTTTGTCTGATATGAGTATTGCTACCATGGTTGTCTTATTATTTCTATTTGCATGAAATATCGTTTTCCGTCCCCTCACTTTCATTCTGCATGTGTCCTTTGCTCTCAAGTGGGTGTCTTGTAGGCAGCATGTTATAGGCTCTTGTTTTTCTTTTTTTCCCCCTCCAATCTGCCACTCTGTGTCTTTTGATTGGAGCATTTAGTCCATTTACATTGAAGGTAACTGTTGATAGATATGTATTTATTGCCACTTTAGACCTTTTCTTCCAGTTGATTTTTTCTTTGTTCCTTTCGTTTTCCTTTTGTTTTTCCTTTTGTGGTTTGATGATTTGATTTTTTATTTTGCTTGGGTTCTTTTTGGTTTTTGAGAATCTATTTTATGTTTTTGTTTTGTAGCTGTCCTGATTTTTTAACCTTTTAACCCATTACTATATCCCCTTGCTTTAGACTGGTAGTCATATAGGCTCAAACACATTTTTTAAAAAAACCCTTCACTTTTTTTTTTACTTCTCTCCTTCAAACTTTATGAGTTTGATGTCCTCCTTTGCATCTTCTTGTTTATCCTTTTATTGTTCATTGTAGTTATCATCGCTTTCACAAAATTTTTTTTCAATTTTAAAAAATGTATGGGCTGCCTTTATTTAAGTGATTGACTTTCCAATTGTGGTTTTCTCTCTTTTACAGATTCTTGCTTCTTTTCTATTTAGAGAATACCTGTCAATATTTCTTTTAGGTTGGGTGTAGTATTGCTGTATTGTTTTGGTTTTTGCTTGTCTGAGAAATTCTTTGTCTTTTTTTTTTCTATTCTAAATGATAATCTTGCTGCATAGAGTATCCTCAGTGCTGTGTATCCCTTTCAGTACTTTAAATACATCTTGCCACTCCCTTCTGTCTTGCAACATTTCTGTACACAAATCAGCTGATAGCATTATGGGGGTTCTCTTGTAATTAACTCTTTGTTTTACTCTTGCTGCCTTTAGAATCCTCTCTTCATCTTTAATTTTTGGTATCTTCATTATAACATGTCTTAATGTAGGTCTAGGTTCATCTTGTTTGGAACCCTCTGTGTTTCCTGTACTTGAATATCTGTTTCCTTCTTTAGGATTGGGAAGTTTTCAGCCATAATATCTTAAAATACATGTTTGATCCCCTTTTTTCTTCCTTCTTCTTCTGGGATCCCTATTATGCATAGATTGCCACACATTATATTATCCTGTAGGTGTTGTATGCTGCTTTCATTTTTTTTTGATATGTATTTCTGTCTGTTGTTCTGATTGGGTGATTTCCATTATTCTGTCTTCCAGAACACTTATTCATTCTTCTGCATTATTTAATTTGCTATTTGTTGCCTTTAGCTCAGCTTTCATCTCAGCAAATGAGTTTTCTAACTTTAATTGGCTCCTCCTTATACTTTCTAGTTCCTTTTTACAGGAATGTGCATTTCTATCGATAGGCTTTCTTAATTCTTTCAGTATTTTTATTACCTCCTTTTTGTACTCAGGGTGCAATAGACTGGTCAGATCTGTTTCATTGTTTGTTCTTTCAGGGGAATTCTTTTGATCTTTTCATTTGGAGTGGTTCCTCTGCTTCTTCATTTTACTTAGATTTCTCTGACTCTATGCGTTTAGTAGAAACAGTTATGTACTGTTCTCTCGGAGGGCTGCTTTTATGTGAGAACATCCCTGTGTTGCCTGCGTGAGTCTAATATTTTTGCTGTGAAAGGCATTTTTAGTGTGGATGCCTGAAATGTCTTTCCTCAGTGTGTGCTGGCCATTATCCCCTTGATACGGGGTGTAATTGTTGTGGTTACCACAGCCTGCACTGGATGTTGAGTGGGGTCTCCTCTTTGCTCTGTGGTTGTCATAGCCCTGCCTGTAATGTGATCTTCTTGCTAGTTTTGGAGTAGAAACCCCCAGATCTGTTTCTGAGCTTTTGTATGATACAGGAGGGACTGATGTGCTCACCCTGGCAGAGGAGCCACTAATATTCCTCTGCTGGAGCTCTCCACGAGGAAATACGCTCTGTGCTGTTTCCTGTCACCCGTTGTGCAGGTTCACAGAGTACACTGTTGTTGGCACTGCCCTTGGACCTGCCTCAACCATGGGAATGCGGGCATTTGGTTGGTCTCTGTTTCCCTCAGGTGCGTTGCTCACAGAGCCACCAGTGCAGATTCGTTATTGCAGATCTGCTGAAGTGCAGCACTGGGATCATCATAGTCACACATCTGGACCCACTGTGGGAGTTCCAGCATCAACCCAGACCTGGGGCCTGCCTACATGTGCTCATGCAGCAAATCCCACAGCTGCTAACTCCAGACCTGCCCCAGTCACGGGAATGCCATTAATCAGCTCAGATGTCCAGTAGGCGCTGCATTTACACAGTTGCCTGAGGTGGTGTGGATCTGTGGCTCTCACAGCCACTAGCATACTGCTCAGACTTCAGCTCTGCTTCTGAAGTTACGAAGTCCTGTGGCCCCTGGGGATCGGCTCAGATTTCAACCCTGCTCCACGTGTGAGCAACCCAGTGGTTCTTATGAACTCCCAGAGTTTGCAGAGGCAGAGCTGTGCCCACTGTGAGCCCACCAAGAATGAGGCTGCTAAGGCAGGGCACTGCCCCTCACTTTGCTCACGGGGGCTTCTGTGGAGCACCCAGGCTCTCTCCTGTTTACACCCCCAGTTGAGGCTCAGAGCACAGTCCAGCCCCTTCAGGCTGTTGCCACACAGCCAACCCCAGTCTCTCCCCAGGTCTGCCTCCTGTAGTCCGTGTTTAAGCACCCAGCCCCACGCACATCAACAGATGAGCATCTCAGGCTGGGGAGTGTAGGGAGGTGGCCAGGACCATCTGTACTGATCTCTGTCTGCTGCAATCTGTCTGCTGTACTCTCCTCTGAGTCTCTGAAGCTCCCTTTCTGGCCTGGCTGATCTCCCAGCTAGTGAAGGGTGTTCCCAGTGTGAGGGAACGTTTCCTCTTTCACAGCTCCCTCCCAAGGGCTCAGGTCCTATGCCACTTCCTTTTTTTTTTTAACTTTCATCCCATCCTGTTACATGGTGATATTTCTTGTAACTTTGGTTGTATGAGATCTTTTGCCAACATTCAGTATATATTCTGTAAGAACTGGTCTGTTTGTAGGTGAATTTTTCATGTATTTGTGGGAGGAGGTGAGCTCCATTCCTTCTATTCCACTGTCTTGATCTCTTCTCCCTATGCTTTGCGTTGAGAATATATTTGATACTTAAACTCATGTAGATACTGTACTATGTTATACCCTCAAGGCTTTGTTATTTTACCTTTCAGACCTATATGCATAATCTATCTAGAATTAATTTTTTATAGTATGAGATAAATGTCAGTATTCCCTGTTTTCATATATATGACCAATTGATCCTTTGCACTTGTTTGCATAGACTGTCATTTATCCAGTTTAATGTGTTTCATCTTGCCTTTGATATAAATCAAATTCCTTTATGTGGATCTGTTTCTGGGACTCTTATTGTGATTTTTCTTTTTGCTTACCTTTATAGAAAATAATTTTTCATAAATATGGTAGTTTAGTAGTTCTTAATATCTTATAAGTCTTCCAATTTTGTTTATCTTTTAAAGATTATCTCATTCTTTTTTTTAACATCTTTTTTTTTACATCTTTATTGGAGTATAATTGCTTTACAATGGTGTGTCAGTTTCTGCTTTATAACAAAGTGAATCAGTTATACATATACATATGTTCCTTTGCATTTATACAAACTGTTAGAATCAACTTGCCAACTTGTACAACTGAAAACTCGGTAGGCTTTGATTTGGATTTCATTTAAATTATAACTTTATTTGTAGAGAATTTTCATGTTTAAAATATTGAAGCTTCTAGTCTATGACTATGGTATATTCCTCCTTGTATTTAGGGTTCTCTGATATGTCTCAGCATCTTATACATCATTACTCTTTTTTCTTAAATTTATTTATTTTTATTTTTGTCTGCATTGGGTGTTTGTTTCTGCATGCAGGCCCTGTCTAGTTGCGGTAAGCAGGGACCACTCCTCACCACAGTGCGTGGGCCCACCATTGCGGTGGCTTCTCCTGTTGCAGAGCACGGACTCTAGGCATGTGGGGTTCAGTACTTGTGGGTCCCAGGCTCCAGAGCACAGGCTCAGCAGCCATTGCACACGGGCTAAGTTGCTCCGCAGCATGTGTGATCCTCCCGGACCAGGGATCAAACCCATGTCCCCTGCATTAGCAGGTGGATTCCCAACCACTGCGCCACCAGGGAAGTCCCTACATCGTTACTCTTTTGTGTGTGCTTGTTTTATTAATCATTGAGAAAGGTTAAAATTTTGCTCTCTGATTGGGAATTTATTTCTTTATTTTTTGTTGATCTGTACTTTTTTAGTTTACATAAAGGAATAAGTGGTAAAATTTGGGGATTGTTGCATCTTTTTTATGCCTAGGGCTCTTTATGATGATAAAATGTCTATATTTTCAACACTTCTTTTAGTATGGCCTACAAATTATCTGAAAAATTCTCTCAGTTTTTGTATTCAGGAATTTTCTTTATTTTACTTTCATTTCAAAAAAATATTTTGACTAGGTATAGACCCCTAGATTTGAAGTTTCATTGCATTATCTTCTCCTTTACCTCATTTCCTTTGAGAAGCCAGTTATGTCTCATTGTTGCTCCTTTAAAAGATATGTGGATTTTATCTCTATTTTAAGATTGTTCTCATTGTATTTAGTCTATGATGTGCTTATTTAGTCTATGATATATGGTTTTTTAAATTTTTTTTATTGGGGTATAGTTGTTTTACAATGTTGTGTTAGTTTTTACTGTATAGCGAAGTGGAGTTCCCTGTGCTATACAGCAGGTTCTTGTTAGTTATCTATTTTACACATATTAGTGTATATATGTCAATTAGATATTGTTATTTGTTTTTATAAAGGAAGGAGTCTTTTTAAAATAATATTTATTTATTTATTCATTTATTTTTGACTGTGTCGGGTCCCCATCTCTGCGCGAGGGCCCTCTCCAGTTGCAGCGAGCACGGGCCACTCCTCACTGAGGTGCACGGGCCCCTCACCATCGCGGGCTCTCTTGTTGCAGAGCACAGGCTCCAGAGGCACAGGCTCAGTAGCCATGGCTCACGGGCCCAGTCACTCCGCAGCATGTGGGATCCTCCCAGACCAGGGCTCGAACCCGCGTCTCCTGCACCGGCAGGCAGACTCTCAACCACTGCACCACCAGGGAAGCCTCTAGGTATTGTTTTTATTATATTTTTTTGTACTCATGATTTATTTAAAAAACTGGCACAGTTCTACACTGGTGTATCTTGAACTATTTATTGTGCCCTGTTCTCTCTCTCTACTTCTGGACTCTGAGTATACTTGTTAGCTCTTTTCACTGTGCCTTTTACACACATTATGTTCTCTTCTATATTTTTAATCTTTTTCTATGATTCTAATATATGGGATCATATCTGCTGAGTTATTTCTAAGCTCACTACTCATCCTTCTTGTTGTTTCTAATCTGCTGTGAGACCAGACCCATTTATGGGATTCTTAATTTTTGTTTTTATTTTCTCAGTTTTATATTTTACTTTTAATTCTTTATTGACTACAGTTTTCTGTTAAACTTTTTAGAAACTTTAACATTTGTATTTTAAAGTATGCATTGATAAGTCTAATAATTATATCTCTCTGTTGCTTTCTATTGTCTTTTTTTATCCCTTGTTTTTGCTCATTTTATCATTTTCCCAGTATGCCTAGTAGTTTGTATTTAATGCAATAATTTTCGTATTAAAATTGTCATCATTTAAGAGTATGGCGAATGCTTTCTTCCTTCAGAGAGCATTTACTTTTACTTGTAATGGACAATTAAGGAAGGGAAAGATCACCTTAATCAAGTGTAGAATTGAGCATCTTTTTTTTTTTCGGTATCCGGGCCTCTCACTGTTGTGGCCTCTCCCACTGCGGAGCACAGGTTCCGGACGTGCAGGCTCAGTGGCCATGGCTCACAGGCCCAGCCGCTCCGTGGCATGTGGGATCTTCCCAGACTGGGGCACGAACCCATGTCCCCTGCATCGGCAGGCGGACTCTCAACCACTGTGCCACCAGGGAAGCCCTTGAGCATCTTTTTAAACTGTGTTTCATTCCTTGTGAGCAGTAGACTTCTTCTGATTTCTCCTTATTACCAGAGAATAGTGTTTCAGGGGTCTCAACTCTATGACTGGCATGATTTTAGGGCAGTTCTTCCTTGACCAGGCAGGAACACTAATTTTTAGCTCTTTTATTACGTGAGATAGCTGAAAGGTGTTTATCTCTGCAACCTACGAATCACTGATTTTTCTTTCATTTACTAGTTTCTCTGATGCTTTTAAAAAATGGCAAGTACCTCAGAGGGAAACTCTTTGTTCTTCCTTTATCCCCAGAATCTTAGTTATTCAAACTTTTATTGTCATAGTAATTTTCCACTCCATTTAAATATATTTTTTACTTTTCTTTCTCTTCTAGTTGCTCTTGACAGGAAGATATGTCTATCAGAATGTAGTCTGCTCCATTCTGAAGAAAAAGTCACAAAAAAGTTTTGAAAATGTGTGATAAATCCCCAAAGTTACACGGTTAGGGTAATCAAGCCTATGTAGTTCAATCACTCACTTATTTTATTCTTTCATTCAAAGAACATTTTTGAATATATATTGTAGGCAAGACCGTAGACAAGGCACTGTGTGGTGTGAAAATGTAAATTTGATACGAAACCCGAACTGATAATGATAGTTTGCCTTCAAATGAGGATTTCATTTTAGTTGTGGTTCAGACCAGAGGGGAAAAGAAATGGTGTTCATGCTAAAAACTTCTGACAGGAAAGACAAAACATGTACATATGCATCTGTAATATGCCATAAAATGTTCTGTACACCGTGGAGGAGATACATACAAAGGAATGTGAGGAAAATTTCAGAGAAATGTGAGAATACTTCTTGATGGTTAATCTGAAAACTTCCATGGTGAAGGAAGCATTTAAATTAGGCCTTGGAGAGTAAGTTGAATTTAGATATGCAGAATGAGAGAAAGACATATCAGGCAGAGGAAATTATGTTAACAAAATCACATGAGTGGAAAGATGAATGTGAATGAGTAGTAGAGTAGTTTGAGTGAAATGTGTATAGTAGAGAATTTGAGGACAGAATGGGACAGAGATGGATTTAAGATCTTTGAGTATCCTAAATGCCATTCTTGGGAGTTTAATTTTCATTATGTCAAATATTTAACTTGATTAAATATTTACTTCTTAATTCCCTTCTGTACCGAGTATTTAACTTATCACTTTATCTTGTTTTTTTTCTTCTTTAATTCCACTATATTTTCTGACTGCATTGTTCTCATACACCCTGGCGAAATTGGAGAAGCATTCAATTCATAGGGAGCTGTTGGTCATAATTTTGTCCCAAGTAGACAGTGGAAGAAAAATTTCAAACATAGGTAACGGTAGAGACTTGATAGGTATCTGAATTGTTTAACAATGGAATGGGATGCTTTGTATGGTCATTAACCACTTAAAACTCTGGGAGTAATGGTGATAAAATAAAAACTCGTCATTATACTTAGTATGAACTTTGCCTTACTTCACAGTAATGCTATATTCAACCAGTGTTCCTTCATTTTAGAAGTTATGTCGGAAGTGTTCAGGTAAACAGGACCTAAATGAGGTCCAATTAGAAAAAATTTGGTGTGAGACCCATGCAAACTTGACAGTTATCTGTGCCTAGTTTCTAATAATTATGCTATGAAACACTAGCAAATAGCAGACACTCAATAATGCTTTCTGCCTTTTGTATTAAAGCTTAAATTAAAATAATTATATTAACTTTTTGCTCTTTATTTTTTAGAATTGAGAGTGTGTCTTCTCTGAGTCAGCCATCTACTTTCTACTAGTCTTGGTCCCTGGTAGTACATTAGCATGAATTTTTCAGTAGGAAATATATGTATTATCAGAAGTGCCTGTAGATTGAAGAAATAGCATGTCTCACACTTACTTGCTACTGTTGGATTTGATGTGCTTTATGCTCAGTGACTGCAAATCTCAGGCTATTCAGGGTGATTGCAAAGTGTGCATGAATGCATTTGTGCCTAAACTATTTGTTATAGATTGAAGAAAGGGCATGACTAAGATACTAATACATCATTGTTCTTCAAATGTATATAGGTATACATGTTGAGGTTCATTTTTTTGCCAAAGAAATGTCAAACTCTTCCAATACCATTGTTTTTAAATACAGTATCTTCTTCATTGACTTGGTTTTGCACATTTGTCAAAAATCAGTTGACCAAGGATTAGCATCAGCATCATAGTGGGATGAGACAGTACCTTTGTCTCTCCCCTTCAATCTACAACCAGTAAAACATCCATTACTCAACAAATGTTCTTCTGCCCAACATAACAGAATGCTGAAGAGTTCCATATATCTGTACATCTAAAGTTGGGTGGACTGGAACACAGAGGAGGTGGAACCAGAGGAACAGTGGAGGCAGTGCCTATGATCCCTGCCCCCTGGCTATGGTGGCTGAGCCCACAGCCCCAAGAGAATCTGGGAGTAGCAGAGGAGGTGGCACACACAAATCCAGCCTCCTGGCTTCAGTGGTGCCTGTGGCCACAGGGAACCAGGCAACAGTAAAGCAGTGGGGCCAGTGACCCTGTCCCTCCAGCTGCAGAGACACCCATAAGAGCAGACTGTCCCAACCACAGTGATGGAACCCACAATCCTGACAATCCTGGACATGGCAGAAGCACCTATGACTCCAGCTCCAACCCCAAATTGGCTGAGCCTGTAAGCAAGGCAACCCCAGATGTGGCAGAGTCACCCATTATCCCAGTGTCCCAGGCAGTGATGCCAGCAATAGCAGCAAGACAGGAGGCAAGGGACAAGTGATCCAGGAGGCACATGCAGCACCATTGAGGACTCCAGGCAATACCTCTGGAAGAGGTGGTAGAGGGTGGAAAGTGCTGATTGTCCAGTGTAGCCAGAGGCAGCTCAGGTAAGAGAAACAGAAAACTTGTGATATACCACCACCTATTGAAAAACAAAGAAAGTCCTCTAATTACTAACCTGTTGAATTGCTAGAATCCAGTTTTAAAAGCTTTACCTAAAGAAGAAAGTTGTTCACTACTTGAAATGCATTGGCAGAGGAACAACTCATCAAGCACCATGAAAAACCATGGTAACATGATATCACAAAAAGAAAGTGACAGTTCTCCAGAAACCAAACTTAAAGTCGTGGAGTATTATGACCTAGCTGATGGAGAATTCAAAAGAGAATTCATGACTTTCTTTTGTCATGAAGAAAGTCAACAAGCTACAAGAAAACTCAGAAAGGCAGTTCAATGAGCTCAGGAATGAAATTGATGAACAGAAGGAATATTTTTACCAAAGAGATATTAAAATTCTAAAAGAGAACCAAACAGATTCTGGAGCTGAAGAACTCAAAAATGAGATGAAGAATGCATTAAAAAGCATTGGAAACAGAACAGAACATATGGAGAATTACCAAGCTTCAAAATAGAAATCCAGAAATAATACAGGTAGAGGAAGGGAGAAAACTAAGATGTTAAAAAATGAACAAACTTTACAGGAATTATTTGATGCCATTAGGAAGGGCATCATAAGGATAATGGGTATCCCAGAGGAGAAGAGTGGTAAAAGGGAGCAGAGAGTTTAGTTAAAGAAATAATAGCCTAGAATGTCCAAAATCTGGGAAATGAACATAATATACAAGTCCATGAAGCTAAAGGAATACCTAATTATCTCAATGCAAAAGACCTTCTCCAAGACATATTATTTTAAAACTGTGAAAATTCAATGACAGAGAATTTTAAAGGCAGCCAGGGGGAAAAAAAAAGACAGTAACCTACAAAGGAACTCCCATTAGGCAATCAGCAGATTTCTCATCAGAAACTACAGGCCAGGAGACAGTGGAATGACATATTCAAAGTATTAAATGATAAAAACTGTCAGGCAAGAAGACTCTATTCAGGAAAGTGATCATTCAGATATGAAGGGGAAATAAAGACTTTCCAAGTCAAACAAAACTGAGGGAGTTTATCACCACTCAACCTGCCTTACGAGAAATGTTGGAAGAAGTTATATTTGAAACAAAATAGCGAAAATACATAAAACTTTGAGTAAAGTGAAAAATAGAGTCAGAAAATTGCAATTCTATACCAGAATAGGTTCTTAAACAATTATAGTATAAAGGTTAAAGGGAAAAAGTATTAAAATAACTATAGCTACTTCAATTTGGTAATGAACTCACAACATAAAGAGGATCATTTGAGACTACAAAAACATAAAAGGCAAAAAGGACAGAACCCAAATAGGCAAAAGAAGATAAGATGCTATCAGCAGAAAAAGGACTATTTTATCTATGAGATGTTTTATATAAACCTCATGGTAACCACAACACATAAATCTAGAGCAGAGACATGAAAGACAAAAATGAGGAAACTGAGAAAAATATCATAGAAAACCAGCAAATTAAAGTGGCAAACAAAAGCACAAGTAATAAAAAAAAAAGAATGGAGTTATAGAGCAACCAGAAAACAAAACATAAAATGGCAGTACAAAGTCGTTACTTATTAGTAATCACCCTAAATATAAATGGACTGAATTTACCAATCAAAAGACACAGAGTGGCTGAATGGTTTAAAAATAAGACTGAACTATATGCTACCTCCAGGAACTTCCTCTCTGCTGTAAAGATTAAACATAGACTCAAAAGTAGGGATAGAATATGATACTCCAAGCAAATGACAACCAAAAACTGCAGTTTTAGCCATACTCATATCTGACAAAATAGACTTCAGGACAAAAAATATAACAAGAGACAAAAGTGGACATTATATGATGAACATTACATAATAACAAGAATACAGAAGCTATACACACACACACACACACACACACATATACATACATATATATACACACCTAACATAGGAGCACAAAAATATATATAAAGGAATTATCACAAGAACTAAAGGGATAAAATGACAGCAACAAAACAATAGAAGGAAACTTTAACACCCTGCTTACATCAGTGGATAGATCATCCAGTTAGGAAGTCAACAAGGAAGCAGCAAACTTGAAGGAATATTAGATCATATGGATTTAATAGATGTATACAGAACATTCTATCCAAATGTAGCATAATGTAAATTCTTCTCAAGTGTACATGGAATATTCTCAACATAGACTGTATGTTGGGACACAACACAGGTCATTATGAATTTAAGAAGAATGAAATTATATGAAGCATCTTTTCTAACCACAATGATATGAAACTAGAAATCAACAATAACAAGAAACTGGAAAACCACAAGTGTGTGGGAAGCCAAAAACACACTATTGAACAACTATTGAGTCAATGAAGAAATTAAAGTAGAAATCAAAAAATACCTGAATACAATTGAAAATGAAAATGTGACATACAAAAATATTGGATACATCAAAAGGATTACTAGAGGGATGTTTATAGCAATACAGGTCTACCTCGAGAAACAAGAAAAATCTCAATCTAACATTAAAGAAATGAGAGAAAGAAGAACAAAGCCCAATGTCAGTAGAAGAAAAAAATAAAAATCAGAGTGGAAATAAACAAAAGAGACATAAAAGACAATAAAAAGTATCAATAAAACCAAAAGCTAGTTTTTTGAAAAGATAAAGTTGTCAAACAATTAGCTAAACTCACTAACAAAAAAAAGGCTCAAATATATAAAATCAGAAATGAAATAGAAATTACCATGGATATACTGGAAATACAAAGGATTATGAGAAAATAATATAAATAGCTATACACCAACAAATTCGACAAACTATAATAAATTGATAAGTTCTAATAATTATACAGTCTTCCAAGACTGAATCATGAAGAAATATCAAACCTGAATAGATAGATCATGAGTAAGGAGGTTGAAATAGTAATCAAAAACCTCCAAAAATACAGAAGTCCATGACTGGATGGCATTAATGTTGTATTCTATGAAGCAATCACAGAAGATTTAATGCCTATTGTCAAATTCTTTCAAAAAAAATGAAGAGGAGGAAACATTTCCTAACTCATTTTTCAAGGCCAACGTTACCTTTATACCAAAATGAGGCAAGGTAAGAAGAAAAAGAATTAGAAGCCAATATCCCTGATAAACATAGATGTAAAAATTCTCAACAAAATGCTAGCAGTGCAAATACAATATATTAAAAGGATCAGACACCATGATAATGTGGAATTTATTCCAGAGGTGTAAGAATGCTTCAACATTCACAAATGAAAAACGTTATATACCACACTAACAAAATGAAAGATAAAAATTATATGACTATCTCAAATGATGCAGAAAAGATTTGGCAAAATTCAACACCTACTTATGACGAAAACTCTCAATGAAACGTGTTAGGAGGAATGTAATTCAATATAACAAAGGCCTTAAATGAGAAACCCACAGCTAACATCATACTCAGTGGTGAAAACGTGAAAGATCTTTCTCCGAGATCAGGAACAAACAAGGATATACACTCTTGCCACTCTTCTTCAACATACTATTGGAAGTCCTAGCCAGAGAAATTATGCAAGAAAAAGAAATAGAAAGCATCCAAATTGGAAAGGAAGTAAAACTGTCACTATTTATGGATGACATGATTTTATACGTAGAAAACCCTAAGAATGCCACCAAAAAACTATTAGGCATAGTTAATATAGTGAATTTCCAGGTTACAAAATCAATGTACAAAATTCTGTTGCACTCTATACACTATCAACAAACTAACAGAAGGGGGCATTAAGAAATTAAACCTGTTTACAATTCCAACAAAAAGAATAAAATACCTATGAATAAAATTAACTGAGGAGGTGAAAGACCTATATACCGAAAACTATAAGACATTTTTAAAATTAAATTTTATTCGAGTATAGTTTACCATGTTGTATTAGTTTCTACTGTATAGCAAAATGAATCAGCTACATGTGTATATATCTATATCTATATCTATATCTATCTATCTATCTATCTATCTATCTATCTATCTATATATATATATCTTCTTATTTGGATTTCCTCCCCTTTTGGGTCACCACAGAGCATCGAGCAGAGTTCCCTGTGCTATACAATAGGTTCTCATTAGTTATATATTTTGGACATAGTATCAATAGTGTATATATGTCAATCCCAGTCTCCCAGTTCCTCCCATCCCACCTTCCTCCTTGGTACCCATACATTTGTTCTCTACATCTGTGTCTTTAAATCTGCTTTGCAAATAAAATCATCTATACCATTTTTCTAGATTCCACATATATGTGTTAATATATGATATTTCTTTTTCTGACTTACTTCACTCTGTATGACAGTCACTATGTCCATCCATGTCTCTACAAATGATCCAATTTTGTTCCTTTTTATGGCTGAGTAATATTCCATTGTATATATACACCACATCTTCTTTATCCATTCCTCTGTTGATGGGCATTTAGGTTGATTCCAAGTCCTGGGTATAGTAAATAGTGCTGCAATGCACATTGCAGTTGCATGTGTCTTTTTGAATTATGGTTTTCTCTGGGTATATGCCCAGTAATGGGATTGCTGGGTCATATGGTAGTTCTATTTTTAGCTCTCTGAAGAAAGTCCATACTGTTCTCCATAGTGGCTGTATCAGTTTACATTCCCACAAACAGTACAAGAGGGTTCCCTTTTCCCCACACCCTCTCCAACATTTATTGTTTGTAGATTTTGTGACAATGGCCATTCTGACTGGTGTGAGGTGATATCTCATTGTAGTTTTGATTTGCATTTCTCTAAAAATTAGTGATGTTGAGTACCTTTTCATCTGCTTGTAGGCCGTCTGTCTGTCTTCCTTGGAGAAATGTCTACTTAGGTCTTTGGCCCATTTCTGGATTGGGTTCTTTGTTTTTTTGATATTGAGCTGCATGAGTTGTTTGTATATTTTGGAGATTAACCCTTTGTCCGTTGCTTCACTTGCAAATACTTTCTCCCATTCTGAGGGTTGTCTTTTTGTCTTGTTTATGGTTTCCTTTGCTGTGCAAATGCTTTTAAATTTAATTACATCCCATTTGTTTATTTTTGTTTTTATTCTCATTACTCTAGGAGGTGGGTCAAAAAAGATCTTGCTATGATTTATGTCATAGAGTGTTCTGCCTATGTTTTCCTCTAAGAGTTTTAAAGTGTCTGACCTTACATTTAGGTCTTTAATCAATTCTGAGTTTATTTTTGGGTATGGTGTTCAGAAGTGTTCTAATTTCATTCTTTTACATGTGGCTGGCCAGTTTTCCCAGTACCACTTATTGAAGAGACTGTCTTTTCTTCATTGTATATTTTTGCCCCCTTTGTCATAGATTAGGTGTCCATAGGTATGTGGGTTTATCTCTGGGCTTTCTATCCTGTTCCATTGATCTATATTTCTGTTTTTGTGCCAGTACCATATTGTCTTGATTACTGTAGTTTTGTAGTATAGTCTGAAGTCAGGGAGCCTGATTCCTCCAGCACCGTTTTTCCTTCTCAAGATTGCTTTGGCTATTAGGGGTCTTTTGTGTTTTCATAGAAATTGTAAAATTTTTTGTTCTAGTTCTGTGAAAAATACCACTGGTAATTTGATAGGGATTGTATTAAGTCTGTAGATTGCTTTGGGTAGTATAGTCATTTTCCCAATGTTGACTCTTCCAATCTAATAACATGGTGTATCTCTCCATCCGTTTGTGTCATCTTTGATTTATTTCATCAGTATCTTATAGTTTTCTGCATACAGGTCTTTTGCCTCCTTAGCTAGGTTTATTCCTAGGTATTTTATTGTCTTTGTTGCAGTGGTAAATGGGAGTGTTTCCTTAATTTCTCTTTCTGGTCTTTCATCATTAGTGTATAACAATGCAAGGGATTTCTGTGTATTAATTTTGTATCCTGCAACTTTATTAAATTCATCAATTAGCTCTAGTAGTTTTCTTGTGGCATCTTTAAGATTTTCTATGTGTAGGATCATGTCATCTGCAAACAGTGACGTTTTTACTTCTTTTCCAATTTGGATTCCTTTTTTTCTTTTTCTTCTCTGAATGCCTTGGCTAGGACTTCCAAAACTATGTTGAATAATAGTGGCAAGAGTGGACACCCTTGTCTTGTTCCTGATCTTAGAGGAAATGCTTTCAGTTTTTCACCACTGAAAATAATTTTTGCTGTGGGTTTGTCATATATGGCCTTTATTATGTTGAGGTAGGTTCCCTCTGTGCCCACTTTCTGGAGAGTTTTTATCATAAATGGGTGTTGAATTTTGCCCAAAGCTTTTTCTGCATCTATTGAGATGATCATATGGTTTTTATTCTTGAATTTGTTAATATGGTATATCACATTGATTGATTTGTGTATAATGAAGAATCCATGCATCCTTGGATAAATCCCACTTGATCATGGTGTATGATCGTTTTAATATGTTGATGGATTCGGTTTGCTAGTGGTTTCTTTTGAGGATTTTTGCATCTATGTTCATCAGTGATATCACCCTATAATTTTTTTGTGATACCTTTTTCTGGTTTTGGTATCAGGGTGATGGTGGCCTCATAGAATGAGTTTGGAGTGCTCCTCCCTCTGCAGTTTTTTTTTGTTTGTTTGTTTGTTTTTTGGTGGTATGTGGGCCTCTCACTGTTGTGGCCTCTCCTGTTGCGGAGCACAGGCTCCGGACGCGCAGGCTCAGCAGCCATGGCTCACGGGCCCAGCTGCTCCGCGGCATGTGGGATCTTCCCAGACCCAGGCACGAACCTGTGTCCCCTGCATCGGCAGGCGGACTCTCAACCACTGCGTCACCAGGGAAGCCCCCTCTGCAGTTTTTTTGAAGAATTTGATAAGGATAGATGTTAGCTGTTCTCTAATTGTTTGACAGTATTCCCCTGTGAAGGCATCAGGTCTTGGACTTTTGTTTGTTGGAAGATTTTTAATCATGGTTTCAAGTTCATTACTTGTGATTGGTCTGTTCATATTTTCTATTTCTTACTGGTTCAGTCTTGGATGGTTGTACTTTTCTAAGAATTTGTCCATTTCTTCCAGGTTGTTCGTTTTACTGGCATAGAGTTGCTTGTAGTAGTCTCCTATGATCCGTTGTATTTCTGCAGTGTCAGTTGTAACTTCTCTGTTTTCATTTCTACTTTTACTGATTTGAGTCCTCTCCCTTTCTTTCTTGATCAGTGTGGCTAAAGGTTTATCAATTTTGTTTATCTTCTCAAAGAACCAGCTTTTAGTTTTATTGATCTTTGCTATTGTTTTCTTCGTTTCACTTTCATTTATTTCTGCTGTGATTTTTGTGATTTCTTTCCTTCTACTAGATTTGGCTTTTGTTTGTTCTTCTTTCTCTGGTTGGTTTATGGGTAAGTTTAGGTTGTTTATTTGAGATTTTTCGTATTTCGTTAGGTAGGATTATATTGTTATAAACTTCACTCTTAGAACTGCTTTTGCTGCGTCCCATAGGTTTTGGGGCATTGTGTTTTTATTGTCATTTGTTTCTTGGTATTTTTTAATTTCCTCTTTGATTTCTTCAGTGATCTCTTGATTATTTAGTAGCGTATTGTTTAGCCTCCATGTGTTTCTGTTTCTTACAGTATTTTTCCTGTAATTGATTTCTAATCTCATAGTGTTGTGATCAGAACAGATGCTTGATATGATTTCAGTTCTCTTAAATTTACCTAGACTTGATTTGTTAGCCAAGGTGTGATCTGTCCTGGAAAATTTTCCGTGTGCACTAGAGAAGAAAGGGTATTCTTGTGCTTTCGGATGGAATGTCCTATAAATATTAATTAAGTCTGTCTGGTCTAATGTGTCATTTAAGGCTGTGTTTCCTTATTAATTTTCTGTCTCGATGAGCTATCCATTGGGGTAAGTGGAGTATTAAAGTCCCCCAGATTATTGTGTTACTGTCGATTTCACCTTTATGTCCATTACCATTTTCCTTATGTACTGATGTGCTCCTATAGTGGGTGCATAAACATTTACAATTGTTATATCTTCTTCTTGGATCGATCCCTTGATCTTTATGTAGTGACCTTCCTTGTCTCTTATGACAGTCTATATTTTAAATTCTATTTTGTCTGAGAATTGCTATTCCAGCTTTCTTTTGATTTCCATTTGCGTGGAATTTCATTTTCCATCCCCTCACTTTGAGTCTATATGTGTCCCTAGGTCTGAAGTGGGTCTATTGTAGACAGCATATATATGGGTCTTATATCCATTCAGTCAGTCTGTCTTTTGGTTGGAGAATGTAATCCATTTACATTTAAGGTAATTATTGATATGTGTGTTCCTATTACCACATTCTTAATTGTTTGGGGTTTGTTTTTGTAGGTCTTTTTCTTCTGTTGTGTTACCCACCTAGAGAAGTTCCTTTAGCATTTGTTGTAAAGCTGGTTTGGTGGTACTAAATTCTCTTAGCTTTTGCTTGTCTGCAAAGCTTTTGATTTCTCTATCAAATCTGAATGTGATCTTCGCTGTGTAATCTTGGTTGTAGGTTTTTCCCTTTCATCATTTTAAATATGTCCTGCCACTCACTTTTGGCCTGCAGAGTTTCTGCTGAAAAATCAGCTGATAACCTTTTGGGGATTCTCTTGTAGGTTATTTGTTGCTTTTCCCTTGATGCTTTTAATATTTTTTCTTTGTATTTAATTCTTGTTAGTTTGATTAATATGTGTATCGGTGTGTTTCTCCTTGTGAATTTTTTTTTTCTCCTTGTTTATCCTGTGTGGGACTCTCTGCATTTCCTGGACTTGACTATTTCCTTTTCCATGCTAGGGAAATTTTCAACTATAATCTCTTCAAATATTTTCTCAGACCCTTTCTCTTTCTCTTCTTATTTTGGGACCCCTATAATTCATATGTTGGTGCATTTAATGTTGTCTCAGAGGTCTCTGAGACTGTCCTCAATTCTTTTCATTCTTTTTTCTTTCTTCTGTTCCTTGGCAGTTATTTCCACTATTTTATCTTCCAGGTCACTTATCCGTTCTTCTGCCTCAGTTATTGTGCTATTGATTCCTCCTAGTGTATTTTTCATTTCAGTTATTGTTTTGTTTATTACTTATTGTTTGTTCTTTATTTCTTGTAGGTCCTTGTTAATCAGTTTTGTGTCTTCTCGATCTGTGCCTCCATTCAGTTTCTGAGATCTTGGATCAACTTTACTATCATTACTCTGAATTCTTTTTCAGGTAGATTGCCTGTTTTGTCTTCATTTACTTGGTCTTGTGGGATTTTACCATGTTCCCTCTTCTGCAACATATATCTCTGTCGTCTCATTTTTTCTAACTACTGTGTTTATGGTCTACTTTCCGCAGGCTGTAGGGCTGTAGTTCCTCTTGCTTCTGTTTTTTGCCCCCTGGTGAGTGAGTTTGGTCCAGGTGCTTATGTAGGCTTTCTGTTTGGACTGATTGCTGCCTGCTCTCTGATGGGCATGGCTGTGTCAGGTGGTGAGTTTTGGGGTGTCTGTGAGCTTAGTACAACTTTAGGCATCCTGTCTGCTGATGAGTGGGGTTGTTTTCCTGTCTTGCTTGTTGTTTGGTGCACGGTGTCCAGCACTGGAGCCTGAAGGCAGTTGGGTGGATCGGGGTCTTGGTGTTGAGTTGGATAATTTGTCCTACCCTCCACAGACCACCTGTGGCATTATCCATTGATCTTCTGAAGGTCTCTTTGTGTCCCAGCTGTTTTCCCCACCGTGAGAGAGTTTTTCTGAGTGTGGGGACCTTCTCTCAACTTCAGCTTCCCACCAGGGTTGCTGGTCCCTTTTTTGATTCCTCTTTTCTTTTTTTCTTCTTTCTTTCATCCTACCCGGTTGTGTGGGGATTTTTCTTGTCCTTTTAGGTGTCCGAAGTCTTCTGCTGATGTTCAGCATGTGCTCTGTGAGAATTCTTTCATATGTGGCCGTATTCTTCTTTTTTTTAATATCTTTATTGGAGTATAAATGCTTTGCAATGGTGTGTTAGATTCTGCTGTATAACAAAGTAAATCAGCTATACATAAACATATATCCCCATATCCCCTCCCTCTTGCCTCTCCCTCCCACCCTCCCTATCCCACCCTCCCTATCCCACCCCTTTAGGTGGACACAAAGCACCGAGCTGATCTCCCTGTGCTATGTGGCTGCTTCCCACTCACTATCTATTTTACATTTGGTAGTGTATATATGTCCATGCCACTCTCTCACTTCGTCCCAGCTTACTGTTCCCCTTCCACATGTCCTCAAGTCCATTCTCTTTGTTTGCATCTTAATTCCTGTCCTGCCCCTAGGTTCTTCAGAACCTTTTTTTTTTTAAGATTCCATATATATGTGTTAGCATACGGTATTTGTTTTTCTCTTTCTGACTTACTTCACTCTGTATGACAGTCTCTTAGTCCATCCACCTCACTACAAATAACTCAATTTCGTTTCTTTTTATAGCTGAGTAATATTCCATTGTATATATGTGCCACATCTTCGTTATCCATTCATCTGTCGATGGACACTTAGGTTGATGCTGTGTCCTGGCTATTGTAAATAGAGCTGCCATGAACATTGTGGTACACGACTCTTTTTGAATTATGGTTTTCTCAGGGTATATGCCCAGTAGTGGGATTGCTGGGTCATATGGTAGTTCTATTTGTAGTTTTTTAAGGAACCTCCATACTGTTCTCCACAGTGGCTGTATCAATTCACATTCCCATCAACAGTGCAAGAGGGTTCCCTTTTCTCCACACCCTCTCCAGCATTTATTGTTTCTAGATTTTTTGATGATGGCCATTCTGACTGGTGTGAGGTGATACCTCATTGTAGTTTTGATTTGCATTTCTCTAATGATTAGTGATGTTGAGCATCCTTTCATGTGTTTCCTGGCAATCTGTATATCTTCTTTGGAGAAACGCCTATTTAGATCTTCTGCCCATTTTTGCATTGGGTTGTTTGTTTTTTGATATGGAGCTGCATGAGCTGCTTGTATATTTTGGAGATTAATCCTTTGTCAGTTGTTTCGTTTGCAAATATTTTCTCCCATTTAGAGGGTTGTGTTTTCGTCTTGTTTATGGTTTCCTTTGCTGTGCAAAAGCTTTGAAGTTTCATTAGGTCCCATTTGTTTATTTTTGTTTTTATTTCCATTTATCTAGGAGGTGGGTCAGAAAGGATCTTGCTGTGATTTATGTCATAGAGTGTTCTGCCTATGTTGTTCTCTAAGAGTTTTATAGTGTCTGATCTTACATTTAGGTCTTTAATCCATTTTGATTTTATTTTTGTGTGTGGTGTTCGGGAGTCTTCTAATTTCATTCTTTTACACGTAGCTGTCCAGTTTTCCGTTGCTGTATTTTTGATGTACTTGTGCAGAGTGACGAATTCCGCCTCCTCCTCTTTCACCGTCTTACTCCTCCCCCAAACTATAAGACATTTTTGTAAGTAATTAAAGATAACACAAAGAAATTGAAAGACATTTCTTGCTCACGGATAGCGTGAGTTAACATTGTTAAAATGTTGATATTACGTAAAGCAATCTGCACATTCGATCAAATCCCTATCAAAATCCCAGTGACATTTTTCACAGAAAGAGAACAAAAAACTCTAAAATATATGTGAAACCACAGAAGATCCTGAGTAGCCATAGAAGTAGTGAGTCAAACCACAACAACAAGAACAAGAACAACAAGAACAAAGCTACAGTTATCACACCCCTTGATTTCAAGTTATAACACATGGCTATAGTAATTAAGCAGCATGGTACTGGCAGAAAAAGAGACATACAGATCAATGGAACACAACTGAGAGCCCAGAAATAAACTCACATATATATGAAAAATTAATTTATAACAAATCAGCAAAGTATTCAATGGAGAAAGGGTAGTCTCTTCAATAAATGGTGTTGGGAAAACTGGAAAGTCACATGAACAAGAATGAAACTAAACCACTCTTACACCATACACAAAAATTAAATCAAAATGGATTAAAGACTTGAATGTAAGATCTAAAACCATAAAACTCCTAGAAGAAATCACTGACAGTAGAATTTTTGCCCTCTTGCCTTAGCAGTTTTTTTCTGGATATGTCTCCTGAGATAAGTGGAACAAAAAACAGAAATAAATCAATGGGACTACATCAAACTCAAAAGCTTCTGCACAGCAAAGGAAATCATCAATAAAATAAAAAATAACCATCCAAATAGGAGAATATATTTGTAATCATATACCCAATAAGGCATTAATACCTGAAATATATAAAGAACTCATACAACTCTACATCAGAAAAATAGAAAACCTGTTTAAAAAACAGCAGAGGACCTGAAGAGAGATTTTGCTAAAGAAGAAATACAGATGACCAACAGGTACATGAAAAGATATTCAACATCAGTAATTTTTAGTGAAATGCAAATCAAAACCAAGGCCACAGTGAGATATCTCATACCTGTCAGAATGCCTGTTATCAAAAAGTCCACGAAAAACAAGTGTTGGTGAGGATGTGGAGAAAAGGGAATCCTTGTACACTGTTGTTGGGTATGTAAATTGGTACAGCCACTATGGTAAACAGTATGAAGATTCCTCAAAAAATTAAGAATGGAACTATCATATTATTTAGCTTTTCCACTTCTGGATATTTATCTGAAGAATACCAAAACACGAATTCAAATAGACACATACACCCTTATGTGAATTGCAGTAGTATTTAGAATAGCCAAGATATGGGAGCAACCTAAGTGCCCAGTGAATGGATGATCGAATAAGATGTTGTACACACAGAACCAGACCGACAAACAGATAGGGACACACACACACACACACACACACACACACACAGGAATACTACTCAGAAATGAAAAATAAAATAAAATTTTGCCATTTGTGACAACATGTATGGACCTTGATGGTATTACACTAAGTGAAAAAAGTTAGATGAAGAAAGACAAATACTGTATAATTTCACTCATATGTGGAATATAAAAATCAAACAAGACCATAGTAAATACTTAGATACAGAGGATAATATAGTGGTTACCATAGGGGAAGGAATGTGGGAGGAGAGTGAAATGGGTAAAGGGACTCAAGTATATGTTGATGAATGGAAAGTAAATTTTTATAGGGTAGCACACTTTAGTGTATGCAGAAGTAGAAATATAATACTCTATACGTGAATTTTATATGTGATAAGCCAGTTTTACCTCAGTAAAGAAATCAGTTGGCTATATTTCTGTGGGTCTCTGTTCTATTCCATTTATCAGTGTGTATATTCCTCGCCAGGGCCATACTGTCTTGATTATTATAATGCATTTTTTTACATCTTAATATCAGAATAGGGTGAGTCCTCCAACTATATTCGTCTTTTTCAAAATTTCTTTTGCTATTCATATTCCTCTGTTTTACAAATAACGTTTCAAGTTAGCTTTTCTTCATCTCCAGAAATCTTTCTAGGATTTTCATTAAAAATGCATTATGTGGGCTTTCCTGCTGGCGCAGTGGTTGGGAATCTGCCTGCCATTGCAGGGGACACAGGTTCAAGCCCTGGTCCAGGAAGATCCCACATGCCGCGGAGCAGCTAAGCCCGTAGACCACAACTACTCAGCCTGTGCTCTAGAGCCCATGAGCCATAACTACTGAGCCCACATGCCACAATTACTGAAGCCCATGCACCTAGAGCCTGTGCTCCACAACAGGAGAAGCCACTGCCATGAGAACCCTGCACAGTGCAACGAAGAGTAGCTTCCACTCACTGCAACTAGAGAAAGCCCATGCACAGCAACAAAGACCCAATGCAGCCAAAAATAAATAAATAAATTTAAAAAATATTATTAAAAAATGCATTAAGTATATAGGTCAATTTGTGGAAATTTGACATCTTGACTATATGGGTCATGTTTTCTTACGTTTTGACATATCAAGTTATTTTATTATTGGGTTACTGGGTTTTGTAAGTGTTACATTGTTGAATGTCTGAATTTTTTTCATCCTCTTTGAATGATACTGGATTTTGTTTTCAGAAGAGATAAATAAGTTGCAGATCAATTTGATGCCTCAAAGCCGGTTTTTAATATTGTCTAAGGGAATTCTAAGTGAAAATTTACTCCATGGAATAGTTCAACTCTCCCACACAGGAGAGATTCCTCTGGGGTTTCCACTGAATGTGTCTGGTATCAGCAATGTGTCTCTGATCTAGCTGGTTGGAACTTAAATTTTTCATCACTTATATGAGCTCTAGGTAGTGCTTAGCTTGCATCTGTCTAGTGGTTTCGAGTGCAGCCATATAGGGTTTTGCATATGCATTTGAAAATGATGGCTATATAGATAACTGGAGCTTTTCTTCTGCATAGCTCTTGCTTATCCAGAATCTGCCTATTTCCAACCTGTCCAGTATCTCTGAACTCAACTTCATCTCTTCAACTCAACAAGGCCACTGAGCACTGTTTGTATTCTCTGTATTTACACACTCATTGTGGAAATTGCCTACAGATTGAAAGCTGTAGCTCTTGTGGGGCTTACCTTTTCTGTTTCCCTTCACTCACGGATCCCACTTCAGTGCTAGTCATTGCCCAATGTGTGGATATACTTGGTCCAGTTTTCTAATTATTTATGTTGGAAAGGTAAGCGTGGTCGTTTTTACTACAATATAGCCAAAGTAGAAGTCACTTAATATCAGTAGTTTGCTGCATACTGTTGTGTTTGTATCTGAATTAATTGGTATAATTACCAGTAATTCTCCTTCTGAGGTTTCGTCAGGTTAACTGCAAAGATAATGCTATTACAGTATTGATTTGAACAACGAAAATAAAATTTCCAAATCATAACTATAGGAAACTTATTCCTTTGGACTAATCTAGCACAGTTGCACAGTTCTTCTGAGTACCTCATGTGTATGCTGTGTTCATGTACAGTGACACATCTTTCCATACCTTGGATATACTCACTCATTTCTCCTAATCTTCTCACTTCAACTAAGGAGACTTCCATATCTGTGTCTTAAACTTGAATATTTCTATTGGCCAGAAAGGTACTTCAAAAGTCGGATTCTCCAAGCTTAATTCATGCGGTACCATTCATATAGACTCCAGTCATTATGGAGATCTGTGGCAAACTGAAACTAAAGACACCCAAATCCATTAAAAATAAAATGGTGTGAACACTTTAAATGTTTAAGTGTCATGAAAGGCAATGAAAAACTGAGGAACTATTCCAGTTTAAAGTAGACCAAAGAGGCATGACAACTAAATCTAATCCATCATTTTAGATTGGATACTTGATTTTAAAAAATTGACATAAAGGAAAATATTGGAAATATTTGAGTATATGGATTATATTAAATGATAATAATGTATCAAGTTAAATTGTCTAAATTTGATAATTTCATATTTTGGGGTAAAAGAATATCCTTTTCCTTGGGAGATAGATGCTCTAGTGGGAAAGAGTAAATACATGTGAGCATAGGCCAGTGAGATGAAATTTTACCATTTGGTGAATCTAGATGAACATTTGTCGGAATTAACTTTAGTACCATTAAAATTTTTATGTCTTAGAACTTGTTTTAAATATAAAAAAGGTTGAAAACAACCAAACAAAACAAAACTAAAACTAAAACAAAAATGACACTCTTCTGCCTAAACAAAATAGATCTAACTTTCAAATTGCCAGTCAGCTGCTATAGTATCTGATTAGTCCTTAGAATGTTCTCTTTATTTTTGAATCCTCATAGTATCCACTATCTCTAAAAAACAACCTTGATTAGAGTATATTTTCTCTTGTTTTCCTCTGTGTGTGTCTTGTTTTTTCACAGTTGGGTAAGCTACTACAGGGTATGTTCTAGTCTCTGTCTTATTTATATATTCCCTTAGCAATTAGGAAAGTTTTGAGCACAAAGAGGTTAGTGAATAATTCTTTTTTTTTTTAACATCTTTACTGGAGTATAATTGCTTTACAATGGTGTGTTAGCTTCTGCTTTACAACAAAATGAATCAGTTATATATATACATATGTTCCCATATCTATTCCCGCTTGCGTCTCCCTCCCTCCCACCCTCCCTATCCCACCCCTCCAGGCGGTCAAAAAGCACCGAGCTGATCTCCCTGTGCTATGCGGCTGCTTCCCACTAGCTATCTACCATGTGTTTGGTAGTGTATATATGTCCATGCCTCTCTCTCACTTTGTGACAGCTTACCCTTCCCCCTCCCCATATCCTCAAGTCCATTCTCTAGTAGGTCTGTGTTTTTATTCCTGTTTTACCCCTAGGTTCTTCATGACATTATTTTTCTTAAATTCCATATATATGTGTTAGCATACGGTATTTGTCTTTCTCTTTCTGACTTACTTCACTCTGTATGACAGACTCTAGGTCTATCCACCTCATTACAAATAGCTCAATTTCGTTTCTTTTTATGGCTGAGTAATATTCCATTGTATATATGTGCCACATCTTCTTTATCCATTCATCCGATGATGGACACTTAGGTTGTTTCCATCTCCGGGCTATTGTAAATAGAGCTGCAATGAACATTTTGGACATGACTCTTTTTGAATTATGGTTTTCTCAGGGTATATGCCCAGTAGTGGGATTGCTGGGTCATATGGTAGTTCTATTTGTAGTTTTTTAAGGAACCGCCATACTGTTCTCCAAGTGGCTGTACCAATTCACATTCCCACCAGCAGTGCAAGAGTGTTCCCTTTTCTCCACACCCTCTCCAGCATTTATTGTTTCTAGATTTTTTGATGATGGCCATTCTGACTGGTGTGAGATGATATCTCATTGTAGTTTTGATTTGCATTTCTCTAATGATTAGTGATGTTGAGCATTCTTTCATATGTTTGTTGGCAGTCTGTATATCTTCTTTGGAGAAATGTCTATTTAGGTCTTCTGCCCATTTTTAGATTGGGTTGTTTGTTTTTTTGTTATTAAGCTGCATGAGCTGCTTATAAATTTTGGAGATTAATCCTTTGTCAGTTGCTTCATTTGAAAATATTTTCTCCCGTTCTGAGGGTTGTTTTTTGGTCTTGTTTATGGTTTCCTTTGCTGTGCAAAAGCTTTGAAGTTTCATTAGGTCCCATTTGTTTATTTTTGTTTTTAATTTCCATTTCTCTAGGAGGTGGGTCAAAAAGGATCTTGCTGTGATTTATGTCACAGAATGTCCTGCCTATGTTTTGCTCTAAGAGTTTGATAGTTTCTGGCCTTACATTTAGGTCTTTAATCCATTTTGAGCTTATATTTGTGTATGGTGTTAGGGAGTGATGTAATCTCATACTTATACATATACGTGTCCAGTTTTCCCAGCACCACTTATTGAAGAGGATGTCCTTTCTCCACTGTACATTCCTGCCTCCTTTATCAAAGATAAGGTGACCATATGTGCATGGGTTTATCTCTGGGCTTTCTATCCTGTTCCACTGATCTGTCTTTCTGTTTTTGTGCCAGTACCATACTGTCTTGATTACTGTAGCTTTGTAGTATAGTCTGAAGTCAGGGAGCTTGATTCCTCCAGCTCCGTTTTTCATTCTCAAGATTGCTTTGGCTATTCGGGGTCTTTTGTGTTTCCATACAAATTGTGAAATTTTTTGTTCTAGTTCTGTGAAAAATGCCAGTGGAGTTTGATAGGGATTGCATTGAATCTGTAGATTGCTTTGGGTAGTAGAGTCATTTTCACAATGTTGATTCTTCCAATCCAAGAACATGGTATATCTCTCCATCTATTTGTATCATCTTTAATTTCTTTCATCAGTGTCTTATAATTTTCTGCATACAGGTCTTTTGTCTCCTTAGGTAGGTTTATTCCTAGATATTTTTATCTTTTTGTTGCAGTGGTAAATGGGAGTGTTTTCTTGATTTCACTTTCAGATTTTTCATCATTAGTGTATAGGAATGCCAGAGATTTTTGTGCATTAATTTTGTATCCTGCTACTTTACCAAATTCACTGAATAGCTCTAGTAGTTTTCTGGTAGCATCTTTAGGATTCTCTATGTATAGTATCATGTCATCTGCAAATAGTGACAGCTTTACTTCTTTTCCAATTTGGATTCCTTTTCTTCTCTGATTGCTGTGGCTAAACTTCCAAAACTATATTGAATAACAGTGGGGAGAGTGGGCAGCCTTGTCTTGTTCCTGATCTTAGCAATTAGGAAAGTTTTGAGCACAAAGAGGTTAGTGAATAATTCTTTTTTTTAATGAACATTTTTTAAATAAGCATTTTTTAATAATGCTTTTAGTTTTTCTCCATTGAGGACGATGTTGGCTGTGGGTTTTTCATCTATGGCCTTTATTATGTTGAGGAAAGTTCCCTCTATGCCTACTTTCTGCAGAGTTTTTATCATAAATGGGTGTGGAATTTTGTCAAAAGCTTTCTCTGCATCTATTGAGATGATCATATGGTTTTTCTCCTTCAGTTTCTTAATATGGTGTATCACGTTGATTGATTTGCGTATATTGAAGAATCCTTGCATTCCTGGAATAAACCCCACTTGATCATGGTGTATGATCCTTTTAATGTGCTGTTGGATTCTGTTTGCTAGTATTTTGTTGAGGATTTTTGCATCTATGTTCATCAGTGATATTGGGCTGAAATTTTCTTTCTTTGTGACATCTTTGTCTGGTTTTGGTATCAGGGTGCTGGTGGCCTCGTAGAATGAGTTTGTGAGTGTTCCTCCCTCTGCTATATTTTGGAAGAGTTTGAGAAGGATAGGTGTTAGCTCTTCTCTAAATGTTTGATAGAATTCGCCTGTGAAGCCATCTGGTCCTGGGGTTTTGTTTGTTGTAAGATTTTTAATCACAGTTTCAATTTCAGTGCTTGTGATTGGTCTGTTCATATTTTCTATTTCTTCCTGATTCACTCTTGGGAGGTTGTGCCTTTCTAAGAATTTGTCCATTTCTTCCAGGTTGTCCATTTTATTGGCATACAGTTGCTTGTAGTATTCTCTCATGATCCTTTGTATTTCTGCAGTGTCACTTGTTACTTCTCCTTTTTCATTTCTAATTCTGTTGATTTGAGTCTTCTCCCTTTTTTTCTTGATGAGTCTGGCTAATGGTTTATCAACTTTGTTTATCTTCTCAAAGAGCCAGCTTTTAGTTTTATTGATCTTTGCTATCATTTCCTTCATTTCTTTTTCATTTATTTCTGATCTTATTTTTATGATTTCTTTCCTTCTGCTACCTTTTTTCTGCTACCTTTTTTATGATTTCTTTCCTTCTGCTACCTTTTTTTGTTTTTCTTTCTCTAACTGCTTTAGGTGCAAGGTTAGGTTGTTTATTTGAGATATTTCCTGTTTCTTAAGGTAGGATTGTATTGCTATAAACTTCCCTCTTAGAACTGCTTTTGCTGCATCCCATAAATTTTGGGTCATCATGTCTCCATTGTCATTTGTTTCTAGGTATTTTTTTATTTCCTCTTTGATTTCTTCAGTGATCTCTTCGTTATTAAGTATTGTATTGTGTAGCCTCCATGTGTTTGTGTTTTTTACAGGTCTTTTCCTGTAATTGATATCTAGTCTCATAGCATTGTTGTCACAAAAGATACTTGATACAATTTCAGTTTTCTTAAATTTACGAAGGCTTGATTTGTGACCAAGATATGATCTATCCTGGAGAATGTTCCATGAGCACTAGAGAAAAATGTGTATTCTGTTGTTTTTGGATGGAGTGTCCTATAAATATCAATTAAGTCCATCTTGTTTAATGTATCATTTAAAGCTTGTGTTTCCTTACTTATTTTCATTTTGGATGATCTGTCCATTGGTGAAAGTGGGGTGTTAAGGTCCCCTACTATGAATGTGTTACTGTCGATTTTCCCTTTTATGGCTCTTAATATTTGCCTTATGTATTGAGGTGCTCCTGTGTTGGGTGCATAAATATTTACAATTGTTATATCTTCTTCTTGGATCGATCCCTTGATCATTATGTAGTGTCCTTCTTTGTTCCTTCTAATAGTCTTTATTTTAAAGTCTATTTTGTCTGATATGAGAATTGCTACTCCAGCTTTCTTTTGGTTTCCATTTGCATGAAATATCTTTTTCCTTCCCCTTACTTTCAGTCTGTATGTGTCTCTAGGTCTGAAGTGGGTGTCTTGTAGACAGAAAATATAAGGGTCTTGTTTTTGTATCCATTCAGCCAATCTGTGTCTTTTGGTGGGAGCATTTAGTCCATTTACATTTATGGTAATTATCAATATGTATGTTCCTATTCCCATTTTCTTAATTGTTTTGGGTTTGTTATTTTAGGTCTTTCCTTCTCTTGTGTTTCTTGCCTAGAGAAGTTCCTTTAGCATTTGTTGTAAAGCTGGTTTGGTGGTGCTGAACTCTCTCAGCTTTTGCTTGTCTGTAAAGGTTTTAATTTCTCCATCCAATCTGAATGGGATCCTTGCTGGGTGGAGTAATGTTGGTTTCAGGATTTTCTCCTTCATCACTTTAAATATGTCCTGCCAGTCCCTTCTGGCTTGCAGAGTTCCTGCTGAAAGATCAGCTGTTAACCTTATGGGGATTCCCTTGTGTGTTATTTGTTGTTTTTCCCTTGCTGCTTTTAATATGTTTTCTTTGTATTTAATTTTTGACAGTTTGATTAATTTGTGTCTTGGCGTATTTCTCCTTGTATTTATCCTGTATGGGACTCTCTGTGCTTCCTGGACTTGATTAACTATTTCCTTTCCCATATTAGGGAAGTTTTCAACTATAATCTCTTCATATATTTTCTCAGTCCCTTTCTTTTTCTCTTCTTCTTCTGGAACCCCTATAATTCGAATGTTGGTGTGTTTAATGTTGTCCCAGAGGTCTCTGAGACTGTCCTCAGTTCTTTTCATTCGTTTTTCTTTATTCTGCTCTGCAGTAGTTATTTCCACTATTTTATCTTCCAGGTCACTTATCCATCTTCTGCCTCAGTTATTCTGCTATTGATCCCAACTAGAGTCTTTTTCATTTCATTTATTGTGTTGTTCATCATTGCTTGTTTCATATTTAGTTCTTCTAGGTCCTTGTTAACTGTTTCTTGCATTTTCTCTATTCTATTTCCAAGATTTTGGAGCATCCTTACTATCATTATTCTGAATTCTTTTTCAGGTAGACTGCCTATTTCCTCTTCATTTGTTAGGTCTGGTGGGTTTTTATCTTGCTCCTTCATCTGCTGTGTGTTTTTCTGTCTTCTCATTTTGCTTATCTTACTGTGTTTGGGGTCTCCTTTTTGCAGGCTGCAGGTTCGTAGTTCCTGTTGTTTTCGGTGTCTGTCCCCAGTGGCTAAGGTTGGTTCAATGGGTTGTGTAGGCTTCCTGGTGGAGGGGACTAGTGCCTGTGTTCTGGTGGATGAGGCTGGATCTTGTCTTTCTGGTGGGCAGGTCCACGTCTGCTGGTGTGTTTTGGGGTGTCTGTGGCCTTATTATGATTTTAGGCAGTCTCTCTGCTAATGGGTGGGGTTGTGTTCCTGTCTTGCTGGTTGTTTGGCCTAGGGTGTCCAGCACTGTAGCTTGCTGCTCGTTGAGTGAATCTGGGTGCTGGTGTTGAGATGGAGATCTCTGGGAGATTTTCGCCGTTAGATATTATGTGGAGCTGTGAGGTCTCTTGTGGACCAGTGTCCTGAAGTTGGCTCTCCCACCTCAGAGGCACAGCACTAACTCCTGGTTGGAGCACCAAGAGCCTTTCATCCACACGGCTCAGAAGAAAAGGGAGAAAAAGTAGAAAGAAAGAATTAGTAGAAGTAGAAAGAAGGAAAGAAAGAAAGGAGGGAGGGCGGGACGGAAGGAAGGAAAAAAAGAAAGAAAGAAGATAAAGTAACATAAAGTGAGATAAAATATAATAAAGTTATTAAAAAATAATTATTAACAGAAAAAAACGGACGGATAGAGCCCTGTGACAAATGGTGGAAGTAAAGCTATACAGACAAAATCTCACACAGAAGCATACACATGCACACTCACAAAAAGAGGAAAAGAGGAAAAAATCATAAATCTTGCTCTCAAAGTCCACCTCCTTAATTTGGGATGATGTGTTGTCTATTCATGTATTCCACAGATGCAGGGTATATCAAGTTGATTGTGGAGCTTTAATCCGCTGCTCCTGAGGCTGCTGGGAGAGATTTCCCTTTCTCTTCTTTGTTCTCACAGCTCCTGGGGCTCTGCTTTGGATTTGGCCCCGCCTCTGCATGTAGGTTGCTGGAGGGCGTTTGGTTTTTGCTCAGACAGGACGGGGTTAAAGGAGCCGCTGATTCGGGTGCTCTGGCTCACTCAGGCCGGGGGAGGGGGGGGAGGGAGGGGCATGGAGTGCGGGGGGGGGGGGAGGGAGGGGCATGGAGTGCGGGGCGGGCCTGCGGCGGCAGAAGCCGGAGTGACGTTGCACCAGCGTGAGGCGCGCCGTGCGTCCTCCCGGGGAAGTTGTCCGTGGATCCCGGGAACCTGGCAGTGGCGGGCTGCACAGCCTCCCCGGAAGGGGGCTGTGGAGAGTGACCTGTGCTCGCACACAGGCTGCTTGGTGGCGGCAGCAGCAGCCTTAGCGTCCCCTGCCTGTCTCTGGGGTCCGCGCTTTTAGCCGCGGCTCGCGCCCGTCTCCTGGAGCTCCTTTAAGCAGCGCCCTTAATCCCCTCTCTTAGTGCACCAGGCAACAAAGAGGGAAGAAAAAGTCTCTTGCCTGTTCGGCAGGTCCAGACTTTTCCCCGGACTCCTTCTCGGCTAGCCCTGGTGCACTAACCCCCTGCAAGCTGTGTTCACGCCGCCAACTGCAGTCCTCTTCCTGCCTCCGACTGAAGCCCGAGCCTCAGCTCCCAGCCCCGCCCGCCCCGGCGGGTGAGCAGACAAGCCTCTCGGACTGGTGAGTGCCGGTCGGCCCTGATACTCTGTGCGGGAGTCACCCCGCTTTGCTCCCCGCCCCGCACCCCTGTTGCTGTGCTCTCCTCTGCAGCTCCAAAGCTTTCCCCCTCTGCCACCCGCAGTCTCTGCCCGCGAAGGGGCTTCTTAGTGTGTGGAAACATTTGCTCCTTCACAGCTCCCTCCCACTGGTGCAGGTCCCGTCCATATTCTTTTGTCTCTGTTTTTTCTTTTTCCCTACCCAGGTACGTGGGGGGTTTCTTGCCTTTTGAGAGGTCTGAGGTCTTCTGCCAGCGTTCAGTAGGTGTTCTGTAGGAGTTGTTTCACGTGTAGATGTATTTCTGGTGTATCTGTGGGGAGGAAGGTGATCTCCGCGTCTTACTCTTCCGCCATCTTTCCAGAAGTCTCCCGTGAATAATTCTTGAATTGGGTTAGTTTGCATGAAATTGGCAGGTTGACCAAATGATAACTTTCTCTATTGCAGTCCGGGAGTTCCTATTATCATTTGTACTGAAGTTTTACTTCCTAAGCAATTAAGACAGTCATTTAATCTTTCTTTTGAAATGCTCTACGATTTGGAGAAACGTAAAGGGAGTTTTGGGAGGAAGAGGTATTCTACAGCACATGAAGAGGTCACTAATTTTTTTTTTTAATGTACAAAGTAGGTCATTCTCTCTGTACTTTCATCCCTAGGCCCAGTTATAAATTCAAAAGTGGAGCCTTACTGTGTTGTTCTAACTGAAAGAGCATGAACAAAGCGCTGAATGTTAGTGAAGCTCAAAAAAGTTTCAATAGCAGAGCTTCTTTTATTTTTAACCTTCAAAGGACTGAGGAACATTTAACTGTTTTATTTTTATGGAATGTCTACCACAAATGTTAGATGGAGGGGCATTTAAAAGGATTTCCTTGTATCGGGCCAGTTCAGAGCTATAATCAATCTTAAAAATTCAGAGTAGCCATGTCTGAGCTGCACTCGTCAGTCTCCAGTACAGTACATACATTTCATCATCGAAGCCATATACATTGCCTCTGTCCTGGTAACTCAGACAAGTGTAGTGTTAAGGTGTTACGTAGTAATGGGATAGGTTAGCCTGAACTAAGGATGGGACTTCATTTTGGTTAGGTTACTGTGTGTTCTGGGCTATGTTTTATATCCATTCATACAAGCAAGAGTCACAATTACCCATGGTGAATAGCTAGTTCTGCTAGCTTCTTGAAAAAAAAATTATATATTATATACATAATATATATATTTGAGAAATGAATTTGCTTATATTTAAGATATACAATGTGATGTTTTGATATATGCATACATTGTGAAATAATTACCACAATCAAACTAATTAACATATCCTTCATTTCTCATAATTACCGTATTTTTTATCAAAAGAGTAAGCATGCCTTCAAAATTTATTTTACATTGATTTGTAGCAGGAAACTAAGAGAAATACTGATATGGCATAAAAATCATATATCTGGGTAGAATCTTGTTAGGAAAAGACATCTTGCTTAATGAATATAGAAGTAAAGCAAAGGGAGTTGTTAAGAGCTCTTACTAGCAATGAAGATATTCTCATGTTTGGTTTTTTTTTTAAGGAATATTTTACTTCAAGGAGTGAGAAGTTTTCTAGAACTGTGTTATTTAAAGTATGGACTATGAATAATGTTGCTTATGTTCAGGATGTAGAAAGCTAGAAAGAGCTTTGGTCCCAACGTAAACACAAAATAAAGTTAAAGTAGTTACAAAATCATAAATTTGCTTGAATCCATCCGAGAATTGAGGTTGAAGGACAACCAAATAGCCTGAAATTTGAGGAAATATAGAATCTTCCAAGGGGAGATAAGATGCAAATATTGGATCACATGTGAAAGAGCACTGGACAAAGAGGCCAGGTGCCATACAAGTAAATAAAATATCAGGTAAAATGTTTAAGAGAATTCTAAGAGCTGATATGGGGTACTGTGAAAGTATAGAAACCTTAGGATCCTGAACACAAACACAGTTTGCATAACCTCGTAAGCTTTATTCCATGAGTTCTCATGAGAAACAGAGTTGGTAATATGAAAAGGCCTCCCTCAGTGGTGTTGGGGGAAAAAAAGGATTTATAGAAAATACTCAGTAAATCCAAAAGATGAGAGAAAAATAGAAAAAAACAAAGAACAGAAGGAAGAGATAGTAGATCATACTCCAACCATATAAATAGTTATATCAAATACAGATGGTCTAAGCATACACAAATTAAAAGGCATAGATGATTAGATTATGTTGTTTATAAGAAATCTACCTTAAATATAAAGACATAAATAGTTATAAAGGAAAAGGGTAGAAAAAGATATACCATGTAAATAGAAAAATCCACGTTTGATAGAACTTTTAGGCTTAAAATCAGCAAAATGTAGAATACTGTTGCAATGGTATCAACCAACTTGTGTTAATTGACATTTAGATTTCAAAAAATTGACAAAGCAGCAGTGGAATATAGTTCTTTTCTAGTGCACAGGAAACATTAACATAAATCATATTCTGGCCTATAAAACATATCTAAACAAATGGATTGGATTGGGCCAAAAGTTCGTTTGGGTTTTTCCATAAGGTGTTACGAAAAAGGTGAACAAACTTTTTGGCCAGCCCAATAAATATTTTCAGATCACACAAAGTACTTTATCTGAGCCTAGATGAATTAGAAACAAATAGAAAGGTATTTGGAAAAACAAAATCTCGGAAAAGGGCTGTCAGGCAGTTTATTTGGGGGAAAAAGGAACATGTAGAGATGGCAATGAACACACAAAAAGGTGCTTACGATTACTACTCATTAGAGAAATAGCAAATTAAACCACAAAAAAACTAACAGACTATTTAAATGGCCAAAATAAACAAACAAGTCCTGGCCAGTTCAACTTTCCAGAGGATAAATAGCAACTAGAACTCTCATACTTTGCTGGTGATAATATAAAATGGTACAATCACTTTGAAAAATAGTTAGGCCATTTATTATAATTTCATTATTGAAGTATGGTTGATTTATAATATTTTTATTTTCAGGTGTACAACTTAGTGATTAAAATTTTTATAGATTATGTTCCATTTAATATTATAAAGTATTGGCTGTGTTCTGTGTGCTGTACAATATATCCTTGTAGATTATGTATTTTATACTTAGTAGTTTTTACCTCTTAATCCCCTAGCCCCATCTTGCCCCTCTCCCGTTCCTACACTTGACTCATAACCACTAGTATATTCTCTATATCTGCAAGCCTGTTTCTGTTTTGTTATATTCATTTGTTTGCTTTATTTTTTAGTAGCACATATAAGTGATAACACAGAATATTTGTCTTTCTCTGTCTGACATATCATTATGCATAATATCTTCTAAGGCCATCCATGTTGTTCCATATGGCTAAATTTCATTCTTTTTATGGCTGAGTAGTATTCCAATAAATATACCACAACTTCTTTATCCATTCATCTGTTGATAGACACTTAGGTGGCTTCCATATCTTGGCTATTATAAATAATGCTACTATGAACATTGGAGTGTGTGTATCTTTTGGAATTATTGTTTTCATTTTCTTTAGTATTTACCCAGGAGTGGAATTGCTGGATTATACGGTACCTCTAATTTAGATTTTCTTTTTGTGTGTGTCTATTTTACTTATTTCCTCTCTGATTTTTATTATTCCTTTCCTTCTGCTGACTTCGGGCTTTTCTTGTCTTTCTTTTTCTAATTCTTTCAGGTGGTAAGTTTGGTTGAATATTTGGGGGTTTTCTTGTTTCTTAAGGAGGACCTGTGTCACTCTAAACTTACCTCATAGAATTGCTTTTGCTGAATCCCATAGATTTTCATTTGTTTCGAGGTATTTTTTTATCTTATGTTTGATGTATTCATTGATCCATTGGTTTTTTTGTAGCATCTTGTTTAGTCTCCATGTGTTTGTGTTTTTCCTGTTTTTTTCTTTAAGTGATTTCTAGTTTCATATCATTGTGGTTAGAATAAGTATTGATACAATTTTTATCCTCTTAAATTTGTTAAGACATGTTTTGGGACCTAGCATGTGATGTATCCTGGAGAACATACATGTGCACTTGAAAAGAATGTATATTCTTCTATTTTTGTATGGAATATCCTATAGATATATTTTCAGTTCACTGGTCTAATGTGTCCTTTAAGTCCACTGTTTTCTTATTGATTTTCTCTCTGGATGACCTGTCCATTGATGTAAACGGGATGTTAAAGTCCCCTAATAGTATTGTGTTACTGTCAATTTTCCCCTTTATGTCAGTTAATATTTGCTTTATATATTTAGGTATGCCTGTATTATGTGCATGTATATTAACAAGTGGTGTATTCTCTTCTTGTATTGATCGCTTTACATTATATAATGCTCTTCTTTGTCTTTTGTTATAGACTTTGTTTTACAGTCTTTTATGCCTGAGTATTGCTACCTCCATTTTCTTATCATTTCCATTTCCATAAAATATTTTTCCATATCCTCAGTTTCAGTCTGTTTGTGTCTTTTGGTATGAAGTGTCTCTTGAAAGCAGCATATAGATGAGTCTTGATTTTTTTCATCCAATCAGCAACCCTATGTCTTTTAATTGGAACATTTAGTTCATTGACATTTAAAGTGATTATTGATAGGTACATACTTATTGCCATTTTGTTACTTGTTTTATGGGGTTTTTCTTGTTTGTTTTTGCTTTTTTTTTTTTAGTTCTTGTGCTTTTCTTCTTGTGTTCGTTTCTTCCCTTGTGGTTTGATGGTTTTTATTAGTGGTATGCTTGTGTTCCTTTCTCTTTTTCGTGTAACTATTGTAGGTTTTCGATTTGTGGTTACCATAGGGTTCACATATTCAATATGTTGACCTATATCTACTTGTTTAAAATGGTAGTCATTTAAGCTCAAACACTTTCTGAAAGATCTACACTTTTTTACTTACCTCTCCCACAGTTTGTGTTTCCAAGTCATATTTTCTGTCTCCATGTTTATCCCTTCACTGTTTCTAATACTTACTGTTGTTTTTTTTGTCCTTTTATTTTCCTAGTAGCTTATTTTAATGGTTAATCCACTGCCTTTATCATATATTTGCCTTTATTTGTGGGAATTTTCCTTTTCTATAGATTCCTACTTCTTGTTGTAGGTGTTTTTGTTTGTTTGTTTTTCCCTTCCCTTAAAGAAGAACCTTTAACATTTCTTTTAAGGTTGGTTAAGTGTTAATGAACTCTTTTAGTTTTTGCTTGTCTGAGAAGTTCTTTCTCTCTCCTTCAATTCTAAATGGTAATCTTGCTGGGTATAGTATCCTGTGTCGTAGGTGTTTTTTCCTTTCAGCAGTTTAAATATATCATGCCACTCTCTTTCACCCTGCAAAGTTTCTGCAGGAATATCAGGTGATAACCTCATGGGGCTTTCTTTGTATGTGACTTTTTGTTTTTTCTCTTTCTGCCTTTGAATTCTCTCTTTATATTTAACTTTTGCTATTTTAATTTTGAAATGTCAAAATACCAAAATTAACGTGGGTCTCTTTTGCTTCATCTTGTTTGGGACTCTCTGTGCTTCTTTACCCAGATATTTATTTCCTTTTTCAGGTTAAGAAGTTTTCAGCCATAATTTCATCACATACATTTTTGACCCTTTCTCTCTCTCCTCTTCTTCTGGGACCCCTATAATGCAAATGATGTTGTACTTTATGTTTTCCCAGATGTCCCTTAAACTGTTCTAATTGTAAAAACTCTGTTTTTCTTTTTGCTCTTCTGAATGGATAGTTTCTAATTAGTCCATTTTCCAGATCACGTATGCATTCTTCTGTATCACCTAGTGTGCTGTTAATTTCTTCTGGTGTGCTTTTCAGTTTAGGTATTGTATTCTTCAATTCTGATTGGTTTTTCTTTTATTTTCTAGTTGCTTGTTAAAATTTTCACCATGTTCATTTATTTTCATCCTAATTTAGTTAGCATTTTTATTACCTATGCTTTGAACTCTCTATCTGGTAAATGATTTAGCTTTGTTTCATTTGTTGTTCTCTTGTTCTTTCATTTGAAATAAATTGCCCTCTTTTCTCATTTTGCTTAACTTTCTCTGTCTCTTTGAAATTAGGTGAAACAGTTACCTATTCCAGTTTAGAGCGGGTGTCCTTGTGTGAGAGAATCCCTGTACAGCCTGTTTGTACCCATTGGCTTTGGTGGGGGTGTTAGATCTGATGTGATCATCATTCATGTCTTCCTCCACGGTGTGTTGACAGCTATCACCTTGGTAGAAGGTGGCACTGTAGATGGAGATGCTAGATCAGAGCCATGTGTGAGCTATAGCTTCTCCTCTGCTCAGTGGCCAGCACCCTCCTAATGTGTGTGTGGGCAAGTCCCAAGTTGCTGGAGCAGAAGCCCTGAGGTTTGGGTCCAAGCTGGCTCCCTTCCCTCTAAGTGTCTTCTCTCCCCTCTCTCAGATCTTGAATTTTTGGCCCAGAGGAGAACAGTGCTGGATTAAGAGGGGCTAGACCAGGCACTTGGTGTGGTTTAGGGAGCAGTATGTGGAGGTCCCAGTTCCAGTCACTCCTGGGCTACTCCGGATGCACTTCCTCCATAGGCGTCAGAAATGGCCACCCTCTCCCCATTTAGATACCATTCATGGTTTAAACTGGCTCTATCCCTCCCAGCCAGGAACTCCCCTCTGCCACTGCAGCCCTCACCCCAGTGTGGAAGTGTACCGTGGAGCAAGAACTTTTGCACATCAAAGGAAAGGAAACAATCAACAGAGTGAAAAGGCAGCCTATGAAATGGGAGAAAACATTTGCTAAACAGATATCTGATAAGGAGCTAATATCCAAGATATACAAATACCTCATCAAACTCAATAACAAGAAAACCTATAACTGGATTAAAAATTGGACAAAGGACCTGATTAGCAATTTTTCCAAAGAAGGCTGACAAATGGCCAGCATAACTAATTAATCATTGGGGAAATGCAAATCAAAACCTCAATGAGATATCACTTCACACCTTTTATAATGGCTTTTATCAAAAAGATGAAACGTAAGTAGCATTGGCAATGATGTGGAGAAAAGGAAACCCTGGTGCATTGTTGATGGGAATGTAAACTTGCAAAGCAATTATGGGAAACAGTATCAAGATAGCTCAAAAAATTGAGATACCATATGATCCACCATTCCCACTGGATATATATCTAAAGGAAGTGAAATCATGATCTCCAAGAGGTATCTGCACCCCCATGTTTATTGCAGCATTATTCACAGTAATCAAAATATGGAAACAACCCAAATATCCATCTACAGATCAATGGATAAAGACTGTATCATATCTACATCTTATATATATCTATATATATAATGAAATATTATTCAGCCTTAAAATGAGGAAAGCCTGCCATTTAGACGACCTGGATGGACCTGGGAGATATTATATGTGCAATTAGCCAAACGTAGAAAGACAAATACTGCAAAATCTCACTTATATATGGTATCTAAAATGGTCAAACTCATAGAAACAGAGAATAGAATAGTGGTTTCCAGCTGTTGGGGGGAATGAGAAATGTGGAGATGTTGCCCAAGGGGTACAAAGTTTCAGGATGCATAAGTTCTAGAGATCTAATGTATAGCATAGTGACTCTAGTTAACAATACTGTATTGTACTCTTGATATTTGCTGAGATGGTAGCTTTTAACTGTCCTCATCCCAAGCAAAGAAAAAAAGAAATAAAGGAAATGGTAACTAAATGAGGTGATAGATATGTTAATTAACTTAAGTGATTAATTTGTAATGAACATGGAGTGTAGATATCTCTTAAGATCCTGATTTCATTTCCTTTGAATATATACCCATAGGTAGGATTGCTGGATCGTATGGTAAGCAGTTTATTTGATATCTTTCTTAATGTAGGCATTTACTGCTATAATATTCCTTCTGTGCACTGCTTTTGCTGCATTCTGTAAGTTTTGGTATGTTGTGTTTCCATTTTTGTTTCAAGATATTTTTTGCTTTCCCTTTTGATTTCACCTTTGACACATTGGTTTCAAGATTGTGTTTTTAATTTCCAAATATCTGTGAATTTTTCAGTGTTCCTTCTGTTACTGATTTCTAGTTTCATACCATCGTGGTTGGAAAAGTTACATGGTTTGATTTAAATCTTTTAAAATTTGCAGACATTTGTTTCATGGCCTAAGTATTGATCCATCCTGGAGAACGTCCCATGTGTACCTGAGAAGAATGTGTGTTGTGGGGCTCTTGGATGGAATGTGCTGTGTATGTCTGTTAGGCTTATTTTGTCTAAAGTATAATTTAAATCTAATGTTTCCTTATTGATTTTCTTTCCTGATGATCTATCCATCGTTGAAAGTGAGCTATTGAAGTCCAATACTATTATTGTATTGTTGTCTATTTCTTGCTTCAGATCTGTTAATATTTGCTTAATACATTTATGTGCTCTGATGCTGGGTGCATATAATAAAATTGTTATAAACTCTTGAGGAATTGATCCCTTTATCATTATACAGATGACCCTTGAGCAACGTGGGTTTTAACTGCATAGGTCTATTTACATATGGATATTTTTCAGTAGTAAATACAGCATACTGCATAGTCTGTGGTTGGTCGAATCCCTGGATGTGAAGGAACCGTGGATATGGAGGGATGACTGTAAGTTATATGTAAACTAACTCCCACATTGTTCAAAAGTCAACTATATAACGACCTCCTTTGTCTCTTGTCATTGTTTTTGACTTAATGTCTATCTTGTCTGATGTAAGTGTAGATACCTCTGCTCTCTTTTGGTTTCCATTTGTGTAGAACGTCTTTTCCATCCCTTTACTTTGAGCCTATGTGTGTCCTTGCAGCTGTGTCCTATAGGCAGAATGTAGTTAGGTCTTGTTTCTTTACCCATTCAACCACTCTGTGAGTTTTGATCAGATAATTAATCCAATAAATTTAAAGGAATTATTGATAGGTAAAGTCTTACTATGGACATGTTGTCAATTTTTTGGTGGCTGTTTTGTAATTCCTTTGATCCTTTCTTCATCTCTTGCTGTCTTCCTTTGTGAACTGATGGTTTTACATAGTGGTATACTTTGATTCTCTTCTTTTTATTTTGTATGTTCTGGTAGTTCTATTTGTAGTTTTTTAAGGAACCTCCATACTGTTCTCCATAGTGGGTGTACCAATTCACATTCCCACCAGCAGTGCAAGAGTGTTCCCTTTTCTCCACACCCTCTCCAGCATTTATTGTTTCTAGATTTTTTGATGGTGGCCATTCTGACTAGTGTGAGATGATATCTCATTGTAGTTTTGACTTGCATTTCTCTAATGATTAAAGATGTTGAGCATTCTTTCATGTGTTTGTTGGCAGTCTGTATATCTTCTTTGGAGAAATGTCTATTTAGATCTTCTGCCCATTTTTGGATTGGAAACTTCAAAGCTTTTGCACAGCAAAGGAAACCATAAACAAGACCAAAAGACAACCCTGAGAATGGGAGAAAATACTTGCAAATGAAGCAACTGACAAAGGATTAATCTCCAAAATTTATAAGCAGCTCAGGCAGCTCAATAGTATTAGAGTATTCTGAATCTGACCATTACTTTTACCTGTGTGTTTCATATTTTCATGTATTTCTTGTTGCTAGTTAGTTAGTATCTTTTTGTTTCATCTTGAAGAACTTTTAAAATTTCCTGTAAAGCAGATCTGGTGTTGATGAACTCCCTCAGCATTTGTTTATTACAGAAAAATCTTTATTTCACCTTCATTTCTGCAGGAAAATTTTTCTGGGTAAAGTATTCTTGGCAGTTTTTTTCTTTCAGCACTCTGAATGTATCATCCCCCTCCATAATCGCCTGCAAAGTTTCTGCTGAGAAATTCACTTATAAACTCATGGGGGTTCTCTTGTATGAGAACTTTTTTTCTCTTGCTGCTTTTAAAATTCTCTGTTTGTTTCTGATTTTAATCAGTTTTATTATAATATGTCTTGAGAAGATTGTTTTAGATTGAAATTTTCAGATAGTCTGTCAGCTTTATGAACTTGGATGTCCAAATCTCTCCCCAGGTTTGGGAATTGTTCAGCCATTATTTCTTTAAACAAGCTTTCTGCCCCTTTCTCTCTCTCTTTCCTTCTGAGACTTATGAATTATGAATAGAATGTTTCTCTTTATAGTGCCCCTTAAATCCCATACAGTTCTTTTATTCCTTTTTCATTCATTCTTTTTTTTTCTCCTTAGACTGGGGAATAATTTCAAATGACTTGTCTTTGAGATCACAGATTCTTTCTTCTGCCTGGTCCAGTCTGCTCTGGAAGCTCTCTATTGAATTCTTCAGATCAGTAATTGTATTCTTCATCACCAAAATTTCTGTTGGTGTGGGTTTTTTAAAAAATGTTTTCTCCATCTTTATTGAACTTCTCATTTTGTTCTTATGTTCTTTTCCTGATTTCATTAAATTGTTCATCTGCATTCTTTTGTATCTCTCTGAGTATCCCTAGAACAATTGTTTTGAATTCTTTGTCTGGAAGTTCCTGTATTTTCATTTATTTGGGGTCAGTAATTAGAGGTTTATTGTATTCCTTTGTTGCAGCCATATTTTCCTGGTTCTTTATGATCCCTGTAGGCTTATGTAGGTGACTGAGCATTTGAAGAAGGCATCAACTCTTCCAGACATTGTGGATTAAAGTTGGTAAGAAAAGACCTTCACCTGTGAATGGGGGCATGCTTGAGCAAGCTGTGACCATGTGTCTAGTGATACAGGGCACCAACTATGGGTGGCGTATGGTGGCTCGAGGTACAGGGGGCATGGTTACTTGTTGGCTTATGCTACTGAGTTGCATAACATCTACAGTTGTGTGGTCCTTGGCAAGCACTGCAGAGGGCCCACAGAGGCTACAGGGGCAGTGTAGTTCTTCAGCAGTGACTTCAGGTCCAGTTGCTAAGGACCAGGGCATGCATTGGTGGTAGCTCGATTGAGTGGTGTGCACATGCTTGGCTGTGAGGGCCAGCTGCTGGTCCCTGTGTAGTGTCAGTGATAGTTGCAAACACGCATACAGTGGTGGGGTCCCAGGAAAGCAACAGGGGTCAGGGCCAACTGCAGATACTGGTAGATACAGGGGCTTCTAGTTCTCACTATGGGCACATGGTAGTGGAAGCCAGTGTTGGGAGTCAGATTGGGGAAATGCAGGTACCCAGTTGGAAAGGCTAGCAGCAGGTGAACCCAGCGATGTAGACCAGTGACAGGAGATAGGGCTGGATCTGGGCCCACACATGGCTGCAGGGGCCCTGGCTGTTTGCACACACTCCTGTGGCTGCACAGTCTCTCCATGGGCACACACACGGCAGTGGAGGCTGGTAATAAGGGTCAGGCCAGGAGTGTGCAGGTGCACAGATGGAGGGCTAGCAACAGATGAGCCCAGTGGTGCAGGCCAGTGACAGAAGACAGGTCCAGATCCAGGCCCACAAGCAGCTGTGGGAGGCCTCGCTGTCAGTTCACTCCTGTGGCTACAGGGTTATCCGTATGTGTGTTCATACAGCAGTGGAAGCCTGTGATGCGGGTTGGATTTGCTGCATGTAGGTGGACATCTCAGGGGTAGTTGCAGATGAGCCTAGAGGCGCAGGCCAGTGACAGGAGATGGGGCCAAATCTGGGCCCACAAGCTGCTTGGGGGCCTTGGCTACTGACATGCACTTCTGTAGCTGTAGGATCTTGCCATGGGTGCACACAAGGCAGTAGAGGCCGGTGACAGGTGTTAGGCCAGCAGCATGGAAGTGCACAGGGGTGGGGCTACCCCCAAGTGTGTATATGATGGTGGGAGTCAGCTATGGAATTCTGGCATCTTGGGGTCACATAGCTGCAGATGCCTGGGCTCTGGTGGGGGTGACGTGGAGGTAAGGAGCAGTGAGGGACTCAGGCAGCTGGCGTCAGCAAACGTGAAAACATGTGGGGCAAAACCTAGTGAAATCTGCAGGGGGCCTGTGGTGGCTTTGTGGGCCACTGGTGAAAACTCCTGAGGCTTTCTGCAGGGCAGGTCACTGGCTACCGTGTTTGCTCCCACTGTGTAGCTGATACTTGTAGCCCCACTTTCCTTCCTCATTGCTAAATGTCTCTTACATCTCAGCTTTGCTGGTCTCTGGGTGGAGTGAACCAAAGCAGGTCCCTCTTGTGTTGCCCCAAAAGTCTGGGGAAGCTGGTCTCTCACCCCGTTCTCCCTTTCCTGGTGAGGGGAACTCTATAGCTGAGGAGGTCCCGCTTAGAGCTGATCAGTGGTGGCTTTGGGGATGGGATGATGCAGGCACAATGAAGGTGTTTTTCCTACCTGTTTTGTGCAGTTATTCTCAGGTTGTTTGTTCCACTGTGTTGCTGAAGTTTCTTAAGTAGGCTCCAGAGCTCTCCCAGAACTATTTTTGTTCATGGATAGCTACCTAATTGTTCATCTTTGTGGGGGAACAGAGTCTGAGGTCTCCTACTCTGCCATCTTGATGATGTCACTCTTTTCTCCAGATACTTTAAAAATTCCTTGTTGATTTCTTCTTTGAGCCTTTGATTGTTCAGCAAATATCTTATTAACAGAGCAGTGACAAGAAGAAACTTTAGTTGGATCTAGTGCAGCTATGAAATCAGCAAATTGCTGTGTCTAATTATGTGAGCCATGAACAATTAGAGAAGTGACTAGAGCACCACAAATGGTCATGTCAAGTTTTCTTCCATGCTAAGAACCTTCAGTTCCTGTCAGTGTCATGAAGTTGTCGTATCTGTCTTCTTCAGTTGAATATTTTTCAAGGAACGTGGGTAAGGGATGAAATATACCTGTCTCTGTTAGGTAATCTGGGGAGAGCATGCTGAAGTGCTTTGAAAATAATGTGTCTTCAACTCAGAAACAGATGCTTCATTTTTGTTGGGTCTAGCAGGGGTCTCTATTAGACCCCTAGGACAATCTTCTCTCATGGTTCATTGAGGGAAATTGGCAATGAACCTGCCAGCTGTGCTTCTGGTTCCAGAAATTCTCCTTTCTCTCTCTACCCATCAAAACAGTTTTTCGGGCAAGTAGGCGTCCCACATTAGATTGTGAGCTCCTTTCTGAGCAAAGGCCATGTTGATTAAACTTAGGTTTTTTCCTCCACAAGCCCAGCATTTGACACAGAATATGTGGAGTTCCTCCATAAATAATGGTTAAGGACAATCAAACCCATCTAAGCTTCATGTTATCCCCTCAGGGTTCAGTGGTCCTTAGGAGAAAATGACTATTGATAGGTTAATTGGGTGAAAGGGTATATAAACTAGTTTATGTGTTACCTCTCTTGAATAAAAGACTGCTTAATCTACCTACAATATATAAATCTCCAGAAAGGCTCTTACCAAGTGAATATCTGTGGAAATATCCTGGCAGATGAGAGCAAATAAAGTGAATTTTCTGTGAAAACTGAATTCACTTACAAACTTTAGATGTATGGACAGAGCTGCTTATAGGCTGCGTCTAAAGCCTAGTCTACTCAACAGAATAATCTGTGGAACTTTAAAAAAATACAGGGTGATTCATAAAGAGTTGACAACTTCACAGACTCATTTCTTAGTCACTAGATTATATATTAACATGTATGTACCAAATTATAGAGATATACTTACATTTGCCAATTATGTGGGTTAGAGCTTGCTGAAGTTGATTTTGTGAGTGTAGTGCAAAGGTCGTTTTTTGGACTATACAACAAACCTCTATAGGTCCTAACGATGTTTACTGGTGCTCCAAAGAGATGGGGTAAAAAAAACATGCACCTGTAAAGGGCATTAGCACCGAGTGGTCTAGTGTGTCTAAGGTAGTCGTCAGTCACATTGGTGTCACCATCAGCAAAGTCCCAGGAAAAGTTAGCAGTTAACCAGGCATCTGTTAGCCATTGGTCTGGTACATTTTCTATAAACTGCTGAAGATGAAATTAGGCCCCTTGCACCTGATGAAGACCTTAATGGAGGCACATCATGCAAAATGATATAACTTCTGCAGTTTTCAGTCAAATGGAAATGAATTTCACATGTTACTTCATATTCAGTGAAGAGGCTACATTTTACTGAAGTGAAAAAGTGAAGCACCATAATTTCCACTTAATGAGACGATGGAAACCAACGTGACACATGTAAAAATGCTGTCAAAAGTTAACATCTTTTGTTCTATCTCTTGCACATGGGACTTTGGTCGACTTTTTTTGTGTACAGACATTGACAGTAATCCCATATCGGATGGAGTGTGATTTTTCTCCTCTGTTAAAAGGGTATCTCCTTCAACTTCACTTCCAGAAGGATGAGTCTCTGTTTTATTTCCGTAACAAGTCTGGAGGTCCCCTAATAAACATCTAACATGACATTAGACTGGGTATAGTGTACAAACTTTGACGTACCTGGAAACTGTTTGCCACCCAGATCCCCAGTGCAAATCTTATTACACTGTGCAAATCTTTTCCCTTGTAGAGGTATGTTCAGAACTCCGTGGTTTGTACCACTTCTTTCTTGAAGGCTTGAGAAAATCAAAGAACACAATCTGGCTGCTGTTCCTACCATGAGAGTCTGGGATAAATTACTATAGGACTGAACGTGGGTCTGTGTGGTAAAGAATAAATATTGAGCATTTGTAAGATTATAAAAATAATTGGGATAGATGTTTTTATAAATTAGTTTGGCTATGTGCTCATATAGGCACAATTACTGAGTAATTAATTTTGAAAAGGGTTTAATTATTTTCTGAATCGCCCATATACATGCCAGGGATACAATCCTTCCTATATGTTAAGACCGGCTTTGTGCTAGCCATCTACATATTTGAAATGATCTAAGAAGATGCAGATTTGGAACCAGAGTGGAAAACCCCTCAGAAACAGCCATTACTGTTTGCCCTTATTCTATTCTCCAGTCTAGACTGATAATACTGAACTTTATGATCCTCTGCAATCCCCACCCCAAATTAGCACATATACACACGAGTGTGTGTGTGCCCACACACATGGGTACATGCGTATAAACATGCACCTTGGAACTGAGTATTCAGAGCTGCCAGAGACTAAATCATGCCTCCTTCCAACAGTTCTCTGAGATCTTTACAACACCATTCTGGTGATCTTTACTTAATTATAATACATCATAATTACGTAACGGCACATTGTAATTGTATGATTACATGTGTTTACAGTCAATAGACAATTAAGATAATCACCCGTAGCACATAAATGCATGATGACAAAAAGTTACTTGATGGAAACTAGGAACCTACATAGAAAGTGAAGTGGATCAAATGCTATTCTGATTCTGCTATTTTGGTATTTTCTGTCTAGTAGTGCTCATGAGGTGCAGCTAGCAAGACACCTTGCCTCAGGGTGGAGAAAGAGCTTTGGAAAAGTATTCTAACTGAAGAAAATGGAAATGAAGAAAAAAATCAGGAAAAACTTTCTTGGTTAACTTTGCAGGAACAGCTAATACTGAAATTAACTGAATTGAATACTGAAAATCGCTGATAATAAATTTCAGTTAATACTAAAACTAACATTTGAAAATTTATATCTTTTTGACGACTTAAACACCTGTTGGGGTATTGATGAATGGGAGTGTCATTACACGTAGACATCATGTTAGAAACAGAGGCACACAGTCTTCCGTTTTCTCTGCCCATTCATTTATTCACTCGCTCATTCCTCCATCTTATGTATATTGAGTGCCAGTCATGTACTGAGACGTGAGTTAGACACTGGTCATGTCCTTATTCTTCAGTAGCCATTCTCGCCTCTGGTCTGCAGTGCTTTTACCTTCTTCCACAGTGTGTAATGCATACCCTCCCCTTCAAAACTTTCCTTTGGTATCTCTCTCTATCATGGTTGGATTGTCATCTAGGTGGTAATGAGTTGTCAGGATCTCAGAAGTAAAACAAACCAAAACAAAAAAACCCCACATGCTCAGGTGTTACGGAATTAAGGGGTGATTTTAGTACTAGTACTGATAGGCACTGAGGCAATAGTGCTCCTGTCTGGAGCTCATCAGTGTCTTCCAAGTGCTGCATCTACTCAGACCTAAAGCTGCGAGCCCAGGAGGCGGTGCATGCGGTCCTGAAGCAAAACACTCTCCTAACTCCTATGTCCACCACTCGCATTGGACTGTGTGCTCCTTGAGGAAACAGGTACCATCTGAATAATAACCAGCATATCGCAAAGGACTGTGGGACAAGTCATCTGTATATGCTTGCTAACTCTCTGAATGAAGAGGAGTTAAATAATAAGCAGGGCCACCCCGCCCACGTTTCCTCTCTGTAACAACCAGAAGTGAACAATTTTCCACATGAGTACTCTTCATACATTCTAACATCTTTAAATCAAATATCTATAGTTCATATTCTATTTTTTTAGCATCTTTATTGGGGTATAATTGCTTTACAATGTGTGTTAGTTTCTGCTTTATAACAAAGTGAATCAGTTATAGATATACATATGTTCCCATATCTCTTGCGTCTCCCTCCCTCCCACCCTCCCTATCCCACCCCTCCAGGCGGTCACAAAGCACCAAGCCGATCTCCCTGTGCTATGTGGCTGCTTCCCACTAGCTATCTACCTTACGTTTGTTAGTGTGTATATGTCCATGACTTGCTTACCAACTACCAATTATCATCATTATTCTAAAGGTGCTTGATTTAAATATCTGTGAACTATTCAGTTGGAAACTAATACTAGCAATTTCACAGTAAGCAGATCCCTAACCCCCAAGGGAATCTGCTATTTAAAGAAATTTTGTGGTAAAATATTTTCTAAAAATAGGATCACAGAGTTGTAGCATCTTGGAGTAGGAAGGGACCTTAGAGGTCATCTGGTCCAAATTTCTCGTTTCCACTGAATATAGAAACCTACACTATTATATCCTTGGAAGGCATTTAGTCTGGTTAAACATTTCAAGAAAGGTGCTTGGTATTGTACAAGGCAATCCATTCTGTTCTATTGACCTCCTTACACTGAATTGAAACATACCTCCTTTTAACTTTTCATGCTTCTAATTCTCCTCGGGGAGCTACACGGAATAAGGCTGTATCTTCTTCCACATGATAGCTCTTGAGATAGGTAAGTGCCGTCCTTGCTCAACTTGTGCCTCCATTTCTTTGTTTTTGCCATCTAGACGTTGTCAGGATTTCACATATTCTCTGTATGTTATGGTTTTAGAACTACTTAGCCCTATCCTTTGGATTTTCTCCTGACTGCTGGTATCCCTCTGAAAATGTGAGGGATATCTTATTCTGGGTTGGCTTGACCCAGAATAGAGGAGAGAGCCTATTAAACTCGTCCCCTCATTGGGGAAGGTGTTCTTCTTCCTAAGTACAGAACTATTCTTTATTAAATTATTTTATTTGATTTATCATTCCAGTCTATTGAAATGTCTTTGAATCATGATTCTTTTATATTAACTATCTGTTTCTGCTTTGACTAATTTATAACTGTGGTCAATCAGTGAACTTTGAGGGATTACTCTGAGTTATTGAGAATGTGAATAAGGCCTGTGACAGGAACCTGTTCATCCAGATTGCCCCTGATTTATTCTTCGGGGTGCATACTCTGGCTGTGGTCATCCAGCTTCATAAGTATCTACTTAACTGAGTCCACTCAGTATCGTTCTGTGTAGTTGCCAGAGTTATTACGTTCTTTTCTGAAATCTACATGGGCTCTAATTGTAACGTTCAGCAAATCTGCTAGCAAATCTGCCAGCTAAGTAACACTACAGAAAAAAAAGAAATGAACATGAAATTTTAGAAAACCCACACTGGCTGCTTTCAGAAATGCCTAGCAGTCATCTGCTTATTAACCCATTCTTGACGTTTTCTGGAAATAAACATCTCTCTCTCTCAATTTTTGTTCCAGAATCCAACAATTTTCTGGTTTTGAAAATTAAGCCACTTACTCATATTTAGTCTTCAGATAACTTCCTCATTGCTGACCATTTCTCAAAGGATAATAAGAGTAGTTTAGCAATTATAAATACATATTCTATCCTTCACAATTGAATTAATCAGAGTCATTTATATCAACCTACTGCTGCTCATTATAGGCTCTAGATCTTACTTAGGATTTAATCCCCTCCCAATATGTGCATATTCATATGGGATTCACTTGTAAGTTATGCCTTTTTAGATGGATTTACAATGACTCCAGGAGCATAGAGCTCCTGGGGAGCATATTCGTTTAACGTACTTACTGTAGGTTAAATCTGAAAAAAACTGTTAAAATTGTCCTAGCACCTTCTGACTTCTTTATCTTCTCCACACTTACCATACACGAACAAGTTCTACATGTTTCCAATCCTTGTGTCCCTTTCTTACTGTACTTCTCACAGATGAGGCATACAGATACCCTTCTCTTCAGTGCCCTCTTAATTGCTAGCAGGGCTTTTCCTTCTACCCCTTAATCCTACTAGGAGCTCAAGGCTCTCATACTGATTCCTGAACTCCAGGGATCTCCTTGTGGTGTCCCACTAGGCCTAGACAGGGTTCCATAATTTGGACATTCGCTTAGGCTAATTTTCTCACAGACCAGATAGTCTCCTGGGATTCTACTCTCTGCCATGTGATAAGTTATTTTCTACAGCTAAGTTAGCTAAATAGGTTGTCACTCATCTCAGGTAACGGAATGTCTTAACCTGGATGACATGGGCTTGACTCTAAAGGCTATTATTGCTTTGGATGGTGTTCATTGCAAGAATCAAGGCACATTGGGGCAGGGGTGTGGCAGAAGAGAGATTTTAGAGCAAATCAGTGTTGTTCCCCAGAATGGAACACTATATAGATACTCACTTACTCTGCCATGAGACTTTGCAAAAGTGAGGTTGAGGGGTTTTCTGCTGACTTACACCATGCTTGTGACAAATTGGAAGGTGGAGACAATATGACAGGAAATGTTTCTGACTCAACAGATTGAATTTCAAACACGAGTCTCCTCTGGGCTCTTAACTGCAGGCTATGGTCTGTTTCCTGGGTTACGATATTGGGCTGTAATATTCTCATCTTGGCTCTTTCTTCTCCAGAGGCAGTGAAAAGTCTTGTGTCACCTTCTCACACCTCAGTTAGACATAAAGGCTGAGACAATACTATTCTCAGTCCTGATGGGGTGAGGAAGAGTTAATTAGAGCAGAATGACTTTTTCTCTTCCCTGGCTTCAGCTTAAGTACATCTCCATTTCTCTTTCAGTATCACCTTTTCTCAATTCTGAACTTTCAGGGCGAGAAAAAAACAGGTCATGGCTGCTTCCTGTATGATAGGTTTCATGGCCACATTAGCAGTAATCCTGAGAAATTACCTGGGTTTTGGTATTTGTGACATATACTTGACAAGAATAGCCCATTTAATCAGAACACCGCCCACTCAGTGATTATTAAGGCAACTTGAATAAAAAAAAAATACAGCCATATGGAAAAATACATTAAATCATTCTCTGCCTGCAAAACACATACATCACACACACACACACACACACACACACACACACACACACACTCCACAAGCACACGCATAGGCCCTGACTTTCCTATTTTGTCAATTTTCCCATCACAGAATCTAAAGTTGGAGTCAGAAGGAGAGGGCAAAGGTGTTTAGTTGACTTCGTATAACAACTCTGGAGTTTCTGTGGCCTTCTCTGTCTGCCTCCATTTTTGTGCTTCCGCATAGCTCCGTTGACATCTCTGGTACACTTGGGCAGTGCACAAGGTCACTTAATGTGGACAAAATACTCTGAATTTAGAGAGTTTAATTGTTGGGGGCACTGGGGAATTGATAGAAGACAGGTAGTTAAAGTACTTGCAATAGGTTCTTCATTTTCAGAGCTTAATACCAAGAGCTTCAGAGGACGGAATGTTTCATCATAGAAAGAATTGGATTTAAATCTAGCTTCCTGGCTCTTCCTCACTTAACCTCTCTGAGCCTCTATTTTATCTGTAAATTGTAGGATTACTGTGAATATTAAAGGAGGTGATATATAAAAAAGAGTCCTGCAATATATAACTATTAAAATTATTTGAGGAAGTGGGGGAGGAAGTGATGGAGGGAGAATAAACCAATATTTATTGAAATTCCACATGATCAGTTGGAAATAAGGGCCCAGGTAGCATAAATTATGTAGGTTTCTTTTTTTGAATTCCTATCCATTCCCTGTACTAGACAAAAAACTCACCTGTGGCGTTCAATGAATTAAAGAAGGAGTAAATATTTGCAAAATGATTCCTTGCTGACTATATAAAAGTGAGGGCACCATAATATTACTGTTGTGATTTTAAAGTTTTCAACATCAGTCGTTATGAAAGGAATTTTGTCCATACCCTGCTCTCAGAGAAGTTTGGTACCTTGATTTTTGTGACTATATGATTCAACCAAGTTTTCTAAACTCAAATATCCTTAAAATTTTAATTTATTTACTATAATTCCCTTAGTGTTTTTGTCTCAGTTCTATGTTTTACTTTATTTAATTTTCATCATCAGTCCTTTTACCACAATGTCTACATTCCTGAGATAATTTATCTTATTCATCTTTATTTAACCAGATTTTATCATCAGGTAATTTTTTCAAGAATAACTATAGTTGCTGTACTCTCTGAGGTTCTTGCTTGCTTCAGATATCCTGTAGCCTTTGTTCTGCAGGACCACCTGCCTAGGTATCATATATTTGGGTCACTCTTTACTTCACATAGAACTTGGTAGATATTGTTTTACTGTCTTCTGGTATTGAATGTTGCTGTGGAGACTTCTGATATCAACCAAATCTTCCCTCTTATACATAGTCTGTTTAATGCCTAAATGCATTAATATTTCTTTTATTAACATTGAAACTCAGTGACTCAACCAGACTGTGCGTTGATTTGAGTCTATCAATTTCTGTATCGATTTTTTTTTGTGGAGCATGATGTGCTATCTTCTTCTGCAGAGTCAGTTCTTTCTTCAGAGAAATATTCTTGTAAGGTTTCACATATATATTATGAATATATATATATAATATATTATTAAACACACACATTAGGATCCCTGATTGGATTGTCTTTGCCTAATGCACACACACATACACATACCCCAAATCTTATCTCTAATTGCTTTATTATTTATCTTTTTTTTCCCTGGATTCCCTGTGATTATGTCAGGTACTTTCTCTTTTTCAGTAATTAGGTTTTGCTCTATATTTCATCTGTTTTGTGAGTATCAATGTTTATTAGTTCTGTAATGGTATTGTTTTGATCCTTGGTTTGCTTTATTATCTCAGTAATCTCACTTGTCATCTCAATGTGGTGTTTTAATTTTCTCATCTCTGGGACCTTATTTTACCAAAATCACATTCTTATTAAACTCTTCCATAGCATGAAGTACACACAGGGTATTTTCTTCCTTTCATTGGCATATGCCTTTTGTTTTCATATTGGATTATTCAATCCTCTTTCCATGTCTTAAATTGGGTTCTCCAGAAGCAGCCCCTGAGAGGGAAGATTCCTGGGTGAGTAATTTATTGAAGCAGGAAGTACTGCCCAGGGAAATCCCAGGAGAACCAAGAGAGGGACAGTGAAAAGCCATGCAAAGATGTGTCTTAGGCAAAGCCTTATAAATGGTAGATTCAGCTTGTTTATGTAGAGAGATTCTAGAATGTACGTTACAACTCAGAGTTCCCTCAAACCAACTCAAGAAGAACTTTCATACTCTTTTCACCCATCTGCCATTGGCTAACGCCAAATTGATTGGGGTAGAGGGAGAGAGATCAGTACATTTTTGGGAGCTTCCATTTCTGCTAGACTATAGGCAAAGTAGACTCTAGTAGCCTGAAGGGCAGACCTCTGAAAAAGTGCCTTAGATGCAGGTTGTTAGAAACAAATTCACATCAAAGCAAAGGAAACACACACACACACAAACGTGTATGAAAGGATTTGTGGTGATCTAGGAGAAGTGGGAACACTGTCTCCTATACTAGCTGTATTACTTTCATGGATTATTTGAATAGGTTTTATAGTTGCCATGCAACTCCTTCTCATATCGCCTATTGGTCATGCTTACCATGTGTAACTGCTGTTCAGATATTTCATTTATTCTTATCTAAGGTAGATGAAATTTCCTTTATTTCCTTCATATTGTATTTGAGTCCTCTTGTTCTTTATCTCCCAGGTATATTTTGAGAAATGGAGTACAGAAAGTTGGGGTAGGTGGAAGGGAAGAGCTGCACTGCTCACGGGTATAACTGTGTGGATGACGTGGATTCTGCTGTTCCTTCAAAGATTGTATAAGAGGTCCTATATCTGGACTCAGTCCACCAACTTGGAGAATATATCATATTCCTCTATCAGAATGCGCTTGAACTTTAGATCAATCCTACAGTTTGTTATGGAACCCTGAAAAATGTCAGGGTTTTCTTGCCTCTGTTGAATTCTTGCTGATGGTAAGTATGGACTCCTACTCTTGAAGATTTTACAACTTTTCTCTGGAATCTGTCCATCTGCTTTTGTCCAGATTTGGAGTTTACTCACGAAAATACTCGAGATCTGTTGATCTACTTACTGCCTTTACTCAGAATGGAATTTATAGGAACCCCACAGAACCACACCATAATATTTTGTTTCTTTCTTTGGCTACCACTTTTCAAAGTTAATAATATAAGTTTCTATTATGTTATTTATATGGTGCAGCTATGGAATTTCTTTTCCTCATTTATTTGTTCATTTAGGGAGAGAGATTCTGTGATTTAGCTTTACTATCCCGTTCCAGCTGGGATACTTACTGTCTTCTCAATCAGAAGTTTTCCTGTTTGTTTTGGTGAAATAGAATAAAATCCTTCCTGTCAAATTTTCTTCATACGTTTACATCTTTACTTGTATCTTATGGATGTTGAAAATCACATAATGGTCTTTGCATCAATCAACTTTTAAACCTGCATATAATACTTGGAGTTGTAAAAATCTAATTTAGACAATAAACAGTTTCTTAAAAAGTCTCTAATCAGAGGAAGTAATTTTCAAACATCCCTTAATTATAATTAAACATAATTTTGGTCATAGATTTTCTGTGGTTTTACACCAGGAAAACAGAAGAGAATAGTAATCAGCTCTTTACACTCTCCCTGTGAATATTTCATGATGGTTATATCAGCATATCAGACTCAGCTCTGCCTTGGTTCAAATATCACTTAAATTGAATGAGTGTTGCATTCATGGTGTCTACTCTCATCTCTCTAGATAATGTCTAGGCTGCTAAATATGCTATTTAGATTATTTGGGTAATAGCAGGGAGGATGAGGAACTGGAAGAGGCGTATGAAATATTTTCAGTGTGGCAAAGGGGAACAGCCTACATAATCACCTGTGGACATTTATTCTTTGAATAGGATGTGAAATTCTCCACTACCTATTCCTACAATGCTAGCAGGCATCATGTGGTCAGTAATGTTTCCCAGGACAATATATCCTAGTTGGAATCTGTCCTCACTACAATACTACTCTGAAATCACAGCTACTCTGAGAGGAGGCCTCATCACGGTAACAATTTGGAGAAGGTCTTGTTCTTTTGGACTGCTGTGAAAGAAGGCAGCTAACTAAAGTTTGTGGCTGTTTGAGATCTTCAAAAAGTAAGGGAAACCCTAGTTTTTGCCTACATCATTTGATTGCTGTACTTGTGAAACAGTTTTGCAAGGTAATTCTTTTGTCCCTGTTTACTGCTACTTAGCCTCTATTTTAAAGGAAAATAAGGGCTGGGAGAAACTAGATCACCATGACGAAAAACCAGATAAAGAGTCAATAAAGATTTCTGCTGTAATATTTTCTCAGACAAAATATATTAAAAAATAGCTGGTGGGATACGTCTTTCTCATTCAGGTCAAATTCTGTTTAGCTCATTAGTAGCTGAATCATTTTCAGATATGTGTTGGTAGTTTCTGTTTGTTTCTAGTGGACAGATGTGAATGATTCGTTTCTGTCAGCGTACCCATTCTCAGAAAACCAGATTTGTCATTCTGCTGTTGGGGTCATAGAGTCACCCAGTCATCAGCTGCTGACTGCCTATCTGCTTTGACAGGGAAGGAAATTGAGGGTGTTAGTAGAAGTTATTTAGGATCACTCAGTGAGTGTATTGAAAAGAAACCATGAGAAGTGCTTTGACAGATTTGAATTTAGAGGAAGATAACACCAAGCAGAAAAACAGTAAAGTTTGTGTATCAAGTGCTTTTTCATAAAAAGGATTGTATTGTATCATTCATCTGTATACCCATAAACACATATTCTTTTTGCCTTTCTCATCAGTCATAGCATAAAATATGAAGTAATCAAATGATCAAATAGGCATTTATAGTTTTCTAGACTATATTACTTTGCTCTTAATTACCAGGATGCATGTGTAAATGTGTGTGTATTTTATGCTGAGCCATATGAAATTACCTACGTTGTAGGTCAAAAGTAGTCAAATATTGGCAATTCCATATGGTTTAATCCAACATACTGTAGATGATTAAGACATTCACAGTTTTGGATATTACTCATGAGTAATCCAAAAAAATCATTACTTTTAGTGATTTTTAAAATCTTACTAAGGCAAAATTTAAATTGCATGTACTACAAGGCAAGTATATGTGAGGGAGTCCTTAACTAATGAATTGCATAGTCCCCAGTTTTAATTATCTTTATTAAAAAAATTGTTTTAAGTGAAAAAACCCCCACATTTCTTCCAGCTATTGCTAGAGGTATATGGAAAAAAGTGAAGTAAGTGATGGTTCTTAGTTGGGCAATAGATTTAGTTGGTAAAGAATAAAGCATCAGATCTATGATAGTTCAGTATATGGTTTGAATAATTCACTCTATATGCACTATGTGGAACTAAGAAGATTTCACTCCTGAAATTGTTTCCGCCAGTGCTAAAACAAGTGCAAAAATGTTCATCAAGAGAGAGAGATAAATTAATGAGTGCTTAAAAAAATTAATTGGCTTAGTGTTGCTAGCTTGGTTTTGCTCTTCAGCATTGATTCTCTCCTCTTTCATATAACAGTACAGTTGACCCTTGAACAATAAGGTTTTGAACCTCATAGGTCCACTTATATGTTGATTTTTTCAATAGTAAATACTACGGTACTACACCGTGGTTGGATGCAGAAACGCCAATATGGGGGAACCGCGTATATGGAAGGCCAACTACAAGCTTTGCATGAAATTTTGACTGTGCTGAGGGTTGGTGCCCCTGACCCCCACATTGTTCAAGGATCAACTGTACTCTGAACTTCGTCTAGAATTCACCCTCTCCTTAGCTCTCCCATCTTCTCAGCTAAGTGATTTACATGGAATTGATTCTACATCCAGCTTCAAGTGGGTGTGGATCGGCCTAAACTAATCAGTGTATGGCATTCACCTAATAAGTGGGTCTTGAGTAAGTGCATGATGTGATCCAGTCCAATCATAATGAACCTCAGGAGGTTTGTTGAGAATGCCAGGTCAAAGATTTTCTCTTTTCTACTGGGTCTAATACTCTGAGAATGCATGGTTTGGAATTACTGCAGCTGTCTTTGATACCATGAGGAGAGACAGCCTGAGGACAAATTTTGAGGGCAGAGGAAGACAGAGATTTATATGACAACAGAACTGGAACTCTGATGATGTCTTGAATTTCTGGATCAAACTATGCCTAAAGTCAGCCATACTTTGGATATTTCTATTCTCTGAGCCAATCAATATCCTATTTTGTTGAGAAACTTTTATTCAGTTTTATTTCTCACCAGAAATCACAAGCATCCTACCCAATAATATGTGGTTACTTTGAGGTTTGAGTATAGGCATAAGAAACATGTGATTCTCCATACAAACGTGATTTGAGAGAAAGCCAGGGAATCGTTCAGAAGTGTTTAGGATGCAACTGTTAGAGGAAACACTAAAGTGTCTGCGTGAACAGTTTTTCACCATGAGTAAAATTTGGATGAATAATTAAAATGTGTGTTCCATTAAGCATTTTTCCCAAGTATAAAAGTACACACTCACATGAAAAAATTAAAATAGGCAAGTTCAAGACAAAAAACAACAGTCACCTATAATTCCACCACCCAGAGGAAAACATTATCATTTTTTAGCACATTTGCTTTTATTCTTCTTTCTATCAATTTTTATGTAGTAGAGATCACGCTGTATATACGATTTTTATCCTTTTTTTCATTCAACACCAAATAATAGGCATTTTCCCACCTCATTAACAACTTTTCATGAAGAACATGTTTTTCTTCCCAAGGAAATGACACTTTATTTGGGGATGTAATACAAATACACATGAAACAATGAATAGTATAGTAAAAAAAAAAAAACTTAGGTAATACAATTAACTTGAGACTATGACTATGCTGAAACTAATATGATTGCTTTATTTAAAATATCAATTAAAAATACCAATTTAAAATCAAATCTGATTTTCTGAAAGTTTAGAAAATCAGGAAATTTGTCATAGCAAAGGTAGAACTTATAGGAGAATAGAGTATAGCTTAGGAGTAAGGAAGGGATTAGACAGTCTAGACCAAGAGAATTGCATTTAATAGGTATGCTGATCCAGTTGAGGCATGATCTATGTATAAGGAACAAGGACTAGGATGAAGATTTTTTAAAGGGTGGTCAGAAATAAGTGTAGATATATAGTATAGGGACTTCCCTGGCGGTCCAGTGGCTAAGACTCTGTGCTCCCAATGCAGGGGACCCAGGTTTGATCCCTGGTCAGGGAACTAGATCCCACATGCCGCAACTAAGAGTTCGCATTCTACAACTAAGAAGTCCACATGCCGCAACTAAAGATCTAGCATGCCACAACGAAGATCCCGTGTGCTGCAACTAAGACCTCGTGCAGCCAAATAAATAAATAAATATTTAAAAAAGAGAGTCGATATATAAAGTGTTTGATTTTGGAAGATCTTGTAAATCAGAAAAAAGGTTTCTATTTCTGTAGAGTAATGAGGTGCATGTAAACATCTGGATTAATCTAGGACTGATTGGTTTAAGAGGCATAAAGAGGACTATGTCATCTTATATGTCACGTTTTAACTAAGAATTGTGGATAAAGAGGAAACCAAATGACATTAGTAAGACCCTTCCAAAAGGATACAACGCAAAGTATGGTGTTGCTTTTGCTAGAGAATTTGAGATCAAGTGCTCTAGTTGAATTACGGCACTTTCTTAGAATTGTATGGTGCCCATATGCTTACTTTATTTAGTTTCCTCCCTGAAAACCTATGATATAGATGTCATTGTTGTTATCTTTACTTTATAAAAGGAGAAACGAAGGCTCAGAGAAATTGCAGGAACAGTAATCCAGCTCAAACTAGCTTAAGCTAGTGTAATATAAATATGGATATGTTTATGAAAGTGAATATTGTTTGAACCAGATTACTGACCCTTGCAGCCAAATAATAGTTGATATAGGTTCAATTCCAACACAGGTCTTTTTCCAACTAGTCCTATGTTCTTACCACACTTTGCTGCATTGCTAATGTTAATGTTAGGCTCCTGGGTCTTTGACTGTGGTAGCCAAGGCATGAGTCTTCTTATATCATTACTTCCCTGTTTGTGAATCATAAATATTCATTCATGGTTTGGGCAATGGTCGTATAGTCCACATATTTGTTATAAGTATTTATATATGATAGTATAATTAAGTCTTTGTACTGTCCTATGAGCCTTTGACTACCTAAGGCTGTGTGTTCCTCTGTACATGAAAGACAATTAGGCTTAGTATATAATTCTTAGTTCACAATATTTCCCATCAAAATCATGTTGATTTTGCTTCATTCATTGCCTTTTGGAACATACTCTATGTCTGAGATGTTTATAGCTATCTTAAATTTTGTAGCTTTATAGATAACCTGTTTATTTTTCTCCATGAATATTTGTAAGAATTTTTCTTTTAATTTGTTTTGGTCACGATGTGTCTAAGTGCAGGTCTCTTTTCATTGCCTTTTTTTAAAAACCCAGAAAAAGTTCTTCAATCATGTCTTTGATTATTGCTTCTGATATCTTCCTCAGTAACCTCCATAATTCTTGAGTTGGATTTCTATTCTCTGTATCTGTAATTTTTCTCTTGTCTTGTTTTCATGCTTGCCTATAACATTTACTTGTGGGTACTGACCAAGTGTTTTCTGGGAGTTTATGTCTCTGGATATAGACAGCAAAATAGTAAGGGTATGAGGATGGAGAGAAAATCACTCTGGTTGCTTCCAAAAGGTATATGTATGTACTGGGTGGTTAGCCCTTGCTTTGCTGAATCATGGAAAAGACTGTGATGGAAGAATGAAGTGTGTTTTGCTCCTTAGTTTCAAGTGAGAGATCTGCTTCCGGTGGGATGGGAAAGATGGGCATGTATTTGCGTTTCCTGTACTGCTCAGGAGTGTCAGATGACTGTATATGCTGATCTTCCTCACCACTTTTGGTTCGGACTTGCAGGTTCAGTTTAGTTCTCATTTAACACTACAAAATAATAGAGCTTATGTCAGCGACCAGATTTACTTTCACAGCTTTATAAATGATTGTTGCCCTGGCGTTATGGAATCATAAAGTGTCTGACATTTTAATTTGTAACATTTTAAAAGGAAAGTTATATAATGTAAGTTCACAAAGTTGGAATATGTGAGAGTCTCTGGATATATATATCTTGGGAATATCAGGGCTCTCCTATCCACTATATGTGTATTGACTTGAATCTTCATATTTTACATATTTATGTGCAATAATAGTACTTACTGAGTGCTTTCTATGTATTGTGAATTTTATAAGTACTTTACATGTATTAAGTCTCTTAATCCTCATTAAAACTCAGTGAGAAAGGTCCCCACTTTACAGATAAGGAAAACAAGGCACAGGGATGTTAAGTGACTTGTCTAATGTCACACCACAAGGATGTGTTATAGCCTGGATAGAAACCCAGACAGTCTGGTTCCAGAGCCCTTGCAGTAAACCTCTACGCAATTCTATCCCCAATACGTATGTAATATACATGTATCGTCTGTCTATTTACCTACTGATTGATCTATTGATTGACGTGTGTGTGTGTGTGTGTGTGTGTGTGTGTGTGTAGAGTGAATCTGAAATGAATATCCAAGACAGCCTCCATTTCAGGATCACATCAAGCTTAATAGGTTAGATCCACGTCTCTCCATTTGCTGAGGCTGTTGCTCTCCAAATGCCAGTTTTCCTATAATCTCTTATCTGTGCTTCTGCATTTCACTTCTGACTCATTGCTGCTTGTACTTCCACTGGTCCCAAGCATGAAGACACATTTGGATCTTGGAGTGAGAATGTTTTTGAATTTCTTACTAATGGCACTTGGATTGCCCTTGTCTTTCCTACATGGATCAGTTTTCAAATTGTGGACCTATTTCATATTTTTCATTCATTCTGAAAATCATTATATGCTTGATTGTAGAATAAACAACACTTGCCTTGTTCTTGTGTGTAGTTGCCATTCCCTCATCTGACCCAGTGGGTCAACCAACACTCAGGCCTACCCTTCAACTTCTTAGGGTTGCGGTGGGGATTAAATGTGAGAATATATGCAGAGCATGTAACATAGTAAGTAGCACCTTCGAAGGATTAAATTAATGAAAATATGTGGACAGTTACTGTTATGGGTTGAATTGTGTCCCCCTAAAAATGCTGAAGCTCTAACTCTCAGTACCTGTAGATGTGACCTTGGAAATAGGGTCTTTGCAGATGATCGAGTTAATATGACATCATTAGAGTGCACCCTAATCCAATGCAGCTGTGTTTACATGAAAAAGGAAAAAGAATATTTGGATACAGAGACAGACGTGTACACAGGGAGAATGCCATGTGACCATGAAGAAAGATTGGGGTAACTCATGAACAAGCCAAGAAACACCAAATATGGCCATAAAACCATCAGAAACTAGGAGGAAGGAATGGAACAGATACTTCCTTACATCCCTCAGAAGGAAACAGCTCTGCCGACACCTTGATCTCAGACTTCTAACCTCCAGAACTGGAAGATTAAAAATTTCTGTTGTTGAAGCCACCCAGTTTGTGATATTCTGTCATGGAAGCTCAGCAAAATAATAGTTACCTAAACTTCTCACATTCATGACTGGCTCTGACATATACACATAAAGAGAGTAATACAAGATCAGTGCAAAGATCTATGACTAAAACTCTGTCCTCTGGAATACATCATAAATCATGATGGTGAATTTTGAGTAGTTTCATATGTTCCTTATTTGTGGAAGTGAGTAGATAATAGAGATTTGCTTATGATAGCCTTACTCAGGCCTATTGCCCTCTGTCACTTTCATAGAAAGAAAGTTAGAGTGATTGGGAAAGAACTGAAATGGGACAGTTCTAGAATCTGAAGTCACTTTTCCAGGCATGGCCCACTGGACAATACCACCAAAGTGCCTCTTTGTCGGTCAAGGCTGCAAGAGTGGTTGGGATGCTTACATGAGTAAAGGTGTCCTCAAATATTTTAGTCTCTGTCAAACTGCTTCCAGCTTTCTCATTTTTTCTTCTCATTTCTTTTTTTTTCTTGTTTCTTCATCTCATGAGTAGGCAGGAAGCCTTCATCAGGTCGTTCAGGATGCATGACCCACCCACGCCCAAAGGGCTGACCTGTTGGCTAGAACTGCCCTCCCTAGAATGTAGGGTCAGAGAAGCTCACTTTAGGTCAGTGAGTGACATATTTTGGGCTTGATTTTATGATAGTTTCTACATTTTCCAACCCATGTTCTTGACCTTTGATTTGGCTTGAGTTTGAACATTGACTCAACTTCTCCAGGAACTCTGGCTTTGGTCCTTGACTACACCCTTTGCAATGATTATACTTAATGTCAGTCTTGTCCTCTACATTGTCTTGAGTGCAATTATTTTAAACCTGACAGTGAGTTTCCTATATTAGAACCTCCAATAGATACCCACTAAAAGTCTAAGCACCTTCGCATAGTAGTATACAAGACTCTTCACAGTCTGGACTCCGCCTGTCTTTCTAGTTGCAGATCTTGTCTACGATGCTAAAATATGCTTTCTCCCTAGAAGGGCAAATAATGGGTAACACTTGAGTTTCCCCAGAGTAGCCACTCAATACATGTTGGTTGAATTAATTAAAAAGTAAAAGATATTGGGCTGTGGCATGAGATGGGAGGAGTGCTGGGCTCCAGGCATTCCCTGGTGTCTAAGTGGAACACAGCAGCAGGACATCAGAAGCACGTTGAGTGCTGTGGCATGGTGGCAGGGCACTAACAAGAGGGATGCAGGGAACCTGCAGGGAACTTGCAGAGAAACTTTGCTTATTTTGCAGCTCTGCATTGCTAAGAACGCTTTTCTAGTACCCGTGAAGCGCCATCCGTGTCCGAGAAGGAGAGTGACTAGGGCGCATTGTTTTTGAAGATCTATTATTTGAATGCTGCCGTGTCGGTGAATAAATGGACATTTGGCTAATCTATACACACCTTCCTTTCACACATCCAGACCTGAAACATTACAGTGTCCTGCTAAGGCCTTAGACAATAGGATTCGTGCATCTGCAAAGTCAGAATCAAAGACTAATCCATACTTGGTTATTCTGAGTGAACTAAAACACAGTAATTCATTTTCATTATAGATCGGGCATGGTGAGGAGAGGAACTGATCCATTACTGAAATCTGCTGTCTGTTCTCCATTCAGCCCGCTGAAGCAAGGGTCAGTCTGATACCTCACTATGGGAAAGCCAGGGGGAGGGGGCTCATCCTCAGGAGTGTGAAGTTGGCCAGGGTAGTTTGCATTGTATTTTTGGCAGCTGAAAGTGCACTTTAACTAAATGGCTTCTGTCAAAACCTTCTGTGGTAACGGAAAATGTGTGGGACGATGGCTGAGGAAGTGGCATGAAATCCAAACAGATGTGGAAAGCTTGTCTTCCTGGAACACGGCCACCAAGATTTAGATCCATGTTTGGACTTCCCTGTAAATGGCTCTCTGGGAGCTAAAACAGATTCCAGTGGGATACAAAAGGTAGTTGTCCTCTGCTGCTCTTCTTGTTCTTAAATGTTTGGAAAGATATTTTAGCAGAGTTAATGTGACAGTTTAGTCTCCATTTCTTTCCAGGAGGTCATCCTCTGTTAAGACTTCTTAGCTCTAAAGTGTTTTTTGTTTTGTTTTTTAATCAGTCCACTCAGTCCTCATGAACTCATTGTGCTACAACTTTGCATCTTCTGTTCCTTTGCCTTGCCATTGTTCTTCTGTTGAGTGTGCATGTCTGTGATGGCATGTGTGTGATGTGCACATATATGTATGTCTTTGCTCTCCATTTAAAGTGCAGGCTTCTAACATGGCAGAGCATCTGGCTGTTTTCCTTTTTTTTGAAGTCCCCCTGTGCTTTTGGTCTCTGTAACACAGAGCTTTCTATATAACTCCCTTTTCCCACCAGACTGTGTTGGATAATACAGAAAAGCCATTCATGAAATTAATCACAGGGACAAAATGGAATAAAAGAAAGAGGGAAATAATGAGTCATAAGTTTTCGCTCTGGATATGCCACATTCTTCAAAAATGACCTCAGGCAAGTCTGTTTCTATCTCTGCATCTCAGGTTCCTAAGAAGAAAATGAGAGGATCAGACCATATGATCTCTAAGGCCCTTTCCAGTTCAATCTTCTGGCATCTATCATGACTATTCTTTATTACAGCATATGTGGAATTGAGCTTGGGAAGAAATCTGCTATAATCAATCAGATTTTTACCTTTGAATAGCTTAGTTCAGCTACTACTATATATAAAGTATGATTCTTAGACCCCTTACACGCACTATCGAATTTAATCCTCAAAACAGCTGTATAAGACTGACACTATTATTTTCTCCATTTTCAGAGGGGAGTTTAAGGTACTTGCCCATTGTTATATGGCTAGAAAATTCTAGATCCAGAACACAAATCCATGTCTCTCTGATTCCAAAGCTCATGTTTTTAACCACTAACTGTACTAAGCTTCTCCCAGTTGAGGATATAGGATAGACTCAGACATACCAACATGCGTACACTTAACACGTATACAGGTTAAAAAAATAGGAAGTGGCCAAGTGTGACCCTGATGGACTACGGTTATCTGTGAGTCGATGAACTTTAACCAGTTTCCCAATTGTTGACCTGTGATCTAGGCCTGCACAGCTCTGAAATTAAAGCTGTCCCAAAACTTGAAAGTAGCTGGGAAAGGGCGCTAAGCAGCAGCATGGAAAATAAGGAGATGCAACCAAGGGCACAAGGGCAGCACTGCAGGAAACCCTGCATCTGTGTGAGGAAAACAGATAGAAGCAGCAGGCAGTAGCGTGAGGAAAGTCAGAAGAGGATGAGAAAAGGACAATGGAAAGGAACCTAGCACAATTTCCTCCTCATACCTGCCCAGTCTGGCTCTGTGTATTCCTTCACTACTTGTGTTTTCAAGCTGTGGGCTCCAATTTCTTCTGCTCTAACCTAAATACAAATTTCAAGTCTTGTTAATAAGCTAGTGATGAGATACAAATAGTATATGAAACATGAAAAATTCCTGTGTCTAATCTATGGGACTAAAATGGAGGCAGTTTATAAAAGAGAAAAGCCTGTTTCTAATTTAACATTTTCCGTTGAGGTTGGGTGAGGAGTTGCCCAACAGTTGGTCAAAGTGAGGGCCCATCCTTAGCGCCAATGACATACACTACAGAGGCACTCTCCCCACACTCCTCACATTCATGTTGGAAGAATAGACCTTTTATTAGGCTATTTATGTGGGGGTTTTTGTTTGCTTTTGTTTTGTTTTGTTTTTAGAGAGAGAGAGAGAGAGAGAGAGAGAGAACCCCAGTAGCCCATATGGTTTGAGAAGAAAAAGGGGCTGGGGGCTGGGGGCTAGAGAGCTGGGATATGGTACCTAAGGAAGGAAATTGCATGGTCCATTTAAGCTGTGCTTTAAGGCAAGCATTTGGTGAAGTTGAATTGTACTTAGTTGAAGGAGTTCCTGGGGTGAAAAGCAATGGCCTGGGTAAGATCAGATGTTCTGTCTTTGCTCTGGGTACTGTGAGGGAGGTGCTTAGGGATGTGGTGAGTGGATTTGGAAGGCATTCTTGTAGCAGATTAGAATGAGAAAGGGATTAAAACCTGCTCTTTGTAGAAGTCTCAACCAAGAGGCTGTTTCTCTGGCTGGCTGGAGTGCAGCCATTGTATGAAGCTTAGCCAGTAAGTCCTCACTTCATATGGCTTCAGGTCTTCAGTGTCCTATATTATTCGGCAGCTCTCTCAACGAAGCACAGAACATTTTCTGAGGTCATTTGTCTCACTTGGAAGAGCCAGTTGAACTGAGCTGTTAAGAGGATAGAGTAAGGCAGGCAGAAGCTTTCAGAAAAGAGCAGAAAGCCTTAGTAAATGCTCCCTGGTTCCCCATAGGGCAGGGCCAGAAAGAGGGCAAGAATCATTCTGAAAAATTAATGGTATCCAAATGAAGAGTCTTTCCGAGAACCCCAAAGTGAGGGATAGAAAATTACTTGCAGTAGATGGAAGGCTTATTTATTATCTTCCACACCTCCTCTTGTGAATAATGTTACCTCTCAACTGCTTCCATGTGTATTGTTCACTTTATGGATTAGCTGCTGCCAATTTAGAATGCCCCAAGTCCAGCATTCTGAGTCTCAGAGCCCCATGATTCTCATTAGCAAATGTACTAATTTTATTATTAATCCAAACAGAATCCCGGAAGGTAAAGCTGCAGCAAAGAAAACAAATATCTGTACAAACATCCTACATCCCAAAGCCAGATATGAATGAATTTATATAATTTCCTCTTTTAGAGTTTTTGTGACTCTCTTCCAATACCAGGAAAAATCAAGGGTTGTTTGCCATGCAAGATGGGCCTATTCAGATAAAGAAGAAAGCATTGTGCTGCAAATCGCTGAGGCTTTGACTAATGTGATGCTTTTGATGCAAACAAGGTATGCTCTCAGATTAGCCTCTGAAGAGCACTGAAGGGTTCCCAATTATTACAGCTGTATACTAGGAGGCTCTTTATTTTTCCTCTTGGACACACAGCAAAATAAGACTTCCTCGGTATCTTTAGGGGAAAAAAAAAGTAGTTTTGACCTTGTGGTTCTGTGAGAGGCCTGAGAAACCTGTCTGGGAAAGCACAGTTTTATGTTATATTCAAGGTATGAAAGTGATTGTACAACAGTGAGCCTCTGGGTGCCACCTAGTTGAAGCAAAGTGTGGAATTTGATCTGAGTTTTGTTTCTTCCAGTGGAAGCAGGGTGGAGACCTGCAGCATTTCTTTCTCTGCTCCATTAGTGGAGGCTGCTACTATCAGTAGTATGACCCCAGGATCAGTTGGAGAACCCTGACATTCTAAAATAATCTCTTTCCAGGAAATCCCAGAGGCAAGGGCGAGTCCGTTTCCAGGTCAGGCCAGAGTTAAACCCAGGGATAACAGGCACCACCTGTAAATGTGAAGTGGAATTCAGACCGCCTGGCTTTTGCCTAGATTTAGAACTGGACTTGGGGCAAGATCAAATCGCCCTGTGATGTGCCTTTTCTGGGCTTCATGCTGCTTTTTGTTTGTTTTTAAATCGTCTCCTTGACACTCATAAGAATTCAGAGAAAGAATGATGATCATTAACATTTTGGTTTTGCCTGACAGTTTTCAAATCATTTTACTCTGCACTTCTTTCTTATGTAGCATTTATCAAGAACCTACCATGTGCCAGGTACCATGCTTTCACATATATTGCATAATTTAATCATCATGTCAATGCCGTGCTGTGGTTCTGAATATACTCATTTTACAGATGAATTTCTGACACTTGGACATTTAAATAACTTGCCTAAGGCTTGTGAATTGTGGTATCTGGATTTATAGCTACATTTGCTTGATTCCAAAATGTGTGCGGGTTCCATTACATGCCGTGTTGATTTCTGTGGTGGGTATGAGTCAAAAGAGCACAGAGAGACATAGCCTAACGTATATATGATGTTTTCTTCTCTGTCTTAACCTGCTCACTTCCTTTGCACTGCCCTTTTCATGCATCAGCTTGTCAGGAAGAGCTGGGTTCACTAATCTCTCCACCTATAGTATTGTCTCTGACCCACTTCCAAGATCCAATATAGGAAGGACTAAAGCCGGTAATGGGAAATTATTTTCATCCCATTCCAACACTGAACTATGGGCAGTAACTTCTTGGAACACTTTTGAGAAGGCTTATGTGGTGGTATCCAGGAACAGGTGCTGTGATCAATTACTGTTGGCTGTAATGGGCGTGGGAGGAGAGAACACATGTGCTATATATTTGCTATCCCTAACTTTAGCAATCCCAAACTCCACTCCTGATGAGAGGAGAGTTAAGTGTACGTCTATGTCGGTAATATATACTTACAGACTTTCACAGGCTTCCTCCTAGTTTCGACCAGTGGGTCCTCATGTAGTTCCCTGAGTTAATTCTTACTGCTTCTCTCACCACCTACCCTCACTACATACCCTTGTCTTTTTTTTATATATATATATGTTGTGCCTACTATGTGATAGTCCAGTGTTTTTCATTGTTTTTGTTTGTTTGTTTTTTAAATTTATTTATTTATTTATTTATTTTTGGCTGTGTTGGGTCTTCGTTTCTGTGTGAGGGCTTTCTCTAGTTGTGGCAAGCGGGGGCCGCTCTTCATTGCGGTGCGCGGGCCTCTCACTATCGCGGCCTCTGTTGTTGTGGAGCACAGGCTCCAGACGCGCGGGCTCAGTAGTTGTGGCTCACGGGCCCAGCTGCTCCGCGGCATGTGGGATCTTCCCAGACCAGGGCTCGAAGCCGTGTCCCCTGCATTGGCAGGCAGATTCTCAACCACTGTGCCACCAGGGAAGCCCCATACCCTTGTTCTTATAAGGCAATTCCTTTATTCGACTTCCAAAGTCTGGTTTATACTTAGGTTAGTTTTCATGGCTTCCTGTTCCTTTACACTAAATGAGACTTGATTAAAACATTGCACATGAAAACTGCCATCTAGAATCTGCGTCTCTAACAAGGACACCAAGGTACCCAATGCCTGTTTACTCACCATCAGCAAAGAAGACCACCTGGAAATTTCACTCTTTTTGGAACGCCACATAGTTCTCTTTTTTTGTATCATAATTGAAAATCCCTTACCTTTGAAGTAACATGTTTTGATTCACAGTCTAAATTTCTACTGTCATCTTGGCCTTCTCCATATACCTGTCTTATCCTCGTGGGCAGGTACAGTGCCAGATCCTATCCTTTGTGGATCCAACCTCCTGCTGGATCTTGGTGTAGGAACATTTCTGTGACACAGAGATTTCCATCCCAGATATGTCAGAATATACTGTTTAAATAACTAAGATTCACTAGTCATGTTATTCTTGGTGTGTATAACCTTGGGACTTGGATAATTATAGACCAAATACTGTAAAACAGCAAAACCATAAAACTCGGCCCAACCTCAAATATCCTTATGTCAGTGAGGGTATACTAAAATCAGTCTTCAGACCTGATCCCGGGTATTTAAAAAATAATTTCAAAAAATCAAAGTAATACATGTACTGAATATTGAAAATCTGATGAAACTAAAATATGTGTTGCCGAAACAGTAACCCTTCCTAGCCTCTCTTTTCTACTCTTTCAAATGGGGATTAGACCTACCCCACAGGACTGTTGAGCCAAGGTCTTAGCATAGTATTTGGTCTGTCTAATAAGGATTAAATGGTATTTATCCATCTATGTAACTATTATCGTCATGCTGTGCACCCTAGCAAAGACTAGAGTGTAAGACAATTTGTTGCTGTGTTTAGCAGAGATCTCCAAGAATTTCATTTTCCCCCTCAGTAAGTAGGAATGGAAAGCCTGAATGCACTGAGAAATGAGCTAGCATATTTCTTTAACCAAATGGAGAAAAATTGATTAAAAAACAACACTTTTCCACTCGTTCTTCCTTCCCTATGTGTCCTGAAGAACCCTATTGGCAAATATGTAGTTGTCAAGTATAAGGCAGAGATTTCACTGCTGGAGAGAGGTTTGCGTAGCAAAGGATGATTCTGAATATAAAGAAAGAGAAACTTCCCTTTCACTTTCTGATTAGTATTCTTCTTGCTGAGCAGACACCAAATGCTTTGGAGACTGTGGAAGTCATCTGCTTTTGCAATTTGATCATACCTCCAGATTATCAGGTGACATATTTGTTATAAGGAATGATAAAAATTGTAATTCTTACCACCCACATAAATGCGTAAAACCAATTTCCCTGTTCAGGTTCCTGAGAAATAAACATGCCAACACGGAAAGGTTATTTATCACGGCTGTCATAATTAGGTCCAATTGGGGAAGTCAGTTCCCTTTCGCAAATGACAAACTTCAAGTTCCAACTCACCAGCCCCATTTTGCAGGACACGTCTAATAACCTCCAGTCATTTATCAGTACTCCCAAATACCAGGAGCATCAGAGGCAAGGCAGGTGTTCCTCACTCCAGTTCACTAACCTAAAATTATTGCCATCATTTTACCAGTATGAAGATACTGCCTGGCTTCTGATATAAGCACATTTTCAACAGTTTTTTTTTTTTACTTTTTTTTTTTAAGTTTAGGAAGTACAGTTCAGAAAAATTATTAGGGTAGTTTTTTTTTCCCCCCCCTGACTGTTGACTTTACAAGTAGACACTCAGCTGCTAACTTTAGCCAGGGCGTGCATATGTGTGAAGTAGACATTAGGAGACAAGGGGATCAAAGAAACCCCGGGTGTCTCCCATTTCACTTCCTGCCAGCATAGAGAAAGAGAACAATGCATGGCTGGAGCAATTGCCTGCCAAAACCACTGGCTAACAGGCTTTGTGCACTGTCTGGACTTATAGACCCGAGATAGAACTGAAAGTTCTGCTTCAAAATCATAAAGATCATGCTAAATATATCACCACTTCAATTAACGGAAAGAATCTGGGATTGTGTGTGTGGTGGGAAAGGGTTTGATTGATGAAGGGATTCTATTTAATGAGATCCTCTCAAAAACTGACAAATCTCATTTGATTCACCTCTCTGGATTGAAAGTCTTACTAAAAACGATGCCTGTTTCCTTCATAATAAGTGTAGTTTAGTGACCTTTATGTGTTAGATGAAAAAAGGCAGGGAAAGAGCAGTGGAGTTGGCGTCAGCGAACCTGCCATGAACAAGCTGGATGTCCTTAGGCTAGTTGCTCAATTTTTTTGGACTGTGATTTCTTCTTTTGTAAAATAGACGTAACTACCACTGACTTTATGAGAAACCAAACAGACAATGCATATGTGGTAAGTACTCCAAGTTTCATTTTAAAGAAAAAGAAAGCAAAGCTCAGAACCAGTGAGTGACTTTTAGAAATGGTGAGTGACAGCCAGGTTTACGCGGCTCATCCATATTAGAATGAGACTGTGAATCCAGACAGTCGGCTCCCACACCAGTGTTCATTCTCCTAGGATACGTTGATCACCTATTTGCCAAGGATTGGAATTCAGTCAAACATCTTTAAGAGTTCACTTGGGCAAAAGGATGCCATCTCCTTTGTAATGCCACCTTTTTATCACTGCACTTAATTCATTGTATTATAGTTGCCTTTTTGCATGTCAGCCTCCTCATTAGACTGCAGGGTCCTCAAGGACAGGGACCATGTCTTATGGATCTTTCTATCCCCAGAACCCAGTCCAGTGTTCAGAGACAGAGTAAACACGCAGTAAACGCCTGTTGTAAGAAAATGAGGAAGAAACGGGAGGGAGGTATAGGTGATCCACAAGGCACTCTTGACTCCTGCCTTGCTGATACTTCTTTTGCACAACACCTGGAAATAATTCTGACGCTTTGAACTTTCTGGGGGTTTGAGTTCTGGATAAATGCCTAACATTTATCAAGGATGCCTAACTAATCTGAACTTCTTGAATGCTTTAGTGATAAAGCAATCAGCCCAGCCAGCTCTCAGGCCATGTATCAGCTAATCAATAGGAATGTTCAGGCTACACCAAGATTTTCTAATAGCTGTCAAGGCTGACTAATCAGGGATTGTTCAAAAATCACACAGAAGAGAAAAACCTTTCCTTTCTCTTGGGGATTTGCTATGAGAAAAGACCTTGGGTAGGAATTGGACGATTCAATTCTCAAATGATCTAATTATTATTAGGAAGACTATATAAAATGAGGAAGCAGAGAGGAGGAAGGGGAAACCAAGGGACTTAATCATGCTTATCATCGCACCCTTAGGAACTCTGCTCAGTATTCTGTAATAATCTAAATGGGAAAAGAATTTGAAAACATAAAGTTACATGTTTATGTATAACTGAATCACTTCACTGTACACCTGAAACTAACACATTGGTGGTTTTATTTGTTTTTTGTTTATTTTTAGAATGTTGAGCTATGCTTTATTGTTTTTCGCTGGTGCCCAACTTTTCATTATTTTATCTTTGCAGTATTTTCTAAAATAGCTTGAGGTATAAAAATTACATGCAATAAATTGCACATACTTAAAGCCTTCAATTTGATACCACCCTCTTGCCTTTCCCTACGCCTGCCTTCATCCCCAGGCACCACTGATCCTTCTGTCTTTATAGTTTAGCTTTCTTTTTCTAGAATTTTATAAACTGAATCATACAATATGTGCTTTTCTTTTGGTCAGGCTTCTTTCACTCAGTAAGACTGAGATTCATCCATGTTGTTGCATGCACTGACAGAGCTTTCCTTTGCATTTCTGAGTAGTGTTGCTTTGTATGAGTATGCCACAATTTGTTTATCCATCCACTTGTTGATGGACATTTGGGTTGTTTACAGTTTGGGGCTATTAAAAGTATAGTTACTATGAACATTTACATCCAGGTCTTGTCATGAACATATGTTTTCATTTCTCTTGGGTAAATTCCTAGGAGTGGAAAGCTTGGGTCATATGATAAGAGTGTGTTTAATTTTTAAGACCTTCCAAATGGTTTACCAAAGTAGTTGTAGCATTTTTCATTTCCAGCAGTAGTTTGAGTTCTAGTTCCTTGACATCCTCATGAAAACCTGGTATGCTCAGAGTTCTTCACTTATTATAATAGGTATGTAATGGTACTCACTGTAACACAACACTATTTGTCAAATATGCTCCAGTATAAAATAAAAAATTTTTTAAAAATAAAAATATATTAGACCCCTGGCTTGCTGGATTCTCTCAGAGGACTGCAGGACATGAGGAGTAGGGAAGGCAAAAGAGATGCTTAGGAAATTAGAATGAGAGAGAAGGAAGATAGAGAATGGTGGTGTGTGGCACCCACTCCTCCTGTAACACTTGAAAAAAAACGTTTCCCAGCAGCTTTCTCATTTCAAAAACATTCCCTCACGGGATTAATGCAATTGAAAACACTGTGCACACCTCCCCACCCCCATCCCTCAACAAGGCACAGACTTAGATGTCTTAGCCCTTCCTGTACCTCCTGCTATTTTCACACTCCTAGAGCTCAGTCCTGTGGGTAGTGTTAGGGTAAAAGGGTCTGCCATTGTTTCCATCATCAACAGTGTTTACCCTAGGTTTACTAGTTCAACTGTTTCAAATCCCATAAGGCTTAAGCTTGGCACCAAACATCAGAGGACAGATGCTTTTGAAAATGTTGCTGCTTTCTCTAAACCCAGGTAATCAAAATCTGTCAAAATGTTGTTAATTTAGAGGTGAGAATATATGTCCTTACTTCTGATTCAGAGTTATTTTTGGTTTAAAGACATCTGTTTTAAAAATAATATTAGGTAGTATATATATGTCCATGCCACCAAACGTAAAATAGATAACTAGTGGGAAGTAGCCGCATAGCACAGGGAGATCAGCTAGGTGGTTTGTGACCCCCTAGAGGGGTGGCATAGGGAGGTGGGAGGGAGACACAAGAGAGAGGAGATACGGGGATATATATATATATGTATAACTGATTCACTTTGTTATAAAGCAGAAACTAACACACCATTGTAAAGCAATTATACTCCAATAAAGATGTTAAAAAAGTAAAATAATAATAATAATATTAGGGATTTTTTTTTTTTTTGGAGGAAGGGAGGTAAGAGTCCTTGGTGATGCCTAGCCACAATTTGTCATGCAATAGAGAAAGAAGTTAGTAAGGGAAAAGTATGGTGAGATTTGAGTAGCTTTTTTAAGATTTTATTCTTGATACTGTGGAGAGAATTTTTTTCTCCTCATGATTCAGGGAATATTATGGGTGAGCTCCACTTCTTTCCAAAATGACAAATTCAATGCTCATCCCCATGGGATAGAGTCAGATGTCATTGGAATGACTCGAGTTGCAAATTCTTTCAGGATTCCATCTATTTTGCCAGGAGTAGGTGTATTTGTTCCAAACAACAGTTTCTATACTCTGGTGAAAAGTATGATTATGCTCAAGCTAGAATGCATAAATAGTGCTTTTAATCATTTTGTGAAAATAGTTTAATGCCCCCAGTCCTGAGAGTGGGTAAATGAGATAGGACTACTATTTGTAAAGCACCCATTTTGTGTCTGTGTGTTATGGGACTTGCATATGTTGTCTTATGTAATCTTCACCCCAAACATATTGCACCAATTTCCAGTTGAAGAAACGGAGGCAGCAGCATTTGGGCCCAATAAGATGTTCAGATCCTCAAATTGTCTTCTAAGACTGGTGATAGAAAATGTGTGTATAAGATTGGTAAAGCCATCTAGTCTTTATTTTCAGTTTGTGTGTTTCTGTGTGTTTGTGTGTATGTATGTGTGTGTGTGTGTTGGGCGAGGATAAGGGGAATGAAATACCAACTTAGGTTATCCTCTAGGTGATGAAGCTTGGGAGCTAACAGCTATCTACCACCTAGGGACCACTAATTCAGATTCATTCATTCACATCGTCTCATTCCCCCTACCTCCGTAGGAATTCCTTCATTGGGGGGTGGATGGAGAAAGAAGGAAAAAATACTACCTGAATAGATTGTTTTCAGCAACTTTTTTCCACAGCAGGTTCCAGGATAGCTGATTGTTTTGCCCCCAAAATTCTTCCTTATCCGTCTTCACCATTAAGACTCAACTCATTCACCCTTATCCCTACTGTTGCAGCCTATCAGTGCTTTCATGGGTTTTGCTGTTCAATCAAGAGCAAAATTTCTGGTTTTAGAATATGCTAAAATATGCCCAATATCCTGGGGACAGGTAATAACTCAGTATACAGGTAACAGCAGCCCAGACCAGAATAGTGCATCTGCTTCCTGTGTCTCCGGAAGACTCAAGGACTATAAAATGGCCTCAATGCTTTGCCTCAGGTGTGGTCCCACAGATGGGAGGTGCTGAGAATGAACATTCCCTGGCACTGGCTGCCACAGAGATAAGCGTTTATTTGGTCCTTTTCCAGTTCTTTATAGCTTTAAGTCTATTGCTCAGTACAAGATTGGCATTTTTCCCTGGCATTGCCATTCTGGGCAAGTTGAAGTACAATTCTTCATCCTTTAGAAGATGTCCCATTCCATAGAAGCCAGAACAAGAGCTCTGTTCAGGAAGTGTTCCCTGAAATCCTTAAGGCAATGCTGCTGCATTAGCGTACTTCCCCCAAATTCCCACGCAAAGGCTTTGCGGTGACAGTAAGAGCTTTACAGAAATGACCCTTCTCGAAAAGATGTCCTCACGTCCTCTCTGTAGCTCTAAAGTTGCTATCCAGAGCTGGCTCCCCCAAATCACCAACCTAACCTGTTGAGAAGACATAGCTGATTTTGTCACTTCCCACATCAAGGGTGAGCACCACCTCCACAACACTTCAGCAGTGTCTCAGATGTCCTGAAGGAAAGGTCAGAATTTATTGAGAAGTTTGACTGAAGCTGGGTCTTTCAATGAGGGAACTTGATTAGTGGGTAAGCATCATGATACAACTGTCCAAGATGGGTGGAAACAGAAAGTTGAGGATTTTAAGATGAGGAATTCAAACAATCTTAGGGTGTTTTCCACTGAAGAGTTGATAGATCTTTTAGGAAGTTCCTGTAGTAAACAATATAACCATTTGCTTGGGCAGGATGTTCCCAGAAGTGTAAGGAAATGTTAATGAAGACAGTGGAATACCAAAATAATTTTTTTTAGTGACTTCAGAAAGACTATGGGAACTTACTTTGCTATTTATTTTGTATGTTATATAGTTATTTCTTTTTTGTTCCTTTAGATGCCTAAGGTTTTTCTCTTTGTTTTGTTTTTAGTTTAATGTCAGTCTATCGTAGCTATAGAGTTGTCTTGTAACTGGAAGTTTGTACCCTTTGACTACCTTCACCCATTTATACCCCCCACCCCAACCTCTGGCAAATACCAGTCTGAAGTCTGTATCTATGAGTTTGATTTTTTTCAGATTCCACATCTAAGTGATATCATACAGTATGTCTTCCTCTGTCTGACTTATTTCACTTATCATAATGTCTTAAAGGTCCATCCATATTGTTGGAAATGCCAGGATTTTCTTCATTTTTATGGATGAATAATGTTCCATTGTGTGTATATGTGTGTGTGTGTGTGTGTGTATATACACACACACACACCCCACATTTTCATTATCCACTCATCCTTTGAGCTGTTGTAAATAGTGCTGCAAGGAACATGGGGGTACACATATCTTTTCAAGATAGTGATTTTTGTTTCCTTCAGAAAATACCCAGAAGTGGGATTGTTGGATCATATGCTAGTATTCTTTGTTATTTGTTCAGGAACCTCAATATTGTTTTCCATGGTGGCTGCACCAATTTACATTCCCACCAACAGTGCACAAGGGTTCCCTTTTCTTTACATCTTCACCAATACTTGTTATTTCTTCTCTTTTAGATAATAGTCATACTAACAGGTGTGAGGTGATAACTCGTTGTGATTTTGATTTACATTTCCCTGATGATTAGTGTTGTTGGAAACCTTTTCATTTATCTGTTAGCCATTCGTATGTCTTCTTTGAAAAAATGTCTATTCAGTTTCTCTGCCTTTTTTAAAAATCAGATTATTTGTTTGTTTTGCTATTGTGTTGTAGGAGTTCTTTATATATTTTGGATTAACCCTATATCAGACATATAATTTGCAAATACCTTCTCCCATTCTGTAGGTTATATTTTCATTTTTTTTTTTTTTTTTTTTTGCGGTACGCGGGCCTCTCACTATTGTGGCCTCTCCTGTTGCGGAGCACAGGCTCCGGACGCACAGACTCAGTGGCCATGGCTCACGGGCCTAGCTGCTCCACGGCATGTGGGATCTTCCCGGACTGGGGCACGAACCCGTGTCCCCTGAATCGGCAGGTGGACTCTCAACCACTGTGCCACCAGGGAAACCCCATTTTCATTTTTTTAATGGCTATTTTCTTTATAGTTTATTTGTATTTTATTTTATTATTATTTTTTAATTTTATTATTTTTATTGCGATATAGTTGTTTTACAATGTTGTGTTAGTTTCTACTGTACAGCAAAGTGAAGTAGAGTTCCCTGGGCTGTACAGCAGGTTCTCATTAGTTATCTGTTTTACACATCTTAGTGTATATATGTCAATCCCAATCTCCCAATTCATCCCACCCCCCGACTTTTCTCCCTTGGTGTCCATATGTTTGTTTTCTACATCTGTGTCTCTGTTTATGCCTTGCAAACCGGTTAATCTATGCCATTTTTCTAGATTCCACATATATGCAGCTAAATATCAAAAAAACAAACAACCCAATCAAAAAATGGGTGGAAGACCTAAATAGACATTTCTGCAAAGAAGACATACAGATGGCCAAGAGGCACATGAAATGATGCTCAACATCACTAATTATTAGAGAAATGCAAATCAAAACAACAATGAGGTATCACCTCACACCTGTTAGAATGGGCATCATCAGAAAATCTACAAACAATAAATGCTGGAGAGGGTGTGGAGTAAAAAATACAAACACATGGAGGCTAAACAATACACTACTTAATAACCAAGAGATCACTGAAGAAATCAAAGAGGAAATCAAAAAACACCTAGAAACAAATGACAATGAAAACACAACAACGCAAAACCTATGGGATGCAGCAAAAGCAGTTCTAAGAGGGAAGTTTATAGCAATACAATCCTACCTCAAGAAACAAGAAACATCTCAAATAAACAACCTAACCTTACACCTAAAGCAATTAGAGAAGGAAGAACAAAAAACCCTCAAAGTTAGCAGAAGGAAAGAAATCATAAAGATCAGATCAGAAATGGATGAATGGATACAGAAGATGTGGCACATATATACAATGGAATATTACTCAGCCATAAAAAGAAATGAAATTGAATTATTTGTAGTGAGGTGGATGGACCTAGAGTCTGTCATACAGAGTGAAGTAAGTCAGAAAGAGAAAAACATATAACGTATGCTAACACATATATATGGAATCTAAAAAAAAAAAAAGTGATTATGAGGAACCTAGGGGCAGGGCAGGAGTGAAGACGCAGACGTAGAGAATGGACTTGAGGACATGGGGAGGGGGAAGGGTAAGCTGGGACGAAGTGAGAGAGTGGCATGGACTTATATATACTACCAAGTGTAAAATGTATAGCTGGTGGAAAGCAGCCACATAGCACAGGGAGATCAGCTCGGTGCTTTGTGACCACCTAGAGGGGTAGGATAGGGAGGGTGGGAGGGAGGTGCAAGAGGGAGGGGATATGGGGATATATGTATGTATATGGCTGATTCACTTTGTTATAAAGCAGAAACTAACACACCATTGTACAGCAATTATACTCCAATAAAGATGTTAAAAAAAAAAGACAAATGCACTGAAATGTTCATTGCAGCACTGTTTACCTTTACATTTTGTTGATTATTTCCTTTCTTGTGTGGAAGCTTTTTAGTTTTATATACTTGCACTTGTTTATTTTTTACTCCTGTTGCCTTTGCTTTTGGTGTCAAATAAAAAAAATGATGGTCAAGACTGATGTCATGTAGCTTATCCCCTATATTTTCTTCTATGAATTTTATGGTTTCAGGTTTTACATGCAGGTCTACTCCATTTTGAGTCAATTTTTGTGTATGGTGTAAGATAGTGGTCCAGTTTCACTTTTTTGCATGTGCCTGTCCAATTTTTCCAACACCATTTGTTGAAGAGACTGTCTTTTCTCCATTATACCTTCTTGGCTCCTTCATCATGATTTAATTTGTTGTATATGCATGGGTTTATTTCTGGGCTCTCTCTTCTGTTCCATTGACCTCTATGTTTGCTTTTATGCCAGTACCATACTGTTTTGATTACTAAAGCTTTGTATTATAGTTTGAAATCGGGAAATGTGATGCTTCCACCTTTGTTCTTTATCAAGAATGCTCTGGCTATTTGGGGTCTTTCATGGTTCCATATAAATTTTAGGATGGTTTGTTTTATTTCTGTGAAAAATGTCATTGGAATTGTGATAGGGATTGCATTGATTCTGTACATTGCTTTGGGTAGTATGGACATTTTGACCATATTAACTTTTCCAACCCATCAACACAGAATCTTTCCATTTATTTGTGTCTTTTAAAATGTCTTTCATATGTATCTTATAATTTTCAATGTACAGGTCTTTCACCTCCCTGGTTAAAGTTATTCCTAGGTATTTTTTATTCCATTATAAATGGTTTTTTTTTTTAGTTTCTCTTTCTGATAGTTTGTTATTAGTATATAGAAACACAATTTTTGTATGTAAATTTTATATTTGCAACCTTACTGATTTCATTTATTCTACCAGTTTTTTGGTGGAGTCTTTAGGGTTTTCTGTATAAAATATCATATCATCTGAAAATACAGTTTTACTTCTTCCTCTCTGATTTGGATGACTTTTATTTCTTTTTCTTGCCTAAGTGCTCTAAGACTTCCAATAATGTGTTCAGTAAGACTGGCAAGGGTGGGCATCCTTGTCTTGTTCCTGATCTTAGAGGAAAAGCTTCTTCCTTATCTTAGAGTGATAGCTTTCAGTTTTTAGATAGTTGAGCATAATGTTAGCTGTGGGTTTATCCTATATGGCCTTTATTATGGTGAGGTATGTTCCTTCTAGGCCCATTTTACTGAGAGTTTTTATCATAAATGGATATTGAATGTTGTAAAATGCTTTTTCTGCATCTACTAAGATGACCATATGATTTTTTATCCTTCATTTGGTTTATATGGAGTATCACATTGATAGATTTGCAGATGTTGAATCATTCTTGCATCCCTGGAATAAATCCAACTTGATCATGGTATATGATCCTTTTAATGTTGTTGAATTAGTTTTGCTAATATTTTGTTAAGGATGTTTGCATCTTTGACCATCAGGGACATTAACCTATCATTTTCTTTTATTGTAGTGTCCTTGTATGGTTTGGTATCAGGGTAATTTTGGCCTCCCTCATAAAATGAGTTTAGAAGTACTCCTTCCTCTTCTATTTTAGGGAGGAGTTTGGGAAGAATTGGCATCAATTCTTCTTTAAATGTTTTATAGAATTTACCAGTGAAGCCATCTGTTCCTGGACTTCCCTTTGTTGTGAGGTTTTTGATTACTGATTCACTCTCCTTACTAGTAATTGGTCTATTCAGGTTTTTTGTTTCTTCAAGATTTAGTCTTGCTAGGTTGTATGTTTCTAGGAATTTATCCATTTCTTCTAGGTTGTCAAATTCGTGGGTGTATAATTGTTCATAGTAGTCTAGTATGATACTTTGTGTCTCTGTGATATCAGTTGTAATGTCACAAAGCCATTTTAATGTACACAGTGCCAGGCTGATGTGAGGGTGAATGGGTTTGGTTCTCATTGCCCATGAGAGAGGTAGGACATTGAAGTAGGTCATTTTTTTCTGCATCCTCATAGACTAGACCAATGGAAAGACAGTTCAGTGCTCCTTTTTCTTTAAACTAAAACCCAGAGCCTATGGTTACAATATATCATATGGAATATGTTGGAAGAGCACTAAATTTTAGGGAGTCAGAAATACTGGGTTCAAGTGTCAGCTCTGATCCTAACATGCTGTATGATTTTGGGAAAGATAGTATACTTTATGGAGGTTTGATTGGTTTACAATCCAATTCAGACATGTAAAATTTTCCAAGTTGTATTGTAAAATATATAAGTGCTATATAACTATAGCACTGATACTCTGTGTCTCTGTTCTTATGAATGTAGAAAATGAGGAGCATGCTAGAGCTGAATTTAAAGATAAAAAATTAGTTTTCAGTTGGTCTGTATTATGGTTCTGTAAAGGTTTGATGACAGCACAAGCCTCTTTACTACTGTGCCATATGGGAATTCTAAGAATAAACACAGTAAGAAAATCTCTAAAAAGTGACAGTTGAAAAGCCACAAGGTCGGGACTTCCCTGGTGGGCCAGTGGCTAAGATTCCGTGCTCCCAATACAAGGGGCCCGGGTTTGATCCCTGGTCAGGGAACTAGATCCCACATGTGGCAACAAAGATCCTGCGTGCGGCAACTAAGACCCAATACAGCCAAATAAATAAATAAATATTAAAAAAAAAAAAAGCCACAAGGTCAAACAATATAAACAGGATGGAGACATACCAATGCACCTTTTAGGTGTGGTAGCTCACATGTTCAATTAAGCTGATTGATTTGGAGAGGGGGGAAAAATAAAGAGTAAAGCTATTAAAATTTATTCTGTAGGAAAACTTTTTTTTCTCAAAAACGAATGTTTATTGAATTAATGAATACATTAATCCAAATGACTTTTCCCTTTTCCAGTCACTTAGGAAAACTTTTAATCATCTAGAAAAACATCCCTGTATACTGTTAATTGAAAAAAAATCAGTTTATAAAACAATATGTAGTTAATAGTTGTCATTTTATATAAACATATTTAAGTATACACACATGTTTGGAACAAAAGGCCAGGTATATATTCCATATAGCAAATAATAAGATGATTGTATTAGTTTTAATTTCTTCTTTAGCTTTTTTACAATTTTCCAAGTTTTCTACACTGAACACAAATTGAATTTTTATTCATATAAACCGATGCATGCTATGTAAAAGAAGAAAGAGAAGGGGAGAACAGGCTGAACCTTTCTTCAGCTTTTGTATTTGACATGATGGAGTTCACCAGTCTGCCATGAGGCCTGAAATTCCTATGAGATTCTCTTGCAGTGGGATAAATCACCCTCTCCGGGAGTCCACTGCTTAAAGGCAAATAGGTTATTTGGGATGCAATAACCCATGAACTCATTAACATTCACTCACAGAAAACACAGTCCTGGACAAATGGGACACAGAAGTACAAAAAAATATTTGGTGGTGATGATGGTGGGTTCATTTATCGTCCAAGGAGGGTTTGTTTGGGGGTAATCGAGCCCCATGAGGACAGGTGGTTGCTGAAGTTTGCCAACGTTAGAGCTTCACAGGGCAAGCTGGATTCTTACCTTATGTTCGTATTTCATTGTGAAGTTAGCCTGTATTTATGGGTCTTAAAACAAATAAAATTTTCTTCCATGGATGTTCCATTATATAGTCACATTTCATTTTTCATTCTTACAGATTGCATTGATTTTTCAGTCAGTCAGAGATGGAGAAATCATTCCACTCAGATAGAATCACACTTATCACAATAGATAAAATATGGAACTGTGTTGGTGGTTAACTTCTTTTCTTATACATTGCTTTGGATTGGCGATTGTGGTGAGGGTGGGGAGGGCAATGTGTATAAGACAAGTACAATTTTCTTTTCTCCAGACTTGGGCAGTGCTGCCATGTGATGTTGGAGTCTTTATGTAACTTTCTTTCATTCTATTATAGTCAAGATAGTGAGACAGTGATGATACATGAGGCATTTGTATTTTGAAGTATTTCCATTTATAATTTTTCTTAAAGACATGTTTTCCCTTTTCTTATGCTAAGTAATTATCTTTTTGCTGGGGTATGATACTCTGTGCAAATGAAATAAGAGGTAGAAATTCCCTTTGCCCTCTCCTTGTTAAATAATTAGTGCCAAACTTCAATCATCAGCATTAGTGGAAGGGAGCAGCCATCTGGGGAAAACCTAGATCACTTTGTTTGGCTTTGAAATGCATCATGTGAGGTTTTCTTCCTTGTCTCCAATGTATTTTTCTTCCTAAAAACACCTAACTGTGTAGATAATAAATTGACTTTATATTGTATGATTATATAAAAATTCTTGGTGGAGGAGGATCCACTCAGGCACAAAATACTACAGTGGTGTAGAGAAGAGGCTTAGGAGGGAGGTCTATGTTTTCACCTTGGTTTGCCACTTATTAGCTCTTGCCTTTGGGTAAGTTTTACTTTCCTGAGCTTCAGTTTTCTAATCTGTGAGCAAAAGTGTGGATAATTCTAGTACTTACCACTCGGGTGTGTTTGAGGAACAAAGGACTTAATGAAGGGAAAATGCTTAGCATCGTGAATGGTCCTCTGTAAGTAATCAAAAGTAGTAATTGTTGTATCGAGCACTGTGATGGAGGCACTGATTTGGATTATCCACAAACAGGAGTACGTAAAAATGTAGCAGAGGTTAGACAAGTCATTCAGATAAATAAAGCCCATGTGTCTGCTGAAGCCTGACTCCACTTTAAGTCCTCAACACAACTGTCAAATGTGGACATGGAATATTAATGGCACTTGGCTCTTGTTGTCAGATTCCTTGTCTGCAGTGTTATAAGGCAACTAGCACAGGAATTTAGCAAGGACCTTTTACCTAGGTAATTAAGTATTCTTCCACAGCGTTCATTTTAATGGTTATAGACTATTCCATCATATTAATGCACATCTATCTGTCTGTTTAATCAAAATCTTGGACAATTTGGCTGTTTGTAGTGTTTCACCCTGGCAGAGACTGATACTTGTACATCAATCTCTGTTCTCCTCTTACTTTTTAACTGAGCTCAAAAATTTAGCTGGATCTATGGCTGTGCAACTTACAGCTACATTTCCTACACTCCTTTGCAACTTTGGGCATGTAATTATATTCTGGCCAGTGCTATATGAGTAGCAGTACTATGTCCCACTTCCTAGGTCTGTCCCTAAAAATGAATTAATGCCCTGGCCTTTCCTAGTTTGCTCTTCACGAGAAGATGATGAGAACTGGAGCAGTAGCCCTAGTTCCAGAGATCAAAACTGTGAGATTAGAAGTGCTGCTTAACCAGCCCTGAACTGCTTCCATAAGAAAAACCCAAATGTCTCAAATGTCTGTTTTATTCATGCCATATATGCAGGGGTCTCTTTGTTTTATAAGTTATAACCTAAATCCCTGTATAGGCAATGCTATGAGGATCACATTGTATCTGTGAAATTCTGATTATTGCTGTGGATAAGTTCCTAGGCGTAAAAATTCTTACTTAAGTATCATACGTATTTGAGGTATTAGTAACATATTTCTAAATAATTCATCAACAGTGCATGAGACTGCTAATTTTCCTGTGCCCACACTGGCTCTTGGTATTGTTATTTTTGTTTTTATCTTTGTCAATTGATATTTTAATTTGCATTTACTTGACTGGTGGAATACTTTTTTTTTTTAACATCTTTATTGGAGTATAATTGCTTTACAATGGTGTGTTAGTTTCTGCTTTATAACAAAGTGAATCAGTTATACATATGTTCCCATATCTCTTCCCTCTTGCGTCTCCCTCCCTCCCACCCTCCCTATCCCACCTCTCTAGGTGGTCACAAAGTACCGAGCTGATCTCCCTGCGCTATGCGGCTGCTTCCCACTAGCTATCTGTTTTACATTTGGTAGTGTATATATGTCCATGCCACTCTCTCACTTTGTCACAGTTTACCCTTCCCCTTCCCCATATCCTCAAGTCCATTCTCTAGTAGGTCTGTGTCTTTATTCCCATCTTACCCCTAGGGTCTTCCTGACCTTTTTTTTTTCTTTTCTTAGATTCCATATATATGCGTTAGCATACGGTATTTGTTTTTCTCTTTCTGACTTAACTTCACTCTGTATGACAGACTCTAGGTCCATCCACCTTACTATAAATAACTCAATTTCATTTCTTTTTATGGCTGAGTAATGTTCCATTGTATATATGTGCCACATCTTCTTTATCCATTCATCCGATGATGGACACTTAGCTTGCTTCCATGTCCTGGCTATTGTAAATAGAGCTGCAATGAACATTTTGGTACATGACTCTTTTTGAATTATGGTTTTCTCAGGGTATATGTCCAGTAGTGGGATTGCTGGGTTGTATGGTAGTTCTATTTTTAGTTTTTTAAGGAACCTCCATACTGTTCTCCGTAGTGGCTATATGAATTCACATTCTCACCAGCAGTGCAAGAGTATTCCCTTTTCTCCACACCCTCTCCAGCATTTATTGTTTCTAGATTTTATGATGATGGCCATTCTGACCGGTGTGAGATGATATCTCATTGTAGTTTTGATTTGCATTTCTCTAATGATTAATGATGCTGAGCATTCTTTCATGTGTTTGTTGGCAATCTGTATATCTTCTTTGGACAAATGTCTATTTAGGTCTTCTGCCCATTTTTGGATTGGGTTATTTGTTTTTTTGTTATTGAGCTGCATGAGCTGCTTGTAAATTTTGGAGATTAATCCTTTGTCAGTTGCTTCATTTGCAAATATTTTCTCCCATTCTGAGGGTTTTCTTTTGGTCACGTTAATGGTTTCCATTGCTGTGCAAAAGCTTTGAAGTTTCATTAGGTCCCATTTGTTTATTTTTGTTTTTATTTCCATTTCTCTAGGAGGTGGGTCAGAAAGGATCTTGTTGTGATTTATGTCATAGAGTGTTCTGCCTGTGTTTTCCTCTAAGAGTTTGATAGTTTCTGGCCTTACTTTTAGGTCTTTAATCCATTTTGAGCTTATTTTTGTATATGGTGTTAGGGAGTGTTCTAATCTCATAGTTTTACTTGTATCTGTCCAGTTTTCCCAGCTCCACTTATTGAAGAGGCTGTGTTTTCTCCACTGTATATTCTTGCCTCCTTTATGAAAGATAAGGTGACCATAGGTGCGTGGGTTTATCTCTGGGGTTTCTATCCTGTTCCGTTGATCTATATTTCTGTTTTTGTGCCAGTACCATACTGTCTTGATTACCGTAGCCTTGTAGTATAGTCTGAAGTCAGGGAGCCTGATTCCTCCTGCTCCAATTTTCGTTCTCAATATTGCTTTGGCTATTTGGGGCCTTTTGTGTTTCCATAGAAATTGTGAAAATTTTTGTTCTAGTTCTGTGAAAACTGCCAGTGGTAGTTTGATAGGGATTGCATTGAATCAGTAGATTGCTTTGGGTAGTAGAGTCATTTTCACATGAATAGTTTTCTTATGTTCACTGTTTGCAGTCTCGAACCATTTTTAAAAAAAAATACTATCATACTTTTAAGTCATTTAAAGAAAACTTTTTGTAATTTAAAGATATCAGGTGTTCATTTTGGGTCATCTTGAAAATTCTTCCCCAGTTTGTTGTTTACCTATAACATTTGTTTAGGATATTTTTTAGTGTTAACATCAAATAAAGATCTACCAGTTGTTTTCTTTATAATTAGACTCTTTGTGGTCATGATCCCAAAGCTTAAGGTCCATAATTATTACCAATACTTTCCTAGTAAGATTTCACTTTTTAAATCTTTAATCCATAAAAAATTATTTTTGATATATGATCTAATTTTATTTTTAGTATTGTTTTTACAGATGGGTGGCCAGTTTTTCCCATACCACTTATACCACGGCTACTTAATTATAAGCAATATCTCCCCTCTAAGATGAATTTTTAAGTGTGTATAGACTTTTATGTATGTCACAATGACTAGGAGGTATTACCGACATTTAGAATATAGAGACCAAGGATGCTAAATGCCCCTCAGTATGTGGTATAATGCTGCATAAAGAATAAATGTCCTGTCCAAAATATTAAAAAAAGCCCCATTGAGAAATGCAGATATCTTCTTGTCCCACTGATTATAATTGCCACCTTTATCATAGAGAAATTTCCAAATTTTTCCCCCATTTTTTAAACAATAAAGTAATAATAATATCTACTTCACAGCCCTGAGAGGAGTAAATGAGCTATAACATGTTACATATTTCGAACAGCTTCTGGCATATAACAAGCACTCAATGAAATTAGATACTTTTAATTATTTTCCTTCATCACAGTTTTACATTAAGTGAGTATGTTTTTCATCTCCATGAAATCTTCTCTGATTTTATTTTGTTGCCTTTTCGTCACTCCCTGCCAGTTAAAATATATTTTACAAATACAATATACTATATATTCTCATTGAAAATACACAATTATATGTTACAGATTTTTCTAACATTTTCTCCTGTTTTTATTTGTTTGTTTCTGGTTTTTTTACTGTTAAGTGACTCAATTTCATAGATCATTACAATTCTAGAGGAAAATTACTCGGGTAAAAATTGATCAACTTTTGGCAGACATCCTGTTGCTATTTCGTTCAAGTTTATTCTCCCCGGTTATTAGACCCCACTCAAAGATCATCACTTACATTCGTTCTCTGGTGATGGTATAAATGAGTACACTTTGACAGATATAGCTAAGAATTCCTTGTAGCAAATAGTTCTCCTTGGCTAATTGTCTATTTCCACGTGACAGTTGATTTCAGGAGATGATAGAAATTTTCTAGTATTGGGTGACAGCATGTCCTCATTGAGCCAGAAGAGTGCTGACAAACTGTTAACCTACTGAATATGTTTCATTTGACCAGTACAGTATTTTTTAATGTCTTTAGACACTGCATTCACTATTTGTCTATAATCCCAACTACTCTCAGTTGATTTTACACCAGGGCCACTTCACTCATTTCTACAACTTGCTTGCAAACATTTAAGATTGTGATTCCTAAGCTGATGTAAAGTTTGTGCAAGTGAACCTCAGTGTGAACATCAAGATTAGCAAGAGGCCGTAAAGTCATGTCTAAATCTGCCAGCTGGGATATTAATGGATCATTGCATTCACCAAATATTTATGACTACCTACTGTGTGCCAGAATTTGAGATAAGTTCTAAGGATAGAGCAGTAAACAAAATATACATGGTCATTGGCCCTCTTGGAGCTTACAGTGTGGTGGAAGAAACAGAAAATTAACAAGTTACTCGCATAAATGAAAAATTGTAACGTTGATTTATGACTCTGGAAGAAGGTAGAAAATAGAAATGTTTTCTATATCTGAATCTGTCTCTGCTTTGCATATACATTCATTTGTTTTGTTTTTTAGATTCCACATATAAGTGATGCCATACAGTATTTGTCTTTCTCTGTGTGACTTATTTCACTAAGCACAATATTCTCTAAGTCCATCCATGTTGCTGCAAATGGCAAAATTTTCTTCTTTTTCATGGCCGAGTAGTATTCCATCGTGTGTGCGTGTGTGTGTGTGTGTGTGTGTGTGTGTGTGTGTACATACCACATCTTCTTTATATATGTTTCTGTTGATGGACACTTGGGTTGCTTCCATATCTTGGCTATTGTAAATAATGCTACTGTGAACATTGAGTTGTATGTATCTTTCCAAATTAGGGTTTTCATTTTTTCCAGAATAACCAGGAGTGGAATTGCTGGATCTTATGGTAGTTCTATTTTTAGTTTTTCAAGGAAACTCTCTACCGTTTTCTGTTTTCCATAGGGGTTGTACCAATTTACATTCCCACCAATAGAGTACAAGAGTTCCCTTTTCTCAACATCCTCCCAAAATTAGTATTACTTTTACATTTTCTGGTCAACTGGCCCATTTACAAATGGATTGCTTTCTGTAAATAGCTCACTGACTTACTAATTTGATGACAGTCCAGTTAACTCTTTCTGGTAAGCTCTCAAGCAGCTGGCTCAACCCCACATTTCTCAGCCATGAATTTATTGAAGCAGCTTATAAAATTGCTCTTTAATTTCCTATATGTGTGGTCCAAACAGTACGTGGGAGCTTGTGCCTTCCAGCCCCATTGGGCTGAGTTAGAAGTCAAGACTGCAGACTGTTACTTATTTCTAATGGTGACCTAGCTGATATTCATTCCAATAGTAATCTCATCTGAATTTATGACTGTCATGGAGAGACTGAGTTCCTGATAGGAATTTTTCTGAACTCCTACTGGCATTCCCTCAGTACCAGCTCCTGGTGACCTCTTACAGGCCTCTGCATATGGACAGAATTTTAGCTCAGACTCAAAATGAGAGCATGTGCCCTTGACCTGTGTTTTTTCCCCAGCGTAGCTAAATCTGCAGTGTAAACTTTCATTGATCAGATATTTGATAACACAGCTTCTCAACTGATCAGCACTTGTCAGCATTTGGAGCTTCATAATAATACTCACTAATATCTATTCGGCACCCATTACGTGCCAAACACTACAGAGATTATTTTCTTGGATCTTCACAACAGCCATTTACAGTGGAACTTTTATTGAATCCCCATTTTACGGATGGAAAGGTGGTAAACTAGAGTGAATTTCCCAAGATATTTGCTACTAATTGATGGAGCTGGGATTTTCAGCTCAGCTTTCTGTGGCTTTAGAACATGAGGTTTTAACAACGATGGTCCTGTCCCAGAATATGAGTTTTTACATTGCCCTGTAATTATGAAACACTGAAAGATACTAAAGTGCCTTTTGAGTCATCAAAGAAAGATTTCTGGGTTTTCCAGCTTAGCAATATGTATTCTATGTGTAATATTATTTCCTAGAGATATAAAAATAAATAGTATAAGTTATATTTATACTACATTGTGATAAGGACCATACTGTCAGTTTGGACAGAGAGATTTCAGAGCACTGACTGGTAGTGATACTCAAATTGAACCTGATGATGCCAGGAATGATGCTAAGCAAAGAACAGTAAGAAGGAAGTTCCATCCAGGGGGAATATTATGAACAAAAGGTCAGAAAGATGTATCCAAATACATGGTATGTAATTTGCTGTGGCCAAAGTATTGAGAGGTTCAGGGACCATTCAGAAGAATAAATTTGAATAGTAAGTACTGAATGCTTATAATAGGCTCACAGAATGTTTAGACATTCAGTAATTTGCTGTGGCCAAAGCAGAGTATGCATGGCAAGTTGAAATAAAGGGAGGAGGAGGATAAATTGTGAAGGGTCTTCAGTGTTCTGTCTTATTAACAATGGTGTGTTATATGTATATGTATGTTTGTGATTCGTTCATTTGTGCATTCATTCATTATTCATTCATCCAGTGAACAGCTAACAAGTACTTACTCTCTGCCAGGTACCATGCTAAATGATAGTGATTCAGAGATGTAAGACATGGCTCCTCTCCTCACAGAATTCTCTCACAGCCTAATTGCATGTAGTCCATGATTCATTTTAGGAACCTATGGAGTATTTTCATGCACAGATTTTTCCTTCTCAGCAAACGTACATACTCAACAATGTATACACACCACCCATATGTTTCAAGATGTTTTTCAAAGCCCATACTGAATGTCTAAACATTCTGTGAGCCTATTATAAGCATTCAGTACTTACTATTCAAATTTATTCTTCTGAATGGTCCCTGAACCTCTCAATACTCTTTCAAGAATGCTTTTGCCTCTTTGTCCCTTCGAGGGAGGTCTCTGTAAGTGCATTTTAATGTGTGCTGAAAAAAGGGCAGCACAGCTGAACCCTGATTGAAAATCTCATCTTTTCCCTAATGTCACAAAGACATTCTGAGACAATGACTGAGGAGCTATGCACCAGTACCCAGCTGGATCCCTGCTACTTACATTGACAGATGCATTATCAACAGAGACATTGATTTAGAGTGAATTAAGTAACCAATTTCCATTTTCAAGCCTCCAATTCCATTTTAGCACCAGGAGATATTAACCAGTATTCTTGTAGGTTAAACCTGATTGTGTTAAGGAGGGTGCCTGGACAATTGGAGAGAACCAGGATAGGAAATTAGTGTTCTGAGTTTTGTCCCCAGTTCTAGCCTGCTGGGTCACCTTGAGTGACTTGCATCATGTCTGAGTCTTGGCTTCTAAAAATCAAATCTTACTTGCTGTAATCCTGAGGAAGAAATTTGGATTACCGACTTGCTGTGTATGACTCTTTCAGGGTACGTATATGCAAAGAATTGCTATAGATGCAGGATTCTTCAAATTGTTGAAATGAAACATTGGGATGGACTTGATATATACTACTTTTCATTTGTATAGCCAGCAAACTAAAAAACAAAGTTGAAACACTTAAGTGCTCTTGTTTCCAGCATGGTTCCAGCAGATTGATTGAGCATGGTAGAGTAGGAAGGGAGGAAGAGAAGAAATCTTACGTACAAAATCACTGTAAGGCATACAAAAATATTAATGTTGTGTAATAACTCTTCTGGGTATAATTGTGCTACTTTAAATACTTTAAAAACATATTGGTGTTATCATCAAAAATATTTTAAACAACAGAAGTATAACCAGAATTATGTTGAGTCAAACTGTGATTCCCATATATATATATATATATATATATAAATAGCATAATTTATACTAAGAGTATAACTATGTAACATTTTACAATTCACATATAAGTCAATTCATTTTAGCTACTATTATTCTCTATATTTAATAGTTGAAGACATTGAAGTTCAGGTTGATTGTTACTTGCCAATATTTCCAAGTTCCGACTAAACTCCGGCATTCTGTATCCACTGATAGTGATCTCTCCACCACCGAATGCTGTGTATACTAAGTTGTCTTATAGCTAAACAAAGCTATGACACCTAAGAGATTCGAAAGATTAATTTGGGCCAAAGGCCTCAAGGAAAGAAGATTTCATTTCTGAGGTGGGATGCTTGAAGTATGGCGTTTATTTATAATAGAGAACACTAAGAACATGGTACTTTACCTTATTTTTAACCTCCTGAAACCCATAGTTTCTGAAAATAAATAACTTCTGGTATTTTATTAGCATGGTGTTTTATAGACTCTATTTGGAGGGAGTTCCATAAAAAACAAGGACAAGTACCTTTGGGGAAAATTGAATATGATATCCCTTTTTTGGATACTCACAGTGTGTATTAGGAGATAAAATGTTTTGAGAAATTCTGTGAAAAGGAAATTTGTTCAAGTTTGTTACACTTGGCTTTTCTTTCTTTTTAAATCTAACACCTATTAAACCTCTCCTGGAACACTAATTTGGAAAATGGAAAGTAATCGTCCCATTTCTCCTACTAACCACATCAATCCTTTTTCTTCCATAATTACACTTCAGGAGAAAACTAAAAGAATCCAAGATAAATTGATGCTGAATATGGCTGTAGTCACAGTATCATTAGAGTGGAAACTATAGAGACCACGACCTGTTTTTCCTAAAGAGCTTCACATATCACAGTTGCTCAGTATATTATAGTAACATTTCCATCCAACTGACCTGACATATAAATCTGCTCTGAGCGTTTTTATCCGTGAGAAGAATAAAATATTTCTCGATTTTTTAAGGAAAACAAGTACCTATTCAGAGACATTTAGACATCTTTCTAAGAGCTGAGGGCTGGAACAATTGGTATTTTTATATTTCCTATGATTTTATTAACAGGGGTCATTTTCATGGTATCTCTCCATTGCTCTTATTCAGCTCTTTAGCTTAATCAAATACTGGTTGTGAGGTCATGATTTCTTTGTTGCTTTCTGTGTATAACTATTTTGGTGGATTGGGTTGCCTTGAATGGTGCATATATTGATGTGCCTAACCAGAATAAAGCCACACACCCATGTGTTTCGTGGCAAAGCCTTTCTTGAAATATGAAGTCGTCCTTGTGTCCAACCTCTTGAGAAAGGGGCATCTATTTCGGGTCAGATACATGAACTGAGGGGGATAATTCTAACTGGTAAAGACTGTGAAGCTCTCTCCTTTCAATTAATCAAGATGTCCAAGGGTATTCCTAGATGGTGCATTGTGAGATTTTGCCCATTGCATGGAGGAATTCTGCAAGATAAGAAATTAATAAACCTAGGCAAGATGCTGTTGAAGGGTGCACTAGACTTTTGTGGTCCAAGTACTGATGCTGCAAGACAATGGAAAGAATTGGTGCTAAGGCCCTCAGACCCTGGAAACAAACTAGCCATGGTAGGATTTGAGAGTTCAATGTTTAACTCTCCAGTTTCATCCCTTAACCTCACTGTTTCACCAGCCTTGTACTGGACAAATTTATTAAACGTATTTCAGATTCCTGAATGGATTACTCTCTCTTCCCTTTGGTCCCTTTCACATTCTATTTCCTCTGTCTGGAACATTCCCCCTTGAACCTACTCCCACTCTAATTTGATAAATGACTACACATGCCTCAGTTCTTCTCTACAGATGTTATTTTTGGAGGAAGGCGTTCTTGATCCCTGCCCATGCACTTTCCCTCATTTAGGTTGTGTGTTGGACGTCTCTCCTGTGTGATCTCAGAGCACCCTGCATTTTTCCCATCCCTACATTCACACTACTGTATAGTAAATATCTGTTAAGTGTCTTGTCTCAGGATTTCCCTGGTGGTGCAGTGGTTAAGAATCCGCCTGCCAATGCAGGGGACATGGGTTTGATCCCTGCTCCGGGAAGATCCCACGTGCCGCAGAGCAACTAAGCCCACGCGCCACAACTACTGAGCCTGTGTTCTAGAGCCTGCGAGCCACAGCTACTGAGCCCACGTGCCGCAACTACTGAGCCCCCACACCACAACTACTGAAGCCTGCGCGCTCTAGGGCCTATGCTCCGCAACAAGAGAGGCCACTGCAATGAGAAGCCCGTGCACCACAATGAAGAGTAGCCCCTGCTCGCCAAAACTAGAGAAAGCCCATGCACAGCAATGAAGAACCAATGCAGCCACAAAAAAAAAAAAAAGAAAAAGAAAAAAAAAATTTTTAAAAATTGTTTTAATTGAAAAGAATTAAAAAGTAAAAAGTGTCTCGTCTCTCTTACCGAAGTTTGAGCTCTCTTTGAATAAGGAATATGTCTTTCTTGTTCATCATTTTATTTATAACAGTGCTTAGCAGGTAGTAGGTTCTCAATAAATATTTGTTGAATGAATAAATATGATAATTTATTATTTTCCTGTATGTTTACTGCGATTTTTGCTGTGATTCTTATTCTAGATTTTCAGAATGATTGCAGAAGAGCAGAGATGAGAATGACTCAGAATTATAGCAGCTTGGAAATTCTGAACAGAAGACAGTCTGACAAGGTAGAAAGGTGAGTAGATGCCATTGTGTCTCAAACTAAAAGACCAAGAACACTTCTAATTTGCTTTTGATAGTATCCTTACAAATTACATCTTTTCTTTGTGATTCTATCGCTGTCATTCGAAATTCTGGCAAGTGTTCAACCTTAATTCCATAAAGAAAACAAAAACCAAGAATCTATTTGTTGATCTTTAAAGAGATGAAAAGAAATCATTTGAAAACGTCCAGCAGTTTTGCACAGTAGGAATGAAAATATCTAGAATATGATTTATTTACATTAGTTATTTTAAAATGCATTTTTCAGATACATGCACTTAAAAGCCTTACCCTCCCCCCTTATGAAGGTGTTATTTATTCAAAATGTTGGATATGGTGTTTGAAAAGAAATACTATTACCTTTCCATTTGCTGTTAGCTGCCCGTATCTGTCTCTGGCTATTTGAGATTCTAACCATAGCCCTTGAATAGAAATGATGAAATGATGAAAATGATGAAAATGATGGACATGATGAAAAGGAGGAATCAAGCAGGCCAGGCAGGTGACAAGGTACCAGGAAGGAGCAGGGGGCAAAATGAATGGATCTTTATTTGGTTATCTGACTGCATTAAAGAGGCAGCCTCTGCTTTCTTTTTACTCATAATGCTCAGCTTTCCTCGAATCCCTAGTTTGGCTAAAATAATGCCTAATTCCAGTATTTTCCCATGTACAAAACAGCATCTCTGTGGTTTGTAATATTTCTGTCAAAACCTTTATGCCTATTGCTGATGAAGGAAATAGTACAGTTCTCTGGGAATTTTGTTTCAATAATCTAATGGTTTGGCTATGAAAGGAAGGGAGGAAAACTTGAGATGGTTGACACATTAGGTTTTTCTGCAACGGTGAGAATGTGCTGATATTTTTTTTTTCTCCTGAATTTCAAATTTTGGCCTCAAATAGGATGAAATAGGCTAAGGTTAGATTGTTTATTGAGTGAATTGGGGAAAATCTAATGATTGATCAATCAGTCAGTCATTAAAGGCATGACAAAATAGAACTATATTCTAAGACCTGACAAAACCTTATGATCCTATTGGGGAACAAAGCAAGCCTCACAGTCAAAATCCTGAGATAATTTTCCCAAGTTTGAGTGCTAGGGATGTGGTACAAAATGCACTGTTTACGTAGGCTCAAGAAAAGTAGAGATCAGTGTGGGCTGAGGCCACCAGGAAAATCAAGAAAAGATTCTCCAGACGATGGGGTGTCCTAGCTGGGCCTTGAGAGACTGTACTATGCTTTCATGTGTTAGAGGTTGAGTGGACACTTTTCATTTCCTTAAGAAATGCACTTTCAGTTAAATCTTTTAAATTACTAGAAGGAAAGGAGATGAACAGAGAAGAGGGGAAGACATATAATATTCTCTGAGAGAGAGGAGACCAGCTGGATAAAGGGGCTGGCCTGTCATTTTTTTTTGTTTGAATGCAAATTACGGCAATAATCTATGTTAAAGTATACGCTCATCTACCCATATTCTCTCTGTGCCCATTAGATTTAGAACTGTAGCTTCAAATAAGAGCAAACACACACACACACACACACACACACACACATACATACATGTAACACTTGCTATATGTCAGGAACTGTTCTAGCCATTTAGCAACTGTTAATTTATAACTCTATAAGGCTTTACAGATGAGGAAATCAAGACACAGAGAGGTAAAGTAACTTGTTCAAGGTCATATAACTAGTACATAGCAGAACCAAGATCTGAACCCAGACAACTTGTTGCCAGTTTTTAAACACTATTCATTGTGCCTTGGTTTACACTTGTTTATTTGCAGACCCTCAGTTGACTTCCAGGTGTATCTATATATGGTTAAACTTGTGTCCTTGATGCCTCTTTCTTTTGTTTCCTTTGACCTCTAGTTTATTTTTGTTATATATTATGTAAGTTCTGAGGAAATCCGCTGGGAGTGTTGATCCCAGGATCAGGGAAGAGCTTATGTATTTATGAAAATAGGACTTTTTCACTGTCTATGAAATTATGATAGGAATTATTGAATACTCAGCTGACTGCTTTGATTAGGCTCTTACGTACCAATGAGTCGAGGAGTATAGTAATCTACCAGCTGAATATATGCCAACAAGGTATAATTTATACACTCTGATCTGGAGAGGGCAGGATTTTATAGCAGACTGTCTAAGGTAGATCTCCTACAGTGAGCACACATTCTGCAGAGGTACAAATACTTTTCTACCAGCCTCTATCTTCCCTTTTGTTTGCTCATGGGGTCTTTCCAGCAAGGTTTATATTCATGAGTAATAAGAGTTTCTTACTTTTTGCCCTCCAAAATTCAAACCAATAGTACTTGATAGATAAGACTTGATAGTACTGAATCATAACGCTATGCCTGATAGGTCTTTAAGATGGGTCACCTTCGACTCCTTCAGTTTTCGAGGACCTATACTCCAAGCATAAACATTTCTGCCAAGTTGCTTCTCAAATAGTTTTTTGAATTCACATGTGGAATGAAGAGCCAAGCACGCTGACTGGACGCAATTCTACCCTGCATACTGCGTGATGTCTTTGCTCTTTCCCCTTTGCCACTGGCTCACTGAGGGTGGGCTCAGACTAATGCCGACCCTCACCACTGACCCTGCTGAATACCGTTGCGGTCCACGCTCCCCCCAACCCGAGAACAGATCTCAAGGTGGATTGGAAGTGGAAAGTAGTTTCACCTTCACTGAAATGCTGAGGTTCTGCATCAAAATATTATGTTGTTTATTTTTGCTTTTGTTTGAGAAGGCAGAGGAAGGGAATTCCACTCTGCCTGTCACAGTGATTGACAGAAGTGAAGCATGAAAGAGAGCAACTGTGTTTATGTGCCAGGGAGGTGAAAACTAGACAAGACCTGCATCATATATTTTTAACAACTCAATAAATTTCTTTCACCCATTCCCCAAATCTTCACATCCCAGCCAGAAAAGAATGACATCAAGTTTCAGCTAGAAATGAACTTTTCTTTGTGAATGTTGGAAAGGTATGACTATAAAACATATTTTTTTAATGAAATTACAGTACCCTCCAGAATCTCACTCAAACCTAGTCCTTGGGGAAATGCTATTCTTATAGGAAAGAAAACCAAAGCAAGGTCTTTGTGCTACTTCAGCAACTAAATTCTTCTGGATGGGTCTGAAACAGTCTATTTTTATGTGGAGTTCTGTATTGTTCTCACACTGCATTAGAAAGACGTCTGACTTACTTTACTGTCCTAAACCCTGGACATTCAAAGTGGGATCAGCAAAAAACTAGTTATGGTAAACATATTTTGTGGAGGAGGTTTGACAAGTTTGGAGCCAATCAATGGGAGAACTGTGTCAGGATATACACGTGATGGCCTATGTCTCTTTTCTGGGAAATCCTGAAGAAAGGCAGGATTTGTCTTAGAAAGTTAAAATCCTTTTTTCCTTTCTTTTTTTTCCCTCTTGCGTCTCCCTCACTCCCACCCTCCCTATCCCACCCCTCCAGGTTGTCACAAAGCACCGAGCTGATCTCCCTGTGCTATGCGGCTGCTTCCCACTAGCTATCTACCTTACGTTTGGTAGTGTATACATGTCCATGCCTCTCTCTCGCTTTGGCACAGCTTACCCTTCCCCCTCCCCATATACTCAAGTCCATTCTCTAGTAGGTCTGTGTCTTTATTCCTGTATTAGGTTCTTCATGACATTTTTTTCCCCTTAAATTCTATATATATGTGTTAGCATACGGTATTTGTCTTTCTCTTTCCTTCTGACTTACTTCACTCTGTATGACACACTCTAGGTCCATCCACCTCATTACAAATAGCTCAGTTTCATTTCTTTTTATGGATGAGTAATATTCCATTGTATATATGTGCCACAACTTCTTTATCCATTCATCCGATGATGGACACTTAGGTTGTTTCCATCTCTGGGCTATCGTACATAGAGCTGCAATGAACATTTTGGACATGACTCTTGTGAATTATGGTTTTCTCAGCGTATATGCCCAGTAGTGGGACTGCTGGGTCATATGGTAGTTCTATTTGTAGTTTTTCAAGGAACTGCCATACTGTTCTCCATAGTGGCTGTACCAATTCACATTCCTACCAGCAGTGCAAGAGTGTTCCCTTTTCTCCACACCCTCTCCAGCATTTACTGTTTCTAAATTTTTTGATGATGGCCATTCTGACTGGTATGAGATGATATCTCATTGTAGTTTTGATTTGCACTTCTCTAATGATTACTGATGTTGAGCATTCGTTCACGTGTTTGTTGGCAGTCTGTATATCTTCTTTGGAGAAGTGTCTATTTAGATCTTCTGCCCATTTTTAGATTGGATTGTTTGTTTTTTTGTTATTGAGCTGCCTGAGCTGCTTGTAAATTTTGGAGATTAATCTTTTGTCAGTTGCTTCATTTGGAATTATTTTCTCCCATTCTTAGGGTTGTCTTTTGGTCTTGTTTATGGTTTCCATTGCTGTGCAAAAGCTTTGAAGTTTCATTAGGTCCCATTTGTTTATTTTTGTTTTTATTTCCATTTCTCTAGGAGGTGGGTCAAAAAGGATCTTGCTGTGATTTATGTCATAGAGTGTTCTGCCTATGTTTTCCTCTAAGAGTTTGATAGTTTCTGGCCTTACACTTAGGTCTTTAATCCATTTTGAGCTTATTTTTGTGTATGGTGTTAGGGAGTGATCTAATCTCATACTTTTATATGTACCTGTCCAGTTTTCCCAGCACCACTTATTGAAGAGGCTGTCCTTTCTCCACTGTGCATTCCTGCCTCCTTTATCAAAGATAAGGTGACCATATGTGCGTGGGTTTATCTCTGGGCTTTCTATCCTGTTCCATTGATCTATCTTTCTGTTTTTGTGCCAGTACCGTACTGTCTTGATTACTATAGCTTTGTAGTATAGTCTGAAGTCAGGCAGTCTGATTCCTCCAGCTCCGTTTTTCATTCTCAAGATTGCTTTGGCTATTCGGGGTCTTTTGTGTTTCCATAGAAATTGTGAAATTTTTTGTTCCAGTTCTGTGAAAACTGCCAGTGGTAGTTTGATAGGGATTGCCTTGAATCAGTAGATTGCTTTGGGTAGTAGAGTCATTTTCGCAATGTTGATTCTTCCAATCCAAAGACATGGTATATCTCTCCATCTATTTGTATCGTCTTTAATTTCTTTCATCAGTGTCTTATAATTTTCTGCATACAGGTCTTTTGTCTCCTTAGGTAGGTTTATTCCTAGATATTTTTTTGTTGTTGTTGCAGTGATAAATGGGAGTGTTTTCTTGATTTCACTTTCAGGTTTTTCATCATTAGTGTATAGGAATGCAAGAGATTTCTGTGCATTAATTTTGTATCCTGCTACTTTACCAAATTCATTGATTAGCTCTAGCAGTTTTCTGGTAGCATCTTTAGGATTCTCTATGTAGAGTATCATGTCATCTGCAAACAGTGACAGCTTTACTTCTTCTTTTCCAATTTGGATTCGTTTTATTTCCTTTTCTTCTCTGATTGCTGTGGCTAAAACTTCCAAAACTATGTTGAATAAGACTGGTGAGAGTGGGCAACCTTGTCTTGTTCCTGATCTTAGTGGAAATGCTTTCAGTTTTTCACCATTGAGGACGATGTTGCCTGTGGGTTTGTCATATATGGCCTTTATTATGTTGAGGAAAGTTCCCTCTATGCCTACTTTCTGTAGGGTTTTTATCATAAATGGGTGTTGAATTTTGTCAGAAGCTTTCTCTGCATCTATTGAGATGATCGTATGGTTTTTCTCCTTCAGTTTGTTAATATGGTGTATCACATTGATTGATTTGCATATGTTGAAGAATCCTTGCATTCCTGGAATAAACTCCACTTGATCATGGTGTATGATCTGTTTAATGTGCTTCTGGACTCTGTTTGCTAGTATTTTGTTGAGGATCTTTGCATCTATGTTCATCAGTGATATTGGCCTGTAGTTTTCTTTCTCTGTGACATCCTTGTCTGGTTTTGGTATCAGGTTGATGGTGGCCTCGTAGAATGAGTTTGTGAGTGTTCCTCCCTCTGCTATATTTTGGAAGAGTTTGAGAAGGATAGGTGTTAGCTCTTCTCTAAATGTTTGATAGAATTCACCTGTGAAGCCATCTGGTCCTGGGCTTTGGTTTGTTGGAAGATTTTTAATCACAGTCTCAATTACAGTGCTTGTTATTGGTCTGTTCATATTTTCTATTTCTTCCTGATTCAGTCTTGGCATGTGGTGCATTTCTAAGAATTTGTCCATTTCTTCCAGGTTGTCCATTTTATTGGCATACAGTTGCTTGTAGTAATCTCTCATGATCTTTTGTATTTCTGCAGTGTCAGTTGTTACTTCTCCTTTTCATTTCTAATTCTGTTGATTTGAGTCTTCTCCCTTTTTTTCTTGATAAGTCTGGCTAATGGTTTATCAATTTTGTTTATCTTCTCAAAGAACTTGGTTTTAGTTTTATTGATCTTTGCTATCATTTCCTTCATTTCTTTTTCATTTATTTCTGATCTGATTTTTATGATTTCTTTCCTCCTGCTAACTTCGGGTTTTTTTTTCTTCTTTCTCTAATTGCTTTAGGTGCAAGGCTAGGTTGTTTATTCGAGATGTTTCCTGTTTCTTAAGGTAGGATTGTATTGCTATCAACTTCCCTCTTAGAACTGCTTTTGCTGCATCCCATAGATTTTGGGTTGTCGTGTCTCCATTGGCATTTTTTTTTTTTTTTTTTTTTTTTTTTTTTGCTGAGGTACGCGGGCCTCTCACTGTTGTGGCCTCTCCCGTTACGGAGCACAGGCTCCGTGGCCCAGCTGCTCCGCATGTGGGATCTTCCCGGACCGGGGCACGAACCCGTGTCCCCTGCATCGGCAGGCAGACTCTCAACCACTGCACCACCAGGGAAGCCCTCCATTGGCATTTGTTTCTAGGTATTTTTTGGTTCCGTTTTTGATTTCTTCAGTGATCACTTCGTTATTAAGTAGTGTATTGTTTAGCCTCCATGTGTTTGTAATTTTTACAGATCTTTTACTGTAATTGATATCTAGTCTCATAGCAGTGTGGTCGGAAAAGATACTTGATACAATTTCAATTTTTGTAAATTTACCAAGGCTTGATTTGTGACCCAAGATATGATCTATCCTGCAGAATGTGCCATGAGCACTTGAGAAAAATGTGTATTCTGTTGTTTTTGGATGGAATGTCCTATAAATATCAATTAAGTCCATCTTGTTTAATGTATCATTTAAAGCTTGTGTTACCTTATTTATTTTCATTTTGGATGATCTGTCCATTGGTGAAAGTGGGGTGTTAAAGTCCCCTACTATGAATGTGTTACTGTCGATTTTCCCTTTTATGGCTGTTAGTATTTTGCTTATTTATTGAGGTGCTCCTATGTTGGGTACATAAATATTTACAATTGTTATATCTTCTTCTTGGATCGATCGCTTGATCATTATGTAATGTCCTTCTTTGTCTCTTCTAATAGTCTTTATTTTTAAGTCTATGTCGTCTTATATGAGAATTGTTACTCCAGCTTTCTTTTGGTTGCCATTTGCATGAAATATCTTTTTCCTTCCCCTTACTTTCAGTCTGTATGTGTCTCTAGGCCCGAAGTGGGTCTCTTGCAGACAGCAAATATATGGGTCTTCTTTTTCTATGCATTCAGCCAATCTGTATCTTTTGGTGGGAGCATTCAGTCCATTTACATTTAAGATAATTATCGATATGTATGTTCCTATTCCCATTTTCTTAATTGTTTTGGGTTTGTTATTGTAGGTCTTTTCGTCCTCTTGTGTTTCTTGCCTAGAGAAGTTCCTTTAGCATTTGTTGTAAAGCTGGTTTGGTGGTGCTGAACTCTCTCAGCTTTTGCTTGTCTGTAAAGGTTTTAATTTCTCCATCCAATCTGAATGGGATCCTTGCTGGGTAGAGTAATCTTGGTTGCAGGTTTTTCTCCTTCATCACTTTAAATATGTCCTGCCAGTCCCTTCTGGCTTGCAGAGTTTCTGCTGAAAGATCAGCTGTTAACCTTATGGGGATTCCCCTGTGTGTTATTTATTGTTTTTCCCTTGCTGCTTTTAATATGCTTTCTTTGTATTTAATTTTTGACAGTTTGATTAATCTGTGTCTTGGCGTATTTCTCCTTGGATTTATCCTGTATGGGACTCTCTGTGCTTCCTGGACTTGATTAACTATTTCCTTTCCCATATTAGGGAAGTTTTCAACTATAATCTCTTCAAATATTTTCCCAGTCCCTTTCTTTTTCTCTTCTTCTTCTGGAACCCCTATAATTCGAATGTCTGTGTGTTTAATGTTGTCCCATATGTCTCTGACACTGTCCTCAGTTTTTTTCTTTCTTTTTTCTTTCTTCTGCTCTGCAGTAGTTATTTCCACTATTTTATCTTCCAGGTCACTTATCCATTCTTCTGCCTCAGTTATTCTGCTATTGATCCCATCTAGAGTCTTTTTCATTTCATTTATTGTGTTGTTCATCGTTGCTTGTTTCATCTTTAGTTCTTCTAAGTCCTTGTTAAACGTTTCTTCCATTTTGTCTATTCTATTTCCAAGATTTTGGATCATCTTTACTATCATTATTCTGAATTCTTTTTAAGGTAGACTGCCTATTTCCTCTTTATTTGTTAGGTCTGGTGGGTTTTTATCTTGCTCCTTCATCTGCCGTGTGTTTTTCTGTCTTCTCATTTTGCTTATCTTACTGTGTTTGGGGTCTCCTTTTTGCAGGCTGCAGGTTCGTAGTTCCCGTTGTTTTTGGTGTCTGTCCCCAGTGGCTAAGATTGGTTCAGTGGTTTGTGTAGGCTTCCTGGTGGAGGGGACTAGTGACTGTGTTCTGGTGGATGAGACTGGATCTTGTCTTTGTGGTGGGCAGGTCCACGTCTGGTGGTGTGTTTTGGGGTGTATGTGGACTTATTATGATTTTAGGCAGCCTCTCTGCTAATGGGTGGGGTTGTGTTCCTGTCTTGCTAGTTGTTTGGCATAGGCTTTCCAGCACTGTAGCTTGCTAGTCGTTGAGTGAAGCTGGGTGCTGGTGTTGAGATGGAGATCTCTGGGAGATTTTCGCCATTTGATATTATGTGGAGCTGGGAGGTCTCTTTTGGACCAGTGTACTGAAGTTCGCTCTCCCACCTCAGAGGCACAGCACTGACTCCTGGCTGGAGCACCAAGAGCCTTTCATCCACACGGCTCAGAAGAAAAGGGAGAAAAAGTAGAAAGAAAGAATTAGTAGAAGTAGAAAGAAAGAAAGAATGGAGGGAGGGAGGGCGGGAGGAAGGAGGGAAGGAAGGACAAAAAGAGAGAAAGAAGATAAAGTAAAATAAAATAAAGTTATTAAAATAAAAAATAATTATTAAGAAAAAATTAAAAACAAAACAAAACGGACAGATAGAACCCTAGGACAAATGGTGGAAGCAAAGCTATACAGACAAAATCTCACACAGAACCATACACATACACACTCACAAAAAGAGGAAAAGGGGAAAAATCATAAATCTTGCTCTCAAAGTCCACCTCCTTAATTTGGGATGATTCATTGTCTATTCATGTATTCCACAGATGCAGGGTACATTAAGTTGATTGTGGAGCTTTAATCCGCTGCTCCTGAGGCTGCTGGGAGAGATTTCACTTTCTCTTCTTTGTTCGCACAGCTCCAGGGGCTCAGCTTTGGATTTGGTCCCGCCTCTGCATGTAGGTCGCTGGAGGGCGTCTGTTCTTGGCTTAGACAGGACGGAGTTAAAGGAACCGCTGATTGGGGGGCTCTGGCTTACTCAGCCCGGGGGGAAGGGAGGGGCACGGAGTGAGGGGCGGGCCTGCGGCGGCAGAGGCCAGCGTGATGTTGCACCAGCGTGAGGAGCGCTGTGCGTTCTCCCGGGGAAGTTGTCCCTGGATCCCGGGAACCTGGCAGTGGCGGGCTGCACAGGCTCCCGGGAGGGCAGGTGTGGATAGTGACCTGTGCTCGCACACAGGCTTCTTCGTGGTGGCAGCAGCAGCCTTAGCGTCTCATGCCTGTCTCTGGGGTCCACACTGATACCTGCGGCTCGTACCCGTCTCTGGAGCTCCTTTAAGCAGCGCTCTTAATCCCCTCTCCTTGTGCACCAGGAAACAAAGAGGGAAGAAAAAGTCTCTTGCCTCTTCGGCAGGTCCAGACTTTTCCCCGGACTCCCTCCCGCGTAGCCGTGGCGCACTAACCCCCTGCAGGCTGTGTTCACGCCGCCAACCCCAGTCCTGTGCCAGCGCTCTGACCGAAGCCTGAGCCTCACCTCCAGGCCCTGCCCGCCCCGGCGGGTGAGCAGAGATGCCTGTCGGACTGGTGAGTGCTGGTCGGCCGTGATCCTCTGTGCGGGAATCTCTCTGCTTTGCTCTCTGCACCCCTGTTGCTGTGCTCTCCTCCGCGGCTCCTAAGCTTCCCCCCTCCGCCATCCGCAGTCTCCGCCCGCGAAGGGGCTTTCTAGTGTGTGGAAACCTTTCCTCCTTCACAGCTCCCTCCCACTGGTGCGGGTCCCGTCCCTATCGTTTTGTCTCTGTTTATTCTTTTGCCCTACCCAGGTACGTGGGGGGTTTCTTGCCTTTTGGGAGGTCTGAGGTCTTCTGCCAGTGTTCAGTCGGTGTTCTGTAGGAGTTGTTCCACGTGTAGAGGTATTTCTGGTGTATCAGTGGGGCGGAAGGTGATTTCCGCGTCTTACTCTTCCACCATCTTCCCGGAAGCCCTTTTTTCCTTTTAATCATGTATTCTTCTGCCTTAAGAGATGTTATGCTACCCCTTGTTGAGGTTTATATAATAAGGTTGAAGGAGCACAGACTCTGAAGCAAAACAGACAGATTAGAAACATGACCATGAAAATTTGTAGCTTTGAGTGAAGTCTTGGAAAAACAATTAACAGTTCTGACTCTGTTTCCTCCTCTGCAAATAGTAAATAATATTGTTCATCCTGTGGGATTGTTCAGAAAAAAATGAGTTATAAATATGTAAATGAGAAATAAATCTATATCAATATAATAAATGCTGAAATCCCTGCTACTTACATTTCTTCTGGTGATGGTTTTATTTATCTTCAAATGTGAATGATGGGTCTTAAAATATAAGAAATGTGTTGTCAATCTCTTCCTCCTTGTTGTCTCCTGTTCCTTAATTTTCACTGGGGTAAATTTATTTAGGAAGGTGTTCCTACACGTGCTGAATGAATTTGATTGAAAGAATAGTCGCAAGGGACTCTTTTCCCAAGCAGGTTGGCTAATTATTAGTTATAAAATTAATAGCTCTCAAGAGGAGGATGGGGCCCCATGATTATAGCGTAGGACTGTACTGCATACTAGATTATAGTCATAAGCACCTACGTGATGCAGTTTAAAAACAATTTGCAAAAGGCCCAACTGACCCTAATGGTCTTCACCATAATAGCCCCTGCCACCTGCCCCTTTCACTTACCATACACCTGTTAAGGTGATGAAAAACACAAGAGAGTGGAAGCTTCCCCAACTTCCCAAAGAGGTGAAGAATATGTTTATACCTGTCATGAACATATTACATGGTACCAAGTATGTAAATTGTGACACATGTTATAGTGTTCTTTCTTCCATAGTAGTGTAGAAATTGCACAACATCCATGAATTTGAAAAAATAAAAAGGAATAACTGGGCAATTTTGGATATCTGTGCTGACAATGCAATTTACAGAAGATGTACCCAGCTGATGTTCTTAACTCCATCTCAGCCCTCTCATATTTATTTTCATTTAGTTTTTTCATATATTTATTCAACATATTTTAGTTGACACCTTTAAAAATTGTATGAGACACTTTTAATTGTTGAGGGTAGGACAGAGAACAAGGTGAATGAAGACTCTATTCTCATGGACCTTACATTGTCGTGGGGGGAATCATACAGTAAAAAGTTAAACAAATAAAATTATTACAGATTGTGAAAAGAACTTTGATGAAAGTAAACAGGCTGGTGAGACAGATTGGAAGGTCCCCGTTTATACTGGATGGTCAAGGCCTCTCTGATAAGGTGATGTGTGGTAAGAATAAGCCAGCCCTGCTGGAAAGTGGGACTTAGAGCAAACAGCAAGACACTCTGATATGGGAAAGAAATAGGCATACTTAAGGAATCAAAGAAATCAGTGTGGCTGTATTATGCTAAATAAGAAGGTAAGAAGGAAGATAATGTCATGTACAGCCATGTAGGCCAAGGGAAGCAGTCTGTATTTTATTGTAATGTGAATGAAAACTACTGGAGAATTCTAAGTCAGAGAATGATGTCAAATTTACATTGTTGTTAGTTTGTTTTTTAAAATATTTATTTTATTTTTTAAATTTTTATTGGAGTATAGTTGATTTACAATGTTGTTTCAGTTTCTGCTGTACAGCAAAGTGATTCAGTTATACATAAAAATATATCTATTGGGCTTCCCTCGTGGCGCAGTGATTGAGAGTCCGCCTGCCGATGCAGGGGACACAGGTTCGTGCCCTGGTCCGGGAAGATCCCACATGCCACGGAGTGGCTGGGCCCGTGAGCCATGACTACTGAGCCTGTGTGTCCGGAGCCTGTGCTCCACAATGGGAGAGGCCACAACAGTGAGAATCTGTTTTTCAGATTCTTTTCCCATTTAGGTTATTACAGAGTACTGAGTAGAGTTCCCTGTGCTATACAGTAGGTCCTTGTTGTTTATTTTATATGTAGTAATGTGTATATGTTAATCCCAAACTCCTAATTTATCCCGCCCTCCTTCTCCTCTTGGTAACCATAAATTTGTTTCCTATGTCTCTGAATCTATTTCTGTTTTGTAAATGAGTCCATTTGTATCATTTTTTAGATTTCACATATGAGTGATATCATATGATAGTTGTCTTTCTCTGTCTGACTTACTTCACTTAGCATGATAATCTCTAGGTCCACCCATGTTGCTGCAAATGGCATTATTCCATTCTTTTTTATGTCTGAATAATATTCCATTGTCCATTCATCTGTCAGTGTACATTTAGGTTGCTTCCATGTCCTGGCTATTGTAAACAGTGCTGCAATAGACATTGGAGTACGTGTATCTTTTCAAAGTATGGTTTTCTTTGGATATATGCCCGGTAGTGGGATTGCTGGATCATATGTTAGCTCTATTTTTAGTTTTTGAAGGAGCCTACATCCTGTTCTCCACAGTGGCTGCACCAGTTTACATTTCCCCTAACAGTGTAGTAGGGTTCCCTTTTCTCCACACCCTCTCTAGTATTTATTATTTGTAGACTTTTTGATGATGGCCATTCTGACTGGTGTGAGGTGATATCTCATTGTAGTTTTGATTTACATTTCTCTGGTGATTAGCGATGTTGAGCATCTTTTTTGTGCCTCTTGGCCTTCTGTATGTCTTCTTCAGAAAAAAAATGTCTATTTGATTTGGTCTCAGGAACAAAATTGAATACCAAGTACTCCAAGAGAGTGTGAAGTCAAGACGAAACGACCAGCCAATGAACTTGAGTACACTTGAACTTATCCAGGGTCACAGAACTTATAAGTAGGCAGCTGGCATTTTGAGTCCAGACAGCTTTGCTTCAGAAACTTGCTTGCACACTTAGCCACTCTGCTACACTACTTCTCTTTGTTAATGGCTGCATAGCATTTCTCTGTTACTAATGTTCCATAATTTGACAAGTTGAATATTATTTGTCACGTATTTCCAGTCTATACTATTATACCAAACTCCACAATACACATCTTTACAGAAACGTCTTTGTTCATGTCTTTTATTATTTCATTAGCATATGTGTTCCATAGCTTTACTTGATCAAAACCAGCTTCAGCTCTTGACTATTGTAGAGCTATTATTAATATAGAGATGTTTTAAGACTACTTCTTTGGTAGATAATGATAATAGCTATGATTTACTGAGCCCTTACAATGTAGCAAGAATTGTGCTGAGTGCTTTGAATTAATTATCTCAGTTCATCTTCACAATGATATTATGAAATATATACTATCATTAGCCAACATTTTAGATAAGGAAATTAAGCTTCAGGGATATTAGGTAATTTGTCCAAGGTGACATAGTAAATAAAGGTTCCACCCAAGTTCAGTCTGACTCCAGAGCTTGTTTTGTGACCACTAGTCTCTTCTGTATGGAGTAGTCATGCACAGCAGATGAAGGGGGAATAAATGTTAGAAGACTATTATAGTAATTTAGGAGTAGATTAGAACAATGTTCTCAAAGTGTGGTCCCCAGACTGCAACATCAACACCATCTGGAATTTCTTTAACATGCATATTATTGGGCCTCATCCCAGACCTACGGAATCAGAAACTCTGGACATGGGGCCTAGTTATATGTATTTTAACCATCCCTCCAGGGGATTCTGATGCCTGCTAAAATTTTTAGAACCACTGGACTAAAGTGATAGCAATGGAAGATGAGAGGAAAGGAGAAAAATAATATGACTTGGAGAGGATAATAGAGAATTTTAGAGTTGAATATATTCCCCATGTTTGAAGCATTGCTTAGAGAAAGAATAGTGGTGACATAGAAAAAAGGAGAGAAGGAATCATCTTTATGTTTTTTGTATCAATGTGAAGTTAGATAACTTTTGACAGGCACATTCTGGATACACAAAAATAACTTAACAGTGAGTGCTCAGTTATTTTAATTACTGCCTCCCCTCTATCCTAATAGTTAAAGCAAAGCATCAAGATATTTGCTTTCTGCATTGAGGTAAGCGGGAGGGGGTGGTGGCAGTGGGATGTGTGTAGTCCAATTAAACATTAAAGAAAAAAAGATTCAAGGCTCCTGTGAAAACAAAAGGATTGTAGAAGTTAATTTTAAACACATGCACATGTGGCTGGTATGATAGCATGAGTCAAGGAGATGAGTATATTAATAAAAGCAGTATTATAGCAAATAGAGGTAATAAAACACTGCAGCATTAACTGGGCTACATCAGAAGCCCTACTTCTCTTAGATGCTTGCTTTTCAACCTTACTGGAAATTAAAAACTAAGCCCCTTGTGAGGAAAACCTATTCCACCTGAAACAGTATCAAAAGCCTTCATCTCAGTCAAATTAATTGCACTAGTATTTGCCACGGTTGAAGAAAACACCAGTTAATGATAAACAAATCCATCTCATGAGCAAAGTTTCTGAGGAATTGCCTCTGATCACCTAAACTAATAAGACCAACATATTTAGATAATAGTTGGCAGTTTTCAAAGCATTTCAGTATACACCATATTAACTGAAACTCATAAACTGGTGAGTGAGGCAAGGAGGGTGTCATTGTTCCCATTTTATGTTGGAGGGATAGAGACTCACAGAGGGATGCAGACTCCCCATGACAAAGGTCTTGTTTTAGATCATGTTGTCATTCTTGACCGAATTTGTTCTGTGTAAGCTCCTCTTCCCTTCAGATGAGTTCTGTTTAAGGAGGTTCTTCATTCTCCCATGTAATGTACTTCTGGTGGCTTTACCCCACTAGTTGTCAGATGAGACTAGATATGTGTGAATTGCAGCAGATCACAGGTTTGAGATCAAACTGGGTTCCCCCACCCCAGACTTTTTTTCTTCCACTTAAAATTATATTGTGATTATTATCCCATGTCATTAAACTATTCTTCTAAAGTATAATTGTTTTCACTTTTGTACTGTTATTAATGTTTACAGGAATATCCTTATGCATCGATATTTGTGGATCTCTTTTATTTCCTCAAGACAAAATCCTAGCAGTGGAATTACAGCGTCCAAGGGTTATGATCATTTGCAAAGCCTTTGTTACATATTGTCACAATATCCCCAAGAAAGAGTTTACCTATTTATATTCCAGCCAAGCGTAGTTGATAGCACACCTTTCCCTGAACCTTACCAATACTACCAGTTTAATAGGTGAACCTGTTGTCTTTTTTTGTGAGCTGCATTTTTTGATGACTAGTAGATCAAATATTGTATATTTATAAATACATTGGCCACTTGCCTTTCTTCTCCCGGGAATTTGCAAACTTTTGTTGCAAAGGGCCGGATAGTTAACGTTTTATTCTTTGTGGCCTTATGGTCTCTGGGTCTTTGTCAGAAATACTTAACTCTGCCAATGTAATGCAAAAGTAGCCATTACACAATGCATAAATGAATAGGTATGACTGGGTTCCAGTAAAATTTTACTTACAAAAATAGGCAGTGAGCCAGATTTGGCTCATGGGCCATAGTTTGCCAATTCCTGATTTAGTTCATTGTGCTACTGGAGGTATTTATTACTTTCTTACTGATTTTTTTTAAAGTTTTGCATATATTAAGAATAGTTAGGCCTGTTGACTGCAAAACAAATGCACAACGTGATGGTTGTGTGTTTTATTTAGGGCAAAATGAGAACTATAGCCCGGGAGACGGTATCTCAGGTAGCTCTGAGGAACTGCTCTGAAGATGAGGGGGAAGCTCAGTGTTATATGTGATTTTAGTGCAGGGGGTACCTGCGGTCATGCATACATTTTGGCAGAGGGTTGCTGCTAGTCTCATGAAGGTTACTACTAGTCATGAGGAGCAGATGTCTCTATTAACGATTTTAGTGCCTTTCTAGATATGAGAACATGGAAAAATTGGGGCTCATAAAATCTCCTGAGAATATCTATCCAGTTTTTGCCAGAGCACAGAGTGCCTCATTCCTGATCTCCACCCTGAACTTTCCAGATATGTCGAAGGTCAGTGACTGCAGGGCTAGTGACTTAATCCTTGTAGAGGCAGATGGCAAGTGGCAGTTTTTAGTTGGAAGCCCCTTGTTATCTATTTTGTAATCTATTTTGGAAATGCCTCCCAGCCTGTTCTAAAGCTTTATGCATTTCAATATATTATAATTTTCCTTTTCTTTTTTGCCTTTGCTTTTATGCTTAGCAAGATTTTCTCCACCAAAAAAAAAAACAAACAAACAAAGCACAGATAATTATTTACTCATGTTTTCTTCTAGTCCTTTTATGGATTAATATTTATGATTTATGATTCACTCTTAAGTCCATCTGGAAACAATTTTACTGTGAGATTTGTGGTAGAGAACTGACTTCATAATTTCCAACAAATAGTCAACCAATGGTGTCAGCACCTTTTATTGAATAAACCTTTGCTCAGTGGGGCTTCTTTTAAAGTTAATTCTCTACTAAACTGGATGTGTCTCTATTGATCTTAAAGGTGAGTCTAGCTTCTGAAAAATAATGGCTCTAGAAGTCTGTTCACTGTAGGCGGCCTCTCAGGCTCCCTTTGTGTTTACTTTAATCCAGTTTGAAATGTATGGAGAATTCTGCCTTAACTATAGCTATTGCTATTATTGTAGCTGCTGCTGTGCTTATACTTTTATTTTTCCTGTATCTCTGTCTGCATTTGTGTAGTCTTGTATTGCTCAGTGGAGACATGCGTTTCTTATAGAGGCAGGGAAACCATGACTCCTCTTCCTGTTGTAATTTAGCCTTGGTTCACTCTTCTTAGTCTCCTCATGCTGTGATGGAACTACTTATCTACACTATACTATGCCCTCTTCTCATACTTTTCTTTTTATCTGTGCATAAAAGCTATCTTTTCTTTTTATTACCTGATTGTAAGGATGACTTTAGGCTTCCTGGACTCCCAAGGAACCCTACTCTGGACTACTAATTGGAGTAACTGACCATTCTTTTTCTAATTTCACTGACCGTAATCACATACTCCCAATATAGTAGTAGATTCAACTTGACCATTTCACCTCTGTGGTCTTTTCTGACAATATAATCATAGCGGAACCTCCTGGTCTCCCTAGACCGTCTCATGTCAGTTGTCACTCTGTCCTCTGCTCTAAACCTGATAGAAGTATACTAAGGGGTGGGATGTCCTTTTCCCATGGTTTGAGAAAAGAAGGAATGGCTTCCACATAGAATACCACTAGGAAGATAAACCCTACAACCCTGGAAAATAATAGATTCTTCTGAATTCCTTTCATGTTTTCAGGCTAAAAATTACTGTCTTTAAAACTTCAGGGAAAGGCTCAAAATGGTTGTGTCTAAAATACACAATCTGTGACCTGTACTCAAATATCTGCTTTCCTAACAAAGTCATTTTCAAATCTTTTATTTCCTTTCAACTCCACTATATATATATATTTATATACACACACACATTTGACCCTTGAATAACATGGGTTTGAACTGAGTGGGTCCATTTATATGAAGATTTTAAAATATATATATACTATTATGTTTATGATCTGTGGTTGGTCGAATTTGCAAATGCAAAATTCATGAATATGGAGGGCTGACTATGGGACTTAAGTATGCATGGATTTTGGTGTCTGCACAGGTCCTGGAACTTGGGGCTACTGAGGAACAATTGTAGTTTGCATGGTGAAAGCAGGATAACATGTAAAAATTCATGCATAGAATCTGGAGTTATAAATTCATCAAAACTCTGTGGTTAATCCAAAGCTCTATCACGTATAAGGTTTATTTTTAGTGAGAACTATGTAAACTCTTTGTACTAGAAAATCAATAAATACATTTTATTAAACTTTTCAGTTGAGAAAAGTATAGCATCAATGTCCTGCAGTGATAGTTTAGAATTTAAAAAGTGGTTTAATAAAAATTTTTCAAAAAGCAGTTACCCCTATGTAATTATAGTGTTTTGTATGTTGAATGCAACTTTGCTTTGTGCTGTTCCAAGTACCTTGCACACATTTACTTGTAATCCTGGCAGTGACCTTGTAAGGTCCCTTAAGTATGATAAACTTGATATGCGCTACAAAGAAACCAAGACCTGGATGTAAAATGATTTGTCCTAGAATGTATAGCCTGTTAATGGATAAGTGTGACCCTCCATGTCTCACCAACCTCTTTATGCCTAACCTCACATAGCTGGAGGTGATTTTGAACGTGATGAATTCTTTTCTGTTATTACCTAGAGGCTTCAAGTGAAGAAAATACATCTGCCTCTTCCAGGAAGCATTCTTTCCTCTCCCTTGGTTCCCATCACAGTATTCCTCCATTTTCTTTCTGTGCTTATAAACACAGCTATGTTATATGGACTTGCCTTATTTAGGAATATTATAAAACGACCAAAACATGAGGAGGGATTTCTTTGTTCAGATTCTATTGAAAGCTCCTTGACGCTGGAAATGATATGATCTTTGTTTTCTCTGTCTCTTTGAGTACCTAGTTCAGGCTGCAGGATTATCTGCGGTGGGGGCCAGATACTGAATCATTCTAAGGAATATACACTTAATTGAGGGTAGTATAGTAGAAGAAATAATTGTGTAGGAGTTGTTTGTCATTAGTCAAATCAGCATCTCCCTCTGGACACTATTCCTTACTATTAAATAAAGGAGACTAAAATATTTTATCTCTAAGGTTCCTTCCAGTTTTAGAAGTCTGTGATTCCCAAACATTTGTTAATGATTTTATAGTACCAGTATAGCACAGTTCTTATGCACATGGAGTTTGGAGTCAGGTAGACTTAGGTTAAAGGAACACTTCTCTCGTTCTATAGGTATATAATTTTGGGCACGTCCTTTGGCCTCCCTAAACTTCTGTTTTCTTTGTTGGTAAAACGGGCCTAATAATACATTTCTCACGAAGTCATTGTGAGATAGTGCGTGCCAAGTGCTTCACACAGTTAATAGCACATAGAAATAAGTCAATTAATGTTAACTGTAAACTGTAAGCTATATTCAGGGCCAGCCCTTGGCAAAACTGTGATAAGAAAAGTTAGAGTTTGGCACTTCCCTTTTCCTCTTTCTGTGCTCCTCCATCTTGTTATTTTTCGCTATGGCTACTCCCTCTTCACCGGCCACATCCAGGTGGGAGGTACTGACGTGAGGACAGAGGGTTTTTGCTGGGAGCTCAATGGCCGCACAATACTGCAGTGACCATGGCTCCATCGAAGCTAGCCATGTATATACAGTGCTCGTATTTTTTGATCTTTGAATCTGTAATTTTCCATTTCCCACTTAAGAAAATTTCCCTAGTAATTAATACTGAATATCTGATTCCAGGAACCATGCCTCAGGAGACTTTTCCTGCATGCAGTGTGCATCAGTTATTAGGAACTGCCTGGCACTCATTTATAAAGCTGATTACAGGCCTGTTTTTTTTTCATCACTTACAGAATGTTCATTATAATTGCACGAGTTCAGGCAGACTGTGTCTCTCCATGAAGCTATATATTTTCAGAGGAAGAAATCTTTATCTTTATTACCTGACAGCTCACGTGCTCATATCCATCACTTTTTTGAGTGTAGCTTATTTGCAGCCTGGTGGGAGTTATATAAGCTGCCACTAAAATTTCAACAAAGAAACGAGATGGAATTAACAGAGAGGTGCACCACTCATCTTCCCACAAATTCTATTTTGTTAATAGAAATGAGATCCCAAATCAGTGGCAGATTCTCCTGCCCGTTCCAAGTACACTGTTATGCTGTTTTATCTAAATCACTAATAATCTCATTCTCTCTCTCCCTCTCCCTCTCTCTCTCCCTCTCCCTCTCTCTCTCTCTCTCTCTCTCTCTCTCTCTCTCTCACACACACACACACACACACACACACACACACACACACACACACACACGAGATGGATTGTGATAAATATATAATGAACATTAGAGATACCCCTAAAGTCAAGCCAGTGGGGTGCATTTGGATGGGATTTGTTCATTTTGATCATGACAGACACTAATTTTATATCACGTTGGAAAATGTCCATGAGGTGGGATGTGTGGGATGCCACTAGGCTGTGTCCGTCTAAGGCAGGGTTTCTAAACTCCGACACTATTGACATTTTGGGTTGATATTTAGCAGTGTCCTGAACTCAATCCATTAGATGCCAGTAGCACCACTCACCTCCCCAGTTTTAACAAACAAAAGTATCTCCAGATGTTGCCATGTATACCTGGAGCACAAAATGAACCCCAGTTGAGAACCACTGGTCTAAGGCTATCTCCTTTCCCCTGTTTCTTTCCCGTTACAATTACCAAAGATACCATTTTTAAAAATTCATCTGAGAGCTTTGTTTCTAAATATCCACAGTTAAAAAGTGCAGGCATTTCTTAGGAAAGGAATACTACACACACCAATGATCCTCAACCTTGTCAGCATACACACTGGGGTCACTAGGAGATCTTTACAATATACTGTTGTCTGGGTGATACTGCTCCCAGAGATGATGATGTTTGGAGTGTGATCTGGGGTATTGGGATGTTGAAAAACTCTTGCTGTGATTCTAATGTACTACAAAGTTGGAGAATCACTGTTCTGGAGATTTCCCTCTAAGAAATGGTCGTTAAAAAGCTGGTTATGTTAAGTGCTTGCAAAACAGGCCAGTCAGGAGAAGCTGGCTTATGTACTGGACTGTGGACTTTCCCTGGAAGGGCAGTGGTAGATATGAACTGACTAATAGCTAATGTCGGTAACAGATCAGGTTGGGTCATAGGTAGAGACTACTTTGGACCACACTATATATTCTGGAAAGCACTCCAACTCCCTGCCTGCACCTCCCACTTGACACAAATAAGCACAGAAAAGTGCTATTTTAAGCTAGGAAGAGTATTTTCTAATATCAGCTTTATTGATGGAGAGACCAATTTTAGGTTAACATTAAGGCAGTGTTGAAGGGAAATAAAGGGAGCCAAAGGACAAGCTCCTCTAGAGAAGGCCATGCTGTAGAGCAGAAGATGGTAGACTTTGCTTATTCCCAGAGGTGGAAGATAAATGTCTGCCTTGGTCCCAGACACCTATGCCTGATTTTATGCAGATGAGTGACAGCCGGAAAAGGCATCTCTGTCCTTGTCTGGCTGCCCCCTTGGGTCATAAGCCAGCAACCAGTGACTGCAACAGAATTGGGTCCACAGGGAAGTCTGGCTAAGCACCTGATAGGCAGAGGACAGAAAGCCGTGTCGTGCACTTAAGAGAATCAATGTAGATGAACAGAATACAGAACAGTTATTTCACCGTTGACTTAGAGCTGTGCTATGTCCATGCCATAGGCAATCATTTCTACCCAAAACAGAGAGGTAAGGTAGCTGTAGAGTGTCTCCAGCTTCTCTTAACAGCCCATTATGTGTGAATCTGTCAGTCTTTGAATTTTCCAAATTCATCTTGGATTAATTTATGTTTTCGGCCACTTTTCTTTTGGGAAAAATAATTTAATAATCCCAATCTTTTTCACTTGTCCTAAAAGTACTTGCTAGAATTATCAAATCCAAGGGTTGAAAAGGAACCTAATTAGAGGTCTTTGAGGCCAGCGATTCTCAAACTTTAATGTGCATAGGAATCACTTGGGTAGTAGTTAAATGCTACTCAAAGTGTAGTCGGTCAGGGGTCAGGGGATTAACAACATCAACATCGCTTGGGAACTTGTTAGAAATGCAAAATCAAAGGTCCTCTTCTCCAAACTATTAAATGGAAATATGCATTTATAACAAGATTCCCCAGGCAATTCTTTATGCACTGAAAGGTTGGGAATCATGTAGCTGGACCAACTTCTTTGAAGATTCAGTGTAGGGTGGGGAATCTCTCCAGGCCTTATATTTTAGTCTGGTGAATAATTGTGTATTCACATTCTCTAGGCGTGTTCGCTTTAGTTCACTTCTCCAAACTATCACTGAGTATCTACTGTGTTCCAAGCACTGGGATTATAGTAGTTAATAAAATATTCTGTGACCTTTAACCTTTGTCTTTCTCTTCTATGCTCAGAATTACTAGAGTTCCCCATTTTTGAACCTCTTCCAAATTCTGTGATATGGGGTGACTAAGGGCCAACCTACAACTGGATTTAAATGAGAGCAAGAGAAATTCCAAGCTGGAAATTCCAGGCACATTTTCCTAACTGGGTCTCCTTCTTCTAAACTTGCTCTTTCTAATTGTTTATCCACACAGCAGCCTCGTGATTTTTTGATACCTCTCACCATTCCTTCCTTAATTTCTGTGATCTAATCATAATAGCTTTCTTTAAGTTCCTTGAAAGCATCAAGTTCTATCATACCTTAGTGACTTCACATATACTTTTCCCGTACTGTGGAGCAGTCTTTGCCTCCTGATCTGGTTAACTTCCATTAATTCTTTAGGACATTCTCTTAAGTGGAACTTCTTCAGAGAAGCTGTGCCTGACCACTTCCTCTCAATCTAAATCAACTCTTCTTGTTATCATCCCTCATTCTACTCCTTTATATTGCCTTTGTAACACAACATAAAATTGTGAATATGATTTATAAGTGTATGGTTATTTCGGGGATTATTTTTTAATGGTCTCTTCTACCATGATCTAAACTCCATGGGCATAGGAGCTATGTCTGTTTCTTCACCATGGTTGCCTAAGGCTTGGGGTAGCATTTGGTACATTGTGCATGCTCAGTGAATATTTGTTGAATGCAGTGTGTACCTTCTCTCCCCAGCCTATCTAATATTACTTCCCCCAGCCACTCTTTAATTCATTGTCCTGTTTTATTTTCTTTGTAACAATTATTGTTAGCTGAAACTCTCTTGTTGATTAATGTATTTATTTATGTTTTATTGTCTGTCTCCTCCAACTAAACTATCAATTCTGTGAGACTGCAGGCTGAAGCTGACTGCCTTGGGTTTAAATCTCAGCTTTACTACTTACTGCATTTGTGCTTGTGAGAAAGTCACTCACTTAAGCCAGCTCCCATGCCTCATTGTTAAAATTGTAGTAATAATTGTCCCTATTTCATAAGCCTGCTGTGAGGATTAACTGAAAGATTATATATAAACCACCTATCAGACTGCCCATAGTAGGCATTACATGAGTTGCTAACTGTTGTGATGTTGGTACTTACTAACAGTATTGTTCATATCTGTTTTCGTGGCAAATAGATCAGTACCACTAACTTAGTAGGTGTTCCATAAATATATTTTGAATATATTACAGAAAGTGTTATACCTTATTAGCCATGAAAGTGATATTTTATTTGGCTGTTGAGGGACAGTACCAGTTTACCAAGTTTCATAGAAGTTACTTATCTGCCATGACCTACTATGAAATTCCCCATTATGATTATGAGTAGAAGGGAAGTAAGTTAGCCTTTGCTGCTGTATTTCTGATATTGGATAAAAGAGTGACACGTCTTAGGACTTCCCTGGTGGCTCAGTGGTTAAGAATCTGCCTGCCAATGCAGGGGACACAGGTTTGATCCCTGGTCCGGGAAGATCCCACATGCAACGGAGCAGCTAAGCCCATGTGTCACAACTACTGAGCCTGCGCTCTAGAGCCCACGAGCCACAACTACTGAGCCCATGTGCCACAACTACTGAAGCCCGCGTGCAAGAGCCCGTGCTCTGCAACAAGAGAAGCCACTGCAATGAGAAGCCCGCACACCGCAACGGAGAGTAGCCCCCGCTCACCGCAACTAGAGAAAGCTTGCGTGCAACAATGAAGACCCAAAGCAGCCAAAAATAAATTTATTAATTAATTTTTTAAAAAGTGACACATCTTAACATCTAGATCTAATTCGAGTCCCTTAATCAGTGTGACTCTTAGATATTCTGCTCTTAGAATAGCTGTTCAATTAAATTCTTCAGTACACATCCCATTCCCACCACCACTTGGCCTATGGTGAGTGTAAATTTTAAATTGATTTTAGTGCTACTGTGAAGATAACTTCTTTCTCAGCCAGAAATGTATTCTAAGGGTAGAATTGGGTGCTAATTTAAATTCTTTTCCCCCACTTTTCTACAAATGTTGGGACATTCAGACAAGTTTGAGCAGGGAGATTCAAGCATTTAATTCAACCCTTTCTCCACATATATGAAATAGAGAAGCTTAGTGATTTATCATACTCCATATTTTATTGTACTGCCATTTTTTGTATATTTAAGTTTGGTTAATACAATCTTGACAGCAGGGTGGAATGTAATTTAAATTTTAATATTTTCAGCTACAACAATGGCAATGTATTATTTCTGCATATGGAAAGATACCAGTTCTCTGATTGACTGATATAGCAGAGGGGACAAATATATATCCTCAGGTTACTTTTTAAAAGTAGAAGTGAAAGATCATCTCTCCATGTCACCGATATCATGACATAATAGATGCTTTGAATTATTCACTAAATTTCTTGGTGCCAAAGATCCCATCAAGTTTTCGAATATATATTTAGATATTTAAAATGGGGCTACAGCACAGGAAATATAGCCAATATTTTATAATAATTTTAAATGAAGTATGATCTATAAAAATATTGAATCACTATGTTATACACCTGAAACTAGTATAGTATTGTAAATCAACTGTACTTCAATAAAAAAGAGGATTATTGGGCTTCCCTGGTGGCGCAGTGGTTGAGAGTCCGCCTGCCGATGCAGGGGACGCAGGTTCGTAGGTTCGTGCCCCGGTCCGGGATCGCCCCGGTCCGGGAAGATCCCACATGCTGCGGAGCGACTGGGCCCGTGAGCCATGGCCACTGAGCCTGTGCGTCCGGAGCCTGTGCTCCGCAACGGGAGAGGCCACAACAGTGAGAGGCCCGCGTACCGCAAAAAAAAAAAAAGAGGATTATTTAATTTCCAAAATTGGTCTTTTAACATTTAGAATGCCATTAGTAAAAAAAAATCACTCACTAATACTTAAGTAGGTTAAATCATATCTGTCCAAAGGTAAAATTATGAATGCGAATAGCTTATAAGGCAGATTTTCACACTGTTTCCAGATGCTAGCCTGATAAAGGGGCCCAACTATATTGGTCTTGCACTATGAAGATGAAAATTTCAGTAGCATCAATTAGGGTTAAGTAGAAATTAGAGAACCAGAGTCTGTTTGACCTGAAAGCAAATATATGTGAGTTCTAGCCCAAGGTATAGGGAGATAGTTGGCCTACTTCCAGGCCTGTGAAGCAGACATTTAGTTATCCAATCCTCATAGCAGGAATGTGCCCTCAGTTTATATATGATTTGGGTGAAAGAGGGTATCCTTTTTTCAGGACTCGGCATACATTAGCAGTATTTTAATCAGGTTGGAATAATTACCATGGATCAATGAACCAGGTCCTTGTTGGTCTTAACATTGTCTCCACAATTATGCCTGGTGCATAATAGGTATGCAATATATTGTTATTGAACAAATAAACAAATTTATGTTATTTTAAAAATTAAGGGGAGGGTGGAATGAATTGGGAGATTAGGATTGACATGAATATACTACCATGAATAAAATAGATAGCTAGTGGGAACCTGCTGTAAAGCACAGGAAGCTCAGCTCGGTGCTCTGCGATTACCTAGATGGGTGGGATGGGGGTGGGGTGGGAGGGAGGTCCAAGAGGGAGAGGATATATGTATACGTATAGCTGATTCACTTCATTGTACAGCAGAAACCAACATAACATCATAAAGCAATTATACTGCAGTTTAAAAAACCCCACAGAGCTATTACTTGTAACTCAGGTATTTTTTTAGGTATTACTTGGAAGTCTGAGACTCTCCCTAGGGGTTAGGATATATTTGGAACAAAGCTTGAAAATCACTGCTGCAGGTCACTATAAAAACTGAGATGTAACAGTTAGCCACTGGACAGTTCTAGTCTTCCTCAGTTACTCTGAATCTTACAGCATCTTCTTGCTTCTACTGTTTTTTTGCCTCCACTATCCTACTTGCTTATATTCTATCTCCAGTCTACAGTCACGGGAAAGCTAATGAAGGAGACAAGATAAGGCAAAATGTAGAAAGAAGGGTAGAAGTTATAGTGAATTGAGTTTCACACTCGGAGAAAGTGAAATGAGATGAGTCCTCATGAAAAGAAAAATAGTGCAATTCCCTTTTATTTTCTGGCATCTCTTTCCATGGATGAATCTTACTAATAGAAATATTTCTGGAATACAGCAAATCAGATTAGGTAAAAATAAGCAGCACTTATGTTTGAAGAGGGAAAAAAAGGATACTGAGGAACCAACACTAGAATATGGCAAGCACAGCTTCTCATCTACCTGAAATAGCACTTTAGATAGCTAAGAGAATTAGAATGCATTTTTGAACTTCTTTTCTGAATGTGGATATGAGTCTACTCTCCAGATTGTCAGCATAGCCAGAGGCTAATGTCTGACAGCATTAGACTACAGAGCTTCCTCAACAATTTGAATTGAAGCATGTAGCTCTACTTAGGAAAATAGTCTGACATGACAGTTTCCCATGATATAGTTTAAACCCAGGTAACTGGATGCACTATTTAGTTAGGGCTCAGTTTTAGTAGGAGATTTTCCCATCAGGTCAGCCTGAAGCAAAATTGAGAATAAAGGTAGCTTTTTCTATGTGATCAACTTCTTTCAATCCCAGGTACATCACTGTTCTGGGTCCACAGTCTCTGGCCTGCAACTCCGATTCTGACTACTCTCTCCTTGAGACAATCCTTCAGAACGCTCCACTCAAATTCCATGCTGAACATGTGCTACCTATGCAGGATGGTTTGATATGAACCCTAAATATAGAAAAGTACAGTCAAAAAGTTCAAGGAAAAAATATAGCTGACTCCATTTCCTGCAACCAAAGAAGGGAGAGACTTAATAGAAGAAACACTCAAAGGTGTAATTATGAAGATAAGAAATTATTCAAAGGAAGAAGAAAAGGATAAATAACTGATAATTATCATATGAGTGGCATGAGAGATAAGAATAGGAGCCGAAAGACCAAGATTCAGAGTGAATGTGGGCTTACACAAAGGGCTAAGATTCATAAAAGGGCTTTAAAAGGTGTATTTCCAATAAGAGAGGAGCAAGAAGGGTCTGATGCTTGAAGTTGACAGGAAAAAAAAAAAGTAGAAATGACTGCTTTGTTCCTATTGTGCTTCTGCCTTCTCTGTCTCTGAGAGTGGGCCTCATACCAGCATGAGTAGTAGGCACAGGTTAAGAGAGAATTCAATTTCAGGTGAGTTTAAAGAAAGCACCTGACTGCTTTAAATAATTCCATTAAAATATAAAGCATTGGCATATATTAATGTTCATCTTTTACTAATTGTCTTTGATTAATTTTTTTTAGGGTAGAGGTGTAAGGCGTACAAACAGAACTTTAAGTTTCAAAATTAAATGAAGGTAAATTCTGTACACTAAAGACCAGTAGTTTGATATGAAATCTGGGTAAAATCATAGACTAAATAATTAAAAGGGTGATCGATGTGTTCATACCAAAATATTCAGTCACCTTGATGGTGAAAATAAATGGATAAATATACCACATTCTTGGACAGGAAGACTCCATATTGTAAACATGTCAGGTTCCCAACATTTATAGATTCAATGACATCCCAGTCAACATACTGACAAACAGATTCTAAAACATATATGTAAGAACAAGAGGCCAAGAATAACCAAGACATTCCTAAAGAAGAAAAACATGGGAGGGACTTAAACCATAAAATATCGAAACATATTATAAAACATCATCATACAAACAAGGTGGTATTTTCTCTGATAGACAAACCAGTGGAACAGAATACATATGATTTAAGATAAAGGTGACACTGCAGATCAGTGGATAAATGAAAGAGTTTTGATTATCCATGTGGTGGGAAAATATGAAAACCAATATTAACCTCTAGGATTACACTGCACACACAAATTAAATATGAAAGGCAAAACTAAAAATATTTTGAAGAGAGGAGAATAATTTGAAGACCTCATTAAAGGAACTTCTTAAGACATAAAAAGCTCAGTCCATAGAGAAAAACACAGATAAATTTGACTACAATAAAATCAAGAGGAACCTGTTTTTATCAAAATAAAGCACAGGGCTTCCCTGGTGGCGCAGTGGTTGAGAGTCCGCCTGCCGATGCAGGGGACACGGGTTCATGCCCCGGTCCGGGAAGATCCCACATGCTGCGGAGCGGCTGGGCCCGTGAGCCATGGCCGCTGAGCCTGCGCGTCCGGAGCCTGTGCTCCGCAATGGGAGAGGCCACAACAGTGAGAGGCCCGCGTACCGCAAAAAAAAAAAAAAAAAAAAATTAAAAAAAATAAAGCACTGATAATGTTAAAAAAAAAAAAAGAATCTGGGGAGATAAATTTTTAATAGGTACAAATGAAAAATGATTGATATCTGGGAGTAGACAGTAAATTCCAAAAATTATTAAGGAAATGTGTATATAGGAAACTTCGTAAGAGAGTAAATCCTGAGTTCTCATCAGAAGGAGAAAAAATTTTTTATTTCTTCATTTTATTTTTTTATATCTATATGAGATGATCAATGTTAACTGAACCTATTGTGGTAAGCATTTTACAATACATGTAAATCAAAGCATCATTCTGTATGCCTTAAACTTATATAGTGATGTATATCGATTATTTCTCAGTAAACTGTAAAAAAAAAAAAAAAGACAAGTCCTTCTTAATTGAGTAAAATGCATAGGCATTTCAGAAAAGGAAGCACACATGACCCCTAAACATACGAAAAGACTGTCAACTTCTTTGGTCATCATAAAACTGCAAATTAAACCTGAGATACCATTTCACACCCTCTATATTGACAACAATTTAAAAGGCAGGCAGTTCTAAGTGTTAACCAGGATAAGGACAATGGAAACACTAATTTACTGCTTGTGGGGTAAAATGGTAGAGCAAATTTGGAAAACAGTTTTTCATTTCCTAGTAAACTAGTAAAACACACCTGAGACATTTGTTGTTGTTCAGACAAACAAGTGTTCTCCCACAGTCCCCAGATAACTTTCTGTTACATGGTACCATGAAACTAGTTTTGAATAACGGGATGTGAGTAGAAGTGACAGGTCACTTCTGGGTTGAGGCATTTAAAAATATGTATACCTTTTCCTGTTGCTTGTTGCCTGCTTCAGTGACTGGGAAACTGTGTGTTGCAGTGGTGACACCACAAAATGGAAGCAATTTTGGTCGTTGATTCTATAAATAGAGGAATGTTTCTGACTTGCAGAAAAGTTCTGACTGTGAGAGTGAAAAATAAGCACTTGAGCCACTAAGATTTTGATCTATCTTTATTACAACAGAATCTAGACTCCTCTGACTATCCTATACCCTATGACTCAGAAATTCCACTCTTATATAGATACTCCAGAGAAACTCTTGAACTGTTCACCAGGAAACATGTACAAGAGTATTGCAGAAGAATATTGTATAAGAATAACAACATTGCCCATAATAGAAGGAAACAGAAAATAAGTCAGGTATCTATGAGCAGTTGAGTAAGAAACTAGACAGAAATAAAACTAAAGGAATCATTATCTACATGAAAATGCATGAATCTGAAAATGCACAACATTTAGGAAACAAAGCAAGACGCAGAAGAATATAAATAGTATGACTCCATTTTTAGAAGTTCAATAACATGCAAAACAGTATTATTTAGGGACATACATATAGGTGGTAAACTCTAAAAAAAGAACATATTATTAACACAAATATCAGAATATTGGTTACCATTGCAGTTTAAAGAATAAGATTGGGAATAGTAATATTCGTAATAATAATAGCCACTAACACTATGTGCCAGGTAGTTGTCTAGATACTTTCTATGTACTAACATTTAGTAGTGAATAAAACCTATGTGGCAAGTGCTATTATTATTATCCCCATTTTGTATGCTTGAAAATGAAGCACAGGACAGATTTGTAATATTCCTGTGTTCATGAAGGTAGCCAAGTAGTAGACCTTGGAAATTGAACCCAGGCAGTCTGAGGTATGAGCCTTCATTCCTAACTATCGTGCTAAAATAGAAAGGGACACATGGTGCCCTTCTAAAGCATTGATAATATTTTATTTCTTAATCTGGGTAATAGATAAATATACATGTATTTTATCATTATTATTTATAGCGTACAAAGTCATGTTATATAGTACTTTGTACATGTGGTATTTTAACATCTATGAAAAATAATAAAAGAGAATAACACAAATTAATTCCTTTTTAGAGAAACCACAGAAACAGAAGGAAGCATGGATTGGAGCTATTAACACAAAAGATATAGGAAACTTGGGGAAGCCAAAGGTGGTTGTCAAGAACTCTGTGTGTGTGTGTGTGTGTGTGTGTGTGTGTGTGTAAATTATTTCAGCCTGGTTTATGGTTCAGCCAGGTACAACAGTAGGGGAATGGTTTGAGTGAGAACTTTTGTATCCTCTTACCTCTTCTCTACACTGCCTATCTGTTGCCAAAGAAATTGGCAGTAACAGCCCAGATTCTTCTGGTGCTGATGGATGAATGTCAGGATACTGTAAAGACCGATTCGTATTTAAGAAGCTGGTATGGACAGGTGCAGACTTGGCCAGCCAGTCTTGGGCATTCATTCCTTCACCCTATTCCCCATCAAACTTCAGAGCTCATGGTTCATAGACTAAGGAAACTGCCACTTTTAGCGCTGCTTCTTCCCCAAACCAGTGTGGTTGTGCAATGAAGTGACTGACAGCAAATAGATATGTTTAATAGTGGTTCTGTGGTACCTAGGGCAGGCACTATCTCTTGGGCCATATCCCCTGCCATCCAATGCAATAGATGGGATACAAACTGACTTGGAATTTGGCCCTTCCCCAATACATATAACAAGACAGGGTAGATTATATCTCAATGGGACCAAGAACTCAAAGGCCAATATAACTAGACACCTGAGGAGTAAAAGAACCATAAAAGGAAGACAAATGAGTGAACAAAACATATCACACAAAGAATTATTGGAATAAAGGGACCAAGAGTTTAAAATAAGAATAATAAATTATCCTCAAAGCAATAAATGATAATGTTAATATTATGAAGCAGAAACATGAAAATCATTAAACAAATATGTGGAATCAAAATATTAATAGTTAAAGAACACAGTAGAAATAAAGGAAAATATAACACTGTAAAAGGAAAACAGGAAATAAATGGAGAAAAAGTTCTACTATAATAGTATTTACAATAAATATAAGTATGCTAAACGTAGAAACTCACCAATGCAAAGACACATTCTTCACCTGATTTTTAAAAAGCCAATAATATATTGTCTACAAGAGACACACATAAAATAATAAAGTTGAAAATAAAATTATGGAAAATATATGCTAAACAAATAAGAGCTAAAAGAAAGCAAGGTAGTGTATTAATCAGGGTTCTCCAGAGAAAAAGAACCTGTGTGTGTGTGTGTGTGTGTGTGTGTGTGTGTGTGTGTGTGTGTGTAAGTGGAGGGTGGGGAGAAGGAGAGAAGGAGAGAAAGAGAGAGAGGGAGAGAGAGAGAGAGGAAGAGAGAGAAAACTAAAACCTCATCTCATGGTTCTTTGACATATTTCCCAAGGATGAGATTAATTTGGGGCCATGAGCCATGGTTACAAACAGGCCCCCTCCCTTGGAATACAGTGGTTCAGTTCAGGCAAGCAGAATGTTTTCCGACTCCAATTAACTATTTGTTGTCATAGCATTTTAGCCTCTTTGTCTACTACATTTCCTGGGTCTCATTCACTGGATATCAGGAAGTCATCTTTCTTTGCTTGGTGTGATCTAATCATTATTTCTCCTAGAGCTTGCCTTGAAAAACAATTAGTTATTTTAAATTGTTTTCTCGAGGCAGTGTCTCATACCTTATCATATCTTATTGTTTTCAAACCTTGACTTCCTCCCTAGAAAGCAAGGAAAATGAGCCAAGCAGATGTTTTCTTATCAAGAATTCATAGCAGCCCTATTTATCCCAAATGAGTATATCTCATTAACTGTCTCAAGGACACAGACTGAACTGTTTTTGAAAAAGGGTCTCAGAAACCTCATCTTTTGGAGAAGAAACATATTCGCAAGCAACTGCTTTCTTAACTGTCTGCTTTCTCTGTGGAAAATGAACAAAAATAAAATCTAAGTTGTCACTTTCCATTTGAGCACTTTGCTTGGTCTGAATTCCTGCAATTATCGGTAATGTGAGGACTCATGTAAGCCTGGGCCCAGGTAAGGAGAGTGATAAGTGCAGGGAGGGACACTGTCCTACTCTGTGTCTAACTTTAACACTTAATAAGTACCTACCAGTAGTGCCCATGCTAAGTGCTTAATATACACATTCTTACTTACTAATTACAACAGCCTCTGATATATATACAGTTATAATCTCGCCTTCACTTTTCATATGAGGAATCTGAAGCATAAAAAGATCAAAAACAGTAAACAAGTGTCATAGCTAGTAAGCCTCAGAGACAGGAGTAGAGACCACTCCTGTGTGACTTCGAGCTCACCCTTTTCCTCTAAATTATGCTGCATGATTGAATAACACACTCCTAGGCACGGAGTGGGCACTGAATAAATGACCCTCAAGTAATGATTACAACTGAGACTGAATGCATTGCTGCTGGGGAAGAATTCTGAGCGAGCAAAGCTCTATTATCCTGCATCTGAATTCATGCCATGTCTCCCACACCTGCCTGAGGGTGCCAAATGGCAGGTGTTATTGTTTTAAGTGAAGGAGAATTAAAATAAATTTTCTTTTTGATCTTTTAATGAGAATTTTATGACACTCCTGAGAATACCCAGATTCTTGGGGATTTTCCATCTTCCTAAAATAATGCTTTATTTTATTCTACATTTCTCTTGTTAGTTGCCCATTGGCTTACCAGATCAAATCTAAACCTCTTGGTCCTCTATTGAAGGTGATCGGTAGTATGCCAGCACCATCTCTTCTGCTCCAGAACTTCGGCGCTCTCTTACTACAACTATTGCCTCTTCCCGATACACGCACTCGCACACACAGTTCACTTTCCTCATAGTCATATGCCATTAACTCTGCTTGGAATGCCTTTCTCTTTCATATTGAATTCTACTTGTAGGTATCAATTTTTTTAAGCCACAACAGTTGGGATGCAATAAAATCCACATTTATTTATTTACATTGTTGAAGTAAAATTAAATCCAGTTTGAGCAACCACTCATCAACCAATGAAAAGTTCAAAGTCAGTCATCTGGGAGTTTTTACGGGAGTGTCTTCTCCCTTACTGTGGTTGTAGTAGCATTTAAGGGGCTTTTGAATATCCCCTAAGAATCATCATTGCCTATTGCTTCCCCTTATAGTCACCTGATGCTGCTTCGACTCTGGTTCTCCCCTGTCTAGCCTATGCTCTGGCTCCCTAAAGTATTTCTTTTTTTAAAAAAAAAAAAAAATTTATTTATTTATTTAGGCTGCTCCAGGTCTTAGTTGCGGCACGCGGGATCTTCGCTGAAGCATGCAGACTCTTAGTTACGGCACGTATGCAGGATCTAGTTCTCCGACCAGGGATCGAACCCAGGCCCCCTGCGTTGGGAGCACAGAGTCTTACCCACTGGACCACCAGGGAAGTCCCGTCCCTAAAATATTTCTTAATTTCCAGGCTTCATGCCTTGTTCAACCTTGCTCTCGATGCCTTGAAGGCTAGAAACTCTGATGGTAATTTTACTCAGTTCTGCCAAACTTAGTCAATAAGAAACCATCAAGATTCACAAGGTATAGGTGTTTAGTGCTTTTTGCAGGTACTCATTCAGTCATTCTCAAATTCAAGTTATTGTCACATTCAATTAACTGGAAGGCCCAGATCGCCCCTACTTTTGGCACAGTCCTTATACCAGTCTCTAGTGATCTGTGTGGATAAGGTGATAAACCTGTTTCCCTTAAACCTTTGAGCCACCAAACTACTGTTCTCTCTGTGGTAAATCACAAAATTGGCCACAAATTATTTTCATCTTTCTACCCATTCCCCCTGGCACAGTAACTTTGATGTTGTTTTCATCAAGAGGTTGTAATTGTCTCTGCCGCTTAAATCTGGGCTTGGTCATGTAATCTGCATCAGTTAATGTGATCTTAGCAAATGTGACAGAAGCAAGAGGCCTGAAAAGTACTTGAACTTTGGCGCTTGCTCTTTCTTGCTGCTCTTGGCACCAAGCACTTCACCACGTAAAGTAAGCCCAGGTAAGCCTTCTGGAGAATTAGGAGGCCACATGGAGGGGAAGTAAGGTATCATAGCCAAAAGACTGTAGACCTCCAGAGAAGTGAGTGAGGTCCTCTTAATTCATCCAGCTTCCTCCTGATGAGCAACCGCAGACATACGAGCAAGGACGATCAAGACTAGCTGAGCCAAGCGAGCACAAAAGAAGTGCCTTGAAGAAACGTGAGCTACGTAATAGCTCTTGTTTTTATTCGCTGTATTATTTGCTGGGGCTGCCTTAACAAAGTACCACAGAACGAGTGGCTTAAACCACAGAAATTTGTTTTCTCACAGTTCTTGAGCCTAGAAGTCTGCAATCAAGGTGTCAGGAGGGTTGTTTCTTCTGAGGCTTCTCTCCTTGGCTTATACATGTCTGTCTTCTCCCAGTGTCTTCTCATGGTTTTCATTCTGTACATGTCTGTGTCCTAATCTCCTCTTCTTATAAGGACACCAGTCATATTGGATTAGGGTACATCCTAAAGACCTCATTTTAACTTAATTACCTTTTTAAAGACCTTATCTCCAAGTACAGTCATATGCTGAGGTACTGGCCATTAGGATTTTAGCATATGAATTTTTTTTTGCAGGGGGAGCACAAGTTAGCCCATAACAGTCAATAACTTGTCATTCCCTCTATGGGGCTTCCTCACCCAAACAAGTTTATCTTCAGGAAGTCAATTTCTCACTTGCTCTAAAATATAAAATCTCATTTATTCCTCCTCTGGAATTAAAGAGACCCTAGCTCTCTAAAACTCTTTTCTTTATTCAGCGGTGATAAAATGCACCAAGAGATTTGCTCATTAAACTATAAAATTAATAAATTATCACACAAAATACTAACCCTTCAGTACCCTGTGCCATGGGCCTTTCCTTAACTATCCCAACTCTAAACGATCTTTCACTTCTCTGAATTTCCATAGCACTGCTGCATCCCTACTACACCACCTGGTACTTGAATATATACTATCCCACATTGTGATTTTAGTGCTTAAATGTGATATCTCATCAAGCAGACAGTGAACTCTTAGATGGTGGAGCTGTCAGATAATGTATACTTTTGATGTAAAAGCTGGCCATGCAGTTGACACTCTGGACCCAAATAGCTTAGTGATATTGCATCTTGCAGTCAGTGACTCTAATAGCACCTGTTTTCCTCTTAATTTGTATATGGTCTGATGTTCCTACTTTTCCATGGCAAAATGTGAAGACATTGTGTTTTGCTCCTTTTGTCATCATAGAAATGACCCTGAGTTTTTAGTGCTTAAAATGGGCTTCAGAAAGGAGATACCTAGAACACTAACAGTGTTTAGTGTTAGTACTTCATATTTTGAACTTAACAAAGATTATTCAAGCAACAAAAATAGCTCCTGTAAATATATTTAAATTCAGACTATTAAATAGCTATATTGCATATTATATCTAAAGCTAAACTTGGAACATCTGGTTTTTTTTTCCCATTTAAAGGTGCATAAGAAAAAGGAAGGCAATCTTCAATCTCAGAGGCTTTATGACAGTTATGTGTCGCACACCAGAGAGGTTCCAATAAACATGCAAGATAGAAAATTATTTTTTTTATATCCTAGTTAGAAAGAAAACAGGTGCTATTAGAGCTATTGACTGCAAGATGCAATATCACTAAGCTAATTGAAACCGGAAATCTTGAGTACCTAGCAAGCTGCTACAAATAGGTCTGCTCTGAGCTACAAGCAATTCTGACACATCCAAAGGGATTTGTCTCTAAACAACCTGAAAATGCAGTGAATGACTTCCCATCCTTACACTGAAAGGTGTCCCTGACTCTAGCCATTCAGGTTATCCCCACTTAATTCCTCTGGCCTCTGTGCCTACCATGACACGAAAATGGCCTCTTCCTCTTTTCTTCCAACAATCTCTTGCCATAACTTTCTTCAATAGCTAGTGTAGAAGTTACCTTCTTGTATAAATAGTGATAGTAATTAGCATTAACTCTGTGCTAAGTCCTATTCTAAATATTTCCATATATTAGCTCACTTAATCCTTCAATAATCTTATGACTGTTGTTATTCTTAGTTTTTATGCAGAAGGTAACTAGTCACAGGGAGACTAAGTAAACCCAGGGAGTTTGTCCAAAAACCTCTTGTCTTTAACCAGTATACCATGATGCTATCTATGATGAATTTATTCTGTGCTCTACTCATACTCACATACATTTTAGATATTTTTAAAGTCTGCTATATTCCAGGCACTATGTTATTTACCCGTTAATGTTTTTAATCAGTTAGTCTCCAAAACATCTCTGAAATAGGGACAGAGGAATTGGGTACTTGGGTATTTATACGTTGCACAAATATATGAAGATTGTACAGAGTTAAAATTATCAAAACCTCTTAAATTGCTCATAAAGAAAAGTATTCATGGTTTTGTGTGTGTACCACTGTACGATAATTCTTATGCAAGCTAATTTGAGAGTCCCTGAGCTAAACTCAGGGAAGGAAACAAAAACAAAAGGAAACATTACATGCTGGTACCAAAAATATTCAAGCCATACTGCCTTTGAAATAGCTACCAAATCCCTAGAAAAGGATGGAAGATGAGTAGAGAATTCTCGAGTGTGGCTGACTGTATGCATATTTTATTTTACACTAGTTTAATATTAGGTCTCCACGACTTTAATATGTATTATCAAATTTGTTTGGTATGAGGATTACACAAGATAGTATAATTGTACCTCGGGGTGATTGAGATGTTAAGTTATTAAAGTTAGCTTCTAAGTTAAATGCACAAATATAATGTAACTCTACTATAATCTTATTATCCTTATTTTATAGATGAGAAAATTGAGACTCCAAGAGGTTAGGTAAACTTGCCCAAGATCACCCAACTTTGAAGTGATGAGAGTTGGTTCCAGCCTGATTCCAGAGCACATTCTATTTCCACTATAACAGGTTTCAAGAGCTCTGGCTCTGAATCTAGACTGCCTGGGTTGAAGTCTAGTGTGTCATTGATTGGCTGAGTGTGAGAAAATGAAACTCTGTGCTTCAGTTTCCTCACCTGTAAAATGTGAATGGTGAAGATAATGGTAATATTATAACTAGTTTATAACATTGTGAGTGTGAAGTGAAAACGAAAGTGTACATAAAACACCTCAAAATGCATGGTATGTGGTAAGTGCTCAGTGCCTTCTATTATTAACTATCTAGTTTGTGTCCACATGACCAATTTCAGTGGAGTGGAGTGGGGGAGAAAAGTAGAAATTCTATGCTGATGGCACATTACGAACTTTGCGTCCTTGTGTCACCCGTGACCAGCCTTAGAAACATTAACAGGAAAACAGAGCTTTGAGTACAGTGCTCTACTATCTAATAAAGGCCAAACTTGCTGTGCTCCCAGTTAAAGAGACCTGATAGAACGTCCACTTCTGTAACAGCCTCCCCAAGTATGTGAATACAGATGCACTTGTTATATAAATAGCATACCTAAACACATCAGACTAGGAAGCAGATGGAGACTATACATAATTGTGCTAACACTTATGTTGTCAATATACTCTCCTGAGCCATCATTACAAGAATCTTGGGGATCTTGTCCCCCCTCTTTGGAAGGCTGCAGTTCCCATCACCTGTGGCACAAATTACATATTTGCATCAGGAGATGCATAAACTTCAAGCAAACTGTCAGAGTGAATATGCCTGGGCTGTTGTTTGATCAACAAATATATTACAAGGAGCCCGAAGCAAACCCCCTCCTCCCACCTCCTTGTGGGATGACCGAAACAGTTGTAAATTTTAAACAATGTAGATCATCAAATCATGCATCAGTGAGCCTGATTTTTTTCCCCGAGGGTTGCGGATGTAGGGATGATGCCTGGGGAACCTGAGGCCTTGTGGAGGCTGGTTAGTGATAAAATTATGAAGGGAAGATTTTGGATTCTATCTGAAGGAAGTAGAGAATGCAGCGGGAGAGCGACCACAGGGGTGTTGAGAATAAGTTTCTGTTTCAAGGGCCAGTAAGTGTTCTCTAGAGCAACTTTCCTTAACCAGGGATGGGTAACAGAATTACTTCAGGAGATGTTACAATCACCAAATTTTATCTGAGACCTGCTGAATAAGAATGACTATGGCAAGAATATTTTTATTAAAAAAATTTAAAGCTCTTCAGATGGTTCTTCTCTGCACCCCAGATTAACAACCACTGTCTTATGAACTTTAGGATACATCGGGATTACCAAAGGGACGGAAAATATAGAAATCAAGTCCTTTCCCCACCCTCCGATTCTTGTTTAGTAGATCTCATGGTGGTCACAGGAGTCTGCACAGCCAGGTGCCCATCAGACTACTAGTTTTGGGGAAGTCATGGATTAGAGCATGATTGTAATGAGGCCTTTGATCCCTAGAAGAGCCTGGTGCATTTCAGAGTTAAATAAAAAGGCATTCAGTAAATACCTGTCTTTTACATATCACTGAGCTAGAATTCTCTGCACTTGGGAGTAGGTATGGAAAAGAAGCATAAAACATAGGTCTTGTATAAGAGAATCTTTTCTCTGCTCCTGAGAAGATATATTTTGCCTGCAGAGACCAAGAAGATAAACTGTCCTTTTCATAGAGCTGGATCTTGGGTTTGGGGAGGTGGGTGGTGAGCCTGGTGGACCAAGGGATGGAAGCTCAATATGACCCTTTCCATAGCTCCCTTAGCTAATTCTCCTTATGCCAAATACTTCTCCATCTATCTCCTCAATATACAGCTGGCACTCTGGGCAGTGGACACCATCAAAACTCTGTAAATAATTTACTCTGAGAGGAATGGGTTGACTTTTCAAGTTAGGCAACCTCATTTCTTTCCCTCCTCTCCCTGTCATTTGTTTCACTCTAGTAAAGATACTGCCTCTTACCTTCCCCCAAAGAGGTGTAAATTGCTCTCCCTAGGATACTGATTCCTTATCAGGCCAAGAAACACAACTCCTTGTCGCTCCAAAAGTGTAATTGCACTTTGCAGGGGGCGATGAACACTGGTTCTCTTGCTTATCTTGCCCAAATATAATGTCTATGCCCTTTCAACTGTGGCCTGAGGCTAAGGCATTTTAGCCTTTTGGGGTAATTTTGTCTTGTCACGTTAGTTGCCACTCTGCATTTTGCCATCTTTTACCGGTGTTCATGGCCATCCATTTTATGCTACGAAGACAACCATGACTGTCAGAAACCAATATGTTGTCGTGAAATTAAGAGGCAGATTGGTTCTTTTATTCTAAGTCACAGCTCTCCAATGACAAGCTACCTTGTTGGCTTTTTTTCTGGCTCGAAGCTTGGGTCAGTTTTCATAGTTTTTTATTCTCCTTCCCTGAATTCTATCTTGACTTACAGACTCTGAGATATGTTCCACTTTATATTAAAGAGTCTAAAAAGGAAAACATATTTTCTGGTAGTCATATGCTCGCTTTGTCTTTTTAGACATTTTGACATCCATATTCTCATTGGATTACCACAACACTTCTCAGATATAGGTCAAGTAGAGGCAGCTACTCCTAGTTTACAGATAAGGAAAGTACAATGTTTAAGTGATGTTTTCCTGATCACATACTTCAATACTAAAATACTCTAGATGAGAATCTGGGTCCTCTCACTTCTGGTTCACATCTTTTCTTACAATTTTAAGATGAACTAGCAAGTCTATATTCTGGAAATAAAAACAATATATAAGGTAAGATGGTAGAGACCTAGCCTATATCCATTCTTCCCATCTTCTTTACCAATAAAACTCTTAAATTATTAGGTGTGATCATATATTCAGCTATAAGATTATAATTCCTAGTGTGTAAAAGATGGTTCATCAAAACTCTACTTCCTTCTGTTCCTAGGCACACAGCTGGACTAATGTTCCAGCTTCCCGTGTTACTAGCTTTGATCATGTTGACTGAGTGATAGCCGAGGGAGTGTGAGTAGAGAATGCCTGCCAGTTCTGGGTCAAGGTTTTTGTTTTGTTTTTTTTAAACATTGAAGGTTTTTTTTTTAAATTAATTTATTTATTTTTGGCTGTGCTGGGTCTTCGTTTCTGTGCGAGGGCTTTCTCTAGTTGCAGCGAGCGGGAGCCACTCTTCATTGCGGTGCACAGGCCTCTCACTATCGCGGCCTCTCTTGTTGCGGAGCACAGGCTCCAGACGCGCAGGCTCAGTAGTTGTGGCTCATGGACCTAGTTGCTCCGCGGCATGTGAGATCTTCCCAGACCAGGGCTTGAACCCGTGTCCCCTGCATTGGCAGGCAGATTCTCCACCACTGTGCCACCAGGGAAGCCCTGGGTCAAGGCTTTTAATCAAATGATATCTCCACCCACATTCTTTATCCCTTTCCACATGCCAGATGCAAGATTAGCAATGAGGCTTTTGGGAATGACCGTGCTACAAGATGGAAGGAGCCTGGATTCTAGAATTCCCATGTGGAAGAGAGGTGCCCACAAATCAGCAACCTCTGCCTTAGACAGTTAGGTGGTGAGCGTACACTTCTATTGATGTTTGAGTCCTTCCTTTTGCATCTGTTTAATGCAATAGCTTGATCTATTCAGACATTTTTGTGGATTGACATAGCCATGTGATAAAGTTTGGAAAAGTGATATGGACATAAAATTTATTGGGGGAAATTTCTGGGACGGCTCCTGAAACAAGGGTCAAATAGGTAGGTAAAGTACTGCTCCCCTTGATTTAAAAAATACTTCCTACCCCTTTGAATGCGGATGTAACGTCTGGACCTCCAACAGCCATATTAGAACATAAAGTGGATTCAGAGATAATGCATGAAGATTGGTGAAGCAGAAATATACAAGGATCCTAGGTCATTGATTGCCTCATGGTACCACCGCCACACTAGCTTTAGACTGCCTATTGGGCTTTTTTATGTGAAAGAATTAACCCTTGTATATTTAAATTACTGTTGTTTCAGGTTTTCTGTAGAGGCAGCTAAACCTAATCTAGATGAAAATGCAGAACACATATTTCCTGTCATAGAATTAATTAAGAGACCTCTGTAGGTTCTAATTTAACCCTCTCTACCAAATATCCACTGTTGACTAGATAGAAAATCTAAAATCTCATACCACAAGGCTCAGCCCTTTGGTACAAATCCGTGGTTCTCTAAGTGTGGTTCTTTGATATCATCTATGAGCTTGTTAGAAATGCAGCTTCAGGGACTTCACTCTGACTCACTAAGTTAGAATCACTGAAAATGGAGTCTAAGAAACTGTCTTTTGACATGCTCTCTAGGTGATTCTTATGCATTGGAGGATGTGAGGGAAGCATTTTTCCAAAAGCACGTGTTGGTACTCAATTGTTATTTGAGTTGCATAATCATCAACAAATTGACATGGATTTAGTGATTTTCAATCCAGGCTGCACATTAAAATCACCTGAGGAGATTTTTAAAAAGATCTGTGTCTGGGCCAAGATTATCACATAAACTGATGGTAGAATTGTGGGTGAAATGTCCTATCTGGAGTCACTGGTCAACCAGGAAGCAGAAAGTAGACATAAGACTCAAAGTGGGATGAAGGTATTTGCCTGAGTTAGGTTGTAGGATTTTTGTTTGAGGCAGTGATTGTGAAAGGCCTTTGCAAATTGTTGTTTATTTTCCAAACATATTCATGTTCTCAATTTCATCCAGAAGCTAGAAAAATACTATTACGACCATAAATAATAATTGTAATGCTAATGATAATAATAGTACCAAATAACCATTATTGAACATGTTATACTATAGGACTATAAAATTTCCTGACATTCTAGGGATTATTAGATTCTCTGGTTTTATCCAAATTAGTATGGGCATACTGTAGGAAGCAGTGATTGTTGTTTTTAGACACTGTTGAAAATGAAACCTTCAACTTTCTAAAACATTGTCCTTATCCGGTAAGGAAACTGGCTTCTTTAAGTGGCCATTTACCTGTTGAAGACACATCAGTCTGTTAATGATTATCTTTCCCTTCCAGTAAACAGTATTGAATATTCAGTTAGAATCCAAAGCAGGTAGATAGTTTTCTGTTTTTGGATGATTTCAGCTATAATACATATATAATTAATCACCTCCAGATAGTTAAAGTTTGATTAGATTTTATGTGCACATATGCATACCCTTTGAATTCATGAGCCCTTTGTCTACTTGGTATCATTAGCCACATAAAATCCTTGTTTATTTCTTGGGTTGCTAATCTTTTCTGGATTTCCTACAAAAAACTCAGATCGATGGAGAGGAATTTTGAAACATGGAACTCTGAAGCTGCATATTTTGCTTCCTATAACTGAAAACACGGAAAGAAAGAGACAAAGAAAAGAAACCAAGAACAATGTACGTGGAAATTTAGAACCAATAAGATGAAATCCAGCTGATGAAATGGAGAAACTTGTGTTGATCACAATACTGAAAAGATGCTTCAGTTTATTTTTTTAAAAATTGGGTTTCTCTATTTAGGGGACCTCCCAAATGTGTTTTAAGTGTTTTAAGTGCTCAGGGAAGGAGAAGGAAAAAAAATACAAAAAAAAATACATGAGGGGGAGTGACTTTCTCACACATTCTGTGAAGAAACACCGTGTTAAAGCCCTTCAACTTTCTTATGTTTGAAAACGTGCTAAGTGTTGTTCTGAAGAAACAGAAGAGTTCAGGCCCCTAATCTCAGGCAAGAAGTAGCTTAGAAAATTCTGGGAAGGAAAGCGGTTGGGAAATGCAGTTAGCTTGATCCTTTCAGAGTTAATTAGTTATTCATTAGAAAAGAGGGAGGAAAGAGAGTTGAGAGGAGTGGGAAGGCAGAGGGAGAATAGAAGCTAACCAAGCTGGTAATTTAGTCATCCAGGTAACCATACCCCTTCTTAAAACAAGGTAGCTGTCAGGGACTGTGGTCGTTAAAGAAGAGAGGGAGGTGTGGGGGGTAGCCTAATCTTTTTCCATATTACATATATATATATATATAGTTTATGACTTGGGGGAGGAACGCTCAAAGAATAGGAGTATAGAAAAATAGCAGCTAGATGCCTTATACTTACCTGGTGGAACTGTTTAGTGAGAGATGAACAGGAAATAGCAAGTCAACAATGGCTCAATTGGAGCCAGGCTGCATTGAGTGACACCAAGCTTTGTGCTGGTGCAAAGCTAGAGAGGAAAGCACAGCATGGCCTTTCATCAGCAGGGCAATGTCAATGCTGGATATAACTGAAGTGAGGAAGAAGTATGTCAAAGTGGTAGGGTTCCTTGTTCTTGCTGTCCTGTCATTGTAAAGAATTGCGCAATCAATGAGACCAGCCCAGCAAGGCCTCTGACCCTGGAAAGAGACTCAAAATCAGGCCATAACTTTGATTTCACTGAGTAGAGAGCTATTAGTCATGCCAGTAAGGACTGGGTTTAGCTATGGATATTCCAAATGTTAAGTGGCTTAAATAAATTAGAATTCACTTCTTTTCTTTGTAGAGAAATCTGAAGGTCCAGGGTTGGTATATCAGCTCCATGTTTATGAAAGACGGGCTCATTCTGTCTTTTGTTCTGCTGTCCTTAATGTGAGTTTTATAACACCTGATCCAAGATGGCTGTCTAACTCAATGGGATAAGAAAGATAAGCCCACTTCCTTTATGGACACTTCTTAGAAGTTGCGCATGACATTTGCTTTTGTATCCTTGTAGCGGGAACATGGTCACATAGCCACATCTAACTTAAAGGGAAACTGAAAATTATAGTCATCATTCCAGGCAGCCACATTTGCAGCTAAAAATCAGTAGTTATATAACAGTAATAAAACAAAAACTCAACAAACTAGGAGTAGCCACTGTCTGTAACACTAATACACTGGGTTGAGAGAAGTTTTTTCATTTCTACTACAAATTATAAAATACAAATGAGAGTATTCTTCATTATTTCTTTGTTGGATTCACTAATAGCTTACTTAGCACCTAAAATGGATAAAGCAATTTTCGATCCAGAGGGGAGGAAAAACAGAAAAAACAAAATAAAACAAAACTACAAGGCAGAATGCGATAAACATTGTCAGAAAGGCCTAAGTAAAGTTCTGTGCATTCCAAAGGAGACATATTAATTCTGGCTAGAGCATTAGGGAAGGAAACAGCTAAGACTAAGGGTGCACAAACTGTGGTACTGGGGGCCAAATATGGCCCAGTGCTTTTTTCTTTTGGTAAATAAGCTTTTATTGGAACACAGCCGTGCTCATTCACTTAGGGATTGTCTGTGGTAACTTTCATGCTATGACAGCAGAGTTGAGTAGTTATGACAGAGACCATATGGCCCACAAAGCCTGAGATTTAATATCTGGCCTTTTCCAAAAGAAGAAAGACATTTGAGACTGGCCTGAAAGAATTCTAACAAGGGCATTATAAGTAGGAGATAGTCTGAGTAAAGGCAGTGATGTGAGAAAACTCTGGGTGTGTTTGTTCATGGAAAGGAAATTACAGTAAAATTTGTAATGCACAATGAGTGGTGTCCCAAAAAACCTTAATTTTATAAATTCTGGGGTTGCATTTTTGACAGATTAATAGAAGGACCAGGACTGGCCTATTCAGCTAACCTGCCAGGGACCCGGTTGAACTATTCAGATTTGTCTAGGTCCTGGCTACAGTTTGGCAACACCTGACTGGTGACTGTCAAAGTTCTTCTAGGACAGGAGTAGTCATGATAAGAATATCCCAATACTTGGCACACATTTCACTGGACAGATCAGGGAGATTGGATAAAGCTAGTGACGTGGAAAATGACCTGAGTCTCTCTGCTTCCCCAAATTGGATTGATTACTTATTCTCCAACGAGGCTCCTGGTCTCTTTCACATCTTGCCACTTAGCTCCCTGGCCCAAGGTAAAAACTTTAACCTCACTGCATTTGCAACTGGGCTTTCACAGAAGATGGGAACCAGTGGTCAGTCAAGTTAGACCCACGCTTGCTTTATTACAGGGCATATTATCACAGGGTTTTGCATTTATTCAGTTTGGTTGGAGCATAAGGTCCTTGAGAGAATAATTAGTAAAGTAAGAGTGAAAATACATTGTGGAGGGCTTCCCTGGTGGCTCAGTGGTTGAGAGTCCGCCTGCCGATGCAGGGGACACGGGTTCGTGCCCCGGTCCGGGAAGATCCCACATGCCGCGGAGCGGCTGGGCCCGTGAGCCATGGCCGCTGAGCCTGCGCGTCTCCACAACGGGAGAGGCCACAACAGTGAGAGGCCCTCGTACCGCAAAAAAACACTGTGGAAGGTGTTTAATGACATACTAAGGAGATTGGACTTTATTTTGTAAATAATGGGGGACAATTAGATAAGGTCTCTAAAATTTTTAAAACATTTTTATTGCAGTATAGTTGATTTTCAATGTTCTGTTCGTTTCAGGTATACACCAAAGTGAATCAGTTATACATATACATATATCCACTCTTTTTAGATTCTTTTCCCATATAGGCCATTACAGAATTTAAAAATTTTTTAACTAGGGGATAACTTGCTCTGTCATAGATAAAAATAACCAAAGCTATGGCTTTCTTCAATCAAGAGCTCTATTGTTTTAAACAATAAAAGTTATACTCAGGTGTAGAAGTTTGAGCTAGCTGACAACTCTGGGGACAATAAGTGCCTTGTAAAAACTAATGACAAGAATATCAGACTGTGTCCTATACTTTCAAACCTATTTCAATGACAAGAAGCATCTAGGGGCTACAGACACATTTGTCAGAGTTGATGAAGGAAATGAAAAGAGGGAGATCCCCAGTCCACTAGGCTGTGAGCTGCCTGAAGGCAGACCCTGTCTTTCATGTCTGAATCCTCAGCACCTAGCAGCATACTCAGTATATCCTGTTAATATACAAAAACATATAGAAGGTGGCAATGATTGGTTTGATTCCAATCATTCTATCTTATTTGTTTTCCTCAACATAAAGACAGTTCTGATTAATGAAGTTCCCTGTTTTGCTAGATCTTAATTATTAAATCTAGAAATCATCCTGTGTATACTTGCACTGTATGACTCTATAATCCACTGGTGACAAGGCATCTCCTGAATATGATTGTGTGTGTCTGTGCGTGTGTGTGTGTTTGTGTGTGTGGATGTGGATGTTAATTTTTAAGATCCCATTCCTACATTCACCTGCTGCTCTCTGCTCTGTTTAACTGTTTTTTAGTTAATACCACACCCGATGTGGTAAAGTACATTTGACAAGTCCTTATTTCTAAACGAGCCTAGTGGAAATTTGTGAAATTCAGCTTTCTTGCCTTACCAGTGTATTTAAAGGCAGAAAGTACACTTTCTCAGAATCGATGAGAGTTGCTGTTGAGATTTGAGAGAAGCTTTTGGCCATTTGTCTGTCAAAAGTATGTGATTTATGGAAGCAACCTAAGTGTCCATTGACAGATGAATGGATATAGAAGATGTGGCACATATATCAATGGAATATTACTGAGCCATAAAAAGAAACGAAATTGAGTTATTTGTAGTGAGGTGGATGGACCTACAGTCTGTCATGCAGGGTGAAGTAAGTCAGAAAGAGTGAAACAAATACCGTATGCTAACACATATATATGGAATCTAAAAAAAAAAAAAAGGTTCTGAAGAACCTAGGAATAAAGAATAAAGGAATAAAGACGCAGGACAGGAATAAAGACGCAGACGTAGAGCATGGACTTCAGGACACGGGGAGGGGGGAGGGTAAGCTGGGACGAAGTGAGAGAGTGGCGTGGACATACATACACTACCAAATGTAAAATAGATAGCTAGTGGAAGCAGCCGCATAGCAGAGGGAGATCAGCTGGGTGCTTTGTGTCTACCTAAAGGGGTGGTATGGGGGGGTGGTATAGGGAGGGTGGGAGGGAGACGCAAGAGGGAGGAGATATGGGGATATATGTGCATGTATGGCTGATTCACTTTCTTATACAGCAGAAACTAACCCACCATTGTACAGCAATTATACTCCAATAAAGATGTTAAAAAAAATAGTCAAACTCATGGAAGCATGAGTAGCATGGGAGGGGTTGGGGGAAGGGAAAACGAGGAGGTATTAGTGAAAGGGCACAGAGTTTCAGTTGTACAAGGTGAGTATGTCCTAGAGCTCTCCTGTACAGCAGAGAGCCTACAGGTAATAATACTGTATGTAAACAATTTGCTAAGAGGGTAGATTTTCTGTTAAGTGTTCTTATCATAAAAATTTTTTTTAAAAAGTATGTGATTTTTATCACTCAAATTCAGCAAGTAAACAGCCCTGCTTCTTGCACCTTTCTAGTGCCTCTCCAGGGCAACATGAAATCTTTTCTAGACTCTACTTTTTAATGTACCCCTGAAAGGCAAATCGAGGTACTTACACTAGCTTTAGATTTCTAATTCCATCAGTACTTTAGTAGCAAACCTGAATCTTTGTAAAATTGCAGAAAGATGAGGTTTGGCTCCAGGACCCTTGAGTTGCCCTGTATAACAGTTTTCTGCAACTGCTTTTAGTTCCCCATGCCTTTATTATGACTCTGGATTGTCTGGTGAACCGGGAAGTGGGTTTGCCTCTAGAGAACCTTTATCAATAAAGCAACCATCCTGTGGTCCTGAGAGAAACACCAATAAAATTTCAGGAACAGTGTCCTTGACATCACCGAACTATTGAACTAGTGTCAGTCACTTGTACTTGTAACAGCATACCCCCAGACCTTTTGTTTTATGAAAAAAAAAAGCCCCCTTTTTTTAAGCACGTGAGTTCAGTTTCTTTTACTTACAGATGACACAAACTTAGAGCCAGCAGACCAAGAAAGTATTGTAGGTGCTATCATAGAAGGCTTTAAGGCATGAAAAAGGGGCACAAAGGAAGGCTTTACCATTTTTACCTAGGATCTTCTATCATCACCTTGGTGAAAGTAGTCATCATATGACCTAACAGCCATAGCATAATAATTTTTTTTAAAAAAGCCCAGATGCACAGATCCTAGCATCTGAGGAACTAGGGTTAACTCCCAGTTTTGCCACATGCTGGCATGTAATCTTACATCACCGTCAAGGTGATTTTGGAGGTTTGAAATAGTGCTTAGCCCTGCTGGTGCCTTGGGGTGCACCCTACATTTAGTGTTTTCAAGGCAGAATGCCCATATCCTGATTTTGGAGTCTTAGTTATATTCCATATTGCATTTTACCTCTCGTCAGGCCTGTGTGCCAGTTTCCAGCCTGAGATTCATTTCTCCCACATTTTGACATCTGCTGTCAATCACAAAGGGGAAACACCAAATTATTTCTTGGGACCAAATTGCACAGGCTTCTCTGGTTCAAGATAGTTAATTTACAAAATTTCTAATAAACTCCAGAGTTTATTTGAACTTGCCATTCCATGAATAGTAAGCAAATGTCATTAAACAGAGTGTAACTGGGGAGTGAAAGACATGAATCAAGCACACTTAAAAATGAACAAATGGAAAATGAAGGCTGATTACTGATTTTGCCCTGTCAGTTATTATCACTAATCTTTAGTTGCTTGTGTACGCTTTGTTCATATGATTCCCACATCCCTTGCTGTCATAAATATTTCATAAGATATTCAAAGCCAGTCTAACAGACAAGTAATAACAAATGTCAGCTGACACATTAGGAAGATGCATGGAGATTTTAAACATAAATTCTATACCAAAGCTTATTTCACATCTTATGGTCACTCTAAAGAAATAACATTCACAGAGAATTGAGTCTGTAATTAGCATGGACACCTTAATTAGTAGTCTGTTCACATTGAAAAAGAAAGAGAACAGCAGTTCCAGTTTTTTCCAGGCTTTCTGCATACTCTCTACTATCTTAACCACCAGGAAGCTTTTATTGCAAATGTTAAAAAGGACCAAGCCTCATGCATTATACAGACTTAATTATCCTCCAGTGGGTAACACATATTGTGTTCTTAGCCACAAGACTGCTTCTTGGTAAAATGTTCAAGTTGCCAAGTTAGATGAACCCCTATTTCTTCTTTTTGTTTCCCTTTCTCTCCTTTGACACACCCCCCTCTAATGATACTCAGAGTTCACACTGACGTCACCACTGTAGAATCTGCCTTTCCCTTCACTTATCCTCAGTCCAACTCCACTATATTCATCAGAGCCCCGTTCACCTGGGTCTTGCCTCTGATTTACTGAGTGATAGCTTCCTGAGAAACTAAAGGTGGTCCAAATGTCAATGCCTGACCAGGCTTTGTGTGTTTACTTTCCTACATAGCACGTGTGCATTTGAGCTGGGGCTTTCAGAGTCTTAACTCAAGGTAATGATTACTGTGAACATTTCAGATTTCAAGTACTAGGAGAAGTGAGATGGTGAGAGGTTTTTAATCAGGGATGTCTTTACTGGCATTCTTCAGATCACGCCATCTAGACATTGCCTAATTTACCTACATATAAGACTGACTTAGCTCGGCGCAATTCCATGAAGCAGTCAAGAAACTGAGAAGTTCAGGAGAAAGTCTTCTTAAGAGCTTTCCTTCCGTATCTCTACAAATGACCTAGAGTCTGTCATACAGAGTGAAGTCAGTCAGAAAGAGAAAAACAAATATCGTATAATAACGCATACATGTGGAATCTAGAAAAATGTTATAGATGAACCAGTTTGCAAGGCAGAAATAGAGACACAGATGTAGAGGACACACGTATGGACAGCAAGGGGAGAAAGGAGGAGTAGTGGTGGTGGTGGTGGGATGGATTGGGAGATTGGGATTGACATGTATACACTAATATGTATAAAATAGATAATTAATAATAACCTGCTGTATAAAAAAATAAAATAAAATTCAAAAAAAGGAAAAGGAGCTTTCCTTCCATAACACTGTTAAATAGTACTGATTACTGTGGTTATTTTCATGATTTTCTCTTTTTACCCACAAAATAGACATTGACAAGATGATTTATTTTTCTGTTGGACATTACCTTTGGCCAACTATATTTGGAAGTCCTCATTTATTTAAATAAAAATTGTTGAGTTATGCAGCCATTAATGGCTAAGTAAATTGATTTCTAGTTCTCTAAGAATTTCTTTCTCTTGAATTTCCCCAGTACTTATTCATTAATTCGAAAAAGCATTTATTAAGTACCTCATGGTATGTGCTGGCAACTATGTGAAATCTAGATACAAAGAGATGACTCATGGTTGCTGGTCTTGAGGAGTTCACAGTATAATTGCGGACATTGTGAGGTAAGAAAAACAATGAAATAGAGAGTGGTGACTTCTCTTGTAGAAGGTGCGTAAGGCATTGCTATGGGAGCTCAGAGGCAGCAGGCTGAGCTTCTGGCAGCTTGTCTTACGAAAAAAGGGAAACACGGAGTGCTATGAAAGGGGGTTAGAAGCAGTATAGCAGAAAGAACACAACTGGTTTTGAAATGAGACAGACCTATATTATATAACCTCTTTGAGTCCTTAGTCTACCCATGTATATAATGGAGATAATAAATCCTACATGACAGTTTTTTTTTAAATGAGGGTTACAAGTGATTATAAAAGGAGTTACTGATCTAGAATTTTCATTCCTTTCAAAATATGCCTCAAAAGCAAAACAAGTCCTGAATTTTGGGGAATTTTCCGAGGAATTACTGTAGCCCCAGTTTTCTGCTACCATTTCTCTCATAAGATCATAATTATAATGAAGAACTGGCAGTCTGACACTCTCATTCCAGGGGAAGATAGGAGGAAAGGAATGATAGGGAAAGAAATAAGTGAAAAATACCTGAGGTGAATAGAACAGTGAGTGTTAACTTGCCCTAACAGTAGGGCAAGCGAAAGTATCTTAAATTTTATTTTCTTCCCTAAGAATAAAGTATGTCCCAGAGTCAGTAATTATTTTAAAGACTTTTAAAATAATTACTGACTCTGGGACATACTTTATTAATTAGAAAGAGATTTGAGGGACAACCTTATTCATTGAAGACGTCATTCTTTATCATGTTTAACATTAAAAAGACTCTACCTTGGGCTTCCCTGGTGGCGCAGTGGTTGAGAGTCTGCCTGCCGATGCCAGGGACACGGGTACGTGCCCCGGTCCTGGAAGATCCCACATGCCGCGGAGCGGCTAGGCCCGTGAGCCATGGCCGCTGAGCCTGCGCGTCCGGAGACTGTACTCCGCAACGGGAGAGGCCACGACAGTGAGAGGCCTGCGTACCGCAAAAAAAAAAAAAAAAAAAAGACTCCACCTTCATTTAAGAATGATGTAAAAATACTCTTATTAGGTGTGTATTGCTGTATGAGAGGACTACAAATTAGAAAGTTATTTCTATTATATATATGTAATATATATATGTATATATATAAATATATATATAAAATCATATATAGATAACTAATTTGCTAATAAAAGATGTTAGCAAAAAAATGCTACATTTGTATTAAGGACTGAGACAGTTCCTAAGGGAACTTATCAGAGATACTAAGAAACATATGCCAAGGCAGGGACTCAGAATATCGAGAAGCTGGGTAGGTTATCTCCAGGGTCAAATAGGGAAGTAAGGGCCTTTCCCTGGACAGAGAGTGTGACAGTTGGGAAATAGTCCAGACCCTGCCTATGTGTGTAACTAATTGAGGAGATGCAAATTTCCAGGAAACCACTTAGGTGGAATAGCTTCAAGGACGGCTTTTGCTGTGGTGTTCTACTTGCCTCCATATCTCGAGAGCTGCTTGGACATCTGCTCTCTGTAGATGACACCTTTTATCACCCACATTAAGTGAGCCAGTAGAGAGTTGATCAAATAATCATAGGGGTCTCTCTTTCTATCTGTCTGTGATTCTCTGGGTTAGATAGATGGAAAAGAGGGAGGGACGACAATAAAGCACTTGTCTAGTCGAGTCACACACTTCCACTTTTGTGGCGTATTACTATTACTAGCTTAAAGGTGAAGTTGTCTGCCATAAACTTCAGCTAAGAAACCTTGATTAGGTTTTTGAGCCTTAACTGCAGTGCGGTACCAAATCAAATTGCATAAGTGTGTTCTGTTGGTGATGGTGGTAGTGGTCAGGGGGGAAAGGGACAACAAAGGGAGGAACCTGGTAAGGAGTTGTGCTGTCACTATAATGTATGTACTAGACCCTGAAAGAAACACTAAGTAATGTTCTATGAACACAATAAGGACTACACTTACCACTGACCTGCAGGGTGAATGAGGAAGAGGCATATGGTGTCTCCAATGGCTTTTGGGCATTGTTTTTTGTTTGTTTGTTTTAATTTTTTTTTTTTTTTGGCTGCATTGGGTCTTTGTTGCTGCGTGCGGGCTTTCTCTAATTGCAGTGAGCAGGGGCTACTCTTCGTTGCGGTGCATGGGCTTCTCATTGCGGTGCCTTCTCTTGTCGTGGAGCACAGGCTCTAGGTGCATGGGCTTTAGTGGTTGTGGTGCGTGCGTTCAGTAGTTGCAGCGCGTAGGCTCAGTCGTTGTGGCTTGCGGGCTCTAGAGCACAGGCTCAGTAGTTGTGGCACACGGGCTTAGTTACTCTGTGGCATGTAGGATCTTAGTTCCCTGACCAGGGATCAAACCCGTGTCCCCTGCGTTGGCAGGCGGATTCTTAACCACTGCGCCACCAGCGAAATCCTGGGCATTGTTCGTAAGACAAATTGTGGCTGAATTTGTAGTTCTAAACTCACTGATAACATGGAGACCTCTCAAATGCCGAAGACGACAAAACAGCAACAACAGCCAGAACCCAAAATCTTTTGCACAATGAATGCATACCTGTGCCTGCCACTAGAATGAAAACTCAAACTCACCTTACTGAAAGTGGAGCTGGAGGGCTATCTCTGAGAAAATATTTGTGAGCATATCCCTTCAGAGACACTGAAAGTTTTCTGACAACATAATTCTAAATGCAGTTACAGGGCAGTGATTTTACGCTTGAATTGTAGGGTTGAACGGATTCCAAGGTTCACTAGCCCAAACCCCACTCATGTTGAATCCTCAGATCATCCTCTGAGCAATCAAGAATTTCTTTTCCTTTATCAAAGGGGTAACATGCCACTTTTTAACCTAGTCTGCTATTCCTGTGACAGCTAAATGCCATGATTTTCATAACTCATATTAAAACACCTCAACGTAGATAGTATGTATTAAAATACCTCAACATAGATAGATGTTACGTATATATTACTCAGCTTAAACATCAATTTGGGGGGGCAGCTGGTTGTTCAAATTAAAACTCCACAATGATCAGATTAGGACAGGGCTAATCCACATTCCATAGGTTGTCAACTAGCTTCTCTCAGAAAGTCTAGACTCCAGAGCCAGATTTTTCCACGTGCTTCTGTTATTCTACTTCTGTCAACACCTGAGGCTTTTGCTAATTATCATCCAGAAAGTCCGAAGTAGGCTTTTGTTGGTGAAATTCATTACTTGTTAATTAATATGATGGATTGTTAGAAATGGGCTCTTGCTGGAGAAATGAAAGTTATTCAAGATACACTTATGAGTATTGGCTTAAGTATTTTAGAGTTTCTCTCTATATTCGATGAAAGCGTTTTAGAATCCAGTGAGGCATTAGTGTAAAGTTGGTCTGAAACGGTTTGAGCAGCCACTGTCTAGGTTCTAGAGGATTTTTAGCTGCCTGATATCAACTATAGACAAAAAATTATGCCTCTAGAATAGTGTTGTACCTGCCTTGAGTTCTCTTTCATGCAACGTAGTGGTAGGAACACCTAAAATGACAGAGAGCTAAGTCTTTATAGAGCTTACAGAACAGATTTATAAACAGTTTCTGCCTGCTTGCTAAGGAGCTTTTGATTAATGTATGTGTGGCAGAATTTGGTCTTATATTTGCTTTCATTATAACTTGGAAGTGAGGCTTGGGGAAAGTAGCTAAACCTCACTCATCTCAAACTTCTGTAGTGACAGCCCTTATCTACAAAAAAGAACCTAAGAGCTGTGCATGATCAAATTGGCTTAGGTCAGTTTGCAACAAAAACTTTCTCTGTAGCTGAGCTGAGTAATAACTCTGTGAAGCAAAAAGCTTACACAGAAAGGAGAGATGAGTCCCAGTAGGTGTTTTATTTCTGACCCTAGTCTCTTTTCTGACATTTGTCGAGTTAATGCCTTCAGGGCTGGCCTGTCAGAGGAAGATCAAAGCTCAGGTTCTTACAGGAAGTAAGAAAAAAAATTCTGCTTTGCCTTTCGTATCCTTAATTAAAGCCTTTGAGAAAGCTGAACGTAAGGATTAGATAGAGGGTTTTTTGTTTTTTTCTTTGTCCAAGAATGTGCTAAATATCACAGATCTTTTAGTGCTTTGTTCTCTCTCTCCTTCTCTTTCTCTCTCTCTCTCTCTCTCTCTGATTTAAAACAGGAAGAGAATATTTATTTTAAAGAGTTAGAAATCAGTGATCTGCCTTGGTTTCTAGGAGAAAAGTGTGTATGTCAAGGAAGGGGGTGGGTGAGGATTGGAGGGAAGGCTAAACAAAGAAAAGCCCAAGGAGTGAGAATTGTACTGTTCATTGACCTACTGTAGGGCCATTACTGTAAGTAAAGTACAGGAAAATGGCATCAAGAAGAAGATGGCATTCTCATTTGACTCCATCCTTCTGGAATTCTTTAGGGGTCAGATTGAAAAACAGCTCTCATCAGTAAGAAAGGGACACAGGGACTGTTAGACTCAGTTAATTGTAATATACCCAGACCAAAGCTTCAGAGAAAAACTGGAGAGAGGCAGGTGGCCAGAGAATTTTAGCAAAAAGCTTATATATCCTGAATAACCTGGTTAATTCAATCAAAAGTAAAACAAATAAAATCCTCCAGGTTTGCTCATCTCTGTCTCTGAATAATGACAAACTCTCCCTTGCAAGTCCAGATCTGGACTCAACTCCTCTCTGAATATCACCAGATTAACACTGAACTCTTGCTGCTCTACTCTTTATTCCCCACTGCCACCAGCTTCCAGTCTTTGTATTCTGGACACTCAAGCCCTTCTATTTGTATTTCCTTTCAGCTGTATTTGTTTGCATTTGTTAGTACTCCTTAGGCTTTTCAAATATTGTTCAATTTTTATCCCCATATTAGACTGTGAACTGTCAGCTCTAAGTACTATGTTGTTTCTATTCTACTATCAAAGAATCTGTAACAGTCTCTAAATTTATTGCTTTGGAGTAGAATATCAGAATATTAAGATTTCTTAAGTAGCCTGGGATAGATTATTTTACTCTGAGAGTAGTAAGGAACAAAACCAAGATTAAAGAGTAGTCACGGACTTTGAGTTGAATTTCTCTAATCTCCAAGTGGCTTTTTTGTTCCCCTGCCCTAGGTCCATGTCAAAAACAAAACAAAACAAAACAAAATAAAACAAAAGAACCATGAAGGAGAGTAAAAACAGAGATGGGGAGGTCCAGAGAGAGATAAATTAATTATTGTTGCTGGCTTGCTTGGCACTGGTGGTGTCCTGTGCAGAACATTTCTGGACAACTCTTGGCACTATTGGCAGAAAAGTAAAAACTAGGTATAATTCTTGTAGAATGGTAGTCCATGGAACTCTCTCATTTTGGAATAGCTTGTTCAAAGGCATTATTATGTATAAAGCAATGAAATAGGTTATTGATACTTCCACTCTTTCTCTCAGTTGGGAATCTGTAATATAAAGGAGGATCCTATATTCCCTATCCACGTCCTGTGATGTCTGGGTCTCCAGCCTTTATAGATGCTAGCTCTATTTTACAGTTCAAATAACTTTCCTCTGGGTACTATCTCCAACCACCCTCCAACTTATGTTTCAGCTTCATAACATTGATAAATCTAATGTCCTTTCTTCTCATGTTAGTTGTTAACAAATGCCTATGTCCTTACTTCAAGAATATCCCATTTTATAATTTTCATACACAATAATCCTCATTCATAAACAGTATTTTCATAATGTTAATAAATTCAAGATGGGGTCATCTTATGGTGCCATGGGGTGGGGGATGGGGGAGCATCTTGTTTTCTGTCATTTTATTCTTGATGACAAAAGAGCTACTTGACCTACTGTGGTGTGAGATGATTGATTATAGAAGAAAAAGACTCCTATAGGCTCCTCATTAAGCTGACTTTGAGTTCTGTTCCTCAAACATTGCTTCCAATGATGAAGCAAGGGAAATGGCAATAGGCTTTATGAGAAATTCCTTGTCATTTCATTGTGGTTATATTGTTAGGTCACAGGTCAGAATCTTGGTATGAATAAAATAGTCAATTGTCTGGAAATAAACTTTACAGTCAAGCTATGTTATTAGGAACATTCCTGACACTATTAGCATGATCGCTGCAGAAGGAAAGAAGGTATCAAAACAAAAGAAAGTCCTATTTTCTATTTGCAAAGCATGCTGGTCACATGCAAAACAACTGGGTATTTGTGGGCATAATTTATTGGAAATGTAAATATATCAATATTATAGTCTTAATGCCATTGATACGTACTTATTGCACATCTGTTTTGTGCTTACTTTAACTGCATGTTGCTCCCTGGTACATTATTATTTTATTGCTTCTACACAGCTAACAGCCTGTGTTTGCAGCATATCAATCCGTTTGCTTTTCACATTTTTAGAACTGCATTGTGCCACAATATCTTATCAGATAAACAGTTAAAATTCATTAACTTGGATCCTAGCATTTGCAACCCTTTATACAGAGATTGTGCAGAGATTGTGTTACCTTCTCTTCGTAATTGGGGAAATAAAAGTGTTTTCTAGGCAAATGAATATAGTAAAAAAGATCAGAAAGGAACTATTTGTACTGCTTACTAAAATGTTTCTCTAAAAAAAATTTGAAGTACTTACTTGCAATCAAAATTTGGTGTACTTTTCATGATAAAATTTTTATCTGTACATTGAAGTGGGTTCCCTAGGAACTGGCTATATGGTACTCATATAGGCTTATTAGTATTATTGTGTTTATTTGAAATAATGGTGCTGCCTTTCTCTCAAAATATTTTATTAATTCAGACAGCCATTCAAGTTTATTTTGCTACAGTGAGCTACATTAAAAAATATACTTGATCAAGAGTCAGGTAACCTGGGTTCTAGTCATAGCTTTGCCCATTGACAATTACATGAACTTCAGCAAGTCATATAACATCACTAGTCCTTGTTTTTCTAATTTAAAAAATTAGGAAGATATCTTTTGATGCTAAAATGCAATGATTCTGTGACACTTACCTGACTTCGCCAGGATTTGTGTGTATATAATATTTTAGATATAACAAATCTATTAATATATTAAACAAAACCTTTCTGCAAGTACTTGATCTACCTTTAAATGACCATTAGCTGGTTGGATTAGAGATAGACACCTGGCCCAAAGTGGACCTATCAGATAATGAGTACTTTCCCTTGGCATTGGAGTTAAGGCACTGAGAGAATAGGACAGTTAAGCAAAGGGTTCTTAAAGGAAATGACCATGTGAAATTTTGGCCAGAGTTAACTCCAGAACAAGTCTAAGCCAAGTTGAGACTGGAAGTATAGAGGATCAAAGATCCATGAATACAGAGAAAAAGTAAACCTGCAAAGAAGAATAGGAGAATTAAGTATATACACAGATAGAGACTGGAGAACTTATGACCCACGAGAGATAGGAAAAGTAGTTTCAGCTTCTGACTTTCTAGGTTCTGTCCCACGTGGCCCAATACTATCTTGGGTTCAGTCCTTGGATATCTGTAAGATTATCTGTTATATCCATAAAATAAACCTGTCTTGACTTATTCTACTGTGATTGTAATTCTGATCTTTGAGTAAGATTATATAATTAATTACCAACTAATTTTTATTTAATGTTATACATTAGTAATGTACTAAGTGCTATGGGAGAAGCAAAATTTAAAATGAAGTTCAAGCCGTGGTCCTTTTAAATAGAATCTTAGAAATGGGTGGAAAAACTAACACTTAAAAAGCAGTGGGACTTCCCTGGTGGCACAGTGGTTAAGGATCTGCCTGCCAATGCAGCAGAAACGGGTTCGATCCCTGGTCCAGGAAGATCCACATGCCACAGAGCAACTAAGCCCATGCACCACAACTACTGAGCCTGCGCTCTAGAGCCCACAAGCCACAACTACTGAGCCCGCGTGCCGCAACTGCTGAGCTCACATGCTGCAAATAGTGAAGCCCGCATGCCTAGAGTCCATGCTCTACAGCAAGAGAAGCCACCGCAATGAGAAGCCCACGTGCTGCAACTAGAGAAAGCCCATGCACAGCAACAAAGACCCAACGCAGCCAAAAAATAAAAAGAGTGAATGGCATTTGCCAATATTTTATTTTAGATATCTCAAATGAAATTCCATATCACAGATAAATTTATAGTAATACTATATGCATGTTTTTTTCATTATAAACTATGTGTGCTTATAATTGTTATGCTGTGAATAAAGATAATTTATGCAAATGTGTACAGGATGATATATCGAGTGCAAATTGTTCTGGGTGTGTGTTGCTGGGAGAATTAGCTATCATTTCTATTCATGCACAATTTAGCCACTGGGATCAGTGCTTGGGGGAAGAAATTATACATTCTTCTTTCAACCCTAGCACCCCTACTTCATATAGACATCAAGAAGTTAAACTGATTTTTTTCATGATTCAAGAAAGATATATTGTGAAGAGGGAAACCTGAATTGATCCTCATATTACTTTGAGGAATATTTTCATTTAGAGTCTTTTCTAAACTAATGCTGTAAAGTATTTATTGTTTGTTGTCTGTGGCCACTGAAGTCTCTACACAGTTTGCTTAGTGGTCAGCTGATAACTGGACTGAGATTTCCCTAAAAGCCCCGAACCAGGAAGGCTCCCAGTCTTTGCCAAGCATCTCTGTGTATGTTGGAACATACTCTTAACTGTTAGCCAGGCAGTTTATAACTCTGCCTTAGCCTTCACTTCCTGATTGCGGAGAGTCTCAAGGTCAGAAGTGAAAGCTTACAACCTTCTTAAGTCTTTCTTGGAAATGTACACAGCCTTACACATATGCACAGCCCTAGGCATGTGTGCAGCTTTCTAGGTGCCCAGGAATATGTATGAGCTTTAAAAAACCCCTATGCACATCTCATTCCTTTTAAGTTTTGGATTAGCCTAGTGTTTGCTCCATCTCTTATTTACTACCTCAGACAGCTGAGATATTCAAGAATTGCCTCTGACGATTTACTCTATTAAACTCCCCCAGGAAAAAGGCTGTTCACACTGGGCAAGCTCCAAATCTGGTCAAATAAAGGCTGACTTGTGAGTGGTGTCTTCTAGGGAACCACCCTCCAAATCAAATAATGACAATTATCTGGGAATTTATCTTTTTTTTCTACCTCCCTTTTTTTAAACATCTTTATTGGAGTATAATTGCTTTACAATGGTGTGTTAGTTTCTGCTTTATAACAAAGTGAATCAGCAGAATTTATCTTTGAAGGAGAATCTAGCCTTTCTAGTTCCTCTGGTTGTTACCAGACTGTTGCTTTTCACCATGATTGTGCCTGCTTTCAATGTTACCATGAGATTAGGAGGGGGTTATAGGAATAAGGCAATTTAAAACACTACAAATCTTGCTGTTCTAGCTGCTATTCAGTCATTTTTCTTGATTAAAAACTCCCCAGATTCCTGCAAGCCTTCGGTTAATTTTGAGTACTGAAATGCTGGAGATATATATATATATATATATATATATATATATATATATATATATATACACACACACACACATATAGATATTCTTACTATTCAGAGGTGATCATTATTAACATGTTGATACTTACCTTGTTGCATAAAAATATATTATGAAAACTTTCCCATATCCTTAAATATCCTTCTAAAATATGGGAATTTAAGTTTTCACAGTATTCTCTTTCCAGTTCCAAGGTTTCCTAGGCCTCAGTAGCCCATGGGTACTAATGGGTTCACCTAAACCACTGTGACTCAGATTTTACTGGTTATTTTCCTTATAAACTTTTTAAAACTATTTATTTATTTATTTGTCTGCATCGAGTCTTAGTTATGGCACACAGGATCTTAATTGCAGCATGCGGGATCTTTCTTGCAGTGGGTGGGCTCTTCATTGCAGTGCGCAGGCTTCTCTAGTTGCGGCACACAGGCTTCTCTCTAGTTGTGGCACGTGGGCTCAGTAGTTGCGGCGCATGGGCTCTATAGTTGTGGCACATGGGCTGTAGAGTGCGCAAGCTCAGTAGTTGAGGTGTGTGGGCTTAGTTGCCCTGCGGCATGTGGGATCTTAGTTCCCTGACCAGGGATCAAACCCACATCCCCTGCATTGAAGGTGGATTCTTAACCACTGGGCCACCAGGGAAGTCGCTTCCTTATAAACTTAATGTAAAACTTCAAATATACACAAAATCTTTCCTATTCCTCTAGAAATTGTGTCCTCCATGTCTTTGAACAGTATTTTACATAAACCATTGTTTACAAATTTATATGATTAGAATTAATTCATAGGAAGGGTTTTCTGTACAGCTTGGTTAAGAGTATGAATACATTTGATGCTCTTGATCTATCTTGTCTAATTGCCCCTTGGACTTGATTTTTAAAAGCTATTTTTGCCTTGAGATTTTCTAAAATCTGATAGAAGAAACTCTTCCATGTGTTTAAAATCTTTCTCGGGCTTCCCTGGTGGTGCAGCAGTTAAGAATCCTCCTGCCAATGCAGGGGACACGGGTTCGAGCCCTGGTCTGGGAAGATCCCACATTCCACAGAGCAACTAAGCCCATGCGCCACAACTACTGAGACTGCACTCTAGAGCCCACGAGCCACAACAGCTGAGCCCGTGCGCCACAACTACTGAAGCCCGTGTGCCTAGAGCCCATGCTCCGCAACAAGAGAAGCCACCGCAAAGAGTAGCCCCCGCTCGCCGCAACTAGAGAAAGCCCGCACGCAGCAATGAAGACCCAAGACAGCCAAAAATAAATAAATTTAAAAAATAATCTTTCTTGCATTAACATAAGTAAACTTTTTTCTGAATATTATACTGTGTTTCTTGAAAAATCTAAATTTACTGGGATAAATTGTATACCCCCATACACTATTTAGTCAAGTACAAATAATAATTTCTCAATTGTTACATCATAATTTGTCTCTTCAGTTTACTGTATAGTTTCAACATTTCCATTTCATTTTTAATGATGATTTTATATTCTGTTTAAACAAATTTTGCATTCACGAGTAAAGATACCCCTGACGGTATTGCAGCTATTGGAGGAAAGTTATTGAAGTCCCTGAAAGTATGAGAGACAGGTATTTACTACTTCTTGATGATTGCATCTTCTCTGGGTGTAAGCTCCTAGGAAAAACTTTTAGTCCAATTTTAGTCTTCAATTTTCAAGGCAATGTTCATTCAGTTTATGCTGCTGCACATTCAAAAAGTCAATTTATCAAGAATCTCTGATCTTAGGCAGTAATTATCCTATGCTCCCCAGAGTTACATGTCTTTCATTTGGCTGCTTGTTTAAACTGGCAAGTCTGTGTTTTTCTTTCTTGGATCTTCTTGTTTTATTTTATAAGTGTAAAATTGCAGGAGGTTAAAGAATCAGTATGCATAGTAATACCAGTGATAAGTTCAACATTTGAAGGGAGGACATAGAGGATATGATTGCAAGACTGAACTTAACCAGTTTAAAATAAATTATTGTTTGTTTCAATATGGTTGAGAGGAAATGACTAGTCTGTCACTGAGTAGTTCATTGGTTGGAACATTATAACAAATGCTACCACTGTTAGCAATGTTTTTTATTCATTCTTTTTAAGATCTTATTACTTATGTGTGACTAGAAGTTGTCCTAGTATCTCAAGTTTGAAAGACATGGCATATTCTCTGTCCTTAAGATGCATACCTTTTCATAAATCTGCAGGTACAAACAAATGAGTCTAACTGGTGACGCTTAGTGTAAATTGAAACATCAGCTTTGATAATATAGTTAATAATTTAAGTATTAGGCACACTTAGTTACCTGCATTTCCCCAAATCTCTATAGCCTCTGGAAAGAAGAAGCAATGCTAATCAAATTTTACTTACCCTTGCTTTTTTTTTTATGTCAGTCACTTACATGGCTCTCTGAGCGAGGAAATACAATTTTAGGTGCTTTGTTGCTTCAGTGGACTCCCGAGGTTGGGTAATTCATGTTCTAGCAAAATTGAGGCACTAGGTGCCACAGTATGCTGTAAAAAACCTGTTTGTCCTTTTTTTTTTTTTTTTTTTTTTTTTGCGGTACACGGACCTCTCACTGTTGTGGCCTCTCCCGTTGCGGAGCACAGGCTCCAGACACACAGGCTCAGCGGCCATGGCTCATGGGCCCAGCCGCTCTGCAGCATGTGGGATCTTCCCGGACCGGGGCACGAACCCGTGTCCCCTGCATCGGCAGGCGGACTCTCAACCACTGCGCCACCAGGGAAGCCCGGTCCTTTTTTTTTATGTTATATTCCACTTTGCAACAGAATAATGAGCTGGTGAACAAAAAATTTTGAGGGTGGGAGATGTGTTCTTCTCCAAGACCAGTAGGAGGCAGCAGCCTATACATACAATTATGTATATAATAAACTCAAATGTCCCCTCAAGTAGATTGTTACAAGTTTTAGACTGGAGCAGGGGAAAGATTTTTCAAGCTCATTTTGGCTTTCACCCGAAGTTATATCTTCCCACTTAAACTTTTTAGTTACAAAGATGTCTTTGGTTTTCAGTGGTTGGCCTTCTTTCCTCAAATGGCTCAGAACTTAGGTAAAGAAGACACCTGCCAGGGAGTAAATTCTGGAACCAGGAGACCAAGTCAGGCTGTGGTAACTTGCAAGTGTGCAGGTACAACCAGGGTCAAACCCAGAAAGTCATGGCTTAGCAAAGCCAAGGGCACCATTCAAGTCTGCAGTCAAAGATTGTGGCCAAGGTCTTAGCTGGGTACAAAAAGTCATAGGGTGTTCCTAGCCCATCCTAGAGGAGTGTTATTGAACCAATGAAATTTGAAATCACAGACATTTAGAATTCTAAGGAAAACTCCAGAGGATGTAATTATAGTAATTTTCAACAGATTTTTAATTTATATCACTTTTTGTTCATTAAGTTCTTTCAAGGAAATGTAATATTTATAATGAAATTGGGAGACTAATTGGCATATTTTGTAAGGAGTGAAGACTCTCATACCAGACAGCCTGGGCTCAAATCCTAGCTCTACCACATACTCAACTTGTTTAAGTACCTTCACTTCTCCATGACTTCAGTTTTTGGTTTGTTTGTTTTTATGTTTTTTTTTTTTTTTACCATCTGTAAAATGGGGAAAATAATGGTACCTATCTTAAAGTGTAATTGTAAATATTAAAGGGATTAATACATGTAAAGTTTTAAAAACAGTGCCTAGTGTATAATCATTACTCAGTAATGCTAGGCTTCAGATGAAAGTGTAATGGCTCTGATTGAGAGAAGGGAGGGTATGGACATTTCAGAGTCCTTCTCTCACTTAGCTTAGAGTATGGCAGCCTCCATGAGGATTCATAGAATTCTTATGGTTTTCCAGAGCATACATTTAAATGCTTTACCCCAATATAACCCCCATCCATTCCAAGAGCCCCTTCTAGAGTATCTATGTCAGCTACAGACATTTGACCTTAACACGTTCAGCAGCGGTGAGTTCATTACTTTAGAAAGTTATCATACAGTTCTAAGTACCATTGATCCAAGAGAAAACAGGATGTAATAGGAGGAGAAGGTGTCCTTGACTCTGACATATCTAGAATCCTATCTCTATTACCTCTTAGATGTATGCCTGCAGGTAGGTGACTTAACTTTTCTGATTCTTCATTTACTCATGTTGAAAATGGGGATAGGGGCTTCCCTGGTGGTGCAGTGGTTGGGAATCCACCTGCCAGTGCAGGGGACACAGGTTCGAGCCCTGGTCTGGGAAGATCCCACATGCGGCAGGGTAACTGGGCCTGTGCGCCACAACTACTGAGCCTGTGCTCTAGGGCCTGTGAGCCACAACTACTGAGCCCACATGCTGCAACTACTGAAGCCCACGCACCTAGAGCCCATGCTCTGCAACAAGAGAAGCCACCGCAATGAGAAGCCCCCACACTGCAACAAAGAGTAGCCCCCGCTCACTGCAACTAGAGAAAGCCTGCGTGCAACAGCGCAGACCCAAAGCAGCCAAAAATTAATTAATTAAAACATATTTTATATATATATAAAGAAAATGGGGATAATCTTAGTACATAACTCATAGATTTGCTATGAGTATTAAATGAGATGATATATGTGATATGCCTGGCACATAATAGGCACTCAAAAAGTTGCTTGTTATGATTTGAGTCATTGTTCCTGTTTGCTCTTTGAGTATCAATGGAAAATTAAATCTTTCTTTCACTTGGTTGCCTGTAAGATTTTATAGTTAAACAGGTAACATAAACCCCACTTCCACTTTTTGTCTTTTCCTGTCATGGCTTTTCTCAAATGTTCTTCATTTGACATTTTTTTGCCCAGAGCCCTCAACATCCTGGATGTCCTCCTTTGATTATACTTTAGTTTGTTAGTGATTTTCTAATACTGTGTCAGTCTAGCCTGATTACCAGTTACATGTGGGAATTAGACCTCCTTAGATAGAATGCTTTACGTTTATTGAAACAACCTAATTTTCTGAAGCTTCATTAAGTTCCTGGCTCATATTCAGCCTATGTTTAACTAAAAACCCAGATTGGGGGTCGCGATGAGAGATTTTACCTAAGTTTCTGTGAAACCGTTTCTTTGTTCCTGCCTTACTGAAGGAAATGCGTAACCCAGAGACTCAGTCTGTTGTTCATAAGATCAGTCTAGGAAGTATCTGCGCCTGTGCCATTAACAGTCTCCAAATACTAGGATATAGGATAGAAAATACCTATGATATAAGGAAACCTGGGCAAATGTTTTCCACAAAACCTTACAGTTTCTCCTGCAATGTCTTCCTTTTCATCTGTTATACTGTATTGACCCCAAACTTTAAGTTGATAGGTTCATAAAGATGCATCATGAGAGTCATGGCAAGGACAATGAAAGCGCTCAAATCTACTTTTCGTCGTTTCCCACAACAATAGACAGCCTGTGTTGGATCAACTACTTTGTCTGGGATAGCTGCTGTGGTTTTGCTCTTTTTGGACATCTAAAGTTACTTATTCCTTTCTGACGTTACCAATTTACACTTATAATTGAAGCAATGAATGTGGAGATTTTGTTTTGATTTATACTAAACATCTACTAAATGTCAGTTACTATTGCCAGACGCTAGAGATGTAATGGTCACAGAAATGTACGTGATCTATTCTTTGCCCTTAAGGAGATTACAGCCAACTGTGACTAAATAATTCCACTATAATATCATAAGTGCTATTTCACAGGTATTTATTAGTGCCAAGGGAACGCAGAGGAGAGAACGACTAACTGCTTGCATAGTGAGGTTGAAATAAAAGAGGTAATTTTTTTTCTGAGACCTGAAGAATAAATAGGAATTTTAAAATTCAACCAGGGTTTTAAGGTTTAAAGGTCTTATGTGTATGTGTCTATATCTATATATCAAATATATGTGTATTGAGTATTATATAAAATACATGCTATATATTTTGGAGAGATAACATCTATCTGCTTTAAGAAAATATAAATTTTTAGCACTTTTGTATTATTTATTTTTGTTTATTTAACATAAAAAGTGTTTATCATTCTTACTCTATTCCTTTAAAGCAGTTCAAATGGCTTTTGTTTGACAAAATATCTTTAGTAAATTTCTTAAGAATTATTTTACAGATGTGTTCCCTTTAACATAAGTTAAAGTGAAACCACTGTGTTTAAGCTGTTCTTTTATCCAGACTTTACTAATATAGACTTACCTCCATCCAAGTCATTTGAATTTGAAGAAGCAGAATATATCTAGATATATGAGTAACAAATGCACCCAACCTAATGGATCTTAGTCAATTCTTGGCTGTGAAGAAAACCAATTTTAACCTGGGAAATCGATTGGAAATGGGGGAAACTCAGTTGGCAGGAAACCAGTGACCAGGACCACTTAAATTGGGTTAGAAATGGAATTTCAGACTACAACATGCTTTAAGATTTGGAGGAACTAAGCAATCTAGTGAATATGGTTTGCTAGGAAGAAGTGTTAAACTTCCTGACTATGGAAGAATAGCATATCCTAAGGGAAATTATAATTAAAGCACAACAGATTGTATTTTTCTTTTTTGGAGGAATCGTAAAGAGCAAGACGAATTCAGTGCAGCCTCCCAAAGGACTGTTCAAAGATCTCTAGGTAAAGAAAAATCTGTTCTGGAAGCAGGAGGAGAAAAGGAAAATGGAATAAAATAAAAGTCTGTTGCATCAGTCAAGAATTTTAGGAAAGAGATAAAGGCAGCAGGAAAGTGAAATGAATTCATGCCCACAAAAGCAGTCAGAGATTATAAAGGGGCACAGATAATGGGAAGCCTTTATGATTATATCACAGAGAGATCAGAAACAAAATGGATTGGCTAGTAAATTGAAGAAACTATAATTAAAAATGACTATTAAATATGTGCTTTCTCAAATCTGTATTTAACAATAACAGTGCATTTCTTTTCTACGAGCTATTTGGACAAGTTGGAGCTAATGGAAACTAGATGAAAAAGTGAACAGCCAGGAGCTAGTAATTAAATAAGAAAAGAATGTACATTAGGGAATAGGAAACTTCTAGGATGAATTCGCTTGTCTTTTACGTGAGCTCTTTTTTTTACTTCTATATAATCAAACTCAGTCTGTTCCTAAACAGCTAAGCCAAGTGGAAGAGTATCAGTGGAAGTCAGGTAAATGTGTTTAGAATCACAGTTAGCTGAGTGCAGTTATGTTACAGGAAAGGGATTTTATAAATTTTTGAGAATTTGGTAGTCATATACAAGATAATGTAAGAAAACCATGGTAAATTGTATCTGAAGGCATAGTTAGTGCCTGGTCTCCAATAGGTTGTTAAGAAATACTTCTAGTGGCACAGATACCATTACCTTCCCAAATTATAGTACTCCACGGAGAGCCAGTTGTATTAGATACAAATGTGTCTCTCATGTATTTTAGAATTGCCCAAGACATAATGATGAAAAAAGTAAAATTGTGTATTTTACATCTTCCTGATCCCTGCTCTTAGACTATTTACAACCAAGCTTGCCATCCAAACTTTCCTAAGCCTCTTTCTTGTAAAAATCTGATGTATTCATGCCCTACCCTATTAGAACCCTACTCTCTACTAGCAAACTAATCAATGAAACCAAACTACTGTGATCGTGTGATGCCATGTACTTCTGAGTTATCTTTCTGAAGCGTTAATCATTTGAAAATGATCTCTCTTCTGGAGACCCACAACCTAAATTTAGTAACAAAAAGTTACTTTTTTATAGTAATAATTTTAGGGAAATATGGAAGAATATCGGGACAGATTACTTAGACAGGTGAAGCTTTCAAGCATCTTTCTAATCCTACTACACAGACTCATTTGTAAACTAAAATCATTTTAGTCTTTGAAGCTAAAATCGCTGAGTATTTCATCACATGTCTGTCTACTAGGCACGTTACATGGATTAACTAATATAATCCTCACAAAATAACTCTATAGATTAGGTATTATGATTGTACTCTTATTTACAGATGTGGAAATGGAAACTCTAAGATTAACTTGCCTCATGTCATACAGCTAGTAAGTCATAGAGCTGGAACTCATATCTTCCTGTGTCTCATTCCAGAGCCTGAGTTCTTTAGCACTACTCATACTGCCTATATATTGTATCAATATTACCTTTTCATGGAATAAGGTGTGCTTGAAAATATATGTTACGAGGGGTGCAGAAGAGCAGGAAACATCTAAAACATCTCTTTTGTCCTGAATGTCTCTGTATAGGAACATCAGTTAGGCTTCTCTGTGCTTTCCCTTATTGAATCCCTCTCTCAGAGGAAGAAGACTTAATTATCCAATTGGTAGACTCAAGAGAGAGAACTGGGCATGCAGAACTCAGCACTCTCTCCCTTTCTCTTTAATCTCAGTCTCTCTGCAGAGAACATTCATTTTACTCAGCTACTTTGTGCCTTAAGTCTTTCAAGGCCTAGCTATTTCCCTGCAGGGAGAGGCTAGCGTTTTACCCCACAGCGTCTGTTACTGGGGTTCAGCATTAAGAATTCCACCTTTGACACACACCTAATGCAAGTTCTTCAATAGCTCCATCAGTAATAATGCTGACATTTAGTTCTAAAGCTGCCTTACTCCTTGTTTAGGCCTCAGTTGGTTTCCAACTCATTAGTGGGGAAAGAAAGGTGTCAATTACTGATCACACCAAACTAGTAGAGTTATTTATGGTTAAGATTTAGAAATGTTTTCTGAGTGGCAAAGAAAATAGGAACCAGGCTTTGTTGACGTGGTGATAGACATCTGGAGACTTGGGTGTAACTAGATTATGCCACTGCCTACTCTCCATTAATGTATCTGACATTGTTTTATATGTAAGACAAATTCCTTCCTTGGTATAATTTTGGTTTGATTGTTTTAAAGTGTCTTTTGATGAGTTATTCCAAGTATGATTTGGGGGACAGTGTTAATTTAGCATCTTTATTCGATATGAGAAACCAATAAAGGTCTAGCTAGATTATTTAAGGAGAAATCTTTGGCTTGGACAATTTAAAGATCAACTATAGATAAATGATTTTATGGGGCCTGGTAGTGTCAAATAGTCAGTTACTTGTACCACTCAATCTGGCACTTGCGTCCATACTATCGTCTTTTGTTTTCTAATTTTTTCATATGTCTCAGTGTTATCTCCCAAATGAGATTAGAAACTCTTCTAGATCAAGGGTGACATATTATGCTTCCTTCTTATCTTTCATCCCAGTTCTTGCCACTTGCATGGCCACAGGTTATTGGCTTTGGCTAAATAAAATTTTGCTGACTTGGAAGTGTAAAAATAATTAGTCAAGTTACTTATCTGTAAATCATCGAATTTCCTACCTGAATTATTTAATTTTTAGCCAATTGTTGGAGAGGTATAGTGTATATCCCTTTTAATTCTCTTATTCTTTGGGAGTAGCCTACTGGTAGCATCTTTTGTCAGTGTTTATTCACAAAACTCCTAATTGGACTCGTAAAAAATAGGTTGAAATTTCTATGATATTTCTGAAATTTTAGTAGTATGGAGTAAACTGGTAAAGATGTCATGGAAGGAGTCTGTTTTGATTTGGCAAGCACTTAGTCTCTGTCACTGTCAGAGTCAGTACAATCAGTCCTCTGTTTCCACGGGTTCAACATCTGCAGATTCAACCATCTGCAGCTTGAAACTATTAAAAAATTAATTCAGGAAGTTCCCAAAAGCAAAACTCAAATTTCCAAATGCTGGCAACTATTTATACAGCATTTACATTGTATGTACAACTATTTACATAGCATTTACATTGTATGAGGTATTATAAGTTATTTAGAGATGATTTAAAGTATTCCGGAGGGTGTGCATAGGTTATATGCAAATACTACACCATTTTATATAACGGACTTGAGCCTCCACAGGTTTTGCTATCTGTGGGGCGTCCTGCAACCAGTCCCTTGCGGATACTGTGAGACATCTGTACATAAATCATCTGCCAACGTCCCTGGAGAAGTAGTGACATTTATGTTGTTGACCAGAAAAAAATAGACTGCCAGATATTTCTCCAGCCAAGATGGGTTTGTTTGGGATCAGTGGAAAATTGCAATTCAGGGTCTGCAACCATGGCGAGCCTTGTGCAAGTCCCTGCAAGGCACGTGAAGAACACTTTTATAGAGGTAAAAAGGAAGTTGGGAAGGCTATAGTAAACAGAGAGTCCATGGCTTTTCATTGGCTGAGTCCTTGACAAGAAAGAAGAGGAGTCTTTCTTCTTCTTGTGGGCACCAGTATTGTTGCAGAATATGAGAGTTCCCCCTTCTGGTCTCCCCATTCTGTTTAATTGGGGTTTCTGTTTATTAATTTTTTTACATTTCTGCCTTTTGATCAAGATCTTCCTCTGAAAGCATTGCTGATCAAGAGTCAGGTTTTCTAGTTTCAGAGGCATTTTTTTCTTCAATGTCTCGAAGGACCTTTCCTGAATGTAGTGTCTCGTGTAAGAGGGAAAGTGCACAGATTGGAAACCTATGAAACAAGGAGGAATAGGAGGGAGAACCCTCAGGTACTTTTTATCTAAAGTTCATATGTTAGTAAAATCATAGACATTGGAGATCATCTGAAGTGTATGTCATCATCAAAGGTTTGGTGACAAACTTCCAACAGGCCTGGTCCAGATATCTTGGGAAAGCTATCTCATCAGATGTCATCTGCTTTAGTACTGGAAAACCTTTACTTTCAGGTCGCCAGATGATGTGCAGGTCCATTCAGTTTTCTGCACTTTCTTTAGGTGTATCATGTGTATCCAAGATTCTATTCCTTGGAGTTTGGTGTCACAAGGGTTGGTTAGCAGTACTTGATAGGGGCCTTCCCAGTGAGGTTGAATAGAGTCCTTCTGGAGGATTTTTTTTCCAATAGATGAAATTTCCAGGTCGCAAGGTATGATGTTTAAGGTGTTTATCTTCCAAGGGCACACTGTGAAAAGATTGCTCTACCAAATTATGGTTATTTTTAGTGAAAAGAATTAGGCCTTTGTAATATTGGAGTATCTCTCCTTTTATCAGTTGTGGGTCAAAAGAAGCAGTAGCCTAGTGCGTTTGGCATCCTGTGACTATCTCAAAGGGTGAGAGTTTATGAATTCCGAAAGGGGTGGATGTGAGGTTTAGAAGGATCGTGGCAATACCTGTGGCTAAGGTATTTGGAGAGGCTTTACAAATTTTGCCAATTGAGTCTTAATAATGCTGTTAGTGTGTTTGACTAAACCAGAGGATTGAGGGTGGTGAGTGCAGTGAAAGTGTTGTAAAACTGGCCAAACAGCACAGATTTGTCGAAGCGCCTGGCCAGGTAAATGGCTTCCTTGATCACTATGAAGTTTGAGAGAAGTTCCCCAGGTAGGGATAATCATTTTCAAAAGGACTTCAGCCACAGAGGAGGCAGTAGCCTGTCTGTAAGGGAAGGCTTCAGTCCAGTGTGAAAACATACAGACTATGACTAAAACATATTTATATCTATGAAATGGAGAAAGTTATATGAAATCCATTTGCCAGACCTTGAATGGTCCATTAGGTAGTTTAAAAATGTCTGGGAGCAATACAAACAGGCTTCCCTGGGTTGTACTTTGGACAAGTGGGACTAGTGAGGCAGGCACTTTTTGTGGCCTTGTTAATCTTTCCCCACCAATATTGATTCATGAAGGCTATTGTTTTTGTCAGTAGATCAATGGTTTAATGTATGTACAGTGGTGAAGTGCGGGACTTTTAGAGTCTCCGGTAGGACTGGGTTCTTATTTGGTCCAAAATAGAGCTTCCCTTTTTAAGTAAAACCAGCAATTGTTGAATTTCTAACCTTGTTTTTCCTTTTCTGAGGCCAATTGTTGGGCCTCTGTAGCCAGTTTTTCTGAATTATCATTTAGGAAAATATCCCTTTGGACCATGACACAGGCTTGGCTGCTGTTGGTTGCTTTAAGGGCAGCATTCCTTGCAGAAATATCAGCAAGGTGATTTCCTTTAGCTTCCAGAGAGTCAAGTTTAGAATGCACCAGAATGTTAATAATAGCTAAAGTGGCAGATAAATATATTGCATTAAATAATTCCTGAACATAGAGGCCATTTAAAATTTTATTTCCATCAGGAGCAAGGAGGCTACATTGCTTCCACAACATTCCAAAATCATGAGCTACTCCCAAAGCATATCTACTATCAGTCTAAGTATTGATAGTTTTGTCCTTGGCTAAAATACATCCCCATGTAAGGGTGTATCATTCAACCAGTTGGACTGAAGTAGCCATACATAAAGATGCTGCCTCAATAACATCAAAAGGAGTTGTAATAGTGTACTCAGCACAATATTTGCCATTGTCACCTTTTAAATAAGAATCATTGTGAACAATGAGAAGTCAGCATTACCCAGTGAAATTTCCTATAGATTGTTATGAGGAATCAGGAGGTGATCCTTCAGTGTTAAGCCATTGTGAGGGACTTCATTGTTGACGGAGTGGAGGAGATTAGCCAGGTTAAGGTTACAATGTAAAAGAGTTAGGTGAGATGTAGGTAACAAAAGAACTTCATAGGAGGTGAGGCTGAGAAATGTCCAGTGTGATGAGGATTCAGGAGAACTTCTACTGCACTGGGTACAAAAAATGGTTAGAGGGGATCCTACAATGAGTTATTGGTGGCCTTCATCAAAAAAGCAGTGGCTGTAGTGGCTGTAAGACAAGTGTGGTATCCCCATGCCACAGGGTCCAGTTGCTAGCTATAACACATCATGGATAGATGGTGGTCTCTGTTGATTTTGCTTGAATAATGCAACGGCATTCCCTTGCTTTTCGTATGCAGAAAAGAAAAGGGAGATCTGATAATAATAACCACCCAAAGGCAGGTGGCTTCATCCAACTCTCCTCTAAAGCCTTAGAGGCTTTGTTTTCTGATTCTTCCTGTAAGGAGTTGGGGTTATTATTGTTGAGTAGAACATATAGCGGTTTGGCTATAAGAGAGAAATTTGGAATCCAATTTTGGCGATAACCAGTTGGGCTGAGAAAACCTCACAGCTCGTGCTTAGTTTTAGATTTTGGGAAATTTAGAACACAATGAAGTCTACCTGGATTTAGGTGTATCCCTTGTTGTGATATCACATGCCCAAAATATCGAGCCTAGACTTGGGCAAACTGCAATTTTTCTTTTGTGACCTTATGTCCCTTTAAGGCTAAAAGCTTTAACAAATGGATACTGTATTCCTGTGAAGAGGCTTGAGGAGAGCAAAGAAGCAAATCATCTACATATTGCAACAAAGTAGAACCTCTAGGGAACTTTATGTCATCCAGATCAGCCTTCAGGATTTGCAAGAAATAAGAACTCTCAGTATAACTCTGAGGCATCAATGTCCAGGTGAATTGTTTTTCTTCCCAAGTAAAGGCAAAAGATACTGGCTAGCTTCATCAACTGGAATACCGAAGAATGTGCTAGATAAATCAATTACAGTAAAGAATTTATTTCTGGTGGGAATGGATGTTCTTAATGTATGAGGGTTAAAAACAACAGAGTGTTGAGGGATAGCAACGTTGTTTATTTGCTTGGAGATCCTAGGTAAACCTCCATCCTCAGCCCTTAGGTTTTCTCACCAGTAAGATGGGAGAGTTACAGGGGCTAGCCCAAGGGATAATGAAACCCTGAGCCTGTAATCTTCTATTGTGGGCTTTATGACTTGAAGGGCTTCTTTACTTATAGGGTATTGATTAATTCTGGGAAGAGGTTTTTATGTGTCTACGTGAATCCTGATGGGAGGTGTGCTGTGACTTTTGCCAACATCAGTTGGAGATTTTGCCCATAAGGAAAGTGGTAGCTGATTCAATTTGGACAAATGATTGATGTTTCCAGAATCTGCTCTGGTACCAGCAGAGGTGGAACAAATAAAGTTGTCAAAGCGTCATTTAATTCACCTGGTTGGTTACTTTGATGACTACTATCATATTTTAGAATTATTTCTTCCCTTTTTGGAGAAAGAAATTCTGGCATGATACTTCTCTAAGAAGTCTCAGCCTACCTGGAGTCAGGTAGGACTGGAGAGATTAATCTCCAGTTTGGAGAAATGTTTCTCCAAGCTGATTAAGAGGGAGGATTGTTAGGAAGAGCCCTGCCATTGAGAATTGGGAGGACATTGTAAAGGCTGGGGAGAAGGCTGAAGGCACATAAGATGCTTAAATTTGTAACAATCTCTTTTCCAATGGCTTGGCTTTTTGCAATAATAGCAGAAACTAGGAGGATTTTGCTATCGCTTAGGAGCCTTCCTTTGCTGGAGTTGAAGAATTTTTGCGGTCCTCCTTGTGAATGAGTCATCTAGAGGACAAGAGAACAAGTTTGCCAGAGTAAGTAAATCTGGAGTGGACATAGTTTCCTATTACTCCCTGGTCCTTTTTACTAGAAGGGAAAGGTCCCAGTACAGCCCATTAATAAATGTGGAGTTAAAACGTACCTGGGTAGAATCAACACCTGAAGGAAGACCAGAATTTTCTATAAAAACAATCTGAAGTGGATTATAATATTCATGAACCAGTTCTTCAGATTTTTGTGTGCAAGGCTGAATTTTGTTCTAATCAACAGCCTTTGGAAAAGCTCTAGGAGTTGCTTGATGAAGTCACCTAGTGATGGCTGGAACCTAATCATAATAAATCAGTGAGCTGGACTCCCAGTTGTAATCTGAGTTGTAATCTGAGAGTCAGGATTTTCCCAATGAGTGGTTCTCATCCAATGCCAGGCCTGGCCTTTACAGATAAGCATATGAACTAGCTGATGTAAGTCAGAGAAACAAGGTTGATAAGTTTGGATGACAGTATAAAATTCTTCAGCAAGTCTGTGAGGACCTTTGGTTACTTTGGGAAAATCTTTGACTCAGGCTCACAGTTCAGCTTTATTCCAGGGAGTATAAGAAATTAAGGGTTTAGCCTTTGGATCCTCAGAAGGCTTCGTCTTTAAAGTGATGTGTTCTAACCAGTTCAGAGGAAATAGCAGTGGGAAGAGTTTCAGAGAAAGGGAGAAGGTTGGCGGGAGAATCAGTATGGAGGAATCGAGGGCATAAGCAGCACAGAAGGGAAGGAAGAAGATGGTGCGGGAGGAGAGACAAGATGGCGCCAGAGGAGGAGCCACTTTGTCTTTCTTTACTTGTTGGTTTGCTGCAGTTAATCTTAACATCTTATTTTGCAGAGAGGCAATTTTAGACTCCTGATAACATTGGGAACTCTCAACATGCCAATCAAAATAGGGCATACCACTCAGTTCTGGAAGTCTTTTTGAGCTATTGTAATCTAATTTGGTTTTAAGGAAATTAAGTTTGGGGATTTCAGAAGTTCCCCATAATGGCCATTGATATTTCTAAATTGCCTTGGGTCAGGTCAATCCTTTTAGTTAGAAATGCATATGGGAAAGACCACAGTTTTTAAACATAAAATTGGCTGTAGTCCCTGGTGGCGGGGGGCACACTTAAAACACTTAGATAACTGGGATTCCATTTCCTAGAGGTTTTTCATCTAAAGAACAGTTTTCAAACAGCGTACAGCACAAACGGCTCAGTTCAAACATTTCGCAAGCCAATCCCAGCCAGTCTTAAGGAGACAGCTCTGTCCTGGAGGAGCCAGGCTGCAGGCTTTTTTTTTTTTTACAGCCAATCTCCAGAAGATAGCCTTTCCAAAGAAATAGGCCAAAGACTGAAAAACCCGGCACCATTTCAGAGAAATAATCACTGTTCCCGCAGGAATGGGCTGAAGGCTAGCCAGCGCCAGGAGAAGCAGCCTCTGTTCCAAAGGGAATAGGTTGAAGACTAGCCAGCTTCAGTGAAATAGCTTCAGCTTCTCAGAGTCAGGCCGGAGTGCCAAACAAGTACTTGCATACAGAATAAGGCCTTAACCAGAAAGGCAAAACCTTTAAATAGATACTCAGTAAGCCTGGAGAGCATCAAACACAAAGAGTGTGTGAGCTTGAATCCAGGAGAAAGATGTGCTTTCAAACTCCAGGGTTGGAATGAAAAGCAATGAGTAGCAGTGGGCTCCACCGTGGGTACTGCATGTGTTTGCTCGCCAGCCCTGGAGCCATCAGGAATCTTCTCTGGCCACCAGATCTATAGGCCACTAAAATGTTGACCTGAAACAAACAGACTGCCAGCTATTTCTCCCGCAAAGATGGGTTTATTTGAGATCAGCAGAGAATTGCAATTTGGAGTCTAAAACCATGGCGAACCACGTGCAAGTTCCCTAAATGGCAAGAGAAGGACTCTTTTACAGAGAGGAAAGAGAAGTTGGGAGGGCTAGAGTAAACCAAGAGTCCATGGCTTTTCACTGACTGAGTCCTTGCCAGTTAAAAAGAAGAGTCTTTCCTCTTCTTGTTGGGCTCTGCTATCATCACGGGGCACGAGAGCTCCTCCTTCTGGTCTCCCAACTTTATTTAATTAAGGCTTCTGTTTGTTAATTTTTTTTTACAATGTCAAATCTTATCTTAAGGTTTCCAGTGCCTTTCCAAGATGGGTGATGAATACAGGTGGGCCATATGACTGATTTGCCTAGTAGGTTTTGGCTGATATCAGACATGCAACTTATACAAGGAAGAGCATGCCATGTTCTTTGGCAGAATTTCAGTGCTGCCTTAACAGTGATGCTCTACATGAATAGAGTTCTGTGATATTGCTTGCTGGATAACAAGTGTGCAAATATCTCACATTTTTAGTGTATTTTTTGAATGCCGACTTTTGCATAGTATGGATACAAATGCCAGGTGCCAGCTTGCACCCTAAACCCTTATTATCTAATTTTAAGGGATAGTGATTTAAAGATCCCAATGGAAGCTGCTAATTCAGTCCTGGAAAAGCAGAAACAATACATCATCAGGTTTAGATGACTTTGCTTCTTGGGTAGCTCTGGTACTATTTCCCAACTGATATCAGGCCTTCTGCAGGGGTTGAAATGCCAGTTAGTTTTGTTCTTTCCTCCGAGATTTTTAAACATTCTGTGCTTCATTTGCCTCATCTGAATATGCATAATGATATCCTAAATTTACCACCTTGCACAAAGGCAAGGCTACCAGTCAGTGAACTTTCAATAAATACATTTTCTATGGTGTTAATAAGGATAGAAGGTATATGCTGGGAATTGGGGGGTGGGGGTTGTCATTTAGTATTGACAATTAACAATTAACATCAAGTGTTAAATTCGTATATATCAGTTAGAGTGAGTCAAAACATTGTCAAAGGTTCATATAGGGCTTCCCTGGTGGCGCAGTTGTTGGGAGTCCTCCTGCCGATGCAGGGGACGCGGGTTCGTTCTCCGGTCCGGGAGGATCCCGCATGCCGCGGAGTGGCTGGGCCCGTGGGCCATGGCCGCTGGGCCTGCGCGTCCGGAGCCTGTGCTCCGCAACGGGAGGGGCCGCGACAGTGAGGGGCCCGGGTACCACAAAAAAAAAAAAAAAAAAAAAAAAAAGGTTAATATAAAGTAGCATTACTCTTTGCCAGTACTTAAAGAGGTCTCAAAACAGCATTATTTACCCAAGAAAATGGGCCTTTATTTTGTACTTTTTCATTGAAACTGTTACAAAACAAAACAAAAAAGGAATGACAACTATGTATAATATACTGAGATGCACTTTAAAAAATTCCATCTTCTTCTTGTGAGTCATATAAAATACTGTTTACATTTAAAATCTACTTTGAAGTAAAAATGATTAAATGGAGTTCCACACCAACATCCTTACTGTCTTATGGCTATATGGAATAAAATGAGAGGTTTTAGATTTGGAGCACCCATGAAATACTTTGTTTTTCTATAAAGTCAATGCAGTAGAAAAGTTCAGGTCTCCAAAAGACCACAGGAGGAAAAGAGAGGTGAGGGGAGGAGAGGGAAACATCCTTCAGAAATCTGTGGTTTCACTCTGTTGTGAATTATTCTCCTCTACCGTATGGGGCAAGCCACGCCGAAGTGTGATTGGTCCTTGAAGACAAAGTATACCCTAAAATACATTGAGAGAGAGAAGAGGATGAAAAAGCAAATATTTCTTTACCGCATTCTCCATCCTAGTCGCTTCATAAATGTCATCACTAGTAGCAAAGGCAGAAGACTGAGACCATGAGGACTTCAGGATCTCCAGAGGGGTTGAGACACAGGAACTTATGTATGAATACCACCTAGACCTCTAGGTACCTGGAGATAAGAACACTGGCTTGGCTATGTGAGGGGGGCTTTGGGTTGGGATATCAGTGAGAACTGTCTCCTTTCCAGAGATTTCTATGCCATTTACTGTCACTATCACCCTTCTCCCAACTACCAGTGTGGTTTGTTAGGCTCCCAGAAGACAACAACACAGTTGTTTTGCTGTCTGATATCACTCACCCCTCCTTTCCCCCCAGATCTACTTATGGAAGCCATTGTAAGCATCAGCCCTTTCTTCTCTTCACTCAACCTTAGCGATAAGTAATCTCAGAGAGTTAAGTACACCTTGGTTTCTAAATGCCTGTCTCTATTACTAAACAATAGAATGAAAATTTCAATTCAAGCAAATCATGCATTTGGCAAGTTGTATTACTGAAATAGCCCTTGAGAAATATTTTAGTCATGCTTGATGAACAAAGAAAAATCTGGTAGTTTGTGGGTGGCCTCTGGGATGTTGTATGTCTGTTTTCAATGGAACATCCTTCTAAGGAGGGTGTTTTTCAAATGTTCTTCTTGACTCTCCATTATTTTAGCCTTATATACCTAAGGTGAAACACTATAAAAATGATATATGCATAGCTAGAGCTAAGAGAACCAGAGGGATGAGAATTAAATCAGCCTGGGTGGAGGTGAGGAAGTGATTGAAGGCGGAAAAAAAGGCTTTTCTGAAAGAGCTAAGGTAAGAGTTGTGTGTTAATGGCTGAGTGGGTGGAGAGTTTGAAGAACGAATTTTCAGAGAGGACAGTGCTAAGCAGAGTTCAACTCAAGCATCATTGTGGTGTGTACAAGGAGACACAGGGAAATAGCTGAGTCACTTTGCTGTACACCAGAAACCAACACAACATTGCAAATCAACTATACTTCAATAAATTTAAAAAAGGAATAACTACCAAACAGAGGAGACACAGGGGAATTGGTAGTGTTGGAGCAGAAAGTATAAAGAATAAAAAATGAGACTGAAAAAGTAGACAATTATTTTCTCTTGCTTGGGCCCAAGATTTTGTCCTGGACACATTATCAGAAAGAAACTCTTTGTATTGGTCTTCCTATAATGAGGATGGGCTTGCGTTGAACTCCCCATAATTTATTACCAACATGTTTTGTGACAACAGTACCTCTGGGGTGAGCACATTGTGCAAAATCTAGAGCCTCAGAGTCAGATTGCTATGCTTAGAGTTCAGATTATAACAGCTCAAATCATCTGAGGAAAATAAAGCCTAAAGCAGTGTAAATATTGTTTCTGTGCTATTGAAATTGATGTCTTATACATCTTCAGCTGAATCAAAGTTGCAAAAGAAGGAATACATATTGATGGCATGAGTTCACAAAACTGTTAGTTAGTGGTTTCCCTGGGAGGAAAAAATGTTGAACTTTTTCTTTTGATTGGAGAGTAAGTTGTAAATCTGATGTTAATAAGTATCTACCGAGGGAATCTCTTGAGTTCTGAGATTGCAATCATGAAATAGGGAGAACTGATTTTTTAATAGCAAGGCATCTTGTAAGTATCAACAGGGTATATTTTCAACACAAAAGTATTAGTTGTGTTGCCTACATTAAAAGGAAGTGCAAAGTAAAAGTAAACTTTCTTGGTTGTCTGGTACTTTTTGACAGCTGTTTGTTGATCATAGTAAGATATGTGCAGAAACTTCTCTGACATTTATATTTTATTTTAAAATTCTAGTATGTATCCCAAAAAGTCAACAAACTGTCAAATGAGTTGACTCTCTCTTCATGTCTGCAATATGCTTAAATATCTAGGACATTGATTCATTCTCTCATAGGTGCCTATCTATCAATATAATGCCTAAACAATAAACATTTAAATTCAAACATATATTTGACCTATTGTTTAATTGAAACTCCCTTGAAAATATTTTAGTTATGCCTGATGAACAGAGGAAAATCTTGTGGTTTGTTGCTGGCCCCTGGAATTTGTATCACTTTCCTTAGGTTTACTAAGTCAAAAGAAGCCCCAGGCCACTCACTGTGGAAATCATCACCATTGAGATGGGTCATTGGTAAATCTCCTGGTTCTAGGGTTGGCTTCATTTGCACATAAAAATGTATTTAAATTTCTGCATTCTCTTTCCTTTTGGATTTCAATTTTAAGCCTTATTTCTTCCTTTGCAGTAAAAGATCTTTTTCTCTTGTAATATCAGCAAAAAAACAGTTGAAGAATTATTTATTCTGGACAGCAGATCTTTGTAGAGCTCTTGAGGGCATATTTTGCCTACATACAAGTATTTCCTATATAATGAGTAACTTATGGATGAAAATATGTATTAGTAACCTATTGGATGAAGTAAAAAAAAAAAGTGGGATGGTCTATACACTAGGATAACCAATCAAATTTAATGAAAATATCAAGCTGTACAATTGACATCCTATAGCCAAAAAAGGTCTAATTAGTAATTGGATTCTCAGCTTTTTAACAGGTTCTTTTGTTATCTTTTAAAAGCAGCCTAATGCGAAGTCTGCACTCTTTTCAAGACCTAAATTATGATTCATCTCCAACATACTAGTAAGCATCCTGCATGTTCTAATTTTTCTTAGACTTCTTCCTGCATATGCTCACATGTGTGCGCGTGCACACACACACACACACACACACACACAGCTCTCCATTACACATTTTCTAACACATGGACTTAATTTTTTCTCTAACTATCTGATGGAATGTCTTGCCAAATGTCTTTCTAATGAACTTCTGGAGGACAGTGACTTATTCTTTCACACATTTGAATGTGATTATGTGGTTAGTATAGAGTTGGGTACAATATAGGTGCTACTCATTGAATGAATGGATGGATGGATGGATGAAAGAAATGGCACAAAATACAGCTGACTACCTGAGTAAAACAGTGGATACTTTTAGATGCAGTAAATTCATAGAAAAGTGCTTGTTTCTGCTTGCATTCTAAGTATGATCTTCATCTTCTTTTCCAGAAATTCAGTGGGCTTTCAGGAAAAGTATACTAAAGCAGTGTAGCTGGGGGTGATTATCTTTTTTGGTGGGAATTAATTTCAGAGGACATTTGTTAAATACTCATCAGCACTGATTCTTCCCCTTCTCTCTCTGAGCTTTGGTGAAGTACCTCTTGACTGGAGTAATTGTTTTGTTTGTGTATTCACACCTGCAAATGCAAGGAGGCTCCAGGTGACGTGCCTAGTTGCCCTTTTCACTACCAAACTTCTCCACACACTTTGCAATAGCTTTATCTTTAAAGGAAACACCTCAGTCTGTCTCTCTAATTGAGAGTGAATCCCCTCATCTAATTAAGAGATTTATCAATACAAGCAATGGGTTCCTGGTGTGTACTCTGGGACAAGCAGAAATTCAATCTAAGAATGCCTTACTTTTCACCCCTGAAGCATTAGGTCAAGCAGTTGTGTGTGTGTGTGTGTCTGCCTGTGTCTGCCATTCGTACATTCACGTGAGAGAGACTTAGGTCCTGAGAAGTGATGGGTGATTCATGTGGAATCAGTCCTCTTATAACAACAGCAGGATAGAGCTTGTTTCTAAAACCTTCAGAAGAGGTGAGTAAGCCCTGGGCACACAACCCCAGGGAGGCCAGAACTACGAAACTGTTGAGGCAGGAGCTAGAGAGCATTCACATGTGTCATTTTCCCTATTGTCTATTATATCTAACACAAAATGTTTTACCTATCAAAATGAACTCACTATGACTTTGTGAAAATGACTTATACACTTCGGGACAAGTATTGTTTTCTCGTCCTTCTCCTATTTCCCTCCTATACCCTTCTTCAGCCATAGGTACCTTTTGCCATGACTGCTCTCTCTATGAAGCCCAACTAATATGCTAACTTTTCCTTGCCTTTTCTTGTACTACACTGCCGATTAAAAGCATTCGATCCTCCTCTTCTCAGTCTACTTCTATTATCCTTGTAGTATCTGGCTTTAATAAGACTACCAATAACAATGATGATGACCATGATGATGATGATGATGACTGTAAACCCTGCAGTAGACTATGAACTCCATAAAGGCAGGAACTGTATATGTCTTATTCACCATCCTATAAATGAATGACAGTGCTAGCAGAGACCTTTGACTGAAAGCTTGCTCATCTGCAGATGAGGTCACTAAGCTTCAAAGTGAGGATAACCATACCTGCCTACAAAGTGTGGTTAGAGCACTGCTTCTCAAACTTTAACGGACATATGAATCACCTGGGGAATCTTGACAAGAGGCAAATTCCTATTCAGTAGGTCTGGAGTGGGGCCTAAGTTTCTGCATTTCTTACAAGCTCCCAGGTGCTGCTTACTTTGCTGGTCTGAGTGAATCAGAATTCTGGGTACCAATATTCCTTTAGAATTACCTGCAGATGAATACGTAAGATTCAGGTCCACCCAGATCTGCTGAATCATATTTCTGGAAGTGAAAAACCACTGACCTACACTATAAGCAATCTTGTGGTTATTATGAAGATTAAATGAGCAAAGTGTATGTGGAGTGCTTTATAAACAAAAAAGTAGTATATAGGTATTAGAAGTCACTGTTATTTTTGTAATTGTTACCATTTTTATTGCTTGTCAGTGATGTCAGTTTGGTTTCTATACCACTCCAACATAAATGTTGCTTGAGAAGGCTGTTTTTACTAATACACGTCTGCAATAAAATGTTCTAAATTAAATTACTGGAATATTCTTGTGGCAGTTTTAGCAAGGATACGGCAAAGAAAAAATGCATATGCTATCACCCTATTGCTACATCTTACAATGGAAAAAATATGTATATTTTTCAGTATAATATATACTAATCCCCAATAACCTTAAATTGCTATATTCCCCACTGATTTAATTGTTACAAATTAAAACTTAACTAGTAAAAATATAATATAAATAAATAATAAAAAATAATTCCACATATATGCCTGTTTTATGAAATAGAGTCCTAGAAATGCATTTAATGCAAAAAAGCAGCAAACCAGCTACCCATAGTGCACAAGAGCTTCTGGGTTCATTTAAATGAATACATGGATTTGACTGAAAGGCATTTGCTGTTTAGCTTGGGAAAGAAATGAACAGGTAGCTCTCACATCTTCCTTATATCCTTATATGTCTTAGCACTGAGATAATTATTCTAAAACATACATGGGCTTCCCTGGTGGCGCAGTGGTTGAGAGTCCGCCTGCCAATGCGGGGGACGCGGGTTCGTGCCCCGGTCCGGGAAGATCCCACGTGCCGCGGAGCGGCTGGGCCCCTGAGCCATGGCCGCTGAGCCTGCGCGTCCGGAGCCTGTGCTCCGCAATGGGAGAGGCCACAACGGTGAGAGGCCCTTGTACCACAAAAAAATAAATAAATAAAATATACATTTCATGGTTGAATTCAAGGTTGTTTCTGAATTTGACATTTATGTGTTTAATTATGCGTCATCACCCTAAGATTAAAATTGTCTTTCAACTTGGTTCAGCAAAGAATATTGCTGATCTAGATGTAGGAAAAACACTTGTTTTAGCTTATTTTTAACCCTATAAATTTCCTTTTTTGGAAAACTGCCATGGTGCTAAAACTGAACTTTGATCCCTTTTCTGTCTTCTTTTTGTCTTTCGTCAGTCTGAGTCGAGTGTTACCTGCAGACAACTGTGGATAGATTTCATATCATTTAAAATAAGTATTTAAAGGCATTAAACATACAAAATGAGAAAAGTTTCACATTTGGATTATGGCCAGGGTGATGAAACTATCTCATTTCTCATGTCAGTTTCAGTCAGCTTTGTAGTGGCGGCTAGAGTACTGGGCTGAAATAGATTGTGACTATTCACCATTGACCACTAAGAACGTGGAACAGAAGAGTGAAAGCATACATACCAGGTATTCTCCATCTCAGGATTAGGACAGAATGTCTTCAAGAGTGGAAAAAGCACAGGCTTTGGAGTCCGAGATGCCTTGGTTCAAATACCAGTCCTTAGTCATGTTATCCGAACCTTTGAGTCTCAGTTTCCACATATGTAAAATGAGAATACAATGTCTCTCTGAGTGTTGTAGTGGGTATTAAATGGGATAACAGAGAGAGAGAGTAACTAACAAAATGCCTGAACTCTAACCTAGTGCCTCTAAGAAGGGCAGCCAGTAGATCAGAGTTAGTAAATACACCATTAAACACATTTGCTACCTCATCATTAGGTTATCACGTATTTGCATACCATCACCTGGCAAATCCTTTAAATAGATGTATTTTATTAAGGGAAGCAGAGGAAAGGCCTGGAGTTCTTAGAGTGGTTGAACAGGGAAGGGTGGGACAAAGTAATATACCAGTAAGCAGGTAAGCAACTTGAAAGCACTGTTCATTTGAAAGGCAAAGAAAGAGATCAGTGCTATAGCAGTAGTGCCTGAAACAGAGTAAGAACTATGTAAGCATTTAATAACTAAATTAGAAAACAAAAAACAAACAAAAAAGCCTCAGCCAATACACTACATAAGTAACAAGTCTAACTGCAGAAATGCTAGGGATGTTGTGTGCTTCTCTCTTTTTGATATCTTCTGTTTCTCTTTTAGGATTGTAGCGAGATTCCCCACTGTGAAGCCAAAAAAATAGCAATATTTCTCTGACTATAAAATAAACTTTTTTTCCTCAATGTTTGGAAAAACTATTATGGGAAATGAAGAAGAAAACCCTACAAGAACCAAAACCTCTGAACTTCCTTTAAGGAAGGTTTTCTTTATAAATAATCAACAAATTGGATAGTAGGCTGTTTTATCATAGCATATATTTCGACTTAGCACTAACTCTTTTCTTCATTAGTTAGTAGTGCACTGGTGAACATGTTTACCTTCTTTAATAACTTTAAACTTCTTGAGATAAAATATTATGCTTTATTTATTTTGTATTTCCTACAGCACCCTGTATATATAGTACATTTTATTTAATTCTATAATACATGCTCCTTGCTTTTGTGAGAGATTAAATATTGGGTTAAAGATTTTTTTAATTAAAATTGATTAATTTAACTACTGCTATCTTAATAACAAACTCAATATGATCTCACATTGTTACCAAACCACTGCTGGTGATCTGATACAATTTGAAGGAAGTTTTCCAGACTAAAAAATCCTCATTAGTTGTCACTATGCCAGTTCCTCTCAAGCTATATGGCATCTCTAGCAGTTTTGCCTACTGTGCCTTGCCTAAACTTCTACATGTCAGTTAAGCTTCACAGGATTAGAATAAAAGGCTTGATCTAAATAATAGCAAATCACTGTATTTTGTAAATTTTGTCATTGCTACTTAACTGAGTCTACCGTGCCTTCTTCAAATTTGATTTCTCAAATTACTCAAAATCCAGGTCTTGACTTAATAAAGTAGGATGTAAGTGAGGTACATTTATATTCCTGATCCCTGGGTAAATTGTATTCCCAGAAGTTTTCTCACATTTGAGCCTTCATTTATGGGTCCTTACGAACTATCAGGACCTAAGCATTAGCTAGGTCTATATGCTACATATTCGATGCCCATGACACTTTTTGAAGTGGCAACCTACTATCTCTTTTCTTCTTTTCTTAGAACTACCAGTGCTCTGCATTTTTTATTAATATATTCACAGTCATCTCATGTTTCTCTGCTCTCCGAACCTGGATATTAGCCAAGCTCAAACTGAGCCTTGCTTGGCTTTGGGAAAACATAAAGCAAGCCTATGCATTCATTAAGACTGAGCAGTCTTTCCTGAGGGACTCTTGGAATTGCACCATGTAGAGTTAAGTCTGTCTGACCTGAATAGATATAAATGTCAAGTCTACTTCACGTTCACTTCAAGTCAAAAGAGTAGTAAAGGTGATCCCATTTATAGATTTAAAAAAAAATGGAATTGCTACTGCGTGTAGCTACCATTATGCACATGTATAGTGTATCCTTGATCTGATAGAAATAGCATCCCAACCTCAATGTCACAGGGGAGTCCTCCAACTTTAAATATTATATTTCTCTGAATCTTAGAAGTTCCTAATGATGAATCAGTGCTCAATCAATGTTGGCCCTCTGTGAGTTCTTGAGCCACAGAAGCAAATATTTTGGCACAAAATTATTTTTTAAATTTACATGGTGATAATAAAAACAAAATATTTCCGGGGTAAACATTTGCAGGGGTAGATCTTGTTATACTCTGAGCATATCTTGTTTAATGATCCCTTCCTGGATTCTGAATATGTTGTATAGTCTGGAGATAGATAATTTCAGTTATTGTATATATGTATATGTTTAATTCAGGTTGAAATTTCCGGGACAGAAATTATTATATCCAGGAACTATATTATGCAATAAACCATATTCTAAAATAAACCATATTCCTAAAGTATGCAAAATTCACCCCCAAAACAAATTAATGTAGAAGTCAAAATAGACATAAACATTGAGGTTACAGTGCCATAGTAGCAATATATTTGCTACAGTCCAGCATCTCTTGTAGGTAGAATATATTTACAAATCAATTTTCTTTGTAATGACTTGGCCAGGTTAGTTTAACATTGGAATTGTCACTCTTGCCCATCAGTTCTGGTCTCTTTATAATCCCGTGCCTAGTGTGGGAGCCTAAACTAAAAAGAGTAAAAGAAAGTTTGTTTGCCCATATTAACATGATTGAAAGGTCTAGATTTGCTCACTTCAGGTTTATTTTTAAAAGTTGGTTAGTGAAATCATCTTGTTTTAAACTTATATATATATATATATTTTTGTTTTGTTTTGTTTTGTTTTGTTTTTTTGCGGTACGCGGGCCTCTCACTGTTGTGGCCTCTCCCGTTGTGGAGCACAGGCTCCGGACGCGCAGGCTCAGCGACCATGGCTCACCCGCCCAGCTGCTTCGCGGCATGTGGGATCTTCCCGGACTGGGGCACGAACCCGTGTCCCCTGCATCGGCAGGCGGACTCTCAACCACTGCGCCACCAGGGAAGCCCTAAACTTTTATATTTTTTAAAGCATAAATTATTAACTTTTTATTTTAAACCATTTTAGAGCTATCCTGTAGATATAGTCTCTGACTAAAAATTATTATAGAGTTTCAAAAAAATCTGGTATCACTTTCATCAATTGGAAAATGCTCAGAAAAATAGCATTAATGTACTGCCTTCTTAGTCACATTTAAAAAATGTGTAGATAAACTTATACCACAGAAAACTCATGTTTATTTTTTAGGAGAAAAAGTGATTGTAAACAAACAAACAAACAAACATTTCCTGACTTTTATGTTTCCAATAGTTCATGCTGTAGTGTTGAGTTTGATTCTCGTTCCTGGAATCTCCAGACGTCACGACTGGTTTCCATTATATCCAAACTCTAACCTTCACAGGTTCTGAAACAATCTGACCCTAGGGTAGGAGAAATAAAAAGACCAGTGATTCCTAGATCATCCGCTTACTTACCACCAAGCCAACTTCCTGCTTGTCCAATTTTGAACTGATGCTCTGTTCCCCAAATTTGGCTCTTGTATTCTTTCTTGTGATCAAACAACCACCTTCTTCTTTAGTTCCCTTAATTGTACATCTGTTTTGTTCCTCATGCCTGAATTCTAGCCTTGATATCCATGTTCTCCAGCAACTTGGGTTCTATCTTGCTTCTTGGTCCTTCCAATTTTCTGCAAATTTTTACTCTGTACCGTGGTCTTAATATTTGTGGAGCCACTACCTATTGTCAGAGTTCTAGGACAAGAACCTACATACCTGAAAAATGTTTAACATTTAACTCCTTGGAAAAATGCCCTAATTTGTTGTGTTTGTTTCTAGACTCCCTTGGACCTTTCAGATATAAATTTCCTATGTTCCTATTTGTCTAGACTTCCTTAATCTGTTGTTCCACATTACCTTCTAATTTCCTAGTCTCTAATTCTCAGTCATTCCCTTTCTGGGTCATCACTCCATAAATATGGATTCGCATCTCCATTGAATCTAGTAATAGCTGATAACTGGTACATTTAACATGATCTAATAGCTCATAATTATAAAATATTGCCAATTAAAATGCTCTTTAAACAAATAGTTTGTGCTGATCTTTTTAACCCATTAGTTAAAGAATATTTAAGCATAATCTATTAGCAATCTATTACTATAATGAAGGCTTTATAATTTTGTCCCACCAAAGAAAAATGCCTCTTTTAAAATAAGTTTAGTTACTACTTCAACTGTATGCTTTTTCATAATTTCTTTGTATATCAACTGGAATGCTGCAATGTCAGACAATCTCCTGATCTGTAAAATGGTATTATTATGATTTTAACATGAGATTGCACATGCAATGTGCATGGAACCTGGCACCTAGTAAACACGCAAAATGTTAGCTATTAGAAATAGAAATACATTAATGATGAATAGTGATTACTATTTTCTTTTGTTATGTTTATATTTTATTGAATTATTAATCACAATATTAGATACACATTTTGACTTGGACTTAATGCTTTGAATTTAACCACTCCAACTGCTTCTTAATAGCTAACTTATTGAGGCACAGTCAGTGATAATTGGTAAGTGAACTTCCAGAAGTCAATCTAGAACAAACTGGGATTTGTAAAAATAACTGTCCTCTTGGAAAAAACAGAGTTTGAGTAGAAGATCTGACACGGTTTTTTTTTTAGCAATAATAGAAGAATTATCATCTCTTGGAGAGTTGTCACTTATCTCATGCTTCTTAACGTGATAACAAATATTTCAAGATGCATCTTAGGCTGAGCTAAGTGTTACATTTTTTACAATCCCCTTCAAGTTGGCAGCTTTGTTATTCATATCCACCTTGGCTTATAAATGCAAACTTCAAATATTTTAAAATGTTATGTGGTTACCGAAATTAAGTGCCAGGTGTACATGTCAGTCAGTCTTGTGAGATTAATGAAATGTACTTTAGTTGTAATAGTGGAAGAATAAGTGGGACTATTAGTCGTGACATTTTGGTATTGATATATACACACAGTCTTTCATGAAAAAGATCAAAAACAAGAAAAACAATAATAACAATATAAATTTTGAAGTTTATTAGTCACAAAAATCAAACAAGTTACACATGGAAAATGTTTTTATATTCCTGAACCTTAAAATCTTGCCTTGTCCTGTTAAGAAAAATTAAATGTTATTACCTGAATATGCCAGTAACTATGTCTTTTTTATTTAGTTAAATTCAAAGAAATAGTCTAACCATAAAGGGTGTTTATAATGCACGTTTCCAAATAGAGGTAATAAAATACGCAAATTTCCTACAATGTAACATTAAGTATGTGTGAACGTCTGTATGTGTAAAATTAAATACAAGTTACTTGTATCACTATTACAAATGGAACAAGTTTTTCTCGCAATTAATATTTCTTAAGTTATCCTACTATGGTTCACAGAGAAGTTTCAAGTTTGAAAACTAGCATGAGGGACTTCCCTGGTGGTCCAGTGGCTAAGACTCTGTGCTCCCAATGCAGGGGGCCCGGGTTCGATCCCTGATCAGGGAACTAGATCCTACATGCCACAACTAAGAGTTCACATGCCGCAACTAAATGAATAAATAAATATTAAAAAAAAGAAAATTAACATGACTTTTTACATTTTAAAGAAGCTGTTTTTTTAATTGAGGTAACATTGGTTTATAAGTTTATGTACGTTTCACGTGTGCAGCATTACAATTTGAATTCTGTATACACTACACCACCAAAAGTATACTTTCCATCCACCACCCTTAAATTGACCCATTTTACCTATTTTACACTCCCCTACACCCTGCCCTTCTGGTACCACAAATCTGTTCTCTGTATCTATGTGTTGTTGTTTTATTTCTTTGATTGTTTTGGGTTTTTAAAAAATATTCCGCATGAATGAAATCATACAGTATTTGTTTTTCCCTGACTTATTTCACTTAGCATAATATCCTCAAGTTCCGTCAATGTTCTTGCAAGTGGCGAGATTTCATCTTTTTTGTGGCTGAGTAGTAGTCCATTGTGTACGTGTATGTGTGTGTATATATATACATACATATGTATATATACACACACGTGTGTGTGTGTATATATATATATATATATTTATACACACACCACATTTTATTTATCCATTCATCTATCAACAGGCACTTAAGTTGTTTCCATATCTTGGGTATTGTAAATAATGCTGTGAAGAGCATAGGGGTACATATATCTTTTTGAAATTAGCATTTTCATATTCTTTGGATAATTACCCGGAAGTTATATAACTGGATAATATGGTAGTTCTATTCTGAATTTTTTGAGGAATCTCCATACTGTTTTCCATAGTGACTGCACCAATTTACATTCCCATCAACAGTGTATAAGGGTTCATTTTTCTCCACATTCTCACCACCACTTGTTATTTCTTGTCTTTTTGACAATAGCCATTTTTAAGGGGGTTGGTGATATCTCATTGTGGTTTTAATTTACATTTCCCTAATAATTAGTGATATTGAGAATTTTTCATGTGCCTACTGGCCATCTGTCTGTCTTCTTTGCAAAAATGCCTGTTTGGGTCCTCTGCCCTTTTTATAATCTGATTGAGTTTTTGTTGTTGTTGACTTGCATGAGTTCTTTATACATTTTGTATATTAACCCCTTATTGAATATATGATTTGCAAATATGTTTTCCCACTCACTACATTGTCTTTAGTTTTTCTTTTTCTTTTTAGTGAAACAAGTAAAATGTTTATTAGGAGGAAAAATGGTGCGTGCGAATAGACCCGCACAGGCGGGCTCAGAGAAAGAGTCTCGCCCTCATGCTAGTTTGAATCACTTATATGGGGCATTTCTTCCAAGTTTCCTCTGGCCACTCATATTGCTGTGTCTGGCTCTGAGTCCATATTTGGTTTACCTCAGGGTCCTCCTGTGTGTGTGCACGTCTCTTAGCCAAGATAGATTCTATCAAAGAGGCCTATGGGTAGGTTGACATCACCTACTGTGGGGTGACGCCCCTTCCCTTTTGAGCTCCAAGGAGTCTTTCTGCACATATGTACTTGGAAAGGTCTCCTTGACCTTGAGAATAAGGCATATGTGGTCTCTTTATCTTTTATCTGGGCAGGGCTCAGCTTCTCCTCCCTCCAGCTATTGTCTTCATCTTGGAGTATCTGTCCAGAGGGGACAAGCTCCAGCTGCTCAGTTTCAGGTCCATCTATCTCCTGCCTCAGGATCACAGAGTGAATGAGAGAGTGAACAAGATTTACACCCAGGCAAGTCTGATTCCTGGGCCCTCACACCCACAGGAATTTCACTTCCTGTTCTACTCAGAACTCAGTGATTGTACTGGTGTTTCTTTTTTAATATATTTTAATTTTATATATATATATTTTTAACATCTTTATTGGAATATAATTGCTTTACAATGTTGTGTTAGTTTCTGCTGTATAACAAAGTGAACCAGCTATATGTATACATATAGCCCCATATGCCCTCTCTCTTGCATCTCCCACCCACCCTCCCTATCCCATACCTCTAGGTGGTCACAAACCACCGAGCTGATCTCCCTGTGCTATGCAGCTGCTTCCCACTAGCTATCTATTTTACATTTAGTAGTGTATATATGTCCATGCCACTCTCTCACTTCGTCCCAGCTTACCCTTCCCCCTCCCCGTGTCCTCAAGTCCATTATCTAGTAGGTCTGTGTCTTTTTCCTTGTCCTGCCCCTAGGTTCCTCAGAACCTTTTTTTTTTTTTTAGATTCTATATATGTGTGTTAGCATACGGTATTTGTTTTTCTCTTCCTGACTTAGCCTCACTCCATATGACAGACTCTAGGTCCACCCACCTCACCACAAATAACCCAATTTTGTTTCTTTTTATGGCTGAGTAGCATTCCACATCTTCTTTATCCATTCATCTGTCGATGGACACTTAGGTTGCTTCCATATCCTGGCTATTGTAAATAGAGCTGCAATGAACATTTTGGTACATGACTCTTTTTGAATTATGGTTTTCTCAGGGTATAGGCCCAGTAGTGGGATTTCTGGGCGTATGTTAGTTCTAGTTTTCATTTTTTAAGGAACCTCCATACCGTTCTCCATAGTGGCTGTATCAATTTACATTCCCACCAACAGTGCAAGAGGGTTCCCTTTTCTCCACACCCTCTCCAGCATTTATTGTTTGTAGATTTTTTGATGATGGCCATTCTGACTGGTGTGACGTGATACCTCACTGAAGGTTTGATTTGCATTTCTCTAATGATTAGTGATGTTGAGCAGCTTTTCATGTGCCTCTTGGCCATCTGTGTATCTTCTTTGGAGAAATGTCTGTTTAGGTCTTCTGCCCATTTTTGGATTAGGTTGTTTGTTTTTTTGATATTGAGCTGCATGAGCTGCTTCTGTATTTTGGAGATTGATCCTTTGTCCGTTGACTCGTTTGCAAATATTTTCTCCCATTCTGAGGGTTGTCTTTTCATCTTGTTTATGGTTTCCTTTGATGTGCAAAAACTTTGAAATTTCATTTGGTCCCATTTGTTTATTCTTCTTTATATTGCCCTTTCTCTAGGAGGTGGGTCAAAAAGGATCTTGCTGTGATTTATGTCATAGACTGTTCTGCCTATGTTTTCCTCTGAGAGTTTTATAGTGTCCGGCCTTACATTTAGGTCTTTAATCCATTTTGATTTTATTTTTGTGTATGGTGTTAGGGAGTGTTCTAATTTCATTCTTTTACATGTAGCTGTCCAGTTTTCCCAGCACCATTTACTGAAAAGGCTGTCTATTCTCTGTTGTATATTCTTGCCTCCTTTATCAAAGATAAGGTGACCATATGTCCGTGGGTTTATCTCTGGGCTTTCTATCCTGTTCCATTGATCGATATTTCCGTTTTTGTGCCAGTACCATACTGTCTTGATTACTGTAGCTTGCTAGTATAGTCTGACGTCTGGGAGCCTGTTGCCTCCAGCTCCATTTTTCCTTCTCAAGATTGCTTTGGCTATTCGGGGACTTTTGTGTTTCCACACAAATTGTGAAATTTAGTTTTGTGGAAAATGCCATTGGCAGTTTGATAGGGATGGCATTGAATCTGAAGATTGCTCTGGGTAGTATAGTCATTTTCACAATGTTGATTTTTCCAATCCAGAAACATGGTATATTTCTCCATCTGTTTGTACCATCTTTAATTTCTTTCATCAGTGTCTTATCATTTTCTGCATACAGGTCTTTTGTCTCCTTAGGTAGGCTTATTCCTAGGTATTTTATTCTTTTTGTTACAGTGGTAAATGGGAGTGTTTCCTTGATGTCACTTTCAGATTTTTCGTCATAAGTGTATAGGAATGCAAGAGATTTCTGTGCTTTAATTTTGTATTCTGCTACTTTACCAAATTCATTGATTAGCTCTAGTAGTTTTCTGGTGGCATATTTAGGATTCTCTATGTATAGTATCATGTGATCTGCAAACAGTGACAGTTTAACCTCTTCTTTTCCAATTTGGATTCCTTTTATTTCTTTTTCTTCTCTGTGTTGAAAACTGTGTTGAATAATAATAGTGAGAGTGGGCAACCTTGTCTTGTTCCTGATCTTAGTGGAAATGGTTTCAGTGTTTCACCATTGACAACGATGTTGGCTTGTCATATATGGCCTTTATTATGTTGAGATAAGTTCCCTCTATGCCTACTTTCTAGAGAGTTTTTATCATAAATGGCTGTTGAATTTTGTCAAAAACTTTTTCTGCATCTATTGAGATGATCATATGGTTTTTATTCTTCAGTTTGTTAATATGGTTTATCACATTGATTGATTTGCATATATTGAAGAATCCTTGCATTCCTGGGATAAACCCCACTTGATCATGGTGTATGATCCTTTTAACGTGCTTCTGGATTCTGTTTGCTAGGATTTTGTTGAGGATTTTTGCATCTACGTTCATAAGTGATATTGGCCTGTCGTTTTCTTTTTTTATGACATCTTTGTCTGGTTTTGGTATCAGGGTGATGGTGGCCTCGCAGAATGAGTTTGGGAGTGTTCCTCCCTCTGCTGTATTTTGGAAGAGTTTGCGAAGGATGTTCGCTCTTCTCTAAATGTTTGATAGATTTTGCCTGTGAAGCCATGTGGTCCTGGACTTTTGTTTGTTGGAAGATTTTTAATCAGAGTCTCAATTTCAGTGCTTGTGATTGGTCTGTTTATATTTTCTATTTCTTCCGGGTTCAGTCTTGGAAGGTTGTGCTTTTCTAAGAATTTGTCCATTTCTTCCAGGTTGTCCACTGTATTGGCATATAGTTGCTTGTAGTAATCTCTCATGATCCTTTGTATTTCTGCAGTGTCAGTTGTTACTTCTCCTTTTTCATTTCTAATTCTGTTAATTTGAGTCTTTCCACTTATTTTCTTGATGAGTCTGACTAATGGTTTTTCAATTTTGTTTATCTTCTCAAAGAACCAGCTTTTAGTTTTATTGATCTTTGTTATTGTGCCCTTCATTTCTTTTTCATTTATTTCTGATCTGATTTTTATGATTTTCTTTTCCGTGTGCTAACTTTGGGTTTTTTTTTCTTCTTTCTCTAATTGCTTTAGGTGTAAAGTTAGGTTGTTTATTTGAGGTGTTTCTGTTTCTTAAGGTAGGATTGTATTGCTATAAACTTCCCTCTTAGAACTGCTTTTCTGCATCCCATAGGTTTTTGGTCGTTGTGTTTTCATTGTCATTTGTTTCTAGGTATTTTTTGATTTCCTCTTTGATCTCTTCAGGGATCTCTTGATTATTTAGTAGTGTATTGTTTAGCCTCTGTGTGTTTGTAGTTTTTACAGTTTTTTTTCCTGTAATTGATATCTAGTTTCATAGCATTGTGGTTGGAAAAGATACTTGATATGATTTCAATTTCTTAAATTAACCAAGGCATGATTCGTGACCCAAGATATGATCTATTCTGGAGAATGTTCCATGAGCACTTGAGAAGAAAGTGTATCCTTTTTTTTTTGATGGAATGTCCTATATCAGTTAAGTCCAACTTGCCTAAGGTGTCATTTAAATCTTCTGTTTCCTTATTTATTTTCAATTTGGATGATCTGTCCATTGGTGAAATTAGGGTTAAAGTCCCCTACGATGATTGTTACTGTCAATTTCCCCTTTTATTGCTGTTAGCGTTTGCCTTAATGTATTGAGGTGCTCCTATGTTGGGTGCATAAATATTTACAATTGTTGTATCTTCTTCTTGGATTGATCCCTTGATCATTATGTAGTGTCTTTCTTTGTCTCTTGTGTTAGTCTTTAAAGTCCATTTTGTCTGACATGAGAATTGCTACTCCAGCTTTCTTTTGATTTTCATTTGCCTGGAATATCTTTTTCCATCCCCTCACTTTCAGTCTGTATGTGTCCCTAGGTCTGAAGTGCATCTCTTGTAGACAGCATATATATGGTCCTGTTTTTGTGTCCATTCAACCAGTCTATGCCTTCCGGTTGGAGCATTTAATACATTTAAGGTAATTATCGATATGTCTGTTCCTATTCCCATTTTCTTAATTGTTTTGGGTTTGTTATTGTAAGTCTTTTCCTTCTCTTGTGTTTCCTGCCCAGAGAAATTCCTTTAGCATTTGTTGTAAAGCTGATTTGGTGTTGCTGAATTCTCTTGCTTTTGCTTGTCTGTAAACGTTTTAATTTCTCCGTCAAATCTAAATGAGATCATTGCTTCATAGAGTAATCTTGATTGTGGGTTTTTCCCTTTCATCACTTTAAATATGTCCTGCCACTCCCTTCTGGCTTGCAGAGTTTCTCCTGAAAGATCAGCCGTTGACCTTATGGGGATTCCCTTATATGTTATTTGTTTCTTTTCCCTTGCTGCTTTTACTATCTTTTGTTTGCATTTAATTTTTGATAGTTTGATTAGTATGTGTCTTGGGGTGTTTCTCCTTGGATTTATCCCGTATGGGACTCTCTGTGCTTCCTTGTCTTGATTAACTATTTCCTTTCCTATATTAGGGAAATTTTCGACTATAATCTCTTCAAATTCTTTCTCAGTCCCTTTCTTTTTCTCTTCTTCTTCTGGGATCCCTATAATTCGAATGTTGGTGCATTTAATATTGTCCTAGAGGTCTCTGAGATTGTCCTGAATTCTTTTCATTGTTTTTTCTTTATTTTGCTCTGCAGTAGTTATTTGCACTATTTTATCTTCCAGGTCACTTATCCATTCTTCTGCCTCAGTTATTCTGCTATTGATTCCTTCTAGAAAAGTTTTAATTTCATTTGTTGTTTCGTTCATCACTGTTTGTTTTCTCTTTAGTTCTTCTAGGTCCTTGTTAAATGCTTCTTGTATCTTCTCCGTTCTATTTCCAAGATTTTGGATTGTCTTTACTGTCATTACTGTGAATTCTTTCTTTTTCTGGTAGACTGCCTATTTCCTCTTCATTTGTTTGGTCTGGTGGGTTTTTACCTTGCTCTTTCATCTGCTGCATGTTTCTGTGTCTTCTCATTTTGCTTAACTTACTGTGTTTGGGTTCACCTTTTTGCAGGCTAGACGTTCATAGTTCGCATTGTTTGTGGTGTCTGCCCCCAGTGGGTTAGGTTGGTTCAGTGGGTTGTGTAGGCTTCCTGGTGGAGGGGACTGGTGCCTGTGTTCTAGTGGGTGAGGCTGGATCTTGTCTTTCCGGTGGGCAGGGCCGCATCTGGTGGTGTGTTTTGTGGTGTCTGTGATCTTAGTATGATTCTAGGCAGCCTCACTGCTAATGGGTGGGTTGTGTTCCTGTCTTCCTAGTTGTTTGGTGTGGGACATCCAACACTTGAGCTTGCTGGCCATTGGGTGGAGCTGGGTCTCAGCACTGAGGCGGAGATCTCTGGGACAGCTCTCACTGATTGATGTTACATGGGGCCAGGAGGTCTCTGGTGGTCCAGTGTCCTCAGTTTGGCTCTGCCATCTCAGAGCCTCAGGCCTGACACCTGGCCAGAGCACCAAGACCCTGTGAGCCACATGGCTCAGAAGAAAAGGGAGAAAACAAAGGAAACAAATAAATAAATAAATGTTATTAAAATGAAAAAAATTATTAAAATAAAATACAAAAAAGTATTAAAAAAAGAGAGAGAGCATCCAAATCAATAAACAGACCCACCAGTGATAACTAGTGCTAAAGACTATACTAAGGTAAACATAAAAATCAGAAACTAGTCTGTCACAGACAGCAAACCCAAGGTCTACATTTGCTCCCAGCGTCCACAGCCTCAACTTTGGGATGATTCGTTTTCTATTCAGGTATTCCACAGGTGCAGGGAACATCAAGTTGAATGTGGAGATTTAATCTGCTGCTCATGAGGCTGCTGGGAGAGATTTCCCCTTCTCTTATTTGTTCACACAGCTCCTGGGGTTCAGCTTTGGTCTTGGCCCCACCTCTGCATTTAGGTTGCCCTGTGGCATCTGTTCTTCACCCAGACAGGAGGGCGTTAAAGGAGCAGCTGATTAGGGGGCTCTGGCTCACTCGGACTGGGGAGAGGGAAGGGTATGGAATTTGGGGCGAGCCTGTGGCGGCAGAGGCCGGCGTGATGTTGCACCAGCCTGAGGCATGCCATGTGTTCTCCCGGGGAAGTTGTCCCTGAATCACGGGACCCTGGCAGTGGTAGGCTGCACAGGCTTCCGGGAGGGTAGGTGTGGATAGTGACCTGCGCTTGCACACAGGCTTCTTGGTGGCGGCAGCAGCAGCCTTAGTGTTTCATTCCTGTCTCTGGTGTCTGTGCTGATAGCCACGGCTCGTGCCCATCTCTGAAGCTCGTTTAGGCGGTGCTCTGAATCTCCTCTCCTTGCGCACCCTGGAACAATGGTGTCTTGCCTCTTAGGCAGGTCCAGACTTTTTCCTGGACTCCCTCCTGGTAGCTGTGGCGCACTAGCCCCCTTCAGGCTGTCTTCACACAGCCAACCCCAGTCCTCTCCCTGGGATCCTACCTCCGAAGCCCGAGCCTCAGCTCCCAGCCCTGCCCTCCCCGGCATGTGAGCAGACAAGCCTCTGGGGCTGGTGAACGCTGGTCGGCACCAATCCTCTGTGCGGGAACCTCTCCACTTTGCCCTCTGCACCCCTGTTGCTGCGTTCTCCTCCATGGCTCCGAAGCTTCCCCCCTCTGCCACCCATAGTCTCCACCTGCGAAGGGGCTTCCTAGTGTGTGGAAACTTTTCCTCCTTCACAGCTCCCTCCCAGAGGTGCAGGTCCCGTCCCTATTCGTTTATCTCTGTCTTTTCTTTTTTTCTTTTGCCCTACCCAGGTATGTGGGGTGCTTCTTGCCTTTTGGGAAGTCTCAGTTCTTCTGCCAGCATTCAGTAGCTGTTCTGTAGGAGTTCCATATGTAGTTGTATTTTTGATGTATTTGTGGGGAGGAAGCTGATCTCCACATCTTACTCCTTCCCCATTTTGAAGGTCCTCCCTGTCAGTACATTGTCTTTGCACTTTGTTGGTAGTTTCCATTGCTGTGCAAAAGCTTCGTATTTGTTTATTTTTGCTTTTGTTTCCTTTGCCTGAGGAGACATATCCGAAAAGATGTTGCTAAGCCCAGTATCAAAGTGTGTATGTCTCTGTTTTCTTCTAGGATTTCTATAGTATCAGGTCTCACATTTAAGTCTTTATTCAATTTTGATTTCGCTTTATATATGATATAAGAAAGTAGTCCTGTTTCATTATTTTGCATGTGGCTGTTGTGTTTTCCCAGCACCATTTATTAATGTATGTTCTTGGCCTCTTTGTTGTAAATTATACACACACACACACACACACACACACACACACACACACACACACACACACACATAGATATGCATATATATGTATATGTGTTTATTCCTGGACCCTCAATTCTATTCTGTTGATCTGTGTTTCTGTTTTTCTACAAATAATACGCTGTTTTGAATACTGTAGTTTTGTAGCATAATTTGAAATCAGGGCATGTGATACCTACAGCTTTGTTCCTTTTCTCAGGATTGCTTTGTATGTTCCTGGTCTTTTGTGGTTCCATACAAATTTTAGGATTTTTTGTTCTATTTTTGTGGAAAATATTTTTGGGATTTTGGATAGAGATTTTATTGAATCTGTAGATTGCTTTAGGAAATATAGACATTTAAACAATGTTAATTCTTCTAGTCCATGAGCGTGGAATTTCTTTCCATTTCCTGTGTCTTCTTCAATTCTTTCATCAATGTCATAGTTTTCAGTGTACAGGTCTTTTTTCTTTAATTTTTGAATTTTATTTTATTTATTGTTTTATACAGCAGGTTCTTATTAGTCATCAATTTTATACACATCAGTGTATACATGTCAATCCCAATTGCCCAATTCATCACACCACCACCCCCACACCCCCGTGGCTTTCCCCACTTGGTGTCCATAGGTTTGCTCTCTACATCCGTGTCTCAATTTCTGCCCTGCAAACTGGTTCATCTAGTGTACAGGTCTTTTAACTCCTTATTCTGAGGCATTTTATTCTTCTCATTGCAACTGTAGATGGGATTGTTTTCTTAATTTCTCTTTCTTCTAGTTTGTTTTTTTGTTTGTTTGTTTTTCTCCCTGCCCCTGACTTTTTTTTTCACAAAACACACACACTGTATTTTATTTTTACAAAAGATAAACTGACACCAAGCACTGTAAGTGGATGACCACAACAAAAGCAACAATGATTGCAGTTACCAAACAGGAAACACACTCATACTATGTCATAATATTGACATTCAGTCCAGTAATCCTCCACTGTAACAGCTCCTTTACTTTGCAGTGAAAATTGATTTCTATATTTTTTGCCTCTGACTCCTTGTGGGATTTTTTTTTATTCACACAAAGTCACAAAAATTATAATCATCCTCATCACTTCACTCAGTCCCATGTAATTAATTTTGTTTTCATCTTGATCTTTGGTAGCACTTTTATGAATTCATCCGTTGTCCATTAGAGTTCTGAAAATGCTTATTCATTCAGTTCGGCAGTATAGTCAGTTACCAGAAACCTGTACTTGTCAGAGTCTTTTCCATGAATTCCTTGAAGATGAAACCCTTTTATAGGAACATTTTTGCAAAAGCATCAGAGTACACCCAGAACTGTCTCTAAATGAAAAAACATTTAAAAATGACCATGGTTAAAGATTTGATGAAAGTTCATAATAATGCAATTGACAAGGAAATTTAGTTACTTCTGAGATATACATTTTAAACTAATAACTAGAATTATGACTTATAACATTATACCAGAACATATAAGATTTTTAGAAATTTCATGTAATGTCTGAAACATTTATAAACATATTTCCATACAAATAGCCCAAAGAAAGTTTAGTATTAGTTGTTTTTGTTTGTTTTTTTCTACTGCAGATTCTTATTAGTCATCAATTTTATACTCATCAGTGTATACATGTCAATCCGATTTACCCAGTTCAGCACACCACCATCCCCACCCCACCACGGTTTTCCCCCCTTGGTGTCCATACGTTTGTTCTCTACATCTGTGTCTCAACTTCTGCCCTGCAAACCGGTTCATCTGTATCATTTTTCTAGGTTCCACATACATGCGTTAATATACGATATTTGTTTTTCTCTTTCTCACTTACGTCACTCTGTATGACAGTCTCTAGGTCCATCCGCGTCTCAACAAATGACTCGATTTCTTTCCTTTTTATGGCTGAGTAATATTCCATTGTATATATGTACCACAACTTCTTTATGCATTCGTCTGTCGATGGTCATTTAGGTTGCTTCCAAGACCTGGCTATTGTAAATAGTGCTGCAATGAACACTGGGGTGCATGTGTCTTTTTGAATTATGGTTTTCTCTGGGTATATGCCCAGTAGTGGGATTGCTGGATCATATGGTAATTCTATTTTTAGCTTTTTAAGGAACCTCCTTACTGTTCTCCATAGTGGTGGTATCAATTTACATTCCCACCAAGAGTGCAAGAGGGTTCCCTTTTCTCCACACCCTCTCCAGCATTTGTTGTTTGTAGATTTTCTGATGATGCCCATTCTAACTGGTGTGAGGTGATACCTCATTGTAGTTTTGATTTGCATTTCTCTAATAATTAGTGATGTTGAGCAGCTTTTCATGTGCTTCTTGGCCATCTGTATGTCCTCTTTGAAGATGTGTCTATTTAGGTCTTCTGCCCATTTTTGGATTGGGTTGTTTGTTTCTTTAATATTGAATTGCATGAGCTGTTTATATACTTTGGAGATCAATCCTTTGTCCGTTGGTTCATCCGCAAATATTTTCTCCCATTCTGAGGGTTGTCTTTTCGTCTTGTTTATGGTTTCCTTTGCTGTGCAAAAGCTTTGAAGTTTCGTTAGGTCCCATTTGTTTATTTTTGTTTTTATTTCCATTACTCTAGGAGGTGGATCAAAAAAGATCTTGCTGTGATTTTTGTCAAAGAGTGTTCTTCCTATGTTTTCCTTTAAGAGTTTTATAGTGTCTGGGCTTACATTTAGGTCTCAAATCCATTTTGAGTTTATTTTTGTGTATGGTGTTAGGAAGTGTTCTAACTTCTTTCTTTTACATGTAGCTGTCCAGTTTTCCTAGCATCACTTATTGAAGAGACTGTCTTTTCTGTATTGTATATCTCTGCCTCCTTTGTCATAGATTAGTTGACCATAGGTGCATGGTTTTATCTCTGAGCTTTCTGTCTTGTGCCATTGATCTATGTTTCTGGTTTTGTGCCAGTACCATATTGTCTGGATTACTGTAGCTTTGTAGTATAGCCTGAAGTCAGGGAGTCTGATTCCTCCAGCTCCGTTTTTTTCCCTCAATACTGCTTTGGCTATTCGGGGTCTTTTGCATCTCCATACAAATTCTAAGATGATTTGTTCTAGTTCTGTAAAAAATGCCATTGGTAATTTGATAGGGATTGCATTGAATCTGTAGATTGCTTTGGGTAGTAGAGTCATTTTCACAATATTGATTCTTCCAATCCAAGAACATGGTATATCTCTCCATCTGTTGGTATCATCTTTAATTTCTTTCATCAGTGTCTTACAGTTTTCTGCATACAGGTCTTTCGTCTTCCTAGGTAGGTTTATTCCTAGGTATTTTATTCTTTTTGTTGCAATGGCAAATGAGAGTGTTTCCGTAATTTCTCTTTCAGATTTTTCATCATTAGTGTATAGGAATGCAAGAGATTTCTGTGCATTAATTTTGTATCCTGCAACTTTACCAAATTCATTGATTAGCTCTAGTCGTTTTCTGGTGGCATTTTTAGGATTCTCTATGTATGGTATCATGTCATCTGCAAGCAGTGACAGTTTTACTTCTTCTTTTCCAACTTGTATTCCTTTTATTTTTTTTTCTTCTCTGATTGCCGTGGCTAGGACTTCCAAAACTATGTTGAATAATAATGATGAGAGTGGACATCCTTGTCTCGTTCCTGATCTTAGAGGAAATGCTTTCAGTTTTTCACCATTGAGAATGATGTTTGCTGTGGGTTTGTCGTATGTGGCCTTTATTATGTTGAGGTAGTGCCCTCTATGCCCACTTTCTGGAGAGTTTTTATCATAAATTGGTGTTGAATTTTGTCAAAAGCTTTTTCTGCATCTATTGAGATGATCATATGGTTTTTCTTCTTCAATTTGTTAATATGGTGTATCACATTGTTTGATTTGCGTGTACTGAAGGAAACTTGGATCCCTGGGAGAAATCCCACTTGATCATGGTGTATGATCCTTTTAATGTGTTGTTGGATTCTGTTTGCTAGTGTTTTGTTGAGAATTTTTGCATCTATATTCATCAGTGATGTTGGTCTGTAATTTTCTTTTATTGTAGTATCTTTGTCTCGTTTTGGTATCAGGGTGATGGTGGCCTCATAGAATGAATTTGGGAGTATTCCTTCCTCTGCAGTTTTTTGGAAGAGTTTGAGAAGGGTGGGTGTTAGCTCTTCTCTAAATGTTTGATAGAATTCACCTGTGAAGCCATATGGTCCTGGACTCTTGTTTGTTGGAAGATTTTTCTTTTTCTGCGTTACGTGGGCCTCTAATTGTTGTGGCTTCTTCCGTTGCGGAGCACAGGCTCTGGACGCGCAGGCTCAGCAGCCATGGCTCACAGGCCTAGCCGCTCCACGGCATGTGGCATCTTCCTGGATCGGGGCACGAACCCATGTCCCCTGCATCATCAGGCGGACTCTCAACCACTGAGCCACCAGGGAAGACCTGTTGGAAGATTTTTAATCACAGTTTCAATTTCATTACTTGTGATTGGTCTGTTCATATTTTCTGTTTCTTCCTGGTTCAGTCTTGGAAGGTTATACCTTTCTAAGAATTTGTCCATTTCTTCCAGGTTGTCCATTTTATTGGTATAGAGTTGCTTGTAGTAGTCTCTTAGGATGCTTTGTATTTCTGCGGTGTCTGTTGTAACTTCTCCTTTTTCATTTCTAATTTTATTGATTTGAGTCCTCTCCCACTTTTTCTTGATGAGTCTGGCTAATGGTTTGTCAATTTTGTTTATCTTCTCAAAGAACCAGCTTTTAGTTTTATTGATCTTTGCTATTGTTTTCTTTGTTTCTATTTCATTTATTTTTGCTCTGATCTTTATGATTTCTTTCCTTCTGCTAACTTTGGGTTTTGTTTGTTTTTCTTTCTCTAGTTCCTTTAAGTGTAAGGTTAGCTTGTTTACTTGAGATTTTTCTTATTTCTTGAGGTAGGCTTCTATAACTATAAACTTCCGTCTTAGAACTGCTTTTGCTGCATCAGATAGGTTTTGGATCGTCGTGTTTTCATTGTCATTTGTCTCTAGATATTTTTTGGTTTCCTCTTTGATTTCTTCAGTGATCTCTTGGTTGTTTAGTAACGCATTGTTTAGCCTCCATGTGTTTGTGTTTTTTACGTTTTTTTCCCTGTAATTCATTTCTAATCACATAGCTTTGTGGTCAGAAAAGATGCTTGATATGATTTCAGTTTTCTTAAATTTACTGAGGCATGATTTGTTACCCAAGATGTGATCTATCCTCTAGAATGTTCCATGTGCACTTGAGAAGAAAGTGTAATCTGCTGTTTTTGGATGGAATGTCCTATAAATATCAATTAAATCTGTCTGGTCTTTTGTGTCATTTAAAGCTTCTGTTTCCTTATTTATTTTCATTTTGGATGGTCTGTCCATTGGTGTACGTGAGGTGTTCAAGTCCCCCATTATTATTATGTTACTGTCAATTTCCTCTTTTATAGCTCTTAGCAGTTGCCTTATGTATTGAGGTGCTCCTGTGTTGGGTGCATATATATTTATAATTGTTATATCTTCTTCTTGGATTGATTCCTTGATCATTATGTAGTGTCCTTCCTTGTCTCTTGTAACATTCTTTATTTTAAAGTGTTTTATCTGATAATGTGTATAGATACTCCAGGTTTCTGATATCCATTTGCATGGAATATCTTTTTCCATCCCCTCACTTTCAGTCTGTATGTGTCCCTAGGTCTGAAGTGGGTCTCTTGTAGACAGCATATATAGGGGTCTTGTTTTTGTATCCATTCAGCAAGCCTGTGTCTTTTGGTTGGAGCATTTAATCCATTCACGTTTAAGGTAATTAACGATATGTATGTTCCTCTGACCATTTTCTTAATTGTTTTGGGTTTGTTTTTGTAGGTCCTTTTCTTCTCTTGTGTTTTCCACTTACAGAAGTTCCTTTAGCATTTGTTGTAGAGCTGGTTTGGTGGTGCTGAATTCTCTTAACTTTTGCTTCTCTGTAAAGCTTTTGATTTCTCCATTGAATATGAATGAGATCCTTGCCAGGTAGAGTAATCTTGTTTGTAAGTTCTTCCCTTTCATCACTTACATATATCATGCCACTCCCTTCTGGCTTGTAGAGTTTCTGCTGAGAAATCAGCTGTTAACCTCATGGGAGTTCCCTTGTATGTTATTTGTCGTTTTTCCCTTGCTGCTTTCAATAATTTTTCTTTGTCTTTAAGTTTTGCCAATTTGATTACTATGTGTCTCAGCGTGTTTCTCCTTGGGTTTATCCTGTATGGGACTCACTGTGCTTCCTGGACTTGGGTGGGTATTTCCTTTCCCATGTTAGGGAAGTTTTCGACTATAATCTCTTCAAATATTTTCTCTGGTCCTTTTTCTCTCTCTTCTCCTTCTGGTACCCGTATAATGCGAATGTTGTTGATTTTAATGTTGTCCCAGAGGTCTCTTAGGCTGTCTTCATTTCTTTTCATTCAGTTTTCTTTATTCTGTTCCACAGCAGTGAATTCCACCATTCTGTCTTCCCGGTCACTTATCCGTTCTTCTGCCTCAGTTATTCTGCTATTGATTCCTTCTAGTGTAGTTTTCATTTCAGTTATTGTATTGTTCATCTCTGTTTGTTTGTTCTTTAATTCTTCTAGGTCTTTGTTAAACATTTCTTGCATCTTCTCCATCTTTGCCTCTATTCTTTTTCCGAGGGCCTGGATCATCTTCACTATCATTATTCTGAATTCTTTTTCTGGAAGGTTGCCTATCTTCACTTCATTTAGTTGCTTTTTTGGGTTTTTATCTTGTTTCTTCATCTGGTACATAGCCCTCTGCCTTTTCATCTTGTCTGTCTTTCTGTGAATATGGTTTTTGTTTTACAGGCTGCAAGATTGTAGTTCTTCTTGCTTCTGCTGTCTGCCCTCTTGCTAGTTTGTTTTTAATGTATGAAATACAACAGATTTTGTATATTGATTTTGTACCTTGAAACTTTACTCTATTCATTTTTTATTTCCAGTAGTTTTTTGGTGGAGTCTTTAGGGTGTTCTACATATAAAATCATATCATCTTCAAATAGTGATAGTTTTACTTTTTCGTTTCCAGTTTGGATACCTTTTATTTCTTTTCCTTGGTAGGACTTCCAATACTGTGTTGAATAAGAGTGGCGAGAATGTGCATCCTTGTTTTGTTTCTTATCTTAGAAGGATAGCTTTCAGTTGTTCACTGTTCACTGTGATTTTTGATGTGGTTTTGTCATTTATGGCCTTTATTAAGTTGAGGTACGTTCCTTCTATGCTCTTTTTTCTTTTTTCTTTTTTTTTTTGTGGCACGCAGGCCTCTCGCTGTTGTAGCCTCTCCCGTTGTGGAGCACCAGCCCCAGACGCGCAGGCTCAGCGGCCATGGCTCACGTGCCCAGCTGCTCCGCGGCATGCGGGATCTTCCCGGACCGGTGCACGAACCCACGTCCCCTGCATCGGCAGGCGGACTCTCAACCACTGCACCACCAGGGAAGCCCTGTGCTCATTTTATGTAGAGTTTTTTATCATAATGGGTTTTGAGTCTTGTCAAATGCTTTTTCCACATCTGTTGAGGTGATCATATGATTTTTATCCTTTGTTTTCCTAATGTGGTGTATTATGTTGATTGATGTGCAGATGTTGAACCATCCTTGCCATCCCTAGAGTAAATCCCTTTTGGTTATGGTGTATGGCCATTTTAATGTATTGTTGTATTTGTTTTGCTAATACCTTTTTGAGGATGTTTCCATCTATATTCACCATAGATATTGGCCTATAATTTTCTTTTTTGTCTTGATTCTGTCCTTTTTTGCTATCACAGTAATATTAGCCTTGTAAATTAACTTGGAGGCATTCCTTTTTCTTGACTTTTTTTTGAAAAGAGTATGCATTAAATAGTCTTTGAATGTTTGATAGCATTCACCAGTTATGCCATATGGTTCCAGACTTTTATTTTTTGGGACGTTTTTGATTACTATTTCAGTCTCCTTATTAGTGATCATTCTATTCCAATTTTTTATTTCTTCATGATTCAATCTTGAAAGTTTGTATGATTCTAAGAATTTATTTTTTCTAGGTTGTCCAATTTGTTTGAATATAGCTGTTCATAGTAGTGTCATAATCGTTTATATTTCTGTGGTATTTGCTGTAACTTATTCTATTTTGTTTCTGATTTTATTTGAGCTTTCTCTCTTTTTTTTTTCTTAGTGAGTCTAGCTAATGATTTGGCATTTTTGTTTATCTTTTGAAAGAATGAGCTTTCAGTTTCATTGATCTATTCTATTGCCTTTTAGGTGTCTGTTTTACTTATTTCTCTCAGATTTTTATTATTCTTTTTCTTCTACTGATATCGGGATTTGTTTGTTCTTCTTATCCCTTCAGGTGTAAGATTACATTGTTATTTGAGACTTTTCTTGCTTCTTGAGATAGGCCTGTATTGCTATAAACTTCCTTTTTAGTACCAGCTTTGTTGAATTCCATAGATTTGGGCATGTCTTATTTTCATTGTCCATCAGATATTTCAGAATTTCTCCTTTGATTTCTTTTTGACCCAGTAATTTTTTCAGTGGCATGCTGTTTATTCTCCACATATTTGTGATTTTCCAGATTTCTTCTTGTAGTTGATTTCTAGTCTCATAGCATTTTGGTAAGAAAAGATGTTTGAAATTATTTCAGTCTCCTTAAATTTATTGAGACTTGTTTTGTCTCCCAGTATATGGTCTATTCTTGAGAATGTTGTATATGCAGTTGGGCAGAATGTATATTCCGCTCCTTCTAGGTGAAGTGTTCTGTATGTATCTATTAAGTTTCTCTGATCTAAGTTTCCTTCAAGATTGCTGTTTCCTTTTTGACTTTCTGTTTGGATGATCTATCCATTGATGTACATTTGGTGTTATACTTCCTTAGTATTATAGTGTTGCTGTCAAATTCTGCCTTTAGGTCTGTTAATAATTGCTTTATATATTTTGGTGCTCTTGTGGTAGGTTGTGTGTGTATATGTGTGTGTATGTGTGTGTGTGTGTGTGTGTGTGTGTGTGTGTATGTATATAAAGTTATGCCTTCTTGATGTAACTTGCCTTCTTTATCATATAACATTCATCTTTTTCTCGTTACCTTTTTTGACTTGAAGTCTATTTTGTCTTTTATGAGTATGACTACCTCTGCTTTCTTTTGCTTGCCATTTGCTTGGTGTATCATCTGTCTTCCTTTCATTTTGAGCCTATGTTTTCCTTTTGAACTGAGATGTGTTTCCTGGAGGCAGCGTACTTGGGTCTTTTTAAAAGTCAGTCCAGCCACTCTGTGTCTTTTGATTGGTGAATTCAATCAATTTCCATTTAGGATGATTGGTGATAAATGAAGACTTAGTTTTGCGATTTTATCTTTTGTTTTCTGCTTGCTCTGTTATCTCCATTGTTTCTTTTTCCTTGTGTTTCTTTTTTTTCCTTGTGTTTCTGTTTGCCACTTCCGTTTGGTGGTTTTCTATGATGTTTTTCTGTTTCTTCTTGTTTTTTTATGTTCCTCGTCTTTGCTCTAGATTTGCATTATTTGTTCTCTGTGAGGTTTGTATAAAACATCTCATGGATACAATAGTCTTTTTTCCTACTGCTAGCATCTTATTTCCATTGCCTATACAGGTTCTGTCCCTTTTCTCTTCCCCTTTTGTGTTTTTTTTGTCACAAATTATTCCTTTTTATGTTGTGAGTTTGTTACTGAATTGAAGTAGCTATAGTTAGCTTTAATGCTTTTTACACTTAGCCTTTATGCTGTGATTATTTAACTGCCTATTTTAATACAGAGTTGCAGTTTTCTGCTTCTATTTGTCACCTTACTCAATGTTTTGTGTACTTTTTTGACTTTTCATTTCAGATAGAAGAGCTCCTTTCAACATTTCTTGTAAAACAAGCCTAGTGGTGATGAATTCCCTCAGCTTTTGTTTGTCTTGGAAAGCCTTTATTTCTCCTTCATAACTGAATGATAACTTTTATGGATAGAGTCTTCTTGGCTGACAGTTTTTATCTTTAAATACTTTGAGTATGTCATTCCACTCTCTCTTGGATTGGAAAGTTTCTACTGAGAAATCTGCTTATAGCCTAATGGGGATGACTTTGTAGTTCACTTTCTTTTTTCCCTGTCTGCCTTTAAAAATTTGTCATTGACTTTTGATGGTTTTACCCTAATGTGTTTGGAGAAGGTCTTTTGTGCTGAGTTAATTAGGCATTTTCTTACCTTGGTAAGACGTAAACGTCTATATCCATTTCCTTCCCCAGGTTTGGGGAGTTCCCAGCTAGTTTTCTTGAAATAAACTCTCTGCTCCCATTTCCCTCTCTTTTCTTTCTGGGATATCTTTACCATCCCTTGTGTAGCTCTTTCTAATGGAGTTGGATAATTCTTGTTGTATTTATTCATTTAAAAAACTCTTATTACTCTCTCCTCTTCTGCTGTATTCATTTCTGGATTTCTGTCTTCAAAGTCACTAATTCTCTCTTTCATATGGCCTGCTCTATTTCTAATGCTTTCTGATGCATTCTTTATCTCATTTATTGAGTGTTTCAGCTGCATAATTTCTGTTTGTTTTTTAGAGTTTTAATATCTTTGATAAAGTATTCCTTCTGTTCATTAATTTTATCCCTGAGATCACTGAACTGCCTTTTTGAGTTTTCTTGTAGCTTGTTGAGTTTCTTTATGATAGCTATTTTGAATTCTCTGTCAGTCAGATCACAGTCTTCCAGGACTTTGAGTTAGATTCCTGGAGAGTTGTCATTTTCTTTTTCTGATCCCTGTGTTACTATGGTTTTTGATGGTGCTTTATATGTTGTTCCTCTGCTGCTACATTTGAAGTAGCAAACACGTTTCTTATTTAGTTAAATCTTTGTTTACTTTAATTCTAACAATTCAATAAATTGGTAATTAGAGTCCTTTTTATTTTTTTAAATTTTGTGGTGCTATTGCACAAATTTTTGGTTTCTTTTACCTGAACTGCCTTCAGTTTTGAGAATAGGCACTTTCCACCCTCTTCTGCCTCTGCCAGAGGTGTCACCAATGCTCTTGTCATCACTGCTCATGCCTCCTGGGTTGTGGGCGACTTGCTGCTGCCAATGTTACTGCTATCATTGCCATCATTCTTGGAGGTACTGGGATGATGGTGGGCACCTCTGCTGTGTCCAGGATTGCCTAAGTTGCGGGCACCACTGATGTGGCAGGGGGAGAATAATGGTAGGGGGTTCTGGGTCGTACTTCTTTGCATCCAGGGTTGTCAGGTCACAGGTGCCACTGCTGTGGACAGGGGGCCAAAGTTGCAGGTGTCACCACACCTGGAGGGACCTAGATCATGGGCCCTGCTGCTGTAGGTGCCATGTTCCCTATGATCTTGGGTGCTGCTGTGGCTGGGAAGCTGGAATCATATGCACCATCTTTACTGCTGTTACCAGGTTCTCTGGCTGTGCACTCAGCCACTGCAGGTGGTAGCTCTAAATTGTGAGCACTGCCTCCACTGTTTCCCTTGTTCCACCACCACTGTGTCTTCCAGTCAACCCACCTTCAGATGTACAGATGTGTGGATCTCTCTGGCATCCTGGTATGTTGGACAGTGGAACCTTTGTTGAGTTATGGATGTTTTACTACTTGTAGACTGAAGAGGAGAGCCAAAGGGAGCATCTTCTTCTGCCATGATACTGACATCACTCCCATGAAGTTGTTTTATCTTAGCATTTTGTCTTGATTTTAATGACCCATCAAGCATTCATTTAATACATAATTATTGAGAAACCATTATGTTTGTAGGTACTGTCTTAGAACTAGTGTTTGAGAAAAAAATATCAAGCAAGAACTCTGCCTTCTCAAAGTTTAAAATGCAGGAAGGATGCATTGGTATTAGATCATACAATTTTAGTATAACTGCAATTCCAGAAATAATATTCTCAGTCTCCCACCTAGAAGCAGTTATTGTATCCGTGGTTTGATTTTCACTGACTCACAACAAAAAATTTTGCTTTATTGTTTTAAAAATGTCAGCTTTTGCTATTCCGGGTAGATTAAGTTCTTTTGAGCATGGTGTCCAACCACTGAAAGAATTCTTAATATAAAACACTAAAAAGCCAAAAGGAAATGAAATCTGTCACCATTAAACACATACTTTGTTGTGCAGATTTCCTTGGTAACCATCAAACCAATCTCAGAACAAAACCAAAATAAACTAAGGAATAAATATGGCTTTGTTTGAGGTCTTGTATAGTTTTAAAGAGAGTTCAATCTACTTTATTTTAATAGTATATGATGTGTTTACGTATTTCAAGTTGTATTTTTGGATATCTACAAGATTCTTTACAGACTAAAGATGTGTTCTTTTCTTCTCAAAGCCTGGCCTCAGGTGTCTAAATAGCTATTGACATTTAAGTCAATGTAATTTCCTAAGAGCAGTCATATAAATGCCAAGGGTTTACATTCATCATGTACATTCCCCCCTTTATTTGTAAATCTCTGTATTATACCTAATAGATCTGTGCTTTAAAAATCTCTTTCTTCAACATTTACTAAATAAACACTGTACAAAATCCCCTAATATATGCTTCAGTGAAGAGCTAAAAATACACTTAAATACCATTACAGTAACTGTTAACAATTTCCAATTAAATTTCATGATGGCATATTAAAATATATATGATATAGTAATGTCTCCTTATTACATAGATTGTAATATATTGGATGACACTTTAGACTCCTAAACCCAAAAAGTCAATTATAAAAGTACAAAATAGCCTATACTTTAGAAGTTCTCCCAGAACTTTTTTTTTTTTTTTTTTTTTTTTTTTTGCGGTACGCGGGCCTCTCACTGTTGTGTGGTCCCTGCCGTTGCGGAGCACAGGCTCCGGACGCACAGGCTCAGTGGCCATGGCTCACAGGCCTAGCCGATCCGCGGCATGTGGGATCTTCCCGGACCAGGGTGCGAACCCGTGTCCCCTACATTGGCAGGTGGACTCTCAACCACTGCACCACCAGGGAAGCCCTCCCAGAATATTTTATTTTCTTGTTTTACAACTGGATATGTCCATAGAAGATAGGGTCACTTCCCTGGTAGTTCTTGAAGTCTACCTGTCAGATAGCTACTGTATTGGCATAAAAGGAATGTGAATTTTGGAAAAAGAGCATTTGGCTAATTAATATGTGTGTGTGTGTTTTTTTAAGTGACACCCTGAAAGTATTGTGCTTTCTTTTTTTAATTTCTAGCAGAACAAGATAGGGATGTTGATATGTGGAAGACGAGGTTATATGTCATAGGAAATCATATAACCAGGTAAAATAAGAGAGGGTATAAGTGACTCTGAGTAGCAGAGTTGATTGTATTAAAATTACAGAACAAAGGCACAATCCAAACTGAAGATACCAGTGGTCTCTGGCTAGCATAGCGTTTATTTGGTACTAGGGGACCAAGCATATCAAGCAGAGAGGCCAGCATATGGGGGCAATATTTTGACTTCTGTTTGGCTGTTTGTTGTTGTTTCATGGAGTTTGATAATAGAAAGATCTAATTCTTGTTGATGACCAAGGCAGTCAGCCTCTTGCACATAATGCATTTTTTTTGTGGATTTTTTCACCCTTAACTTTTAGAGAGTTTTAATGCTGGTATTTCACTGTGAACTCCCTGTAATGATTCACTAGTGGAAAATGGTCTCTAACAATTCATCATGAGTTATCCCAGGATACCTAGTTAGTCCTCAGGCAATGGATGGTTCACGTGGAAGAAATAGCATGCTGATTTGCAGTTATAATTGAAGAAAATTTCTTGAGAGGATTCTGACAGCACAGAAAATAGGCCAATTAGTTACCCAACTCTCATCCTCCTGTGATTCATGATTGTCTCCATTTAATTTTACTGTCACTTATGAAGTAAGGTTAAGAATAGATTAGCTTCTTTTAGCCACGTCTTACAATTAGCTTACTCCTTTGCTTCTTCCTCTTTTTTTTTTTAAACAGCATGACTGGGTTTAAAAATCAGTATTCTCAAAACTGTATTTACCAGTTATTCATCAGAAAGCACTTACAAATATTTTAAACCACCACAAATATTTTAAACCACCTTACTCGGCATAATAACCTAATAATCAGTCATACTCAGAGTAGGTTTTTTTCCACCAAAAGATCATCAAGTGCTACTTTGTAATAATTAAAATCAAAACCAAGAATATATAATAAGCTTTGGCCAAGTAAATAGATATTAATGTTTGAAATCAATTTTATAGTGACAAGTTCATTACAGGAGAAAAGGGCACAATAAAAGCATAATACAAAAAATGCAATTTCCAACACTATAAAATCTAGAAAATCAACATTTTCCTCCATACGTCTGTTATTTCTACTTACTTCAAAATATTGCTTGTACTTCCTTTGAAAAGAAAAATAAATATTTCAGTTGATGGGAATATTGTAAGGTCATCATGTTTTCTCACATTTCTACATAGATTGGTTAATAAACTTGGTCTAGCTGAGTTTAAAGTATATGTTTGTGTTTGTGTATATGTGTGTCTGGTGTTGTCTCTCTAACTAATAAAAGTGCTTTAGGGAACAGAATAAGGCTTTTGCTTATATTATGTTCCAACCAAAGCACTCACTTTGTCTCTGAGCTCACAGTAGGAACTAAGTATATATTGTTGACATAAGGAATCACTGAATGATCTTGATTTATCTGTGCTAGGAAGTTTTCCTATTACATCCAGAAGCCACAATGTTATTCTTGTCACGTAATTGAATTGAATCATGTCTGAAGCAATTGAGTCTGAATTATTTAGTCAGGTTCCTCACAAGACTTCTGTAGAGAGCTATAGTACTCTATGGCTTTTATTTTTCATGGCAATATTTTCTCTTAATATCTAAGTATGCATGCATGCATCCATCCATCCAATCTAGCTCTCCCTTCCTTCCTTCCTTCCTTCCTTCATCTATCTGTCTATCTATCTATCTATCTATCATCTGTTTAAATTACTTCTTTTGAGTATTTTGACATATTCCAGGTCCAGGATGTATGGGTTACAAGATCAGGTTAATGTATCTCTAATTTATACTTAATTACCTGTTTAATTTGGCTATTTATGCAATTATTTACATTTTATGAGTCAATAATTATAGAAGAGAACATAATCAAATTATAAGTGTTTCTTTGATTTAGTATATCAGCCCAGATATCTTCAAGCTAGGTGTCAAAATATTGCGTGATATAGCTAACCTGAATTAATATTTAATGCCTAGATTTCCCTCTTGGAAATGCCTGAAACCAAGCTGTTTGCTATTTGAGGAACCATTTTGTTGTGGTTCAAAAATACTTGTGAGGGATTTCATCCACATTTCTCAGGAATGAATAAAGTATTTGGTTATAACTGGAGGTATATAAATTACTTCTATAATGTCCATTTATGTTCCATTTATTCAAGCTAGAAAAAAAATTCCAACATATCTCAAGATCATCTTGCTTCTTAAGACTAGTTATTTCTTGTAAGACATAGAACATAATACTGTGGACTGAAACAGATTAGAGGAAAAAAACAATTTAAATACCATCTGCAAAATCTTCTTTGAATTTTAACATTCTGCAGGAAGACAACATAAAAATCTGAACAGAAGCACTCAATAAAAAGAGAAACCAATTACGCATCTTTATCAATTTCACTTTTCATCTCCCTCAATTATAAAAACACATTATGGAGCAGATTACTCAACAAGTCAAGGAAACCAAATGGAAATGCAGTTAAATTGCAAACACCATTACAACATCTTCTTGTATTTTATGATGGACAATTTCAAAGAAAATTGTATAACAGTCTCACTTGATGTTTCTTTTCTTTTATTTTGTATTTTATTTTTTAAATAATGGTTTGCTTTAAGAAAGATACAGTTTATAAACTGGACAGGAAATATGCTTTATTTCCACGGTGGCTATGTACATTTCCTTCTTGTCACATATCAATATTCAATTATGAGATGGTTATTCTAGAGTTAACCACGTAACCTATAAGTAAAGAAGAGTTTTAAACCAAACATATTTATTTCTTTTTTTCCTTTTCTTTATTTTCTTCCAGTTTTATTGAGATATAACTGACACACAGCAGTATATAAGTTTTAGGTGCACAGCATAATGATTTGACTTACGTGTGTCATGAAGAGATTACCACAATAAGTTTAGTGAACATACATCATCTCATACAGATATAAAATTAAAGAAATAGAAAAAATATTTTTCCTTGTAATGAGAACTCTTAGTACTTACTCTCTTTATAACTTTCATCTATTGTGTACAGCAGTGTTAATTTTATTTATCGTGTTGTACATTATATCTGTAGTACTTAATTTATCTTATAAATGAAGTTTGTAACTTTTGACTTCCTTCATTCAATGCCCCCTCCTTCCACACCCCTCCTCTGGCAACGATTAACCTGATCTATTTTTCTATGAGTTTGTTTGTTTTGAAGTATAATTAATATACTATGTTAGGTCTCGGTGCACAGCAGAGTGATTTGATATATACATTTCAAATGATCACTACGATAAGTCTAGTAACCATCTGTCATCATACAAAGATATGACATAGTTATTGACTATATTCCCCATGATGTACATTTCATATGTTTGACTATTGTGTAACTAGAAGTTTGTACCTCTTAATCTCCCTCACCTATTACTCTCTTCATACCACCCCTCTGGCAACCACCCGTTTTTTCTCTGTATCTGAAACTGTTTCTGTTTTGTTACATTTGCTCATTTGTTTTTTTAGATGCCACATATAAGTGATCATACAGTATTTGTCTTTCTCTGTGTGACTTATTTCATGTCGTAAAATACCCTATAGGTCCATTCATGTCACAAATGGCATATTTCATTCTTTTTTATGGCTAACATTACATTGTATATATATACCACATCTTTATCAATTCATCTATTGGTGGGCACTTACATTGCTTCCACATCTTGGCTAGGGTAAATAATGCTGCAGTGAACATAGGGGTGCATATATCTTTCTAATTGGTATTGCTGTTTTCTTCAGATAAATACCTAGGAGTTGAATTGCTGGATGGAATGATAGTTCTATTTTTAATTTTTTGAGGACCCTCCATACTGTTTTCCATAGTGACTGCACCAATTTATTCAAAATCTTCTTTTCAAATATAAACACTTAAATCTATAAATTTCTGTCTAAACACTGCTTTAGATGCATCCCATAATTTTTGATATGTTTCATAAAATTAAATTATTTTCTAATTTCCATTATAGTTTCTTCTTCACCCTTGGTTTATTTAGAACTATTCTGCTTAATGTCCAAACTCTTGTGACTATTCCAAATTTCTTTCTACTGATGATTTATCATTTAAATGTGGTGTTGTTGGAGAATGTACTGTGTGTTATTTCAATAATTTTAAATTAATTTAGTATTTAAAAAAAGACTCACCTTGTGTTCTATCCATTGAATGATCCATTTATGTTTGTAAAAATTGTGTATTATCCTATTATTAGGCAAAATGTTCTATAGATAAAAATTGGACAGTGTTGGTCAAGTTTTTTATATCTGTGCTAATTTTCTGTGAATTCATTTTATCTATCTATTGCTGAGATTGAGGTCTTGAAGCCCTCAACTTTTATTTTTGAATTGTCTCTCCCTTCATGTCAGTTTTTGCTTTATGTATTTTCTCTATTTTTAGCTACATATATGTTTATATTACTTATATTTTTCTTATAAATGAAACCTACTTTCATTATAAAATATCCCTCTTTGTCTTTAGTATTATTTTGTCTGATGTTTATAAACAATCACACTTTTAGTTTCTGTTTGTATGGAATATATTTTTCTGTTCTTTGATTTTCAACCTATTTATGTCTTTGAATCTAACATATCTTACAGGTATCATATAGATGAATCTTGTTCTTTATCCCATATGAAAATTTCTGCCTTTTAATTATAATATTCAACCAATTTAAATTTGTTATAATTATTGATATCATTGGAATTGCATCATTTTGTTATTGTTTGTATATACTTATTTGTATATAGATACATAAAATATATTTGTGTTTCATGTCTTTCTTATTCCTCTGTTACTTTTTACTATCTTCTATAGTGTTAAATATTTTCAAGTGAACTATTTAACTTCTTTTTTGTTATTTACCATATTTTTGAGGTTTTCAAAAATTTTTTTTTGAAAGAATGAATTATATAGGTTTTCACTTTTTTTAAAAAAAATATTTATTTATTTATTTGGCTGCGCCAGGTCTTAGCTGCAGCATGCAGGATCTTTCTTGCCATGTGTGGGATCTTTGTTGCACCATGCAGGATCCATTTCCCTGACCAGGGATCGAACCTGGGCCCCCTGCATTGGAAGCATGGATTCTTAACTCCTAGACTACCAGGGAAGCCCCTGTTTCTCTTTTGTATATAGGTTCATTTGTATCATTTTTTTTTGGATTCCACATATAAGTGATTTGTATGCTTGTCTTTGTCTGACATACTTCACTTAGTTTGGTAATCTCTGGGTCCATCCTTGTTGCTGCAAATGGCAATACTTCATACTTTTTTATGGTTGAGTAATATTCCATTGTATATATATATATGTACCACATCTTCTTTATCCATTCATCTGTTGATGGACATTTAGGTTGCTTCCATGTCTTGGTTATTGTAAATAGTGCTGCAGTGAAAATTGGGGTGCATATATCTTTTCAAATTAGAGTTTTTTCTGGATATATGCCCAGAAGTAGGGTTGCTGGATCATATGGCATTTCTTTTTTAGTTTTTTAAGGAACCTCTATCCTGTTTTCCATAGTGGCTGGACCAATTTACATTTCCACCAACAGTGTGGGAGGGTTCCCTTTTCTCCACACCCTCTCCAGCATTTATTATTTGTAGACTTTAAAATGATGGCCATTCTGACCAGTGTGAGGTGATACCTCATTGTATTTTTGATTTGCATTTCTCTGACAATTAGCGAAGTTGATCATCTTTTCACGTGCCTATTAGCCATCTGTATGTTTTCTTTGGAGAAATGTCTATTTAGGTCTTCTGTCAGTTTTTTGATTGGGTTGTTTGTGTTTTTGTTATTGAGTTATATGAGCTGTTTATATATTTTGGAGACTAATCTCTTGTTGCTTGCTTCATTTGCAATTTTTTTCTCACATTCTGAGGGTTGTCTTTTTGTTTTGTTTATGGTTTCCTCTGCTGTGCAATAGCTTATAAGTTTGATTAGCTCCCATTTGTTTATTTTTGCTTGTATTTCTGTTGCCTTGGGTGACTGACCTAAGATAACATTGCTACAATTTATGTAGGAGAATGCTTTGGCTGTGAGCCCTTCTAGGAGTTTTATGGTGGCATATTTAAGTCTTTAAGCCATTTTGAGTTTACTTTTGTGTAGGCTGTGAGGGAGTGTTCTAACTTCCTTGACTTACATGTGGCTGTCCAGCTTTCCCAGTGCCACTCGCTGAAGAGGCTGTCTTTTCTCCATTGTATATTCTTGACTCCTTTGTTGAAGATTAATTGACCATAGATGTGTGGGTTTATTTCTTGGCTCTCTATTCTGTTCCATTGATCCATATGTCTGTTTTTCTGCCAGTATCATGCTGTTTTGATTACTTTAGCTTTGTAGCTTTGTAGCATAGTCTGAAATCTGGGAGCCTTATGCCTCCAGCTTTGCCTTTTTCCTTAGGATTTCTTTGGCAATTCTAAGTCTTTTATTGTTCCACCTAAATTTTAGGATTATTTGTTGTAGTTCTGTAAAAAATGTCATGGGTAATTTGAAAGGGATCACATGTTAATTTCTTGATTTTGAACATTGTACAATGGTTATACCAGATGTTATCATTATGTGAAGCTGGCTGAAAGGTATAAGAGAACTCTGTACACTTTTTGAAACTTTCTGTAATTATAAAATTATTTCAAAAGAAAAAGTTAAAAAAATTTCTCCAATGGAGAAAATAATATATTCCTCCATGAAATTATTCATTTTTCCCATATCTCTACTAAATAATTTACTAAATTTTCTATCATGTTCTCACAGATTGGTGCTGCCACTTCTATTATTTCACACTGCCATCTATACGTGGTATATTTCTGGGCTCTTTATCCAGTTCGGTCTACTATTCATCTATAAATATTATACTTTGTTTTGTTTTATTTTATAAAACATGGCTTTGTATATCTTTTTTTTAATTGAAATATGGCTGATTTACAATATTATATTAATTTCAGGTGTACAGCATTGTGATTCAGTATTTTCATGGATTATATGCCATTAAAAGTTGTTACAAAACAATGGCTATAATTCCCTGTGCTCTATAATATATCATTGTTGTGTATCTATTTTATACATAGTTGTCTGTAATTTTTAATACCGTACACCTATCTTGCCTGTCCTCACCCCTCTCTTCCCACTTGTAACAACCACTGGTTTGTTTTCTATGTCTGTGAGTCTGTTTCTGTTTTCCTATATACATTCATTTAGGTTTTTTCTTTAGATTCAACATATAAATGTGATATTAAACAATATTTGTATTTCTCTGACATATTTCACTAAGCATAATATTCTCTAGGTCCATACACATTGCCAAAGTGGCAATTTCATTGTTCTTTATGGATGAGTGATATTCCATTATATAAAGATATAGGTAGGTAGATAGATAGATAGATAGATAGATAGATAGATAGATAGATATAGATAGCTCACTGCTTCTTTATCCATTCCTCTGTTAATGGACAATTGGGTTGCTTCTATATCTTGGCTATTATAAATAGTGCTGCTATGAACATTGGGGAGCATGTGTCTTTTAGAATTAGTGTTTTCATTTTTTTCTGGATATATACCCACGAGTGGAATTGCTGGATCACAAGTTAGTTCTACTTTTCGTTTTTTGAGGAACCTCCATACTGTTCTCCATAGTGACTGCATCCATTTACAGTCCCACCAACAGAATGCAAGTGTTCCTTTTTTTTTCCACATCCTTGCCAACATTGCAAATTTTAGCCATTTTGACAGGTGTGAGGTGATATCTCATTGTTGTTTTGATTTGCATTTCTCTCATAATTAGCAATGTTGAGAGTCTTTTCATGTGCCTGTTAGCTAACTGTATGTTCTCTTTGGAAAATTGTCTAATTAGGTCTTCTATTTTTTGATTGGGTTGTCTGTTGTTGTTTTTTAATAAATGATGAGAGATTACATCTATTTATTTATTTATTTTTAGCTGCATTGGGTCTTCATTGCTTTGCACGGGTTTCTCTAGTTGCGGCGAGTGGGGGATACTCTTTGTTGTGGTGCACAGGCTTCTCATTGCAGTGGCTTCTCTTGTTGCGGAGCACAGGCTCTAGATGCTCGGGCTTCAGTAGTTGTGGCATGCAGGCTCTAGAGCACAGACTCAGTAGTTGTGGCGCACAGGCCTAGTTGCTCCACAGCACGTGGGATCTTCCTGGACCAGGGTTCGAACCTGTGTCCCCTGCGTTGGCAGGCAGATTCTTATCCACTGCACCACCAGGGAAGCCCTGTTTTTTTTAAAAATATTGAGTTATATGCACTGTTTACATATTCTGTGTATTAATCTCTTGTCAGTCATATTGTTTGCCAATATTTTCTCCCATTCTGCAAGTGGTCTTTTCATTTTGTCAGTGGCTTTCTTTGCTGTGCAAAAGCTTTTAAGTTTGATTAGGTCCCACTTGTTTATTTTTACTTTTATTTCTTTTGCATTAGAGATAGATCCAAAATATTTTTTACTATTTATGTCAAAGAGTGCTCTGCCAATGTCCTCTTCTAAAATTTGTATGGTTTCAGGTCTTACATTTAGGTGTTTAATCCATTTTGATTTTATTTTTGTATATGATGTGAGGAAGTGTTCAATCTCATTGTTTTACATGTAGCTGCCCAGCTTTCCCAGCATAACTTATTAAAGAGATTGTTTTTTTGACTTCCCTGGCAGTCCAGTGGTTAAGACTCTGCACTTCCAATGCAGGGGGTGCAGGTTTGATCCCTGGTCGGGGAAGATCCCACATGCCGTGCAGTGCAGCCAAAAAAATTTTTTTAAAAAAGAAACTGTTATTTTCTCCATTGTATGTTCTTGACTCCTTTGTTATAGATCAATTGACTTTAGGTTTGTGGGTTTCCTTCTGTGTTCTCTATTCTGTTCTATTGAACTATTTGTCTGTTTTTTGTGTCAGTACCATGCTATTTTGATTACTGTAGCTTTGTAGTATATCCCAAAGTAAGGGAGGGTGATACCTTGAGCTTTGTTCTTTTTTCTCAAGATTTCTTTTGCAATTCAGGGTCTTCTTTGGTTTCATATAAATTTTATGATTATTTGTTCTGGTTCTGTGAAAAATGTCATTGGTATTTTGCTCGGGGATCACATTAAATCTGTAGATTGCTTTTGGTAGTATGGCTACTTTAGCAATGTTAATTCTTTCATTGCTAGAGAATGGGATGTCTTTCCATTTCTTTGTATCATCTTCAATTTCCTTCATCAGTTATTTATAGTTTTCTGAATATAGGTCTTTTACCTCCTTGGTTAAGTTTATTCCTAGTTATTTTTTTCCTTTGATATAATTTTATTTTATTTGATATAATTTTAAACAGGATTTTTTGCCCTCTCTTTCTGATAGTTCATTATTAGTGTATAGAAAAGGAACAGATTTCTCTTAATCTTATATCTTGCTACTTTACTGAGTTCATTTATTAGTTCAAATTATTTTCTTTAGTGAACACTTTAGCATTTTTTATATATAGTGTCATGTCATCTGCAAACAGTGACAGTTTTACTTCTTTCCTTCCAATTTGGATGCTTTTTATTTCTTTTTCTTGTCTGATTGCTGTGGATAAGACCCCTTATTCTATGTTAAATAGAAGTAGTGAGAGTGGGCATCCTTGTCTTGTTCCTGAATTTAGAGGAAAGGCTTTCAGCTTTTAGATGTTGAGTATGATGTTAGTTATGGGTTTGTCATAAATGGCCTTTATTACGTTGAGATATGTTCCCTCTATATCAACTTCGATGAGAGTGGTTCTGTATTAGGGTGCATATACTTTAACAAGTGTAATATCCTCTTCTTGTACTGATCCCTTTCATTATATAATGCCCTCTTTGTCTTTTTTATAGCCTTTGTTTTAAAGTCTATTTTGTCTCAAAAGAGTATGTCTACCCTCACTTTCTTGTCATTTCTGTTTCCGTGAGAAATATCTTTTACCATCCCCTCACTTTCAGTCTGTGAGTGTGTTTAGGTCTGAAATTAATCTCTTGTAGTTAACATTTAGATGGGTCTTATTTTTCTTATCCAGTCAGCCAACCTGTGTCTTTTGATTGGACCGGTTAGTTCATTGACATTTAAAGTAATTATTGATAAGTGTAACTCTTTCATTTTAGAATGATGAAAATCTATAAATGATTATCTAAAAACAATTTATTATATAAATTTCTAGGTATAGAAAATGAATATTTTTCTAAGTTACCAGCTTGCATTTAAAATAATAAGAACAAACAAAACACCCGCTACACCTATAATTTCTGTCAGATGCCTAGAGGAAGTTTTTCCTTAAGACCAACACAAAGCAAGGACAGCTTTCTCACAAAACAAAATTGCATTCAAAAAGAAAATATATCTTTTTCACACCTAAGTGTCTTTGTTTCATTTTGAGTACCTAACGACTGCACATGACAGAGACAATTTGCAAATACCCAGACATTTAATTGATATTCTTAGGATAAATTGTCCCTTCTCTGTTTTCAGTATAAATCATTCTTTCTCAGTATCAAGCAATGTTTGCATTTACTGCAGTTCTTTCCTATGGTCACATGTGAAACTTGGACTAACATATTTCCATTACATAAATTATCCTTCAGAGATACATAATGTAAACACAGGTAAAACGAGCTTTTCAAATGTGTACTGTCTACGCAAAATTGTTGAATTAACCAAATGCCTTGCTCTACAATTCAGGTTTCATAGGTTTTTTAACATTCTCTTTGAGCATTGACATGGCACATTAGGGACTGTACTTTCCTTTCATCTGTAGTTTATGTTATAGGTAGCTTCCTTGAAAGGTCAGAACATCCCCAGATGCTACTTGCTATTGGGTGACTAGGAGCACAGCTAACCTCAGAGAATGAATTAATCAGCCATTTTGGCAATTAGCATTCTTTCCTCATTTTGAGTATGCTCAGCAATAATTAGAGGATCAACTTTTTTTTTTTTTTTTTTTTTTTTTGCGGTACACAGGCCTCTCACTGCTGTGGCCTCTCCCGCCGCGGAGCACTGGCTCCGGGCGTGCAGGCCCAGCGGCCATGGCCCACGAGCCCAGCCGCTATGCGGCATGTGGGATCCTCCCGGACCGGGCACGAACCCGCGTCCCCCGCATCGGCAGGCAGACTCCCAACCGCTGCGCCACCAGGGAAGCCCCGAGGATCAACATTTTTTAACCAAGAAGCAGAAAGATCAAAATGAGTCAGGAAATCAAAATGAGAAGTTGGGAAACTTAGACTTAAATGTTTCTCTTCTATATTATAGTTTTTAAACTGCATTAAATGCACTCATCAATGAACAAAGTATGCATCCTTTAAGTGAGTATGCTCCGACACTCAGATTTAGTCTTCAGAGAGACTCAAGACACTGTTCACATGTCCCAAACTCTTCTTACGTTCTTTTCTTCTGGAGGAGCTCTGCCTGAAAAAAGTTAACAGATTCTAAGAAATCCATATCAGAAAGTTTAAATGAAAGATTCATATTAAGAAGTCAAATCACAGTGAAAGTGAGGAAGTCAGAATTCTTTGGGTTTGTTATTATTGCTGAAACCTATAGGTACCCAAAGGAGATCACAATGCAGCTGGAAGACAGTGTGAGCTAAAGAAAGGGAATTAGGCCTATGTCTGGTTTGGAGCAATGTCACTGAATCCTGAAGTGTGCTGAGTTTAGTAAAGTATCATTTCCTTTATCGAAAAACTACTAGTAAAAGCATAGTTCATCCAAATATTAGTGAGTTATTCTTAATGCCATACGATAAAAGTTAAAGAGGAGAACAAAAACAACTTTTGACTTGAAGGAAGTTAATGTTATTTCATTAACAAATTGTAAATAGTAACAGCATAAAGTGGATGAGAAGCTGCTTTCACAGGCCATAAATGCTTAATGTTTATTACCAATAAAAGTCAAAGGAGCATTTAGTAAATCAGTTTACCAAACAAACATTAAATACTTTAATGCATTAGCTTCAGTGGACAGAATCAGGCTATTTAATTAGCAATGAGTAATCTGTTAGGCTTTGGTTCACCACAAATGATCTGAAGCTTAATACAGGATGATAGCCTTTGAAAGCAAGTGATAAGGGTAAACATTAGTTTGGGGTAACAGGACAATACTCTTGAAAGCAAGGGAGGATAAAGACCAGGTTTGGTGTAGTTGAATTTCATACAAAGCTAAAAGTAGATAAATACTTACTTGTCTTATGTTGAAGATATGGTGGAAAGAAAATGACTCTACTTCTAAGCTATATGATTTGAAGAAAGTTTACTACCTACACTTCAGTTTCTTCATCTGAAAAGTGAGTCCTATCTCACTGGATAGCTGTGAAGATTAATGATAGCATATGCATTTTTCTGGGACATAATGATTCTTTGTATGTAATTTTACTTTACATTACCTTGATTCTTCTGTCTCCTGCATTCCTTCTGCTGCCTACTTGCATACTACTACTACTGTTTGTGCCGTTTAGGGAGAACACATGGCTTAAGCTGTAATTCTTTGCGTTTTAAGGAAAGTAAAACTACAGATTACCTTTAGTGATAGTTATTAATGCAAGGGCATGGAAGAAATAATTTCATTTGCCACACTGTCAACACAGATCTCAGAATTTCTAACATTGGGATGCGTCCTGGTCTTCACAGAAAATAGGAAGCATTATTCATTATTACTTGGAACAGCAACCTGAGCTGAGTAGTGCACCTTCCTTCTATTCATTTTAGCATTTATACTTCCCAAGAGATGTTTTGATTGGGTTGGTTTATTACCACTTACTGAGGGAAACTTAATGCCAAACCACCTCAGAAATGATTGGCTGTCCTTTTGTCCAGATCATATATGGGTGCTTTCTGTTTGTGGACCATTACCTAGACCAATCAGCTGCATTCAGCTTTGCAAATTTAGCTTTTCTTAAGTAGTATATTGTATGAGTAAGAGCATATTATGCAGGAAGGATCCTGTCGGAACGTTTTCTTTTCTTTTCTTTTCTTTTCTTTTTGCGATACCGGGGCCTCTCACTGTTGCGGCCTCTTCCATTGCGGAGCACAGGCTCTGGACGCGCAGGCTCAGCGGCCATGGCTCACGGGCCCAGCCGCTCCGTGGCATGTGGGATCTTCCCAGACCGGGGCACGAACCCGTGTCCCCTGCATCGGCAGGCGGACTCTCAACCACTGCGTCACCAGGGAAGCCCGGAACAACTTTTTCTTAATATAGAGAAGTGTATTTTATGGACAATTGAGAATTTTTATGGAGATGCACTCACATTTATTGTGAAGAGAATATATTCCAGATAGAACACTAAAGAATTTATGTATACATTAACATTATTTCAATAACCCTGTAAGATAGATATTATTCCCTTTTTATAGATAAGACAAAAATGAGGCTCTCCACAATTTTAGCAAATAGTTCAAGACCAAACATCTAGTAAATGACGTTGGTAGGATTCAAAACAAAACTTGGCCATTGTTCACTCTGTCCTTTGATTCTCACATACTAACAATGGTTCTGCCATTAACTCAGTGACCTTGTCTAAGTTACTCTCCCACTTCCAGGCCTTTATTTTCTTATGTGAAAATAAAAGTTTGAATTGCATCACTGATATCCTACTTTTTAAAAATTGTGTAGAAACCCCAACTTTATTTAAAATCTTACACAAACCTATTATACATATTAAAAAAGAAAAAAATATTCGAAATACTCTTGTTGAAGGAAGCCTCTAAGATTTTGCTAATGTTTTTCTCTATTATTTGACTGCCTTCCTCCATATCCATATGTCTAAGCTTCCCTCACTCCTCAAGGCCACACTCAAATGCTACCTCTCCCATTTAGTCTTTCCTGATCTACTGAGCCATAAGTAATCCTATAGTTTTCTGAAAGTTTATAGCATTTAATTTGTAGTTTCTTATGACTGTAAAATTTTCTACCTTATAGTTTTTGTGTAAATATGTTAACTTTTGTGGTTAACCAGCTATTCCTGGAGAGCAGGAACTCTCTCACATTCATCTATGTATCCTTAATACCATCTGGTACAGTGTCTGACACATACTAAGGTCAGGGATAAGAAATAGGTTGCATTTTATATGCCAACTCTAATTAATTTATAGTTGCACTGGGTGAATAAAGATTCTAACACTGTGCAGGGGTTCATAAGGAATAGTAATAATGTATAATGTGAACTGTCATTTAGGAGTTTTTATATTACGAGTCACAAAGTCCATCCCAAACTATCCTTAATAAAAAAGGAAATTCATCAGATTATGTGAATGAATGGCTCTATGCTCTGAAGCTATATCTAGTTTTAGGCACTGCAACATTATCAGGGCTCCTTTTCAGATTCTTTGCAATTATCTTGCATCTGTCCTACCCAGTATGTCAGCCTCTTTTTCAGTGAAGTTTCCTTCATGTTATCAGAAATGGCTATAACAGTACCACATATTACCTCTTTAAACTGTAGCATCCAGCATATTAATGGGACCAAGAAGCCTCCAGAAATACCTTCTTGTGTCTTATTCTTTCACATTGGCTTAGATATACATCCCTGAATTGACCACTGTGGTCAAGGGATTAAATGTATTGATTGATTCAAATCAATTAGATACCAATCCCTGAAGAATATGAACTATTTGGAGGGGAAGCTTTATATTTGGGGATCGAGTTAGAGAAAGGGATGTGAATAGCTGCTTTATGAGGGAAAGGGAGACAGAAATGTTACAATCCCTCAGCCTAATGTTCTGACAGAAAACCATAAAATAATTATTTCTCAATTGGAGCAAAAGTAAAAATGTGGTGGCTCATTTTTTAAATTTTTAACTAATTTTATACATATAGAACAGTAAAAAATAGTACAAAGTGTTCTTTTATCCTTTATCCTCCTTCCCCTAATGCTAACCTCTTACACAATTATTGTATAGTTACCAAGAACAAATAAATGACATTAGTACAGTATTATTAATGGTATTACTATTATTATTATTAATTCTATGTATATATTTAATTATTAACTGAAACATTATCAACTCTCAACTGTAGACATGCTAGTTTCACCAAATTTCCTCCTATTCTTCATATTTGTACCAGGATTCTATCCAGGATCCCAGATTGCTTTTGGTTGTTATTTCTCCTTAGTCTCCTTCAACTTGTAGCAGTTCTTTGATTTACCCATGTCTTTCATGACTTTTATCACTTTTGAAGGACAACAGTCTGTTATTTTGTAGAATATCTCTCAATTTAGATTTTTCTAATGATTGGAGACAGGTTATTTATTTTTGGTAAGAGTACTACATAAATGACATTATATCTTTCTTAGTGCACTATATCAAGGGGTTCATGATGTCCACATATCTTATTACTGGTGATGTTTACCTTGCTCACTTGATTAAGTTGGTATCTATTTAAGTTTTTCCAATGTAAAGTGACTAACTTTTCCATTATAGTTGATAAGTATTTTGAGGGTGATATTTTGAGACTTTGAAAATTCTATTTCTCCTCAAACTCGTACCCACTAATTTTAGCAACCATTGGAGGTTCACATCTGCAGAGTCTATTACTGTGGTGTTTGCCTAATGTTGATTCTCTATCCCCCTCTTTTCTTTACATTTATTAACTTGATATCTATTGTAAGGAAGAGCACTCTCTTCTCCAGCATGTATATATGTATTTATATTAGTGTGGACTTATGGGTACTTAATTTATTCTATAGTTTAAAATTCAGTACTGTAATTATTTTGTTCCTGAAATTTTTCTAGCTTTAGCCATTAACTTCTTCTGGTTGATGTTTGTGTTTTGTTTTGTGCTCCTTTTCATTTTTTAAAATTAAAATGTTTATTTTGGGAAAGTTATAGGTTCATTCACATGCAATTTTATGAAATAATATAGAGGAATCCCATGTACCCTTTACCCAGTTAACCCCAATGGTAACATCTTGGAAAAATATATTACAATATTACAAGCAGGATATTGACATTGATTTTATTCAGATTTATTCATATTTATTTAGATTTACTTGTTCTCATTTCAATTATTATGTGTTTATATGTTTGTACTTAATTCTGTGACATTTTCTCACATGTGCAGGTTTTTGTATTCAGAGTCAGAATACAGGACAGTTACATAATCATGTTTCCATACTGTTGCCCTTTTAAAATCTCTCCTCCACATCCAAACATCCTCTCTCTGTAACCCTGATCTACCACTACTCTGTTGTCCATTTCTATAATTCTATCATTTCAAGGATGTTAAATAAATGGAATCAAACAGTATGGGAACTTTTAAGATTGACTTATTTATCTCACTGTAATTTCATGGATATTCATCTAAGTTGTTATATGCATCAGTAGTTCCTGCCCCTTTTTTGCTGAGAAGTGTTCTATGGTATATTAATCAGGGTTCTCAGTGAACTTATATTGTTACATTCAGCCTGATTCAACTTTATGTTCTTTCCACCGTTATCTCACACTGTTAGTATCTATTCCTATGCATGTTCCCCAGATTTCTGCCTGTAGAAATTAGAAAACTCAACTATTTCTTTTGGAGTGTAGTGCACTTCCACACTTTATACCTCACCTTTAGAGGTCTGCTGGGACTTGAGTCTAGTTATAAGTCTAGAAGCAAAGAAGAATGTTGGAGGTAGGTCCTAAGGAGACACAGCAGTGTCTTGCATGCTAACTGCCTTCAGAAAGCCATTAAAGTTTCTTCAGGCAATTCAGGGTTAATCCTATCAGAAGGGGGTGGAAAGGATGCTTCCACTGGGGAAAGAGAGGCCTTTTCCACTGGCAAAGAAGACTTAGAATATAGAGGTTCAATGTCCCCAGCTTCATCACAGACTTTCCGTAAATCCATATCCCAACTTTAAGGATCCTACTCCTCCCAAGCCAATGTCTTCACTTTAACAGCAGACAACCTATGAGGCAGGGAGTTCAATTTGCATTTTAACTGAGCCCGTCACAGGACCAAGTTCTGCATTTGATTTTTCAGCAATCTCAGACCTGTAGCTGTAGGAGATATGTGTCTTCTTTAGGGCACATACAGAAGATTTCAAATAGTTTGACAGCACTTAAGCTAGGAATTTAAATCCCTAGCTCATCTTTTTCTTTCCCCACTTTGTCTAGCAGCATTAGGAGAAAACAGCCAATCTCGTCATATTCGTTAGTTTGAGAAAAATGTCCAAAAGTATCATATACACAGTTACACAGATCCTTGTGTAACTTATAAGTGATTGATTAGGAGTATCCAATGATGATATTTTGCATGCCTCCATTGCCAGCTTACATCTTTCACTGTCAGTATTTTCTTTACTACTGGAAATTGTCATTAACATCTTTAAATCTAATGAAATTAGAGTGCCAATTCCAGAAACCTCAGAACTACTTCAGAAAACTCATTCTGGAGCTTCAGTTCCTCTAGAACCAGTCTTTGTACCAAAATCTGTATTAGTCAAGGTTCACCAGAGAAACAAAAACAATAGGATATACTTGCTTATTACATACGTACTTATTATAAGGGATTGACTAATGCAGGTATAGTAGTTAAAAAGTCCCAAAATCTGCAGTCCACAGCTGGATGGTGTAGGTCTACTCCAAGTTTGAAGGACCATAAACTCACTGATGTAGTTCCAGTCCAAAGGCCTATATGCTGGAGACCCAGGAAGAGTCAATGTTTCTGTTTAATTCCAAAGGCAGGGAAAAATCTGTATCACAGCTCAAAGACAGTCAGGCAGGGAGAATTGCCTCTTACGTGTGGGAAAATTAGCCTTCTTGTTTTATTCAGGTTTTCAACTGATTGGATGGGTCCACCCACATTAGATTAATTAATTAATCTATTAATCAATCTATTAATTAATCTGTTAATTCAAATGTTAATCTCATTCACAACCATCTTCACATTAAAACTCAGAATAATGTTTGACCAAATGTCTGGACCCCCTCTGGCCTAGTCAATTTGACACATAAAAATTAACCATCAAAAATGGAGTGGGCATACCACATGTCGTTTAACCATTCACCTGTTGAAAGACATCTGGGCTGATTCCAGTTTTTGACTATTAAAACTTATAGGAACATTTGTGTACGGGTGTTTTGTTTTTTTAAATAAATTTGTGTTTTCATTTTTCTGAGAAATGAAGTTGAATTGCTGGGTTGTTTGGCAATTGCGTGTTTTGTTTTAAAAGAAACTACAAAACTATTTTCCACAGTCATTGTACCATTTTGCATTCCCAAGAGCAACATATGAGCAATCTACTTTCTCTCTGTCCTCACCACCATTTTTGGTTTTGTTACTATTCTTTTAATTTGAGCCTCTCATAACTGTTTAGTGGGGTCTAATTCTGGTTTTAATTTGCATTTTCTGGTACCAGTGATACTGAAAATCTTTTCATGTGCTTATATGCCATCTTGTCTGGTAGAAAATACGTTCGTGCCCTTTGCCCATTTTCTAATTAGATTGTTTGCTTACTGCTAATATTAGACAGTTCTTTATATATTCTGCGTATAACTTCCTTACTGAATATGTGATTTGAAAGTAATTTCTCCCAGTATTCAGCTTGTCTTTTCATCTTCTGTACAGATTCTTTCACAGAGAAAAATTATTTCATCTTGATGAATTCAAAACTATCATTTTTTCCCTTTTATAGATAATATTTTTTTTGTCAAGTCTAAGAATTCTTCACAAAACTCTAGATCCCTAAAATTTTTCTCCTATGCTTTTTACTAAGTTTTATAGTTTTATATTTATCATTAAAGTTCATGATCTATTTTAGTTTACTTTTTGTATAAGATGTCTCAATTTAGGTTGAGTTTTTTGGGGGTTTTTTTCTGTTGTTTGTTTGTTTGTTTGCCAATGGATGTCCATAATCATTTTGTTAAAAAGTTAATCCTTTATTCATTTAATGCATTTTCCTTTTTGTCCAAAATGAGTTGGACATACTTTGGTGGGTAAATTTCTGGGTTTTATTTACTATGTTTCATTTATCTGTGTTTTATCCCTCTATAATATCACACTGTTTTCATTACTGTAGCTATACAGTAAGCCTTAATATTGAGTAGAGTGATTCCTCCCATATTATTCTTCTCTGTCAAGATTATTTCAGCTATTCTAGTTTTCTATATAAATTTTAAGATTAGTTTTTCCATATCTATAAAAGCCTTGCTAAAATTTGATAGTTACTTCATTAAACCTATAGGTCAATTTGGAGAGAATTCACATGTTCCAATCCAATAATGTGGTATGTTAGTCATATTGTTTCAAATATTCTTTGGTTTCTTTATTATCAATTTGCAATTTTTACCATATATATTCTGCACATGTTTTGTGTTGTTTATATGTAAGTATTTAATTTTCCCTGGAGGGGTTGTAAATAGTATTGTATTTTAAACTTCTATTTCTATACATTAACTGTGGGTACATAGAAATGCAATTGATTTTTGCTTGCTGATCTTGTATCTTGCTACCTTGCTGTATTCACTTATTAGTTCTAAGAACTTTGCATAATTTATTTGAGATTTTCTACATAGATAATCATGTCATATACAAACAATAACAGTTTTGTGTCTTCCTTTGCAATCTGTATGCCTTTTATTTATTTTTCTTGCTGTATTATTGTGGCTACAACTTCCAATACTATGTTGAATAAAAGTGGTGAAAGGGCCTCACTGGCAGTGGTGGCACAGCTGTTTCCTCCAGATATACATCAAGTCTTGAGGAAAAGAAAAAGAACATTAGGAGTTCTATTTAAACCTGTAGTTGCTGCTAAGAAAATAAATAAAGATACAGACTCCATATCAGTGGTTTATACATTCTTCATGCAATAGCAATGGACTAGAGGAAACAAGCAATCCTTGTTGATCAGTGACTACAGTGAAGACTGAGAAAGTTGAAACAAATTTGCAAATGATACACAACTGCTAAGCTTAGACAACTCGATGAAAGTACATCATTTATAGGTTGAAAAGTCTGTAATAAATAATAAAAACATTGACTAAGTTGAAGTCATCAATATTGTGATATAGATTAATCCTGACATTAGTCCTCCTCACATGAATACCAACTAGCAACTATCCATAGATAACACACCATTGTGAAAATCCCAGAACCAGGAGGTAAAGCTGAAACACCCCCTCTGGACAACAGAGACCAAGGTGAACCACATTAGAAAGTAAAAGGAGCCGTTTCACCTAGGTTGGCACAGAGGCTCATTAAAAGGGCCTATCTAGGGCTATGATATATCCAGTAGGAAAAGAGGTCCCAAGATGGAAATACAGCTTCCCTAGCATTGTTGAATGCTTCCTAGGAGGCTCAAGCAGGTCTTCCCTTATGGGGATCACTGAGGGAATCTGTAGAGTTTGACAATGGGGAATCAGAGAGAAACTGAGAAGGAAGAAAGATTTACAGCAACCAGGGCTCAGATCTCACTGGATGGCATTCCCAGTGGAAGCAGTGGCCGATCAGAGATCCTAGCCAGTGACTCTGCCCATGTTCAGAGCTGAGGTGGTGATCCCATCTGGCAAGGGAGCACGGTTAGCCATTGTACCTGGTTTGGTTCCCTAGTTTCAGAGAGTACTGTCTGTGGAGCCCATTCTGTGATCCTGCCCAAGCAGAGAACCAAGTTTGAAGTCATTCTCAACTGCAGAGCATAGCCTCCAGTGTGTCCTGACCAGAAAGCCAGTCAGAGAACCAGGAAAACTGTGGAGTCCATTCTATTGCCTCACTTGGGAAAGCAGGCAAGCCAGCAGCCCCACCCAATTATTAAACATAGTTTTACACTGAACAGTCAGTGACCCTGAACAACTTTGGAGCTCAGCCTACAGTTCCACTTAGCCACAGAGCCCAACCTACAACCTTGCCCATCAGCAAAACCCAAACTACAGCCCTGCCTGATTATTAAACATACCCTGGACAGAGATGATGCCTGAACACTGCACTCAATCTCAAGCCCTACCCAACGTCAGGATACAGCTGGAGGCCCTGACTGACCAGAAATTCTGGCCAGTGACCTTATCCTTCAGCAGAGCATAGCCACTGACCTATCTAATCCTAAAGCACAGCCTGTGACCCTACCCAAATTTGGGGAACAGCCTGTGTCCCCACCTTATCACAAAGCACAGCCTAAGGCCCCACATGACAAAAAACCCAGCCTGCAGTCCTGCCTAAATGTGGAGTCCAGCCAGTTGCACCATCGTTTAGGGAGAACCGCCTGAGTGCTCACTCAACCAGGAACAATTGAGGAGCCCAGCCCACAGTCCTGCCCAATCACACAGTCCAATCACTGGCACCACCATGCCAGAAAACAGACTATAATCCCGCCTGATAAGAGGTACTTGCAGAGACCTGCTAGTGGCCACACCTGATTGGATTGTGGAGCACATCCAGCAGTCCTGTTCATTGCAAACATGTAAATTCTGGAAAAGAAGAATGCTTACTTAAATGTATAGATACCAGTGTAAAGATACAAGTAATCAAGTAAACATGATGTAAGTAAACGAAACTAATAGTTTCAACTACAGAACCTAAAGAAGTGGAGATCAATGAAATGTCTGAAGAACAGTTCAGAATAATCCTCTTGAAGGAGTTCATTGAATGACAGGAAGAAAGAAAAACAACTAAATGAATGTGGGAAAACATGCATGAACAAAATGAGAAGTTCAACAAAGAAAAAAAAAGTCAAATAACAAACAAAAATCCTACAGCTGACAAATACAATGACTGAACTGAAAAATTCAATAGAGAGCTTCAAGAGCAGACTCAAACAAGCAGAAGAAAGACTCAATGACCTTGAATAAGATCCTTTGAAATTATTCCATTAGAGGAGAAAAACATTTAAAAGAAGGAAAGAAATTAAGAAGGTCTATGGGATGTATGGGACATCATCAAAAGAAATAACATTTTGAAAATTCCAGATGAAGACGAGAAAAAGAAAGAATATTTAAGGGAATAATCACTGAAAAATCTTCCAAAATTAGTGAGCGACATGGACATCCAGATTCATGAAGCTCAAAGAATCTGAAATATGTTGAATCTGAAATATGTTGAATCTGAAAAGGGCTACAACAGGACACATTGTAATTAAGTTGTCAAAATTCAAGATGAAGAGAATTTTGAAAACAGCAGAAAAAAAGCAACTTATCACATACAGAGGAGCTACCATAAGACTATATGTAGACTTCTCATCAGAAACTTTGCAGGCCAGAAAAGAGTGGGAAAATTTATTCAAAATATTGAAAGAAAAAAATACTGTCAACCAAGAACGCTATACACAGAAAAGCTCTCCTTCAGAAATGGAGAAATAAAGGCTTTCCCAAAGAAAGAAAAGCTGAGGGAGTTCATTAACACTAGACCTGCCTTACAAGAAATATTAACAGGAGTTCTTACAGCTGAATTGAAAGGATGCTAATGAATATCATAAGAATATATTAATGGGTAAAATGTACTGGTAAAGGTAAATATACAGTCAAAGTTAGATTCTCTAATATTGTAGTGGTGGTGCATAAATCACAACAATAGCATAACAGTTACAAACAAATGTATTTGAAATAACCATAACTACAATAATTTGTTATTGGACACACTATAAAATAAGATGTAAATTATAACATCAATAACATAAAATCTGAGGAGTGTAGGAGTAAAAGTATAAAGTTTCTGCATGCTATTGAGGTTAAGTTCTTATTATCTTAAAACAGGATATTATATTTTGCGTAAGCCTCATGGTAACCACAAAGGAAAAACCTGTAGTAGATACACAAAAGGTTATGATAAAGAGTCAAAGCATTCTGCCAAAAAAGTCATCAATTTTCCAAAAAGAATATAGGAAGAGAGGAAGAAAGGAACATAGGATCTACAGAACAGTTAGAAAACAATCAAATGACAACAGTAGTCCTTACCTATCACTAATTACCTTAAATGTAAGTAGATTAAACTCACACATCAAAACACATAGAATGGATAAATGGATAAAAACATAAGCTCCAGTGATACGGTGCCCAGGGGAGACTCACTTTAGCTTTAAGGACACACATAGGCTGAGAATGAAAGGAAGAAAAAAAGATATTCCAAGGAAGTGGTAGCTAAAAGAAAGGAGAGGTTGCTATGCTTATATCAGACAAAATAGTCTTTAAGCTAAAAATCATCACAAGAGACCATGGTGGCCATTATATAATAATGTAGGGGTTGATTCATCCAGAAGATATGACAATTGTAAATATTTATGCACCCAACAGCAAAGCACCTAAATATATAAAGCCAATACTAAGAGAACAAAAAGGAAAAATAAACAATATAATAATAGTTGGGGAACTTTATTATCCCATTCTCAATAATGGCTAGATCATCCAGACAGAATCAGTAAGGAAACAGGAGATTTGAGCAACAGTATAGATCAAATAGCCATAATATAAATATACAGAACATTCCATCCAACAGCAACAAAATATACATTTTTCTCAAGCACACACAGAAAACATTCTAGGATAGGTTATGTGTTAGGTTACAAAACAAGTCTAAACAAATTCAAAAAGATAGAAATTATATCAAATATCATTTCTGACCACAAACTATGAAAATAGAAAACAATAACATGAGGAAAGCTGGAAAATAAACAGATATGTGGAATTAAGCAATACACTGCTAAACAACCAGTGAGTCAAAGAAGAAATCAAAAGAGAAGTAACATCTTGGGACAAATGAAAATGGAAACACAAAATACCAAAACTTATGATATGACTCAAAAGCAATTTTAAGAGGAAAATTTATAGCTCTAAATGCATACTTCAAAAAAAGGAAAATCTCAAATAAATAACCGAGCAATACAGCTCAAAGAACTAGAAACAGAATAACAAACTAAGCCCAATGTTAGTAGGAATGAGGAAATAATAAAGAAATAAATGAAATATAGAATAGGAAAATGATAGGAAAGATTAAGAAAATAAAGAGTTAGTTCTTTGAAAAGATAAACAAAACTGACAAACTTTAACACAGCATATATCACATACATATGAGGGACCATAAGAGCCTGCTATGAATAACTATATACAAACAAATTGGATGAACTAGAAGAAATTGATAAATTCCTAAAAATACAGCCTACCAAGACTAAACCATGAAGAAACAGAAAATGTGAAGAGATCAATAATGAGTAAGTAGAGTGAATCAAAAGTTAAAAATCTCCCAACAATGAAAAGTCCAGGAGCAAGAGGTTTCACTGGTGATTTCTACCAAGGCTTTAAAAAGAATTAATACCAATGCTTCTCAAACTCTTCCAAAAAACTGCACAGGAGGAAACACTTCAGACTAATTTTATTAGGCCAGCATTACCCTGATACAGAAGCCAGATAAGGATACTACAAAAACAAAAAAACTACTATATACTAATATCCCTAATGAACATAGTTGCAAAATCCTCAACAAAATACTAGCAAACCAAGTTCAACAGTATATTGAAAAGATCATATGCCTTGATCAACTGGGATCCAAACCTGGGATGCATGTTTCAACATATGCAAATCAAAAATATGATACATTACGTTAATAGAATGAAAAATAAAAATCATTTGATCATCACAATATGTTCAGAAGAAAAATTGCACAAAATTAAGCATCCTTTCATGATAAAATTTCTTTAAAAAATGGGTATAGAATGAACTACCTCAAAATCATAAAGACCGTATATGACAAGGCTACAGCTAACATCATACTCAATGGTAAAAGGTCGACAGCTTTTCCTCAAAGATCAGGAATAAGATAAGGGTGCCCACTCTTACCACTTCTATTTAACATATACTGTAATTCCTACCCAGAGTAATCAGACAAGAAAAACAAATATCAATATAAGGCATCTAAATTGGAAAGTAAGAAGTAAAATTGTCTCTCTTTGCAGATGATGTGATACCATAGGCAGAAAATTCTAAAGATGGTGGTGTGATGAATTGGGATTGACACATATACACTAATATGTATAAAATGGATAACTAATAAAAAATCTGTTGTATAAATAAATAAATAAAATTCAAAAATTCTAAAAACAAAAAAACCCTATACCTTAATGAAAAAAATGAATTTAAATGAAAAAATGAATTTTAATGAAAATAAAAATTTAAAAATTCAAAGGAATCCTATCTGTGAAACTCAGTGCAAAAGAAGTATCTGGGGAGCTAGTCATAGCCATCTCCCTACTTTCTTGCCATAATTCAACCAATGCAGTGTGCTTAGTGCACCACAAGGGTACCCCATCCGAGGTTTTGTGTTAACCTCCTCTGCAAGATTAACGTGATGACAGATCAGCAGATGCAGTGGCTGGAGAAGAACAAACACTTCATTTTCTGGTGTTTTGAACTTCTCCAAGCAGAGTGACATAAATGAATGAATGAACACATGAATGCCAGACAGCATTGATACTTCTGACTGGGAAAGATACTTACAAATCACTCACTAGCTGAGGACACTTTCTTTAAGGTTCCTCAACAATCATTATCCTGTCTTTTGGTAATAGCACTTTAACTGTTATAATTTTATAATTTAAGTACACTATCCATTTTGAATAAATTTTTTATAAAGTAAGAAAAAAAAAGATGTGATACTATATGCAGAAAATTCTAAAGATACCACCAAAAACTATTTAAACTAATCAACAAATTCAATAAAATTGCAGGATAAAAATCAGTTTCATTTCTATACACTAACAATGAACTATCTGAAAAAGAAAAAATAATTCATTCATAATAACATCCAAAACAAAGAAATAATGTGAAATAAAATTAACCAAGGAGGTGAAAGATTTATACACTGAGAACTATAAGACTTGTATAAAAGAAACTGAAGACACAAGTAAATGGAAAAAATCACGTGTTCATGGATCACAAAAATTCATATTATTAAAATATCCTTAAAACTCAGACCATTTATATGTTCAATGCAACCTCTATCAAAATTTCTATGGCAATTTTTTCCAGAAAGAGAAGCAACAATCCTAAAATTCATATGGAACCACAAAAGACCCTGAATACACAAAGCAATTTTGATAAAGGATAAAAAAATCTGAAGGCATCACAGGTTCTGATTTCAAACTACAGCATAAAGCTGTAGTAATCAAAACAGTATGGTAGTGATATAAAAACGGATACATAGACCAATGGAACAGAATCAAGAGCCCAGTAATAAATTAATGTACATATGGTCAGTTAATATTTGGCAAGGGATCCAGGAATACACAGAGAAAAATAGTATCTTTAATAAACAGGGTTTGAGAAGCAGGACATTCACATGCAAAAGCATAAAATTGGACCTCTATAGATACACCACTCACAAAAATTAATTCAAAATGGATTAAAGACTTAAACATAAGACTTAAAACCATAAAACTCCTAGAAGACAACATAGGGAAAAACCTCCTTAAAACTGGTCTTGGCAATGATATTTTGGATATGACTCCAAATGCATAAGGAATAAAATTAAAAATAAACAAGAGGGACTACATCAAACTAAAATCTTCTGCACAGAAGAAAAAGATCAACAAAATGAAAAGGCAACCTATGAAATGTGAGAAAGTATTTACAAATCATATATCTGACAAGGGGTTAATATTCAAAATATATAAGGAAGGCATGCAGCTCAATAGTATAAAAACAAATAATCCAATTTAAAAATGGGCAAAGGACCTGAATAGACATTTTTCCAAATAAGGCAAAGAAATGACCAACAGGTACATGAAAAGGTGTTCAACATCACTAATCATCAGGGAAATCTGTATCTAAACCACTATGAGATATCACCTCGCACATGTTAGAATGGCTGTTATCAAAAAGACAAGAGGTAACAATTGCTGACAAGGATGTGGAGGAAAGGGAAGGCTTGTGCACTGTTGGTGGAAATGTAAATTGGTGTAGCCAGTATGGAAAAGAGTATACAGATTCCTTTAAAAATGAAAAACAGAACTATTATATGATCCAGCAATTCCACTTCTGTGTATATATACAAAGAAAATGAAATCACTATCTTGAAAAGATATCTACATCTCCACGTTCACTGCAACAATATTTACAATATCAAGACGTGGAAACAATGTAAATGTCCATATACTGATGAGTGGTGAAAGAAAATGTGGTATATTTATCAATAGAATAGTATTCACCCATAAAAGAGAAGGAAATCCTGACATTTACAGCAGCATGGATGAACTTTAAGGGCATTATGCGAAATAAAATAAGACAAAGACAAATACTGTATAATCTCACTGATACGTGGAATCTAAAAAAGCTGAATCTTAGAAACAGAGTAGATCAGTGGTATCTGGGGAAGAGGGAGGTGGGGGGAAATGGGTGTGATGGTCAAAGGGAATAAGCTTACAGTTATAAGATGAATAAGTTTGGGGAGCTAATATATAACGTGGTGACTATATTTAATAATACTCTATTGTATAAATGAAAGTCGCTACAAAAGAAGAAAGTTCTCACCAAAAAGAAAAGGTAGGTATGTGAGGTGATGGATATGTTAAGTAACCTTATTGTGGTAATCATTTCACCATATATATGTATGTAAAATCATCACATTGTATACCTCAAACTTACACAATGATATATGTCAATTATACTTCAATAAACCTAGAAAAAAGAAAGGAAAAGCAAAAAGTGAAATTTTTAAACTTTACAAAATAAAAAAAGAAAAATTGGTATCCTTGCTTTCTTTTAGATCTTAGGGGGAAAGCAATCAGTCCTTTACCATTAAGTGCAAGGTTTGCCATAGGTATTTTTTTTTAACATCTTTATTGGAGTATAATTGCTTTACAATGGTGTGTTAGTTTCTGCTTTATAAAAAAGTGAATCAGCTCTACATATACATATATCCCCATACCTCCTCCCTCTTGCATCTCCCTCCCACCCTCCCTATCCCACCCCTCTAGGTGGTCACAAAGCACTGAGCTGATCTTCCTGTGCTATGCGGCTGCTTCCCACTAGCTATCTATTTTACATTTGGTAGTGTATATATGTCCATGCCACTCCCTCACTTCTTCCCAGATTACCCTTCCCCCTCCCCGTGTCCTCAAGTCCATTCTCTACGTCTGCGTCTTTATTCTTGTCCTGCCCCTAGGTTCTTCAAAACCATTTTTTTTTTAGATTCCATATATATGTGTTAGCATACGGTTCTTGTTTTTCTCTTTCTGACTTCACTCTGTATGACAGACTCTAGGTCCATCCACCTCACTACAAATATCTCAATTTCGTTTATTTTCATGGCTGAGTAATATTCCATTGTATATATGTGCCACATCTACTTTATCCATTCATCTGATGATGGACACTTAGGTTGCTCCCATGTCCTGGCTATTGTAAATAGAGCTGCAGTGAACATTGTGGTACATGACTCTTTTTGAATTATGGTTTTCTCAGGGTATATGCCCAGTAGTGGGATTGCTGGGTCATATGGTAGTTCTATTTGTAGTTTTTTAAGGAACCTCCATACTGTTCTCCATAGTGGCTGTACCAATTTACATTCCCGCCAACAGTGCAAGAGGGTTCCGTTTTCTCCACACCCTCTCCAGCATTTATTGTTTGTAGAGTTTTTGATGATGGCCATTCTGACTGGTGTGAGGTGATACCTCATTGTAGTTTTGATTTGTATTTCTCTAATGATTAATGATGTTGAGCATTCTTTCATGTGTTTGTTGGCAGTCTGTATATCTTCTTTGGAGAAATGTCTATTTAGGTCTTCTGCCCATTTTTGGATTGGGTTGTTTGTTTTTTTGTTATTGAGCTGCATGAGCTGCTTATAAATTTTGGAGATTAATCCTTTGTCAGTTGCTTCATTTGCAAATATTTTCTCCCATTCTGAGGGTTGTCTTTTGGTCTTGTTTATGTTTTCCTTTGCTGTGCAGAAACCTTTCAAGTTTCATTAGGTCCCATTTGTTTGTTTTTATTTCCCTTTCTCTAGGAGGTGGGTCAAAAAATACCTTGCTTTGATTTATGTCATAGGGTGTTCTGCCAATACAATCCTACCTCAAGAAACAAGAAACATCTCAAATAAACAACCTAACCTTACACCTAAGGCAATTAGAGAAAGAAGAGCAAAAAACCCCCAAACTTAGCAGAAGGAAAGAAATCATAAAGATCAGATCAGAAATAAGTGAAAAAGAAATGAAGGAAACAGTAGCAAAGATCAGTAAAACTAAAAGCTGGTTCTTTGAGAAGATAACCAAAATTGAAAACCATTAGCCAGGCTCATTAAGAAAAAAAGGGAGAAGACTCAAATCAACAGAATTAGAAATGAAAAAGGAGAGTAACAAGTGACACTGCAGAAATACAAAGGATCATGAGAGATTACTATAAGCAACTCTATGCCAATAAAATGGACAACCTGGAAGAAATGAACAAATTCTTAGAAAAGCACAACTTTCCAACACTGAACCAGGAAGAAATAGAAAATATGAACAGACCAATCACAAGCACTGAAATTGAGACTGTGATTAAAACTCTTCCAGCAAACAAAAGCCCAGGACCAGATGGCTTCCCAGGCGAATTGTATCAAACATTTAGAGAAGAGCTAACACCTGTCCTTCTCAAACTTTTCCAAAATATAACCGAGGGAGGAACACTCCCAAAGAGGCCACCGTCACCCTGATACCAAACCGGAAAACGATGTCACAAAGAAAGAAAACTACAGGCCAATATCACTGATGAACATAGATGCAAAAATCCTCAACAAAATACTAGCAAACAGAATCCAACAGCACATTAAAAGGATCATACACCATGATCAAGTGGGGTTTATCCCAGGAATGCAAGGATCCTTCAGTATACACAAAACAATCAATGTGATAAACCATATTAACAAATTGAAGGAGGAAACCATATGATCATCTCAAAAGATGCAGAGAAAGTTTTTGACAAAATTCAACACCCGTTTATGATAAAAACCCTCCAGAAAGTCGGCATAGAGGGAACTTTCCTCAACATAATAAAGGCCATATATGACAAACCCACAGCCAACATCGTTCTCAATGGTGCAAAACTGAAACCGTTTCCTCTAAGATCAGGAACAAGACAGGGTTGTCCACTCTCACCACTCTTATTCAACATAGTTTTGAAAGTTTTAGCCCCAGGAATCAGAGAAGAAAAAGAAATAAAAGGAATCCAAATCGGAGAAGAAGTAAATCTCTCACTGTTTGCAGATGACCTGATACTATACATAGAGAATCCTAAAGATGCTACCAGAAAACTACTAGAGCTAATCAATGAATTTGGTAAAGTAGCAGGATACAAAATTAGTTCCACAGATAGTTTTATAGATACAGTTTTTCAAATTGAGGTAGTTCTGTTTATTCTTAAATTTCTGAGAATTTATTATCAATGCTTCTTGGATTTTTTCAAATGCTTTTTCTGTATCTATTGAGATGAGCATTAGAATTTCAAGTATTTAGCCTAATGGACATGTTTTATCATGCTGATTCATCTTCACTGTTGAAGAAGCCTTGCATACCTGGAATAAATACCACTTGATCATGGTATATAATTCTTTTTTTAATATATATATATTTATTTATTTTTATTTATTTTTGGCTGTATTGGGTCTTCGTTGCTGCATGTGGGCTTTCTCTAGTTGCGGCGAGCAGGGGCTACTCTTCTTTGCAGTGTGTGTGCTTCTCATTGCAATGGCTTCTCGTTGTGGAGCACAGGCTCTAGGCACATGGGCTTCAGTAGTTGTGACACAAGGGCTCAGTAGTTGTGGCTCTCAGGCTCTACAGTACAGGCTCAGTAGTTGTGGTGCATGGGTTTAGTTACTCCAAGGCATGTGGGATCTTCCTGGATCAGGGCTTGAACCCATGTCCCCTGTACTGGCAGGTGGATTCTTAACCACTACGTCACCAGGGAAGTCGTGATGGTATATAATTCTTTTATCCATTGAAGAATCAATTTACTAATATTTTTTGAAGATTTTTGGAATCAGGGTTATGATTGATATTGGTCTGTAGTTTATTTTTTGTACTGTCTCATTTTGGTATTAGAGTAATACTGGTTTCATAAAATGAGCTGGTAAGTGTTCTTCTCTTCTGTGTTCTGGGAGAGATTATGTAAAATTGCTGCTAATTTTTTTTCAGATATTTAGTAGAATTCTCCATAGAAACTGTCCGGGTCTCTAGATTTCATTTATATGATGTTTTTAGTTATTAATTCAAACTTACGAATCATAATAGGACTATTCATATTATCTAATTCATCTTGGTTGTATTTTGGCAGTTTGTAATGTTGGGATAATTGGTTTATTTCTTCTAAGTTGTTGAATTTATTAGCACATTGTTGTTCACAATATTCACTTATCCTTTTAATGGCTGCAAGATCTATTGTGATATCTTCTATTTAATTTTTGATATTGATGTTTTTTGTCTTTTTTGTGAAATTATTTTTTCCAGTTTTGCTGCAGGTTTATTCCTTGTATTAATTTTTGGAGCATTCTTTTTGTTTTATTGATTTCCCCTATTATTTTTCTAATTTAAATGCCATTGATTTTTACTCTAATCTTTATTTTCTTCCTTTTGATTGTATTGGGTTTATTTTGCCCTTTTTCTTCTAATGTTTTGAGGAAGATTACTGATTTGAGGACCTTCCTCTTTTATTGTAAGCCTTTAGTGCTAAAAAAAATTCCCTCTCACCACTGCTTTAGCTGTATCCCACATATTTTAAGAATTTGTATTTTCATATGCATTTAGTTCTGTATATTTATTTTTAATTTCATTTGATACCTCCTTTTTGACCTATAAATTATTTATAAATGTGTTAATTTCCAAGTGTTTAGTGATTTTCCACTGCCTTTCTGGTATTGATTTCCTATTGGATTTCATTATGTCAGAGAATATTTTGTATTATTTAAATATATACATATATATTTTGTGTATATATTGTGTGTATATTTTGTGTATATATATGTGTATATTTTGTGTATATATTGTATGTGTGTGTGTATATATATATATATATATATATATATACACACACACATACAATATGATATGGTCTATCTTTGTGAATGTTCCATGGGCACTTGAAAAATTTTAGTATTCTGTTCTTATTGGGTGGAGTGCTCTGTATTTCAGTTACATCCTGTTGGTTGATGCCACTGTTCATATCTTCTATAGTCTTGTATGGTAAGTTAGAGAATTTCAGAGTAGATCAAGGAGGAGACAGAACCACGAGCAGCAGTAACACATAACAATCTGTATTAGGCAATACTTGGACAAGGTTGAACAAGAAACCCTACAAAGACAGTGGTGCAAGGCCACCACACAGAAGGGGGATAGTGCAAAAGATTTCTCAGGAGAGAACAGAAGATTGGGATGGGGGCTTATTTTAGTTGATGTCACTCAGCAGTTAAGACAGAGCATCTCTGCGCCAGAGAGCTCCAAAGGGCAGCAGTGGTTTGGGTTCTTTTACAGATGTAGTGTTTGTCTTATCTATGGTTAGCAGATGTTGTGTGTAATTCCACAGGATTATAAAGTAGGTAAGCTCTAAATGACTAAAAATATGTTTATTTAGATATATTTAAAGCAATTGGGTGTGTACAAATTTGAGTCTGGTATCGGTGGGCTTTGTGCTAACTGTCTTAGCCTGATGTATAGAGGTAAGCAGCATGGTGTCCATTTTGAGCCAGTACACAGACGACAACTCAGGTCCATTTATATAACACTTTGCTGATTTTCTAACTAGTAGTTCTTTCACTTTCTTTGACTGTATTTTGAAGTTCCCAACTACAATTGTGTATCTATCTATTTCTTTCAGTTCTATTAGCTTTTGCTTCATTTATTTTGAGGTTCTATTGCCTGGTGCATACACAGCGTGATAATTATAGCTTCCTGGTGGATCAAAACTTTTATCATTACGTAATGTATCTAACTAACTCTAGTAATTTTCTTTGTATTGTATTCTGGACTTTTCATCGATTATATGAGGGGGCTTTCTGGGCCTTATTTAAATCTTTATTTTACCAGGCAGTTTAGGTTTAGCACATAGGTTATGATCTATTTTGTGAGCTGTGGTTCTAGTGACAGTTTAATCTTTGGGGTCTTTGTAGTTCTGGTTTGTTTTGATTTGTCTGATTCTTTTGAGCCTCTCACTGGTCCCTGCTGGTGTAGCCTGAGAGTGTAGAAGGAGCTTCCTCAGGTATAGCCACCTAGTGCCTCCAGGTGAGTGAAGGGAGTCTTCAGCTCATGGGGACAAAGAATACTTCCAGGGCTAGGTGTTGCAGCAAATACCCTCTTTTAGTGCTGTTTTGCTGCTTTGTCTCTAGGTAGGTTAAGGGATTCTCTTTCCCTATGGATATAAATAATGCTTTCCCAAGCCAGAAACTTTCTTAGGCTGGATTCCTCTGCCAATAACACCCAGCTACATTGGCATTTGGTTTTTCTGGGTCAGGTAAGGGTTTCTCCAGCCTGTAGGAATGAAGAGTAATTCTTGGCCCAGACATATGTTTTGTCAGGAAATCCTTGGTGTCTCTATTTGATGAAAGGGCTTCTCAGACCTGTCAGGACACAGAATGTGTCTAGGTCTGGAGACTTGTAATGGTGGTATCCCTCTTGCCTGAACCATCTGGCCTCCTGGTGTCTTTAGATAGGGGAATGGAGTCTCAGACTTGTGGAGATGATTAGGCTTCTGGAGTTGGTTACTTGTTGTGGCACTATCCCCCTTGAAAGTGCTGCTACTGCCAGCTGCCTGGCCAGTGCCTTTAGGTAGGGGAAAGTGGGATTTCATATCTTCAAGGGAAGGAGAGTAGTTCTCCTGGCCACTTATTTTCAGTTGACTAGTGATGGATCTCTCTTACCAGTGTTCTTGGGTTTCCCTGGTGTTCTTGGCAAAACTTCCATTACATCCTGGATAAGAATGATCATACCCGAGCTCATTGCTATGTTCTATTGCTATGTTGGCTATCAGGAGTTTCTGTGTCTAGACCACCATCTGCTCTTGGACCAGACATCCTAAGACTCACTGCTGCTCTGTTCTTTCTCCGGTCCTTGCGTCCTTAGACATTCTACCTTTTTCTTTCAACTTTTCAGGATTATCCTTTGGTTAACTGTAGTGATACTTACAAAGTTTATAGTTGTGCTTAGTGGAGGGAACAGAGAGAAATGAATCCATCCCACGTAGCAAGACCAGAAGTCTCTCCTGTATTCATTTGACAGGCCCCATCTTTTGAGCATTTTCTTACTTTCTAGGAAACACAAGTTATTTAATGCCCACCTTGCATTTCCTGCCTTAGACCTGGATCCGATGTCTTGTATTGGAGAATGGTGTTTATAGACCAAGGTCTGGGTGCTAGTTATACTCATAGTTACAGGGATTCCATTACCTATGCTCTCTATCTATTTGCGTATTATAGTTACATCACTTACTTTCTACCCCAGTTCCTTAAGTGTGATTGTATAATTTATAAATAATAATTTAGATTCATTTGTGAGTGTTTGAATTCCATTTGAGTCCCTCCTCTCAATCCTGGTTGGTTTTAATTATTTTTATATGCTTAGCATATGAGGTGTATTTGAAGCATTAATATGGTTCCAAGATTTAGACTTTCTAAAAAGTGCCATTTCTCCAAATCTCTGCTACACAATTCCAGTCCCTCCCTTCTTGCCATTTATTTCTCACCTGCCATGTGTAGGTAACCAATCTATTCAGTTTCTAGTACATTTCTTGTATATCCTTTACACAAATGAGCAGATATATGTTCATATTTATATTTCCTATTTCTTCTACAAAGAGTAAGATTCACTTTTGAGTTTGGATTTTTTCACTTCACATTATGTCCTGAAAATCATTCCATATTAGTTCATAGATTTTTCATCATAGTTAGAAAGTCTTTCCCCACATAAAAGTTAAAGGACAGCTCACCCATATTTTCTCCTAGCACTTGTTTGTTTTAATATTTTTACATTTAGATACCTACTACATTTGGAATTTATTCTTGTATGTATTGTAAGATAAGGTGTCACTTGTCTCTGCACTATTTGTTGAAAAGCCTGTCTTCCCTCTAGTAATTTGAGATGTGGTGGCTCATTTTGAAGAGTTGGTAGTTTGTGACTTGAGAAGCAATGAACCATACTATGGCAAAATGATGCAGAGCGTACGCATAGACACACAGTACTCTAAACTAAGCCACCACAGGAGGGAGTAGGAAGTCAGAGTTACTTCAAGTTATGATATGATTAAGGCTAAGATTTGAGTTGTAAGGGATATGCACATGAGAGGATTTGGTTTGAGGAGGTGACATAGGTAAGAGGTAGAGGGAAATGGGTCTAGGAATGATTTCATTAACAGCAATATTTGAAAACCTCCATGAAATTAAAAAAATAGTTTTATGAGCATTTTTTTGGTACAATGTGGACATCATTGTTGTAGGCTTTTTGAAGTAAAGGGCATGGATAAGAGAACAAGATAAGTGGTATAATTTTGCTTTATAAACTCTGAGTTTGCGATTTTATTTCATGAACTTCCATTACACGGCAGTTTATGGTCATAATAATCATGTAGCTAATGTTCTGTAATTCAATTACTGCACTGTTGTGAACATTAACAATCATGTAGCAGACCTGAAGAGCAGTGGTACAAACAGGCAATATTCATATTTCAGTTAGTTATGGCCTATTGCATAATTACTTAAGTTGCCATTTGTACAAAAAGGAATGTTGGCATTGAATTGCAACAATTAATTCTTTGACTAATGCATACTCTTGAAGATGGTAGAAGCACTAATGGGAATTTATGGAGCAAATGAAGATACATATCTTGTCAGCAGTCATCACAATACAAAAAAATTAGTGTTTGCAAAATTTTAAGGTAAAATTATGTCTTTTTCTTGACTGTAGTTACAATTCTGCTGCAATGTGTATATTAACTCTGTATTTCATGGATGGTTTGTTGTAGTCTATAGTAAAATATTGTCCACTCTGACACATCATTATAATGATAGACCTGGAAGATACTCTTCTTCTGTAATTAGTAATATTTAACTGGGTAAAGCTATGCTCATTTTAAATGAGTTTGTGAAGGAAGCATTAGTTGTTAAAGGAATCTGTTTTGTCCTCTAAGGTTTTTAAAAAATTTAAGATCTTTTAGAAATCATTAAGTTTTGGTGGTAGTTTTTTGAGAAATGATATATAGTAAATTTCTAAAATATTGAAACTTGAGTATATTAACTACAGAATCTAACAAATTTTGTACTTTAATTATGTACCTTTTAATGTCCTTTTAGGTAAGTTTATTTAATTCCAGAAAAAAGATAACTTTATTGTCTAGATATTTATTACAAAAATATAATAAGCTGGCATTGAACCATTATAATCTCTTATTTTTATATGCTATTTTTCTGTCTACTAGGTGTGTGTGTATATTTGTAGAAATATATTGAGTTACTCTAAAAGTGTAATTATAGTTTTATCCTGAAAAATATACAGGTAATAAACTTCCATGAAAGATGGTTTTTCTCTTGTTAGTCCAGAATCAAAAGTGGGCCTGATTGAGTCATAATTAAAACAAGGTATAATAGAAAATGGTCTGTTGGTTACAAAACATCACTTAAATGATTGTCTCTTATTAGTATGGATTACATCACTTAAACGACTGTCTCCTATAAGTATGGATTTTAGTATTATATTTATACTTTTTTATAACACCCAGAGCACCTAACACAACGTGGGGTGCACAGCACAAACTCGTTAAGTTCTTAGTGATTGATTATGGGATAAGTCTGCATTAGACTGCTTGAGGTTGTTATAAGGAAGCTGGGAATAGGTCAAAGCACTTTGTAAAAGGTATAAGTACAACTCAATGACAAGTATCATTACATTAATAATACTCCTGGTAGAATGTTAAAGAAAAGAAAAGGTTATTCTTTATATTTTCTCTTTATGTAATTTGATGCCTTAATATTTTTTAATATTGGGCCATTGATAATTGGAAAGGACCGCTGTCTCATATGACAGAAGCCAGCATCATAATGGTTCCATTAGTGATCTTATCTGACCTCTTCTATTTGAGTTAACCTAAGGTATTGTTAATATTGCTTACAGTATGTTTGGAAGGGATCTTATGACACCACTTCAGGGAAAGTTACTTAACTTCATATGTAACCGTGGTTCATTACTCATTGAGACATGTACCTTCTCAGCCATTTTGGAAACTATAGTCCTCTGGGAATCAGGATAATTGAAAGACTGATATGCCAGGTTGTTTATAAATAAATATGCATGATAAAAAATTTAAATCAATATTCATATTTAAAAATAAACCAGGAGAATGTATAGGGGCTTAGGAAAAAACTGCTGAGGTAATACAATTAAAGGTTTATTAGACTAAAATCCAAAAATAGATGCTACATTATGCTGAAGTCTTAACTAAATAAAATAGTAAAATTTGTTTAAGTACTTGCTCTGTATTGCTTATTTTTGTAGGATGAAAAACATACTTACAAAAATAATTTTGTAACTAAGGTAGCTGTTCCAGTACTATCTGACTGCAACTTTAATCTGCTGGTCTTCCTGGAATTACTGGTTAACAGTGCTCACTACTTAATAACTATCTATAAATACTAATTATAACATTAAGTTATGCTTTCATTTTTATATGAAGAAGCATTTTATGTTTCAAATATCCTAACTCCTAGCCTAAGAGTCAATCCCTATATACATAGAACATCATGACTAAAGAGAAAAAGAAAATCATAAAGATTACCCCTATTATTGAGGCTTTAGTATGGAATTCAAAAATATTTATTTAACAGTTGTTTCCTAAAAACTACATGTATTTTAACCCTGAGCTTGTAGATGAATATACAGAAATAGAAATCACATTCTTTTCCTTTAAGGAGTTTAGAGTTTGCCATGGAAGAGAGACCGCTAAACAGTAAGCAAGATATGTAATGGAGTGAGATGGAGGACCTTTAAAACATGTTGAATTCTAAAATGTTTAAAAAAATGTCTTTCTAAGAGAAGATTGTTGTGTTCTGTCAAATTTGGTAACAGCTTTCTAAGCACTTGACGGGGGTCCCCTTGTTTGTGTATCTATCTTCTGACTAGACCATTTTAACTGTTGGCTTTGCTGAACTAAAGTTTAAATTTATAGAAAAGTGTTTTGTTTGACTCCAACTTAGTCACCTGTTACACCTACCATGAAAATCCATAAAATAACACTTGTTGAGGCAAAAGAATGCATAGTAGCCAATACGGAGTCAGCCCTTGTCTTTTTTTCCCCCAGAAGCTAGGGGAGAGAAAATCACTTATAAAATGCAAGTGTTTATTAGAAGTGAATACCAGCACTTAAACCCCTAGTTGAATGTGTCCACAACTTCTAGGCTTGATTAGAGATATGGCACGGGGGAAAGTCATGTGGGAAAATATCAGAGGACACCACCCTCAAATTCCTCATTCCTGAAAACTATGGAAGGAGAAATTTAAACTTGATGCTATCTCTGTGTTAAGTGTCACACAGGGTAAGGTGAGTTTGGAGACTGTAGGCTTGGAGCAACTATTGCAGTATGAAGCAAAGGCACATATACCATAGAAACATACCACAAATGCTCCTAGATGTAGCTAAATCTCACAAGAGAATAATTCTCAGTGCCAGATGCCAATTCCTGGCCACATCAAACCCTAAACTCTAGGCAACAAGCCAGAGTGGCATTTTGATTAAGGATATGACTGCAACCTTTCAGAGCAGGCACCTCAGGGGACTACATTTTTGAAATCCTCTCCCTATTCTCCACCCCAACAACAGAAGTGCATTCTTAGGAAAAGAAGTGTGTTCAGAAGAGATAAGAAGTCATCTGGCATTATCAATTATCTCTGAGTGAGAGGAGGGTGGTAGTGGGCAGGAAGGAGGAGAGCTTGGAAATTAATAAGGGATTAAAATTTAATATGAATAGTACAACAGCTAACACAAATGAGACTGCTTTCATCTAAACATTATGGAGATCTAAACATTATGGAATCTAAACATCTAAACATTATGGAAATTATGGATATTAACTGAGATGTTAAGGAACACTAATGCCTAGGAAGAAAGCAAGAGTAGAATTGAAGACAGTTGATAGTTCTTGGAAAAAATAAAACCACCTTATATCAATATATATACCTCAATGAGTTGAGATCTTTCACTAATACTGATTACAGGTGTTAACCAGACAACTTATTGCTGAATGCGATATAATCAACTTTGGGTTAAAAAGGGAATTAAACATATTTCAGATACATGGTTATAAAACTAGTATGATTTAAATATTTCTAGCATCTGAATCATTCTTGTCAGCAAACGCTTTGGATAAAAGCTCAAGAGGCAGTTATAATCATCCAAAAGATACAGAGTTCTCTTATAATCAAAAGTTTCATTCATATATTCATTTAACAAATAATTATTGAGCATGTACACTGTTCCGATAACTTTCTAGATGCTAGGATTATAACAGTGGAAGAAGAAAGCTTCTCTCGTGGAGTTTATATCCAAGTGCAATGGAGAGAGACAAAAACAAAACAAAGTAAACATATAGTATGCCAGATGGTGAAATGTGCTATGCAGAAAACATAGAATAAAGAGGACAGAAAGTGACAGTTGAGGATTTGTTTTTGAGTATACATTGGTCAGGGAAGCCCTTGCTAGTAACATTACATTTGAGAAGAGAGCTGAAAAAAAGTGATAATTTTTCCAAGCACAATTCCAACCATCAGTTCAATCATTTCTTGCAAATTTCTAGTTTACTTACTAATGGTCCCCAGAAACCAGTACCCAGAAAGGAATGTCATAGTTTCTCAGAGCTGTACTTAACCTTCAAGGGGAGTTTTTCCATATTGCCTACAGCTATCTTTCCTACACGAAGACACACCATCACACTGTCAGTAAGATTTTCCCACAATGGTGGGTATTTTTGTAATTTTACTCAAAAGATGCAATATAGATGGAATCATATAATGTATAACATTTTGAGATTGACTTATTTCACTAAGTGTAATTTCCTGGGGAATTAATCCAAGATATTGTGTGTTTAGGTAGTGTGTTCCTTTTTCATTAGTGAGCAGTAGTCTGTGGTATGAATGTACTACAGTTTGTTTAACCATTCATTTTTTGAAGGACATTTGGACTGATTTCAGGTTTTGGATATTAAAGATAGAATTCCTATGAACATTTCTGTACAGATTCTTTTGTGAATATAAGGCTTCATTTTTCTGGGATAAATTCTCAGGAGTTCAGTTACTGGGTTGGATGACAGTTATATGTTTCTTTTTTGAGAAACTATTGAATACAAAATTATTTTCCAGTCTATGCTGTACCACATTACATTCCCACCGACAACGTATGAGCAATCCACTTTTTCTTTATCCTCTCCAGCATTTATACTGTCATTATATTTTAAGGCATTATAAGTGTGTATTGATTGCTAATTGTTCTATTTTTAATTCTCCTGATGGTTAATGATGTTGAACATCTTGTCATGTGCTTATTTTCCATCTGTTTATCCTCTTCAGTAAAATGTCTGTCCATGTCTTTTGCCCATTTCAAATTGGATTGTTAATGTTTGTAACTGTTTCGGTGGTAAAATTTATTGAGCTAAAATTCACGTAACATAAAATTAACTATTTTGAAGTGTGCAATATAGTGCCATTTAGTACATTAACAATGCAGCCACTCCCTCTACCTAGTCCCAAAACATTTTCATCTCCCCAAAATAAAACCCCATACTCATTAAGCAATCACTCCAAATTCCCCTCTCCCACTAACCCTTAACAACTACTAATCAACTTTCTGTCTCTATAGATATGCATATTTCAAAGGCTTCATACCAGTGGAATCATACAATATCTGATCTTTTGTGTTTGGCATCTTTTGCTTGTCATGATATTTTTGAGGTTCATCCATGTTATAACATATTATCTCTTTAGAGGTGGAGTTGTTGAATAATATATTTATGTTTAACTTTTTCAAGAACCACCAAACTGTTTTCTATAGCAGCTCAACAGTTGTCCATTCTCATGGACAAAGTACAGGGATTTTAGTTCCTTCACATTCTTACCAACAGTTGATACATTTTTCTTTTTTAATTAGAGCCATCCTATAGGGTGTGAAGTGGTACCTCTTTGTGGTTTTGATTTGTATTTCCATAATGACTGATAATGTTGAGCATCTTTTCATATGTTCACTATTTGTATATCTTCTTTGGAGAAATGACTATTCAAAACCTTTGCCCATGTTTACTTGGGCTGTTTGTTATTGAATCGTGAGAGATTTATATATTTTGGAAACTAGACCTTTGTCAGATGTATGATTTGAAAACATTTTCTCCCTTCTGTGAGATATATTCATTTTACTGATAGTTTCCTTTGATGCTTAAAATTTTTTAGTATTGATTTTTTTCTTTCTTTTTGCTTTTGATGTCATATCTAGAAATCCATTGCTAATCTGTGGTCATGCAGATTTACCCCTGTGTGTCTTTTAAGAGTTTTATACTTTTAGCTCTTATATTTAGGTCTTTGATCCATTTTCAGTTAATTGTTTTGTTACGGTGTGAGATGGCAGCCCAGCTTCATTATTTAACATGTGGATATCAAGTTGTACCACGAGACTGTTCTTTCCATTGAATGGTCTTGGTACCTTTGTCAAAAATCAATTGATGGCAGATGTATGGGTTTATTTCTGGACTCTCAATTATAGTCCATCCAGTTATATATCTGTCCTTATTCCAGTAGCACACTATTTTGATTACTATAACTTTGTAAGTCGTTTTGAAATCAGAAAGTATGAGTCCTACAACTTTTCTTTTAATGCTAGATTGTTTGGCTATTTTATATGAAATTTAGGATCAACTTTTTCACTTCTGCAAAATTGGCCACTATCATTTTGGTAGGGAATTGCATTAAATCTATGGATTGCTTTGGATAGCAATATTAAAATCATCTAGTTCATGAACATGGGATGACTTTCCATTTATTCAGCTCCTCTTTAATTTCTTTTAGCAATGTTTTTAGTTTTCAATGTAAAAGTCCTGTACTTTCTTAGTTAAATGTGTTCCTAAGTATTTTATTTTTGTTACTGTATATGACATTTTTGCTTAATTTTATTTTTATACTGTTCATTATTAGTGTATAGAAATATAGCTTAATATGTGTGTTGACCTTTGCTATGCAAGTTTGCTGAATTATTTTTACTAGCTATAATAGTTTTTTCATGGATTTTTTAGGATTTTCTATATATAAAATTATGCCATCAGCAAAAGAAATAGTTTTCATGCTTCCTTTCCAATTTGAATTCCTTTTATTTATATTTCTTGCCTAATTGCTCTGACTAGAACTTCCAGTATAACAGTTAAATATAAGTGCTGATAGTGGGCATCCTTGTGTTCTTCCTGATCTTAGAAGGTAGCTATCAGTCTTTCACCATAGATGTTAATGTTAGCTGTGGACTTTACATGAACTCCCTACATCAAGTTGAAGAAGTTCCTTTTTATTCCTTTTTTATGAAATCATTTTATCATGAAATAGTATTGGATTTTGTCAAATGTTTTTTATGCATATGCATGAAATGAAAATTATATATTTTCTTCTTTCTATTAATGTGATTTATTATATTGATTGATTCTTATATGTTGATACTTCCTTAAATTCTTGGGATAAATCCCTTTTGGTTCTGACATATAATCCTCTTAATATTATGCTAGTTTCAGTTTGCTACTATTTTGTGGAGGATCTTTGTATCTGAGGTTATAAGGTATATTTGTCTATTGTTTTATTTTCTTGTGATGTTTATATCTGGCTTTGGTATGATAGTACTGCTGGCCTTTTGGAAGCAGTTAGGAAGTGTTCCCGCCTGTCATGTTCAACTTGGACTGTCATAATAAAATACCATAGACTGGGTGGCTTAAACAATATAAATTTATTTTCTCACAGTTCTGGTGGCTGGAAATCCAAATTCAGGATGCCAGAATAGTCTGGTTTTGGTGAGAGCTCTCTTCCTGGTTTGGAGATGGCCACCTTCTCTCTCTGAGTTCACATGACCTCTTCTTTGTACATGCATTGTGTCAGAGGGAGGAAGCCCTGTGGTATCTCTTATTATAAGGGTACTAATACCATTATGACCTTTTAAATTAAGAAATATGTTTATTTATTGGTTATAGTGCTATTAAAATTATGTATTAAATCTTGGTTGAGTTTTGATAGTTTGTGGTTTTTAAGGAATTTGTTCATTACCTTTAAGTTTTTCACAATATGAGCATAAATTTTTAATATCCGCTTATTTTTTTAATGGCTGCAGGCTTTGTAGTTATATTCCTTTTTCTAGTCTTGATATTGGTCCTTCTTTTCTTGTCCCTTTCCTGTTTTGTCATATATATTTTTAGTTCTCTAAATTTCCCACTCAGCACTACTTTATATGCCTCCCAAATATTTAGATATTAGTTATTTTCCTTTTCATTCAGTTGTATGCATTTTTTAAATTTACTTTGAGACTTCCTCTTAGACTCATGGAGTATTTAGATTTGTGTTGTTTTATTTAGTTTCTTTGATATTTCCTTGTTTTTCTGTTATTGATTTCTAGCTTGATTATGTTATAATTGGTTAACATGCTATGAGTGGTTTCAGTATTTTAAATTCTGTTGAAATTGACTTCATGGACCAGAATATGGTCTATCTGTGTGAATGTTCCTTTGGTGGTTAGAGAAATACACATCTGTTGTTGCTTTCTGGTGTGCTCTATGTATGTCAATTAGATCCTGTTGATTGATGATTTAGTTCAGATTTTCTATAACATTTTGCATTTTCTGTCTGACAGTTCTATCAGTTGCTGATCGGAGTTTTTTAATCCCCAACTATAAGCTGTGAATTTGTCTATTTCTTTTTTCAGCTCCATCTGTTTTTGTATCAATTATTTGAGGCTCTGTTGTTTGATTTGCACACATTTAAGATTATTATATCTTCCTGGTCAATTGATTCTTTTATCATTATGTAATGTCCCTTTTTGTCTCTACTAATTTTCTTTGTTCTGATGTTTACTTTATCTAATATTGATATGGCCACTCATCTTTGATTGATTAATTTCTGCATGCTGTATGTTTTTCAATCATTTTACTTTCAATCTGGCTAGATTTTATTTTGAAGTAATTTTTTTTAAATTACTATTGTTCATTGTTTTCCTTTCTTTGTTCCCTTAGGTTCTCATTCTTCTGTTTCTTAATTCTTGCCTTCCTGGGGATCATTTGAATATTTTTTTAGGATTCTAACTTGAATTATTTTTGGAGCTTTCTGTACATTTTTGTTAGTGGCTGCTGTAGGTATTGCCATATACTTATGTTATTCATTGCCGTCTATTCATAATAATGTTTTACCACTTAGAATAAAATTTGGAAACCTTACTTCCATTTAAGTCTCTGTACTGTCCTCACTTTTAAATATCATTGTCATGAGTATTGGTTAATCTTGTAATGTGTGCTTCAATCATCAAATGTTATTGAGAAAATTAAGGAGGAAATTAAAAGTTTATGTTTGTACCCATATTTCAGATCCTTCCCTTGTTTCTTCCTTCCTGATTCTCCCAGATTTCTTTTATAAGAAATAGTTTTGAAGAATTCTTTAGTTTTGAAGAATTTCCTTTAGCCAATATTTAAGGATAGCCTTGCTAGCTACACATTTTTAGTTTTACTTAGTTTCAGAATGTCTTTATTTTCTCTCATTCCTAAAGGATGATTTAACCAGATGTCAAACTCACAGTTGACAATCCTTTACTTTCAGCAGTTGGTAATCGTTGTGCCACTTCCTCTGGCCTCCATGGTTACAGGGGAGACATGTGCAGTCATTCAAATTGGTGTCTCCATATTATTAATGCCTCATTTCTCTCTGGCTGCTTTCAAGATTTTTTTGTCTTTTCTAAAGTTTAGTTGTGATTTTTTTTTATTGTAGATTTTTTTGGACTCATCCTAGTTGGAATTTACTCTTCTTTTGGATCAATAGGTAAGTTCATTCTCCATGTTTGGGAAGTTTTCATTCATTTTTTCTTTACATAGTCTTTAAACTTCATTCTCTTTCTCCTACACATCTGGAACTCTGATGGAATGAATATTATATCTTTTGTTATTGTTCCTCAAGTCTAGGGCTCTGTTTATTTTTTTCCAGTCAATATTCTCTCTGTTTTTTAGATAGGGTCAATTCAGTTTTTGTCTTCAAATTCAATGATTCTATTCTATTTCCACTCTACTATTGACCCCACCTGACAGATCTTTTATTTCAGTTACTGCATTTTTCAGTTCTCTAATTTCCTTTTGTATCTTTTGTTATAATTTATTTGCTTAGATGTTCTACTTTTTCATTATTGTAAGATAATTTGTAATTGTTGAAGAATTTTATGATGTTTGCTTTTAAATTCTTGTCAGAAAATTATAACATCCGATTCTTCCTCCTATTAGCATCAGTCGATTATCCATTCTCATTAAAATTGTGATTTTCCTGGTTCTTAATATGATAAATTATTTTTAATTATATCATAGACCTATGCCAATCATATTTGGAAACTCTAAGTCCTATTTAAATCTTTTACTTCAGTAGACAGTCACCCTGATTGGGTACAGCATACAGGTCTTTTTCTACTTTTACGGGCTCGTATAGCAGTTTAATTTTCAGAGCCTTTGCGGTGTTATTTTTGTCTGCTTGGTTTATCTGGTTCTTCTAGGCCTCCTGGTGTGCCTGAAAGGACTAGAGGTGGGTTTCCCTAGACCTGTTGCTCAGTGTCTCTCATTGGGTATGGGGTATGGTGAAATCCCCCTGTCAGTGCCCTCCTGTTGGCCTGGTTCTTCTGGGTGGGAGAGGAGAGACTTGGGTCCTTTGGGACAAACAGGCTTCTTCAGATGGGCTCCTTGCTGTGGATGGGTCTCATATTCATGTTCTGACTGCCATCCAGGTATATCTGAGAGGGAAAGAAGAGTCTCAAACCTATGGAAACAAAGAGGCTTCCAAGACCGGGCATTTTTCTGTGGCTGTATAATTTTTCCATTTTTACCTGTATACTGTGGTTTCCAACATCTGGGAGAAGAGTCTTGATTTCCTTCAGGAAAAAAGTCTTCTCAGTCTTGGCCAATTGCTGTGGCTTGGTCCCTTTCTTTGATTCTCCCACTTCTGTGCTGTTTCTTTAGTCATGGGATTCTAAGCAATATTGCCTTTTAATTAACATTTTTTAGAGTTTATTTTGGTTGTCTCTTGTACCATATCCAGGGTTTATAGTTGTGCTCTGTAGGGAAGGACAGGTAAAAGTGGGTCTATGACCATCTTGTCTAGAATGGAATTACCTATGGTGTTTTTTGATGAACAGAAGTTCTTGTTTTTTTTATTTATTTTCATTTACAATTTGTACTTTAAATATCCTGTTGAAAATTTTTTTCATTCTTTTCTTGATTCCATAGTGTTGTTCTCATATTTATTCATGAATATTTTATAGTTTTACTATTTGCCTTTATTTCTTTAGTCTATCTGAAATTACATTTTATGAATGATACTAGGTATGGGTATGCTTTTATTTCTTACACAAATTGCTTTAACAAACAAACCAAAAATGATCATTGACTTGTCGACTAAAAAAAATATTCAGAACCTAAAAGTCGAGAGTTGTATTTTATTTGGCAGGAATTTTAGGACTTAAGGCCCGGGAGGCAGCATCTTAAGTAACCCTGAGAGAACTGCTCCGAGGAGGCAAGGGTGGGGAGCCAGTATATACGGAAGTTTAGCAACAAAGGGCAGGTAGTCTGAACGTGAAAAGATTATTGTTAATTAAAGAAAACCAGATATCCCAAGTTAAGGAATTTAGTGCTTTTCTATGTATGGGAAGATGCAAGAGTCTAGGCTCACTGAAATCATTCCTTTGTTATGCACCTCAGCTATCTGGGGCCAGTATCCTGTGTTTTCACATCCTTAGTTTCCTCAGGGCTCACCATAGGGAATGGCTGCAGTCAGATGGCTGCCAAATGGCAGCCATCCCTTCCTGAGTTTTCTCAGGGCTCACTGGCTCGTTGGAGGGCTCAAATCACTGATGACTGTGACATCCTTTGTTTACTGACATGGCAGGCAATATTCCATTTATCAGACTTTATATAGTAAAATGTATTTTTCATATGCAGAACAGCATTGTTGTTCTCAGTTTCATCAATATGATCTTTAGCACGTGTCTTCCAATTTGATGTGCTTGATAGGAGAGAAACAACATTGAGGCAAAGAAAGTGTTGTGGATTAGGCTTAGAAGTGGCACAACTGAGTTACATTTATTTTTTATTGGTTATAATTCAATCATATTGCTACTTCTAACTTCAGAGGATCCTGAGAAATATAATCTACTGTGTGCCAATTGAAAAGGATAAATGGCTTTCTTGATAAGCTAATTGTGTCTGCCACTGATACAGTCAAGCTTCAAAAAAATCATCTGCAATGTTGGCCTTGTCACACATTAATCTTTTATATGAATAAGTCTGGTTTTGGCTCTCCACTACATTTTCATGATGAATGAATATCCCTTAAATGGTATCATAGTGTCTCAATTGGTATAATGTTACAAAACGTATCAGAAGCAAATTCTCCTTGTGTTTTTTTTTTTCTTGTGCCTTTTGTTTATCACTGACTCTTGCTTTTCATACAGGCATTATAATTGATTTTTCAATTTTTCTATGAAAAATTGAATGAAAACTCATGTTGGAGTTCAGTTAGGAATGCATTGTCTGAAGATTAATTTTGGGAAAATTGACAACTTTACGATACCTAATCTTCCATGAACATAGTACATTTCTCCACTTATTTAGATTATCTCTAGTGTCTTTAAAAAATTGTAATTTTAGCCTAGCTATTTGTATTAGTATGTTTGGGCTGCCATACAAATGTACCATATTCTGGGTGGCTTAAGCAACAGAAATTTATTCTCTCACAGTTTTGGATGCTCGAAACCTGTGGTCAAGGTGCCAGCATATTTGGGTTCTGGTAAGAACTCTCTTCCTGGCTTGCAGATGGCTGTTTTCTTGCTGTGTCCTCACATGGTACAGAGAGAGAAAGATCTTCTCATACAGCCACTAATCCCCATAATGAGGGCCCTACCTTCATGGTCTAATTTAATTCTAATTACCATCTAAAATCCCACCTCTAAATAACATTACATTGGGGGTTAGGGCATCAATGGATTTAAAAGATTCAGGCCACAATAGTATTTAATATTTTTAATGCTATTATAACATATCTGTGTAAAGTTGCATTTACAACTATTTGTTCATACAGAAATGTATTTTTTTAAAATTTTGACTGTATCAGAGATACTTTCTAAACATTATTCAAATCTGAAAATTTTTACTGCATGTTATTTAGAATTTTTTGGTTAAATTGCTTACCTCTGATAAAATACCTCTTTGTCCTAATAATGATAACTTTAAAATTAGTATTGATATATTATGATAATATTAAAATTGTATTATTGGAGAATGTTTTAATTGCTTACCGATGATATGTTAATATGTAGTTTCTTTTTATATTGATTTTATATCTAACAAATTTTCTAATTTTTCTTGTTATTTCTGAGAGTATTATATATATCATTTTGGATTTTCCTATGAAAAAATTTATTTACTTTTAAATGTAGATTTATTTCTCCCTTTCTAATGCTTATACTTTTTCTGCTTTCCTTGCCTTAGTGCACTGTCACTATTTAGGACCTCATGTACAATGTTGAAGACAATTGGTCACAGCAGGCATCCTTGACTTGTTACCCAGCCTCTAAGTTTATTTTTTAGACATTACTCATTCCATGAAAATTTCAGATATATTCTCATTGTTATTCATAATACCTTCATGTTGCTTTCAAAAAATTAAAAATAAAGCATATCAAACTTATACAAATGTGTAAAACAATATGATGAACCCCATACTGCCATTACCCATGTTCTAAGATTAGCAGGATTTTTGCCAACTCACTGACCATATTTTTCTTTTCTTTTTTTCATTGATGACGAATTTCAAGAAAAATTTCTGACATCATTTCATCCCTACGTATTTTGCTGAACATCTCTAAAAATGTAGAATTTTATTTTTATGGCCTTTTGTGTCCATCATAACAGCTAACAATTAAAAAATTTTCCTTGGTTTTATCTAACACCCTGGTCATAATCAAATATCCACAATATTCTTAAAATAGTACCTTTGAATTTGTTGTGTTTAAATTATATTCAAATTAGCTCCATAATGGCGTGTTTTATGTCTCGCTTAATCTAAAGCAAGCTCCGCTTATTTTTGCTTTAATACCATCGCCTAGTTAAAGAAAGAGCAGTTATTCTGTAGATTGCTCAACATTTTGGAAATCTGTTTACTTTTTTATCATGTTATTTAACTTGTGGACCTATGCTTCATGTTTTCTATAAATTATGTATATGTGCTAAGGCTTGATTAGATTCAAATAGCGTTTGATATTATCATATTTGGTATGAAAATACCTTCCAGGCTTATGTTGAATATTACTTGCTCTAAAACTAGAATAAGCCATTTTTCTAAGAGTCCCTGGCCCTTGTTTATTTTAGTAGAAAAATATATTTTAAAGTTATAATTATTTGTGAGCCAAGGATGCTCCATGTGTGAGTGTATGTATGTATGTGTGTGTATATATATATGTGTGTGTACCTATATATAAAAAATATTATGTGTTATATGTGCACTGTAACTATTATATGTATGTATATAGTATTAGAATAATACAGTAATAAAGTTACATTTATAGAGTCATAGTGATAATGTTATAGTTATATAGTTATAGCACTGAGTTACATTGTTACAATATAGGTGGATTATGGAGTTACATTTACAGTATTATGGTAATACTGTTATAGTGTTACAGTAATAGTTATACTGTTGTAGTTATAGTGTTATATTTTAGTTACAGTGTTACAATAATAGTCATAGTTTTATAATTGTAGAGTTACCAGTTTACTATTATATTTTGTAATTACTGCCTTTAATTATATTGATAATAATAATTTTAGTTTTATAGGTAAAAAGTTATAGCACTATTATGGTACTAAGATTACAGTATAGTGCTAAAATTATATTTACAGTGATAAAATTATGATTACAATGTTAGTCTTATATTTATGTTATTAGTAATTACAGTGATAGTGTTATAGATATAAACTTATAATTATAGTTATTGTGCTAATAATATAGATATTGTGTCAAGGTTATAGCTATAGTATTAGCATTAATAGTGTTAGTCTTATAGTTTTCATGGACCTGTTATAGTGGTAGTGTTACAGTTACAATTGTAGTGTTATTATGCTATAGATATGGTGTTACGGTCAGAATTAAATTATTATAGTTATTGTTGTACTCATACCTTTTGTGATATAGTTATAGAATCTAGTTACACTTATATAGTAAAAGTTACAGAGTCAGTTTTTGGTAAAAGTTTGTAGTTTTAGTTTTAGAATAGTGGTTATTATTTAAGATTTATTGTTATAGTTACAAAGTTTAATATTACAGTTATAAGCATATGCTTATATTCATAGTTAGCATTATATAGTTCTAAGAGTAGTACTAGTGTTATAGTTATAATGCTATAGATGTAGTTACAGTGTTATTCATATAGTCATAATGTTAGTGTTATAGTGATAGTATTGTCGGTAGAGTGTTATAGTTGTCATTATAATGCTATAGTTATAATTATATTTTATGGTTATAGTGGTATTTGGATTGTTGTAATGGTAGTTTGATTATAGTTACAACGTTATGGCTATAGTTATATGGTTATAGTCATTTTGTTAGTGTTGTATACTTTAATATTATAGCCATAGGGCTATAGTTATAGTTTCATTATTATAAAATTTAATTATACAGTCATGGTTTTATTTGTAATGTTTTAGTTATAATGGTACATGATTATAATTATAATGATATAGTAATACTGTTACAGTTATAATTATATGTATTCAGTTATAGTCTTAACAATGTAGTGATTGTGGTTTTGTTATAGTTTTGATATGGTTATATTTATATTGTTATAGTTATACTATTAGTGTTATGTTTTAGTCTTATAGGGTTGTAGTAAGAATGTTATAAAAATTTAGTTATAATTACAAAATTATGGTGTTAGTTATTGTGTTATAAATAGTTATAGGGCTATAGTTACATTTAGAGTACTAAATCACAGCTATAGTGCTATCATATAGATACCATGATATAGATATAAATATATGCTGTTATAGTTGTAATGCTATAATTTTATAATGCTATAATTATTATTATAGTGATAGCATTATATTTATAGTACTCTGGTTATTTTTGCCATGTTAAAAGTATAATTGTTCATGTTATAGGGCCATTTTATAGTTATTGATATAGAGCTGTTGTTATGGTTATACTATAGTTATAGTGATAGTGTTATAGTTATCATGTTAGCTTTAAGTATAGCAGTATACTGTAAATTTAGCACTATAAGTAGAGAACTATAATTCTAACAGTAACACTAAAACTATGTGTTAATGTTAAAGTGATAGAATATTATTCAAATAATGATAGTGTTATACTGATAATGTTATATTTTGGATCAGAGTAATAATTACATTTATAAAGTTATAGGTATATTTTATACTAGCAGTGATAATTCTATAATGCTAGTTATAGTGATATGGTAATAGTCATACAGATATAGATATGGATATGGTGCTAATGATACACAGTGTTAGTGTAATAAAGTTCAGTGTTATAGTTGTAATTATGGTATACTAATAGTCATAGATATTGTATTATAGTATTTATTATATTGCTGTAGTTATAATGGAGGCATACTAGTTACACTATTATAGTTTTGTTATTAACAACATAGTGAGAGTGATAGTGTTATTATATTAGCAGTAGTATTATGCTATACTGATAGAAGTAATGGTGTAGCTTTAGTGTTTTGCACATAGTAATACTGTTATAACTATAGATATAGAGACATAGTTACAGTTATAGAACCAACGTTAAGAGTTAAAGTGTCATGGTGTCAGTTATAGTTCATAATTACAGTTATACCGCTAGTTATTGTTATAGTGTTATAGTGATTCTTACTGAATTAGAGTTATAGAGCTATACTTATTTTATTCTTATTGCACTAAGGCTACAATGTTGTGCTATAGTTATAGTAAAATAGACCCATAGTGCTAAGGTAATAATTGTAGTGATAAAGTTACAATTATCACTGTTTTTGTAGTGTTGGTACAGTGACACTTGCCCAACATGGGTTTGAACTCCATGGGTCCACTTATACATGGGTTTTTTCAATGCATATATACTGCAGTACTACACGATCTCATGCTCTGCAGTTGGCTGAATCTGCAGAGGTGGAACTGCAGACATGGAGGACCAACTGTAAAGTTATAGGTGAATTTTGGACTGCACAGGTGTCAGTACCCCTAACCTCCACATTCAAATATCTATCCCATATTATATAAACAACAGTCTTTAAACAAATATGCTATAACCATCAATATAATATTAAGAATATTTAAAATATTTTATGTATATACTCCCTATCCACAACATTTTTTGTATTTATATTTACACCATCTGCACATATATTCATTACATACCATTCTCTCTCTTTTAAACCTCATTTAGTCTTAGTTCTATAAGTAATTTATATGTTTAATGCTCACCAGTATGTCTTATGTCAGTATCTCTAGATATTTTGGTTATCTAAAGCTTATTCTTATATTTTACTTAAGGGACTAACATTGCCTGCATTCTCTCATGTTGAATGTTATTTGTTTCCTTTATACTTGAAAAATAATTTTACTAGATTTTAAATCCTTGACTAATATTTTATTCCTTTGATTATATTAAATATATCACTCCATTTACAGCTGCCATAAAAAATCCTTTTGAAAAGTCTGAGGACAACCTAATTTTCTTTCATTATAAATAACTTGTTTTTTTACCTAGGAACTCAATTATTTTATTTTTCTTTACTTAGAGTCCAGTAATTTCAATAGAATATGTTGTGGTGTTGTTCATCATTGATTTGAATTTTCTCAAGTGTGTGTTCTCTTTCAATATGTAACTCCAAATCTGATTTTCTTTTAAATTAGGGTCTTAAAATTTGTTCTACCTCCTGCTTCAGGGAATCTTATACATGTTGGATCTTCTGTACCAAAAATCATTATTTTTCACTTTCTCTTGAACTATTTTTATCTTTTGCTATTTTAAAAAGTTTGTAAATATTCCTCTTTTGCCTTTCTTTTACATTAAAGCATTTAAAATAAAATGCTTTTGATCCTTCTCATATAGATTTCACTTCGGAAATAGTTTTTTTTTCATTTATTTATAATTGGCTTTTTGATTTTTATCATCTCATAACTCAGGTTTTATACTTCTAAGTTATGTTTTTCTTTCATGTCTTATATCATTACCCTAATGAGTTTTAGGTCATCTTTAAATTGATGGTTAAAATGACTATCTCTTCTGTGGGCATGCCTTTTTGATACGTTTTATTGCTTGTAAGAATTTTATTCTGATTCCCCTTTTTGTTTCTGATAACAACCTTTTCTAGGGATTTGATTTTGATAGTTTTAGTAGCTCAGATATTTGTGAAATTTAATTTCTTGAACTTTTAGAAGGAGAAAGATCAAAGTATTTTTGATTTTTAACTTAAGACAAACTTTCCTCCTTTGTCCTTGATAATTCTCAAATAAAGTGAGATTGACTGATTTTATTCCATCCAACCCACCTTTATCTGGACTCTCTCTTCCATTTTTCTTATCTCTAGCATCCTCGATTTTGAATTTACCCCCAGGGATTTTCCCTCAATGTGGGGCTCTGTTTAAAAAGGGAAACCTAGTGGTTCAGTTTCAAAAGTTCATAGAGACTGGATTGTTCAAGCTGTCCAAATGGTCCAAATGTATTCCAAGACATCGTGTTAAAAACTTTTTCCTTAGCGTTTATGTTCCTTTTTAGTAAATGTAGATAATTCATGTTGATTAATGCAAGAATAACTGGCATTTTTTATTGCAAAAATTCAAGAGAGTTCCTGATATCCTAAACTTTTATAGATGAAAATACATTCCCAATAGATATCCTTACTGGCAATAGCTGTCAGTTTATCTGATTTTTTTAAATCCATTTGCCTCTTCTACCATCAGCTTTAACAGATGCCTACATAATAAAACACACACACACACACGCGCGCATACACACACACACACACACACACAGACACACACACACACCAGCTTTGCCACTTAGAAATCTTAGTCATAGGTACCTCAGTGTAATTCTAGTCACATGGAAGAAAGAACAAAAAATAAAACAGTTCAGAGCTGGAAACGTTACCATTGCCATTTTTTACTGGAAGGAGCACCCAGGTAATTTTCACTTTGGAAATAAGTGACTGTTCTTCTCAATTCCCACTTTTAGTTTTTGACCTGTGGTCTACAGGGCTAATTTATGTGAATTCTTAAAAAATACTATTTATGGAAAACTTTGTTTATTCATTGGTTTTACACTAAAAAGTAAACAATATTTTTATTCTTTTGTACTATGTGGCATACTAAATGGTGAAAGTATGGAGCAGGCTTTGACTAACTGTCATTCATTCTATGAACAAGAAATGAAACCACAAACAACTAATTGTGCATATACTTGCTATATGCCATTCATTTTTCACAAAACGATTCCTAATTACTTCTAAATTGTTTTTAAGGTCAAGCAAATAGCTCCCTATCTGGCTGTATTTTTTGTTTTCAAATACTACGCCTGACCAAATCAAGGAACGTAAATCATAGACTTTAAATGGACAAGTTAGTTTATTTGTAAGTTCACGGTGGGAGAAAAGACAATAAAGTTTAGATGAGACTGAAATTTTGTGATCATAACGTCATATAGATGAAAAGGTTTATGAAAAATAAGCAAATTTACACAGCTCAAAAGCTAGACCAAGCTCTAACTACAATTATTGTCTTTTTTGTGAAATAGTGTCACTTCTGCCCCTTCCATACCGGATTTAATCACATTCTTCGAGTTTTTTTTTTTTTTTTAGGAAATGCATTGGCCTGTCTTGCTGTTTGCTAGTGAAAGTTAGACAATCTGATTGCTAATTTTCAGAATTAATAAACTTTACATCCCTGGTAGCTGTATGCATTAGCAGGTGCTTTCTGGAGGCAGTAGCTGAGTCTAAAAAATGTAATTCTAATGCTGACAATTTCAGATTGCAAAATAAACCTGAAAATGTAACTTTCAGTTTTTCATTTAGGTGGCTACTTTCTTCATTTAAGCAGAGACCAATCTTGTTCAGTTGTTTGAAAGGTCTTTTAAAGACACTTGTTATCTTCAGTCATCCATTCTGACTCTAAAAATACGTTACTGGCATACAATTTCCTTTGTTTCCAATGGGATGGTTATCCTGTGAGTATAGATAAAGGTACAAAGACTTTTTTGCTTAAAAAACACTTTAACAACAAATAAGTAATGGCATTATACTCGTGGTTTCACTTTTTATGGCAGTAGTCCTCAGATTTATCTATGGTTTACAAAACCAGTTTCGTGAAGATTCTTCAGGTTAGAAAGCCCACTGAACAGTGTAATATTCTTTTTAGACAGTATTTCGGGATAAATTACAAAAACACTCAATTTCAGGAAAAATAAATAACTGTATTAATATGCATCAAGATGCATTAACTTTTTGGAAAAATTATTTATACTAATAAAAACTTACTTATCAGACAAGCCTGTTTGGAGTGGATTCAGAGAAGATGGGCAAAGTGGATAGTGATTCTAAACATATATTTTGAAACTTTTGCTGGAAAAAATAGAGAAATAAAGGGGTTGCCAAAAGGGGATAAAGAGTATATTTTTTTCAAAGATGAAAGATATTATAGCAAGATGTATTAACTTTTAAGTCACCTTGATGTATATAAAATCTTGGTACATTTGGTAAGAATACTTTCATTATTCACCTAATCTAACATTTCTAGGTTTTTGTAAATAATGCACTTTGATGGACTGATTATATTACTGAATAGTCTACCTAATTCTCCAATTCAACTCTTCACAATATATCATTTGCAGAAAAAATGTAAATCGCAATTGCTAAACATAGACGCTAAAGTCATTCAATCAATATATCAGAAATTGAAAACTGACATGAATAGTGAAAATACTTAATTTTCCCTTTCATCTACATTGTATAAGCTCCAGCCATATAGAAATTATTTCTGTTACTTAACATTTGCCATGTTCTCTCCTCTCTCTGGTCTTTTATATGTGTTGTTACCATTCTTTTCATTCACTCTTTATTCAGGATTAAAATGCCTCACTAAATGGTAAGTTCCTTGAAAATCAAGACCCTGCTTATTCATCATCTTCACCTTTGTATCTCTAGTACCTAATATTGCACCTGGCACATTTTAGGCACTCAATAAATACTTGTAACTGACTATCTGAATGTCAACAAATTAATATCTTAATAATTCCATGACTATTTTAATCATTTAACTGGCATATTATTTTTAGATGATGAAAACATACCTTAATAGAATCGTCAGTTAGTAATTTCTATCATCATATTGTGATGACAAGTAGGGGAAACATTATTAATCACATATTACAGACTAGAAAGGAAGGTGAAAATTAAATCACTTGATTAGGATCTCAGCATGGGTATATGGTAGAGAAACTAACACAACATTGTAAAGCAATTATTCTCCAATAAAGATATATTTAACAAAAGATATCATAGAAAGGGAATCCTGAAAAAAAAGTCCAAATCTAATCTTTTAACTCTTTACCCAATTTTCAATCTAACTTATACCCTATTCATTCTTTTATACTACCCTCTACTATCATCCTGCCTCTGACTTCTGTAGGTAAGTCTAACTTTCTTTCCCTTCCCAAATATTCTTCTTCCTTGATGGTAATGCAGGGGTCTGTAAACCACAAATCCTGGTAAATCCTGTCCTCTAAGATTCTAGAAACAAATCTTTTTTTTTCCATTTTTTTAATGTCAGTACCTAAAGGCATTATACATACAAACGAATGTTCCTTCAATTTGTGGACATTGCAAGCTCCTTAATAAGTCACCAGGAGGTTTGTTTGATGCCAACATTTGCCAATTATATCATGAATGTTTATGCATTAGGATAGCACTTTGATTTTTTTATATGTGGTTGGTTTTCAGCTTACAAATCAGCTATTTTGAAAGCTTTTGAAAAAAGGAGAAAACTCATCTAGTATTTTCCTTCTCAGAAAAAAATATATAGTCTTGCTGTAAGGGACAAAAGGAAAAAATATGTTATACTACTTTTAATATTATTGTACTTATTAGGAGTAAGGAGTTCTACATTTCACTTAGCATTATCACATGGATCTATAATTTTGTCCATGTATAAAATTTAGTTAAAAGGGGCTTTAAAAGTAAATAATTTGTATAGTTGAAAATATATTGACTAATAATGTCTTTCAAACTATTAAACAAATCACAGATACATTTTAATATTTTTTATTCTTTTGTCTTATCATTTTTGTTAATGTCAGTCAACTCCCTCAAGAGTCTCTATTGATCAAAAAAATACAAAAAAGTGTAAATTGTCAGAAAATACAGTTGAAACAGAGATTTTTTTAAATTAAAAATAAATTATTATGATTAGCACATATTAAATTCATTAGATACAAAATATACAAATAGGTGCAAATAAAATTTTAAAACAGATTTGTTCATTTTATTGATTGGGATAATTCCACATGTACTAGCGGAACACACATATATAACTTAATATCTAAATTAATCTCACAGTATTTCAAAAGGATTATATCTGGTCATTTTCTTATCAGCAGGAGATTTCTATGTAATATAATGGGCCCATGGAACTAATTCAGAAACCTAGATTAATCAGTGTAAACAAAATAGGCTATTATTTGCTTCTATTGTTTCAGTAGCTTTTCCTGTCAAAAATTCTAACATATCTATATTCAGTTAAAGGATTATTTATTTTTTACTGACTATAATCTTTACAGTAAGAAATACATCATGATGTTAGAGTCTACTCTGACAAAATATTTTATAATGTATTTGCTGAATGTTGCAAGTGTTGTTCAGAAATTGTTTCCCATTATGCCTTAAATCCTCCACTATATCCCTCCCTTTCTTTATTCAACGACCTCAACATTACCTGAACAACCAGTATGGTGGAGTGTCTAGGGAACTGGCATCATGTTAACTCCATGATTACAAGGCCTTTATACCATTATAGCTAGTGATCATATTATGCGGTACTTTGAAATTTTTGGAAGCTAAGCCAACAAATCTTCATAAGATGGACAATAACACATCTGAGTAATTCCTTCAGGGTAGCTTGGTTTGAATTGGACTCTTTGAAGTTGTTTTTTTGTTTTTGTTGTTGAATTTATCCTTATAAGAATAAACTTTCTGCTTATGAATAGTAACCATGAATAGAAGGCAGAAGCTCTGTAAGTGTATTATGTTTCTCGACTCTTCTACTCTGATTACTTTGGTGACTATACCATCAAACATCTTCTAATGTGAATCCCTGGTGTCCTTTATTCTTGCAGAATATTTTTAAAATGGAAGTAAGTGTTTTATCTTTTATGTTCAGATAAACACAAAGCTTTATTAGTCTTTGCTTGTGACTTACTGGCAGGATTTATGTAACAGTTTCATTCATTAAAGATATAGGGTTAGATAAAGGTTTGGGTCTGGTGTTATATCCGTAGAGAACTCCAGGTAGTAAATATAATTTGATAATAGAGAAAATTCTCCATAGGAGATGGATCAAGAAAACATCAATGTGATATTGGTTAAAAAGATTTTTATTAGAGTTACCATTCTGAAAGTCATTTATAAATGCCTTTTCATTGTACTTTTCCTTTTTTTGAAAATCAAGGAAAATGGAATCTACTTAGTATCCTACATATCAATAACAAATGTAACAGTTCTGGTTTTAAGATCCTTCACAGACGTATCTAAAAGTAATCCCGTAAAAAATCAACTGTCACCTACGATTTTGCTTTAAAAATAGTAAGGTGTGCTGGGATCTTTATAGGAATCTGTGTGTCAGTTCAGGATGAATTCAGAATTCATAACTACTGAAGATATTAAAATGTAACAAAAATTATAACTCAGCGATAACTAATTCTTCAGGAAAGACATTATGCTGGTTAGATTGAGAAAGGGAAAGAGACACACAGCTAAAAACACATATGATTAAGATATGAAAATATGGAGATGTAGTTAAATTCTTTTTCAAAAACCAAAAAATTGAGGCCAACAAACATAAGAAGCTTGATTCGTAGGAGAATGACTTGGCTGCAGACCTCACAAAAAAATGGTATTGTGTTTTGCTCCATGGAAGTTAATGTGAATATCCATATTACTCAGAAAGCTGCCAAATCTTGATTTATTTATTCTCTATTTATTCTCATTCACTATAATCAACTTGGCTTCTCCCCGATGATTTGTAGTAGAGAAAGAGAAAAGCACTCTTAGGATAAGAAGTTGATGGCAAGAACCATAAGACATTTTTAGAGCACAGATTTTTTTTAAAAAAACCATTGAGATATAGTTCATATACCATACAATCCATCCATTTAAAGTATACAATTCAATGGATTTTAGTATATTCACAGAGTTGAGCTACCATCAACCATCACCAAAATGGATTTTAGAACATTTTTGTCACCCTAAGAAGAAACCCTACAACCTTTACCTGTCAACTCCAAGAACCCATTCTCCCAAGCTCTAGGAAAATACTTACATACTTTCTTTCTCTATAAAGTTGCATGCTTTGATCATTTCAGATGTGGAACCATACACTATGTGATTTTTTTGTGACTGACTTATTTCACTTAGCATATTTTGAGGTTCATCCATGTTGTAGCATGTATCAGTAATTCATCCCTTTGAATGGATATATAATACCCCATTGTATGGATATACAACTTTTATCCATTTATCAGTTAATAAACACTTGGATTATTTCCACCTTTTGGCTATTAATAATAATGCTGAGTGGACATACATTGAATAAGTTTTTGTGTGAGTTTATGTTCTCATTTCTCTTGGTATATACTTAGGAATGGAATGGCTGGGTCACGTGGAAGTTTTGTGTAATTTTTTTAATTGGAGTATAGTTGCTTTACAATGTTGTGTTAGTTTCTGCTGTACAGCAAAGTGAATCAGTCACACGTATACATATATCCCCTCTTCCTTGGATTTCCTTCCCATTTGGGTCACCACAGAGCACTGAGTAGAGTTCCCTGTGCTATACAGTCTGTTCTCATTAGTTATCTATTTTATGCATAGTAATGTATATATGTCAACCCCAACCTCCCAATCCATCCCACCCACCCCGCCTCCCCCCTTGATAGCCATACATTTGTTCTTTACGTCTGTAACAAATAGCATATATTAACACGTATATGTGGAATCTGTGTAATTTTTTAGGAAACTTCCAGATGTGTTTCCAAAGTGGCTGCATTAATTATATTCCTGCCAGCAATTTCTCCACATCCTTGCCAATATTTGTTATTATCTGTCTTTTAATTATTGCCATTCTTATAGGTATCAGGCAGTATCTCTTTTTTTTAGTTGAGGTGAAACTGGTTTATAACATTATGTTAGTTTCAAGTATACAACATAATCATTTGATATTTGTATATGCTGCAAAGTGATCACAGTAAAACTAGCTACAGTCTGTCATCTTACAATTAACTCTCCTCACCCATTTTGGCAATCCCCCAACTCTCTTCTCCTCTAGTAATCACCAATGTGTCCTGTATATCGATGAGTAATGTTTTATTTGCTAATTTGTTTTGTTTTCCAGATTCCACATGTAAGTGAAATCATAAGGTATTTGTCTTTCTCTATCTGACTTATTTCACTTAGTATAATACCCTCAAGGTCCATCCATATTGTTGCAAATGGTAAGATTTCTTTCTTTTATACAGCTATGTAGTATTCCATTATATATGTGTATATATGTTATATATATATCACAACATTTTTATCCATTCATCTATTGATGGACTTAGGTTGTTTCTATATGTTGGCTATTGTAAATAATGCTGCAATGAATGTTGAGGTGCATACATCTTTTCGAATTAGTGTTTTTTTATTTTTAAAATAAATATGCAGAAGTGGAATAGCTAGATCATATGGTAGTTTTACTTTAATTTTTTGATGAATCTCCATATTGTTTCCATAGTGGCTGCACCAATTTACATTCCCACTAACAGTGTATGAAGGTTCCCTTTTCACATATCCATATGATAATAGCCATTCTAATAGGTCTGAGGTGATCTCTCATTGTGATTTTGATTTGCAGTACCCTAATAATTAGCTTTGTTGAAAATATTTTTATGTGAATGTTGGCCACTTATATGTCTTATTTGGAAAACCCTCTATTAAGAGCTGCTGTCCATTTTTTATTTGGGTCTTTTTTCCTCTTGAGTTTTTTGAGTTCTTTATATTTTTCCGATATTAAACCCTTAATGGATATATAAGTTGTAAATATTTTCTCCCATTAAGTAGGTTACCTTTTCATTTTGTTGGTGGTTTCCTTAGCTATGCAGAAGCTTTATAGTTTGATATACTTTCACTTGTATATTTTTGCTTTCCTTGCCTTTACTTTTGGAGCCAAACCCAAAAGTTCAATGTCAAATCAATGTTAAGGAGCTTTTACCAGCTATATTTTCTTCTAGGAGTTTTACGACTTCAAGATTACATATGGTGTAAGATAGTGGTCTAGTTTCATTCTTCTGAATGTGGCTGACCAGTATTCCCAACACAATTTATTGAAGAGAGTGTCCATTCCCCATTGTATATTCTTTCCTCCTTTGTTGGAAATTAGTTGACGATATATACATGGGTATATTTCTGGGCTCTGTATTCACTTCCATTGATGTGTGTCTGTTTTTAATGCCATTACCATACTGTTTTGACTAGTATAGCTTTGTACTTTAGTTTGAAATCAGAGAGTGTGATACCTCTTCTTTCTCAAGATTGCTTTGACAATTTGAGACCTTTTTTGATTCCATACAAATTTTAGGATTATTTGTTCTTCTTCTGTGAAAAATGCCATTGGAATTTTGATATGGATTGCATTGAATCTATAGATTGCTTTGACTAGTATGGACATTTTAACAATATTAATTATTCCAATCCATGAGCAAGAGATATCTTTTCATTTATTTGTATCTTCTTTGATTTCTTTCATCATTGTCTTACAATTTTCAGTCTACATGTTTTTCACCTCCTTGGTTAAATTTATTCCTAGTTATTTTATTCTTTTTGATTGAATTTAATTGGGATTGCTTTCTTAATTTCTCTTTCTGATAGTTCATTATTAGTGTATAGAAATTCAAGAAATTCTATATATTGATTTTGTATTCTGCAACTTTACTGAATTCATTTATTGATCCTAACAGATTTTTGGTGGAGTTTTTAGGGCTCAAAGCCCTTAAAAATACCTTATATTAAAAAACATAAGGTATTATATCATCTGAAAATAGTGGCATTACTTCTTCTTCCTTTCCAACTTGACTGCCTTTCATTTCTTTTTCTTGCCTAATTGCTCTTGCTAAGACTTCTAATCTTATATTGAATAAAACTGGGGAGAGTGGGTATCTTTGTTTTGTTCCTCATCTTAGAGGGATAGCTTTAAGCTTTTCTCCATTGAGCATAATCTTAGCTGTGGAAATTTTTAATATATAGCCTTTATTATCTTGAGGTGCATTCCCTTTTTTCCCCACTTTGGTGAGTTTTTATCATAAATGGATTTTGAATTTTGTCAGAAACTTTTTCTGCAGCTATTGAGATGGTTATATGATTATATGATTTTTATTCTTTATATTTTAATGTGGTGTATCACATTGATCAATTTGCAGAAGTTACACCACCCTTGCATCCCTGAAATAAATCCCACTTGGTCATGGTGTATGATTTCTTTTTAGTAAAGATATTTATTCTAATTGAAGTGCAGTTGAATTACAATATTATATTAGTTTCAGGTGTATAGCATAGTGATTCAGTATTTTTACAGACTGTATTCCATTAAAAGTTATTACAAGATAATGGCTATAATTCCCTGTGCTATACAATATATCCTTGTTGCTTATCTATTTCATACACAGTAGTTTGTATCTCTTAATCCCATTGCCCCTCCCCCTTCTCTCTCCCGTATGATAACCAGTTTATTATTTTTTTTAACATCTTTATTGGAGTATAATTGCTTTAAAATGGTGGATTCTTAACCACTGTGCCATGAGGGAAGTCCCTCCTCTTTCATTTTTTATTTTATTTATTGATCCCTCTGTCTTTCTCTTGGTGAGTCTTACTAAAAGTGTGTCGATTTTGTTTCTCTTTGCTAAGAGCCAGCTCTAAGTTGTATTCATCTTTTCTATTGTTTTTTATTCTATCTTTCATGTATTTTCACTCAATATTTATGGGACGCACAAAAAGCAGTTTTAAGAGGGAAGTTCATAGCAAAACAGGCCTATCTCAAAAAAAAAAAAAAAAAGAAAAAACCTCAAATAAGCAATCTAACTTTACACATCAAAGAAGCTAGGGAAAGAAGAACTAACAAAGCCCAAATTTAGTAGAAGGAAGGACAATAATAAATATTATATTTCACATATGAGTGAAAGGCAGTTACAACTTTAAATTTCCTTCTAACAACTGCTTCTGCTGCATCCCATCAATTCTGGTATGTTGTGTCTTTATTTTCATTCATCTCAATATATTTTCTAATTACTCTTACTTCTTCTTTCACCAATTATTTAGGAACTTTGTTTTATTTCCACATAATTTTGAATTTTCCAAATTTTGTTAAGATTTTAATTTCCAATTTTTTATTCCATTTTCAACAGAGAATTATTATACTGTGTGTAATGGTTTTTAATAATTTTAAATTTATTGACAATTATTTTATGACCTAGCATAAGGTCTATCCTGGACAGCAATTTATGTGCACTTGAGAAAAATTTGTACTTTGTTGTTCCTTGGTTGAATAGCCTATAGATGTTCATTTGGTTTAGTTATTGTACAATGTTGTTCAAATCTTTTATTTCCTCATCAATCTTTTGCCTATTTGTTGTATTCATTATTAAAACTGGTGTATTCAAGTCTCTGTTATTGTTGGATTATTTCTTTCTCCCTTTAATTCTGTCAGTTTTTATTTCATGTCTTTTTAGGCACTGTTGTTAAGTGTATATTTGTGCTTTTATTTTTTATATCTTTCTAATATATTTACACTTTTACTGTTGTATAATGTCCATCTTTATGTCTAGTAACATGTTTCATACACTATTATTTTGATAATAGCCCCTTCCAACTATCTTATGATGCCGTTTGCATAATATACTTTTTACCTTTTTACTTTTAAAGTATTTGTATATTTGAGGATAAAGTGTATCTCCTGTAGATAGCATACATTTGGAATCTTCTTTTTTTTTTTTTTTTGTGGTATGTGGGCCTCTCACTGTTGTGGCCTATCCCGTTGCGGAGCACAGGCTCCAGACGCGCAGGCCCAGCGGCCATGGCTCACAGGCCTAGCTGCTCCGCGGCATGTGGGATCTTCCCAGACTGGGGCACGAACCAGCATCCCCTGCATCCGCAGGCACACTCTCAACCACTGCGCCACCAGGGAAGCCCTGGAATGTTTTTTTAATCCACCAATAATGTCTGTAATTGGATTGAATTTTTAATCAATTCTTGTTTAATCTGTTGACGTAGCTGGATTTATGTGTCATTTTAACTTTTGTTTTTTTATGTTTTAATACATTTTTGTTCCTCTACTCTTGTTTTAGTGCTTCTTCTTGCATCAAGGCAATGTTTTATTTTGTCATACTTTCGTTTAATCAATGATTATCTTACTAAATTTTTTTAGAGATAATTTCTCAGTGTTTCCTCTAGGATTTACCACATATACATCTTAATGTATCAGAATCTACTTCAGATTCATACTAACCTAATTTCATTGAGATTTAGAAATGTTACTCATATAGTATTTTACCCCCTCTCTTGTGTTATCATTATATACATTGCATGTATGTACTTGTAACACCCCAAATTACATTTTTATGATTACTTTATAAAATTCTGTATGTATTAAAGAAGCTAAGTGAATAAATGGAATCAAGTTTGTATTTAGAGAGTTTGTTATATTTACCTCTTATCAATTTTAGTTCACATTATGGGTTACTATGGGTTCAAGTTACCATTTGGTGTCACTTCTTTACTTCAGTACAACTTAGCTCTCACATCTTCTGTGTTATTGTCAAATATATTACAGTCTATATGTTATAGGCCCAGACACACACACACAGTTTCATATAATTGCTTTTTAATCAGTCAGGAGAAGAAAGGGGAATACATATACATTAATTCTATAATTTCTAATTACATAATTATTTTGCTCATGCTCTTTATTTTGTTATGTGGATTTGAATTACCATCTGGGATTACTTGATTTCAGACTGAAGAATTTCCATTAGGATTTCTTTTAAGGCATGTCCACTAGCAAAGAATACTGTTTTTGCTTATCTTGGAATGTCATATCTCACCTTACTATTTGAAAGATGGTTTTGCTGGATAAAAGTTTCTTGGTTGACAGTTTTTTTCTCCCTTTTCTTGCCTTTGACTGTGTCACCCCACTGTCATCTGGCATCTGTTCATTTCTAATTGAGGTTTTTTTGTATTCATTAAATCATTTTCTTTTCCTCCTTTCCTCCTTTTCTCTTTGGCTTTCAGTATTTTCTCTATGATGGTGTCTGAGTGTGGATCTCAATCTCTTTGGGTTTAACCAGGGTAGAATTAATTTGTCTTCTTGGATGTATAGATAAATATTTTTCAGGAAATGTGGCAAGTTTTCAGCCATTATTTCTTTGAATATTTTTTTTCCTACTCCATTCTTCCTCTCTTCTCATTTTGGCACTCCCAATTATGTATAAGTTGGTTCACTTAAAAGTGTACTATATTTCTCTGAGACTTTGTTTATGTTTTCTCTTTTTTACTGTTCCTCATACTACATATCTCTACTGATTTATCTAAATATTTACTGTCTCTTCTGCTAGCTCAAGTCAACTCTTGAGCCCCCTCAGTGAATTTTTTTCAGTTTGGTTATTGTCCTTTTCAACTTCAGAATTCCAATTTGGTTCTTTGTTATAATTTCTGTTTCTTCATTGATATGATCCATTTGATAAGGTATTGACATTATAGCTAACTTTACCTTTTTAACCATGGTTTTCTTCAGTTAATTGAACATACTTGGTATTGCTCCTCAGGGGGCTCAGCCTTGGGTATGTGCACACTCTATGGTTACTAGTGGCTGAGCAGAGCTTATTTTTGACAGTGTTTTTCCTTTATCTCTCTGTTAATCTATCTGACTCATTTGATATCAAATCCAGCTGCTAGGCTTCATTGATTTACCCTTTTTTTTTCAATAATTCTCTAGGGCATACGATGCTCTACAGTCTCATCCAATTAACTTCAGGAATGGGTAACTTTTTAAACCAGTCTTTGAGCTTTGTTCTAACCCCAGGGAAACTGTTTTTAACTGGCTCTTTCCTGGTTTTCTCTGGTGAACTAGTTGGCTTTTTGTTCAGCTAAAACTGCCACTCAGCCACTTTGTCATCCTTGTGCCTCTGAATCAACAGGTAAAGAAGGATGTTACATTGTTGCCTGGGGAGATCGATCCTGAGTATCAAGGGGAAGTTGGATTACTACTCCACAATGGAGGTAAGGAAGAGTATGTTCAGAATAAAGGGGATCCCTTAGGGTGTCTTTTAATATTACTGTGTCCTGTGGTTAAGATTAGTGGAAAACTACAACAACCCAATCTATGCAGGTATAGTAATGATCCAGACCCTTCAAGAATTAGTTTGAGTCACCCACCATATAAAGAACCACAACCAGCTGAGGTGAGGTGCTTGCTGAAGGCAAAGGGAACAGAATGGGACGTGGAAGAAAGTAGTTATAAACATCAGCTACACCCATGTGACCAGTTACAGAAATGAGGATTGTAATTGTCATGAGTATTTCCTATTTATTTTGTTATAAATGTATTTGCAGGTATGTACATTTTATTAATTTACTTATATTTACATATATTTTAATCTTATTCCATTATTATGTAACATAAGATGTAATGATTTTATATCATAGTATGTATTACTAATTTCATAGTATTTAAGTTATGGAATATCAAGGAGAAGAGTAAACATTACTTAAGGACTTTACCTTCTCTTCTGGGGAAGGGGTCAGTGTATTTTCAGTTGTACACAGGACAGTTTTATCATGTTCAGTTAGATTATGACCTTGTTATTGTCTTTATTTGAGGACTAAGTATGGTTTAAGGAGATATGTACAGGTACCAAGTTGAAAAGGGGTGGACTTGTGATGGTTATTTTTATGTATCAACTTGACTGGCCATAGGGTCACCATATTAAACATTACTTCTGGGTGTTTCTATGAGTGTATTTCCAGGTGAGATAAGCATTTGATTTGGTAGACTCAGTAAAGTAGATTACCTTTGTCAATGTGGGTGCTCATCATTCAATCCATTAAAGTCCTGAATAGAACAAAAGGCAAAGGAAAAAAGAATTTGCCTTTTTTGCTGTCCCACTGTTGAGCTTGGACATCTCATCTCATCTTTTCCTGTCTGTAGACTGGGTTTTACACCATTAGTTCCTCTGGGGCACATGTCTTCAAATTCAAAATGAATTACACTGTGGGTTTTCTTGGGTCTCCAGCTTGCTGATGGCGGTTATATGGGACTTCTCAGCTTCCATAACCATGTGAGACAATTCATCATGGAGAACACTGACTAATACAGCTCTTAAAGAGTTTTCAATTCAGGGGATAGAGAAAGACATGTGCTGTCTGGGATGGGAAACTTCTTCCAGATTCCTGATGTCTCCATCCATATATCCTGGGGATTCCGCCCATTATCATAACACTCCAGGACATTCACTTTCTCCTCCCCAGGAGAGGAGCTAATATGGAAATGAATGAAATTTTTGCTAAAAATAAGCTGAGCATGCTTGATTCAATTCCTTTCTCCCTTTCTACTCCTGTTTTCTATGCTCCACACCCACTTTGCAATCAGATTTCTCATAGGGGTCATTTACTCTGATTTCCTCCTATATGGATTAATTTTTATAAGGTCAGACTACACTCTTAATGGAAAGTAGGGCTTTGAAGCAAATGTGGTGGAATAGACAAAAATATTAAGGAATATATAGGGAGTGGAATTTTGATACAAATATACAGATCATTCATATTGGTTGTGGTTGAATGGAGAGTCCACTGGCAACTCACTGGGGTTCCAAAGACAGTCAAGTAAGTGGTAGGAGTGAGTATCCAGTGGAAATGGTTCTATTAACAGAATCCTAAGCAGATTTTTCCTTTTGTAGTTTCTTGAGTATGTTTTGGTTTTCTCTGTCTTCCCCCTTTTAAGTTTATTTATGGACTTACATTTTCCCAATAAGTTAATTTTAAATTTAAGTGAGTCAAAAGTGATTTCTGTTGTTTGCAACCAAGAACCGTGTACAAACTCTTTTATTTGTAAGATAAAATACTATCAATAGACGTCTCTCAGAGTTGTTATGAAGATTTCATGAGGGCATTCAAGATGTAGCATAGTGTGTGATATCTAATAAATGTCTATAAATGTTATTTTAGACATGTTTTATGCTGACAGATTACAACAGATTTGTAATATGGGAACAGACACTAATCAAGGCAGGAAAAATTATTTAAATGAATTATGTCATTTAGCACAGCCTTGGAAAAACTGTGGGAAAATTTATCAATATATTAATTCTTGTTGTACAATGGCTGCCTAATATTTTAGTAATTATAGTCATACTAAAATGTAATATATGTTGAAACTATAAAGATCAAAATTGTCAATTAAAAATGTATGACACTGAGGAGATTGGTTCAAGATGGTGGAGTAGAAGGACGTGTGCACACCCCTTCTTGCAAGAGCACCAGAATCACAGGTAACTGCTAAACAACCATCCCCAGGAAGATGCTGGAACCTACCAAAAAAGATACCCTACATCCAAAGACAAAGGAGGGGCCGCAATGAGATGGTGGGAGGGTTCCAATCACGATAAAATCAAATCATATACTCATCAGGTGGGCAACCCACAAACTGGAGAAGAATTATACCACAGAAGTTCTCCCACTGGAGTGAAGGTTCTGATCCCCACGTCAGGCTTCCCAGCCTGGGGTTCCAGCAATGGGAGAAATCCCCAGAGAATCTGACTTTGTAGGACAACAGGATTTGATTGCAGGACTTCCACAGGACTGGGGGAAACAGAGGCTCCACTCTTGGAGGGCACACACAAAGGCTTGTGTGCACCAGGACCCAGGGGGAAGGAGAGTGACCCCATAGGAGACTGTACCAGACCTACCTGCTAGTGTTGGAGGGTCTCCAACAAAGGCAGGGGGCAGCTGTGGCTCACTGTGGGGACAAGGACACTGGCAGCAGCAGTTCTGGAAGTACTCATTGGCATGAACCCTCCCAGAGACCACCATTAGCCCCACCAAACAGCCTGTAGGCTCCAGTGCTGGGTCGCCTCAGGCCAAACAACCAACAGGGAGGGAACAAAACCCCAACCATCAGCAGGCAAATGGATTAAAGTTTTACTGAGCAGGCCCTGCCCACCAGAGCAATGACAAGACACAGCTCTACCCACCACCAGTCCCTCCCATCAGGAAACATGCACAAGCCTCTTACATAGCCTCATCCACCAGAGGGCAGATAGCAGAAGCAAGACGAAGTACAATCCTGCAACCTATGGAACAAAAACCACAATCACAGAAAGTTAGACAAAATGAAAAGGCAGAGGATTATGCCCCAGATGAAGGAACAAGATAAATCCCCAGAAAAACAACTAAATGAAGTAGAGATAGGCAACCTTCTGGGAAAAGAATTCATAATAATGATAGTGATGATGATCCAGGATCTCAGAAAAAAATGGAGGCAAGGATCGAGAAGATGCAAGAAATGTTTAACAAACACCTAAAAGAACTAATGAACAAACAGAGATGAACAATACAATAACTGAAGTAAAAGATACACTAGAAGGAATCAGTAGCAGAATAACTGAGGCAGGAGGATGGATAAGGGACCTGGAAGACAGAATAGTGCACTGCCACAGAACAGCATAAAGAAAAAAGAAGGAAAAGAAATGAATACAGTCTAAGAGACCTCTGGGACAACATTAAACACACCAACATTCACATTTTAGGGCTCCCAGAAGGAGAAGAGAGATAGAAAGGACCTGAGAAAATATTTGAAGAGATAATAGCTGAAAACTTCCCTAGCATGGGAAAGGAAACAGTCACCCAAGTTCAGAAAGCACAGAGAATCCCAGGCAGGATAAACCCAAGGAGGAACAGGCCAAGACACATAGTAATCAAATTGGCAAAAATTAAAGACAAAGAAAAAATATTAAAAGCAACAAGGGGAAAATGACAAATAATATACAAGGGAACTCCCATAAGGTTATCAGCTCATTTCTCAGCAGAAACTGCAAGCCAGAAGGGAGTGGCATAATATATTTAAAGTGATGAAAGGGAAGAAACTCCACACAAGAATACTCTACACAGTAAGGCTCTCATTTAGATTTGATGGAGAAATCAAAAGCTTTACAGACAAGCAAAAGCTAAGAGAATTCAACAGCACCAGACCAACTTTGCAACAAATGCTAAAGGAACTCCTCTAGGCAGGAAAGAGACTAGCAGCTTAAAACCTTGTACATATATAGACTGCTATATCAAAAGCTCATGGGAACAGAAGCCCCAAAACTAGAATAGATGCACACACAAAAAAGAAAAAGCAAACACCGCTAAAGAGGTGTTTAAAGAGAAAAAAGAGGTGTTTAAAGAGAAAAAAAGAGGAAGAAAAGAAAAAAGACATACCAAAACAAATGCAAAACAATTAAGAAAATAGCAACAGGAACACACATATTGATAATTACCTTAAATGTAAATGGATTAAATGTTCCAACCAAAGACATAGATTGGCTGAGTGGATACAAAAACAAGACCCATATATATGGTGTCTATGAGAGACCCACCTCAGACCTAGGGACACATACAGACTGAAAGTGAGGGGATGGAAGAAGGTATACCATACAAATAGAAATCAAAAGAAAGCTGAAGTAGCAATATTCATATCAGACAAAATAGACTTTAAAATAAAGACTGTTACGAGACAAAGAAGGATACTACATAATGATCAAGGGATCAATCCAAGAAGAAGATATAACAATTGTAAATATATATGCACCCAATATAGGAGCACCTCAATATATAAGGCAAATACTAACAGCCATAAAGGGAGAAACCGACAGTAACACAATAATTGTGGGGGACTTTAACACCCCACTTTCATTAATGGACAGATCAGACAGAAAAATCAATAAGGAAACACAGGCTTAGAATGACACATTAGATCAGATGGACTTAATTGATATTTATAGAGCATTCTATCCAAAAACAGAATATACATTCATCTCAGGTGCGCACAGAACATTCTCCAGGATTGACCACATGCTGGGCCACAAAGCAAGCCTCAGTAAATTTAAGAAAATTGACACTACATTAAGCATTTTTTCTGATGACAATGCTATGAGATTAGAAATAATTTACAAGGAAAACATATAAAAAACACAAACACATGGAGGCTAAACAATATGCTACTAAACAACCAACTGAAGAAATCAAAGAGGAAATAAAAAATACCTAGAGACAAATGAAAATGTAAGCACAATGATCCAAAACCTATGGGATGCAGTAAAAGCAGTTCTAAGAGGGAAGTTTATAGCAATACAATCTTGCCTCAGGAAACAAGAAAGATCTCAAATAAACAAGCTAAGCTTACACCTAAAGCAACTAGAGAAAAAAGAGCAAACAAAATCTGAAGTTAGTAAAAGGAAAGAAATAATAAAGATCAGAGCAGAAATAAATGAAATAGAGACAAACAGTAGCAAAGATCAATGAAACTAAAGCCTGGTTCTTTGAAAAGATAAACAAAATTGAAAAACCTTGAACCAGACTCATCAAGAAAAAAACGGAGAAGACTCCAATTAATAAAATTGGAAATGAAAAAAGAGAAGTCACAGCAGACACCACAGAAGTACAAAGGATCCTAAGAGACTACTACAAACAATTATATGCCAATAAAGTGGATGACCTGGAAGAAATGGACAAATTCTTAGAAAGGTACAATCTCCCAAGACTGAACCAGGAAGAAATAGAAAATATAAACAGACCAATTACAAGCACTGAAATTGAAACTGTGATTAAAAATCTCTCAACAAACAAAAGTCCAGGACCTCATGGCTTCACAGGTGAATTCTATCAAAGATTTAGAGATGAGCTAACACCTATACTTCTGAAACTATTCCAAGAAATATCAGAGGAAGGAAAACTCCCAAAATCATTCTATTATGCCACCATCACCCTGATACCAAAACCTGACAGAGGTACCACAAAAAAAGAAAATTACACACCAATATCACTTATGAACATAGATGTAAAAATCCTCAACAAAATACTAGCAGTTTGAATCCAACAATACTTTAAAAGGATCATACACCATGATCAAGTGGGATTTATCCCAGGGATCCAAGGACTTTTCAATATCCACAGATCAATCAGTGTGACACGCCACATCAACCAACTGAAGAATAAAAACCATAAAACAATCTCAATAGATGCAGGAAAGTTTTGACAATTCAGCACCCATTTATGATAAAACTCTCCAGAAAGTGGGCATAGAGGCAAGATACCTCACATAATAAAAGCTGTATATGACAAACCTATAGCTAACATCATACTCAATGGTGAAAAGCTGAAAGCATTTCCTCTAAGATCAGGAACAAGACAAGGATGTCCACTCTCGCCACTTTTATTCAACATAGTATTGGAAGTCCTAGCTGAGATAATCAGAGAAGGAAAAGAAATAAAAGGAATCCAAATTGGAAAAGAAGAAGTTTAACTGTCACTGTTGGGAGCAGACATGATACTGTACATAGAAAAATCCTAAAGACACTACCAGAAAACTACTACAGCTCATCAATGAATTTGGTAAAGTTGCAGGTTACGAAATTAGTGCACAGAAATCTGTTGCATTTCTATACACTAACAATGAAAGGTCAGAAAGAGAAATTCAAGAACAATCCCATTTACCATCACTTCAAAAAGAGTAAAATACCTAGGAATAAACATATCTAAGGAGACAAAAGACCTGTACTCTGAAAACTATAAGACGCTGATGAAAGAAATCAAAGATGACACAAACAGATGGAAAGATATACCATGTTCTTGGATTGGAAGAATCAATATTGTCAAAATGACTATACTACCCAAGGCAATCTACAGATTCTATGCAATCCCTATTAAAGTACCAATGGCATTTTTCACAGAACCAGAACAAAAATCTTAAAATTTGTAAGGTAACCCAGAAAACCCTGAATAGCCAAAGCGATCTTGAGAAAGAAAAATGGAGCTGGAAGAATTAGGCTCCCTGACTTCAGACTATACTACAAAGCTATAGTCATCAAAAGAGTATGGTACTGGCACAAAAATAGAAATATAGATCGATGGAACAGGATTGAAAGCCCAGAAATAAACCCACTCACCTATGTTCAATTAATCTATGACAAAGGAGGCAAGACTATAGAATGGTGGAAAGACCATGTCTTCAACGAATTGTGTTGGGAAAACTGGACAGCTGCATGTAAAAAAAATGAAATTAGATCATTCTTTAACACCATACACAAAAATAACCTCAAAATGGATTAAAGACATAAATGTGAGACTGGACACTATAAAACTCCTAGAGGAAAACAGGCAGAACATTTTCTGACATAAATCGTAGCAATATCTTTTTCGATCCATCTCCCAGAGTAATGGAAATAAAAAAACACACACACAAATGAGACCTAATTAAACTCAAAAGCTTTTGCATGGCAAAGGAAACCACAGACAAAACAAAAAGACATCCCACAGATTGGGAGAAAATATTTGCAAATGATATGACTGGCAAGGGATTAGTCTCCAAAATTTATAAACAGCTCATGCAGCTTAATATCATCAAAACAAATAACCCAATCAAAAAATGGGCAGAAGACCTAAATAGACATTTCTCCAAAGACATGCAGATGGCCAATAGGCACATGAAAAGGTGCTCAATATCACTAATTATTAGGGAAATGCAAATCAAAACTACAATGAGATATCACCGCACACCAGTCAATATGGCTATCATCAAAAAGTCCACAAACAATAAATGCTGGAGAGGGTGTGGAGAGAAGGGAACCCTCCTACACTGTTGGTGGGAATGTAAATTGGTACAGCCACTATGGAGAACAGTATGGAGGTTCCTTAAAAAACTAAAATTGGAGCTACCATATAACTCTGCAATCCCACTCCTGGGCATATATCTTTAGAAAAATATGATCCTAAAATATACATGCACCCCAATATTCATTGCAGCACTGTTTACAATAACCAAGACATGGAAGCAACCTAAATGTCCATTAACAGAGGAATGGATAAAGAAGATGTGGTACATACATACAATGGAATATTACTCAGCCATTGAAAAGAATGAATAATACCATTTGCAGCCACATGGATGGACCTCGAGATTGTCATACTGAGTGAAGTAAGTCAGACAGAGAAAGAGAGATATTGTATGATATCACATATATGCGGAATCTAAAAAGAAATGATACAAATTAACTTATTTACAAAACATAAACAGACTCACAGACTTAGAGAACAAACTTATGGTTACTAGGGGGAAGGATGGGAGGAAGGTATAGTCAGGCAGTTTGGGATCGACATGTACACACTGCTATATTTAAAATGGATAACTAACAAGGACCTACTGTATAGCACAGGGAACTCTGCTCAATGTTATGTGGCAGCCTGGATGGGAGGGAAGTTTGAGGGAGAATTGATACATGTATATGTATGGCTGAGTCACTTTGCTGTGCATTTGAAACTATCACAACATTATTAATCAGCTATGCTCCAATATGAAGTAAAAAGTTTAAAAAATCAGCATAAAAGTATGACATCATAGACTGATTTGAAACTATTGTGAACAATAAAACTCTTCCAGCTTAAGCACCTGAAAGTTTTCATTATGATAAAATATTGAGAGAGACTGTCATTGCTTCAAAGGCAAAAATCTTTATTTGTCATATACTTAGGAAATTCATATTTATTAAATGAAAATTTATTTTTGAAATATATTAACTGTAAGAATTTAAGTAACTTAGTTCAAAGAGAAAACTACAGTTGACAAGAGAAGTACCCCAATTAGTAGGATTGATGATATACTTTTTCTACTCAAGCTACTATTTTGCCTTTTACCCCAAAGCAAAATATTCTATTATTTCAGTAACATGTAAAAGTAGGTATCTAGGATCAGGGCTGCACATTACACATTAAATGATAGAGTTGTAAACTGTTTTGCTAATTAAAATTACACTGGATCAAGGCAATTTTAATTTAAAATTACACCTCATTTTGGGCTCTGATATATCTAGCTGATCTATCTACAAGGATCATATTGATAGAAATATTACCATCTTTCTTTTAATTTCATTCTGAGTAAACAATACTTTTGTGTTTCCTGACTATTAAAAAACAGTGAACACTGGGCTCATACCTCAGACATTGTGGTGCCATTGTACTTTTCATCACACAGTAAAGCACATTTACTTGAATCAGTCAGTTTGGTAGTTTTCATATGTCACATCCCCCACATACTATACTTTACAGATTAAATAGTAATTCACCATGAATTTCTAAGGAAAAAAAAGTAAAGAAGCTACTGTGAGAATAAATCTATGGTAATTAACAGTATTTAAGAATATTTACACTATTTAAACATGGTGAGAGGTGAAGTTTCTTGGTACTAGATTAGTACCCCACATCTCCAGTTTACCAAAATTTTCTCTATGATTGATTATTAATATATGTTACAAAGTCAGACTTTAGCAGTTAAGCAGTCAGAGGCATCCAATTTTATCTATTTTTTTCTTCTAGAAAGAAAACTTAACATGTGATTTATGTTCTTCACAAATTTTTAAGTGAAAAATTCCCCATTTCTCCCATGCCCAGCCCCTGGCAACCATCATTCCACTCTTTATTTCTCTGAGTTTGTATATTTTAGATACCTCCTATAAGTAGAATCATGCAGTATTTGCTCTTTGGGACTGGCTTATTTAACTTAGCATACTGTCCTCCAGGTTCATCCATGTTGTCACATATAGTATAATTTCCCTGTTTTTGTTTTTTTAAGGCAGAATAATATTCCATTGTGTGTACATACCACAGTTTCTTTATCAGTTTATTTCTTTATGGACATTTGGGTTGCTTCCATATCTTGGCCATTGTGAATAATGCCACAATGAACATACATCTTTTTGAGATCCTGATTTCAATTCTTTTGGATATACATCCAGAAGTGGGATTGCTGAATCATGTTATAGTTTAACTTTTAATTTTTTGAGGAACTGTTTTCCATAGCACCTGCACCATCTTACAGTACTTCCAGGCTTCCCTAGTGGTGCAGTTGTTAAGAATCTGCCTGCCAATGCAGGGGACAGTGGTTTGAGCCCTAGTCCGGGAAGATCCCACATGCTGCAGAGCAACTAAGCCTGTGTGCCACAACTATTGAGCCTGTGCTCTAGAGGCCACGAGCCACAACTACGGAGCCCATGCACCACAACTACTGAAGCCTGCATGCCTAGAGCTCATGCTCCACAACAAGAGAAGCCACCACAATGAGAAGCCCGCACACCACAACGAAGAGTAGCCCCAGCTTGCTGTAACTATAGAAAGCCTGTACCCAGCAATGAAGACCCAACACAGCCAAAAAAAATAAACACAATACTTCTAACAGTGTACAAGGGTTCCATTTCCTCCTCATCCTCACCAACACTGGTTTTATTCTTATATGTATTCATACATACATATATATGTGTGTACATATATATGTGTTTTTATATATATATATATATATATATATATATATATATATATAAAATAGCTTATATATATATAATAGTAAAATAGCTACCCAAACATGTTTGAGGTGACATCTCAGTTTTGTCTTCATTTGAATTTTGCTTATGATTAGTAATGTTGTCAATATTATGAATGATTATATGTCTTCTCTGGAGAAATATCTATTCAGATCCTTGCCCATTTTTTAATTGGGTTGTTTGTGGATTTTTTTGCTGTTAAGTTGAAGAATTTCCTTATGTATTTTGGATTTTAAGCTCTTATCAGTTATATGCTTTGCAAATATTTTCTTCCATTCCATAGATTGCCTTTTCACCATATTAATTGTATGCTGTGCAGGTCCTTTTTAGTTTTACATAGTTCCACATGTCTATTTTTGCTTTTGTTACCTGTGCTTTTAATGTCATCTCTGATCAATCATTGATCATGACATCAATGCTTCATGATAACTGTCATGAATATCCTTTTATGTTTTCAATAGTTTTATAACTTCAAGCCTTATATTTAAGTCTTTAATTGACTTTGATTTGATTTTTGTTGGTGGTGTGAGATAAGAGTTCAGATTTCCCAGCACCATTTGTTGAAGAGACTACCCTTTCTCCATTGTGCGTTCTTGGCACCCTTGTTGAAAACCAGTTAACCATGTATGCCTGAGTTTATTTCTTGGCTCTTTATTCCATTTCATTGATCTGTCTGTTTTTTTGCCAGTATCATACCGTTTTAACTACTGTAGCTTTGTAATATATTTTGAAATAAGATGTGTGATGCCTCCAACTTTGCTCTTTTTTTCTCAGGATTCCTTTGGCTATTTGTTTTTATGTGTGTGTGTGTGTGGTTCTATATGAATTTTAGGATTGTTTCTTCTTTTTTTATGAAAAATGCCTTGGGATTTTGATAGTTATTGCATTGAATCTGGAGATTATTTTGGATAGCATTGACATTTTAACAATATTAAATCTTCCAGTCCATGAACAGGGAAGTCTTTGCATTTGTCTATGTCTTCTTTTATTTATTTTATTGATGTTGTCATTTTAGTATACAAGTCTTTCAATCCCCTTGGTTAAGTTTATTCTGAGTATTTTATTCTTTTGGATGCTTTTGTACACAGCTTTCCTTTCTGGGTGCTTTATTACTGGTGTATAGAAGCATAAATGATTTTTCTATGTTGATTTTGTATCCTGCAACTTTACCAAATTTAGAATTTTATCATTTTTTTAAAGTTGTGGAGTCTTTATGATTTTATACATACAAGATCATGTCACCTGCAAACAGAGATAATTTTATTTCCTTTTTCCAATTTGGATGCCCTGTCCTTTTTTTCTTTTTCTTGCCTAATTGCTCTACCTAGAACTTTCAATAGTATGTTGAATAGAGGTGCTGATAGTAGGTAGTGGTGTCTTGTTCCTGTTATTTGAGGAAAAGTGTTCAGTTTTTCATGGTTTTGTGTGATGTTAGCCGTGAGATTTTCATGTATGGCATTTATTATGTTGAGAAAAATTCCTTCTGTATCTAGTGTTTTGAGAGTTTTTACCATAAAATGGTATTGGTTTTCTCAAGTTTTTCCTGCACCTATTGAGATGATCATGCCATGGCTCATGGGCCCAGCCGCTCCGCGGCATGTGGGATCTTCCCGGACCGGGGCACGAACCCGTGTCCTCCGCATCAGCAGGTGGATTCTCAACCACTGCACCACCAGGGAAGCCCGAGATGATCATGTGATTTTTATCCTTCATTTTATTAATGTAGTATAACTAATTAAATTGATTTGTATGTGTTGAACCATCCTTGCATCCCAGGGATAAACCCCACTTAGTCATGGTATATGAACTTCTAAATGTACTACTGAATTTGGTTTGCTCTTAAACAAAAGAGAGCAGTGATAGCTATACTTATTGGAGACAAAAGAGATATTAAATGAAAATCTATCATAAGAGACAAGGACATCGTATAGTGATAAAAGGGTCAATTCGCCAGGAAGATATAATAAACATCATAATACCTAAATGTATAAGGCAAACATTGATCAAAGTGAAGGGGAAAATACATAGCAATGAAGCAAAAGCAAGAGATTTCAATACCTCAATTTTAATAATGGATAGAACACCCAGAAAGCAAGCCAGTAAGGAAAGAGTAGGCTTGAGCAACATTATACATCAAATAGACCTAAGTGAAATTCATAGAACATTCTATGCAACAGCAGAATACATATTTTCCTCGAGCACACACAGAACATTGTCCAGGAGAGATCACATGTTAGGTTACAAAATAATTCTAACATATTTAAGAAAATGGTGTCATATCAAGTATTGGGATTTTGTTTGTTTGTTGGTGGGTCCTTTTGTTTTTGTTTTTGTTTTACCACAATGAAATGAAACTAGGAATGAATAACAAAGGGAAAACTGGAAAATCCAAAAATAATTGGATATTAAATAACACATTCTTGAACAACCAATGGGTCAGAGAAGTAATTTAAAGGGAAATTAGAAAATATTTTGAGAAAAACAAAAATGGGAAACAACATAACCAGACTTATGGGAATCAGTGAAAGTAGGAATAAGAGAGAAGTTTATAGTGACAAACCCCTGCATTAAAAAAGAGGAAATATCTCAAATAAACAACATTTATTTATACCTGAACTAGGAAGAAATAGAAAATCTAAACAGACTTATCACTAGGCAGGAGATGGAATCTACAACGAAAAACATCCCAATTAAAAAACAACAACAACAACAAAACCTCAGGACCAGATAGTTTCACTGGTGAATTCTTCCTACATTTAAAGAGTTAATGCCAATCCTTCTTAAACTCTTCCAAAAAAATAGAAGAGGAGGCAACACTCCTAAACTCATTTTATGAGGCCAACCTTACCCTGATACCAAAGCTGAAGACACTTTAAGGAAAGAAAACTACAGGCCAAGTTCTTGATGAACAATAATGAAATCCTTAGCAAAATACTAGCCTCCAACTTTATCTTAACCCTTACAAAATATAGGGGTCTGCCACTATAGCCAAACAATCCATTGAAAATTTAGCATTTTTCTAATTTCCAGATCTAAGATTTAGCTTACACTAGTACATACTTTTAAAATGCCCTCTTCCTCCCTGGTAATTTAGTTTCATGATTTTTCCCAACCACTATTGGAAACTTTTGAGCATCACCACTTCCAAGAGAGTTAAAAACCTTCAACTTACTCTATTATCTTAGTCTCGTTCTTTTCATCTTTTGACTGTATTATTTATACTAAATATATATTTTACTATATAATTATTTGTTCACATAGTGTCCTTCTCTCTGGATTGTAGTCTGTTCCTAGTTATGAGTTTGGTTTTCCTCTCTCAGACACACATAGTCACATAAGTACCTATAGTACTATTTAAATTTCTGTGAAGGACTACTTGTATGGTTGGACTAGTTACTGCAATATAGTAACTATATAGTAACATTAGTTAACTATATACTAGCTAACTATATAGTAACTATATAATAACATTGAACTGTAATGTTTGGTTTACTGAAGTAAACTCAGGAATTTCATGGGCAATTCTGCCTTCCCAAATATCTTAATAAAAATCTATAAAAATCTATAAAAATCTATAAATGGTTGATTCAGCTTCACTATTAAATCTTAAAAATGGAAAAAATACACTCCTATTCCATGTTCTAGAATTCTGAGTGATAGTTTGGTCTATGTTCTTCAAAGAGAAATCATAAAAGAGAACATTTTTTGTTAAAGCAATGAAAGTAAAATGTTGTCTTCAAAGAGCACTTACAATTTAACATAGATATTTAATGGGAATAAAGCATTACTCTTATAGAATGACCTAGTTGCTTGGAAAAATTCACAAGTGAAAAAATTGTCAGTGAGGCCTTTGGATTCTTATTTTATATCCACATTACTCTAACCACTCTTTCTGTACAGAGATTTATAAGGCCTGCAGAAAGCAAATGGAATACAGAGGTATTTATCGTTGAATCTGTTAAATTCAACCTTCTTTAGATATTTTCAAGGGTTAGCTTTATTACTGAGCCTTGTATCACTAATAAGGAAGTATTGTTACTATAGTAATCGTCTACTATTGAATCACATTAGCTAGAACACACATAATACATTTATTAAATATTTTAAAAGGTATTAGTAATCAGTGTATCAGTAACCCCACAGCATATTCTCTTCATATATTTAATTGGTAGAATCATTTTATTTTTTAAAAAATCATTCAATGATCCTTATATTTTGGAGGAAGAAGCCATGCCTTATATTCTCAAATAAAATTTTATTGGATTTAGGGCAAGTAGAAAATTGAAAACTTCAAGCAATAGCAAGTTTTTAAATTACAGAAACAAAAATAATAAGGATAAAGTAAGAAATATACTTGGTTAAATATTGCTTAATATATCTTCTGTGTATAGCTCAATTTTTAAAAATAAAAATTATAGTTTGTAACTTTTTGGAGCAGGCAGAAACATCAATTAAATGTTATGGCTGAGTGTGCCCCCCCCTTCATATGTTGAAGACCTAACACCCAGTACCTCAGAATGAGACCACAGATAGAGCCTTTAAAGTGGTAATTAATGTTAAATGAGGTCATATGGGTGGGCCTTAATCCAATATCGCTGGTGTCCTTATAAGAAGAGATAATTTGGACACACAGAGAAACACGAGGGTTGCACATACACAGAGGAAAAACAAGTGAGAACACATTGAGAAAGGGTGTGTCTGAAAGCAAAGGAGAGAGGCCTCAGGAAAAAAAAACCAAAAACAATAAAACCCTAAAACTATTAACACCTTGATCTTGGATTTATAGCCTCCAGAACTGTGAAAATAATTTTTTTTGTTAGTTAAGCCACCCAGTCTGTTGTATTTTCTTATGGCAGCCCTAGCAGTAAAATACAGCAATCTATGAGTAAGCCAGTTTAGTAATTAGGTAAAGAGCTATTTGCTGGGTGAGGTATGATTTATATAAATAATTTATAAATGAACAGTATCTAAGATAAATAAGTTGCTAACTGGATGTTGATCAAGAATCTAGTTGAGTGTCACTAACAAGAGGCAGACTAGGAAGCTTAAGGTCCTCAATCTCCTACAAAGACCCTGAGTTAACAACAATATATGGACCAGAATACCAATGTGAGAACTCTAGAGACCAGCTGAGAAGTTACAGCACTCTGATGAAAGTAAAACCAAAAAGGGATTTCGAAATTGGTAGGAAAGTTCATGACATTTGGCATGCTCATCTGTGCCCCTTTTCCTATTTAACCTAGCATGGCATTACCAGGAGGAAACCTCCCACACCAAGGATCCTCTGTCAGGACAGAAATGAGTGTCAAAAATGAGTGAACTGAGTGTCAAAAGTTCTACCTAGTCTGTAGGCTGACTGAGTGATTGGTGTCTTTTTCACCTGACTCAGAGCAGTGACAGGACTGGTGCATTTTTTTGGAATCCACTGAAAACACACAATTGTTATGGCATATTTAGAGCTGCAGTTCTGCAGGCAGATGCCAAGGGGAACAAGAGATTATGGGCTTCTGGGAAGGAAGAGGAACAAGCTCTTAGGATTTTGAAATGATTCAAAGCACACATGAGCCCAGAGAAGATACATTCTGAGAAATGGTTTGGGAGGTCCTAGAATAACTAGCTGAGTTGATAAGTGAAAGTCTTCCCTTGCATGAAGCCAGTCTGAAAAGACTGGAAGAGGTGGTTGTTTTACAAATTCCTAAGTCCCTACAACAACAATAAAATCACCAGAAATAGAAAGAAACAGGGAAACATAACCCATTCAGAGGAATAAAATAAAACTCTAAAAGCTGATTCTAAAGAAATGTGCATCTATGAACTGCATGGATAATAATTTAAAATAGCTGTCACAAAGAAACTCACTGAGGTGGAGGAGAACACAGGTAAATAACTAAATAAAATCAGAATAATGATGTGTGAGCAAAATGAGAATTACGAATGAAGAGATAGAAATTATAAAAAGAACCAAACAAATTCTGGAGTTAAAATTTACAATAATTGGACTGAAAAATGTATTACAGTGATTCAACAGCAGGCTTGATTAGGCAGAAGAAAGAATCAATGACCTTGAAGACAGGACGTTTGAAATCATCAAGTCAGAGAAGGGAAAAAAAGAAGAGAAGTGAAGAAAGACTAAGAAACCTCCTTTGTGAAACAGGAGACTCATATGCATTGTGGAATTCTCAGTAGGAGAAGTGACAGAGAAAGGAGCAAAGAGCTTGTTGGTAAAAATAATGGCTGTAAAAGTCCCCAATCTGAGAAAAAACGTAACAAAAAATTCAAGAATCTCAAAGAACTCCAACCAGGATTATTCCAAAGGGACCAACACTGAGACACATAAACAGACTGTCAAAAGCCAAAGACAAAGGCAGAACCCTGAAATCAGCAAGAGAAAAATGATTGGTCATACACAAGGGATCTCCCATGAAGTTATAAGCAGATTTCTCAGCATAAACTTTGTATACTGGAAGGAAATGGGATAATATATTCAAGGACTGAAAGGAAAAAAGAAACTGTCAACCAAGAATACTGTATTTGTCAAAACTGATTTCCAAAATGAAGGAGAAATTAACTTGCTCCAGATAAACAAAAGATGAGGGAGGAAGTTTATTACCACTAGTTCTGCTGTGTAAGAAATGCTAAAGGGAGTCCTTCATGGTAGAAAGAAAGGACCCTAGACAGTAACATGAAGCCACATGAAAATATAAAGTTTTCCAGGAAAGGTAAGCACATGAATAAATACAGTAACCTATAAAAATGCACTGTGCAAAATTTTACTTTTAATGCATATATAGAATTTAAATGGCAATATATTATATTTTAATGGGTATACAATATAAAGATGCAGTTTGCAACATTGATAGCATAAGGAGTGGAAGTAGAGCTATATATGACTAGTTTTTGTATGTGACTGAAATTATCAGTACAAATAGAATGTTATAACTTTAAGTTGTTTTATGTAATTGCAATGGTAAGCACAAAGAATATATCTATAGAATATTTGCAAAAATGAATGTCACCACAAAAAAAGCAATGACATACAAAGGAAGGCAGCAAGAGAGGAAAGGAGAGACAAAAATCCCCAAACATACAGCAATTAACAAAATGGTAATAGTGAGTCCTTACCAGTAACTACTGGTAAGTTAAATGAATTAAACTCCTAAATCAAATGGTATATATTGGCTAAATGGATTTTTTTAAGTAGAATCCAACTATATGCTGTCTATAAAAAACTCACTTTACTTTTTCTTCTTTTTAAAAAATTTTCATTGGAGTATAGTTGATTTACAATGTTGTGTTAGTTTCAGGTGCACAGCAAAGTGAATCAGTTATACATATACATATATCCAGTCTTTTTTTTTTAAGTTCTCTACTCAATACTTTGTAATGGCCTATATGGGAAAAAACTCACTTTATATTGATAGGCACACATAGGCTGAAAATTAAAGGATGGAAAAAATATTCCATGTAAATAGTAAGCAAAGGAGAGCAGGACTGGCTAAATTAATCTCAGACAAAATAGACTTTAAGATAAAAACTGTCACATAAGACTAAAAGTTTTAATTCCCAAGAAGATGTAACATTATAAATATATGTGTACTCAACATCAGAACACCTAAATATATGAAGCAAACATTGACAGATATAAAGGGAAAACTAGGTTGTGATATAGTAATAGTAGGAGACTGCCATACCCTACTTTCAATTGTGCCCAGAATAACCAGACAGAAGATAAAGAAGCAGAGTACCTGCGTAACTCTATAGACCAAATAGACCTACCAGATATACAGAATACACAACAGCAGAATATACATTCTCTTTAGATGCACATGGAGCATTATCCAGGATAAACATGTTAGGCCACAAAAAAGTCTCAATTTTTTTAAAGATTTGAAATTATAGAAAGTATCTTTTCTGATCACAAAGGGGGAAACTAAAAATCAATAGCAGAAAATGGGAAAATACCAAAATATGTGGAAAACAAGCAACACACCCTTTAACAACCAATGTGTTAAAGACATTACAAGGGAAATTAGAAAATACATTGAGACAAATTAAAACTTAAACACAACATACCAAAATTTATGAAATGCATTGAAGGCAGTCCTAAGGGGGATATTTATAGCTATAAATGCATACATTAAAGAAAAGAAAGATTTCAAATCAACAACATAAGTTACACCTCAGAAAGCAGAATAAGAACCAACTAAACTCAAGGCTAACAGAAAGAAGGATATAATAATGATTAGAGAAGAGAGAAATGAAATAGAATTTAGAATAAAACAATAGAAGAAACTGAATGAAATTAACAGTTAATTTTTGGAAAAGATCAATGAAACCAACAAGGCTTTAAGCTAGATTAACTAATAAAAAGGACAGAAGACTCAAATAAGTAAAATCATAAATGAAAGTGGGGAGATTAAAACTGATATTACAGAAATAAAAAGGATTATAAGAAAATACTATGAACAACTGTATGCCAGTAAATTGGATGATCTAAAAGAAATTGATGTTCCTAGAAACAACCAACCAAGACAGAATCATGGAGAAATAGAAAATATGAACAGACCAATTGTGAGTAAGGAGATTGCTAGATCATATTATTGTATGTTTATAATATGTTTACTTGTGTGGGAAGCTATACTTATCTATGTTTATCTTTGTAGGAAACTGACAACTGTATTCCAACATAGCTGTACCATTTTGCATTTCCATCAGCAATGAATGAGAGTTCTTGTTGGTCTGTTTCCTCACCAGTAGTTGGTCTTGCTAGTTATTTGGATTTTTCCAAAGATGTGTAGAGATAACTAACTGAAATTCACAACACCGTAATTACAAATGATGCTGATCATCTTTTCATATGATTATTTTGCATCTGAATGTATTCTTTGGTGAAGTATCTGTTTATAATTTTGTCCATTTGTGGGTTGTTTTGTCACATTGTTTTAAAAAGTTCTTTGCATATATTGGATAGAAGTCCTTCATCAGATGTGTGTTTTGCAGATATTTTCTCTCAGTTTGTGTCTTGTTTTTTTCACTCTCTGAACTGTGTTTTAAAGGAGAAGAACAGCTTTTCTGTTTTAATAAAATCCAACTTAATTGTTTTTCTTTCAATGATCTTGCTTTTATGTTGTACTGAAAACTTATCACCAAATCCAAAGTCACTGAGATTTTCTCCAAGTTTTCTTCTACACTTTTTATAGTTTTGCATTTTAAATGTAGGTCTGTGATTCCTTTTGAATTAATTATGTTGAAATATGTAAGGCCTTTGTCAAGATTCATTTTGTTTGGTTTTTACATATGAACATTCAGTTGTTCCAGTGACCTTTTTTGGAAAGGCTCTCTTTTCTTGTTGAATTACCTTTGCTCCACTGTAAAGATCAATTGGTTATAAGTGTGTGCATCCATTCCTGGAATTTCTATTCTTTTCCACTAACCTATGTGACTGTTATTTCACTAATACAACATTGTCTTTATTACTGTAGGTTTATATTGAGTCTTGAAATCAGATAGAGATTCCTCCAACTTTGTTCTTCTTCAGTATTATGTTGGCTATTCTAGGTATTTCCCTTTCCATATAATCTTTAGAAACAGTTTATTGACATCTACAAAATAACCTCATGGTTTTGATTGGAATTGTGTTCAGTCTAATGATCTAGTTAGGAATTTTTGTTATTTTAATAAGATAGCATCTTCCAGTTTGTGAAAATAAAAAAAATTTCCCAATTCATTTAGATCTTCTTTGAAATTTTTCATCAGACATACTAGTTTTGCACATTTTGATCCTGTACCTATTTTATTAGATTTATGCCTAAGTACTTTATTTTGGGGGATGTTATTACAAATTGTATTGTTTCTTTTTCTTAATTTCAAATTGTTCATTGCTTGTATATGGAAAAGCAAATGATTTTGTATATTAGCCTTTTATCCTACAACTTTGTTATACTTACTTATAAATTCCAGGAGTTTTTTTTTTTGATTATTGATTCTGAGGAATTTTATAAATAAATAGCTTTGTCATCTTTGAACAGAGGCAGCAACAAAGACAAAGTTGTCTTTTTTCTACCCTCCCAGTCTATGTAACTTCTATTCCCTTTTATTGTCCTATTACACTAGCTACTACTTCCAGGACAATGTTGAGTAGGAGTGGTGAGAGAGGACGTCCTTGCCTTGTTACCATGCTTAAAGGAAAGCATTTATTTTCTCACAATTAGCATGCTAGCTGTAGCTTCTTGTAGATATTATTTATCAAATTGAGGTAGTTTCTCTCTATTCCTAGATTCCTAGTTTATAAGCATTTTTTTCATGAATGGATGTTGTTAGATTTTGTCAAATGCTTTTTATACATCAACTAATGTGATTATATAGTTTTTCTTCTTTAACCTACTGAAGTGGTGGGTTCCTTTGATTGATGTTCAAATGCTGAACCAGCTTTGCAAACCTTGGAAAAATCCCAATTATTTGTGCTATGTAATTCTTTTATTACATGTTGGGTTTTATTCACTAATACTTTCTTAATGATTTTTGCATCTACGTTCATGAGAGATATTGAACTGTATTTTTTTCCTTGTAATGTATTTATCTGGTTTTAATATTAGTGTAGTGCTGGACTCATAGAATGGGTTAGGAAATGCTTTCTCTCCTCCTATTTTCTAGAAAAAAATTGTGGCAAATTAGTATCATTTCTTCCTTAATTATTTGGTACAATTCACTAGTAAAGCCATCTTGTCCTGGTGTTTAATATTTAGAAATTTATTAATTATTTATTCAATTCCTTTAATAGATACAGTCCACTTCGGATTATCCATTTTTCTTTTTGTGAGGTTTTAGTAGTATTTGTCTTCCAAGGAGTTGGTCCATTTTATCTAAGTTGTGAAATGTGTGGGCATATCATTTTATGGTCCATAGTCATAGCAGTGATGAACTCTCCTTCTTCTCTTTTTTATTGGTTTTCCTGGTTAGAAGCTTATCAATATTTTTGATCATTTGAAAGAACCAGATTTTGGTTTCATTAATTTGTCTCTATTGTTTTCCTGGTTTTATTTTCATTGATTTCTGGTGTAATATGTATTGTTTCTTTTCTAATCATTGCTTTTGGATTAATGCTGTTGTTTCTCTAGTTTCTTTCTAAAGGCAGAGGCTTAGATTATTGATTTTAGATATTCTCTTTTAATATACAAATTTTCGTGTTCTATACAAATTTCGTGTTCCCCATAAGTTATACTTTTGCTATATTCTCCCTAAATTTTGAAAACATATTTTAATTTTAAATATACTTTAATTTTTAAAGTTTCTTTTGAAACTTGTTCTTTTTATATTGTTTAGGAGTATGTATTTAAATTTCTAGCTCTTTTGTAATTTTCCAACAACTTTCTATTATTAATTTCTTATTTTATGCTACTGTGTCCTGATAGCATATTTTGTATGATTTCTATCCTTTAAATTTGTTAATTATGCTTTATCACACAGATTGGTTTTAAATCTAGGAATGTTCCATGTGAGCTTGTGAATATGTATAGTATGCTGTTGTTGAAGAGAGTATTATATAAATGTCAGTTAGATTGAGTTGATTGACAATGCTCTTTAGGTCAAATACATTCTTAACTAGTTTTCTGTCTGCTTGATCTATCAATTATTGAAAGATAGGTATTGACGTCTCCAACTATAAAAATGTATTTATCTCTTTTCCCTTTTACTTTAATCAGTTTTTGCCTCTCATATTTTGTCACTCTGCTCTTAGGTACATAAATATTAAGAGTTGTTATGTCTTCTTGGAGAATTGACCCCTTTATCATTATGTGATTCCCCTCTATCCATGATGACTTCGTTGCTCTAAAGTCTGCGTTGTCTGAAATTAATATAACTACAACTGTATTTTGATTATTGTTAGCATAGTGTATATTTCATGCTTATAGTGTTTAATTGGGTTAAGTTTTGTATTTTTACGTGGTGAGAATCAGGGGTCTAAAATCATTCTTTTGTATGTGAATACGCAGTTATCCCAGTACAAGTTTTGAACAGAACATTTTTTTCCCTATTTAATGGCCTTTGAACCACTGTTGGAAATCAATTAACCAGAGGTATATGGTTTTATTTCTAGACTTCCTGTTCCATTCCATTGATCTATATGTCTATTTTTTTGCCAGTAGCATACTGCTTTGATTACTGTACCTATGTAAAAGTCTGTAAAATGTAAGTTCTTCAACCTTTATGAAAATGCTGGCTTCAAAAAATAAATTATAAAGTGTTCTGTACTCATCTATTTTTGGAAGAGTTTGAGTAAACTTGGTGTGTTAATTTTTTTTAAATGTTTAATATAAATTCAACAATGAAACAATATGTTTCATAGAATTTTTAAATTAATAAACAATTTTTAGAGCAATTTTATGTTCACAGCAAAAATGAGTGGAAAATAAAGAGACTTCCCATACATTCCTTGTCCCCCAACCCACACCCACACCCACACACAATCTCTCCCACTGTTGATATTCTGTACCACAGTGGTATATTTGTTATAATCAATTAACTTACATTGAAACATTGTCACTCAAAGTCCATAGTTTGCATAAAGTTTCACTCTTGGTGTTGTACATTCTATGAGCTTTGACAGATGTATAATGACAGGCATCAACCATTGTAGTATCATGCAGCATAGTTTCAGTGCCCTAAAAATCCTCTATGCTCTGCCTATTCAATCCTCTATCCCCACTAACTCCTGGCAACTACTAGTCTTTTTATTGTCTACATAGTTTGCCTTTTTCAGAATGTCATATACTTGGAATCATACATGATGAAACCTTTTCAAATTAGCTTCTTTCAATTAGAAATATGCATTTGTTTTCTCCATGGCTTTTCATGGGTTCAAAGCTCATTTCTTTTTAGCAGTAAATACTATTCCATTTTCTGGGTGTACCACAGTTTATTTATTCATTCACCTACTGAAAGATATCTTGATTGCTCACATGTTTGGGCTATTATGAATAAAGCCTTTATAAATATCCATGTGCAGCTTTTGTGTGGCCATAAGTTTTCAACTCCTTTACATAAATACTAAGGGGTGAGATTGCTGGATATTATGCTACAAATATGTTAATTTTGTAAGAAACTACCATTCTGCATTTCTATCAGTAATAAATGAGAGTTCTATTGCTCCATATTCTTGACAGCATTTGGTGTTGTCAGTGTTTTGATTTTGGCCATTCTTATAGTCATGTAGGAATTTCTCATTGTTGCTATAATTTGTATTTTCTGGATGACTTATATGGAAGCATCTTTTCATATGGTTACTTGCCATCTGTATATCTTTGATCAGGTGTCTCTTCGGGTCTTTTACCCATTTTTAAATTTAGTTGTTTGTTTTTTTATTGTTGAGTTTTAAGAGTTCTTTGTATATTTTGGATAGCAGTCATTTATCAGATGCATGTTTTACAAATATTTTCTCCCAGTCTGTGGCTTGTCTTCTCATTCTCTTGACATTGTCTTTCACACAGCAGGAGTTTTTAATATTAATGAAGTTCAGCTTCAATTATTCCTTTTGTGGATCATGTCTTTGGTGTTGTTTCTAAAAAGTCATTGCCAAAACATGGATTTTTGAATTTTCAAGCTTTCGTTCGGTTATTGATTTCCGTTTGTTTGTTTCATTCCATTGTGGTTCGAAAGAACACTTTATATGATTTCAAACTTTTAAAATTTAATTATACTTGTTTATTGGCCGAATATGTGGTCCAGGAGAACATCCCATGTGAGTTTGAGAACCACATTTGTTCTGCTTTTTGAGGGTATAGTGTTTGGTAAATAAGTTAGGTATATTTTGTTTCTAGTGTTCTTTGTCTTCTATTTCTTTTATTGATCTTTCTGGCTTTTCCATGCATTATTAAAAGTGGAGGATTTAAGTCTATTGTAGAACTGTCTATTTCTCTGTTTACTTATGGCAATTCTTACTTTATATATCTGGAGGCTCTGTTGTTAGGTATGAATAAGTTTATAATTTTTATATCTTTTGCATGTACATACCAGTGTATTGGTATATAATATCCTTCTTTTTCTCTTATAACAGTTTTGACTTAAATCATTTTTATGTCTTTTCATTTTAATCTATTTGTATCTTTGGATCTAAAATAAATCTGTTGTAGACTGCATAGAATTGGGTGATATTTTATATCCCTTCTGCCAATCCCTGTCTTTTAATTGGAGAGTTTAATCCATTTTAATGTAGAGTAATTATTGATATGAAAGGACTTACTTCAACCATTTTGTTTTGGGTTTTTTTCTAAATTTCTTAAATCCTTTTGTTTGTCTTTCGATATATGCTTTATTGACTTTTTGTGTAGTCTCTTGATTCCCTTCTGATTTCCTTCTTTGTATATATTATTATTTTCTTGATGGTTACCCTAGGAGTTACAATTAACATCCTAAACTTGTAACAATGTTGTTTGAAATAATACAAACTGAACTTCAATAATATACAAAAACTCTGTTCTCTTTTTTTTATGGTCATTGTTTCTTTTTAAACATTTTTATTAGAGTATAATTGCTTTACAGTGGTGTGTCCGTTTCTGCTTTATAAAAAAGTGAATCAGTTATACATATACGTATGTCCCCATATATCTTCCCTCTTGCATCTCTCTCACTCCCACTCTTCCTATACCCCTCTAGGTGGTAACAACGCACCGAGCTGATCTCCCTGTGCTATGTGGCTGCTTCCCACTAGCTATTTTACATTTGTTAGTGCATCTATGTCCATGCCACTCTCTCACTTTGTCCCAGCTTACCCTTCCCCCTCCCCGTATCCTCAAGTCCATTGTCTAGTAGGTCTGCATCTTTATTCCAGTCTGGCCCCTAGGTTCTTCTGACCATTTTCTTTGCTTTTTTTTTTTTTAGATTCCATATATATGTGTTAGCATATGGTATTTGTTTTTCTCTTTCTGACTTACTTCACTCTGTATGACACACTATAGGTCCATCCACCTCGCTACAAATATCTCAATTTTGTTTCTTTTTATGGCTGAGTAATATTCCATTATATATATGTGCCACATCTTCTTTATCCTTTCATCTGTTGATGGACACTTAGGTTGCTTCCGTGGCCTGGCTATTGTAAATAGAGCTGCAATGAATATTTTGGTACATGACTTTTTTTTTTTTTTTTTTTTTGTGGTATGCGGGCCTCTCTGTTGCGGCCTCTCCCATTGCGGAGCACAGGATCTGGACACGCAGGCTCAGCAGCCAGGGCTCACAGACCCAGCCGCTCCGCGGCATGTGGGATCTTCCCAGACCAGGGCACGAACCTGCATCCCCTGCATCGGCAGGCAGACTCTCAACCACTGCGCCACCAGGGAAGCCCATGCCTCTTTTTGAATTATGGTTTTCTCAGGGTATATGCTCAGTAGTGGGATTGCTGGGTCGTATTTGTAGTTGTATTTGTAGTTTTTTAAGGAACCTCCATACTGCTCTCCATAGTGGCTGTATCAGTATACATTCCCACCAACAGTGCTAGAGGGTTCCCTTTTCTCCACACCCTCTCCAGCATTTATTGTTTGTGGATTTTTTGCTGATGGCCATTCTGATGGGTGTGAGATGATATCTCATTGTAGTTTTGATTTGCATTTCTCTAATGATTAATGATGTTGAGCATTCTTTCATGTGTATGTTGGCAATCTGTATATCTTCTTTGGAGAAATGTCTATTTAGGTCTTCTGCCCATTTTTGGATTGGGTTGTTTGTTTTTGATATTGAGCTGTATTAGTTGCTTGTATGTTTTGGAGAGTAATCCTTTCTCAGCTGCTTCAGTTTCAAATATTTTCTCCCATTCTGAGGGTTGTGTTTTCATCTGGTTTATGGTTTCCATTGCTGTGCAAAAGCTTTTATGTTTCATTAGGTCCCATTTGTTTATTTTTGTTTTTCTTTCCATTTCTTTAGGAGGTGGGTCCAAAAGGATCTTGCTGTGATTTATGTCATAGAGTGTTCTGCCTATGCTTTCCTCTAAGAATTTGATAGTTTCTGGCCTTACATTTAGGTCTTTAATCCATTTTGAGTTTATTTTTGTGTATGGTGTTAGGGAGTGTTCTAATTTCATTCTTCTACATGTAGCTGTCCAGTTTTCCCAGCACCACTTATTGAAGAGGCTGTCTTTTCTCCATTGTATAGTCTTGCCTCCTTCATCAAAGATAAGGTGACCATATGTGCGTGGGTTTATCTCTGGGCTTTCTATCCTGTTCCATTGATCTATGTTTCTGTTTTTGTGCCAGTACATACTGTCTTCATTACTGTAGCTTTGTAGTATAGTCTGAAGTCAGGGAGCCTGATTCCTCCAGCTCCGTTTTTCATTCTTAAGATTGCTTTGTCTATTCGGGGTGTTTTGTGTTTCCATACAAATTGTGAAATTTTTTGTTCTAGTTCTGTGAAAAATGCCAGTGGTAGTTTGATAGGGATTGCACTGAGTCTGTAGATTGCTTTGGATTGTAGAGTCATTTTCACAATGTTGATTCTTCCAATCCAAGAACATGGTATATCTCTCCATCTATTTGTATCATCTTTAATATCTTTTATCACTATCTTATAACTTTCTGCATACAGGCCTTTTGTCTCCTTAGGTAGGTTTATTCCTAGGTATTTTATTCTTTTTGTTACAGTGGTAAATGAGACTGTTTCCTTAATTGTACTTTCAGATTTTTCATCATTAGTGTATAGGAATGCCACAGATTTCTGTGCATTAATTTTGTATCCTGTTACTTTCCCAAATTCATTGATTGGCTCTAGTAGTTTTCTGGTGGCATCTTTAGGATTCTCTATGTATAGTATCATGTCATCTGCAAACAGTGACATGTTTACTTCTTCCTTTCCAGTTTGGATTCCTTTTATTTCCTTTTCTTCTCTGATTGCTGTGTCTAAAACTTCCAAAACTATGTTGAATAATATTTGTGAGAGTGGGCAACCTTGTCTTGTTCCTGATCTTAGTGGAAATGCTTTCAGTTTTTCACCATTGAGGACGATGTTTGTTGTTGATTTGTCATATATGGCCTTTATTATGTTGAGGAAAGTTCCCTCTATGCCTACTTTCTGCAGGGTTTTTATCATAAGTGGGTGTTGAATTTTGTCAAAAGCTTTCTCTGCATCTATTGATATGATCATATGAAAAACTCTATTCTTACATAGTTCCATCCCTTTCCCTTTATGTTGTTATTGTAAAAAGTAGCATCTTTATATATTGTGTACCCATTAGCATCATTTTATAATTATTATTTTATACATTTGAGTTTTAGATAATATTGGAGGGAAAAAGTTACAACCAGAAATTCAATAATCCTGGATTTTATATTTATCAATGAAGGAACTTTACCAGTGATATTTAAAATTTCTTCCTATGATTTTTGTGTTAATGTCTAGTGATTTTTAATTTCAGCATTAAAGGATTCCTTTAGCATTTCTTTTAAGGCAGGTTTACTAGCATGAACTGACTCAGCTTTTGTTTATCTGGGAATTTCTCAACTTCTTAATTTTTGAAGTATGTTTTTTTTCAGATTAGAATTCTGGGTTGACAGTTTATTTCATTACATTAAATATGTTATCTCAGTGCATTCTGGCTTTTACAGTTTCTGTTGAGAAAGTGGTTGTTAATCTTATTGAGGATCCCTTGTATGTAACAAGTTGTTTTCTGCAGTTTTCAAAATAGTCTCTTTGATTTTGGCTGTCAGCAGTTTGGTTATAATATATCTTGATGTGAATGTCTGTGTTTATCTTACGTAGAGTTCGTGGAACTTCTTGAATGTATAGATTTATGTATTTTTTCATATTTGGAAGATTTTGGTCATTATTGCCTCAGAAAGCTTTTCTGACCCTCTCTCCTATCCTCTGCTCCTGTTTTATTCTTTCTGCTTCTCTAACTGGACAATTTCAATCAACTTATCTTCAAGCTCACTGATTCTGTTTTTTCTTCATTATCAAATGTGCTGTTAAACCATTTATTGATTTTTTAAATTAATTTATTTTATTTATTGATTTTTGGCTGCATTGGGTCTTCGTTTCTGCACGTGATCTTTCTCTAGTTGTGGCAAGTGCGGGCTACTCTTTGCTGTGATGCGCAGGCTTCTTATTGTGGTGTCTTGTTTTGTTGCCGAGTAAGGGCTACAGGTGCATGGGCTTCAGTAGTTGTGGTGTGTGGACTCAGTAGTTGTGGCTCACAGGCTCATTAGTTGTGGCACACAGGCTTAGTTGCTCCACGGCATGTGGGATCTTCCCAGACCTGGGCTCGAACCCATGTCCCCTGCATTGGCAGGTGGATTCTTAACCATTGCGCCACCAGGGAAGCCCTATTGATTTTTTTTAAATTTCAGGTATTATACCTTTCATCTCCAGAATTTCTTTAAGTTTCTTTTTATGATTTTCTCTTTATTGACATTCTGTATTTGCTGACACATTATTTTGCTAATTTCATTTACTTCTTCATCCATGATTTTCTGTAGCTCTCTGAGTTTAAAAAATGTTTATTTAAAGTTTTTGTCTAGTAATTCCAATGTCTGTGCTTCGTTATGCACAGTTTCTGTTAATTTTTTCTGTGAGTGAGTCATACATTCTTATTTATTTGCATGCCTTATAATTTTTTGTTCTAAAGCAGGACATTTGAAAATTAGAATGTAGTAATCCTGAAAATCAGATACTCCCTCCTCCTCTGGGTTTTATTGTTGTTCCTTGCTGTGGGTGGTACTTAATTTTATAGTGGCTTTGCTCAATTACTTTTTAAAAACGTGTATGATCTTTGAAGTCTCTTTTCCTTTAACTATAGTCAGTTAGTGGTATGATAAAGAATTCTTTAAAAATGAATATCTTAAAATCTTAAAAATGCTTTTTGCAGTCTCTGAAATTTGGCTCTCTGTTGGAGCACAGCTCCAATACATAGCCAGGTCCAATACAATTCTGCCTTAGCATGCACTTCTGGATCATGGTGATCCTCAAAAAAAGCTGGAGGTAAAAGTTTAGGGTCTTCCCAGTCCTTTTTGGATCATATGTCTAGCCATGAGCATGTGTGTGGCTTTCTAGATACTCTTATATTCAGGCGTTTTCAAAGCCCTTATTACCCAAAGTAACACTCTCCCCAGCTTTTCCACCAGGAGTTTTGGTGTATCTGTTTGCTTGCCTCAACTGTAGTGTCATGCTCCAGGCAAAATTGGCTTTTTCATTTCCTTTTCACTGTTTTTAATGAACATACTCTGCTTAGCTGCTTTTCTGCCATGAGAAGTTCTGATTTACGTGAAACAAAAGGAAGCACCTTGTATCAGTCCTTGAGAAAAATCACAAATAGGTCAAACAGAAAACATGATTACTTGAAAACAAGGTCTGCTCTGGTACCACATGAAACAGGTATCTTTAATGGGAATACCAACTGCCACCTTCAAGACTACTGCCACACCAGGAATAGGATTGAACAAGGCTAAATTAAAATAGCAAAAAGCTCTACTGCTCACTTTGAGTGACCTTTAACTTGATTCAGTGTCTATTTGAAAGATGTAATCCTTTGACTATTTCAGTGTTTCAACAATATTGATTCTGACAGTTTTTGCTCATTTGTTTTCAGTGTTTCTTTGGCAAGATAGGTCCTTGGAATGTTACCTGCCATTTTTGCTTACATTACTGTTACAATATTTTCATTTATAGCATTAGTTTTTGATTATTTTTTATAGAGTTTCCTTCTCTCTGCTTTCATCGTCTGTTCTTTCATGTTGCCTATTTTCCATTAGAGTTCTTAACATAGTAATCGTAATTATTTTAAATCCCCTTTCTAATAATTACCAGGTCTGTGTTATATCTGAGTTGGTTCTCACGCTTGCTTTGTCTCTTTAGACTTAGCTGTGCTGTGCTTTTTCTTTCTTTTGTTATGCCTTGTGATGTTCTTGTTGAAAGCCATACATATCAGTAGTACCAGCTGAGGTTAATAGACTAGTAGTGCAAAGATTTGTGTTAATATGGCTAGTAGTTGAATTGTGTTTGATGCTTGCTGTATCTGTAGATGCCAGAGAATTTAAATTCCTCTTGGTCCCTGTTTTTGTCTCCTCTCATCATTTTTAGCTTCCCTGAGTACTTCTCTTAAGAGCATCTGCATCTTGCAGATCTTTGATCTCTAACCCACTGTTATTATACTGCAGCCTTGGTGTGGTGGGAAGATGTGGACGGGGGAAGCTTTCCATTATCTTATGTTAAATCTCAGGTTTTCGTGGGCCTGTGTCTCTGGACTGTGAACTTCACAAGTGTTTCTTCAGAGGTATAGCTCTCCCCACTTTGGTGAGACAAGAATCTAGGGGAAAATGAGGAATAATGCCCTTCCTCCAGTTGGAATAAAGTTCTGGTAAAGTTTTTTTTTTCCCTGTAGAGTTGTTCCTTGCTTTAAAAAATGTCTTTTGGAATATTTTACAAGGATTGTTCTTTCCATCCCTCTGCTAGATGCAAGAGGGGGGATTTTTGTTAAATCTTCACTTTGAGAACCTGGTCGTATTCCTTGAGGTAAAACCCACAAAAAGTTGAGAGTTCCCCTAAGGCTCTGACAACAAATTTAAAATTTTTTCATAATAATTTACAGCAAGTTCTCAACAATCTGTCAAAGTGACCACTTGGGTGTTCCAGAAAGTTTATACCTCCAGTAGCTTCTGCCTCAGGTAAGCAGATCTCAGTTGCAACTCTCTGGATATTTCTGTTTCTCCAGATTTGTAATGGTGGTTTGCCTTGCAAACTCAGTTCTTTGATGTGGTCAAGGAAACTCACTTATTTTCAGTTTGTTTTACTTTTTCTTGTTTTAAGGACTGGAGTGATAATTTTAAAACTCTTTACATAGCAGAGGTGAAACTGAAAATTGCACTTTTTTTTCCTACTCTGTTTTTCCTTTCTGTTTTTTTTTTAGAGATATAATATCACATTTGTTAGACCACTTGATATTTTACTGCAAGTCAATGTGGTTATGTTAATTATTTAATCTCGGGGATGTCAGTTCAGAGATACATATTTCCCAATTCCTGAAAATAGTTGTCTCATATACTTTGTCCATTTTCATAGTTATCCACAGTGAATGTGGGAGGAGGTCAAGTTTGGACCCATTAGCCCATCATGAATGGAACACATCTTCTTTCTACCTTCTATCACATTAAACTTTTTCCTACCTCTCCTTTCTCTATTCTACAGAAAATCCAAGTGTAGGAGTGCATGATGCCTTCTTTTCTATCTGCATTCTCTGCTTGTTTGATCTTATCCATTCATTTGACTTTAAATGCAATTTATATGCTACAGACTATGGAATTTTGCCTCAAGCCAAGAAATCCTCGGAGTTCCAGATTTGCATATACAACTGTCTACTTAATATGCTACTTAATATGGAAGTCTCAAAATATCAAATATCATGTGCCCAGATTCTTGAATTCTAGCTTAGTTTTAATTCTCCCCTAATATTTCCTACATCAGTAAATGGTTTAGCCATCTCTCCAGTTGCTTAAGCATCAAATTAGCAAGTTATTCTCATCACCTCCCCCTTTACCTCACCTTTTACATCCAACTTATCAGAAATTCTATTAACTCCTCCTTCCTATTTCTAGACTAGATTGTACTAGACTTCTGTCAGATTTCTCTGGTTTCTTTACCCCCCATTAATGCCTCTACTCACATAGTACAAACTGACACTTAAAATATAAGTTGGATTATATATTTCTACTTTTCTAAAATCCTTCAATAATTTCCTATTACACTTAGGATAAAATCTATAATACTTACCATGTTCCACAAGACCATGTAAGAGCTGTTCTTTTGTACCTTTTTTACCCCACCTGATTCCACTATTTTCCTTCATTTACTTCATTTGCCCCAAGCTGGGAAATTAACAACTAAGTGGATATGGGAAGGCCACTTGCAGTATCTATTACAATTATCCTGAGAAAGTCTTCCCTGTGAATACTTATCTCTTATTAGGTTATAAGATGATCATTGTACTCACAACATCTAGACAAATGCCTGGTACCTAGTTAGAAACCAATGCATATTTTTGCATGAATAAATGCAATACAGACAAAAGTCTCATTTCAATATATAATGAAGAACTAATAAAACTTGACCTTCAGGTGTTATATAAACGTGCTACTACTTCTGTAATTTAACAATGACCAGCTAGTGGAAATCAATACATATGGCAAGATAACACAACATAGCATTATTGGATAGGAAGAGTTAATATATTAATTTGATGTATATTATTTTATTATCATCTTAAAAATCAAGAGTAAATAAAGCATAAAAATAAGATTTGAATATGGTGACTTAGATAAATATACAAATATAAATCACTTTCACGGGATGAACATAACCTAATGAAGTGCAAGTACTTTGAAGTATATGGGATATAGAGGTTAGCAAAGCAGATAAAGTCCCTGTCCTCTTGGAGGTTATGTTGCAGAGGAAAGAAAGACTAATAAACAAAAATGTAGACTGTAGGTTGATCAATTGTCCTGGAGTTCCTGGGGCTGAGGGGATTCCCTAGACATGAGGCTTGCAGAGCAAAGTGCAGAAAGTTTCAGGCAAATTATGGAGTTGGCCACTCTATGTGGTAATAAGTGCCATGGAAGATAAATCATGGGGCTTGCTCTGTTACAGAGGGTGATCAAGATACACCCTATGATAAAAGAAGTATTTAAGTCAATATATGAAAAAATAATGAATTGAGTCATAAAGATATATTTTACGTATGTGCATGTATATGTATATGTAAATGCATATGTGTGTATTTGTGTATCACCAAGCAGAAGTTAGACAGTACAATGAAGAATTATATCTGTTAAATATTACCAGAGCAAAAAAAATCACCAGGGATAAAATACACAATTTTAATTACACATTTCTATTTTTTGAGTATATTTACAAAATTGCTCAGCCATAACCACTAATTCCAGGTTATTTCTTCATTCTCCAAATAAATAAATTAGCAATTAGTAGTCACCCTCCATTCCCTTCTCCATTTAACTCGTCATATTAATCGAATCATATAATATGTGGCCTTTGGTGTCTCCTACTTTTAGTAACATGATCAGTACATAATTCATTATTGTGGCTGAATATCCACATTTTATTTGTCCATTTTTTCAATTGACAGACATTTAAGTTGTTCTCGCTTTTCAGATACTATAAATAATAAATAATGTTTCTGGGAACATTTATGTGCAACATTTATGTAATATATATCTTCATTTCTCCTGGGTCTCTACTTAGTAGTTGAAATGCTGAGTCGTCTGGTAACTATGTTTAACGTTGTGAGGAATCATGAGACTGTTTTACAAAGTGGTTGTGACATTTTATTTTCCAAATAGCAAAGTATGATAGCTCTGATTTCTCCACATTCTTGCCAACATTTGTTATTTTCTGTCTTTTTGACTATAGACATCATAGTAGACTGGAAGTGGAACATCACTGTGGTTTTGACTTGCATTTCCTTAATGATTAATGATGCTGAGCATCTTTTCACATGCTTATTGGTCATTCATATATATTCTTTGGACAAATGCCTATTTAAATCACTTTACATATTCAAATAAACTGTTTCATTCAAGGTTACAGGAATTATACCTATGTTTTATTCTAAGAATGTTATAATTTTAGCTCTTTTCTTTGGGTTTTGATGTGTTTTGAGTTAACCTTTTGTACGGTTGGAGGTAGGTGGTTGAATTTCATTCACTTGCATGTGTCTATACCGTTATCCCAGCTGCATCTGTTGAAAATACTATTCTTTTTTTAATTAAAGTTTTATTTTAAGATAGATATATATTCATATGCAGTTGTGAAAAATAATACAAAGAGATCCTATGTACTCTTTATCTAGTCTTACCCAATGGTAACATCTTGCAACACTATAGTACAATATTGCAACCAGGATATTAACATCAGTACAGTCAAGACGCAGAATGTTTCCACCACCATAAAGATCCTTTATATTGCCATTTTATCACCCTACACACTTCACTGTCACGTTACCCCCTCCTGATCCCTTGGCAGCCACTAATCTGTTCTCCATTTCTACAATTTTGTCATTAAAGAGTGTTTTGTTAATGCAATCATATTGTATGTAACATTCTGGTATATATATTTTTTAACTTACAGTGATTCCCTGGAGATTTCCAGGTTGTATCAGTAGTTCATTCCTTTTAATTGCTAAATAATTTTTAATAACGTGGATGTAACAGAGTATATTTAACTATTCAACCATTGAAGGACATCTGGGTTCTTTCTAGTTTTGACTATTAGGAATAAAGTTCTTTTAAACATTTATATACAGGCTTTTTGCATCATTAGTTTTCATTTCTGTAGGATAAATGCCCAGGAGTGCAATGGTTGTATGGTAATGTCAAGTTTAGGTTTTTAAGTAATGGCTTTTTCCCAGAGTGGCTGTACCATTTTATATTCCCAACAGAAATGTATGATTTATCTAGATTTTCTGTATCTAGGTCAGCATTTGGCATTGTCAGTCTTTTTTATTTTAGTCATTTTGATAGGTATGTATTGATATCTCATTGGGGTTTTAATTAACATTTCTCTAATGAATAATAATGTTAATTGTCTTTTCGTGTGCTCACCTGCCATCTGTATATCCTCTTTTGTAAAATTTCTATTCATGTATTTATTTATTTATTTTTGCTGTACACGGGACTCTCACTGTTGTGACCTCTCCCGTTGCGGAGCACAGGCTCCAGACACGCAGGCTCAGCGGTCATGGCTCATGGGCCTAACCGCTCCACAGCATGTGGGATCTTCCTGGATCGGGGCACGAACCCGTGTCCCCTGCATTGGCAGGCGGACTCTCAACTACTGCGCCACCAGGGAAGCCCTCATGTATTTATTTTTTTATTGAGGTATAATGAGCATAACATTTTATTAGTTTTAGGTTTATAATGTGACGATTCAATATTTGTATGTATTGGAAAAATGATCACCTCAGTAAGTACAGTTAACATCCATCACCATACATAGTTATACATTTTTTTCTTGTGAAAAGAACCTTTAAGATCTACCCTATTATCAACTCTCAAATATGCAATACAATATTATCATAGTCACCATGCTGCACATTACATTTCCATGACTTATTTATTTTGTAATTTGAAGTTTGTACCTTTTGACCCCCTTCACCCATTTGACCCACCCCCCACCTCCCACCTCTGGCAACTACGAACGTTTTCTCTATCTATAAGCATTTTTTTTCTTTTTAAGGTTCCACATATAAGTGAGATTATGCAGTATTTGTCTTTCTCTGGCCAACTTATTTCACTTAGCTTAATGCCCTAAAAGTTCATACATGATGTAGCAAATGGCAAGATTTCCCTCTTTTTTATGACTGAATAATATTCCGTTGTGTGTGTGTGTACCACATTTTCTTTATCCTTTCATTTAATGATGGCCATGGTTGTTTACATATCTTGGCTATTGTAAACAGTGCTGCAGTGAATAAGGAGGTGCATATATCTTTCTAAATTAATGTTTTTGTTTTTCTTTTCTTGGGATAAATACTCAGAAGTGAAATTGGTAGATCATATAGTAGTTATATTTTTAATTTTTTGAGCAACTTCCATGCTGTTTTCCATAGTGACTGCATTCTTCACTGTACTATTGTCAAAACTCAATTGACCATAAATATGTACATTTACTTCTAAATTCTAATTCTATTCTACTCATGTATATAGACATAGGCCAGTACTACACTGTCCTGATTATAGCAGCTTTTTAGTAATGTTTATTTAAATCAGGGAGTTTGAGTAGTCCAAATTTGTTCTTCCTTTTCAAGCTTGTTTTGGGTATTCTCAGTTCCTTGTATTCAGATAACAGTTTTAGGATTAGTCTGTCAATTTCTGTAACAAGTAAGCTGAGATTTTGTTAATAATAGTGTTGAATCTGTAAATCAATTTAGGAAATATTGCCATTTTGACAATATTAAGTCTTATATTTCATGATTTGGGGATGAATTCAATATTTCTTAGCTTTTAGCCAATTTTTTTCATTTTTTGTGTGTTTTTCAGTGTAGAAGTCATAAATATTTTATTACATTTATTCCTAAGTATGTATTCTCTTTGATGCTATTATAAATGAAATATTTAAAATTTTATTTTTATATTGTTCATTGCTATTGCATAGAAATACAGCTGAGAGGTTGACATCAGAAAGGTGGTGGAATAGGAAGCCTTGGACCCTTATTCCCCATGTGGATATACCAATTCAACAAGAATACATGGACAAATTCATTTTGTGAGAAATCCAGAAACTACTTGAAAGGCTCCTGCATTTGGGGTAAACATAAAACCAGCCACATTGAAGCTGGTAGGAAAATGCAAGATACCCTCTCACCAGAATCCTTGCCTTTAGCATAGTGCCATAATATTGGAAGGAAACCCTCAGCTTTGACTTTTTCCCGGAGGGGGAAAAGTTTGCCCACATGTCCAACATTCAAATTTTTCTAGAGCTTCCAAAGGTACTGGCTTCTGTCTTACCTGTCTCAGAGCACTGACAGGATCTGGCATACTCTAGACACCTGAGAACCACTGAGAACAAAGGCAGTTGTTTGGGTTAACACACAAGTACTTATCATAGTCACTTCTTCCAGCTCAGCACAGAGTGAGTGGGTAAAAACATCAGATTCTGCTTCTCTCTGGTGAGGTAAAGAGTTGGATCACACATCCAATACTCTGACATTCTAGAGGTTACCTAGGGAACTGGATTTTGTCTCACCCATCTCAGACCACTGATGGGATCAAAATACTTTACATGGCAGAGAGTCACTAAGGACAATGATGGCAGTTTGAACTAGTACAAGGTTTTAAGAGGCCCCCAGAATCTCTGACTAGACTGATTGGTGAGAGTCTCTTCCTGTACAAGGCCAGTCCATGAACACTGGGAGAATTGGGTGTTTTCTTCAGCGGGCAGATATCAGTACAAAGAGTGAAGGAAAATGAAGAATGGGGAAATGTATTCCCCCAAAAGAAATAAGATTAATGTCCAGAAACTGAGCCTAATCATATGGAGATACAGGATTTTTCAGGTAGAGAATTCAAAATAACCATAAAATACACAGCATAAAAGATGTAAAATGTGAAATCAAAAACTTAACATATGAGGAGGGAGCAAAAGGGTAGAGTTTTTGTATGCAAATGAAATTAAGTTTTTATTAGCTTAAAATAGCATGTTATATCAATAAGGTGTTTCAAGAAAGCCTCAGGGTAACCAAAAAACATAAACGTATCGTTGATGAATTCAAGATAAAGAGAAGGGAATAAAAGTATACCACTATGGAAAATCATCAATTCACAAAGGAACAGAGAAACAGGGGATAATTGAAACAAAGGAATTTTAAAACATCCAGAAACCAAGTAACAAGGTGGCAAGAGTAAGTCCTTAACTACCAACAATTACTTTAAATGTAAACAAACTAAATTATCCAATCAAAAGGCATAGGGTGGCTGAATGAATAACAATAAAATAAGACCCAACTGTATGATACCTACAAGACTCACTTCAGTTTAAGGGCACATATAAGCTTAAAGTGAAGGGATAGAAAAAGGTATTCCACACAAAAGGAAAGTAAAAGAAAGCAGAGGTAACTATACTTTCCTGACAAAATATAGTTTAAGTCAAAAGAATGTAACAAGAGACAAAGAGAGTCATTATATAGTGATAAAGTGATCATTTCCTCAAGAGTATAAAACAACTGTAAATATATACGGAACCAATGTCCGAGCACCTAAATATATTAAGGAAATACTAGCAAAGCTGAAGAAAATAATAATCAACAATAATATATTAATAGTGGACATCAATACCCCACTTTCAACAATGGATAGATCATATAGACAGAAAATCAATAAGGAAACATTGGACTTGGACTATAGTTTAGACCTAAAGGACCTAACAGACTTATAGAACATTCCATCCAACAACAGCAGAATGTACGTTCTTCTCAAGTACACAGGGAACATTCTCTAGAATATACCATATATTAGCTCACAAAACAAGTCTTAGCAAGTTTAAAAAGATTTAAATCTTACCAATTATTTTTTTCTAACCACAGTGGTAAAAAACTAGAAATCGGGGCTTCCCTGGTGGCACAGTGGTTGAGAGTCCGCCTGCCAATGCAGGGGACATGGGTTCGTGGCCCGGCCCGGGAAGATACCACATGCCATGGAGCAGCTGGGCCCATGAGCCATGGCCGCTGAGCCTGCGCGTCTGGAGCCTATGCTCTGCAACGGGAGAGGCCACAACAGTGAGAGGCCCACATACTGGAAAAAAAAAAAAAAAAAAAAACTAGAAATAGATAACAGGGGAAACTAGAAAACTCACAAATATGTGGAAATTAAGCAATACACTCCAGAACAGCCAACAAGTCAAAGAAAACATCAAAAGGGAAATAAAACAAAATCTTGAAACAAACCAAAATGGAAACACATGTCAAAAATTATGGTGTGCAACAAAAGAAGTACCAATAGGAAAGTTTATTGCAATAAATACCTATTTGGGAAAAAAATACCTCAAATAAATAACCTAAGTTTAGACCTTAAGAAGCCAGAAAAACAAACTAAGCTCAAAATTAGAAGAAAGATATAACAAAACTCAGGGCAGAAATCAATGAAATAGAGAATATAAAAACAATGGAAATGATCAAAAAAAACTGAGTTGGTTTTTTGAGAGTATAAACAAAATTTGCAAACTTTTAGCTATAGTTACCAAGAAAAAAAAAGGAACTCAAATGAATAGAACTATAAATGAAAGAGGAGACATTGCAACTGGTATAATACAAAGAATCATAAGATAATACTATGAACACTTATATGCCAATGAATTGGACAACGTAAAAAAAAAAGGTTAAATTCCTAGAAATATATAACCTACCAAGTCCGAGTCATGAATAAATAGAGAATCTGAACAGAACAATTACAAGTAAGGAAATTGAATCAGGAATCAAAAACCTCCCAAGAAAGAAAAGCCCAGGATTACATGGCTTCATGGGTGAGTTTTACCAAACATTAAAAAAAACAGAATGAATGCCATTTTTTCTCAATCTCTTCCAAAAAATTGAAGAGGAGAATAAACTCCCAAATGCATTTTATGAGGCCAGCATTACCCTAATACCAAATAAAATAGGATGGCTAAGAACACTACAAGAAAAGAAAATTACAGACCAATATTCCTGATGAATATAGATGCCAAAATTCTCAACAAAATACTACCAAAAAGAATTCAACAGCACATTAAAAGGATTATACACCATGATCAAGTGGGATTTATCCCTGTAATACAAGGTTGGCTCAACATATCAAAATCAACAGACGTGATACACCACATTAATAGAATGAAAGACAAAAATTATATGATCATCACAATAGATGCAGAAAAAGCATCTGAAAAAATCCAACATCTTTCATGGTAAAAACTCTCAGTAAATTGGGAAAAGAAGAAACATGCCTTAACATAATAAAGTCCATTTGTAACATACCCAGATCTAACATCATACTCAATGGTGAAAAATTGAAAGCTTTCCCTCTAAGATGAGAAATAAGGCAAAGATGTTCACTCACACCATTCCTATTCAACATAGTACTGGAAGTCCTACACATAACAATTAGGCAAGAAAAAGAAATAAAAGACATCCAAATTGAAAAGGAAAAAATAAAATTATCTCTGTTCTGATGACATGCTCTTACATGTTGAAAACCTTAAAGGCTCCACCAAAATAACTGTTAGACTAATAAAAAATTCAGGGAATTTGAGAATACAAAATCAACATACAAAAATCAATTGCAATTCTATATTCTCATTGTAAATTATCCAGTAAAGAAATTAAGAAAACAACTCATTTATATTAGCATCAAAAATAATGAAATACTTAGGAATTAACTAAAGAGGTAAAAGACTTATACACTGAAAACTAGGAAATATTGAAAAAGAAAATAAAGAAGACACAAGTAAATGGAAAGACAGCTTGTTTCCTGGACTAGAAGACTTTATATTGTTAATAATGTCCATTCTACCCAAAGTGACCTATAGCTTCAGTAAAATAGGTATTAAGATTCCACTCATGTTTTTTACAGAAATATAAAAGGCAATTCTAATGTTCATATGGAACTACAAAGGACTCCAAATAGCCAAAGCAATCTTGAGCAAGAAAAACAAAGTTGGGGGTATCACACTTTCTGATTTCAAAATTTATTAAAAAGCTACAGTAATAAAACAGCATGATACTGGCATGAAGACAGACATAAAGACCAATGGAACAGAATAGAGAGGACATAAATAAACCCACATATATATGGACAACTGATCTTTGACAAAGGTGCCAGGATCACACAAGGTAGAAAGGATTGTCTCTTCAGAAAATGGTGCTGCAACAACTGGATATCCACATGTAAAAGAATGAAACTGAACACTTATCTTACCCGTACACAAAAAATCAAACTCAATGTGGATTAAATTCTTAAAAGACCTGAAACTGTAAAACTCCTAGAAGAAAATGTAGGGGAAAGCTTCATGTTATTGGTCTGGGCAATGATTTTTTTGGATATGACACTAAAAACACAGGCAGCAAAACCCAGAAATTAATAAGTGGGAATAAAAATGTGGGAAAATTGGAACCTTGCTACATTTTTGATGGGAATATAAAATGGTGCAGCTGTGATGGAAAGCACTATGGAGTTTCCTTATGAACTTAAAACTATAGCTACCATATGATACATTTTCCCACTTCTTGGTATTTACCCGAAATAATTTAAATTAGAATCTTGAAGAGATATTGATGCTCCCATGTTTATTGCCGCACTATTCACAATTTTCAAGTGTTGGAAACAACCTAAATATCTATAAGCAGATGAGTGGATAAAGAAAATATGGTATACCAACACAATAAATATTATTCAGCCTTAAAATGAAAGAAATATTGCCATATGTTACAGCATGGATGAACCTTGGGGACATTATGCTAAGTGAAATAAGCCAGTCGCAGAAGGACCATTATTTCATGATTCCACCTACATGAGGTATCTAAAATAGTCACACTCAGAGGAGCAGAAAGTAGAATGGTGGTTGCCAAGGGCTGAAGGAAGGGGCAAATTGAAATTTACTCTTCAACAGATTTAAAGTTTCAGGATTTTCACTGGCCTAAAAATCCTCTGTGCTCTGCCTAGACATACCTCCCCCACACCCCTGGAAACCACTGATCCTTTTATTTTTATTGTCTCCATAGTTTTGCCTTTTCCAGAATGTCATATAGTTGGAATCATACAATATGTAGCCGTTTCAGATCAGCTTATTTCACTTAGTAATATATGCACATAAGTTTTCTCCATGTCTTTTCATGACTTGCCAGCTCATTTATTTTTAGCATTGAAAACTATTCCATTGATTGGATGTAACATAATGTATTTATCCAGTCACCTACTGAAGAACATCTTCGTTCTTTCCACCTTATGGCAGTTATAAATAAAGCTGCTCTAAGTATCCATGTGCAGGTTTTTGTGTGAACACAAGTTTTCATTTCTCTTTGATAAATACCGAGGAGCAAGATTGCTGGATTTCATAAGAGTGTGTTTAGTTTTGTAAAAATAACTACCAAACTGTCAGACTTCCTGTATAATTTTTCATTCCCACCAGCAGTAAATGAGAGTTCCTGTTGCTCCATATTCTCACGATCATTTTGTGTTGCCAGTGTTCTGGATTGTGGCCATTCTAACAGGTGCGTAGTGGTATCTCATGTTACTTTAATTTGCATTTCCATGATGACATGATGTGGGCATTTTTTATACACTATTTGCCATCTGTATATCTTTGGTGAGATGTCTGTTAAGGTCTTTGTTGCATTTTTTAATCAGGTTGTTTTATTACTGTTGAGTTTTCAGAGTTTTTTGAATATCTTGGATAACAGTCCTTTATCAGCCACGTGTTTTGCAAACATTTTCTCCACGTCTGTGGCTTGCCTTTTTATCTCTTCATATTTAATATTACAACATGGCAGCTATGGAAATCAGATTCTTTCTCCACTTTAAGGTGCTTTTTTTGTCACTCTTTGCTGATTGTGTTGTTGTTACTGGTTGTTTAGTAATTTTTATTACAAAAGTTCTGTAAAGTCTACATTCTTTTCATGTGTGGCTACTGATGTATCTATTCAGTTAATGTAGCAGACAGATAATTATTGGGAAAAGATTCCTTTAGTTGGGTAAAACTAATAACTTTAATCTTCCATATTTAGAGTGAAAAGAATAAAGTGAAGTAAATTACTATCATGAGTAGATACTGAACACTGAAAGGCTTATGAAAATTGATGGGAATACTGGTTTTGGAGTAGAACAACTTACCCTAAGAAGTCCTAAACATATTCTACACTTATAGAGGTAGGAACAGGATTCAGTGCACCTACATGGCTTATAAATCCCAGAGTGAAAATTTTAGTTTAAACTGATCCTTTATAGTAGCACATTCTCTCTAGTGTAATTTACATTAAATACAGACCTCAAAGAATTTTTACAGATGAAAGGCCAAGAACATTATTTTATAATAAAAATATCACTAGAATATTAAGACTCATGTGTAAATAAGCAAGAGTCAGTTAGAATCAGAAGATAAATCCCAGTATTCGGCCTAAAACACTGCATAATTTGCAATTGTATGCTACAGTATATGAAATAAAAACATGATATGTTTAAGTAAATTAAGTCAATATTTAAATGTGTGATGAATGAATAAGTGACCACTGAAAATGAAGCAGTTTTGGAAAGGAAAGAAAAAAACTTTTAGATAGAAATGGTACATGATTATTGATATTGGAAGTAAAATAATATTAGACATACAGTTGATGTGATAACTATAAGTTTACACTGCTACACAGACATTAATGAAGTGAAAACAGAAGTTAAACAAAGTAACATAGAAAGAGGCTGCAACTGCAATAGATAAAATTAAATTGAGAATTAAATTGAAGTTCAAGTATGGTTAATATGAATACTATAGAAAGAGAAAAGGGTAAAAAACAATATTGAGAAAAATTACCTAAGAACCTTCTTGAATTTATGAAAGACATCAATTGACTAATGAAAAAAATAAATATAAAACAGAAAAAATTATTTATTCAACAAACAAAACCCAAAGTTAGTAGAAGGAAAGAAATAAAAAATATCACAGTGAAAATAAATGAAATAGAGACTAAGAAAACAATAGAAAAGATCAATGAAGCCAAAGGCTTGTTCTTTGAAAAGATAAACAAAATTGATAAACCTTTAGCCAGACTCATTAGAAAAAAAGGGAGAGGGCCCCAATCAACAAAATGAGAAATGAAAAAGAAGTTACAAACTACACCACAGAAATACAAAAGCTCTTAAGAGACTACTGTAAGCAACTATCTGCCAATAAAATGGGACAGCCTAGAAGAATTGGACAAATTCTTAGAGAGGTACAATCTCCAAAGACTGAACCAGGAAGAAACAGAAAATATGAACAGACCAATCACAAGTACTGAAATTGAAACTGTGATTTAAAAATTTCCAACAAACAAAAGTCCAGGACCAAATGGCTTCACAGGTGAAGTCTACCAAATATTTAAACAAGAGTTAACACCTTTCCTTCTGAAACTCTTCCAAAAAAATGCAGAGGAAGGAACACTCCCAAACTCATTCTCAATGAGGCCACCATCACTCTGATACAAAACCAGAAATAGATACCACAAAAAAGAAAACTACAGACCAATGTCACTGAGGAACAGAGATGTAAAAATTCTCAACAAAATATTAGCAAACTAAATCCAACAATACATTCAAAGGATTATACACCATGATCAACTGGGACTTATCCCAGGGATGCAAGGCTTTTTCAGTATCTACAAATCAATCAGTGTGATACACCACATTAACACACTGAAGAATAAACACCATATGACCATCTCAATAGATGCATAAAAAGCTTTTGGTAAAATTCAGCATCCACTTATGATAAAAACTCTCCAGGAAGTGGACATAGAGGGAGCATACCTCAGTGTAATAAAGGTCATATATGACAAACCGACAGCTAACATCATACTCAATGGTGAAAAGTTGAAAACATTTCTTCGAAGACCAGGAACAAGACAAGGATGCCCACTCTTGCCACTTTTATTCAACATAATTTTGGAACTCCTAGCCACAGCAATCAGAGAATAAAAAGAAAAGGAATCCAAATTGGAAAAGAAGTAATACTGTCACTGTTTGCAGATGACATGATACTATACATAGAAAATTATAAATATGCTATCAGAAAACTACTAGAGCTTATCAATAAATTTGGTAAAGTTGCAGGATACAAAGTCAATACACAGAAATCTCTTGCATTTCTATACACTAACAATGAAATATCAGAAAGAGAAGTTAAGGAAACAATTCCATTTACCATGCATCAAAAGGAATAAAGTACCTAGGAATAAACCTACCTATGAAGGCTAAATACCAGTACTCTGAAAACTATAAGACACTGATGAAAGAAATTGAAGATGACACAAACAGATGGAAAGATACACCGTGCTCTTGGATTAGAAAAATCAATATTGGTAATATGACTATACTACAAAAGGCAATCTACAGATTCAATGCAATCCCTATCAAATTACCAGTAGCATTTTTCAAAGAACTAGAGCAAAAAAATTTTTTAATTTGTATGGAAACACAAAAGACCCTGAATAGCCAAAACAATCTTGAGAAAGAAAAATGGAGCTAGAGGAATCAGGCTTCCTGACTTCAGACTATACTACAAAGTTACAGTAATCAAAACAGTATGGTACTGGCAAAACAAAAATAAAAAAGAAAAGAAAACCCAGACATATAGATCAATGGAACAGGATCGAAAGCCCGGAAATAAACCCATGCACCTATGGTCAATTAATCTATGACAAAAGAAGCAAAAGTATACAATGGAGAAAAGACAGTCTCTTCAATAAGTTGTGTTGGGAAAACTGGAGAGCTACATGTAAAAAAATGAAATTAGAACATTCTCTAACACCATGTACAAAAATAAACTTGACATGGATTAAAGACCTAATTAAATGGATTAAAGACCCAGTCTTAAATGTAAGACCAGGTGCTATAAAACTCATAGAGGAAAACATAGCCAGAACACTCTTTGACATAAAAGGCAGCAATATCTTTTTAGATCCGTCTCCTTGAGTAACGTAAATAAAGACAAAAATAAACAAATGGGACCTATTTAAACTTAAAAGCTTTTGCATAGCAAAGGAAACCATAAGCAAAACAAAAAGACAACCTACAAAATGGGAGAAAATATTTGCAAATGATGCAATTACAGGGATTAATTTCCAAAATATACAAACAGCTCATACAGCTCAATATCAGAAAAAACAAACAATCCAATCAAAAATGGGCAGAAGACCTAAGCAGACATTTCTCCAAAGAAGACATACAGATGGCCAACAGGCACATAAAAAATGCTCAACATCACTAATTATTGGAGACAGGCAAATCAAAGCTACAGTGAGATATCACCTCACTCTGGTCAGAATGGCCATCATAAGAAAAGTCTACAAATAATAAATGTTGGAGAAAAAGGTACCCTCCTACACTGTTGGTAGGAATGTAAATTGGAACAGCCGCTATGGAGAACAGTATGGAGGTTCCTTAAAAAAACTAAAAATAGAGTTACCATATGATCCAGCAACCCCACTCAGGGGCATATATATGGAGACTTTTTTTTTAAATTTGTTTTTATTTTCCTAGTTTCTTGAAGTGGAAGCTGAGGTCAGTGATTAGACAGTTTTTTTGTGTGTAATATAAGCATTTTAGTTTTATAAATTTCCCTCTGTGTACTGCATTAGCTGCATCCACAAATTTTAGTGTGTTGTGTTTTCATTTCAATTCAATTAAAAATACTTCTAATTTCTCTTTTGATCCATGGGTTATTTAGAATGTGTTATTTAGTTCTGAAATATTTGGAGATTTCCCAGATATCTTTTTGCTTTTGATTTCTAATTTGTTTCCATTGCAACCAGAAAACATACTTTGAATCTTCTCAAATTTAGTTTAGACTTGTTTTATGGCCCCAAATATGGTCTATCTTGTTCAGTGTACTGGGTGCACTTGCAAAGAACGTGTATTCTATTGCTGTTTGGTAGAGTGTTTTTTTAATGCCACTAGTTAGGCCAAGTTAGTTGATAGCATTGTACAAGTATTCAAATCTCTGACTTAACTTGTTTGTCCTCATAGTTCTATCAGGTTTTGCTTCATGTATTTTCAGAGTGTGCTGTAAGGTACATAAATATTTAGAACTGCTATGTACTTTTGATGAATTAACCCCTTTATCATAATGAAATGTCCCTGTTTGTCCCTGGTAATAGTCATTGCTCTGACATACACTTTGATATTAATTTAACCACTCCAGACTACTTTTGATTAGTTTTAGTGTGGCATATCTTTGTTTTTATTCTTTTACTTTTTAAATTTTAATTTTATATTGGAGTGTTGATTAATAATTATGTGTTAGTTAGCAAAGTAATTCAGTCATACCCATAAAAGTATCCATTCTTTTTGAATTTCTTTTCCCGTTTAGGTTATTACAGAATATTGAGCTGAGTTCCCTGTGCTGTACAGTAGGTCCTTGTTGGTAATCTATTTTAAATATAGTAGTGTGTACATTGCCAATCCCAAATTCCCAATATATCCCCCCACCCTTTTCCCCCTGATAACCATAAGTTCATTCTCTAAGTCTGTGAGTGTTTCTGTTTTGTAAATATGTTCATTTGTATTATTTTTTTAGATTCCACATATAAGCGATATCACATGTTATTTGTCTTTCTCTGTCTGACTTACTTCACTTAGTATGATAATCTCTGGAGAAAACTCTAATTCTAAAATATATATCCACCCCAATGTTCGTTGCAGCAGTATTTACAATAGACATGGAAGCAACCTAAATGTCCGTTGACAGAGGAATGGATAAAGAACATGTGGTATGTTATGTATATCCAATGGAATATTACTGAGCCATAAAAAAGAATGAAATAATGCCATTTATAGCAACATGGATGGACCTAGGTATTATCATACTAAGTGAAGTAAACCAGACAGAGAAAGACAAATATCATATGATATTTCTTTTCTATGGAATCTGAAAATATATAACTGAATTTATTTTCAAAACAGAAATAGATCCACAGATATAGAAAACAGGCTATGGTTACCAAAGGTGGGGGAGGGATAAATTAGGAGGTTGGGATTAACATATACACATCACTATATATAAAATAGATAACCAACAAGGATCTACTGCATAGCACAGGGAACTATACTCAATATTTTGTAATAACCTGTAAGGGAAAAGAATCTGAAAAAGAAAAAATATATATTTATAGACATATATATATATATAACTGAATCACTGTGCTGTACACCTGAAACTAACATGATATTGGAAATCAAGTATACTTCAATAAAATTAAAAGATAAAAGTAAATACATAAAAAAATTGTATGGACATACCTTGGAGATTTTGCAGGTTCAGTTCCATACCACCACAATAAAGCAAATATCACATAAAATTTTTCATTTCCCAGTGCATATAAGTTTTGTTTTCACTATACTGTAGTCTATTAAGTGTGCAATAGCATTATGTCTAAAATACATATACCATAATTGAAAAATTCTTTATTGCAAGAAAATGCTCACCATCACCTGAGCCTTCAGCAAGTTATGATCTTTTTGCTGGTGAAGGTTCTTGCCTAGGTGATCATGGCTGCTAATTAGTGTAGTGTTTGATTAAGGGCTGTGATGGCAGTTTCTCAGTATAATACAATAATGAAGTTAGCCACATTATTTGACTCTTCCTTTCATGAAAAATTTCTCTGTAGCATGCACTGCTGTTTGATAGCAATTTATTCACAGAGAATTTCTTTTGAAATTTGAGTCAATTCTGTCAAACCCTGCTGCTGCTTTATCACTAAGTTAATGCAACATTCTAAATCTTCTGTTGTCATTTCAACAATATTCACAGCATTTTCCACAGGAATAGATTCCATATATCAAGAAACCACTTTCTTTGCTTATCCATAAGAAGCATCTCCTTGTCTGTTAAAGTTTCATCATGAGGTTAGAGCAATTCAGTCATCTCTTCAGTCTCCAATTGTAATTCCATTATCTTTCCTTTTTCTACCACATCTGCAGTTACATCCTCCACTGAAGTCTTGAACCACTCACAGTCATCCATGAGGGTTGGAATCAAATTCTTCCAAACTCGTGTGAATGTTAATATTTTGACCCCTTCCTATGAGTCACATAATCCTCTTAATGGTACCTAGAATGGTGAATCTTTTCCAGAAGGTTTTCAATGTACTTTGTCCAGATCCATCAGAGGAATCACTATCTATTGCAGCTATAGCCTTACAAAATGTATTTCTTAAATAATAAGACTTGAAAGTCAAAATAACTCCTTCAACTATGACCTGCAGAATGGGTGTTATGTTAGCAGGCATGAAAACAACATTAATCTTGTTGTACATCTTCATCAGAGCTCTTGGGTGATCCATGAGCAGTAATACTTTTAAAGGAATTTTTTCTTCTGAGCAGTAGATCTCAATGGTTGGCTTAAAATATTCAGTAAACCATGTTGTAAACAGATGTGCTGTCATCCAGACTTTGTTGTTTCATAGAGCACAGGCAGAGAAGATTTAGCATAATTCTTAAGGGCCTTAGAATTTTATAAATGGTAAATGAGCTTTGGCTTCAACTTATTAGCCCCTAACAAGGGAATCAGCTTGTCTTTTTAAGAGTTAAAGCCAGCACTGACTTCTCTCTCACTGTGAAAGTCCTCGCTGGCATCTTCTTCCAATAGAAGGCTGTTTCATTTCCATTGAAAACCGGTTGTTTAGTGTAGCCACCTTCATTATCTTAGCTAGATGTTCTAGATAACTTGCTGCAGCTTCTAAATCAGAACTTGCTGCTTCACCTTCTGCTTTATTGTTATGGAGATGGCCTCTTTCCTTAAATCTCATGAACCAACCTCTGCTAGCATCAAACTTTTCTTCTAGAGTGTCCTCACCTCTCTCAGCCTTCATAGAATTGAAGAGAATTAGGACCTTACTGTGGATTGGGCTTTGGCTTAAGGGAATGTTGTGGCTGGTTTGATCTTCTCTCGTGACCACTATAACTTTCTTCATGTCAGCAATAAGCCTATTTTGCCTTCCTATCATTTGTGTATTCACTGGAGCAGCACTTTTTATTTCCTTCAAGAATTTTTCCTTTGCACTCAAAACGTGGCTGTTTGGTGCCAGAGGCCTAACTTTCAACCTATCTCAGCTTTTGCCATACTTTCATCACTGAGCTTAATCATTTCTAGCTTTTGATTTAAAGTGAGAGTTGTGTGACTCTTCCATTCACTTCAACACTTAGAGGTCATTGTACGGTTATTAATTGACCTAATTTCAATATTGTTGTGTTGCAGAGAATACGGAGGCTCCAGGAAAGAGATCAGTGAACAGCTGGTCAACAGAGTAGTCAAAACATATACATTTACTAATTTTGCCTTCTTATAAGGACACGATTTGTGGTGCCCCAAAACAATTACAATAGTAATATCAAAGATCAATGATCACTGATCACCAGAGCAAATGTATATTAAGTATACCTCAAAAAAGCTAAAAAAAAAAAAAAAAAGAAGAGTTGATGTTTGTGTTCGTCAGGGTTTTCCAGAAAAACAAAACTAATAGAATAGAATAGAATAGATGATGGATAAAAAGATATTTACTCATGCCGTTTTGTATACTGAGAAGTCCCATCAACTGCTAGCTGTAACCTGGAGGCCCAGGAAAGCTGGTGATATAGTTCCAGTACAAACCTGAATACCTGAGAACCAGGGGAGTCAATGGTGAAAGTCCTGGTCCAAGTCTGAAGACCCATGACCCAGGAGTACCCATGTCCGATGTCCACAGATGGGTATCCCGGAGACACCAAGAGCAAATTTGTCCTTCTTCTGTCTTTTGGTTCTGTTCAGGGCCTTCAACAGTTTGAATAATTCCCATTTGCATTGGTGAGGCTGAACTTCTTTACTCAATCTACCAATTCAAATGCTAATCTCTACTAGAAACACCCTTATGGACACACTCAGAAATAATGTTCTACAAGATATCTGGGCATCTCTTAGCCAAGTCAAGGTGACACATTAAGCATAATAATGTTACAGTCTTGAGTTTGAAATTTATACGGCTGACCAGCACGCTAGAAATTCAGAAAGGTTTTCTATGTTACAGTATGGAGGCAGAATTCCTGCTTCTCCCAGAAACTTCAGTTTTGCTTTGAAGGCCTTCATTTGGTTGGATGGGGCTCACACACCTTATGGATGTTAATCTCTGTTATTTAAGCCAACTGATTTTAAATGTTAATCACATAAACACAATACTTTCATAGTAATGTCTAGACTAGTGTTTGACCAAACAACTGGGCACAATAGCTTAGCCAAGTTGACAAATAAAATGAATCATCTCAGTCTGTATTTTAAAAAAAGAAGAAAAATTTTACATCTACAGTCTAACCTTCAAACTTAACACACTGGAAAAAGAAAAGCAAACTGAAGCAAGCAAAAGGAATAAAAGGGGGGCTTCTCTGGTGGCACAGTGGTTAAGAATCCTCCTGCCAATACAGGGGAGACGGATTCAAGCCCTGGTCCGGGAAGATCCCACATGCCTCAGAGCAACTAAGCCCATGAGCCACAACTACTGAGCCTGTGCTCTAGAGCCCGTGAGCCACAACTACTGAGCTCACGTGCCACAACTACTACCCGCATGCCTAGAGCCCGTGCTCCACAACAAGAGAAGCCTCTGCAGCAAGAAGCCCGTGCACCACAATGAAAGTAGCCCCCACTTAACCGCAACTAGAGAAAGCCTGTGCGCAGCAACAAAGAGCCAACACAGCAAAAAATAAATAAATAAAATAAATTTTTTAAAAAAGGAATAAAGTGATAAAAAATGCAGGAATTATTGAAATAGAGAATAGAAAAACAATAGAGAAATCAATGAAACCAAAAAACAGTTCTCTTAAAAGTTCAAAAATGTAAAGGGGATATTACTACCAACCTTACAGAAATAAGTAAGGATTATAAATACTGTGAAAAATGTTACGGTGTAGAATAGGTTAAAAAAAATTATATTCAAATGGAAGAACTTTGAATAAAGTATGCTAAATGAATGAAGCCAGACGTGAAAGGTCACATGTATAATTCTGTTTAAGTGAAAGATGCAGAAGAGATAAGTCTATAGAGACAACAAAAATATTATTAGTGGAGTTTAGGGCTCATGAGGATGGCCCGAAGAGGGTGATAGCTAAAAGGTGCAGGGTTTCTTTTTGAAGTAAAGAAAGTGTTCTAAACTTGACTCTTGTAATGTTTGTACATAGTTGAATATATTGAAATTCATGGAAATGGGTGAATGTATTGTATATGAAATTTATCTTAATAAATCTGTTTTAAAACAAAACAAATATAAGGGGGAATAAAAGAAAGGGTGTTCTGACCACCTCTGGAATTGGATTGTTGGCATCTTTACTCCAATCTGAACCTGTGTCTGCTGATTAGTTCCTTCCCTTAGCAAAGGAAAGGGTATAATTGTCATCCCACAAACAGCAGCTCAGCTGAGTATAGAAGTCAGCTTTCTGGGACAACCTCACAGCTGGGCCGCTTCATTAGATTCTAAGCCTAGGCCTTTGCTTCATGATCACAGACTTATCAAAAGCTGTTCAGAGGTATGGTTTGCCTTCCTCTGTTTCAAGTATCACCAAGCTAGGAGTACTGGTGGCTCAGAGACCCCACCCCTTAAACATCCTCTGATGCTCTCTGAGAACAATTGTTGCCTCGGCTACTTTATTACATAGTGAGCAGTCATCACTGAAATTGCCTCAGCAGGCCCTGTGCTGCTTGAAAAGGGACAGTATTCATGGGTTGAGGATGGGGTTAGGGGACAGCCTGCTAGCTCTGCTTCAGTGACAACCTAAGAACTTTGGAATCCTGTGGCTGATAAACTTCCAGAGGTACCTATTATCTCACAAAGTGGCCATGTTCTTTCTTTATTTTGGCGAAGGTCAGAAGAGCGTGCTGCAGACATGTTTAAGCCATATGCATTAGATACTCCAGCTGTAATTTTTGCCAGTGGATCAGGACTCTGCAAAGTAGGCATGTCTGGAGAGACTGGGCCCCATCATGTCATCATTTCTGTCATGGGGCATCCTAAATTCAACATGGCTTTACCAGAAGCCAATCAGAAAAATTACACTGTGGGGGGAAAAGCCCTGTTCAAGTATGGAGCCTTGCATTTGCACTATCCCATTGAACATGGACTGGTAACAAGATGGAATGACATGTAAAAACTCTGGAAGTATCTTTTTTAGTGGGAGCTGGGAGTAAAACCCTGTCGACAACCTGTGCTCATGACTGAGCCCTCCTTGAAGCCAAGGGAGACTCGAGAGAAGACAGCAGAAGTGACGTTTGAGACCTTCAGTGTGCCTGCCTTCTACCTGTCCAACTACGTGGTTGTAGCACTGTATACCTGTGCCTCTGTCACGGGCTTAGTGGTGGACAGTGGTAATGGGATCACTTGCACTGTCCCCATTTTTGAGGGTTACTCCCTTCCTCATGCCATCACCAAACTCTATGTGGCAGAGAGAGACATCACAGAGCACCTCACCCGACTCCTCCTGGCTAGTGGGTGTAATTACCCTTGCATACTCAACAAGGCCTTAGTGGATGACATAAAAGAGACGCTGTGCTATGTGGCCTTAGAGCCAGAGAACAAACTTCATAAGAAGCCAGAGGAGGTCCTGAGAAAATACAAACTACCAGATGGAAATGTCATCCACCTTGGGGATCAGCTGTACCAGGTACCTGAGATTCTTTTTGCACCTGACTGGCTGGGTGTCCACAACTCAGGACTATCAAAAATGGTCTCCAGCAGCATTATGAAGTGTGACACCAACATCCAGAAAAATCTTTTTGAAGAAATTGTGCTGTCTGGGGGCACCACTCTCTTCCCTGGGCTTGAGAAAAGATTTATGAAAGAACTGGAACAGCTGGCCTTCAGAGGAACTCCCATCAAGATCACCGCTTCTCCTGATGGATGTTTCTCTGAATGGATCAGTGCATCCATTGTGACCTCTCTGAGCAGTTTCAGGCAGATGTGGGTAACTTCTGAGGATTTCATGGAGCTTGGGACATATGTTTTCTAGAGAAGATGCTTTTAAAGGATTCAGAGCACAGGGGACAGCTTGAATTGTCAGATCATAGGAGCACTGGTGGAAAGTGACATTTTCCCTTGGGCTTCAGCATGTATTCAGTAAAAGTGATATGGCATTTTGGGTTTCAGTTCATTTTTGGTAGCATCAGAGTAATTTTTCATCCAGGTAGTGAATCTTTTTAAGTGATTCTAGTCCACCCTTCCTGTCTCAGGGACCTATTCAGTTTTCTCCTGATAAATCCTTGGGTTATGTGTTACAGCTGTGTCCACTTGCAGGGTTTGTAGTAAAAACAGGTACTTGAGCCTCATGCCTAGAAGCTTGATTCAGTAGGTCCCTAGAATCTTCATTTTAATCAAGTGTCTTAGATGTTTTTGATAGATCTAGTGTGAAGGAGAGACAGAATTACCAGGGAAAATGTGGGGAGGGAGGAGAATTAAGTTGAAGAAGGAATGCTACCCGGCTCTTAGGGCTCAACTGACCCTTTCAGTCAACTGGTTCTTAATTAGCACAGTAGGGCTCTCTAGTGATAGGCAGCTAAATAAGACAGAGCTGTTGTCCTTCCTTGTCAAAGAGGAGAGATGTGGAGAAAGATGAGGAGAGAAATTGCTATTTATTTAAGGATCTCTAAGCTGAGGGCCCCTATTCCCAGTTGGAGTATTAAGAATCAACATCTCTATTTTTTTAACTGAAGTATCGTATGCTTTGTAACATATTATATGTTACAGATGTACAATATAGTGATTCACAATTTTTAAAGTTTATACCCCATTTATAGTTATTATAAAATATTGGCTAAATTCTTCACATTGTACAAAATATCCTTGTAGTTTATTCTACACCTAATAGTTTGTACCTCTTGTTCCCTTACCCCTACCTTGCCCCTTCCTCATTCCCTCTCCCCACTGGTAAACCACTAGTTCTCTATATCTGTTAATCTGCTTCTCTTTTGTTATATTCACTAGTTTGCTGCAAATGGAAAAATGTTGTTCATTTTTATGGCTGAGTAGTATCTCACTGTATATATATACCACATCTTCTTCATCCATTCATCTGTTGATGGACACTTAGTTTGCTTCTGTATCTTAGCAATTGTAAATAATGCTGCTATGAACATTGGAGTGTATGTATCTTTTCGGATTAGTGTTTTGGTTTTTTCAGATATATACCCAGGAGTGGAATTGCTGGTCATTCTTATTATATTTTTCGTTCGTTTTGTTTGACTTTCAAGGATATTTATAGCCTCATTTTGTTAGGGGAAAAAGACTGAAAATATGTAATCATCATCAATGAAGAAATTGCTGAATAAATTATGCATACATTTTTTCTTCGTTAGCTTAGTTTTATTTTCCCAAAATATTATCAAGATAGAAATGGAAAATTTAGAGAAGTCTTTGTAGTACAATCTATTTTTATGGTAAACAAAACAGTGGCACTTTCCCATATATATGTATGTCTATGCACATTTGTATGTACATATATAAATGAATATGCTTTTTTACATGATTATAAGCACTTGGAAAAAAGTACAGAAGGTTACACACCATGGGGGTTGTTGTGGAACACCAGTTCACGTGGCTGAGGCAGTGAGGCCAAGCAAACTGAAACATCAGAGTTTGGAGCAGAGAAAGGTTTATTTCAGGGCCGAGCCAAGAGAACTGGTGGCTCGTGCTCACAAAGGCTGAACTCCCTGATGGCTTTTGGGGAGGGAGAAGTTTTTATAGGCAGAATTTAGTGTAAGCGCTTGAGGGTGTTTGACTTTCTTCTGATTGGTTGCTGGTGAGGTAGCAGGGTGATGTTCCAGGAATCTTGTGCTCAGCCAAAGTTGTCATCCTCCACCTGGCTGCCGGCCTTAGTTCTTACAGAAGAACTCAAAGATACTGCTATGCATATCCTTTGAGGAGGAACCAGGACCCTGCCCCAAGGCTGCACTATTGATTCCTGACTGCTCCTCGTTTGTTTCCCCATTCCCTCCCTTCCCTAATTATCAACTGCTTGAATCTGCACTTTGAAACTCAGGGAAGGTCTAAGAGGCTAAAGCCTTTTCCCTACAAACAAGAGAAGGGGGGGGACACAGAAAGGATTTGTACCTGGGAGGGCACACAGGGTCCTGATTTGTTTCAATCCCCCCTTTTCCTTAATACTCCTCTATCTTGAGCAGGGCAGGTACGGACAAGTAAGGGAATAACATTTTGGGTAGAGAGGTCAATCAGGAACTCTGCAGAGGAACTCGGTTTTAGAGGGAATCAGTTTCTGGGTTACACAGGTTGGTGGAGAAGAATGGAATAAAATGTAGTACTGGTGGAAAGAAGAGTGGGAGTGGGAGCAAATCAGAAAGAACGAACTATACTTAAAAAAAGTCATCCTGAGTGAAATGAAACCATTTGTCTAAAAAAACCCAAGGAATTCTATTTTCCATATATCTTTCCAACTACATATTCAGGGTGTCATATTGATAGCTTGTTTTACAACACAGCCATGAAAATGAAAATTATCTAATATTCAATAAAAATCACTATAAATCAGGTATTTTATTTTTATATTTATTTGAGATATCTGGTTGAATATCATACTTCTGCTTACAGATAACTTAGCAAAACCACAATGGAACCAGAAGACAGTAGAATTATACCTTCAAAGAGCTAGGAAAATATACTGTCAAACTAGAATTATATACGCAGGAAAACCATTCCAAGAAAGATGGTAAAAATACTTTCTGAAAATAACTGAATGTGTTTACTCTCAATAGTCCATCACTAAAGGAAATTTTATATGATTATTTGAGGGCATATAAAAATAATCCCAATGGGACTTCCCTGGCGGCTCAGTGGCTAAGAATCTGCATGCCAGGACTTCCCTGGTGGCACAGTGGTTAAGAAACTGGCTGCCAATGGAGAGGACACGGATCAAGCCCTGGTCCGGGAAGATCCCACATGCTGCGGAGCAACTAAGCCCGTGCACCACAACTACTGAGCCTGCGCTCCAGAGCCCGTGAGCCACAACTACTGAGCCCATGTGCCACGAGCCCATGCCCTGCAACAAGAGAAGCCACTGCAATGAGAAGCACATGCACCACAATGAAGAGTAGCCCCCACTCGCTGCAACTAGACAAAGCCCACATGCAGCAACGAAGACCCAACACAGCCAAAAATAAATAAATTAATTAATTTTTTAAAAAAAGAATCCGCCTGCCAATGCAGGGGACATGGGTTTGAGCCCTGGTCTGGGAAGATCCCACATGCCGCAGAGCAACTAAGCTGTGCACCACAACTACTGAGCCTGCACTCTAGAGCCTGCAAGCCATAACTACTGAGCCCACGTGCCACAACTACTGAATCCCACGTGCCTAGAGCCTGTGCTCCGAAACAAGAGAAGCCACCACAATGAGAAGCCCACACACCACAACGAAGAGAAGCCCCCACTCACCGCAACTAGAGAAAGCCCATGGGCAGCAACGAAGGCTGAACACAGCCAAAAATAAAATAAATGAAATAAAATAAATTTATAAAAATAAATAAATAAATAATCCCAGAAAAAGATACATATGGTGTACTAAGAAATAATGAACATTAAATAATGGTGAACTCAGAGGTAAATTTAAAAATACTGACTGTACAAATTCATAGTATCAATATCAACATAATAAAAAGAATGAAAATTTTGTAGTACAAAAGGACATAAATCATAGAAACAGGTTGGAGCTAAAATTCTGAATATACTTGCATTTCTCAGAAAGAAATATTAATTAAATTTAGAATATATATATAGATATAGAAACTGAAGGAACTTCTTCTATAAATCTGTAAAAACATAAATAGCAACTGGAAATATTAAAAGGCATTTCTAAAATACCAATGTGTCAAAGAAGAAATTGTAATAAAAGAAGAAATTGTATTAAAAATTATAAGGTGAATGATAAAATATTAGATATTAAGAGATGGAATGCTGCTAATGCTGGAATTAATTAGTAAGAAATGTTAAATGCTTATATAAGTAAAAAGGAAGGTTGAATATCAGAGAGCTAAACATCCAGTTTTGAACTTAGAAAAAGTGTTGCCAAACTAAGGTCATTTGGGATTAAGTGACCGTGCACCCGTGCGCCACAACTAGTGAGGCCAAATAAACTGATGCATGGTGAAGCCAAATAAACTGAAACGTCAGAATTTGGAGCAGAGAAAGGTTTATTGCAGGGCCAAACAAGGAGAATGGGTGGCTCGTGGTCAAAAACCCTGAACTCCTTGATGGTTTTGCGGGAAAAGTTTTTATAGGCAGAATTTGGGGTGACGGCTGCAGGGTGTGTGACTTTTGTCTGATTGGTTGGTGGGGAGGTAGCAGGGTGGCGCTCCGGGAATCTTGTGCTTAGCCTGAAGTTGCCATCCTCCACCTGGGTGGGGGCCTTAGTTGTGTAGAAGAGCTCAAAAATATTGTTATTTATATTTCTTGAGGAAGAACCAGGACCCTTCCCCAAGGCTGCACTATTGTTTTTTGACTATTCCTCCATTGTTTCTGCATTTCCTCCCTTCCCTGATTAACAACTGTTTGAATCTGCCCTTTGGAACTCAGGGAAGGTCAAGGAGGCTGAAAGAAACCATTTCCTACAAACAAGAAACAGGGGACACAGAAAGCCTTTTATGCCCAGGAGAACCCCACAGGGTCCTGCTCAGTTTCAAAAGCAAATAGAATAAACCCAAAAATTTAGAACAGTAAATTTAAAAAATAGGAAATCAGAAATTATTGAGATATAAAACAAGGAAAAAATAAAGAGAATGAACAAGGACTTGATTCTTTATGAGGTCAAAATAAATAGACATCCCTATGGAATTATTAATTGAAATTAACAATAAACAAGTTTAAAATTATGAAGAATAAAAATTATTTGTAAATGTTGATGAGGCAACATTTGGGGTGAAGACTGCAGGGGGTTTGACCTTTGATTGTTTGATGGTGAGGTAACAGGGTGATGTTCCAGGAATCTTGTGCTCAGCATGAAGTTACCATCCTTCATCTGGGTGGGGGCCTTAGTTCCTGCAGAAAAACTCAAAGATAGTGTTATGTATATCCCTTGAGGAGGAACCAGGACCTTGCCCCAAGCCTGCACTATTGTCTCTCTCTCTCTTTTTAATTTATTTTTTAAACATCTTTATTGGAGCATAATTGCTTTACAAAGTTGTGTTAGTTTCTGCTGTATAACAGAGTGAATCAGCTATATGTATACTTATATCCCCATATCCCCTCCTTCTTGCATCTCCCTCCCAATCTCTCTCTCCCACCCCTCTAGGTAGTCACAAAGCACCAAGCTGATCTCCCTGTGCTATGCGGCTGCTTCCCACTAGCTATCTGTTTTACATTTGGTAGTGTATATATGTCCATGCCACTCTCTCACTTCGTCCCAGCTTACCCTTCCCCCTCCCCGTGTCCTTAAGTCCATTCTCTACATCTGCATCTTTATTCCTGTCTTCCCCCTAGGTTCTTCAGAACTATTTTGTTTTTTAGATTCCATATATATCTGTTAGCATACGGTATTTGTTTTTCTTACTTACTTCACTCTGTATGACAGATTCTAGGTCTATCCACCTCACTACAAGTAACTCAATTTCATTTCTTTTTCTGTCAAGTAGTATTCCATTGTATATATGTGCCACATCTTCTTTATCCATTCATCTGTCGATGGACACTTAGGTTGCTTCCATGTCCTGGCTATTGTAAATATGCCCTAATTTCTCTTGACTGCTTCTCGTTGGTTTTTGCATTCCCTCCCTTCCCTGACTAGCAACAGCTTGAATCTGCACTTTGGAACTCAGGGAAGTTCAAGGAGGATGAAGGAAGCCTATTCCCTACAAATGAAAAATAAGGGACACAGAAAGGCTTTTGTGCCCAGAAGGGCCCCACAGGGTCCTGCTCAGTTTCAATATTACAAATAACTTTACACTTAATCCCACAAATATAAATTTATCTAAAGTATATCATAAAAATAGAAATTCCTACCTAGTGTAAAAATTACAAAATTATTTTAAAATTATGACATAAAGTATTGTGTGTAGATATTTGTCTAGGTTACTTTCTATCATTTATTCACAATTTCAAATTTTCATTTTTTATGCAAATTATTTAATAGTATTGAATAAAGAACAAATGCTAACCCATTATATGAATACAATATAACTTTTAAATAATAACCAATCATAGGCCATATATTAAAGAAAAATTCATATCACACTCATAAACATAGATGCAAATTTCATTAGCAAAATATGAACATACCAAATTCTTCAGTGTATGAAAAGGTGAATTTTTCAAGTTCAGTTTTGGTTTACTCCTGAAATGCAAGTTTGTTATACCATTTGTAAACATACAGATGTACTTCACTACATTTCAATAGATGGCAACACTAGAGCATTTGAGTGTAATAAACTTCATTCATGATAAAAATTATCTAATACCAAAGAGGTATTACCATAAAGTTATTAATATTATCCACAAGCCTACATCAGACATGTTGCAAACGTGTGAAACATTAAAATATTTATGTTAAAACATGAAAAAATCAAGGATTCCTGATATGTCCAATTTAATTTAGCATTGTACCATAGGTACTAGTGAAACCGAGCAGGACCCTGTGGGGCTGTCTCTGGTACAAATAATTTTCGTGTACCCCATTTCTTGTTTGTAGGAAATAGGAGTTGTTATCAACCAATGCTTACAGAGGTTGGGGGAGGGGTGCATTACCCAATAAAGGGAAATTCTATGGGTACCAATTGCATCCACTACGTTTCACTCCTCGTACCACTCAGAACCATTTATTTCTCAAAATAACTTTACTCCATCCAGGCACATCTCCAGGATGTATAGGTTGGTCATTTCCGGGAAAATTTTCAAAAAGAGGACTCATAGTACAAACTATAGCACTCAGCACTTCAGTTGGTTGCAGGGCCATAATTGATGTTCATCATCTCTCTCCTCCACCCCCAATTTAGTTTTTCCCTTCCCTTTTTGCTAGCATTTCTGTTGGTCTACCTTACTTGCTTGGTGATTTGACTCAGACTCTCAGTACTTATCAGGTCATAGTTGCTGTTTCTTGCTCATTTAGAGAAAAAAACATGGTATGTGAGTTTACAAAAAGACCTGAATGTTAAACATTTTTGTAGCAGCAGCCCTACCTACTCATAATGATCAAGGCCATTTACCCTTGCCAGCATAATAACTGTTTCGTATTTGCCCATCTGGCACTAGAACTCCAAAGTGACCTGGTAGAAGCCATAGATTTAAGTTTAATGTCCTTCTTAATTTGTACCCTAGTGTAAGTGTCCCCATTCTGGGGACCAAGATCTCTAGACACAATAAGGTATATATGTTGCAGAAAGCTCAAATTCCCCAAGTGAGTTACTGGGAATATTTATGAGTGGGGTCACTCCTACTTTCACTCCTTGGTCCCTGGACTAAGTGGTCTAGCTCTTGGTAATACAGCCCTATAAAATGGCCATTGGATTAAGATGACTAAAGGATAGTGCCCTGTCCTAACTAGATATTATCTTCATAGCAGCAATTCATTTGTGCCATCTAGAGGTTTTTCTGATGCTCCATTAAGGTGGTTGCTTCTACATGGTATGGTATGTAATATTGGGTTCACCGAAATGTGCCTTAGGTTTTCAGGTAAAAATAAAAGACAACATTTTTCATTTTCGCCAAGAACTTCATTGAACAACGTATTCACCCTTTTGTTCCACTACCTTCTGCCATTTTTCAGGCAACTTCATAATTCCATCTTCCTAAACATTTTTATCTTTTTGAGCAGAGAACTGTTTGAGGTTCCTTTTACAGTCTTCCAGGGAATTGAAATTTTTTCCATTAAGAGAATTTTGTAAAGACTGAAATCAGTGGAAATCCTAAGGTGCAATGTCTGGTGAATATGGCAGATGAGTCAGAACTTCCCAGCTAAGCTGTAACAGTTTTTGCCTGGTCATCAAAGAAACGTGGTCTTGCGTTATCCTGATGGAAGATTATGCATTTTCTGTTGACTAATTCTGGATGCTTTTCATCGAGTGCTGCTTTCAGTTGGTCTAATTGGGAGTAGGACTTGTTGGAATTAATCGGTTTTCCGAAGGAGCTCATAATAGAGGACTCCCTTCCAATCCCACCATATACACAACATCACCTTCTTTGGATGAAGACCGGCCTTTGGTGTGGTTGGTGGTGGTTCATTTCGCTTGCCCCATGATCTCTTCTATTCCACATTATTCTACAGTATCCACTTTTCCTCGCCCATCACAATTTCTTTTTAATTATTTATATTTTGGCTGCATTGGGTCTTCGTTGCTGAGCGTGGGCTTTCTCTTGTTGTGGTGAGCGGGAGCTACTCTTCGTTGTGGTGTGCAGGCTTCTCATTGTGGTGGCTTCTCTTTTTGTGAAGCATGGGGTCTAGGTGCGCGAGCTTCTGTAGTTGTGGTGCATGGGCTCAGTAGTTGTGGTGCACGGGCTTAGTTGCTCTGTGGCTGTGGGATATTCCCGGACCAGGGCTCGAACCTGTGTCCCCTGAATTGACAGGTGGACTCTTAACCACTGCGCCACCAGGGAAGTTCCCACAATTTGTTTTAAAAACGAAACTTTTTCATTACGTTTTGGCAGAGAATCACACGCAGAAATACAGTCAAGAAGGTTTTTTTTGCTTAACTTATGTGGAACCGAAATATCAAAGCAATTAACATAACCATGCTGGTGCACATGATTTTCAACGCTTGATTTGGATATTTTGAGTATGTCGGCCAGCTCCCACATCGTATAATGTTGACTGTTCTCAGTTAATGTCTCGATTTGATCACTACCAACTTCAAGTGGTCTACCCATCGGTGGAGCATAGTCCAGCGAGAAATCTCCAGCATGAAACTTCACAAACCACTTTTGACACATTTGATCAATCACAGCAACTTCTTCATACACTGCACAAATCTTTTTTTGCGTTTCAGTTGTGGTTTTACCTTTCTTGAAATAATAAAGCATAACGTGCCAAAATATTGCTTTTTTCTTCCATCTTTAATATTAAAATGGCTGTACAAAAATTCATCAATTTTGATAATTTTTTTAAATGCATGCTGATATAACAGCTGTCACAATATAATCTAACAAAATTGTCTCGAATGAAGTTAAAGACAGCTAAGTGCCACTAAAGGCATCTTACAGAAAAAAGCGAACGAACGTTTTGGCCAACCCAATATGACTAGTGTATCACAAGGGTATATACTCACCATCACATCTCCTTTTCTGTAAGGTTCCCTTGGTCTATGGTTATATTGTACAGAATCTCATGCTAGTTACCACTTAATATCTGTGTCCTCAAATGGTAGTACTAAATGAGACACTATTGGTAAGAAAAGCAAACCTATTTCCAGAATGCCTGTTAGTCTCAGCCACCATGAAATGTTGTATTTTCTCGGGTGGGTGGAACTCAAAATAATTAGTAATCAAGTGGATTGTTGGACTCCTTAAAGGATGATGTCATACTGGTGGCTCAACATTGGTTCTGTTACTGGCAGGCTCTGGCTCATACTGACTGGGAGAGTACTTAGTGGGAGGTGCTTGAGAAAGTGTCAACAGTCTGGACTCCTAATAGAGCTGCCACTTTGAAGTCACATTGTTTTCTCTACTTTTGTATCAACTTACTTTTTTTTTTTTAAACATCTTTATTGGGGTATAATTGCTTTACAATGGTGTGTTAGTTTCTGCTTTATAACAACGTGAATCAGTTATACATATACATATGTTCCCATATTTCTTCCCTCTTGCGTCCACCTTCCCTATCCCACCCCTCCAGGCGGTTACAAAGCACCCAGCTGATCTCCCTGTGCTATGCGGCTGCTTCCCACTAGCTATCTACTTTACGTTTGGTAGTGTATATATTTTCATGCCTCTCTCTCGCTTTGTCACAGCTTACACTTCCCCCTCCCCATATCCTCAAGTCCATTCTCTAGTACGTCTGTGTCTTTATTCCTGTCTTACCCCTAGGTTCTTCATGACATTTTTTTTCTTACATTCCATATATATGTGTTAGCATACGGTATTTGTCTTTCTCTTTCTGACTGACTTCACTCTGTATGACAGACTCTAGGTCTATCCACCTCATTACAAATAGCTCAGTTTCATTTCTTTTTATGGCTGAGTAATATTCCATTGTATATATGTGCCACATCTTCTTTATCCATTCATCTATCAATAGACACTAAGGTTGCTTCCATGTCCTGGCTATTTTTTTTTTTAATCATACACCTTGTAACACAAAAGAGTTGGTGAATTAGTTTAGGAGTACCAACTATGGCCATAGCCAGGTTTTTCTTCTGGTCCAAACAGAATTTAACTCTGATCGTAGCTCCATTTACACCATAGTTTGGCCACCAATTCCAGTAGCTAATATGTTCTTTAAGGGTCTAAAGGTAAATGACCTGAATAGAAATTCAGTACTTATTCACCTATAGTCCTCTTTCTTTTTCTCTAGTCATTACAAATTCATTTACCTGAGTTTTCATTATAATTTAGGTGGTTTTTTTTACATCTTTATTGGAGTATAACTGCTTTACAATGGTGTGTTAGTTTCTGCTTTATAACAAAGTGAATCAGTTATACATATACATATGTTCCCATATCTCTTCCCTCTTGTGTCTCCCTCCCTCCCACCCTCCCTATCCCACCCCTCTAGGTGGTCACAAAGCACCGAGCTGATCTCCCTGTGCTATGCGGCTGCTTCCCACTAGCTATCTATTTTACGTTTGGTAGTGTATATATGTCCATGCCACTCTCTCACTTTGTCACAGCTTACACTTCCCCCTCCCCATATCCTCAAGTCCATTCTCTAGTAGGTCTGTGTCTTTATTCCTGTCTTACCCCTAGGTTCTTCATGACATTTTTTTTCTTAAATTCCATATATATGTGTTAGCATACGGTATTTGTCTTTCTCTTTCTGACTGACTTCACTCTGTATGACAGACTCTAGGTCCATCCACCTCATTACAAATAGCTCAATTTTGTTTCTTTATATGGCTGAGTAATATTCCATTGTAAATATGTGCCACATCTTCTTTATCCATTCATCCAATAATGGGCACTTAGGTTGTTTCCATCTCTGGGCTATTGTAAACAGAGCTGCAATGAACATTTTGGTACATGACTCTTGTGAATTATGGTTTTCTCAGGGTATATGCCCAGTAGTGGGATTGCTGGGTCATATGGTAGTTCTATTTGTAGTTTTTTAAGGAACCTCCACACTGTTCTCCATAGTGGCTGTATCAATTCACATTCCCATCAACAGTGCAAGAGGGTTCCCTTTTCTCCACACCCTCTCCAGCATTTATTGTTTCTAGATTTTTTGATGATGGCCATTCTGACTGGTGTGAGATGATATCTCATTGTATTTTGATTTGCATTTCTCTAATGATTAATGATGTTGAGCATTCTTTCATGTGCGTGTTGGCAGTCTGTATATCTTCTTTGGAGAAATGTCTATTTAGGTCTTCTGCCCATTTTTGGATTGGGTTGTTTGTTTTTTTGTTATTGAGCTGCATGAGCTGCTTGTAAATTTTGTGAATTAATCCTTTGTCAGTTGCTCCATTTGCAAATATTTTCTCCCATTCTGAGGGTTGTCTTTTGCTCTTGCTTATGGTTTCCTATGCTGTGCAAAAGCTTTGAAGTTTCATTAGGTCCCATTTGTTTATTTTTGGTTTTATTTCCATTTCTCTAGGAGGTGGGTCAAAAAGGATCTTTCTGTGATTTATGTCATAGAGTGTTCTGCCTGTGTTTTCCTCTAAGAGTTTGATAGTTTCTGGCCTTACATTTAGGTCTTTAATCCATTTTGAGCTTATTTTTCTGTATGGCATTAGGGAGTGATCTAATCTCATCCTTTTACATGTACCTGTCCAGTTTTCCCAGCACCACTTATTGAAGAGGTTGTATTTTTCATTTCATTTATTGTGTTGTTCATCATTGTTTGTTTCATCTTTAGTTCTTGTAGGTCCTTTTTAAACGTTTCTTGTATTTTCTCTATTCTATTTCCAAGATTTTGGATCATCTTTACTCTCATTATTCTGAATTCTTTTTCAGGTAGACTGCCTATTTCCTCTTCATTTGTTAGGTCTGGTGCATTTTTCTCTTGCTCCTCCATCTGCTGTGTGTTTTTCTGTCTTCTCATTTTGCTTATCTTACTGTGTTTGGGGTCTCCTTTTTGCAGGCTGCAGGTTCATAGTTCCCATTGTTTTTGTTGTCTGTCCCCAGTGGCTAAGGTTGGTTCAGTGGGTTGTGTAGGCTTCGTGGAGGGGAGTGTTGCCTGTGTTCTGGTGGATGAGGCTGGATCTTGTCTTTCTGGTAGGCAGGTCCACGTCTGGTGGTGTGTTTTGGGCTGTCTGTGGACTTATGATTTTAGGCATCCTCTCTGCTAATGGGTGGGGTTGTGTTCCTGTTTTTCTAGTTGTTTGGCATAGGATGTCCAGCACTGTAGCTTGCTGGTTGTTGAGTGGAGCTGGGTGCTGGCATTGAGATGGAGATCTCTGGGAGATTTTCACCGTTTGATATTATGTGGAACTGGGAGGTTTCTTGTGGACCAGTGTCCTGAAGTTGGCTCTCCCACCTCAGAGGCACAGCACTGACTCCTGGCTGCAGCACCAAGAGCCTTTCATCCACACGGCGAGGAGGCGGACAGACACAAGTGGCCCTTGCTGTTAGCAAGGCTCTGGATCCTTGTAGAGTTCAGGTTAAGGAGAGATGTCTGCTCTGGGTCTCTTTGTGGTTGCCAAAACTGCAGAAATTCTGGAGGGGCCGAGTCTGAAATCAAGGTTTTGAGAGGGCCATGCCCTCTCACAAGACCCCCTTGCTTTTGGTGGCAGCTGGCAATCCTTGATGTTCTTTGGCTTGTAGATGGATCATTCTAATTTTCTCCTTAATCGTCACAAGGCCTTCTCCTCTCTGTGTCTGTGTTTATATATCCCTCTTCCTCAAGTCACCTTTGCCAGCAGAAGCCTTCTTTCCGTTCTCCTATCAAGGAAGCCAGCCTTTCCCGGATCAGGCCAAAAAAAAAAAACTGAAGTCACATTTTACAAGCACTTCAAAGTAGGATACATAAGTCATTGAAATTTTTCAGCGTGCAAAGCCCCAGAGTATGAGAGTCTCAGTAAATATAGATTATAGGCAGTAGGCTCAGAGGGTCTTCTTAGGAAAGCTGTATTCATTTTTATATCTGCTTGCAGGAAAAATCCAGATTTAATTGATTTTTCTTTTGTAGAAATTCACTAAAAATAAGCAGCAGTCAAGATATAACAGAATTCTGTATTTTTTTCAGTATTTTCCTTTGAAGCAAGAGTTGACAACTACTGCACACAGTCCAGCTGCCTCTTTTTATAAATAAAGTTGTATTGGAATACTGCCTTCCCATTAGTTATACATTTTCTATGACTGATTTTGCTCTAAAATGGCCAAAGTTGGGCAGTTGTGAGAAAGACTGTATGTCCCATAAATCCAAAATATTTGCTATGTGCCCTTCAAGAAAGATTTTGCTGACCCTTGTTCAAGAGCTACAGACTTGGTGTCCTTCCTCCTTGGAGCCTGTGAACAGAACTTTAATTTCCAACTTCCTCTCTGCAGTAATGAGGCGGCACCCTTGCCACATAGAGCCTGTAGGTTGAACTCTGACATTCATCCTTACCATGAAGTAATCAGTTGTTGCTCCTCATCCTAGAAGCCCAGGGGTGAAATTCTGAATTCCATCCCTCACTTGAAGTTATGAGATGGTGACCACCTTACTCCCAAGCTTGTGCTGAGGAAACTATGGGGTGGAGTTCTATTTCTGGGCAATACACTTGTGGGATAGAATAGAATACCACTGCATAGATTTTATAAACTAAATTGACATTTGAACCACAACCTTAAGTCTGAAGCAGAACACACATTCCAAACATAAACAGTTTGACTACAGCTAAAATAGATAATCCCTCTATTTTAAGTATTTTGAAGTTATCACTCCATTGTTTACTGAATTTCAGCATTTCTGATGGAAATTTGCAGTTATTCATATCTTTGTTCCACTGTATATATGTTCCTCCTCAATCCAGATTTTTTTAAGGTTTCCTTTTGATATTGAGTTTTAAAAAATTTTTATGATGTATTGGTATATTTTTCTTTGTGTCTACTGTAATAGAGTTTGTTGGCTTACTAGTTTTTATAAAATATGAAATACTTTGGCCACTGGTTCTTTCTGTAATATTTTGGCACTTGATATTTCTTTCTTCTCTTCTCAAAATCTAGTTACACATATATCAGAATGTTTGATATTATCCCACAGTTCCTTGAGTTTCTGTTCATTTTTTCACAATCTTTTTCCCTCCTCTGGTCTCTGACTTGATTGTTTCTAATGCTATTTTTTCCCCAAATTCACTAATAATTTCCCCTATCGTGTCTAACAAGTTCATAAACAACTTCCAGTGGTTCTTTCCTTTGAAATATTACAAGTATTGCATTCTTCAACTCTGAAATTCTACTTGGTTATTTTTACATCTTCCTTTTTCCTCATTATATTCATATTATCCTTTAAATCCTTGAGTGTATTCATAATAAATGTTTAAAAATCTTTTTTTTCTGTGAATGTCTTTATTTCTGTCATTTCCGAGTATGTCTGTATTGACTGTATTTCCTCCTTGGTATGAGTTATATTTTTCTGCTTATTCTTATGTCTAGAAACTTATTATTGGATCATGAATATTTTAAATGACATATTGTTGAATGTTTGTGATTCTGAATTTAAGGAGGGTTGGCATTTGTTTTGGCTAGCCATTGTTACTTACAATTAAGCTTTATCCTCTCAAGGCTTCTTTTAAAGCTTTTGTCAAATGGATATCAAGTTAAAGTTATCCTAGGGGTAGTTTTCTTCTACTATTAAGCCATAACTCTTCTGCTATTTCTACTGGATGTGCTAGATATTCAACAGTGGCCCTTTTCTATAGATCACCAAAATCGAACATCTCCTAATGCTGCTTGAGATAAGTGCCAATTATTTTTCTATGTTCTTTGTTGAGTTTATGGCTCCCTGTTATCTTTTTTCCAAACATCATGGAATTTTATCTTATGTTTGCAGAACTAGGTATTTGTTTATGAAAACTCAAGGGGAATTTAACGCAGGTTTCCAGAGCTCAAAGTATGCCTATTTCCCTCCTCTCCAATGCCTTGTTACACACGTCCCAGCTGCATCAGGCTCCTTGTACACCAATAAATTTCTCCTCTATCAGTGAGCCTGTCATGTTCTACTTGGATTCCCTCTCACTGCCTCAAAGTGTGTAAAATGCCTCAAGGCAGAAAGCAAGGGGGATCACCTTTTTTGTTCCCCTTCACTCAGTGATCACAGTCTTTAATTGCCTATTTCCAATATCTGAGACTGTTTCTTTTCCTGTATATTTTTCATAATTTCCTAGGTTTTATGGTGGGAATCTATTTCAGGTATCAGTTACCCTGACATGGTGGAACTAGATTATGCATACATGCATTATTTTTAAGTAAAATGCTGATAAAGTGATACACTGCAAAATATTAAACAAATTAGCTTCACATACCCATTGGCTATAGGGCTTCAAAAATTCTGCATAAAGTATATATATATATATATATATATATATATATAATTGAATTGTCAAATAAATAGAGAAAATCCTCATAGGACAAATTAAATAAGAATGGTAACATGAAGAGAAGCAAGAGCATAATTACAGTTTTCTTAAAGACATCTGAAAATCCTCATGTATGTATTTTACTGTTTTGATGACTTCTTGAGTGACATGGTATAATGTCTAGCATATATCATGAAGTTAAGATTGGACACTTTTGCCTAAAGCCACAAATCCTTAAATGCTATACTCACAGCATTTACAGAACCTGTAAATTTCAGTTAAAGTTGATCATAGTGATATGTATAACCTTCATATATTATATTATGAAATGAAGAGGCATAAAATTAACTAAGCATCCATTTAAATAAATTAGAAAAATAGAATAAAATTGAAAAAAAATAGGAGACAAATAATTTAAAACATAAGCAAAAAACAAAGATTAGTTAGAAAGGAGTAGCAACATTGAAAGTTCTTTAGAAAAATTAATAAAACTGAAAAACTTGAAATATTGATGGAGAAAGGAGATAATGACAAAAAAAACATATTCTGCATGAAAAGTGCCAATTATTTTTCTAGAAATGATTTAAATGGGAGTGAGATACTAATATGAATTTTAAAAATAAGAATAATGAAATTGACAGATTCTTAGAAAATCAACTCAGAAATGACTAAAACAGGAAATATAAATATTCCTTTTTTTGTTTTTATTAAGTTATACTTGACATAAAATATTAGTTTCAGGTGTAAAACATAGTGATTCAATATTTTTATACATTATAAAATAATCACCACAAGAAGTTCACTTACCATTACTCAGAAGGCAAGCTTGTTAAAGTATTATTGACTATTCCCTATGTGTACATTACATGCACTGACATTTATTTTATAGCTGGAAGTTTGTACCTCTTAATCCTCTTCACCTGTTTGTCCATTCCACTATCCCCTTCCCTCTGGCAACTGCCAATTTGTTCTTGTATCTATGAGTCTGTTTTCTTTCTTTTGTTTGTTCATTTGTTTTGATTTTCAAATCCTACTTATGAGTAAAATTATATGATAATTGCTTTTCTCTGTTGACTTATTTCACTTAGTATAATACCCTTCAGGTCCATCCATGTTGTCGCAAATGGCAAGATTTAATCCTTTTTTTTATGGCTGAGTAGTAATTTTTATGGCTATATATATATATATATATATATATTCTTAATCTATTGAAGGATACTTAGGAGCTTCCATATCTTGGTTGTTATAAATAGTGCTGCAAAGAACATAAGAGTGTATATATCTTTTCAAATTAGTGTTTTATTTTTCTTTGGATAAATACCCAGAAGTGAAATTACTGGATCATATGGTAGTTCCTTTTTAGTTTTTTGAGGAACCTCCGTATTGTTTTCCATAGTGGATGCACCAACTCACATTTCCACCAACAATGCTTTGAGGGTTCTTTTTTCTCCACATCCTCTCTGATACTTGTTATTTCTTGTCTTTTTGATAATAGACATTCTGACAGGAGTGAGGTGATATTTCATTGTGGTTTTGATTTGCCTTTCCCTGATGATTAGTGATGTTGAACACCTTTTCGTGTGCTTCATGACCATCCATATGTCTTCTTTGGAAAAATGTCTATTCAGAGTCTCCCGCCCATTTTTTAATTGGGTTGCTTTTCTTTTTCTTTTTTTAATATTGAGTGTATGAGTTCTTTATACACTTTGGTTATCACCTCCTTATCAGATATACCATTTGCAAACATTTTCTCCCAGTCAGTAGGTTTTTTCGTTTTGTTGATGGTTTCCTTTGCTGTGCAAAAGGTTTTAAGGTTAATTAGGCCACACTTTTTAATGTTTTCTTTTGTTTCCTTTGCCTGAAGAGAAAGATCCAAAAAAATACTGCTACAATTTATGTCAGAGTGTCTGCCTGTGTTACCTTCTAGGAGTTTTATGGTTTCCAGTCTTTAATGCATTTTGAGTTTATTTTTGTATATGGTGTGAGAAAATTTTCTAATATCATTCTTTTACATGTAGCTATCCAGTTTTCCCAGCACCACTTATTGAAAAGACTGTCTTTTCTCTATTGTATATTCTTCCCTTCTTTGTCATAGATTAATTGACCATAAGTTCATGGGCTTCTTTCTAGGTTCTCTATATTGTTCCTTTAATCTATGTGTCTGTTTTTGTGACAGTACCATACACTTTTTATTACTGTAACTTTGTAGTATTATTTCAAGTCTGGGAGTATGATGCTTTCAGCTTTGTCCTTTCTCAAGATTGCTTTGGCTATTTGGGATCTTTTGTGGTTCCATATATATTTTAGAATGATTAGTTCTAATTCTGTAAAAAATTCCATTGGTATTTTGATAAGGATTTCTTGAATATGTAGATTGCTTTGGGCAGTACAAACATTTTAATTATATTGATTCTGCCAGTACATGAGCTTGGTATATCTTTCCATTGTTTTGTGTCACCTTCAATTTCTTCCCTCAGCATCCTGTAGTTTTTCAGAGTATAGGCCTTTCACCTCCTTGGTTAAATTCATTTCTGGCTATATTATTCTTTTTGAGGCAATTGTAAATGGGATTGTTTTCTTTATTTCCCGTTCTGAGAGTTTGTTATTAGTGTATAGAAATGTTACAGATTGATGTATATTAATTTTGTATCCTGCAACAACTAAATTCATTTATTAGTTGTAACAGTTTTTTAGTAGAGTCTTGGGGGTTTTCTATCTGCAAATAGTGACAGTTTTACTTTCTCCTTTCCAATTTGGATGCCTTTTGTTTCTTTTTCTTGCCTAATTGCTGTGCCTAGAATTTCCAAGATTATGTTGAATAGAAGTGGCAAAGTGAGCATCCTTGTATTATTCCTGATCTTAGAGAGAATGCTTTTAGCTTTTCACCATTGAATATGATGTTGCCTGTGGGTTTGTCATATATGACCTTTATTATGTTGAAATATGTTTTCTCTATACACACTTTTTGAGAGTTTTAGTCATAAATGAATGTTTTGTCAAATGTTTTTCTGCATCTATTGATATGATCCCACAATTTGTATCCTTTGTTTTGTTAATATGGTGTATCACAGTGATTGATTAATCGATGTTAAACCATTCTTTTTTTTTTTTAATCCATTCTTGTATCACTGGAATGAATCCCACTTGGTCATGGTGTATGATCCTTTCAATGTATTGTTGAATTCAGTTTGCTAATATTTTGTTGAGTATCTTTACATTTTGTTCATCAGGAAAATTGACCTGTTTGTTTATTTATTTATGGTGTCTTTGGCTGGATTTAGTATCAGGGTAATGCTGACCTCATAAAATGATTTTGGAAGTGTTCTTTCCTCTTCAATATTTTGGAATAATTTGAGAATAATAGGTGTTAACTCTTCTTTAAATGTTTCATAGAATTCACCAGTGAACCTCCAGGACCTGGACTTTTTTGAGGGAAAGGGTTTTTGGATTACTGATTCAGTTTCACTACTTAATTATTCTTCAGTTTTTGTATTTCTTCATAATTTAGTCTTCGAGGATTGTATGTTTCTAGGATTTATCCATTTCTTCTATGTTTTCTAATTTGTTGGCATACTATGATCCTTTGTATTTCTGTGGTGTCAGTTGTAATTTCTCCTCTTACATTTCTGATTTATTTATATAGGCTCTCTACCTTTTTTCTTTTTGAATCTGGCTAAAAGGCTTGTCACTTTTATGTATCCTTTATGTAACTAGAACCAACTCTAGTTTTATTGATCTTTTCCTTTTTTTGTCTTTATTTCATTATTTCTGCTCTGATCTTTATTATTTCCTTCCTTCTACTAACTTTGAACTTTACTTGCTCTTCATTTTTTAGCTTATTTAAATATACATTTAGGTTATTTGAGATTTTTCTTGTTTCTTGAGGTAGGTCTGTATTGCTATGGACTTCCCTCTTAGAACAGCTTTTTCTGTGTCCCATAGGTTTTGGAAATTTGTGTTTCCATTTTCATTTGCTCAAGCCTTTTTTTAAAATTTCTACTTTGATTTCTTTATTGACCCATTGATTGTTTATTAGCATTAGTCTCAATGTGCTTGTGTTTTTTCCAGTTTTCTGGAAAAAATATCTTTTTCCATACCTTCACTTTCATTCTATATGTGTGTTTAGATCTAAGATCAGTCTCTTGGGGACAGAATATAGATGGGTCTTGTTTTCTTCTCATTATTTTTTTAATCTTTTCAGCTGCCCTATGTCTTTCGAATGGAGCATTCAGTTCATTTATATATAACGTAAATTTTTGGGCTTGTCTTCTTTTTCTTTTAGGTTTATTTTTATTGAGGTAACACTGGTTTAAGTTTCATGTGTACATTATATTTCTACTGCTGTATACCCTATAGCATCCTCACCACCAAAAATTTAGTTTCCATTCATCACAATATAGTTGATTCCCTTTACCCATTTCACCCTTTCCCCCACCTCTTCCCTCTGGCAACCACTGCTCTGTTCTCTGTATCTATAAGTTAGTTTTGTTTGGTTTGTTCACTTTTTTTGTTTTTATATTTGTCATATGAGTGAAATCATACAGCATTTGTCTTTCTCTAATTTCACTTAGCAAAATACAACCTACCATATGGGAGGAGACATTTGCAAATGATATATCCATTAAGGGGCTAATATCCAATAAGGGTTATTATATACGTAACTCATACAACTCAATAGAAAAAAAATAACAATCTAATTAAAAATGGGCAAAGGACCTGAATAGACATTTTTCCAAAGAAAATATTTAAATTTCCAAAAGATAAGTGAAAAGGTGCTCAACATCATTATTTACTAGGAAAATGCAAGTCAGAATCACAATGGGATATTACCTTATGCTTGATAAAATGGCTAGTATCAAAAAGCCAAGAAATAACATGTTGGATAAAAGCGAATCCTCCTTCACTGTTGGTGGGAATGTAAATTGGGGTAGACAAAATGGAGATTTTTCAAAAAATTATGAATAGATCTACCATATGATCTAACTCTTGCACTTCAGGGTATTTATCTGAAGAATATAAAAGCACTAATAGAAAAAGACGTGCACCCCTGTGTTCATCACAGCATTATTTATAATAGCCAAGATATGTAAATAACGTAAGTGCCCATCAACAGATAAGTGGATAAAATAATTATTTATACGTTATTGCCATTTTATTAGTTGTTTTCTGGTGTTTTCATAGTTCTTCTTTTCTTTATGTCTTCTTCTCTTGGTTTCTTCCTTTGTGATTTGATGGATTCCCTTAGTGTTATGCTTGGATTCCTCTCAGTTTTTCATGTATCCATTGTAGGTTTTTGGTTTTTGCTTACCTTGAGGTTCATATATACCGATCTGGTTTTATAGCCATCTTTAATTCTGATAGTTGCTTAACTTCTAAGGCATTCTAAAAGCACTACATATTTACTCCCCCCGTGTTTTATGTTTTTGATGTCATATTTTACATCTTTTAATTTTCTGTAACTTTTAATTACCTACTGTATTCATACTTGATTGTACTACTTTTGTCTTTTAACCTTCATACTAACTTTTTAAGTGGCTGATCCACTGCCTTTACTATATATTTGCTTTTACCACTGAGATTTTTCCTTTCATATATTTTCTGAGTTTTAGATGTGACCTTTTCTTTTCCACTTGAAGAAGATCCTTTACCATTTCTTGTAAGGCTGGTTTAGTGCTGATGAACTCCTTTAGTTTTTGTTTGTCTGGGAAAGTATCTTTCCCTCAATACTGAATGAAAGCCTTCCTAGACAGAATAATCTGGATTTTAAATTTTTTCCCTTCAACACTTTAACTATATCCTGCCACTCCCCTCTGGCCTGTAAATTCTCTGCTGAAATATCGGCTGATAGTCTTACGAGGTTTCCCTTGTATGTGATTAGTTGTTTTTCTTTTGCTGCCTTTAAGATTCTCTCTTTATCTTTAACTTTTGCCATTTTAATTATAATGTGTCTTGGTGTGTATCTCTTTGAGTTCATCTGGTTTGGGACTCACTATTTTTCCTGTCCCTTGATGTCTGTTTCCTTCCCCAGGTTAGAGAAATTTTAAGCCTAATTTATTTGAAGTTTTCTTCAAATAAATTTTCTATCCCTTTCTCTCTCTCTTATCCTTCTGGTGCCCCTATAATGCAAATGCTATAACACTTGCTATTGTCCGAGCTGTCCCTTAAACTCTCCTCATTTTAAAAAAATTCTTCTGCTGTTCTGATTTTTTTTTTAAGTTACTGTATTAAGGTAGAAAAGAGATGCAAGAAAAAAAGACAACACAGAACTTATAGGTTATCAAAATATTGGTACACAATCTTTCCCAAGCTTCATAATGATCCCAAAAATTACCAGGACGAAAACATAGTACAAGATTAAAGTTTATAGTTCCTTCGACTCCGTGTCATAATTACTGTAATACTTATTGTTGTGATAATTCTCATAATTATCCTCAGAAGGATCTCTATGACACCGGCAAAAACGACAGGTACATCTAAATCTTTGCCCTCTTGACTGAGTCTCAACATCATTCTGCCTTGGTTCTATTTCAGAGTCAGACAGAGGAACTCCTTTTCCGTAGCGTTTTTTTGTTTTTTTTTTAACATCTTGTTGTCTGTCTTCTCCTACATTTTAAATGTATATGTGTTTTTTAACAACTTTATTGGAGTATAATTGCTTTACAATGGTGTGCTAGCTTGTGCTTTACAACAAAATGAATCAGTTATACATATACATATGTTCCCATATCTCTTCCCTCTTGCGTCTTCCTCCCTCCCACCCTCCCGATCCCACCCCTCCAAGCAATCACAAAGCACCGAGCTGATCTCTCTGTGCTATGTGGCTGCTTCCCACTAGCTATCTACCTTACGTTTGGTAGTGTATATATGTCCATGCTTCTCTCTAACTTTGCAACAGCTTACCCTTTCCCCTCCCCATATCCTCAAGTCCATTCCCTAGTAGGTCTATGTCTTTATTCCTGTTGTACCACCCCTACATTCTTCATGACTTTTTTTTTCTTAAATTCCATATATATGTGTTAGCATACGGTATTTGTCTCTCTCTTTCTGACTTACTTCATGCTGTATGACAGACTCTAGGTCTATCCACCTCATTACAAATAGGTCAATTTCGTTTCTTTTTATGGCTGAGTAATATCCCATTGTATATATATGCCACATCTTCTTTATCCATTCATCCGATGATGGACACTTAGGTTGTTTCCATCTCCGAGCTATTGTAAATAGAGCTGCAATGAACATTCTGGTACATGACTCTTTTTGAATTATGGTTTTCTCAGGGTATATGCCCAGTAGTGGGATTGCTGGGTCATATGGTAGTTCTATTTGTAGTTTTTTAAGGAACCTCCACACTGTTCTCCACAGTGGCTGTATCAATTTACATACCCACCAACAGTGCAAGCGTGTTCCCTTTTCTCCACATCCTCTCCAGCATTTATTATTTCTAGATTTTTTGATGATGGCCATTCTGACTGGTGTGAGATGATATCTCATTGTAGTTTTGATTTGCATTTCTCTAATGATTAATGATGTTGAGCATTCTTCCATGTGTTTGTTGGCAGTCTGTATATCTTCTCTGGAGAAATGTCTATTTAGGTCTTCTGCCCATTTTTGGATTGGGTTGTTTGTTTTATTGTTATAGAGCTGCATAAGCTGCTTATAAATTTTGGAGATTACTCCTTTGTCAGTTGCTTCATTTGAAAATATTTTCTCCCGTTCTGAGGGTTGTTTTTTGGTCTTGTTTATGGTTTCCTTTGCTGTGCAAAAGCTTTGAAGTTTCATTAGGTCCCATTTGTTTATTTTTGTTTTTATTTCCATTACTCTAGGAGGTGGGTCAGAAAGGATCTTGCTGTGATTTATGTCATAGAGTGTTCTGCCTATGTTTTCCTCTAAGAGTTTGATACTTTCTGGCCTTACATTTAGGTCTTTAATCCATTTTGAGCTTATTTTTGTGTATGGTGTTAGGGAGTGATCTAGTCTCATACTTTTACATGTACCTGTCCAGTTTTCCCAGCACCACTTATTGAAGAGGCTGTCCTTTCTCCACTGTACATTCCTGCCTCCTTTATCAAATATAAGGTGACCATAAGTGCGTGGGTTTGTCTCTGGGCTTTCTATCCTGTTCCATTGATCTATCTTTCTCTTTTTGTGCCAGTACCATACTGTCTTAATTACTGTAGCTTTGTCGTATAGTCTGAAGTCAGGGAGCCTGATTCCTCCAGCTCCGTTTCTCGTTCTCAAGATTGCTTTGGCTATTCGGGGTCTTTTGTGTTTCCATACAAATTGTGAAATTTTTTGTTCTAGTTCTGTGAAAAATGCCAGTGGTAGTTTGACAGGGATTGCATTGAATCTGTAGATTGCTTTGGGTAGTAGAGTCATTTTCACAATGTTGATTCTTCCAAAACAAGAACATGGTATATCTCTCCCTCTATTTGTATCATCTTTAATTTCTTTCATCAGTGTCTTATAATTTTCTGCATACAGGTCTTTTGTCTCCTTAGGTAGGTTTATTCCTAGATATTTTACTCTTTTTGTTGCAATGGTAAATGGGAGTGTTTTCTTGATTTCACTTTCAGATTTTTCATCATTAGTGTATAGGAATGCCAGAGATTTCTGTGTATTAATTTTGTATCCTGCTACTATACCAAATTCATTGATTAGCTCTAGTAGTTTTCTGGTAGCATCTTTAGGATTCTCTATGTATAGTATAATGTCATCTGCAGTGACAGCTTTACTTCCTTTCTGATTTGGATGCCTTTTATTTCCTTTTCTTCTCTGATTGCTGTGGCTACAACTTCCAAAACTATGTTGAATAAGAGTGGTGAGAGTGGGCAACCTTGTCTTGTTCCTGATCTTAGTGGAAATTCTTTCAGTTTCTCACGATTGAGGATGACGTTGGCTGTGGGTTTGTCATATATGGCCTTCATTATACTGAGGAAAGTTCCCTCTATGCCTACTTTCTGCAGGGTTTTTTTAATCATAAATGGGTGTTGAATTTTGTCACAAGCTTTCTCTGCATCTGTATAGATGATCATATGGTTTTTCTCCTTCAATTTGTTAATATGGTGTATCACGTTGATTGATTTGTGTATATTGAAGAATCCTTGCATTCCTGGGATAAACCCCACTTGATCATGGTGTATCATCCATTTAATATACTGTTGGATTCTGTTTGCTAGTATTTCGTTGAGGATTTTTGCATCTATGTTCATCAGTGATATTGGCCTGTAGTTTTTCTTTCTCTGTGACATCCTTGTCTGGTTTTCGTATCAGGGTGATGGTGGCCTCGTAGAATGAGTTTGGGAGTGTTCCTCCCTCTGCTATATTTTGGAAGAGTTTGAGAAGGATAGGTGTTAGCTCTTCTCTAAATGTTTGATAGAATTCGCCTGTGAAGCCATCTGGTCCTGGGCTTTTGTTTTTTGGAAGATTTTTAATCACAGTTTCAATTTCAGTGCTTGTGATTGGTCTGTTCGTATTTTCTATTTCTTCCTGATTCAGTCTTTGCAGGTTGTGCCTTTCTAAGAATTTGTGCATATCTTCCAGATTGTCCATTTTATTGGCATAGAGTTTCTTGTAGTAATCTCTCATGATCTCTTTTATTTCTGCAGTGTTAGTTGTTACCTCTCCTTTTTCATTTCTAATTCTATTGATTTGAGTCTTCTCCCTTTTTTTCTTAATGAGTCTGGTTAATGGTTTATCAATTTTTTTTATCTTCTCAAAGAACCACCTTTTAGTTTTTTTAATCTTTGCTATCATTTCCTTCATTTCTTTTTCATTTATTTCTGCTCTGATCTTTATGATTTCTTTCCTTCTGCTAACTTTGGGTTTTTTTGGTTCTTCTTTCTCTAATTGCTTTAGGTGCAAGGTCAGGTTGTTTATTCGAGATATTTCCTGTTTCTTAAGGTAAGATTGTATTGTTATAAACTTCCCTCTTAGAACTGCTTTTGCCGCATCTCATAGGTTTTGGGTCATCGTATCTCCATTGTCATTTGTTTCTAGGTATTTTTTGATTTCTTCAGTGATCACTTCGTTATTAAGTAGTGTATTGTTTACACATGTGTTTGTATTTTTTACAGATCTTTTCCTGTAATTGATATTTAGTCTCATAGTGTTGTGGTCGGAAAAGATACTTGATACAATTTCAGTTTTCTTAAATTTACCAAGGCTTGATTTGTGACCCAAAATATGATCTATTCTGGAGAATGTTCCATAAGCACTAGAGAAAAATGTGTATTATGTTGTTTTTGGATGGAATGTTCTATAAATATCAATTAAGTCCATCTTGTTTAATGTATCAATTAAAGCTTGTGTTTCCTTATTTACTTTCATTATGGATGATCTGTCCGTTGGTGAAAGTGGGGTGTTAAAGTCCCCTACTATGAATGTGTACTGTCGATTTCCCCTTTTATTGCTGTTAGTATTTGCCTTATGTATTGAGGTGTTCCTATGTTGGGTGTATAAATATTTACAATTGTTATATCTTTTTCTTGGATCGATCCCTTGATCATTATGTAGTGTCCTTCATTGTATCTTCTAATAGTCTTTATTTTACAGTCTACTTTGTCTGATATGAGAATTACTACTCCAGCTTTCTTCTGGTTTCCATTTGCATAAAATATCTTTTTCCATCCCCTTTCTTTCAGTCTGTATGTGTCTCTAAGTCTGAAGTGGGTGTCTTTTAGACAGCAAATATATGGGTCTTATTTTTTTGTTTGTTTGTTTGTTTTTTCCCGGTACACAGGCCTCTCACTGTTGTGGCCTCTCCCGTTGAGGAGCACAGGCTCCAGACACGCATGCTCAGCAGCCATGGTTCATGGGCCCAGCGGCTCCGCAGCATGTGGGATCTTCCTGGACCGGGGCACGAACCTGTGTCCCCTGCATTGGCAGGCGGACTCTCAACCACTGCGCCACCAGGGAAGCCCTGGGTCTTGTTTTTTTATCCATTCAGCCAATCAGTGTCTTTTGGTGGGAGCATTTAGTCCATTTACATTTAAGGTAATTATCGATATGTATGTTTCTATTACCATTTTCTTAATTGTTTTGGGTTCGTTATTGCAGGTCCTTTCCTTCTCTTGTGTTTCTTGCCTAGAGAAGTTCCTTTAGCAGTTGTTATAGAGCTGGTTTGGTGGTGCTGAACTCTCTCAGCTTTTGCTTGTCTGTAAAGGTTTTAATTTCTCTGGCAACTCTGAATGAGATCCTTGCTGGTTAGAGTAATCTTCTTTGTAGGTTTTTCTCCTTCATCACTTTAAATATGTCCTGCCAGTCCCTTCTGTCTTGCAGTGTTTCTGCTGAAAGATCAGCTGTTAACCTTATGGGGATTCCCTTGTGTGTTATTTGTTGTTTTTCCCTTGCTGCTTTTAATATGTTTTCTTTGTATTTAATTTTTGACAGTTTGATTAATCTGTGTCTTGGCGTGTTTCTCCTTGGATTTATCCTGTATGGGACTCTCTGTGCTTCCTGGACTTGATTAACTATTTCCTTTCCCATATTAGGGAAGTTTTCAACTATAACCTCTTCAAATATTTTCTCAGTCCCTTTCTTTTTCTCTTTTTCTTTTGGAACCCTTATAATTTGAATGTTGGTGCATTTAATGTTGTCCCAGAGGTCTCTGAGACTGGACTCAGTTCTTTTCATTCTTTTTTCTTTATTCTGCTCTGCAGTAGTTATTTGCACTATTTTATCTTCCAGGTCACTTATCCGTTCTTCTGCCTCAGTTATTCTGCTATTGATCCCATCTAGAGTATTTTTCATTTCATTTATTGTGCTGTTCATCATTGTTTTCTTCATCTTTAGTTCTTCTAGGTCCTTGTTAAATGTTTCTTGCATTTTCTCCATTCTATTTCCAAGATTTTGGAGCATCTTTACTATCATTATTCTGAATTCTTTTTCAGGGAGACTGCCTATTTCCTCTTCATTTGTTTGGTCTGGTGGGTTTTTATCTTGCTCCTTCATCTGCTGTGTGTTTTTCTGTCTTCTCATTTTGCTTATCTTACTGTGTTTGGGGTCTCCTTTTTGCAGGCTGCAGGTTCATAGTTCCCATTGTTTTTGTTGTCTGTCCCCAGTGGCTAAGGTTGGTTCAGTGGTTTGTGTAGGCTTCCTGGTGGAGGGGACTAGTGTCTGTGTTCTGGTGGATGACACTGGATCTTGTCTCTCTGGTGGGCAGGTCCACGTCTGGTGGTGTGTTTTGGGGTGTATGTGGACTTATTATGATTTTAGGCAGCCTCTCTGCTAATGGGTGGGGTTGTGTTCCTGTTTTGCTGGTTGTTTGGCATAGGGTGTCCAGCACTGTAGCTTGCTGGTTGTTGAGTGAAGCTGGGTGCTGGTGTTGAGATGGAGATCTCTGGGAGATTTTCGCCGTTTGATATTATGTAGAGCTGGGAAGTCTCTTTTGGACCAGTGTCCTGAAGTTGGCTCTCCCACCTCAGAGGCACAGCACCAACTCCTGGCTGCAGCACCAAGAGCCTTTCATCCACATGGCTCAGAAGAAAAGGGAGAAAAAGTAGAAGGAAACAATTAGTAGAAGTAGAAAGAAAGAAAGAAAGAAAGAAAGAAATGAGGGAAGGAGGAAGGAAGGAAGGAAAAAAGAAAGAAGATAAAGTAAAATAAAATAAACTAAGATAAAATATAATAAAGTTACTAAAAGAAAAAAATAATTATTAAGAGAAAAAAAAGCGGATGGATAGATCCCTGGGACAAATGGTGGAAGCAAAGCTATACAAACAAAATCTCACACAGAAGCATACACATACACACTCACAAAAAGAGGAAAAGGGAAAAATCATGTATCTTGCTCTCAAAGTCCACCTCCTTAATTTGGGATGATTTGTTGTCTATTCATGTATTCCACAGATGCAGGGTACATCACATTGATTGTGGAGCTTTAATCTGCTGCTTCTGAGGCTGCTGGGAGAGATTTCCCTTTCTCTTCTTTGTTCTCACAGCTCCCAGGGGCTCAGCTTTGGATTTGGCCCTGCCTCTGAGTGTAGGTCGCTGGAGGGCGTCTGTTTTGTGCTCAGACAGGATGGGGTTAAAGGAGCCGCTGATTCGGGGGCGCACTCAGGCCGGCGGGGAGGGAGGGGCATGGAGTGCGGGGCGGGCCTGCGGCGGCAAAGGCCGGCATGACTTTGCATCATCCTGAGGCCCGCCGTGCGTTCTCCCGGGGAAGTTGTCCCTGGATCCCGGGAACCTGGCAGTGGCGGGCTGCACAGGCTCCGCAGAAGGGAGGTGTGGATAGTGGCCTGTGCTCGCACACAGGCCCCTTGGTGTCGGCAGCAGCAGCCTTAGCGTCTCCCGCCCGTCTCTGGGGTCCACGCTTTTAGCTGCGGCTTGCGCCTGTCTCTGGGGTTCGCGCTTTTAGCCGCGGCTCGCGCCCGTCTCTGGAGCTCCTTTAAGCAGTGCTTTTAATCCTCTCTCCTCGTGCACCAGGAAAGAAAGAGGGAAGAAGTCTCTTGCCTCTTCGGCAGGTCCAGACTTTTCCCTGGACTCCCTCCCGGCTAGCCGTGGAGCACTAACCCCCTGCAGGCTCTGTTCACGCCGCCAACCCCAGTCCTCTCCTTGCGCTCAGACGGAAGCCTGAGCCTCAGCTCCCAGCTCCGCCCGCCCCGGCGGGGGAGCAGACAAGCCTCTCTGGCTGGTGAGTGCCGGTTGGCACAGATCCTCTGTGCGGGAATCTCTCCACTTTGCCCCCCGCACCACTGTTGCTATGCTCTCCTCCGCGGCTCCGAAGCTTCCCCCTCCGCCACCCGCAGTCTCCTCCCGCGAAGGGGTTTCCTAGTGTGTGGAAACCTTTCCTCCTTCACAGCTCCCTCCCACTGGTGCAGATCACGTCCCTATCCTTTTGTCTCTGTTTATTCTTTTTTCTTTTTCCCTACCCAGGTACATGGGGTGTTTCTTGCCTTTTGGGAGGTCTGAGGTCTTCTGCCAGCGTTCAGTAGGTGTTCTGTAGGAGTTGTTCCACGTGTAGGTGTATTTCTGGTGTATCTGTGGGGAGGAAGGTTATCTCCGTGTCTTACTCTTTCGCCATCTTCCCGGAAGTCCTGCTGTTCCGATTGAATGATTGCCAGTATTCTATCTTCCAGGTTGCTTATCCATTCTGTGTAATATAATCTGCGACTGATCCCCCTAGTGTTTTTTTTTTAATTTCAGTTATTGTATTCTTCAGTTCTGATTTATTCTTTCTTATATTTTCTAGGTTTCTGTTGATGCTGTCACTGAGTTCTCCATTCTTGTCTCAATTTCGGTGAACGTGCTTATGACCCTTTTCCTGAATATTTTATCATGTAAGTTAATTATCTCCATTTCATTAGGGTTTTTTTTTCTGGGGTTTTATTTTGTTCTTTCGTTTGGAGCCTATTCTTTCCTCTCATGCTGTTTGATGTTCAGTTTTTGATCCTATGAATTAGGCAAAACGTCATCTGGTCTTGAAGGATTAGCTTTGTGTGGGAGTGTCCCCTTTGTAGATTGCGTGTGCCTGGTGGCTTTGGCAGGCCTGCTAGAGCTGGAATGTTCTGGGCTGGAGGTAGCCCCTAGGTGGGCACTATGCCTGAGGTTGCATTGGCAGGGCGATTGGGGCTGGATCAGTCCCAGGCCAGGGGAAATCCCTGGAGAGCACTGTGCCCAAGGTCCCTTGGCACAGTGGCTGAAGCTGGATTGGGTCTGGACTGGTGGCGGTCCCTGGGTAGTGCTGCACCCATGGCTTTCTTGGAGGGATGGCTGGTGCTGGAGCTGGAGTTGGCAAGGGTTGGGGGGAATCCTGGGGAGACTCAAACAGTTGTGCTCTCCAGCACCCCCGACCTCAGAGAGGACTCCAGCATTTCTGTGCTCATTTGGCAGAAGTTCTAGGTTTAGTAAATGGATTTTATTCCCATATAGTCTAGGTGCCCTTAAAACTGCTGGGGTGTTTTGCTGTGTCCCTGTATGGGCAACTATGTGCTTGGGCCCCTCAGCTATATCCCTCGCTGTTACAAGTCGCCATAATGGGGGTGGGGTTCCTGTGGATACCTTGTCTCCATCTTTCCTACCTGTTCCTTCTATGTGCAGTAGCTCTTCAGTCAGCCTTCAGATCTTGTGCAGGAGGAATTACTCTATATGTAGGTGTAGATTTGGTGTTTCTTTGGGAGAAGGTGAGCACAGGGTTTTTCCTATGCTGCCAACTTGCCCTTCCCCTGGAAATTTGAATACTCTTTGACAATTAAACTGAGTAAATAAGTTAAATTTTTTTCATAAAGGAAATTAAGACCCAGTTGTTCATCCAGTAAATTCTAACAACTATTTAAGGAATTCATGTTTTATACAATCTCTTATGGAGGACTGAGCAAAGAATTCAACTCATTAAATTGGGGCTAGTGTAACCTTGATATTAAAATCAGGCAAGAGCAATACAAGGTTGTTGATGCAAAAATTGTAATGAAAATGTTTGCAGTATAGGTCTATCACTTTAGAAAAATGGTGATATATCATCATCAGAATTGGGTTTATCTGGGAATGAAACCCTGAATTAATGTTATAAAATCTAGTAATATAATCCACAACATTAACAAATTGAAGGAAAATATAATCAACCCAATATATGAAAAATAGTGTATTGAATAAGATTCAACATTCTTAATTAATTAAAATTAAAAAAAACCTTTTAGAAAACAAGAAATGGATGGTGTATTTTTCATGTTTGGTTTGTTGATAATAGAATCTACTCTAGTTCAAGGAGGAAAGGATTTATTTCAGCAAAAGATGATCACAAAAATTATAGTGGCTTGAAACATTATTTTTCATTTAGACAAATTCTAATTCAGGTCTGGCAGCTCTCCAGGACAGTACCCCTCAAAGTGGTGACTCAGAGATCCAAGCTGCTTCCATCGTCCATCTTCCATCTTCCATCTTTCACATATGAAATTTATGGGCTGTAGTATCACATGGAAAGAAGGTGCAGATGGGTCCCATGAGATCTTTTTAAGATTCAGGTCTTGGAGAGTTTTACTTCAACTGCCCTTATCCCTTGGCCAGAATCCAGTTACATATCCTCAACCTAACTGCAAAGGAGGCTTGGGAATATAGTTTTCTAAACACACAGAAAAGCAGAAAAGATGTATTTTGATGAATATATATAGCATTGCCTCTGCCACAGAAGTGGAAAATCTTGTTCCTTTAAAATCTGGAGTGGGGGCTTCCCTGGTGGCGCAGTGGTTGAGAGTCCGCCTGCCAATGCAGGGGACACGGGTTCGTGCCCTGGTCCGGGGAAGATCCCACATGCCGCAGAGCGGTTAGGCCCGTGAGCTGTGGTTGCTGAGTCTGCGTGTCCGGAGCCTGTGCTCCACAATGGGAGAGGCCACAACAGTGAGAGGCCCGCGTTATCGCCAAAAAAAAAAAAAAAAAATCTGGAGTGAGAAAAGATGGTCTGCCATCACTATTACAATTCAACATTTTAAGGGTTTTCTAGAGAGTGCAGTAAGATAGGACAAATGTAAATAAATGGCATAAGGATTACCAGAAAGAAGTAAGTTTGATTATATGATCATTTTGTTAATATCTTTTTTGGGGTGTAATTGCTTTACAATGTTGTGTTAGTTTCTGGTGTATAACAAAGTGAATCAGCTATACGTATACATATATCCCCATATCCCCTCCCTCTTGCGTCTCCCTCCCACCCTCCCTATCCCACCCCTCTAGGTGGTCACAAAGCACCCAGCTGATCTCCCAGTGCTATGCGGCTGCTTTCCACTAGCTATCTAGTTTACATTTGGTAGTGTATATATGTCCATGCCATTCTCTCATTTCGTCCCAGCTTACCCTTCACCCTCCCCGTGTCTTCAAGACCATTCTCTACGTCTTTGTCTTTATTCCTGTCCAGTCCCTAGGTTCATCAGTTAATGTAGAAAACTCAGAAGAACTGTAAGCAAATTTATAATTAACTAGAGGGTTTAGACAGATTGTTGGATACAGATCAATGTAAAAAATAATTATATTTCTATAAATGAGCAAAAAGAAACAATTAAAAAAATTTTCATAGTTTTTTAAAATAATTCAGATGGATTCTTTAGAAATGAGTATCTCTTATAGTAAAGGAACATTTATTTGAAGTTTAGCAATAACTTCAGATTTACTCCTGCAGCAATTTTGTGTGCTAGGTTACCTGAAATAAAATTAAATGGAATAATTATATTTAAATATAGCATGTGTGGAACAATTTCTCATTACTTCTAACTAAATACTAGTTAGTTACTCATCTGTATGTATGAAGAAATATATCATAATTGATGCTCAGTAAATGATAGAAATAACTATTTCTACATGCTGAAATTGGTGTGTTTTACCATACTTTTATCTTTCTGTTTTTCTGTCACTGGGATTTTTAATGAATATGTTTATATTATAAAATCAATAAATACAATACCATCAAAACTTTAAAATAGTTCATTAGAGAATATATGCAAAGTGCATGAAAAGTAATTTTAAAATAATTCATTAGAAAGTATATGTAAAGTGCTTGAAAAGTAATTTTAAAACAAAGAAATCAAAATACCAATAGACATAACTATTTAACTTTATTATTTAATGAGATAGAAATTAAAGCAATAATGTTATGTACTTTCCCTACCACGTTCATAAAGATGACAAATGGTTGATATTTTAAAGGGAAAGTTACAAGAAAATGGATACAAACATTAATTATAATACTGCAAAGTATTTTTCTGGGAATTTTTCTCTGTGCATTACAGCTTTAAAAATGTACATAGACACTAACAATTTCAATCCTATGAATGTTCCTAGGAAAATAATAATACAGTTTCCCGAATAATGTGCATACAGACTTTCTTTCTTAAAATTTTATAATATAAAATGATTAGAAATAAAATGCAAAATACCCATCCTTATATAATTAGGTAATACATTAGAGTCACTAGAATTATACTGTAGAGCTATATGTACTGATATAGAAAGTATCTGAACTATAGTATTGGAAAAGAGGCCATGCAATATAAGGTCTATTCTTGAAAAGTAAAATAAAACATCTATTTATGTAGATGACTCTGTGGATGAATATACATGAGGATGTCCATTGTGGCTAGCACTGTGCTGTAAGATGATTGGTGATTTTACCATCTTTTATATTTTCCTGAGTTATCTGTTGTTGTATTTTTTAAAGGAAGAGCATATATTACTTTTAGTGTCAGATAAAATCAATATTATTTCTGTTTTCATAGAAAGAGAACACTTCATCTTTAATTCTCACCTTTACCTAATGATGGTATACCTAATTAATTAATGGATTTGTTCTTTGATTTTATAAAATTTATCTCTTCTACAAACAGAAATGGAAATAATCAAGTGCAAAATGTCACAAACCTGTCATTTTTATGACTAGTGTTTTAGATTTTCATGGCTAAATCGTGTATTGTAATTACCCTTTTGATTCAGTTAGTAATCGCAGGTTTCTTTCCCTGAAATTCAGCTTTGGGCTCAAATTCATTCTGATTTATAGCCGCCAATATTTAAGGTATATATTTATATCAAACGTATCAGTTAAATAGACTATAACTTAATATGGAAATTAAAAATTTAAACATTAAATTTTTATATTTTTTAATTAAAAATCATAGAAAACCCACATCTTTAATTGATTTAAGCTGTTAATACTTTATCGTTCTTTGAAACCTGATATCTGATGTTAAAAGAAACACATTTTGATCTCAGTTACCAACTTAATTTTAGATAGCAAACAACTGTATTGTACTTACCATGTGCTATTTTTGTTCTAAATGTTTTAAAAACGTTAGGTACTGTTAGTATCCTCATTTTACTGAGACAGAGAGACTGTTACTTGCTCAATAGTACACAGCTAGTCGTGGGTGGGGACAGGATTCAAAAATGAACTCTAAGAGCCTCACTCTTGATTTCAACTATTTTGAATATATACCCAGAAGTGGGATTTCTGGATCATCTGGTAGTTCTGTTTTTAATTTTTGTGGAAACTTTATGCTGTTTTCCATAGCAGGTGCACTGTTTTATATTCCCACTAATAATGTATAAGTGTTCCAATTTCTCCACAACCGCAACAACACTCGTTTTTAATTTTTAAAATTATAGCCACTCTAACAGATGTGAGAATATATCTCATTGTGGTTTTTATTTGCATTTCCCTTATGGTTAGACATGTTGAGCATCTTTTCATATACCTTTTGACCACTTGTATGTCTCCTTTGGAGAAATGTCTCTTTAAGTCCTTTGCTCTTTTTTAATTTTTTTTTTCTACTGAGTTGTAGGAGTTCCTTATGTATTTTTGAAATTAACCTTTTGTCATATGCATGGTTTGTAAATATTTTCTCCCATTCCCTAGGTTGCCTTTTCACTGTGTTGATTGTTTTCTTTGCTTTACAGTAGCTTAAGTTTCATGTAATTCCACTTACCTATTTTTGCTTTTATTGCCTGTGCTTTTGGTGTCATATTTAAGAAATCATTGATAAGACAAATGTCAGGAAGGTTTTCTCCTGTTTATTTATAGGAGTTTCAGATCTTACACTGAAATCTTTAATCAGTTTTGAGTTTGTTTTCATGTGGTGAAAGATAAAGGTACAATTTCATTCTTTTGCATGTGGATATCCAGTTTCCCCAACACCATTTATTGGAGAGACTATTCTTTCCATCATTGTGTACTCTTGGCACCCTTGTCAAAGATCAATCGATTATACATGCCTGAGTTTATTTATGTGCTCTCTATTCTGTTACGTTGGTCTATATGTCTGTTTTTATGCCAGTACTATACTGTTTTGATTAGTGTAGCTTGGAAATATGATTTGAAATAAGAAAGTATAATGCCTTCAACTTTGTTCTTCTTGTTCATTATTGCTTGGGCTATTCAGGGTTGTTTGTGATTCTGTATGAATTAAAATTTTTTTTTTCTATTTCTGTAAAATGTCTTTGGAATTTTGATGTGAATCGCATTGAATCTGTAGATCACTTTGGATAATATGGACATTTTAACAATATTAATCATTCCAATTGAAGGGGTATCTGCACTCCCATGTTCATTGGAAGATTATTCACAATAGCCAACATATGCAGATAATCCAACTGTTCATCAACAGATGAATAAAGAAAATGTGGGATATATACAAAATAAAATACTATTCAGTCTTCATAAAGATGGGAATCCTACCATTTGCAACAAAATGGATGGATCTAGAAAACATTATCAAAGTGAAATAAGTCAGTAACAGGACAAATACTAAAATTCCTCTTATATAAGGCATCTAAAATAGTCAAACGTATAGAAGTAGACAATAAAATGGTGGTTACCAGGAAATGGGGGGAGGGATATGGGAATATGTTGTTCAAATATGAAGTTAGTTATACAACAGAAGTATGTTCCAGAGAACTGCTGTACAACTTAGTGCCTATAGTTAATAGGAATTGAGTACTTAAAAGTTTTTTTAGAGGATAAATCTTAAGTGTTCTTTCTTACCATAAACAAAGAAACTAACAAACAAAATAGGACACAGAGCAACTTTTGGAGGTGATGGGTATGTTTACTACCTGGATTATAGTGATGGTAACACATGTGGATGTATGTGTCCGCACTCACCAATTGTATACATTAATTCTGTACAGGTTTTTATGTAACAACTACACCACAATATAGATGGGGAAGAAAGCCTCACTCTTAACAATTTTGTTCCCCTGCTTCCCATCTACCCTGTGAGAAATGAGGAGGAGGCAGAATGATTTTACTTCATGTGTTCTTTTTTATTTCTTTGAACAACAGGTACAGAGTTGAGGTAGTCATATTCATCTCATTGCACAGTATTATCTTTGGTTCATGTGGAAAAGGTTGTAGCATGTAAGACACTACTCTAAAATTTAGTGGCTTAAAATAATAGATATTTTTCATCTCAAATAGTTTGAGTCATGAATCTGTGAATTACAACCTTATTAGGTGGTTCTGGCTCAACATCAGAAAGAGTGAGACAAAGAGACAGCAATAATAGACAGAAGGAGATATAGAAACAGAGGGAAAGTAAGGATCCAGCTAAATTTTTCACTATTGAATAAGTCAATTTCTGCAGTACAAGTTGATTTGTGCCACCACTTTTTGCATATATCAAGTTCCCTTATGTACATGTGTACATAAAATTCTCTATTCTGTTCATTTGTGTATTTCTCTGCCAATTTCATAGTTTTTAAACTCTATGGCATTGTCACATACCTTAATAGATAGTTGGGTAAGATAGCATTATTTGTTCCCCTTTCCAAAATTCCCTTAGCTATTTATGGACCATTGCTTTTTAATTTCATTTTATGATGAAATTGTCAAGTTCCTAAAATTTCTTCCTGAAAGTTCAGTTGAAATATAATGAAATTTATAGATAAGTGAAATTTATAGATTATAGGGAAAATATTATCTATATAATGTTAAATTACCCCATCCATGGGCATTGATTATACTTTATTTTATTCAGCTTTTTATTTTCCTTAATAGTGTTTTAATATTAACTCACTAAAATATTGTGTATTCTTTGTTAAGATTTCTTCTAGAAAATGTGTGTGTGTGTGTGTGTGTGGAGAGGGGAGCACGAGCTGTTTGGTTCAATAATATGTGAATTGATTCATTTTTATGATTTTAAGTCAGGTTAACTTATTTGGTGTAACTCCTACTTGATCAAGATACATGTTATAATTCAATGTTAAATTCAGTCACGTGTTATTTATTATATTCACATTTGTGTCCGTCAGTATAATGAGCCTATAATTTTTTTTTTTTGGTCTGTGTTTTTGTTTCTCTTTTTTTAAAGAAAATATCATTTTATATTTATAAAATCAGTTTAAACATGCCTCATGGACTGAGTTGGGAATCTTCACATTACCTTGCTCTTTCGGAGCAGCTTGTTAACCCTCCTATAAAACCATATGGGCTGAGACTTGTGTTGTTTTTGCTTTTATTTATCATTTGGTGGGGCAGCTTTTTATTGCCATGCATTTAAAAAAACAGTATGGGGACCATTCCAGTTTTATATTTACTTTTTTAAACCAATTATGACAATTTATATTTTTACAAAAGTGTATTAGTTTCATTTTCTTTTTCAAAATTATTAGCTTTTTGTTGTTTATGATGTATAGCTAAAATACTGTGGTACTGTATTCTTCATTTTCTTTTATATTCACTGGCAACTTATTTTTTGATTCTTGATCAGTATTATCAGAGGTTTTACTCTCTTCTAAAGAATTTAAAGAACCAGATTTAGAAATCTCTGTTGTTTTGTCATCATTTTTGTGGCTCTCTCTTTTATTTATTTCTGCCTTATATTTAGTATTTCTCTTTCTTGTTTCTTTGGGTGTCTCTTATTCATTAAACTACTTATCTCATTTGTTTCTATTATTTCTTGTTTGTTGATAAGTGTATATACAGCTCTGAATTTCCTGTGAGCACTACTTTGTATCCAACAGATTTTGTTATAAAATGCTTAAAGCATTATTCAGTTTTAGGTATTTTATAATTTTAAGTATAGTCTATTCTTTAATAAAACTATTATTTAGTGATAATTATTTTAGTGTTTAGCAATTAAAACTTTGAAAAGCTTTCATTTATTATTCAGGTGTAGTTCTATTGTATTATATCCAGACGTATAATCTGTGTGATATTGAGGCTTCTTTTTTTTTTTTAACCTAACATATGACAATTATTTGGTGAATCATCTGTGCCCATAAAGGCTATGTATTTCTATTTTGTTGTAAATTTATTTTTACTATATGTTGTACATTGTATATTACATATTGCATATTGTATGCATATTGCATACATTAGTTTAAACCTGTATGCTGTCTAGTTGGAAATACGGTCTTCCAAAATGGAATGTAGCCACTGCAAAATTGTAGCCCATTAGGGAGCCAGAAGAATAAATACTCCAAATTCTTTCTCTTCTCTCTTGTGACGTCTATAGCCTGAACTCAACCAAAAGCCAGTGGACAAGGGCAGATACAGTCAGTGGAGGTTAGTTTTCTAGGGCACTAAGAAGAATGGGGACAAATGGAGCATGAGTATGAAAGAATAAACAACTTCACTGAGTTGAAGTAGGCAAACATACAAACTCACTAAGTCCCAAGTAGCATTAATTTTAAAAATACACAAGTAAACATATTGTGAAATTCCTCAATTTTGAGAAAAAAGAGATAACCATACATATTTCCATCACCCCCCCCAAAAAAACCCAAGCTAGTTATGAATAAAAAATTATCAGAAATACATCCAACATCTGAAAACTGTCACCTGAAAAATATAAAACAGTATATCTAGAACATTTATTTATTTAACAACAATTTATTAAATACCTACTAGGTTCTAGCCACTATTATAAATGCTGGAGATATAGAAATGAGGACTACTGACATTATTTAACAGAAGAAGACAGATGAGTGAAACAATAAAAATATAGAAAATAGATAAATATAATATAAATTCATATACTTAGGTTTGCTGTGGATAAAAATAAACCAGGATAAGAGTAAAATGGCATTGAAGAAAGAATGATTTTTTTATCAGTCTGTAAAAGAAACAGCAAGGTGTCAAACTGGATTTCATTCTCCTCACTATGCAACTACATAACTACTCTTTTTACACACCAGAAGACAAGAGGTTTATTCTCTGGACTCAGAACCATCAGGCTGATACAGCATGGTCAGTATAATTAAGAATACTGTATTGTATACTTGAAAATTACTGAAGAAAGAACGAAGAAAGGAAAGGCAGGAGGAAGGGAGGGAGGAAGAAAAAGGAAACATCACACCGAATCACAGCTAAAGGCTGCCATGTAAAAACTGGCAGAATAACTGAATATGAACCCAGTACCCCTAGATCCTACAATCAACTCCAATAACCTTGAAAACTGTGTTGATATCTTACAACAGACAATGCGGAATGTCTTGCAAAAGGAAAAAAAAAGCCCTACAATGTCTGGCAGATTTAGATTTTCCAATGAAACATTACCATCCCTTGAGTGGATTCTATCCATTGAAATTACCGGGTATTCACAGAGAGCTTTCTTTCAGTTTCTTAGTTCCTCTGTCAAAAAATTTAATAGGAAGCATTAATTAGCGGTCATTTGATAAAAATTATGACATAATAAAAATAGACTTAAAATCAGAGCAGAAGCCCTCAATGGAAATAAAAATAACACAGAGAACAGATAAAAATTTTAAAATAACATAAATATTCTCACAGAGTTAAGAGAATACACTGCATTGATGAAAGAATGGCATGATTCTATCTCTGTGAAGGACACTCAGAAGAAAAAAAGTGATTGCAAAAAGAAAGAAATACGAAGTGTAGAAGATGAAGTTGAGACAGTAACTTGGTGTGATGGTTAATTTTATGTGTTAACTAGGCCACAAGAGGCCCAGACATTCGGTGAAATATTATTTTGGAAGTATCTGTGAGGGTGCTTCTGGATGAGGTTAGCATTTGAATCAATAGATTGAATTAAGCAGATGGCCCTCCTTAATGTGGGTGTGTCTCATTCAGTCATTTAAAGACGTGAGTAGAAAAAAAAGATGAATAATAAGTTAGTCCTCTTACCTGACTGTTTGAACTGCTACATTAGTCTTTTTCTACATTTGGTCTCAAACTGAAAAATTGGCTCTTCTTGGGTCTCAAGCCTGCCAGGTTTCAGCCTGGAACTTACACTATTGGATCCCCTGGGTATTCAGCTTGACAACTGAACATCTTGAGACTTCTCAGCCTGTTGATTCTGTTTCTCTGGAGATTACTGACTAAAACACTTGGAAAGACAAAAAATAAATAAATGGCCATTGGAAGAGAAAATAAAAATTAATGGTCAAGGTGTATTAGTTTGCTTGGGCTGCCATAACAAAATACCATAGAGTAGGTGTCTTAAATCACAGAAATGTCTTTCTCACAGTTCTAGAGTCTGAGAATCCAAGATAAAGGTGTTGGCAAGGTAGGTTTCATTCTTAGGCCTTTTCTCCTGACTTGTATGCATCTACCTTCTTGCTTCATGTTCACATGACCTCTTCTTCATGCATGCACAGATCTCTCTCTCTCTCTCTTTCTCCTCTTCTGAGGCCACCAATCCTATTGGATAAGGACACACACTTGTGACCTATTTATGTCAATTACCTCCCAAAGGCCCTATCTCCAAATACAGTCACATGGGGCTTAGGGTTTTAACATAAATTTTGGAGGGACACAAGTCAGTTCATAGCACAGGGAGATTCAATGTCAGATTAAAAGAGGTTCAAGAAAGAGAGAAAAGAGACAATGAGAGAGGGTAAATAATAAAGAAACCATGTTAGTCTTCAATTCTGATAATTGAAGGGCATGAATTTCATGTCACACAGGTCCTTTGAGTGCTGGAATAAGCAATAAGAAAGAAAACCAGACTGAGACATATAATTTAAAAATTTTAAATAACTGAGACCAAAGACCATAAAAACTAGAGAGAGTAAAAAATAATAGTCTACATACAATTATTGGTGATGATAAAAGAAGCAGTCTATTTTATAGCAGCTTTACAACAAAAAGGAAAATGGAGCAGTGCCTTCACAATTCTGAAGAAAAATGATTTAACAGTTTATAATTCCATATTCAATCAAGTAATCAAGTGTGGAAGAAAAATAAAGTCATTTGTAAATGTTGTGTCTCAAAAATTGCCTTCTGTTCACCGTCTTTTCCTGGAAAAACTGCTCCATAAAAACTAAGGTGTAAACCAAGATGGATGACAATATTGAATAGAGAAGGAATATAATCCAACACAGAATAGAGTTGAAGGGAAATTTCAGAACAGTGATGAAGGAAAATGATATATTTGTATATAGAGTAAGTAAAACATCTAAATAAGAACAGGAAGCAACACTATTACATGATGAATGACTTCAAAGGAAAAATTAAAATTCTACCTGACTGCTTAGAACCTACTGAGATTATAGTCATACTTACTTTGAAACTTTTGCTGATAAATTAATAATAAGTATACAGAAAGTTATTTAAATAAAATCTTTGGCAACTATAAACACAAGGAAAAACAAAACTCCTACAAGGAAGGAAATGTAATATTCCTATAAATTGACATTAGTATAATATGGAGCCTTGCAGGAATGAAAAAGCCAACTGGACACTGAACTCCAGACTGAATTATAAGCAAAGGTTCTAAAGCAAAATCCTTAGAAGCAGGTAAACTTGTGGCATGCCACGTGTGGGCCTAGAACCTGTTATTAGAGATGGGATTAATAGAGTTTCCTTCCCATGGAAACTGACAGTTTCATATGACCTTAAGAAGGCTGCCGTTAATTTGAGAAATAAGGAGATATAGAGAACAGAGATAATAATGAAATGAATTGGCCAGTAATTGTTTTCAGGATTGAAAACAATATCTAAACATCTTTGTTGGTGGTTATTTGCACATGGAACTTACTAGAAACAAATAGAAGATACATCTTCTTTAAAATGACCCTAAACCTAGCCTAGAAGAGCCTGTGAAAAATGAGCCCTAAAATTTCCCAGATTTCCTAAACCACATAAACACAAAATTGATAAAGAAATCTTCACAGCTTTCAAAGATAACATCCTGTATTATGCCTACTTCAGACTGGGTCTTGGAGGATAATGGGTGAGCACTTATCTCCCAGAAGGCAAAACCAGGGCCAAGAAAAACATGGAACAAAGGAAATCTCTAGAAAGAGGAACCATAAATTTCAAGGTGGAATAATAAAACATTTAAATCCTTTCTAGGACATACAGATGGCCAATAGGCACATGAAAATATGCTTAACATCACTAATTATTAGAGAAATGCAAATCAAAACTACAGTGAGGTACCACCTCACACCAGTAAGGATGTACATCATTAAAAAGTCTACAAATTACAAATAGTGGAGAGGGTGTGGGGAAAAGGGAACCTTCCTATACTGTTGGTGGGAATGCAAATTGGTGCAGCCACTATGGGGAACAGTATGGAGATTCCTTAAAAAACTAAAAATAGAGTTGCCATATGATCCAGAAATCCTACTCCTGGCCATATATCCAGAGAAAACTATAGTTAAAAAACACATGCACCCCAATGTTCATAGCAGCACTATTTACAATAGCTAAGACATGGAAGCAACCTAGATGTCCATCAACAGATGAATGGATAAAGATGCCGTATACATACACAATAGCATACTACTCAGCCATAAAAAGGAATGAAATAATGCCATATGAAGCAACATGGTTGGACCTAGAGATTATCACACTAAGTGAAGTAAGGCAGAAAGAGAAAGACAAATATATGATATCAGTCATATGTGGAATCTAAAATATGACACAAATGACCTTATTTATGAAACAGAAATGGACTCACAGATGTAGAAAACAAACTTATGGTTACCAAAGGGGGAAGGGGGTGGGGGTGGGATAAATTAGGAGTTTGGGATTAGCAGATAAAAACTACTATATATAAAATAGATAACCAACAAGGTCCTACTGTATAGCACAGGGAACTGTATTCAATATCCTGTAATAAACCATAGTATCATAAAATTTCTTTCTATGTCCCTGGACATACTCCCTGTTGACTTTTACTTTGTGTGGTATTAATATAGCCATAATAGCTTTCCTATGGCTCATGCTTACATGGTAGGATTTTCCCACTGTTTTAATCAACCCGAGTCTTTTTTTTAATTAAAACTTTATAGTAGTTTCTCTAGAGATTGCATTGGAATCTTAACTCACTAAGGTGGACGTTCAAAAATGTTACAATATTAGATGACCAACAAAATATTATTAGAACTTGTGTATTTCTTTTACTCACCCTCATACTGTTTGTGCTCTTGTTTTCATATATTTTATTGTATGTATGCTGTAAGGTTACAATAAATTATGGTTATCTTTGCTTTAGTTTGTCAAAAAACTTTGAAAGAAATTTTATATATTACACATATATTAAAATGATATAATTGTACACATTGTGTTTATCATTAACAATACTATATCATACACTTACAAATTTAAGAGAGTAGGTCTCATGTTATCTGTTCTTACCACAATAAAAACATGAAAAAATATAATTACTAAAAAAACCCATAGGTATATTGTTATATAAAAATATATATTATTATATGTAAAGATATAAAATAAACATAGTATATTCTTTCCTTGGTTGTTTCAAGTGAACTGATGAGCCTGTTGAAGGCATTCTTCATAGTCTTTCAAACTACTCTACACCCTAACACAAGGTATCTCAGCAATACTTTGAAACTTGTGATGCACTGAGGGCGATCATAGGAACAACAAACCTCAATTACAGCCAAACTCCCAACTGGATTAACTCATCCACATAGATTATAGGCCTAGGAGAAGGAAATACCTGCTTACATTCAGGCATTAAAAACTATTTACCTCAGTCTCTATTCTCCTAAACAAGGTGTACAACTTTCTGTAACAACAAAAAAATTTAAAGTATATGAAAAAATGAGAAAAGCACACTCCCCAAAGACAAAGCAATCATCAGAAGCAATCGTCAGAACCAGTCTGAGATACAACACAGAATGTTGAAACTATCTGACAGAGAATTGAAAATAATTATGATTAATGTGATGAATATTCTAATGGAAAACAGAAAACATGCAAGATCCAATATAAGTAAAGTCACTGAGAGATGAAATTTGTAATAAAAAATCATGGAATAGGTATAAATAAAGAACAAAGTAAAGGAGGTAAAGATTGTCTTCAACAGACTCATTAGTAGACTTGAGATAATCCAGAAAAGAATCAGTGAACTTGAAGAGGGGTAAATACAAATTATGCAACTAGGAAAACAAAGAGAAATACTTATATAGTGCTTCACTATGTGCCACATATTGTTAAAGGTGTTTTATATATGTTAAATTATTTAATTCATTTTAATAATTATATCTGGCAGGTGCTCTAATTTTTCCTTTTTACAGAAAAGAGTCTAGATAATAGGTTAGTTTCCATGATTTTCCAAAGATCACATAGCTAGAAAATGGTAAAGCTGAAAACTGAGCAAAGGCAAAGACCACATGATAGCTCTGGAAGTTTATCACTGGCATAATTATGTTCTGCTCTTTGGCCTTGACAGGGTTCACCATAGTTAGTATATATATGCACTTAATGAAAATAATAGCATGAGTATTGGTGCCAAAGAGATCAGGTCTCTGGATCCCAGTCTATGCAAACTTGACAAAATTACTTAACCTTCGGTGCCTGCTATTAACCCAAGGTTTATGTCCTCCCTAAACTCATATGTTTAAACATAATCTCCAATGTGATGGTATTTGAATATGTGGCCTTTGGGAAATAATTAGGTCATGAGAGTGGAGTCATGAAAAAGACATCCGGGAGAGCCCTTCCACTATGTGAGGACACAGCAAGAACAAGTCCATCAACTAAGAAATGGGCCCCCACCAGGCATCAAATTTGCTGGTGCCTTGAACTTGGACTTCCCAGCCTCCAATACTGTGAGATTTCTGTTGCTTAAGCCACCCGTTCTATGTTAATTTTGTGATAGCAGGCTGAACAGCCTAAGGTAATGCCTAAGGATCCTCATTTGCACAATGGCTGTAGTGATAGCAGTTGTCTCAACGAGTTATCATGAGAATTAAAATATTTAAGACATTTAAATATTTATCATAGCACCTGACATTTAGTAAGCTTTCTATAAAAGCTATTTTTAAAAGTTTGAACTATGATATAGGTAGTTTACTTTCATACAAATAATTTCCTTTATCTGTGTGTTGATAAGGAACTAGAAACAGGTTATTTGGCCTACTAAAGATTTCAACAATTAAATAGAAAAAAAATTCTAAATTTACTTTCTTTCAAAGTATTGTGCATCTTTGTTTGGGCCAGAAAATTGGAAAACTTTTCATAAGCAAGACTGTTGTTATGCTTGTCAGAATTATGTGAATAATTGCTTCAAATTTTTACTTAAATTTGTCCACAGAGAGAAAGATGTTGTCATTCTTGAGTGCATACATTATAATTATATGAAAAATACTGGGTTTTTTTTCTCATTTTTCCTTCATTGGAAGCACTCTTAGTTCTGGCAGCCTTTCCCCACAATCAAAATCTTGCCTGTTACCTCTTTCCTTGTAAGAATTGACAGGTCTTGTTCAAGCTCCTAAAATCAAACATTTGAAGTAAAGGAGAACAATTTAAAACAGGATAATATCTGAGAAATTAAAAAAATAAAGAGAATACTGGAAGACTGATTGAAATAAGTTAAAAACACAAAAGATCTGTGTCATATGAAAGAAAAAGAAAAACAAAGGAAAATAAGAGAAGCAAATATAGTATAAAGCATGGGGACAAGGGTAAATTGAAAGAGTAGAAAAAAGGAAGACTATATAAGTAGAGATAAAATATTATTTGTTGTTATTTGCAAAACAGGAATATTACTTATGCAAAAGAAAGCTCAGTAATCGTGGCTATTTACTCTAAATTTATTTTTAATATTTTTCAAGTTTAACAAAATTAAAAAGACAATGCTAAACAAAATGTAAAAATGCAAGTTAAACCTTTATAATACAGTATCTGATGGGTATTGAATTTTTAAGGTCCTTATATTGATATTCTGTTGTATTATCTCTGATCTGTCACTGGAGCTTAATTTTTACAGCTTGCTGTCAGCTATCACCGTGGGGAATTTAGGGATGAATTCCCAAGGGGATTTAGAGATTCTCAAGGGGGATTCATCAGTCGAAAGTAGCTGGTCCGAAGATGTCAAAAGATGACTTGCAAAGGAATGAACACAGACCTTGAAAATGATGCTATTTCAGAGGGCGAGCAACACCTAGACAGATTTGTGGAAATATAAGCATTCCCAGAAATAAGTAGGAAGGGGAAATTGTTAAAAATCTAGACCTTTAGTGACAGTGAAGTCTTCTAAACTGTTGTGATGTTAGATATTAGGTAACTTTCATTTAGTGCTCACGTTGCCTTTTGCTAAATTATTTTCTTGCAATATGACATTTAATTAAGCAATACTACAAGTTAGTTGTTTTTATTATTTTTATTTTCTAGATGACAGTGCTTGTCTATGGCCATGCAGTTAGTTAATGACACTTACAAACTCAAAGCTAGGCAGTCTGCTTCCAGGGGGTTAACACTTATTAACTCTTACTGACTTCAAAGACCTGAGTATTCAGGTTCACTTGACTTTTGTAAGAAAAAAATCCAATAATTTTAAAACAAAATGCTTGAAACGAAGTCCAGAACCCATGCCTTTACAAAGCACTATCACATGGTGGTGTGATAGACCCAGAAGATTATCCAAGTTGGACTTGCAAAATTACAGTTTCTTGAACAACACTGGTTAGAAGTGACTACTGTTCTTCAGTGTAGTAAACTAATTGTAAAACAATGTAGACTAATTGTAAAAATTCCCCCAATTCTTCAACTATCTCTGTATTCAGGCCCTTTCCATTGTGACTTTTTTTTTTTTTTTTTGGTCCCTGCTATGCGGCATGCAATATCTTAGTTCCCCAACGCAGGATCAGACCCATGTCCCCTGCAGTCCTGCAGTGGAAGCCCAGAGTCCTAACTGCTGGACGGCCAAGGAATTCCCCCTCCATTGTGACTTTTAAATTGCTCCTTTTAACGGGTGATGTCTGTTCTCCCACCCTTTGAATCCAAGCCATCCTTGTTACTGTGACAAGGACTCGACTCTCTCCTTGACCAAACTCTAGGCCCAATCATTGTGCATGTCCACAAGAGCCCAGTTTTAGCAAGAATCCTGTCAAGCTGATTTAGCCAGAATCCCCCAACCTCAATGTTTAATCACTGTCCTCATCCTACATCCTCCCCCATGAGATATGCAATCACCTTGGCCTAACTTTAGCAAGAATCCTATTAGGTCAGTTTAGTAAGAACTGCCCTACCCTCTTAGTAATTTTCCAGCCACGAACTCCGCTCCCACAAATATGCTCCTTGGCTATAAATCTCCATTTTTGCTTGTTGTATTTAAAGTTGAGCTCAATATCTCTCCCCTGCTGTAAAACCACACTGCATTAGTTATACCTGTCAAGATAATCTTGAATAAAGTCAGCCTTAGCATTTTACAGTGCCATAAATAACTTTTCTTTTACATGTGATTTGACCAAAAAGTACAGCAGAAGTAAACATGTGCCAATTCCAATCCTAGATTTCATGATGCCTTACAAACTGCCATTCTCTTTCAAAAATCTGTCACCATCATAGTAACAGGACCTGGCTACCCTGCTGGTAGTATGTGAGAGACACATGGAGGGGGCATGAATGGTACCAGTTGAGTTCATTCTAAATCAGCAGAATCGCCCAGATGACTCATAGATTTAAGAGCAGAAATAAATATTTATTGTTTTTTGTCACTAAGATTTTGTAAATTTGTTTTTATATGGATTATTGCACCAAAGATAACTGATGCATTTGGAAGGAGAAGTTGTGTACTGATATTAGAATCTAATTTATATCTTTTGGTGGGTCTGGCATAAAATAGGTCCAGTAAACTATATATAAGTCTTTACAAACTGTGAGTTTAGTTTTTCTCAATAAGCCCTTGCATCATATTTGTATGTTCCAAACATAGAATAATTTCATACATGTATATATTTCGTGTATATATATACACAAAATATATATATATATGTATATATATATACATAAAATGAGTGAGGTGTTTTGTTTGTTTTTCTATCTGTGTCAGCTATGTTTATCTACAACTTAAAACTGTATTTCTAATAAAATTTTATACAGCGTTCTTATCTAATCATAGTATTAAGCCTATTCTCTTTCTCTCACAGCCACGCTGTTCTAACAATCATTTGTGAGTGATTTTCCCTTAGAAATAAAAATTACATATTGTAAGAGTTACAATTACATTGCTGTTTCCTTTGTTTGATTTTAAACCATTATAGATTTTTCATGAACCTGCACAACATAATTTCCTTTCATATTTAATGGTCATACTGTTTTCCATTACACTGATATACCATAGTTTACTTAAACATTCATTGACTGTTAAACATTTAGTTTGTCATAGCTTTTTTCTGCAGTGCAAACCTTCCCACAAACCCTTAATACACCTGTAAATTCAAAGGTAAAGTTCATGAGAACTAAATCAGCATTTGAAATGCAGCTATAGTTTCAGTTCTGCATAGATCAATAATTACCAAAAATTCCTAGTCTAGCTATGTCACTTATTATACTGACTTATTTCTTAATTGCTTGCATATATTTCTTGAATTTTTTTATAGCTTTGTAGGATCTTCTTTTTTTTAAATTGAAGTATAGTTGATTTACAATATTGTGTTCTTTTCAGGTGTACAGCATAGAGATTCCATATTTTTGCAGATTATACTCCATATAATGGAGTTATTACGAGATAATGGGTGTAATTCCCTGTGCTAGACAGTATATCCTTGTTACTTGTCTATTTTATGCATAGTAGTTTGTTTCTCCTAATCCCATACCTCTAATTTATCCCTTCCCCCCTCCTTTGGTAACCACAAAATTGTTTTCTATATCTGTGAATCTGTTTTGCATGTACATTCATTTGTATTATTTTTAGATTCCACATATAAATAATATCATACAGTATTTTTCTTTGTCTGATGTACATCAGTAAGTATTAATAATCTCTAAATTCATCCACATTGCTGCAAATGGCAGTATTTCATCCTTTTTATGGCTTAATAATATGTGTGTGTGTGTGTGTGTGTGTGTGTCTGTGTGTATGACTTCTACGTATTCCAGTCATCTGCTGATGGACACTGATGTTCCTTCCATGTCTTAGCAATTGTAAATAATGCTGCACGTATCTTTTTGAATTAGGGTTTTTGGATTTTGTGGGATATATATATATCCAGGAGTGGAATTTCTGGGTCATATGTAGTTCTATTTTTAGTTTTTTGAGAAACCTCCATACTGTTTTCCACAGTGGCTGCATCAATTTACACTCCTACCAACAGTGTATGAGGGTTCCTTTTTCTCCACTTCCTCTCCAGCATTTATTGTTTGTAGACTTTTTACTGATGTCCACTCTGACTGGTGTGAGGTGATACCTCATTGTAGTTTTGATTTGCATTTCTCTGATAATTAGTGATGTTGAGCATTTTTGCAAGTGCCTGTTGACCATCTGCATTTCCTCTTTGGAAAAACGTCTATTCAGTTCTTCTGCTCATTTTTAAATTGGGTTGTCTGTTCTTTTTGATGTTGAGCTGTATGAGCTGTTTTATATACGTTGGATATTACCCCTCATAAGTCATATCATTTGCAAATATTTTCTCTCATTCAGTTGGTTGACTTTTCATTTTGTTGATGCTTTCCTTTGCTGTGCAAAAGCTTTTAAGTTTAATTAGGTCCCATTTGTTTATTTTTGCTTTTGCTTCCCTTGCTTTAAGAGAAGGATTTTTAAAATATTGCTGTGATTTATGTCAAAAAGTGTTCTGCCCACATTCTCCTCTAGGAGTTTTATAGTACTATCTGGTCTTACATTTAGGTCTTTAATCCATTTTGAGTTTTTGTATATGGTGTTAGAGAATATTCTAATTTCATTCTTTTACATGTGGCTGTCCAGTTTTCCCAGCACCACTTATTGAAGAGACTGTCTTTTCTCCATTGTATATTCTTGCCTCCTTTGTTATTGATTAATTGACCATAAGTGTGTGGGTTTATTTGGGGGCTTTCTATTCTGTTCCATTGATCTGTATGTCTGTTTTTGTCCCAGTACCATACTGTTTTGATTACTATAGCTTTGTGGTAAAGTCTGAGGTCATGGAGCCTGATTTCTCCAGCTCTGTTCTTTCTCATGATACTTTTGGCTATTTAGGGTCTTTTGTGTTCCCATTCAAATTTTAAAATTATTTGTTCTAGTTCTGTGAAAAATGCTGTTAGTATTTTGATAGGGATTGCGTTGAATCTGTAGATTGCCTTGGGTAGTATGGTCATTTTAACAATATTAATTTTTCCAATTCAAGAACACAGTATATCTTTCCATCTGTTTGTGTTGATTTTGATTTTTTTCATCAGTGTCTTATAGTTATCTGACTATAGGTCTTTTACTTCCTTAGGTAGGTTTATTCCTAAGTATTTTATTATTTTTGATGTGATGGTAAATGGGATTGTTATTTAATTTCTCTTTCTGAGAGTTCATTGTTAGTGTATAGAAATATAACAGATTTCTCTATATTAATTTTGTATCCTGCAACTTTACCATATTTATCAGAGATATGGTAGTTTTCTGGTGGCTTCACAGGTGAATTCTACCAAACAGAGAATAGTTAACACCTATCCTTCTCAAACTATTCCAAAAATATTGCAGAGAAAGGAACACTTCTGAACGCATTCTATAAGGCCAGCATCACCCTGATACCAAAACCAGACAGATACCACAAAAAGAAAATTATAGGTCAATATCCATGATGAACATAGATGCAAAAATCATCAGCAAAATATTAGCAAATTAAATCCAGCAATACAGTAAAAGGATCATAGACCATGATAAGTGGGATTTATGCCAGGGATGCAAGGATTTTTCAGTATCCACAAATCCCTCAATGTGATACACCATGTAAACAAACTGAAGAATAAAAATCATATGATCACCTCAGTAAATGCAGAAAAATATTTTGATGGATGAATTGTATGCCATGTGAATTATATCTCAATAAAGCTATCAAGAAAAATGCACTCTTGTCCCATATCCTTGCCAGCATTGGATGATGTAACTGTAATTTTGCAAATCTAAAATGTGGAACTGAAATTACTTCAAATTTCCTGGCTTCTAATTAGTTTAAATACCTTTTCATATGTTATGGCAATTAGCCTTTTCTTTTCTGTTAACTTACAATTTTTTCATGTCAATTGTACTACCTTTGTGTTTAATGATGATAATAGCACTATGACTGTCGTATACATTACAAATTTTTTCCAGTCTATCAAAATTTTACAATTGTTTTCATGTTCCCTTGTTCTCTATGTTATTATTTTTAAAGTGGATTTTTAAAAAATATTCAAATATGTCCTTTTTATTTGTTTTTGTTTGTTTTCTGATATCAACAAGGTTGCATGATCCTTCAGTTACAAAATATGTTCATAAAATCCATTTAACTTTTGTGTTGCACAATTAGTTTTTATTATGACAAAGAACTGAAAGAAAAGTATTTATCAATAATTAAATTTAATATTATGCATTATTTTCTATTTTACAACATTTAATCTTGATGACATTCATTTTTATATGCTATGAGGTTTCCTCAAGGGAAATATCAATTAGGCTATTACAATTTACTAAATAAATCATTTTTTCCTAATGGATTAAAATATATTTGCCATATATAATATTTCCATAAATGAACCTGTTTCTGGATTCTACGTTTTCTTCCTTTATTTTTTCATTATTGTGCTGAATATATAAGTTTTTTTTTTCTGGTTAGAGTAGCTTTACTGTAACTTTTGAAATTTGATAAAGCACATTTTTCACTACTATTTTTATTATTTTCACTAATAGAATTAATTATAGGGGGCAATTGTGAAATTGATGAAAAAGTACAGATTTTTCATATACACTCTCTCATCTTCTAGTTTCTATTATTATTCATGTCATGCATTTGTGTGATACATCAGTTACAATTGATAAGCCAATATTAATACATTATTAATAACTAAAATTTATATTAGTATTCACTCTTTGTTTTATACATTCTATAGGTCTCTTTTTTTAACATCTTTATTGGAGTATAATTGTTTTACAATGGTGCATTAGTTTCTGATTTATAACAAAGTGAATCAGCTATACATATACATATATCCCCATATCCCCTCCCTCTTGCGTCTCCCTCCCACCCTCCCTATCCCACCCCTCTAGGTGGTTACAAAGCACCAAGCTGATCTCCCTGTGCTATGTGGCTGCTTCCCACTAGCTATCTATTTTACATTTAGTAGTATATATAAGTGCATGCCACTCTCTCACTTCATCCCAGCTTACCCTTCCCACTCCCCGTGTCCTCAAGTCCATTCTCTACATCTGTGTCTTTATTCCTGTCCTGCCCCTAGGTTCTTCAGAACCATATATTTTTTTTTAGATTCCATATATATGTGTTAGCATACAGTATAGTATCCATCAACAGATGAATGGATAAAGAAGATGTGGCACATATATATAATGGAATATTACTCAGCCATAAAAAGAAATGAAACTGAGTTATTTGTAGTGAGGTAGGTGGACCTAGAGTCTGTCATACAGAGTGAAGTAAGTCAGAAAGAGAAAGACAAATACAATTTCATTAAATTTACTGAGGTTTGTTTTCTGACCCAGCAAGTGATCAACCCTGGAGAGTCTTCCATGTGCACTTGAAAAGAATGGGTATTCTGCTGCTTTCCAAATGAATGCTCTATAAATACCAATTAAGTCTATCTGGTCTAATGCATCATTTAAGGCCTGTGTTTCCTTATTGATTTTTCTGTATGGATGATTTGTCCATTGATGTAAGTGGGGTGTTAAAGTCCCCGACTATTACTGTGTTACTGTCAATTTCTCCTTTTATGGCTGTTAACATTTGCCTTATATATTGAGGTGCTCTTATGTTTGGTGCACATATATTTACAATTGTTATATCTTCTTGGATTGATCCCTTGATCATTATGTAGTGTCCTTCATTGTCTCTCGTAATAGTCTTTATTTTAAAGTCATTTTGTCAGATATGAGAATTGCTACTCCAGCTTTCTCTTTTTTTTTTTTTTTTTTTTTGACAGTACACGGGCCTCTCACTGTTGTGGCCTCTCCCGTTGCAGAGCACAGGCTCTGGATGCACAGGCTCAGCGGCCATGGCTCACGGGCCTAGCGGCTCTGCGGCATGTGGGATCCTCCCGGACCAGGGCACAAACCCATGTCCCCTGCATTGGCAGGCGGACTCTCAACCATTGCGCCACCAGGGAAGCCCTCCAGCTTTCTTTTGATTTCCACTTGCGTGGACTATCTTTTTCCATCCCCTCACTTTCAGTCTGTATGTTTCCCTAGGTCTGACATGGGTCCCTTGTAGACAGCATATATATGGGTCTTGTTTTTGTATCCATTCAGCCACTCTATGTCTTTTGGTTGGAGCATTTAAGCCACTTACATTTAAGGTAATTATCAATATGTATGTTCCTATTACCATTTTCTTAATTGTTTTGCATTTCTTATTGTATTGTTCCTTCTCTTGTGTTTTCCTGCCTAGACAAGTTCCTTTACCATTTGTTGTAAAGCTGGTTTGGTGGTGCTGAATTCTCTTAGTTTTTGCTTGTCTATAAAGGTTTTAATTTCTCCGTCATATCTGAATGAGATCCTTGCTGGGTAGAGTAATCTTGGTTGTAGGTTTTTCCCTTTCATCACTTTAAATATGTCCTGCCACTCCCTTCTGTCTTGCAGAGTTTCTGCTGAAAGATCAGCTGTTAACCTTATGGGGATTCCCTTGCATGTTATTTGTTGCTTTTCCCTTGCTGCTTTTAATATTTTTTCTTTGTATTTAATTTTTGATAGTTTGATTAATATGTGTCTTCGCGTGTTTCTCCTTGAATTTATCCTGTATGGGACTCTCTGTGCTTTCTGGACTTGATTGACTATTTCCTTTCCCATATGACGGAAGTTTTCAACTATAATCTCTTCAAATATTTTCTCAGTCCCTTTCTTTTACTCTTCTTATTCTGGGTCCCCTATAATTCGAATGTTGGTGTGTTTAATGTTGTCCCAGAGATCTCTGATGCTGTCCTCAATTCTTTTCATTTTTTTTTCTTTATTCTGCTCTGCAGTAGTTATTTCCACTATTTTATCTTCCAGGTCACTTGTCCGTTTTTCTACGTCAGTTATTCTGCTATTGATTCCTTCTAGAGAATTTTTAATTTCATTTATTGTGTTGTTCATCATTGTTTGTTTGCTCTTTAGTTCTTCTAGGTCCTTGTTAAACGTTTCTTGTATTTTCTCCATTCTATCTCCAAGATTTTGGATATTTTTACTATCATTACTGTGAATTCTTTTTCAGGTAGACTGCCTATTTCCTCTTCATTTGTTTGGTCTGGTGGGTTTTTACCATCTGCTGTTTGTTTCTGTGTCTTCTCATTTTGCTTAACTTACTGTGTTTGGGGTCTCCTTTTCACAGGCTGCAGGTTTGTAGTTCCCATTGTTTTTGGTGGCTAAGGTTGGTTCAGTGGGTTTTGTAGGCTTCCTGGTGGAGGGGACTGGTGCCTGTGTTCTGGTGGATGAGGCTGGATCTTGGCTTTCTGGTGGGCAAGACCACGTCCGGTGGTGTGTTTTGGGCTATCTTTGACCTTATTATGATTTTAGGCAGCCTCTCTGCTAATGGGGGGGCGGGTTGTGTTCCTGTCTTGCTAGTTGTTTGGCATAGGGTGTCCAGCACTGTAGCTTGCTTGTTGTTGAGTGGAGTTGCGTCTTAGTGTTGAGATGGAGATCTCTGGGAGAGCTTTCACTGTTTGATATAACGTGGAGCTGGGAGGTCTCTGGCGGCCCAATGTCCTGAACTCGGCTCTCCCACCTCCTGAACTTGGCTCTCCCACCTCAGAGGCACAGGCCTGACACCGAGCCAGAGCGCCAAGACCCTGTCCTCCACGTGGCTCAGAATAAAAGGGAGGGAGGGAGGGAGGGAGGGAGGGAGGGAGGGAGGAAGGGAAAATAAAGTTATTAAAATTTAAAAAATTATTAAAAAGTAATTAAAAAAAAAAGGACTGGCAGAACCTTGGGACAAATGGTAAAAGCAAAGCTGTACAGACAAAATCACACAAAGAAACATACACACTCACAAAAAGAGAAAAAGGAAAAAAAAATATATCTTTTGGGAAGTCTGAGGTCTTCTGCCAGAGTTCAGTGATGTTCTGTAGGAGTTGTTCCATATGTCGATGTATTTCTGATGTATTTGTGGGGAGGAAGGTGATCTCCACGTCTTACTCCTGCGCCATGTTGAAGGCCTCCCTGTGTTTTACTTTTAAATGTCAGTAATTCAGAAACCTGAATGTGCATAAATCTTGTTTTATTTTATCAGGTGAACATAGACATAACATAAAATTTACTGTTTTAACCTTTTTAAAATATGCTATTCAGTAACCTCAAGCACATTCACAATGTTGTACAAACATTAACAGTATCTATTTCCAGAAATTTTTCATCATCCCACACAGCAACTCTGTATCCATTAAATAGCCGCCATATTCTCTTCCCCTCAGTCCCTGGCAACGTGTGTTCTGTTTTCTGTCTCTACAAGTTTGCCTATCCTAGGTACTTCATATAAGTGGAATTATAAAATATTTGTCATTTTGTGTCTGGCTTATTTCACTTTACCATAATGTTTTCAGGGTTTTTCCATGCTGCAACACATGTCAGAGTTTTACTGATTTTTAAGGCTGGATAATATTCCATTGTATGTACGTCTATACCACATTTTGTTTATCCATTCATCTGTTGATGGACATTTGTATTGTTTCCATATTTTCACTCTTGTTATTCTGTGAACACTGAGATACAAGTATATGTTAAGTTCCTGCTTTCAAGTATTTTGGATATGTATCTAGAAATTGTAATTCTGTATTTAAGTTTTTAAGGAACCGTTAAACTGCTTTCCACAACACCTGCACCATTTTACATTCTCGCTCACAAAGCACAGGTGTTGCAGTTTCTTCACATACTTACCCAAACTTAGCTTCTGTTTTATTTATTAATTTTTTTGATACCCATCCTAGTGGGTGTGACATGCAATCTCATTGTACTTTTGAATTGCATGTCCCTAATGGCTACAAATGTTGAGCATGTTTTCATGTGCTTATTGGCAATTTATATATCTTCTTTTGAGAAATGTCTGTTTAACTCCTTTGCCCATTTTTGAATTGAGTTTTTTATTATTGAGTTGTAGTTACTTATATATTCTGGATATTAATCCTGTATCAGATATATGCTTGCCGTATATTTTCTCCTATTCTGTAGGTTTTCTTTTCACTTTCTTGATAGTATCCTTTGTTGCACAGTAGTTAATTTTAATGAAGTCCAATTCATCTATTATATGCCTATTATTTTGGTGTCACAGCAAAATCCAATGTTATCAAGTTTTTGTCCTATATTTTCTTCTAAGATTTTATAATTTTATCTCTTCAGTTTAGGTCTTTGATCAGTTTTGAGTTAATTTTTGTATATGGTGTAAGGTACGGGTTCAATGCATTATTTTATATGTGGATATCCAGTTTTCCCTCCAGTATTTGTTGGAAAAACTTGGCATCTTTATCAAAAATCCATTGACCATATATGTGAGTGTAGATTTGGGGGTTATCTATTCTATTTTATTGCTCTATTTCCATACATATGCAGGTATCACACTGTTTTGACTGCTATACCTTTGTACTGAGTGTTGAAATCAGGAAGTGTGAGACCTTTAACTTTCGTTTTCCTTTGAAAGATTTTTTGGCTATTCAGTGACTATTGTAATTTCATATGAGTTTTATGATGGGCTTTTCTATTTCTTCCCAAAATGCATTGGAAATTTGATAGGGATCGTATTGAATCTGTAAATCACTATCTTAATCTGCTCAGGCAGCCATAACAAAATACCACAGACTGGTGACTTAAACAGCAAAAATTTATTTCTCACAGTTCTGGATGCTGTGAAGTCCAAGATCAAGATTCCAGCAAGGTAGGTTTTTTTGTTTGTTTGTTTTGTTTTGTTTTAATTAGTTTATTTCTTTATTTTGGGCCACGTTGGGTCTTCGTTGCTGCGTGTGGGCTTTCTCTAGTTGAGGTGAGTGGGGGCTACTCTTTGTTGCGGTGTGCAGGCTTCTCATCGTGGTGGCTTCTTTTGTTGCAGAGCATGGGCTCTAGGTGCATGGGCTTCACTAGTTGTGGCATGTGGGCTCAATAATTGTGGCTCATGGGCTCTAGAGCACAGGCTCAGTAGTTGTAGCACACGGGCTTAGTTGCTCTGTGTCATGTGGGATCTTCCCAGACCAGGGCTCGAACCTGTGTCCCCTGCATTGGCAGGCGGATTCTTAACCACTGTGCCACCAGGGAAGCCCACAAGGTAGGTTTTATTCAGAGGGCTTCTCCCTTGCTTTCAGGTGGTTGCCATCTTGCTGTGTGCTCACATAACCTCTTCTCTCAGTTATAGGGGCAAGGAGAGAGAAAGTAAGAGGGGAAAATTAAGGGAGAGAAAAAAGTAAGGGAGAAAGTAAGGGAGCCCTCTTGCATCTCTTCATATAAAGATACTAATCCTATAGTATCAGAATCCCACCATTATGAACTCATTTAATCGTAATTACCTCCTTATAGGCCTTATCTCCAAATACAGTCACATTGGGGGTTTGGGCTTCAACATATGAATTTGGGTGAGGACACTATTCAGCCTATAGTAATCACTTTGAGCAGTGTTGTCATCTTTGAAATATTAAGTCTTCCAATCCAATACAAATGTCTTGCCATTTATTTATGCATTCTTCAACTTTCAACAATGTTTTGTAGCTTTTCAATGCACACGTCTTTTGTCTCCTTGGGTAATTTGAACAAAAAGTGTTTTGTTCTGTTTGGTGCTATTGTAATTTATAAATGAAATTGTTTTCTTAATTTCCTTTTTTAATTGTTCATTGCTAATGTAGAAAAATGCAGCTGATGTTTGAGTGTTGATTTTGTATCCTGCAACTTTGTTGAAATTTTTTATTAGTTCTAATATTTTTGTGTTTGTGGAATCTTTAGGCTTTTATACATATAAGTTCATGTCAGTGTGCACAGAGGTAATTTTATCTCTTTATTTCCAGATTGGATGCTTTCTATTTCTTTCTCTTGCCTAATTACTCTGATTATAACTTCTAGTACTATGTTAAATGGAAGTGGCAAAAGTGAACAGCCTTGTCTTTTCCCGATCTTAGGGTAAAAGCTTTCGGTCTTTCATCATTGAGTATGTTGTTAGCTACCAGTTTTATATACATGGCCTTTAGTAGATTAAGTTTCCTTCTATTCTTAGTTTATTGAGTGTTTTTACCATGAAAGTGTGTTGAATTTTGTCTAATGATATTTTTTATAAATTAAGATAATCCTGGGTTTTTTCTCATTCTACTAATATGATATATTACATTGATTGATTTTCATATGTTGAATCGTTTTTGCATTTGGAAATAAATCTCACATCATCATTGTGTATAATCCTTTTAATGCACTGCTGACCTCGGTTTGCTAATATTTTGTTGAAGATCTTTGTATCAATAGTCATTAGGGATATTGGACTGTAGTTTTCTTATAATATCTTTTTCTAGCTTTGGTATCAGGATATTGCTGGCCTCATAAAATGAGTCTGGGAGTTTTCCCTCCTCTTTAATTTTTTTGGAAGAGTTTGAGTAGAATTTCGTTAATTCTCTTTTAATATTTGGTAGAATTCACCAGTGAAGCATCTAGTCCTGAGCTTATCTCTTGTGGGAGGTTTTGATTATTAATTTCATTTTCTTACTAGTTATAGGTCTATTCAGATTCTCTGTTTGATCATGAATAAGTTTTAAGTTTTTGTATGTCAAAAATTGAATAAAAGTTTTAATTTACCCATTTCTATCAGGTTATCCACTTTTTGGCATAGTTTTGTTCATAGTAGTCTCTCATATTTTTTTTCTGTAAAATCAGTAGTAATATCCCTTCTTTCATTTTTTATTTTAGTAATTTGAATCTTTTTTCTCTTTGTTTATATAGATGAAGGTTTGCCAATTTTGTTGATCTTTTTGAAGAACCAACTTTTGGTTTTGATTTTCTCTATTGTTTTTTCTATTCTCATTTTTATTTATCTCTGCTCTAATGTTTATTAATTTTTTCTTCTACTATCTTTGGGTTTAGTTTGTTCTTCTAGTTCATGAAAGTGTTAAGTTATTGATTTGAGAGTTTATAGCTATAAATATAACCCTTAGCTGTGTTTTCATTGCATCCCTTAAGTTTTATTATGTTAAGTTTTGTTTTCATTTGTCTCAAGGTATTTTATAGTTACCTTGTGATTTGTTCTTTGATCTGATATGGGAAAAGATATCATCCCTCTTTTCAAAGAGGTGTATAATTTCTTTGGAGGAGATATATTTATAAACAGAGATGATTGTAACACAACTCGCTAAACATATTGACAGAGTCAAGCAGGGGCTTTATGACAGCACAGAAGAGAAGTCTTGAAGACAGATCATCTACATAAAATAACACATGATTTTAATTGCTCAGGACGATAAGAATGAACCAGACAGTTTTCTTTCTATCCTGGGATAAAATGGACCTACTGATGATATCTTCATTTATGTAATGCATAAACTTTCTCTAATATTCACTTTGTCACAAGCCCAAATATTTTCTTCATTAAAGACAGACATAAATTATAACTTTAAGAAATTTACGTTATTTATTTCAGACCTTTGGTTATATTCTAAAACATAAATCAATCATGTTAGATGACATATAATGATAATCACATACACATTTCTCAAAACTGTACAGATGAGGAAGGTAAATGAAAGTACAGGTGAATCTTGAATTATTATGGCTCCACTAGTAACCCTCAAGTTTATAATTTTATTTTCATTATTAGTTTTTAAAACTTCTTGATGATTAACAAAAAATGTATATTTTTACCACCTAAGACTACTTTGATGTCTAAGTGATATTGAGGTAGATATTGATCCTGCCTCTTTCAAACATTTGACATTCAAATAGTTTCAGAAACATTCATGCTGAAGAAATTGGCAATTGGCAATTAAAATGTCTTAAAAGAATAATTAATAATAATTTCCATTAATATATGTGTATATATATATACACATATATATTCATTTTTATGGAGAAATATGATAGAACAATCAAAATATTTTCAAGAAGAAATATACTATAATAGTATAAAATATTATGAAGGGTTTAGAATGAAAATATGAGCTGAAAAAATTAAAATTTCTAATTTTTATTGAAGATCTTGTTTAGTATTAAGTGATAATTTTGTGGTATTCAGTTGCTTCGGTCTTGTGTTTATGTTCTTCAAAGTAACCTTGTTTTCAATTTTACATTACTTTGATAGTAATCATGTGTAATAGGTGTTTTTAACCTTATTTTGCTATTAATGGGTGAAACATTGAACACCATAGTGCTTTACCCAAGTTCACAACACAAGTTAGCATCAGAATCAGGAGTGGAAACCCTATATCTCTGTTTCATTTTAAGGTAGGGTACTATAGGCTGCAGTAACAAACAATGATCAATCCCAGTGGCCTTAAAACTTAAAAGGTTCTTCCATCAGGAGACAGTTGAGGGCTCTGTTTCACATCACCATCATGCACATTGTGGAATCTAGTAGGATGAATCAGCAACCATGTGGAATAGTGTTGTTCACTGTAATATAAGAAAAAGAGAATATGGCAAAGCAAGCAATGACTTTAAATTTTTGCTCAGTACTGGTACACAATTTTTCTACTCACATTTTATTAGCCAAGGTAAATCTTATGGTCCTTCCATGGGAAAAAATTATATGGAATTATTCTATAACTACCAGTATCTTGATGTTTAATTCAGTGATTGTTTCATTAACTGATATGCTTCCTTCAGCCAGTCCCCAAGACTGATAGCTCTTAATATGTGGTCTGACTCCCTTCAGGAGGTTCATGAGGTCTTCTTTTCTCCAACTACATATCTGTGAGAGGCCAAATTACCTTTATATAACTCAACCAAATCAGCATATCATGAAAGACTAAATGCAGATACAGATAAGAGGATCCAATTATCTTCTATTAAACAACACATTAAGAATATTTATAAAAATGTAAAAATAATAATTCCACACTATACCATTTTCTATAAATATAACTATTTTTCGTAAAATGTTTTTATGCCTACATATAATAAATTCATTAAATAAGTAAACATTTAATGTGATTTGTTTAATGTGTATTAAAAATATCACTAATATGACTCATATAAGCAAGAGGGTTTTGCATCCCCCATAATTTTAGTAAGTACTGGAACAAAAATGTTTAAGAACTGCTAACTTAAACAATTTTAAAAGACATAGAAATTTTAGCATTTGGATTACATTGGCAGGCTAATAATAATGGCAGTTTTATTAAGGAACACCACCAGAATTTAGTTCTTTTGTTTGTGTGCTAATGATTTACTATTTTACTTTACCCAAGAAAGTCATTTGAATTTTATCTGTGATTAAGTTTGATGCTCCGTTTGGAGCCAGAGGGAATTCTCCTCAAATTATAGCTCAACCACTTGCTAGCTGAGAGAACTTGAACAAATTAACTTCTCTTAACTTCAATTTCTTATTTACAAATGGGGATAATATATGACTAGTATGGTTACTATGAGGATGCGTATATGTAAAATTGTGACATATTTTCTGTAAGGTAAAACATGATCAATAAAATTTTATTAATAATAGAGATAATAATAGGAAAACTAACCAAAGAAGTTTCTGGACAGAATATTCTTCCATTGAGTAAGAAGATGAGATATTGGTAGTAAGAGAGTTTTTCAGTAGTTTTTGTATCATATATGTAAGTTGCCACCAACTCTGAATAAAGGTAGAGCTATCTTGGCTGTCTACCCTGCACATTTGACAAGTATGCAACATGACACTCACTTCTCGTAAAAGTCTATTTGCCTAGTAACTGCCACATTTTATAATGCAATGCCCTCCAAGAATATTATCATAAACTTCATTTTTGGTTCTCCTCTCCATCCAGGCACATAAGAGGAATTGTGCCCACCATCCTCCCCTTTAAATTTAGGCATGACCATGCATCTTGCTTGGTTCAATAAACATGAGCAGGGTTGATGTACATCACTTTTTTCTGGAAGAATTTGAAATCTAGTGCTCTACTCCCTGGTTACCTTTTTTAAAAATACCTCTCCAGCCAAGGAGGCTATATATTTCATATAGTGCAACTACAAGGTGTTGAAGGCTCTCAACATCCTAAATTAATGAATCCCTAGATAGAGTACAGGTGCCTGAGAGAGGTGCCTGGATCTATAGCTGATTTTTGTAAGTGAGAAATAAGCCTTCATTGCGTTAACCCACTGAGATGTAGAGGTTGTTGAAGTAGCATAACCGTGTCTATGTTATTGACTCTCAAACTAATTCCAGTAGTGGCACAAACTCAGGGGTACTTACCACTATAAGGGTCCAATATCAATTAATGTACCTCTGAGCTATAAATAATATACTCCTCTGCTTCTCACCCCAGATGGCTAATCTATTCAGTATGATATTGACAGTACAAACTTTTTCCATTGGAAATATCCTCTGAATTTAGTGAAGCTTTTCAAAACTTTCATTTTTCAATTGCTCTTTATCTTTTCTAAAAGGCAGTATTTTAAGTAAAGTAGGCTAAATTAGCCCTTCTTACTTTTCTTCTCCATTCTCACCAGAGCAATAAAATGCACAGTTAAAATTCATTCTCATGCATGTGTAAGGCTTAGAAAGATTAGTGGATAATAGAGTCCAAATAAGGAGCTTTTGAACATTAATCCACCAAGAGTTTAAGTTAGAAAATGTATCATCTTTTGAGCTATTGGGCATAATATTTAGATAGATAGGTTTGGATGGATTGTATAATAGTTGGAAAGCCATGTGGGCTGAGGTAGATTAAGAACTAATTTTCTTCCACCATCTGGTGTATTCACTTTTATTGTTGAAAACAGTCTATGCTATTGTACTGTTCAGTGCAGTCCTTTAAAATTTCGCTCCATGCATGTGAATAAATGTCTAATTTACCTGGTGTGTGATTATGATAACAGTGGTGATTTTGATCTTTATCCATTGTGAAAATGTGGTCAGCAAAGACATCATGTATGATTTGACTGGCAAGAAATATACAAGGGTTTTTTTGGTTTTTTTGGAGGGTTTTTTTGCATTATGAAAAAGAAGGAGTGTATATATCCAGAGAACCTAGCACCAAGGATGCCTTTGTTGTTGACATGTGGAAGACTCTGGGCCGGGAGATTCAAAATAGCTATGTCAGAAAGGAGAGAAAAAAAGAGGGACATAGACTGGGAAATGGGAATGAGTTTAGGGAGACAAGCAGAAAGATAGAAAGAAGTTCTGATGCTGTGATCCATTAGAAAAGTCTTAATACCATATTGGTGAATGCTGCACATTAGTATTTTTTTCCAGCCTTATTGAGATATAATTGACATTAAACATTCTGTAAGTTTAAGGTGTATAATGTAGTAATTTTATACATGTATAATGTTGCAAAACTGTTACCACGAAAAGGTTAGTTAACACCTACCTCACCTCACATTCTTACAATTATTTTTGTGGTGAGAACTTTCATAATCTACTCTTAGCAATTTTCAAATATACAATACAGTATTGTTAACTATAGTCACATTACATACCTAGAACTTATTCATCTTATGACTGGGAAGTTTCTACCCATTGACAAAATTTACCCATTTCTCCCACTACCCAACCCCCTCCCTGGACAACCAACAATCTGTCCCCTGTTTCTATGAGTTCAACCTTTTAGATTCTACATATAAGTGAGATAATACAGTATTTGTCATTCTCTTTCTGACTCGTTTCACTTAGCATAATGCCCTCAATGTTCATGCATGTTGTTGCAGATGGCTTGCAGTTGATTTTGTTCTTTTTTATGTATGAATATTTCATTATTAATAATGAATATCCATCAGTCTACATTTTCTTTATCCATTATATGTTAATGGACACTTAGGTTATTTTCATGTCTTGGCTATTGTAAATAACGCTGCAGTGAATATGAGGGTGCATATATCTCTTCAGGATAGTGATTTCATTTCCTTCACATATATATACCCAGATGTGGAATTCCTGGATCATATGGCAGTTCTACTTGTAATTATTTGAGGAACCTCCATACTGTTTTCCAGAGTGGCTTTATCAATTTGCATTTCCATCAGCAGTGTACAAGGAGTCCCTTTTCTCCATATCCTAGCCAGCACTTGTTATGTCTTATCTTTTTGATAATAGCCATTCTAACAGATATAAGGTGATCTTATCATGATTTTTATTTGCATTTCCCTGATGATTAGTGATATTGAGTATATTTTCATGTACCTGTTTCGCCATTTAAATATATTCTTTGGGAAAATATCTATTCAAGTGTTTGGCCCATTTTTTTTTCTTTTTTTTGGCGGTACGCGGGCCTCTCACTGTTGTGGCCTCTCCCGTTGTGGAGCAAGGCTCTGGACGCACAGGCTCAGCGGCCATCGCTCACAGGCCCAGCCGCTCCGCGGCATGTGGGATCTTCCCGGACCGGGGCACAAACCCGTGTCCCCTGCAACGGCAGGCGGACTCTTAACCACTGCGCCACCAGGGAAGCCCATGGCCCATTTTTAAACTGGATTATTTGTGGGGGGTTTTTGTTATTGAGTTGTATGAGTTCCTCATATATTTTGGATATTAACCTCTTATCAGATACGTAGTTTGCAAATATTTTCTCCCATTCCATAGATTGCCTTTTGATTTTGTTGACTGTTTCTTTTGCTATGTAGAAGCTTTTTAGCTTGATGTAGTCCCGCTTGTTTATTTTTGCTCTTTGTGCTTGTGCTTTGGGTGTCACATCTAGAAAATTATGGCCAGGACCCACATCAAGGAGTATTTTCCCTATGTTTTCTTCGAGGATTTTTATGGTTCAAGTCTTATGTATAAGTTATTACTCCATTTCAAGTTGATATTTGTGAGTGATGCAACATAGGGGTCTAGTTTATTTTTCTGCATGTGAATATCCAGTTTCCTCAGCACAATTTATTAAGGAGACTAACACTTCTCCACTGAGTATTGTTCATGCCCTTGTCAAATATTAGTTGACCATATATACATACATATACGTATTTCTGAGCTCTCAATATCGTTTCATTACAGCTGATACAAAAGAGATGCAAAGGATTATAAGAGACTAATATGAATAATACACCAATAAATTGGACAACCTAGAAAAATTGAATAAATTCCTAGAAATGTATAAGCGACCAGGGCTGAATAATGAAGAAATAGATAATCTGAATAGACCAATATTGAGTAAGGAGATTGAATCACTACTAAAAATCTCCCAACAAGGAAAATTCTAGGACTACATGGTTTCACTCGTGAATTCTACCAAACATTTAAAAAAGAATTAACTACAATTATTCCCAAACACTTGGAAAATTTCGAGGAGAGAATACTCCCAGATTTATTTTACGAAGCCAGTATTACCCTGAGAACAAATCCATACAAGGATACTATAAGAAAAGGAAACAATAGACCAATATTCCTGATGAATATAGATGCAAACGTTCTTAAAAAATATTAGCAAACCAAATTCAAGAAATCATTAAAAGGATTATACACCATGGCCAAGTGATATTTATCCCATGGATAGTTTAACATCTGCGTTGAGCAAGTCTATCAGCGCCATTGTTCCAACATCATTTGTTCACTTTGTGTCTCTGTGTCACATTTTGGGAATTTTCACAATATTTCAAATGTTTCCATTATTATTTGTTATGTAATCTGTAATCAGTGATCTTTAATGTTACTATTGTAATTGTTTTGGGGCGCCGCAAAACACACCCATATAAGACCGGGAACCTAATTGATAAATATTGTGTGTGTTCTGACTTCCCCACCAACTGGCCATTTCCCCGTCTCTGTCCCTTTCCTCTTTATTCCTTGAGACACAATAATATTACAGTTAAGCCAATTAATAACACCACAATGGCTTCTAAGTAACCAAGTGAAAGGAAAAGTCGCACATCTCTCACTTTAAATCAAAAGCTAGAAATGATTAAGCTTAGTGAGGAAGGCATGTTGAAAACTGAGATAGGCTGAAAGCTAGGCATACTAAGGGTCTTCATCGTTGTATATACGGTTGCCTAATGGACACCTCCCCATGGATGTCTGATACGTATCTCCAACTTAACATCTACCTAATTGAACTCTAGGATGCTGGTCTCTTTTTTGTTGTTGTTGTTGTCATTGTTACTCAATTGCTCTAGCTTATTTCTGTCTCAAGGACTTACTAGTGCTGTTCCTCCTGCTTGTAGCACCATTTCTTCAGATCTTTTCATGTATGCCTCTCCTTGTAATTCCTATCTAAGATCAAAGGTTGAATCATTCAGATATGTGCTTACTCAGTCACTCAAACTCAAATGATCCTCCTTCAGAACAATGGTTACCTTCTATTGCACTGCTCTGTTTATTGACAGCATAAAAGTTATCAGTGCTATATACTATCCTATTCGTTTCTTTGTATTATGATCTCTGCCTACTAGGATGTAAGATCCTTTAGGGTGAGTGTTATACCTTTCTAGTACCTTTATGTATCCAAAACATCTATAACATTGTCTGGCACATAATAGGTCCATATAATTATTTTTTCAACTGACTTACTGTTTTTTTTAGAGAAGACAAATAACACCTCAATGTTTACATAAGTATCAGGGCAAATAAAATATTTTAAAGAAACAAGGTCATTTGACAAATGTGTGCAACTTCTAGACAACATTATGCAGAGATAATTCTATTGTAGATTGATTTGGGTGTCACTTAAATGTTTGATGAATTTATAAAATATATATACTTCATTGGCAAAGATTCTTAAAGAGAGCTCTTTTCAGGTAGACAATTTTTATAACCCAATCTTTTTATTTTCATCAAGGTCATGGTGACTCTTCACACTTTATTTTAAAACTGTATCACTAGAGTTATGATCACCATGCCTACAACAAGGAAAATAATATTTCTTCTCTCATTTTATTTGCCCCCTACTCTAAGTAGAACAATTATCAGGAGTACATGTATAAACATTTGTGAAACTAGGGATAGATTAAAAATTCAAGTTTATTTTTTAAGCTGGTTAAATGATCCTACCAATTTCTGATATTTGTCTAGGGCTGTAATCAAGACTTATGCACAAATATTTGTAATGTAAAATGTGTGATGGTAAAAACTTATAACCAGTCTCTAAACCATTTTCACATATAAAGCTCTTACCTCCTATATCCACTCTCTTCACATACTGAAATTATAGTCATAGCAATCCATCCTCCATCTTTACAACCCAGCTGAACTTACTTCATGAATAAACTTAGTATGTCATATTCTGTATTTCTCTTCCCTGGAACCGCAGTGTTGGGTTAGATATTTCCTTTATATACTCACTTGTCATTCTGTATATGCCTTTATGAAAGCATTTATCAGATTCATTGAAATGATCTGTTTTTACTTCAATAGTATTATCACTTAACACCAATGTCCTAAACCTAATAGGTACTCAACTAACCTCACTATACTGAAATGACTTTTGAATTTTTGTGATGTGGTAAGATACATTACTGCTGTTCAGAACATATTCTCTCATCCTTACAATCAGTGGGCTATGTGGAAAATCAAATTCATGACCTTTGTTGGTGGCTGCAACCTCTTATCAAATGAGCTAATTTTCCTCTGATATAATAGTATCTATTCTTAAAGTATATCACATATATACAATCACAGATTAATCACTATAGTATTACAGCAGGATGGCTGTTCATAGTCATATCCCCGCTATTCCTTTGTTTATTTATCTCCTCACTATGCCACCAACATCAGAACATCTATATTCCTTACTTTGTACTTTCCTGCCCTCACTTACAGTAATTGCAGTAGTTAGGATGATAGATGAAGTATTACAGATATTTGTAAGTTCCATGGAACCATTTTAGAGATGATATAATAGAGTATGCTGTTTACATTATTCAGGCTATCGAGTTGTGATCTCAGAGGTCACATTTCACCTTAGAGTGAATTGCTTACTCCAGTCTGTCTTCTTCAAGGACTCTGGTTTTCAAACTGTGTTCTTTAGAAGAACTTTAGGGGATTTGACAAAGTTTAACTTTAAACTTTTAAAAATATGTGTTTATTGAAAATCCTTCACAAAAATTCACATACTCAAATGTATAAGCATTGGCTTATTTTTGTGCAGATTTAAGAACACAAAAACTTTCCCTGATATCTCTGTATAGACTTTAAGTTCTTGTCAATAGGCACTTAAAATTACGCATGAATTTTTATCATTCAAAAATTTTCATGTCCACCCATGCAAAATTGTACAAGCAACTACATTTGTGCAGCACATATACTGTGCTCAATAAAAATTGTCCTCAAACACTAAAACTAATTAAAATACTTTATTACTGTCAACTGTCATCATGCAATTGACTTTATTCTATGACATGAATGTGTGCTAAATAGGTGCACCTGAGACGAACCTGAAAAATAAGTGTTTTGTTGCTAAGTTGAAAAACTCCTTTTCAAACGACTATGATAAGCATCTAGTAAAGGTATCCCATAGAGTGTTTAGCCTACAGTTGGTGTTTGATAGTTTTCTACCACACTTGGGTATTTTATGGAAGAGGGGCAGCAAACAGAGCATGATACTCTATTCTTTATTCACATCTGCCTCAGTTACATTTGAGATATTCCAAATCTGTCTTTGAATAAAGTTATACCAACACTTCTGTAACCATTGTTAAAAATGAGCTTGTAAACTTCTCTTGATCGTATATTAATGTCTAAAGACACATAGAGCAATAAAAGAAACTTAATTTCCATAGCAGTACTTGTGTTTACTTTGACACATCAGATAAATATGTATTTTGCCTCCTTTGATGCAGAGACTGCTAGTGATACTAGTGAAGCTTTTGATACTGTGCTTTGTATGATAACGGTATAAAAACAGATACAGTGGTATTGTTGTCTCCCACTACTGTAGACTTTAACAGTAAATTTTCAGAACTATTAAGTTTTTGTGTAAATGTATAATTAGGAAATGTATAAATATTGTGTTATATGTCAAAAATGTAAAAAAAGTAAATGCATAATATGTACACATAATGTTATGATTGTATATTTTATATTTCCAGTATTTTTGCTTAGAACTAGGCAAAAATAGTATTACATAAGCAATGACATTTATTTAGGTTTAGAAAATGAGTACAAATGAGCTTTTCTTCTGATTAATGATTTTCACTCTATTTAAAGAAAAAATTGGAAATGTGAATGATTTTCTTCCCATTTTCATAGTCAGCAGAACAGTTTCCCTGGGCACCTATGGTTCAATCAAAAATCTACAAGTTACTTCTCTTAGCCATTCTTATCAGGATTTTCATTATCCATTAACATGGTTATACATTATCATATGACACTGATGTGAATCTGGGGATGGAAAGGAGACTAGTGATCCTCTTCTTTACAAGGAGATGTAAAGATAACTCTGATAGTTATAGCATAATTCCTCTGAGAGGTCAATGATAATTTTGCCCATATCATTGGTTCTTGATGTGACATTCTTTAGCATCTATATTAATTAGAAAAATATAGACACAATTTTTAAATTAAAAGGAATAAAAACTTTAATTTGCCAAAGAAATGAATTTAAATATTTACTGCACTCTTTAAAACTAATCATAATGACTCTTTTTTTTGAAGCACGATCTGTATACAGTGAATAGTGTTTAAAGAAAGTTTACAAGCCTTAAATTTGGTAGGATGTGGCTTCACAGATCTCTTTCTTTCTCCCTCTTTAAAAAAAAAATTCTAAGAAACCTAATCTGTGGTCATTCAATTAATCAGACTTAACAGTGCAAATATGCTGGCATCCATCTGCTGAAAGCTCTCATCAAGTGACATCATCTTGTAACTGGATTTCAGACTTATTTGGCATGCCTGCAACATAGCCCACCTTCTGCTTCAGGCTGTAAAATAGATGCTTAATTTTTTTCCTTCCTCTTTATGATAACAATTTATATTACTAATGTACCAGACATTTTTCACGTATTCAAATTCTTTGATCATGCATTGTTTGCTGGGATTAAAGCTTTCTCAGAAGACACAGGGGTTTCTGTATTGATTTTCCACTTTTGTGACAATAATAGAATAAAAATGTATGTGTTTTCCTCAACTCTCAGCCTTTGTGATTTGGGCTAGGGTTAGTAAATTGTGAAGAAATAACTAGGACGATAAGGGAGAGATTAAAAATATTTGTTTCCAGATTCCTTTGATGCCATCTGTGGGCTAAGAGTCTATCACCAGTAAAGGGTGAATTTATTTCCTGCCTTTAGGTGGAAAATGAGGAGCTTTTTCTGCACTTACTGCTTCTTAATTGCCTTCAGCCAAAATAATTTTTATGACAAAAAGGCATATTTTGTGGTGACGTATTCTGGTTCCTTTTTTAAAGCCATTCTACTTGATTAAATGTCATATTAATCTTAAATATTTAATGTCACTTACATATATTGTTCAACCACTACAAGTAATTTCCACTTACCCACCAAGATTTTACCTCCTGCTCCCTATCTTGAAACTATCAAAAAAGACACATAGCATGGTTGACAAATAAAATAGTTCTACTGGTGATATACTTGTGCCAAGGAAAATGTAAGCAATGTTTTGTTTGGGGGCAGTAAAATAAAATATACTAAGAAGCTAGTATATCCAAGAAAATATAAGTCCACTGTTTGGGACACATTTATTGGTAACTGAAAACAAAAATAAAGCAAATTTAATCACCTATTATTTTGCATCTATTTTCTCTATCAAGGAGGATCAACTTAACTATGGTGAAGATGGAATATGCATTGAGTAAAAAATTAGAGTAGGAGACTATTTATATAAGAGACTCTAAGTGAGAAATTGTGTGTTCCAAATGAATTTGTCTCCTTGTTAACAGATATTATATGCCAGGTTATTGATATTCCAGAAATCAGAGAGAAACACTGTTGACAATATTTGAAGAGTCAATAGAGAAGGTGAGTGATTCTATAAAAAATCAGATCAGAAAAAGAACTTGAATTTTTAAATTAAAAATGAGGTCATTCCGGGCTTCCCTGGTGGCGCAGCGGTTGGGAGTCCGCCTGCCGATGCAGGGGACACGGATTCGTGCCCCGGTCCGGGAGGATCCCACATGCCGCGGAGCGGCTGGGCCCGTGGGCTATGGCCGCTGAGCCTGCACGTCCGGAGCCTGTGCCCCGCAATGGGGGAGGCCGCGGCAGTGAGAGGCCCGTGTACTGCAAAAAAAAAAAAAAAAAAAAAAAATGAGGTCATTCCTACAATTACAAATTTCTACGAATATAATAGCAAAGCTCTCATTTAACTCCAACCAAAAAACACTAACTAACTAACACTAACTAGATAGGAAATTCATTCAGGCTACCAGAGATGACATTCCAGCTTTTTTCAGGTAAAAGATTCAGAAAAGTTAAGTACCTTTCCCTACATTACAGAGCTTATAAATGGCAGACAGGATTCAGCACATGCCTGTCTGATTCCAGAGCTTTGACAATTAACTACTGCTATATACAGTTTGTGATAAATATCCAGCCAAAATTCTAGACTGGATTATTGAACATATAATTATGTATGAGAATAGTAGTCATTAGAACCACTAATAATAACACAATAACATCACACTGACAGATGAAGAAATACTTAAATTTTTCCAAACTGTAATGATGAATATATCGATTTAAGCCTTGAATAAAGGAAGTAGTTAGTGAGACAAATGGATGCTTTATTCTGTTCTATATTTTATTGATGATGCAAATCCAGTTATAGAGCATGCTAATCAAATTGGCAGATGGCACAAATCTAGGCCAGTTATATTAATAGAATATCAATGTTTGAAACAGGGATTTTAAATACTGAAGGAATTGAGAACACGCCACCCCAAAATATGCCACTCTGGCATATTGACATATTTTAAGTTAAAGGCACTTGAAAATCAGCAAATACAAGAAAAATACTCTGACCTTGCCTCTTTTTCTTGAAAGTAGGAGGTAACATTCCATTAAAAAAAGATGTTCTCCCTATACCAGAAGGAAAGTAACAGTATTATCATCAAGAATGAGGAGTTGAACCTGGGAGAGTTCTTTACAGATCTTATTAAAATAATTCTTATCTTCCTTTAGCCTTCACACATGGTTTAGTCACTTTTGCACAATTGCCTTTCTTTGTTCAACCTAATATAAAAGCAAGCAGATTTCAGTATTTCTTTGGGTCTTCATCCTTTATGAAGGCTCCCATATCATATAGAATTTGTATTAAATAAACTTGTATGCTTTTCTCCTATTGATCTGTCTTACGTCAATTTAATTCTCAGACCCAACCAAAAAGAACCCTAAGAAAGTAAAGGTAGAAGTTTGCCTCCCCTTCAATACTATTCAGTTCAGCTTGATATATCTCTACATTGTTATTCAACCAATGTGTACTTGAGTACCCTAATTACAAGAAACTCAACATATCCTGAGGTTTCCTCTTTTAACCATGGTTGTTAGTATATTCTTTCAGTAAAGAAAGTACGCCTTAGTTTCTTATAACTGTTTAACCAACTATTCCTTATTCAATGTAGTGGAACCAGAGAAAATTTGTATATATTTTAGAGACACAGAGGAAATATCTGAAAAGTGATTGAATGGTTGAAAATGGTTGAAAATATCAGCTAAATTAAGGAAGCATTTTCACCTTTTTTTAAACCAACTGTTTGAATTCCTTCTCACCAATGCTGTGAATAACTAAAATATGGTACAGAAAATAGTAACAAGTATACAGAATAATTAGATTAACATTATAAGAGAACAATCCTGGATTATCTGATGGAAAATATTCACAACTCTCAGTAGTACCAAAGAAATAACTATTATTAGATTTCTATTCAGTTAATAAAGGCTATCAATGTTAGATATAATTTTCAAAATAAAACTTTGAATGGTGAAATTAATTCTAGTTATAATTTAGATTCACATTTATTAAGGAATAATTTGCATATAATAAAATTCACTGATTATAAGTGTACAATGCAGTGTGTAACCACTGTAACCATTGCCACAATCATGATGCAGAACTTTTCCATCACTCCTCCTGACTAGTTCCCCAACCAGAACTTCTAGAAAAAAGACAACAGGTGGATGTGACCATCAAACACTAAAATTAAAAAAAGGCAAATAGAACTCCTATAAGTAAATATATGTATATATAAAAATGATATGAAAATATATATCTATAAATCAATATCTATCTCACAACAAAATATAATGAATGGATTAAATAATAGAGTAGACAAAGCAGAAGAAAAATTAATAGACTGAAAGATTTGAAGTTACTTTATAAAAAATAGAACAGAGAAATTATACCTGGAAAATATGAGATATTAGGATATAGTACTGAGTGACTTCTGAGAAGTAAGACACAGATTCCTTCCTCAATCTCAGTATTTTTAGTCTGATCCTAATATCGTGGAGAAAGTGAAAACTTCCTCAGAGTCTAGGAGCAGGACAGCAAATTTGGTAGAGGATTTGGTTTTAGCATTGCAGTATCTGAGGAAATTGGCTTTAATTATAGCATTGATTCTATGGGAGAAACGTATTCCAAGTTACAGATAGCTGAAATGCATTGAAATTTTGGAACATAAGATCTTATTTTAAGTCATGACACATACTTGCTGTATCTGTACATTCATTTATTATTTCTGTTAGTATTCTTTTGTTTCCTAATCACACTTTCACCCACAGTATTGTAAGAATTATAATTTGTAAATGGAATACCAAATATAAAGACATTCTTTGTTGTGATGCCATGTATGTTTCCTTATTTCAACCATTACTTTGTGTTGTTCTAAAATAAAAGTATAAATCCCTTGATTTACCTATTTCTTCTATCAATGTTTAAATATCAGGATGAAGAATTATAAGTGATTAACTTCTTTAAAACTCTGAAGGTGAAATGAAGAAATCCATCTCCCATTTTATAACATTTTTTAAATCTTTGAATAGGTATCAAGAGAAAGATAGAAGTTATTATAAATTAGTTTAAATTTGATGAAGAAATATTGCTTATTTCAAGGATTATGAATAGAACTTTTTCATTTAACTCTCTATCCTGAATAAAGACTTCTTTTCAATGTATGAGAATTGTTCATCTACTCTGATCAATTTAATTTGCCTTTAATTGGATTCAATTATGATTGTATCTAATTCGTCCTAAGTTTTAAAAATATGCTTTTGAAATCCTTCAGTTTATTGTATCTCTAATTCATATTTGAGATTCCAGAATACATAAAGCACTTTGAATATAACTAATTTAAAAACTGAGTTCAAAAAATATATTAAAACCCTGATTAACAAGATGCCTAAGAAATAGGTAGTCTTATTGTTTAAATGCTCTGCTTAAGTGACAATTAAGCAAAAAGTCCATTGTTTTACATTTTCTTATTTAAAAGTTTTCTTAATTGCCTGTGTCTACTTTCTTTGTACCGACTATATTAAAGTGATTTTAATGGAATTCCTCTTTTAAAACCCTACAGTGCTCAGGGTCATCTGTCAGTATAGCAATTCATAGTGTACATGAGTTTATATGTTAAAGCTGCAGGAGGCTAAGCTATCAGTATACAAAATCTGGAGCATCTCTTGAAAGTTGCCTATGGATTGTATTTTTCTTGCATTAATATGTTATTTATAATTTGTATCTCCCAGATAGGTTGCAATGTCACAATGTTGATTATCTGAGAGTTACAGTGAATTGGATTCTAGTTAATTTATCTTTTACAGCTAAACATATCCAAGATATATGAAGTGTAGCCCTAATCACAGTATCAAAATTCTAACCCATCAATTGTTCTTTTGTGTTACATAGAATTATGCAATGCCTCTGGTGAATCATATGCAAAAGTGGCCTAATTCTTCCCATTGCTCTGAATGCATGCCACTTCTCTCATGAAAAGGTAGTCTGTTTCCTTTTCACATGGATCTGGAATAGACTTGTGACTTCCTGTGAAGAATTGAGGAAAGTTCCGTCTATGCCTACTTTCTGCAGGGTTTTTATCATAAATGGGTGTTGAATTTTGTCAAAAGCTTTCTCTGCATCTATTGAGATGATCATATGGTTTTTCTCCTTCAGTTTGTTGATATGGTGTATCACGTTGATTGATTTGGGTATACTGAAGAATCCTTGCATTCCTGGAATAAACCCCACTTGATCATGGTGTATGATCCTTTTAATGTGCTGTTGGATTCTGTTTGCTAGTATTTTGTTGAGGATTTTTGCATCTATGTTCATCAGTGATATTGGCCTGTAGTATTCTCTCTTTGTGACATCCTTGTCTGGTTTTGGTATCAGGGTGATGGTGGCCTCGTATAATGAGTTTGGGAGTTTTCCTCCCTCTGCTATATTTTGGAAGAGTTTGAGAAGGATAGGTGTTAGCTCTTCTCTAAATGTTTGATAGAATTTGCCTGTGAATCCATCTGGACCTGGGCTTTTGTTTGTTGCAAGATTTTTAATCACAGTTTCAATTTCAGTGCTTGTGATTGGTGTGTTCATATTTTCTATTTCTTCCTGATTCAGTCTTGGCAGGTTGTGCCTTTCAAAGAATTTGTCCATTTCTTCCAGGTTGTCCATTTTATTGGCATAGGGTTGCTTGTAGTAATCTCTCATGATCTTTTGTATTTCTGCAGTGTCATTTATTACTTCTCCTTTTTCATTTCTAATTCTATTGATTTGAATCTTCTCCCTTTTTTTCTTGATGAGTCTGGCTAATGGTTTATCAATTTTGTTTATCTTCTCAAAGAACCAGCTTTTAGTTTTATTGATCTTTGCTATCATTTCCTTCATTTGTTTTTCATTTATTTCTGATCTTACCTTTATGATTTCTTTCCTTTTGCAAACTTTGGGATTTTTTTGTTCTTCTTTCTCTGATGGCTTGAGGTGCAAGGTTAGGTTGTTTATTCGAGATATTTCTTGTTTCTTAAGGTAGAATTGTATTGCTATAAATTTCCCTCTTAGAACTGCTTTTGCTGCATCCCATAGGTTTTGAGTCGTCTTGTCTCCATTGTCATTTGTTTCTAGGTATTTTTTGATTTCCTTTTTGATTTCTTCAGTGATCACTTCGTTATTAAGTAGTGTATTGTTTAGCGTCCATGTGTTTGTATTTTTTACAGATCTTTTCCTGTAATTGATATCTAGTCTCATAGCGTTGTGGTCGGAAAAGGTACTTGATACAATTTCAATTTTCTTAAATTTACCAAGGCTTAGTTTATGACCCACGATATGAACTATCCTGCAGAATGTTCCATGAGCACTTGAGAAAAAATGTGTATTCTGTTGTTTTTGGATGGAATGTCCTGTAAATGTCAATTAAGTCCATCTTGTTTAATGTATCATTTAAAGCTTGTGTTTCCTAATTTATTTTCATTTTGGATGATCTGTCCATTGGTGAAAGTGGGGTGTTAAAGTCCCCTACTATGAATGTGTTACTGTTGCTTTCCACTTTTGTGGCTGTTAGTATTTGCCTTATGTATTGAGGTGCTCCTATGTTGGCTGCATACATATTTACAATTGTTATATCTTCTTCTTGGATCGATCCCTTGATCATTATGTAGTGTCCTTCTTTGCCTCTTGTAATAGTCTTTATTTTAAAGTCTATTTTGTCTGATATGAGAATTGCTACTCCAGCTTTCTTTTGGTTTCCATTTGCATGGAATATCTTTTTCCATCCCCTTACTTTCAGTCTGTATGTGTCTCTAGGTGTGAATTGGGTCTCTTGTAGGCAGCATATATATGGGTCTTGTTTTTGTATCCATTCAGCCAGTCTGTGTCTTTTGGTGGGAGCATTTAATCCATTTACATTTAAGGTAATTATCGATATATATGTTTCTATTCCCATTTTCTTAATTGTTTTGGGTTTGTTACTGTAGGTCTTTTCCTTCTCTTGTGTTTCTTGACTAGAGAAGTTCCTTTAGCATTTGTTGTAAAGCTGGTTTGGTGGTGCTGAACTCTCTCAGCTTTTGCTTGTCTGTAAAGGTTTTAATTTCTCCATCAAATCTGAATGAGATCCTTGCTGGGTAGAGTAATCTTGGTTGTAGGTTTTTCTCCTTCATCACTTTAAATATGTCCTGCCAGTCCCTTCTGGCTTGCAGAGTTTCTGCTGAAAGATCAGCTGTTAACCTTATGGGGATTCCCTTGTGTGTTACTTGTTGTTTTTCCCTTGCTGCTTTTAATATGTTTTCTTTGTATTTAATTTTTGACAGTTTGATTAATATGTGTCTTGGCATGTTTCTCCTTGGATTTATCCTGTATGGGACTCTCTGTGCTTGCTGGACTTGATTAACTATTTCCTTTCCCATATTATGCAAGTTTTCAACTATAATCTCTTCAGATATTTTCTCGGTCCCTTTCTTTTTCTCTTCTTCTTCTGGAACCCCTATAATTTGAATGTTGGTGCGTTTAATGTTGTCCTAGAGGTTTCTGAGACTGTCCTCAGTTCTTTTCATTCTTTTTTCTTTCTTCTGCTCTGCAGTAGTTATTTCCACTATTTTATCTTCCAGGTCACTTATCCGTTCTTCTGCCTCAGTTATTCTGCTATTGATCCCATCTAGAGTATTTTTAATTTCATTTATTGTGTTGTTCATCATTGCTTGTTTCATCTTTAGTTCTTCTAGGTCCTTGTTAAATGTTTTTTGCATTTTGTCTATTCTATTTCCAAGATTTTGGAGCATCTTTACTATCATTATTCTGAATTCTTTCTCAGGTAGACTGCCTATTTCCTCTTCATTTGTTAGGTCTGGTGGGTTTTTATCTTGCTCCTTCATCTGCTGTGTGTTTTTCTGTCTTCTCAGTTTGCTTATCTTCCTGTGTTTGGGGTTTCCTTTTTGCATGCTGCAGGTTTATAGTTCCCATTGTTTTTGTTGTCTGCCCCCAGTGGCTAAGGTTGGTTCAGTGGGTTGTGTAGGCTTCCTGGTGGAGGGGACTAGTGCCTGTGTTCTGATGGATGAGGCTGGATCTTGTCTCTCTGGTGGGCAGGTCCACGTCTGGTGGTGTGTTTCGGGGTGTCTGTGGACTTATTATGATTTTAGGCAGCCTCTCTGCTAATGGGTGGAGTTGTGTTCTGTTTTTCTAGTTGTTTGGTATAGGGTATCCAGCACTGTAGATTGCTGGTTGTTGAGTGAAGCTGGGTGCTGGTGTTGAGATGGTGATATCTGGGAGATTTTCACCGTTTGATATTATGTGGAACTGGGAGGTCTCTTGTGGACCAGTGTCCTGAATTTGCCTCTCCCACCTCAGAGGCACAGCACTGACTCCTGGCTGCAGCACCAAGAACCTTTCATCCACACGGCTCAGAATAAAAGCGAGAAAAAGTAGAAAGAAAAGAAAAGAAAAGAAAGAAAGAAAGAAAGGAGATAAAATAAAGTAAGATAAAAGAAAATATAGTTATTAAAATAAAAAATAATTATTAAGAAAAAATTTTTTTGAAACAAAAAAAAAAAAGGGACGGATAGAACCCTCGTACAAATGGTGAAAGCAAAGCTATACAGACAAAATTTCACACAGAGGCATACACATACACACTCACAAAAAGAGGAAAATGGGAAAAAAATCATAAATCTTGCTCTCAAAGTCCACCTCCTCAATTTGGGATGATTTGTTGTCTATTTAGGTATTCCACAGATGCTGGGTACATCAAGTTGATTGTGGAGCTTTAATCCACTGCTTCTGAGGCTGCTGGGAGAGATTTCCCTTTCTCTTCTTTGTTCTCACAGCTCCTGGGATTCAGCTTTGGATTTGGTCCCGCCTCTGCATGTAGGTCGCCGGAGGGCATCTGTTCTTAGATCGGACAGGACGGGGTTAAAGGAGCAGCTGCTTCCGGGGCTCTGGCTCACTCAGGCCGGGGAGAGGGAGTGGTGCAGATGCAGGGAGAGCCTGTGGCGGCACAGGCCAGCGTAACATTGCACCAGCCTGAGGCATGCCATGCATTCTCCCGGGGAAGTTGTCCCTGGATCCTGGGACCCTGGCAGTGGCAGGCTGCACAGGCTCCCCGGAAGGGGGGTGTGGATAATGACCTGTGCTTGCATGCAGGCTTCTTGGTGGCTGCAGCAGTGGCCTTAGCGTCTCATGCCTGTCTCTGGGGTCTATGCTGTTAGCCGCGGCTAACACCCGTCTCTGGAGCTCGTTTAAGTAGCGCTCTGAATCCTCTCTCCTCGTGCACCAGGAAACAAAGAGGCAAGAAAAAGTCTCTTGCCTCTTCGGCAGGTCCAGACTTTTCCCCGGACTCCCGGCTAGCCGTGGTGCACTAACCCCTTCAGGCTGTGTTCACGCCGCCAACCCCAGTCCTCTCCCTGCGCTCCGACCGAAGCCCGAGCCTCAGCTCCCAGCCCTGCCCACCCCAGTGGCTGAGCAGAGAAGCCTCTCGGGCTGGTGAGTGCCAGTCGGCACCGATCCTCTGAGCCGGAATCTCTCCACTTTGCCCTCCGCACCCCTGTTGCTGCGCTCTCCTCCATGGCTCCGAAGCTTTCCCCCTCCGCTACCTGCAGTCTGCGCACGTGAAGGGGCTTCCTAGTGTGTGGAAACCTTTCCTGCTTCACAGCTCCCTCCCAGTGGTGCAGGTCCCATCCCTATTCTTTTATCTCTGTTTATTCTTTTTTCCTTTGCCCTACCCAGGTACATGGGGACTTTCTTGCCTTTTGGGAGGTCTGAGGTCTTCTGCCAGCGTTCAGTAGGTGTTCTGTAGGAGTTGTTCGCTGTGAAGAATTGTGTATGATAGAATCTATGCTGTGCTATGTCTGGGCCTAGGCGTTAAGAGATGATACACATTTGCATTTGCTCTGTTAAAAACTAGTCACCATGTAAATAAGTCTAGATGACCTACCAGTGGAAACATATGGGAGAAAGAGGCCTATCCATTCTTTAGGTGTTCCAGCCATCCCAGCAAATTTGCTGAAACTTTGAGTGAATTCATCTTGGTTGTTTCAGCCTCGTCCAAGACCCTAGATCAATGCAATTCGAGAATGACGTCAGCACACATGTTGTTAAGAAGTGCACAACAAAGCCTAGGCAACTCACAGAATCATTGGAAATAATATTCGATACATTTTTTAGCCATCATGTGTTAAGTGTTTTGTTATGCTGCAATAGATTCCTGATACAGAAATTAATACCTGAAGGTAAAATGCTACTTGAGCAAAAAGCTAAACATGTGCGTTGGCTTTGAGCCCAAATGTGGGTTAGAGGAAGAAGAGTGATGAGCACTGTTAATAGAGACTAGAAGAACAGTGAGGAAATCATTATCATTGAAAGCTGGAAAAGAAGTAATACATATTACATATTGACAAAAAGTTCATTAACACTCACCTGAGGTGCTATGGAAGAAGGAAAATGAACCTAATGAATTTGTGGATCTGGCTGACGAGATTTCTGATCATAAAGTTGGAATTGTCAAATAGCTTACTTTAGTAGAATATGATAAAGTCTTGCAAGAGAAAGGTAAACTAAATAAGGCAAATTAATTTGGACCCAGGACAGTCTCTCCAGCTGGTAAAATGTTTCTGAAGTAAGAAATGCCAACTGGCACAGATCACAGTAAAACGTAGCCTAAGAATTAAAATAAAATAAAATTGTATAGCTGTAAAAAATCTTTGTAAAGACCTCGACAATATTTGTTTGTTCCCCTTCACTAGATAAAATATTAATTTTCTAAATATTGTCCCACAGCAGCCTGCCACTTTCACAGTAGAGAGAGCTAAATCTAAAAAAGAATTATGAATGTGTCATAAGATGATTCCAAATAAGTTTCACAGAAAGCCCACAGAAGTTTTAAGAGAATTACACTTGCAACAGCATCCTGGACTAAAAGTTATAGAGATAGTTCAAAATAAAAAGAAGACCCTGCCTACCAATTTTCTGTTGACCATAAAAAGACTGAGGGAATTATTCAATTGCAAACATAGGTCATATTTTATGGAAAAATATGGAAGACTTAAAGGGTAAAGCCAAGAACCACCAAGAACAATGGTTTAGGGAACTATTTCCATAAAAGTGCAATTGGACCTTAATCAAGGAACATCTTCTCAACGAGAAGGGGAAACTCATTAAAAGTCCCTGGCACAGGGCTTCCCTGGTGATACAGTGGTTAAGAATCTGCCTGCCAATGCAGGAGACATGGGTTTGATCCCTGGTCCGGGAAGATCCCACATGCCATGGAGCAACTAAGCCTGTGCGCCACAACTACTGAGCCTGTGCTCTAGAGCCTGCGAGACACAACTACTGGGCCTGTGTGCCACATGTATTGAAGCCTGTGCACCTAGAGCCCGTGCTCTGCAACAAAGAGAAGCCACCGCAATGAGAAGCCCACACACCACAAGGAAGAGTAACCCCCACTTGTAGCAACTAGAGAAAGCCCGCGCACAGCAATGAAGACCCAACACAGCCATAAATAAATAAATAAATAACACATTAAAAAGAAAAGTCCCTGGCACAACTTCATATCTTTTTAACAGACCAGTGTACTAGTGTGCCTTTTTTCTAATGACGTAAACTGTGATGATTATTATTTTATCTGTGTATGTTGGGGGTCTGGGGGCAGATACTTCTTTTAGTTCATAGGCTTTCAGAACAAGACTATCCATACTTGAAGAGTCTTATCCACTTCTGAACGTAATGCAGATAATGAGATCCTTGATTTTGTACTGATACCATAGTGAAGAACAACTTTGGAGGGGGTGGGGAATGGGAATTAGTGTATTTTGCATCTGGGAGGTATGTGGATTATTGTGGCCAGAGGTTGTATTGTGATAGATTGTTTGCAAAGATGCCACCAACAATTTTTACCAGACTTTGACATTTCTGCTCCCCCTCTCTCAAGAGGTAGGTTCTCTTTGCTTTTCCTTAAAATGTGGGCTGCACTTGTGACTTGCTTTGACCAATAAAATGAGATGAAAATTAAGCTCTGAGATTTCCAAACCCAGACCCTAGAAAGTAGCTTCCATTTTCTGCCCATTGAGATCCAGTGCCATGTAACAGAGCTCAAGTAAAACAACTAGATGGTGAGAGAACACAAGGAGAAAGAGGACAACTGGCTAATATCCATTCCAGCTACCCTAGCTGACTTGCCAGATAGGTGAGTAAAATTAGCCTCAGCATCCCAAACCCAACTCAACTCACAGATAAATGCAGCTCCAGCTGCAAATATACAGCATATAACAGCCCAGTTGATTCTAGGCAACCCAGAAAAATGTGAGAAAAAATAGTGTTTCTTTAAACCATTAAGTTTTAAAAGATTTTGTTATGCAATAATATACAACTGAGACATTCCCTTTTGAAGAACAGCCTTCAATAGGACTGAGGGGTGTTTTTCTAAAGAGAATTAGCATGATGGATCTATTTATGTGAGAAGTCTTAATTTTTCAAAATTTCTTTTCTCTTTGTAGGTAGGACTATGCTCTGATCGAGGTATTATTGTTGGCAAATGAAGCTATTCTAACATTGTATAATCACTAGTGGGATAATTCTTTGAATCATTAAAAACAGAAGCATTCAAATGTTTTGATAAATATTGGTGTGTTCACTTGATGTGATAATTAGTCCATCCATATTTAATTCTAATTACTTAAATACTATTCTATGAATAATCATATTACTATTTAAAAACATGTTTGGGGATTTAAAAATACTAAAAACTACCAAGATTTAGCTTTAGACTTTCATCGTGATAAAACAAAAAAACTTGTTTCACTGTATAATTTTTATCAGTTTCAACTAGTAAAATAGATATGTATAAAGAATATAATGTATAAATTATCAATAGGCCATTAACTCTTAACCATGGAAGGAGAAATTACACAAATTTCTGTCTATTTCATATTATAAATGCTAGCTTATGCTAAACTGCTATATTTCATTTATCCAACCAGGACTTAGTGCTATGTGAAAGGATAGGATTATGTTAAGTAAAGTGAGTGATCTCCAACGGAGAATAGATTCAAGTATACCAGATAGAGCTTCCAAAAGCAGACTAAAATATTACCTTGGAGGGCTCTAAAAAAGTTATGTCTTTTAAACCTTTTCCTGGGTGATAAGGATGATAACGACCACGACGATGATGATCATGATGATTATGATGATGATGATTTGAGGAACAATGACTCAGAAATGAAAAAAGTAGAGGTCGGTATATTTTGATATGGTTGGTCTTGGCAGATTAAGTTAAGTTCCATCATGGGAAGAACTTGGCAAGATACATGGACACAGGGTGAAATTGGCAGAGGCATCAGGCAAGTAGGAGCATGATGAAATAGGGACAAAATGATGCAGAAAATCAGCTTCACTCTCTATTTTTAAAAATTATTTATTTGTTTGTTTATTTATTTATTTATTTGTCTGCACTGGGTCTCAGTTGCAACACGCAGGATCTTTGTTGCCACGTGCGGGATCTTCCTTGTGGCATGAGGGATCTTCAGATGCGGCATGAAGGATCTTTTTTTTTTTTAGTTACGGCATGCAAACTCTTAGTTGCAGCATGTGAGATCTAGTTCCCTGATCAGGGATCGAATCAGGGCCCCCTGCATTGGGAGCGTGGAGTCTTAGCTACTGGACCACCAGGAAAGTCCCTAGCTTCACTTTCTTAATAATTTTTACAAATGCTCATGCTCCATGTGACATGAATCTCTGCTTACCTTACACACTTGTTGCTTGCATAAAATATGGATGTCAAAAACCACATGATTTTCAAAAATATAGCATTATACACCTGTGAAGTTACTGTTATTCTTGTTTTATTGACTGCATCAAATGGAGATTTTTAATTCATTCATTTAAAACAAATATTTATTGGAAATCCAGATCCTGGGTCAGACACTGGATATTCAACATATTAAAAGGACACTGATACCATCAAAAATTCTCAGTCAACTGGTGGATACTGATGGAAATATGTACAGTACTTTACAATGTAATCAGGGTCATAACAGAAGTGGGAATAAAATGACCTACTGAACAATGATTCTTCCTGGGAGATTCACAATATGATTACTTATATTACTGTAATTTGAAGGATGACTAGTCATTCACAAAGCAGAGATGAGGAGCAGAAAAAAAGGCCACAAAAATGTGAAAGAAACAGTGAGGAATTCAGTGTGGCTTTAGTCAATTATTTGTATGGACAAATTGAAGAATATAAGGCTAGAATTTAATAGGACATTGAATGCCTTGCTAAGAATTTTGGCATGCTAATAATTTTGAATGTATCTTTCATAAAGTAAGATGAGCATTTTTTAACAAATATAATCAATAGTTTTAGAGAAAATCAAGCTGAAAAATATTCAGTGTCAATTTTATTGTCTAGTGCTTTTCATAGCACTGTTTGGCATATGAGATAATTCAATGGAAGTCTTCCCATATCTTACTTCATATTACTAGAAATTACTATAGAAAAAATTATTTAATTTGTTCATTTTTCATAAATATCCATTGATACCTCCTTATTCAAAGCACTTTTCTTTGCTCCATAAGAGTTACAGAGGCGAATCAACCCTGTAGGAAATTTATTACAAGAGCTTTCTATATTTCTAGGGAATATAGGGTATGTACAATAAATATAAAGTAGAGAAATATGTGAGATTTAATGTAATTGGTACGAATTAAAACCTATGTAAAACCAATAAAAAATAGTTCCTTCTACAGAATTTTGGGGAGGCCGATGAAAAATAGTATTGGTCATGTAGACATTGCATCACATTTCAGATTTTGCTTATTTCACACAACATTTTTGGGGGGAACTTACACAAATGGATACATATAGATCTAGAAGTTATCAAACTTTTTTGGTAAAGGGCCAGATACTAAATTTTATTTCATTCTTTTGTGTGTGTGTGTGTGTGTGTGTGTGTGTGTGTGTGTGGTACGCAAGCCTCCCACTGCTGTGGCCTCTGCCGCCGCGGAGCACAGGCCCCGGATGCGCAGGCCCAGCAGCCACGGCCCACAGACCCAGCCGCTCCGCGGCATGCGGGACCCTCCCAGACCAGGGCACAAAACCACGTCCCCCCACATTGGCAGGCAGACCCTCAACCACTGCGCCACCAGGGAAGCCCCACATACTAAATTTCAGGCTTTACAAGCCAGATAGTCTGTGTTACAACTCCACAGTTTCATAGGCAGTACATAAATTAAGAATTGTGACTGTGTTCCAATAAAACTTTACGGGCATCACAGTTTGAATTTCACATAATTTTCACGTGTCACAAAATACTGTTTTGTGTTTTTTATCAACCATTTAAAATTTTAAAAAAACATTCTTTGCTGTGAATTATGTAGAAACAGACAGCAGAATAAATTTAGCCTGTAGGCTGTAGTTTGCTGACCTCTGGTCTATCTAGTCCAGTCCTTTTTACTGCTGAATAGTATTCCGTGCTTACTATTTCTCCATTGTGCATAGCTCAGAGAGGAATGACTGATTCATTGGCCAACCCATCTTCCACTATATTTTCCAAAGTAAACCAGTTTACATCCTTCATGATCATATAAGAGATCCTTTTTTTCCACATTTATACCAATACTCTGTATTCCTAAGCATGTATGTTTTCCCCAAGCTCATGTATAAGAAAACATATAAATTCAGGTTTGCTCTGTTATTTTATTTTGCAACAAAAACAATCACACACTTAGAGAAAATGTGTACATGTGGTACAAATAACCTTTATTTTTCTAAACCACTTGTAAGCTGTCAACCTAATGTCTCATCATCTCTGAAAATGTTGTGCACATTTGAAGCAAACAAGGATATTCTGTTATATAACCACAAAAAACCAAGGGACAGAGCTAGGGAATCATACACATGCATGCACACGAACACATTGCATGTATATTTATTTCCATTTCTATCTAGATATATTGAAACCCATAAGATCACTCCAGTACCTCCAAATGCAAACCTAATATCGGAAGGATCTTTCCAGTTTTCTCACTTTCCATTTCTGTAACACCCTTCTCAATGAGAACCTCAAAATCCTTAATATATTTACATATTTTATCACTCTCCATATATTTAATCCATCTTTCTTCATTATTGCCACACCTACTTTTGTGCATTTACCCTCCTCATTACCCTCAGACTCCAAGACTCCACCTCCAGGCTTTCATCTCATCCCCATTTGCCATTGCATAAAAGCCTTCCCCAAGTCTGGTGGCTCCTGTGGATGTAAAAGTTCTTCACACTGCTTGTGCTTTAATAACTCATAAAGGGTATTCTCTCCATGTAGATATCCTCTATACTCTTCTTATATGCTGAATTACTATGCCAGGCCATACTTTCAACATTAATACTCTCCATAACCTACTTGGGATGTGATATCTTATGTCAAATTCCTTCTCTGCATGGGACACCCTTCTTATCCTGCTCAGGCTCTGATACCCTATATCAGGCAATCCCCATGCATGGATGTGCTCTTGACTCTATTCAGGTTCTCTATCTCTATACTGGGCTTATACCCATCCTCACAACCACATGGATGCTCTCTTTACCTTGATCAGAGCTCTGATGCTCTACTCTGATACTCTATATCATGGCTTCCTACCCCACTCCACCCACTGCAACTACTACATTGCTCTACCCTACCTAATGCTTTTATACTTTAATTTTTCAGTAATAGAAGGACAAGGTAATAAGTATAGTTATAATTGCAATTTCAATTTTCCAGTTAACAAATTTTCATATATTATTTTTCCTCTCATATGAATTTCCTGTTCTTACATTTGACTATTTTTCCACTCAGTAGTTTTTCTTAGTGGTATTGATGTTTAGATATCTTCTACTTATGAATAATAGTAATCCAAAACCATAGAGAAAATCAGTGAAACCAAGAGTTGGATATTTAAAAAGATCAACAAAAATGACAAATATTTATCTAGATTAACTAAGAAAAAGAAGACTCAAATAACTAAAATGAAAGAAGGGACCTTAAAATATTGCAGAAGTAGAATGGGTTATAAGAGAACACTTTAAGAAATTGTACAAAAACAAATTTGAGTACCTAAATTAAATGAATATATTCCCGGAAACAAACAACCTACCAAGACTTAATTAGGAAGAAATATAAAATCTGAACAGACCTAAAACTAGTGAAGAGATTTAGTCAGTAATCAAAAACCTCTCAACAAAGAAAAGCCTGGAACTAGATGACTTCACTGATTAATTGTATCAAACATTTAAAGAAAAATTAACAGTAATATTCCTCAACTCTTACCAAAAAAATATAGAAGAGAAGGGAATACATCCAAACTCATTATATGAGGCCAGTGTTACCCTGATAACAAAGCCAGACAAAGATAGTAAAAGAAATTTCAGATCAATATCCATGATAAATGTAGATGCAAACAAATATACAATACCAGGAAACAGAATTTAACAGTTCATGAAAATAATTATACACCTTGACTAGGTGGGACTTATTCCTGGAATGCAAGGATGGTTCAGCATAGAAAAATCACTCAATTTAATATAGCACATTAACAGAATGATGGGAAAAAAACTACACAAGCATCTCAATTCATGCAAAAAATGATAAAATTCAACATGCTTTCATAATAGAAACACTCAACAAACTAGAAATATAGGGAAACTTCCTCAAGTTTATAAGGTCTCATCTAACAACAAATAATCAATGCTGAAAGACTGAAAGCTTTTCTCTGAGATCAGGAACAAGACAAAAATGCCCTCTCTAGCCACTTCTATTTAACATAGTACTAAAAGTCTTAGAGAAATTAGGCAAGAAAGTGAAACAAAACACATCCATATGGGAAAGGAAGAAGTAAAATTATCTCTGTTCACAGATGACGTAATCATATATGTAGAAAACCCTAAAGATTTCATTTTAAAAGGGGTTAGGAGTAATCGAGTTCAGCAAAGTTGCAAGATACAAAATCAACATGCAAAAGTCAGTTGCAATTTACACACTAACAATGAACAATCCAAAAGGAAAATTAAGAAATTCAATTTACAGTAGCATAGAAAATAATACTTAGGAATACATTTTTAAAAAGAGGTGAAAGGCTTTTATACTTAACATCAAAAAAACAGATGAAAGAAATTAAAGAAGATACAAATAAAGGGAAAGACAACCTGCGTTCATGGATTGGAAGACATAATATTTTTAAGATGACAGTACTATCCAAAGTGATCTACAGATTTAATGTAATCCCTATCAAAATCCTAATGACGTTATTTTGCAGAAATAGAAAAATTCATTCTAAAATTCACATGGAATCTCAAGGGACCCTGAATAGCCAAAACAATCTTGAAAAAGACCAGATTTGGAGGTCTCACACTTAAAGATTTCAAAACTCTTACAAATGTACAGTAATCAAGAGTGTGGTACTGACGTAAAGACAGATATATAGACAAATCGAATAGAATAGAGAGCCCAGAAATAAACTCTTGCATATAAGGTTAAATTTTCTATCCTGGAGAATGTTCCATGTGCACTTGAGAAGAATGTGTTCTGATGCTGTTGAATGGAATGGTCTTTGTATGTCTGTTAGGTCCAATTGGTCTATATTGTTGTTCAAGTCCATTGTTTCCTTATTACTTTTCTTTCTGAATAATCTATCTACTTTTGAAAGTGGGATATGAAGTCCCCTACTATTATTGTATTGCTGTCTATTTCTCCCTTCAATTCTGCTATATTTGCTTTATTTAGTCTCCAATGTTTTGTGCATATATATTTACATTTGTTATATCCTCTTAATGAATTGACCTCTTTATCACTGCATAGTGACCGTCTTTGCCTCTTGTAACTGATTTTGACTTAAAATCTATTTAATCTGATGTAAGTATAGCTACCTCTGCTCTCTTTGGTTACCATTTGCATGGATTTTTTTTTTCTGTCCCTTCTTTTTCAGGCTATGTGTGTCCTTAAATGTAAAGTGAACCTCTTGTAGGCAACACGTTGTAGGAATTTCTTTTTTAAAAAAATCCATTTATATACTCAATATATTTTGGTTAGATAAGTGAATTCATTTACATTTTAAGTAATTAATGATATGTAAGGACTAATTATTTTCATGCTGTTAATTGTTTTCTATTTTATAGTTTCTTTATTCCTTCCTCTCTGTCTTCCTTTTGTGATTTGTTGACTATTTGTAGTGGAATGCTTTGGCTCCTTTTTCTTTAACTTTTGTGTAGAGGTTACTGTGAGACTTACATGCAACATCTTATAGTTATAACAGGCTATTTTAAGTGATAACAAATTAACTTGAATTGCCTACAAAACTCTATGCTTTAGTTGTCTCTGCCCACATTTTATTTTATTGATGTTACACTTTGCATCTATTCATGTAGTGTATGTATTAACAAATTATTGTATCTACAGTTATTTTTAATACTTTTGTCCTTTAGTTTTTATACTAGACATAAAAGTGACTCACCCACTGTGGTTACAGTATTAGAGTATTCTGAATTGGAATATTTACCTTTACCAGTGAGTTTTACACTTTCATATATTTTCATGTTGTTACTTAATGTCTATTCATTTCAACTTGAAGAATTCCCTGTAGCATTTCTTGGAAGGCACATATAGTGGTGATGAACTCTCTCAACTTTTGTTGGTCTGGGAATATCTTCATCTCTCCTTCATTTCTGAAGGGCAACATTGCTGATTTTAGTACTGTTGGTTAGGTGTTTTTTTGTTTTGTTTTGTTTTTTAACTTTCAGCACTTTGAATAAATCATCCCACTTCCTCCTGGCTTGCAAGGTTTCTGCTGAGAAATTCACCGATAGTCTTATGGAAGTTCCCTTTTAAGTTATAAGCTTCTTTTCTCTACTGTTTTAGATTTTTAGAAATTTTATTATAATGTCTCTTTTACAAGAACTCTGTAAGTTTTTTTTGTTAGACACCTATGAGCTTCATGAACTTGGATGTCCAAATCTCTCCCCAGATTTGGGATGTTCTCAGTGATTTTCCTTTAATTAAACTTTCTGTCCTCTCCTACCCTCTTCTCTTTCTGGTACAATAATAATTTACAAATTGTTCCTTTTAGTGATATGCCATAGATCACTTGGGCCTTCTTCACTCTTTTTTTATTCTTTTTTTCATTATTCTCCTCTAAATGAATAATTTCAAAGGTTCTATTTTCTAATCCACAGATTCTTTATTCTGCTTGGCCATTCTGCTGTTGATGCTCTCTATTGCATTTTTTCATTTAATTCATTGTTTTCTTCCACACCTGAATTTGAATTTCTGTTTAGTTCTTTTTAATGATTTATATCTCTTCATTAAACTTCTTTTGTGTGTGTGTATTGTTTTCCTGATTTTGTTGAATTGTCTTCCAGTGTTTTTTTTGTAGCTCATCAAACTTCTTTAAACAGCTATTTTGAATTCTTTATCAGATAAATTACAGATCTCCATCTTTGGGGTCAATTACTGGAAATATATTGTATATTTTGTGGTATCATCTTTCCTTTATTTTTCATGTTCCTTGAAATCTTGCACTGCTCTTCACATTTGAAGTAGCAATCACTTCCTCCAATCTTACTGTCTGACTTTAGGAGAGAAATACCTTCCATCAGCCCCATGAGGTATTCTAAGGCTTTCTCAGACCTTCTATGGATACATCTGCTCCATACTTCTTGCTCTATCTTGTGGCACAATTCTTAAGTTTGTAGGTCTTCTTTTGATTCTGCAGAGCCAGGCTATGTGCTGACAACCTTCCTTTTGCTTTCCCAAAGGTAATCTGTCAAAGAGCCTCAGATTCAGGGTAGATTTCTGCACATGCTCCTTGGTTATCTACAAAAGTTTGCTCTTGCTGCCATCAGTAGGGCACACAGGGAGGTGGGGTTGTGTTTAGATAGTAAGCACCGAATCTTGGGAGTTCCTGTGATTCAGCTAGGGGAATCCAAATGTGAACAAACCCCGTGTCTTGTGGGTGGTCCTTTCAATGGAGTCCATGATGTGGTTAGTAGGATCTGCATCCCCTTGATATATTATGTTTCAAACTCTGGCTGTTGTTCTCCCACCCACTTCCCACTCCCCAGTCGTACAGTTTATGACTCAGTACTCTCGATGAAGCAATAGAGAAATAGGCCTCTTTCTCAGCATACCACACAGATGGGGAAGTTGGGCATTTATACATAGGCTCTCACTTTTTCCTATGGAAGAAATCACTTGGCACAGAGTTGTGCCACCTTGGGGAGGTGTAATGTAGATTAAGTAAAACTGTTCCTCTTACCCTCTCCAACTCATCCATTCTCATTTTTTTCCCCCAACTGTGCTGGAATTCTCCTCTAGACTCCTTTACTTCTACAATGCTCTCCCATCCATGGATGATTATCTAATTCAATATTCTCCCAGGACTCCTGGACCATGGGTGAGGGTAGCTGGAGTTTGTTCATGGAGCACTTTCATGTCCACGACTGGGATTGAGGTCTGTATACCTATTATCAAATTCACAGGTGTACAGGGCTCCTCCCAGGTCCCTTGGCATATGGTGAGAAAATCAAAGCCAAACGGGGCTATCACTGATTGCCCAGGGGTACTGAGTTGTTTCCAAGTCTACAGTTAGTTGATGAGTCACCTGCCTGGGTACTTGATTTGTCTTTTCAAAACAGCACTCCTTATTCTTGGACTGCACCAGGGTTTTACAGTCTCCTACCTGGATTTCAAAGTTCCCACAAAGGCATTTTTGTCCATGGATGGATACCAAATTATTGTTGTTGAGAGGAGGATACTATGAGAGACATCTTATTTGGCCAACTTGCTGATGTCACTCTCACCATGTATTTTCTTTTGTTTTTTTTTATTAGATTGTTATGCTGTATTAAATTATTTAACTTTCAGATGATAATCCAACCATGCATAGTTGGGACAAGTCCCACATGACAAAGGTCTATAATTTTTTAATATTTTCCTTGATTCTGTTTGCTAGTATTTTGTTGAGTATTTTTGGACCCATATTTATAAAAGATAAGATATCCATAGCGTCTGTAGTGTTAGTAGTTTTATTTTCTTGTAAAACTGTCTAGTTTTGGTATCAAGGTAATTCTAGACTCATAAAATGAGTCAGGAAGTATTCCCTCATCTTCTATTTTTTGGGAAGAATTTGTGAAAGACTGGTTTTAACTTTCTCTAAATGTTTGTTAGAATTCACCAGTGAAACCAACTGTGTCTGGCATTTTCTTTGTGGGTAGTTTTTCTTTTTTTTTAAATTAATTCAATCTCTATTTATAAAGAGCTCTTCTAATTGTTTCTTCATAAGTCAGTTTTGGCAGTTTGTGTCTTCCTAGATTTTTGTACATTTAAGTTATTTAATTTATTGGCATACAATAGTTGAAGATACTCTTTCACAATGCTTTTTACTTCTGTAAGAGTGGTAGTAATTTCCACTGTTTTATTTATGATTCTATTAATTTGAGTCCTCTCCCTTTTTTCTTTGGTCAATATAACCAAAGGTTTGTCAATTTTTTAAAATCTTTGCAAAGAACCAACTTTTGGTTTCATGTGTTTTCTCTAATGTTTTCCTAGTTCTCTCATTAATTTCCTTTCTAATCTATTATTTCCCTTCTTTTTGTAATTAGATTTACATTTCTTATCTTTTCCTGGATTTGAAGAATGAAAAGTTATTGAATTATTGTTTTGAGATCTTTCCTTTTTCTTTTCTTTTTTTTATGTTCTGATTGCTTTTTATCTTTTAAATTTTAAAAAAAATATTTTTTGAATTTTATTCTATTTTTTATACAGCAGGTTATTATTAGTTATCCATTTTATACATATTAGTATATATATGTCAATCCCAAACTCCCAATTCATCACACCACCACCACCACCCCCCACCACCACTTTCCCCACTTGGTGTCCATATGTTGGTTCTCTATATCTGTGTCTCAATTTCTGCCCTGCAAACCGGTTCGTCTGTGCCATTGTTCTAGGTTCCACATATATGTGTTAACATATGATATTTGTTTTTCTCTTTCTGACTTACTTCACTCTGTATGACAGTCTCTAGATCCATCCACGTCTCTACAAATGACCCAATTTCGTTCCTTTTTATGGCTGAGTAATATTCCATTGTGTATATGTACCACATCTTCTTTATCCATTCGTCTGTCGATGGGCATTTAGGTTGCTTCCATGGCCTGGCTATCGTAAATAATGCTGCAGTGAACATTGGGGTGCATGTGTCTTTTTGAATTATGGTTTTCTCTAGGTATATTCCCCATAGTGGGATTGCTGGGTCATATGGTAATTCTATTTTTAGTTCTTTAAGGAGCCTCCATACTTTTCTCCATAGTGGCTGTATCAATTTACATTCCCACCAACAGGGCAAGAGGATTCCCTTTCCTCCACACCCTCTCCAGCATTTGCTGTTTGTAGATTTTCTGATGATGCCCATTCTAACTGGTGTGAGCTGATACCACATTGTAGTTTTGATTTGCATTTCTCTAATAATTAGTGATGTTCAGCAGCTTGTCATGTGCTTCTTGGCCATCTGTATGTCTTCTTTGGAGAAATGTCTGTTTAGGTCTTCTGCCCATTTTTGGATTGGGTTGTTTGTTTCTTTAATATTGAGCTGCATGAGCTGCTTGTAAATTTTGGAGATTAATCCTTTGTCAGTTGCTTCATTTGCAAATATTTTCTCCTATTCTGAGGGTTGTCTTTTCGTCTTGTTTATGGTTTCCTTTGGTTTGCAAAAGCTTTTAAGTTTCATTAGGTCCCATTTGTTTATTTTTGTTTTTATTTACTCTAGGAGGTAGATCAAAAAAGATCTTGCTGTGATTTATGTCAAATTGTGCTCTTCCTATGTTTTCCTCTAAGAGTTTTATAGTATCCAGTCTTACATTTATGTCTCTAATCCATTTTGAGTTTATTTTTGTGGATGGGGCTAGGGAGTATTCTAATTTCATTCTTTTACATGTAGCTGTCCAGTTTTCCCAGCACCACTTATTGAAGAGACTGTCTTTTCTCCACTGTATGTCCTTGCCTCCTTTGTCATAGATTAGTTGACCATATGTGCATGCGTTTATCTCTGGGCTTTCTATCCTGTTCCATTGATCTATGTTTCTGTTTTTGTGCCACTACCATACTGTCTTGATTACTGTAGCTTTGTAGTATAGTCTGATGTCAGGGAGTCTGATTCCTCCAGCTCCATTTTTTTCCCTCAAGACTGCTTTTGCTATTCGGGGTCTTTTGTGTCTCCATACAAATTTTAAGATTTTTTTGTTCTAGTTCTGTAAAAAAATGCCATTGGTAATTTGATAGGGATTGCATTGAATCTGTAGATTGCTTTGGGTGTAGTCATTTTCACACTGTTGATTCTTCCAATCCAAGAACATGGTGTATCTCTCCATCTGTTTGTATTATCTTTAATTTCTTTCATCAGTGTCATAGTTTTCTACGTACAGGTCTTTTGTCTCCCTAGGTAGGTTTTTTCCTAGGTATTTTATTATTTTTGTTCCAATGGTAAATGGGAGTGTTTCCTTAATTTCTCTTTCAGATTTTTCATCATTAATGTATAGGAATACAAGAGATTTCTGTGCATTAATTTTGTATCCTGCAATTTTTTTCTTAATATAGCCATTTAAAGATATAAATAGCCTTTTAAAAATTATTTAACTGTCTCCTTTAAGTTTTGGTATATTGTCTCTTCGCTTTTTTTCCCAGATATTTTCTAATTTATCTTTTGATATCTCTTTTGACTCATTGGTTATTTAGAGATGTGCTGTTTAATTTCCAGATACTTGTGAGTTCCAAACTTTTCTTTCTATTGTTAATTCTAATTTCCTTTCATTGTGGTAGAACATGTTTTGTGTTATTTATTTCCTTTTAAAATTTATTGATGTTTGTTTCATGGCCTAGAATATTTTCTATCCTGGAAAATGTTCCATGGGTACTTGATAAAAATGTATATGATGCTGTTGTTGAATGAAATGTTTTATTAGAAGTCTGTTAGGCCTAGTTGGTTTATTGTGTTGTTCAAGTCTTCTATTTCCTTGAACTTCTGCCCTTATTCTGTTGTTGAAAGTTGAGTATTAAAGTCTGCAACTATATTTATAAATTGTCTGTTTTCCATTTTTATCCCTCATACCACTCAGTCAGGTGCTCCTTGAATGGAAAGTCACAACAAACCTGAAATCTTACACTGTAAATCATAAGCCTGATGAGTCCTTTCATTGTTTTTCTTCTTCTTCATAATAGGATGAAGCAGATTGTTGTTTGTCTGTGCTGAACTAAAAAGTAGACAAAGATTAATGCAATGTTGACAGCAAAATATATAAAGAAGGAAATGGCTGAACCAGATAAAAATTATAGGTCAGGTTCGTCAAGTCTCTTAAGCAGTCTAATGAGATTACTGTTTATATAATATTTAGAGTTGGTAATTATTAAGAAATCATAAAAATCTCAGGTGTTCCTTGGTGAAAAGGAATTCTAAGTGTACATTATCTGTACATATGATTATCTTCTATCAATTATAATTATTTTTCCATTTCACAAATACCTTACATATATACTAATGCTGTATCTCTATGAAATTACGTGGATTAAAGGCCGAGGTATTTGGATAATTATATAATGTTTTTATATATTCATATGTATAAGATCATATAAGATGATTACATGTATCTCTAATTCTCCATGTTCACTAATGTCAATTTATTGCCACATATGTGTATATATGTATATATATAGCCACATATGTGTATGTGTATATATATATATGCATATTTATATAAATGTTTACACAAATGCACTTTTTCAATAAAGGTGAATTTAATTCACCATTTTCTTTGATTTTTGGTTATTATTTTTTACATTGAATGACCTATTAAAAAACTTTAATTTTCAACTGGATACTTCTTTTTGGTTCACGCTAACCTATCTTTTGTATTAGTAAGGATCCAGCTGAGAAAACAAGCTGGGCATTTCAAATGTATGAGGTTTAACACAGGGAACTGTTTCCCCAGGTATTGGAAGGCAATAAAGGGATGCTAAGATACCCCCAAAATCAGTAGCATAAGAATAAAAGAATAAAAAATGATACTATTAGAACTTAGGAGCTTAGAGGATGAACCCTGAAGTTTTGGCACTTGTATCACCAAGGAGGGAGTATGAGTTAACAGGTGTTCATATTACTAAGGAGAATGTACTTAATGAGTGTTTGGACAACATAAGGGCCTGGCATAGGGTATGAGGGAGCACAGGAGGCTGATTCTCTGACTGCCAAAGAATAAGACCTGACTGTTGCAAGGAACTGGTAAGGTACACTCTGAAGCTAATCCTCGGGAAACTGAAAGATGGAAATAGGAACCAATTGACTGCTGCTGCTATAACAATGTTGACAGGAACTGGAAACCACAAAAGTACAAAAAACAAAAAAGTATTTCCAATATCTCTACATTACTTCCCTATGACAGTCAGTGATATCTCAAAAAACCTATGCTATCCAACACTGTCTAGAAATTAACCTAACTTTATACAAGATATTTCTTTAGAATGTTATAAAATATTAATAGAGTCTAAAAGAAAGGCTGTAAACTATGGAAAGATTGTTTTTACAAGGGAAGACAATTTCCTAAAATTGATCTAATACTACAATAGGAAAAAAAATTCCAACATGGATGCCTGTTCAATGGAAAACACTACATCTGAAAATCATAAGGAAATATAAATTACCCAAAAATGACAGTTTTGAATAAGTAAAAAGATATGTTTTCATGGCTTACCATATATCAATTCATATTATAATGTCATGATAATCAAGGTATGTTGGCATTGAAATTGATAAGAATAAATGATGTAACTTGACAGAAAAGAGAGCTTAGAAACACCTACACTCATTAATGGAAAATCAGTTCAAAATAGAAATAGTCTTTCTAATCTTTGATTACTATAACAGTGGGAAAGGTGAGATAGCTTTTTAACTATATAAAAAAATAAAATTAAGTATATTTTGTACACTGTGTTCTAAAATTAATTTCAAATTCATTAAAATCTGAAATTTGAAACAGGCAGAAGGCCTACACTGACAGGGAGTCAAGGCTACAGAAGCTGAATAAGAATCATGACCACCTCTCCAAATTGCCGGGGCAGTGGCAACAGTAAAGCCATCCCAATTTCCAGTCCATCATCTTATACTTCTACTAGGGTAGCAAGGAGAAAAGTTTCTCCATGGAGCAGAATCTGCTTCTACTGGTTTTTCAGATTGCCATGCTTATTATGTATAAAAATGAAAGCAAAATATGTTATAAAACTTTCCAAGCAAATAAGCATAGGCCATGCTGTCAACTTGCCATATGGAAGTTTTGTTAAAATAGAGGTGTTACAGGCAATGAAATTGATATTTAGAGGAATTAATAAGTATTTCCTATATTGAAAACAGGCAGAAGAAACAATTATAACAGTTATGAATGTGACCAACTTGAATCTTCCAGAGTCTGATAGCAAGATGACAATTTTTACTAGAAAATAGACGTTATAAGATTGATTTCTTATTCTGTGGCAAAAATGTAGTTACTGGCAAATTGAGTAGTCATTAAACAAATAATAAGATCAAGAAATTAGGTTCTTGCAACTATGGAACAACTAATGAAAGCGAGTGCTTTCAAGTGTTTGTAGAAATTTCAGTCAAATTGGAAATGAACGATGGTGTTTGCATTGTTTGCATCTCTAACTTGAGGTAAATAAAATTATTTGAAAGACACAAGTATAAAGGCAAACATGGAAATATCTTGAACAGTTCTAGAAAAATGCTTCACATAAGTTCAAAAACACGTTTCAAACATCTTCAAAGTGAATTAACACATGAAGACAAAGGAGTTTTCAACTCAAAGAAGTGGCATTGATACAGATAAATGACATTATAACTGACAATAGAATGAATTTCACCCGTCTGTTTTATTAGTAGAAAATAATTCAAGATGGATGTTGAAAATGTATAAAGTAATCTTTATTTTTCAATCCAAAGGACTCTTTCAGTGATATTGGACTTACTTTGTGTGTACAGAAAAGTCTACTGATTGTATTGATGAAAACCATTAGCAAAGACATGAATGGAAATGAATAAATTAATTTTACTATTTATATAAGCTCAAAGCAATAATTTTTTTTAAAAAGTATCACTGAATAGATAGAACACACTGTATTGGAAATGAGACAGGGCATCAACAACTTAAGAAAACTTCATAGTACAGGAACTTGCACGTCTAATAAATATCATGCTGGGCTTCCCTGGTGGTACAGTAGTTAAGAATCCACCTGCCAGTGCAGGGGACATGGGTTTGAGCCCTGGTCTGGAAAGATCCCACATGCCGTGGAGCAACTAAGGCCGTGCACCACAACTACTGAGCCTGCACTCTAGAGCCCGTGAGCCACAATTACTGAGCCCGCACACCACAACTACTGAAGCCCCCGCGCCTAGAGCCCGTGCTTTGCAACAAGAGAAGCTACCACAATGAGAAGCCCGCACGCTGCAACTGGAGAAAGCCCACGTGCAGCAACAAAGACCCAACACAGCCAAAAATAATAAATAAAAATAAATAATTTTTAAAAATATCATGATTGTGTATGGGTTGATACTTTTATTTAAATACAATATATTGATACATACATATAGAAAAGTGCATGTTATAAGTATACCATGCAGAATTTTAAAAAATGGAACACACCTGTGTAACCAAATCCCAGATCAACAAACAGCAGCAGTAGTCCAGAAGCCTTATGCTCCCTACCAATCACTAACCTCCCACAAAGGTAACCACCATCCTGACTTGTCACAGTGTTGATGAATTTTAGCTGTCTTGTACTTTATACAAACGTGGTCATATGACATTGAAGGAGTTAGGTACATGGTACTGCAAAATATGCAGCTTTGGTATATTGATTATTTTGAGTTGAAGTCCCTTGAAAAATAGCAAATGTAGGGAGAGGATTTCTCTCAACTCCCTTTATATGCCTAAAGACAGATCCTAAAGGAACTAAATTTTCATAAATTCCCTCCCTAGGAGTTTCACTAACCAGGGAAAGTTAACTCTTATCACAAGAGAGGAGACCAGACATTGACACCACACCCAGACAAACTATCATTCTTCTAAGGGCCTATTCATCTTTCCTAAAAATAACTTACTCTCCCTTTAAGTGGCTCATATCCTCCTTCACCACCCCCTTCCCCTTTTTAATACAATATATAAGCTTTCAAATCTCACTGCTTTTTTTGGGTATTCACTTTTTTTCCTGTGATGCCCCTGTGAATGTAATATTTAAAAATAATAAATTTGTATATCTTTTCTCCTATTATCTGCCTGTTACCAGTTTATTTCATAGACCCAGCTATCAAGCCTATGAGGGTAGAGGTAAAGTCTTTCTTCCTCTAAAACATGAACTGATTTTAGTATTGCTATAGACTGAATTGTGTCTCCTCAAAATTTATATGTTGAAGTCCTAACCTTTGACGTGATGGTGTTTAGAGATGGTGCCTTTGGGAGGTAATTAGGGTTAGATGAGATCATGAGAGTGGGGACCTTACAGTGAGATGGCTAGTAGCTTATGGTGGCTCTGTAAGAAAAAGAACAGAGCAAGAGATCACTCTTTCTTTTCTATATGAGAAGGTAATGAGAAGGTAAGCTAATGAGAAGGTAAGCCCGGAAGACAGCTCTCACCAGGAGTCAAATTGGCTGGTGCCTTGATCTTAGACTTTCCAGCATCCAGAACTATGAGAAATTAAAGTCTCTTGTTTAAGCCACTCAGTCTATGGTATTTTGTTAGGATATCCCAAGCAGGCTAAGACAGGTGTGGTTTATGTTAGTCAATGTTACGCTTATTAAATTCATTCCGATTATAGAATACCCTTCAGTGATCCATTATCTTTGCTGTAATGTATTTGATTGTATGAAAAAAAATGTATTTACCCACTCATTGATTATTTCTAGTTTTTGACAATTATGGGTAGTACTGCCACAGATGTTCTAGTACATGTCTTTTGAAACTGACGTATCTTCCGTGGAGTGGAATTGACAGAAAATTTGTTATAAACATGTTTAGCATTGGTAGGTTCTCTCAAATACTTTTTAAAAGGCTATACCACCAAAGTTTATGAGTATTCCCGTTGTCCTACATCCCTTGGAACATGTGTTTAATCCTCTTTTTTTTTTTTTTGCATTTTAGCAATTCAGATGGGTGGTTAGTGGTATCTTCTTGTGATTTCAATTTGCAATTTGCTGATAATTAATGAACTTGAACACTTTTTCACATGTTTAATACCTATTTGCATATCTTCTCTTGGGAAGTGTCTGTTTAATTATTTTGCCCTATTATCTGTTCTGTTCTTTCAGGTTCTTCCTTTTTGATTCATTTTCTAGGTTATATTTTGGATAGTCATTCTTTGTTGGATGTTGTCTTGAAACTAACTTTTCCCATCCTGAAACTCTTTTTCTTTCTCAGTCATGTCTTTTGATAAACAGAAGGTCTTAAAATAAATTTATGTTTATTTTCCTTTATGATTACCACGTTTTTGCTCTGTTTAAGAAATATTTGCTTACTCTAAGTCACAAAAATATTTCCCTGGGGTCTCCCTGGTGGCACAGTGGTTGAGAGTCCGCTTGCCGATGCAGGGGACACGGGTTCGTGCCCCGGTCCGGGAAGATCCCACATGCCGCGGAGCGGCTGGGGCCTTTGGCCATGGCCGCTGAGCCTACACGTCCAGAGCCGGTGCTCCGCAACGGGAGAGGCCACAACAGTGAGAGGCCTGCGTACCGCAAAAAAAAAAAAAGTTTCCCTATTATTTTCTCGAACATTTTTATTGTGATACATTTAACCTTTAGACCAAATAAATTGGGACTGTATTTGTATATGTGATGAAATATAGAAATCAAATTTCTTTTTTATTCCATGAGAATAACCAATTGACCCAGTACTCTTGGATTTTGATTGTATTGCAATGAATCTATTGATTATTTTATGGAAATTTGACAGCTTAATAATATTAACTCTCAATACTCAAACATATTAGATTCCTCCATTCATTTTGATATTTCTAAATTTCTCTTATATTTATATTTTTCTATTTAGCTTCCTTATACATCACTTAATAGATTAATTTTGTTGCTATTATAATTTCCTGTTGGTATTTATAAAACAAATTCTTTTTATTGAAGTATGGTTATTTACAATATTATATTAGTTTCAGGTGTACAATATATTAAATATTTTTATACATTATACTCCATTTAAAGTTATTATAAATTATTGGCTGTATTCTCTGTGCTGTATAATATATCCTTGCAGCTTATTTTATACAGAGAAGTTTGTGCTATGTATAAAAGTTTATATGTTGACCTTGTATCCAGTGTCCTTGCTAAATTTTCATAGATTAATTTGGAATTTTATATACATAATCATGTTTTTTGAAATTCTGAGAGTTTTCATTCTTCCTCTCTAATCCACCTGCCTTTTACTATTTGTATTGCCTTATTTCAGGGGAATGAAACATCCAATAAAATGTAGAGTGGAAGATATGATAGCAGGTGAGTAGCCTTGTTCTGTTTTCTATATCAGGGAAAACTTTTCATTATATCATGTTGAGTATGATGAACACTGTAGATTTTTATAAAGATTCTTTATCAGATTAAGGAATTTCCATTCTATTTCTTGTTTGATAAGATTTGTTTTGTTTTGTCTGTTTTATTTATAGTAAATGGGTTTTGATTTTTTTTCAAGTGCAGATTTTTAAAATTTATCATTATCACTTTTCTACTGTGTTCTGTTAATAAGATGAATTGAATTACTCTGAATGAGTCTCAAGTGCTAAATCATTCTTGCATACTTGAGATGAATCATATGTGATAATGATGCATATAAATATATACATATGCATATATCAATTTGCATATATGTTGTCATGTATATTTGTGTTTATGCTCTTGAAAGATACTGGTCTATATTTATTGTAATGTATATTCAGATTGTGACATTTACTTACTCTAGTTTATTTTTGCAGCTCTTTAAGAGACATAAAATTATATATATTAGTAATTATAAAAAAGTATTGTTTAGTTTGTAACATATATAAGTGTGATATGTATCAAATAATAGCACAAAATGTGCTGATGGAATAAAGCAACATAGGTGTAATGTTTCTCTATCTCATTGCAGGTAAGTTTTATAAATCTGAACTTGAATCTGTTAATGTGCATATGCTAAGTCCTAAAGCAGAATGCTAAGAAAATAACTAAAATAAATGTAGCAAAATTAATAAAGGAATTAAAATATTACAGTACAAAATATTCATTTAATGCAAAATACTTTATGATTCCACTTATGTGAGGATCTGAAATGAGCAAATTCATACAGACAGAAAGTAGAATAGAGTTTACCAGGGTCTTGGGACTTGGGGATAGGGGAATGGGGAATTATTGTTTATTTGATATGGATCTTTTATTTGGAATGATGAAAAGTCCTGGAAATGTCTACTGGCTATGTTTATACAACATTGTTAATGTCCTTAAGGTCATCAAATTATACACTTAAAAAATGGTTAAAATGGTAAATTTCATGTTAGGTATATTACACCACGATAAAATGTAAAAGGATGGAAGTATAAGATACAAATCATAATTAAAAGAAAGCTACAGTAACTATACTATTATCATACTAAGTGCACTTAACGCAAGGAAAATTTCTAGGGATAAAGAGGGCCATTATGTAATAATAAAATGGGGAATGCATGAAAAAGACATAAGAATTCTAAATATGTTTGAACCAAACAATAGTGCTTCAGGAATCATTAAGAGCAAATTTGTAGGATTGAAAGGGGAGATAGACAAATTCAAAATTGTCCATTAAACATTACACTGTCCTTAATACATAAAACAAGGAAACAGAAAACTAGCAAGGATACATAGAAGGTCTCATGAGCATTATCAGCCAAAGGGGAGAGGGTGGAAGGAGGGTGAAATGGGTAAAGGGGATCAACTGTATTGTGATGGATAGAAATTAAAATTTTTGTGGTAAGCATGCTACAGTGAATACAGAAGTAGAAATATAATGTTGTACATATACAGAAGTGGGATAGCTGAATCATATGGTAGTTTTATTCTTAATTTTTTGAGGAATCTCCATACTGTTTTCTATAGTGATTATACCAATTTCCATTCCCCTTGACAGTGTATGAGGGTTCCCTTTCTCCACATTCTTGCCAACACTTGTTATTTCTAGCCTTTTTGATAATAGCCATTCTAACAGTTGTGAGGTGATATCTCATTGTGGTTTTGATTTGCATTTCCCTAATAATTACTGATATAGAAAATCTCTTCATCTGCCTGTTAGCCATCTCTATGTCTTCTTTGGAAAAATGTCTATTCAGCCCCTCTGCTCATTTTTTAACTGGGTTGTTTGCTTTTTTGTTGTTGAATTGTATGCGTTCTTTATATATTTTGGATATTAACCCCTTACTGTGTATATGATTTGCAAATATATTCTCCCATTCTGTAGGTTACTTTGTAGATTGTTTCCTTTGCTGTGCAAAAGCTTTTCGTTTATTTCCATTTGTTTATTTTTGTTTTTGTTTCTCTAGCCTGAGGAGACATGTCCAGAAAGATATTGCTAAGACCAATGTCAAAGAGTGTACTGCCTATCTTCTAGGAGTTTTATGGTTTTAGATATTACACTCAAGTCTTTAATCCATGTTGAGTTGATTTCTGTGTATGGTGTGAGATACTGGTCTAGTTTCATTTTTTTGCATGTGGCTGTCCAGTTTTTCTAACACCATTTATTGAAGAGACTATGCTTCTCCATTTTATGTTCTTTGACCCTTTGTTTTAAATTAATTGTCCATATATAAATGGGTTTTCTTTTGAGGTCTCATTTCTGTTCCATTGATCTGTATATCTTTTTTTTTCTTCTCATTCCCTGCTCTATTGATTACTATGCCTTTGTAACATAGTTTGGAAACAGGGAGTGTGATATCTCCAGCTTTGTTCTTCTTTCTCTAGATTGCTTTGGATATTTGGGTTCTTCCGTGGTTCCATATAAATTTTAGGAGTTTTTGTCCTATTTCTGTGAAAAATGTCCTTGGGATTTTGATAGAGATTGCACTGAATCTGTACATTCAGTATATAGACATTTTAACAATGTTAATTCTTCCAATCCATGACCACAGAATATGCTTCCATTTTTTTGTGGCTTCTTCAGTTTCTTTCAACAGTGTCTTATAGTTTTAGTGACTGGTATTTCCCCCCCTTGATTAAGTTCATTCTTATTCTTATAGAAATTGTAAATGGAATTTTTTTCTTAATTGCTTTTTCTGATAGCTCATTGTTAGCATATAGAAAAGCAATAGATTTTTGTGTATTGATTTTTATCTTGCAAATTTACTGTACTCATTTATTATTTCTAATAGTTTTTTTGGTGGAGTCTTTAGGACTTTTTATATATAAAATTATGTGATCCTCCAATAGACAGTTTTACTTCTTCCTTTACAATTTGGATAACTTTTATTTCTTTTACTTGCATAATTGCTCTGGTAGGACTTCCAGTACAATGTTGAATAAGAGTGGCAAGAGTGGGCATCTTTATCTTTTTCCTGAATTTAGTGAGAAGGCTTTCAGCTTTTCACCATTGAGTATGATGTTAGCTGTGGGTTTGTCATATATGGCCTTTATTATGTTTAAGTATATACCTTCTATGCCCACTTTATTGGTACATTTTTATCATAAATAGGTGTTTAATACAGTCAAATGCTTTTTCTGCATCTATTGAGATGATCATATGGTTTTTATATTTTTCTTTTTTTAGTTTAACTTTATTTTATTTTTAATTGAAGTATAGTTGATTTACAATGTGTTAGTTTCAGGTGTACAACAAAGTGATTCATTTATATATATATATATATACTTTTTCAGATTCTTTTCCCATATAGGTTATTACAAAATATTTAGTATAATTCGCCATGCTATAGAATAGGTCCTTTTGGTTATCTATTTTATATACAGTAGTCTGTACGTGTTAATCCTAAACTCCTAATTTATCCCTCCCCCATATGGTTTTTTATCCTTAATTTTGTTCATATGGTATATCACTTTGATTGTTTTGTGCATGTTGAACCATCCTTGCATCCCTGGAATAAATCCCACTTGATCATGGTGTATGATCCTTTTAATATGTTCTTAAATTTTGGTTTGCTAATATTTTATTGAGAACTTTTGCATCTATGTTTATTAGATATTGGCTTGTAATTTTATTTTTTTGTGTGTTGTCTTTGGTTTTGGTATTAGGGTAATTTTGTCCTTGTAAAATGAGTTAGGAAGAGTTCCTTCCTCTTCATTTTTTTTGGAAGAGTTTGAGGTGGATAAGTATTAAATATTCTCTGAATATGTGGTATAATTTACCAGTGAAGCTGTCTGGTCCTAGACTTTTGTTTCTTGGGGAGATTTTTGATTGCTTTTTCAATCTCCTTACTAGTGATCAGTCTATTCAGGTTTTCTATTTCTTCCTGATTCAGTCTTGGAATGTTGTATGATTCTACAAATTTGTCCATTTCTTCTAGTTTGTCCAAGTTGTTGGTATATATCTATTTATAATATTCTCTTATAATTATTTGTATTTCTATGGTATGTTTTAATTTCTCCTCTTTTGTTTCTGATTTTATTTCGCAGATCCTTCTCTCTTTTTTTCTTAGTGAGTCTAGCTAACAGTTTGTCAAATTTGTTTATCTTTCAAAGAACCAGCTCTTAGTTTGATTGCTCTTTTCTGTTGTCTTTTTAGTCTCTATTTAATTTATTTCTTCTCTCATCTTTATTATTTTCTGCCTTCTACTGACTTTGAACTTTGTACTTTTTCTAGTTCCTTTAAATGTAAGGTTAGATTGTTAATTTGAGATTTTTCTTGTTTCTTGAGGTAGGCCTATATTGCTATAAACTTCCCTCTTAATAATTTAATTTTTTTAATTAAAAAAAATTCTTGAAGTATAGTTGATTTACAATATTACATTAGTTTCAGGTGTTAGCATAGTGGTGAAGTATTTTTACAGATTATATTCCATCAAAAGTTTACAAGATAATAGTTATAATTCCCTATGCTATACAATATATCCTTGTTGCTTATCTCTTTTATACATAGTAGTTTGTATCTCTTAATTCCACACACCTAAAGTTACCCTTCCTTCTCTCCACTGGTAACCACTAGTTTTGTTTCTATATCTGTGAGTCTGTTTCTGTTTTGTTATATACATTCATTTGTATTATTTTAAAGAGTCTACATATAAGTGATATCTTACAGTATTTGTCTTTCTCTGTCTGACATTTAACTAAGCATAATATTCTTTAGGTACATCCACATTGCTGCAAATGAAAGAATTCCATTCTTTTTATGACTGAGTAATATTCCATTATATATATATGCTACATTTTCTTAAACCAGTCCTCTGTTAATGGGCACTTGGGTTGCTTCCATATCTTGGCTGTTGAAAATAGTGCTGCTGTGAACATTAGGGTGCATTTATCTTTTCAAATTAGTATTTTCATTTTTTTCTGAATATATACTGAGGAGTACAATTGCTGGATCAAATGGTAGTTTTATTTTTAGTTTTCTTAGGACCCTCCATACTGTTTTCCATAGTAGTTGCACCAATTTACATTCCCACCAACAGTGTAGAGGGGTTCCCTTTTCTCCACATCCTCGCCAACATTTGTTACTAGAAGACTTTTTGATGATAGCCATTCTGACAGGTGTGAAGTGATAGCTCATTGTTGTTTTGATTTGCATTTATCTAATAATTAGCAAAAATAATAAAATGACATAAAAAGACAGCCCATGGAATGGAAGAAAATATTTGCAAGTTGTATGAATGACAAGGGGTTAATATTCAAAATATATAAACAGATTGTACAACTCAATATCAAAAAACAAACAACTTAGTCAAAAAATGGGCAGAAGACCTGAATAGACATTTTTCCAAAGCAGACATACAGATGGCTAACATGCATATGAAAAGATGATTTTTTAAAATTTTTCATCAGATAACTCGTAGATCTTTAATTCTTTGGGATTGGTTACTGGAGCTTGTTTTATTCTTTAAGTAGTGTCGTATCTCCCTATCTTTTTGTCACCCTTGTAACCTTGTTTTGGTGTCTGTACATTTGAAGAAGGAACCACCTCTAACAGTCTTTTGGGGCTGGTTTTAGGAAGGAAAGACGTCCACCAGATAGCCAGGCTGGAGATTTTGGTGATCTCTCCAACTTTTTTTATAGATGTGCCTGCTCCTTTTATCTCACTCCTTTCTGGGCTGGGGGGAAGTCTTAAGATTGTGTGTCTTCTCTTAACCCCACAGAGCCAAGCTGGGTGCCGAGAGCCATCTGCTCCCTTTCCCACCCCTTGGACTGATATGTCAAGGTATTGGGCACAGACACCACTTCTCTCCCTCACTCCTGAAGGAAATGTCTTAGGATTGTGCACCTCTCCCTACCCCACAATGCCATGCCATGTGCTGTAAGTCACCCATCCTTTTTCCCTAGGGTAGTGTATTGAGATGCCAGGATGATAAGTGCAAGCTCTACTTTTCTTCCTCTCTCCTAAAGAGGCAGTCTGAGTATTGTTCACCTTCACCTCATCCTGTAGAGAAGAACTGGCTGCTGAGATCTGTACTTGCTGCTGAGATCTACATGTTGTCTGCAGGGTATAGGGAGCACCAGCTGCAGGGGTGCATAAGTCACTGGCTGTCAGAGTGTATGGGGTGCCATTTGCAGGGATGCACTGGGAAGTTGTCAAGATCTACACGTCATCTGCTATGAGCCCTTGCTCCTTTTCTTTGCGCTCAATTCCCCAGATGATCCATCTGTGTCAATATTTTAAACATTTTTGGTATAGAGAGATAGAAGTGGAACTTTCAGGAAGTTCCCCCAAAGGCTGGGGAAGCCAGACTCTCACTTCACTCTCTCTTTCCCCTGTGGGAAAAGTCTCAGGTTGGGAGCTCTCTTTTAGTTTTGAACTGTGCTAGCTTGGAGGAGAAATGACATGGCTAAAATGGAACTGTTCTTACCCTTTTCCGTGCAGCTGACATCAGGTTTTGTGCTCCACCAGTGTACTAGGACTTCTTAACTGAACTCAGAAATGCACATAAATGTATTTTTCCCCATGGATGGTTGTTAAATTGGTGTTTCTGTGGGGATGGGAGTGAAGGTTGGACATTTTGCTCACATCACCCTCCCATCTAGAAAATACTTTGAATGTAAATTAAAATACAACATATCAAAAAAATACTACATATCAAAAAACATATAAAAATTTGTGAGACATAGAATATGTTTACACTGCTTTAGTGAGACCTAATTCATATACAATAAAATTCATCTATTTAGGACTTCCCTGGTGGTGCAGTGGGTAAGACTCCCAGTACAGTGGGCCTGGGTTCGCTCCCTGGTCAGGGAACTAGATCCCGCATACCGCAACTAAGATCCCATGTGCCACAACTAAGACTGGCACAGCCAAATAAATAAATATTTTTTAAAACTTCATCCTTTTGGGCTTCCCTGGTGGCGCAGTGGTTGAGAGTCCGCCTGCCGATGCAGGGGACACGGGTTCGTGCCCCGGTCCGGGAAGATCCCACATGCCACGGAGCGGCTGGGCCCCTGAGCCATGGCCACTGAGCCTGCGCGTCCGGAGCCTGTGCTCCGCAACAGGAGAGGCCACAACAGTGAGAGGCCTGTGTACCACAAAAAAAAAAAAAAAAATTCATCCTTTTAAAATGTTCAGTGATGTTTAGTATATTAACAGAGTTATACAACCATCACCACAATCAATTTGAGAACATTTTTATCACAGCAGAAAAGAACCCCATACCCGTTAGCAGTCACTCCCAGTTCCTTCCTCTCTCCAGCTGGGCAATTTTTACCCCATTACAAAGTTTAGTTCTGTATTTTGACTCAATAAAGATGGCTATCCCTTATGCTTTTTTACCATCTTGATTTTATACTTAATTGAAAGTTTATGTAAATAAATATCATAAATGTGTGAAACATTACCTAAAGGATTTTCTAGTTTGGGGGTTGTGTGTGTGTGTGTATGTGTGTGTGTGTGTGTGCTTTCTTCTGGTTATTGACCAGTACATGAAGAATTATGAAGTCAGATCTGATTTTTTTAAAAAATCATTATATAAAACTTGGTTTTTCTTTGTCTGGTGGCACAAAGAATTTTTCTTTATTATTTAAAGTTCAATATTTTTAGGAATATATATTATTTATCATGTATTTGATATATAACATCATATATTATATACAAACTATAATGTACCACACATATGTACAATATATACACATGTATAATATAGCCTATATAATACATTATTTAATTTGTATATAATTTATAAAATATATCAGAAGTTTCTCTACCTGACTTTTCCTGAACCTCTGCTGGATCTCCACTGCTCTCAGCAGCATTTTTAGACCTTTTGCGTTTGTGTTCTCATATGTTTCCTTGTTCTTCTTGCTATTTCTTAGAAATCATTCTGAGAGAAGTAGAAAATTCTTACTTTATACCGCCATGTTCAAACGGAAGTCATATTATGTCTTTCTCAATATTCTTTAGTATTTTATTATTTTTCTTGGAATAGATATATAATTATGGGGCAAATATATAAGCAATTTTTAAATGACCAATTTGTCCATAGTATATTTCTCTGGTTATTAAAGCCTTTTAAAACTTCTTTATTCCACTCTGTAAAGTTTTTTAGTGTTCTTCCTAAAGGACCGCATATTCATTGATGAGCCTCCCTCCCACCCCATGCTGACATTTTATTTACCCAAGTTCTCTGACTGTGCCCTCATTGTACTGGATATAAAATGTTTGTCTATTAATCAATGTTGAATTTTTCTTCCTCTCTTTCTGGGCAATCATGATTTGTGATATAATGTAACCAAAACATCAGTAATTCCACAAGATAAAACAGAAGAGAATGTGGACTAATTTTTAACGTGATACTATTAGAAAGCATGCCTTACCTTTCTGACCAGTAAACCAATACAGGATAGGAAACTGATTATTTTAACCAAATCAATGGGAAATTTCTGTGAATAATAGTAATATAAGCTAATACTGGGAGTCTTGCTTCTGTCACATCTATTTCCCTGAACTAATGCCTATTTTTCAGGTTTTAAAACACTTTATAGAACAACTTGAATTACTTTTTAAAGGTCACCATTTACATTTGCTTTTTTAAGCCTCATTCCTCCTATGTGAGATGAGCATGTGTTTCTGCCAAGCTTTGAATTTCTGTGACAAGCATGGAAGAATGCCTTGCTAATTAGAGAGGCTTAAATATTCCCTAATATTCTATCATCCATTTCGTTGATCTGAGACATTTTCTGGTTGAATGCATACCTGAATTTTGAGCATACAGAGGGAAAGCCATTTTTCTACTTGAAAAGCCTGAATATTACACAATAGAGATAACACCATATATCTACAGATTACTTTCTAGTCCAGTTTAATAATTCTAGGGAAAAATCACTAAACATCAAGACTAAAAATAAAAAAACAGATCCCAAAGTGATTAAGTTTATAGAGTTTGACTTCTTTTAACCTTGAGAAACATTTTCTCTTGGCATTCAATACACCAAAAACTCATTAGTAGGAATTTTCATACTTGATAATTTAATATAATTTGGACAGAAGTTCATCAAAAGTTGAACTAAATGTGATAAATATAAACTGCTTATATTTTTACTGAAATTGAGACTCTACCCTAGAGTTTATAATATTAAAATAGATAGATTTATTATAGATTATATGTATTGGGAAGAAATAACATGAATTTTATAGAAATCTATAATTCAACATTTTTCACTAATTATTTTTCTGTATTAGTGACTAGTCTATTAAATGTCACTTTTATACTTTTGTGTGTTGTGTACTTGTACATTGTATAGTTGGCAATATTACATTTAATGACACAGTTCAGGAGACAAGGAGCACACAAGAAAACATCTTTTAATGTAATATCGAGTTCAATTTTGCATTCTTTGAAACAGTTTGGCTAAAGAGAAAATAAGAAAAAAATATGCTTATGTTATATTTCATTTATTGTATTTATTTCTTATGGAATGTAATCATTTTTAATTTTCCAGAATCATTACAACAATTAAATTGGTTTCATAAAAGCTCATCTGCATGTCACTATCAAATTTAGAGTAGGAGTTTAAAACATTTTTGGCTCTGGTGCTGACCCCCTAGATGATGTTAAGCAAGTAATTTACTCCTCTCCACTGCCAATATCCCACTAGGGATAAGGTTAATCATATTTGCCATCTATTTACCTCACAGTTAGATTAGTGAGGTGATCATTGGAAAGTGCTTTTGGAAGCTAAATGAGAAATAAATGCCAATTATAATTTACACATTATATGTGAGCTACTGATACAGTAATAAAAAAGAGTTTCACCCATTTTAAACCACTCAGGGAAAACATGATTACAGATAAACCTTTGGTATAATCCTCTGCAATAGTGGGTAACTTTTCTTACTACTTTAAAGAATTCCACTGTAAACTCTTCACAGAAAAATAATTGAATTACATATTATCAAAACAACTGCCTGAAATATTCAGTCAAGTATTATTTGCAGCTCAGCGCTGGGACCTCTGAGGTGCCCATGAATGGCTGGAGCAGACCTGGGCTGCCACTGGGACTTCGTGATCCACTTCCTTGGTGCCAAGGCGCTGCTGGCCTTGGGCCACGGCGGGCAGCAGCCCTTGGAGATGGCAGCGCAGAGGTGCTTCTGCCAGTTAGCACCATTGGAGGCAAAACTGAGAACTGGGAAGAAGTACAGGGATTTCATATGAGAAAATCTTTGGATTTTCAAGAGATACCACACATTACATCATCATCGTCGTCATTGTCATCATCATCATGGTTATTATTATTTACAGTGGATGAATCCAGTGAAGTATAAAAGAAAAGATACCCAGGATCCTCAGTGGAGACTCTTTCAGTCAAGAGCAGGAAAGAACATCTGCCAGTTTTGCAGTACCATGATTTCATATCAGTTTCATGCCATGTGGCTGACAGGGTCTTGGTGCTATGACCAAGTGTCAGGCCTGTGCCTCTGAGGTGGAAGAGCCGAGTTCAGGACATTGGTCCACCAGACACCTCCAGGCCCCATGTAATATCAGTTGGCAACAGCTCTCCCAGAGATCTCCATCTCAACGCTAAGACCCAGCTCCACTCAAAGACCAGCAAACTACAGTGCTAGACACCCTATGCCAAACAACTAGCAAGATAGGAACACTACCTCACCCATTAGCAGAGAGGCTGCCTAAAATAATAAGGTCACAGACACCCCAAAACACACCACTGGACATGGTCCTGCCCACCAGAAAGACAAGATCCAGCCTCATCCACCAGAACACAGGCACCAGTCCCATCCACCAGGAAGCCTACAAACCCACTGAACCAATCTTAGCCATGGGGGGCAGACACCAAAAACAATGGGAACTACAAACCTGCAGCCAGTGAAAAGGAGACCCCAAACACAGTAAGTTAAGCAAAATTGGAAGACAGAGAAATACGCAGCAGATGAAGGAGCAAGGTAAAAACCCACCAGACCAAACAAATGAAGAGGAATTAGGCAGTCTCCCTGAAAAAGAATTCACAGTAATGAGATTAAAGATGATCCAAAATCTTGGAAATAGGATGGAGAAAATACAAGAAACGTTTAACAAGGACCTAGAAGAACTAAAGAGCAAACAAACACTGAGGAACAACACAATAGATGAAATTAAAAATTCTCTAGAAGGAATCAATAGCAGAATAACTGAGGCAGAAGAACGGTTAAGTGACCTGGAAGATAAAATAGTGGAAATAACGACTGCAGAGCAGAATAAAGAAAAAAGAATGAAAAGAATTGAGGACAGTCTCAGAGACCTCTGGGACAACATTAAACGCCCCAACATTCAAATTATAGGGGTCCCAGAAGAGGAAGAGCAAAAGAAAGGGACTGAGAAAATATCTGAAGAGATTATAGCTGAAAATTCCCTAATATGGGAAAGCAAATAGTTAATCAAGGCCAGGAGCACAGAGAGTCCCATACAGGATAAATTCAAGGAGAAATACGCCAAGATACATGTTAATCAAACTGTCAAAAATTAAATACAAAGAAAACATATTAAAAGCAGCAAGGGAAAAACAACAGATAACACACAAGGGAATCCCCATAAGGTTAACAGCTGATCCTTCAGCAGAAACTCTGCAAGCCAGAAGGGAGTGGCAGGACATATTTGAAGTTATGAAAGGGAAGAACCTACAACCAAGATTACTCTACCCAGCAGGGATCTAATTCAGACTTGACAGAGAATTTAAAACCTTTACAGAAAAGCGAAAGCTAAGAGAATTCAACACCACTGACCAGCTTTACAACAAATGCTAAAGGAATTTCTCTAGGCAGGAAACACGAGACAAGGAAAAGACCTACAATAACAAACTCCAAACAATTAAGAGAATCGTAATAGGAACACACATATTGATAATTACCTTAAATGTAAATGGATTAAATGCTTCACCCAAAAGTCATAGACTGGCTGACTGGATACACAAGCAAGACCCATATATATGCTGTCTACAAGAGACCCAATTCAGACCTAGGGACACATACAGACTGAAAGTGAGGGGATGGAAAAAGATACTCCATGCAAATGGAAATCAAAAGAAAGCTGGAGTAGCAATTCTCATATCAGACAAAATAGACTTTAAAATAAAGACTATTACAAGAGACAAACAAGGACACTACATAATGATCAAGGGATCAATCCAAGAAAAAGATATAACAATTGTAAATATTTATGCACCCAGCATAGGAGCACCTCAAAACATAAGGCAAATGCTAACAGCCATAAAAGGGAAAATCTACAGTAACACAATAATAGTAGGGGATTTTAACACCCCACTTTCACCAATAGATCATCCAAAATGAAAATAAATAAGGAAACACAAGCTTTAAATTACACATCAAAGAAGATGGACCTTATTGATATTTATAGGACATTCCATCCAAAAACAACAGAATACATTTTCTTCTCAAGTGCTCATGGAACATTCTCCAGGACAGATCATATCTTGAGTCACAAATCAAGCCTTGTTAAATTTAAGGAAATTGAAATCGTATCAAGTATCTTTTCTGACAACAATGCTATAAGACTAGATATCAATTACAGAAAAAACATATAAAAAATACAAACACATGGAGGCTAAACAATACACTGCTAGATAGCCAAGAGATCACTGAAGAAATCAAAGAGGAAATCAAAAAATACCTAGAAACAAATGACAATGAAAACACAATGACCCAAAACCTATGGGATCTATCAAAAGAGGTTATAAGAGGGAAGTTTATAACACTACATTCCAACCTCAAGAAACATCTCAAATAAACCTAAATTTACACCTAAAGCAATTAGATAAAGAAGAAAAAAAAACCCAAAAGTTGGCAGAAGGAAAGAAATCATAAAGATCAGGTCAGAAATAAATGAAAAATAAATGAAGGAAACAATAGAAAAGATCAATAAAACTAAAAGCTGTTTCTTTGAGAAGATAAACAAAATTGATAAACCATTAGCCAGACTCATCAAAAAAAAAAAGGAGAAGACTCAAATCAATAGAATTGGAAATGAAAAAGGAGAAATAAAAGCTGACGGTGGTGCAGAAATACAAAGAATCATGAGAGATTACCACAAGCAACTACATCCCAATAAAATGGACAACCTGGAAGAAAGGGACAAATCCTTAGGAAAGCACAACCTTCCAAGCCTGAACCACGAAGAAGTAGAAAATATATACACAGCATCACAAGCACAGAAATTGAAACTGTGATTAAAAATCTTCCAGCAACCAAAAGCCCAGGACCAGATGACTTCACAGGCGAATTCTATCAAACATTTAGAGTAACACCTATCCTTCTCAAAGTCTTCCAAAATATAGCAAAGGGAAGAACACTCCCAAACTCATTCTAAGAGGCCACCCTCACCCTGATACCAAACCAAAGATGTTCCAAAGAAAGAAGGCTATAGGCCAATATCACTGATGAACACAGATGCAAGAATCCTCAACAAAATGCTAGCAAACAGAACCCAAGAGCACATTAAAAGAATCATGCATCATGATCCAGTAGGGTTTATCCCAAGAATGCAAGAATTCTTCAATATACGCAAATCAATCAATGTAATACACCATATTAAGAAACTGAAGGATAAAAACCATATGATCAACTCAATGGATGCAGAAAAAGCTTTCGACAAAATTCAACACCCATTTATGATGAAAACACTCCAGGAAGTAGGCATAGAGGGAACTTACCTCAACATAATAAAGGCCATGTATGACAGACCCACAGCCAACATCATTCTCAATGGTGAAATACTGAAACCATTTCAACTAATATCAGGCAAAAGACAAAGTTGCCCACTCTCACCACTATTATTCAACATAGTTTTGGAAGTTTTAGCCACAGCAATCAGGGAAGGAAAAGAAATAAAAGGAATCAAAATCATAAAAGAAGAATAAAACTGTCACTGTTTGCAGATGACATGATACTATACATAGAGAATCCTAAAAATGCTACCAGAAAACTACTAGAGCTAATCAAAGAATTTGGTAAGGTAGGAGGATACAAAATTAATGCACAGAAATCTCTTGCATTCCTATACACTCATGATGAAAAATTTGAAAGAGAAATGATAGGAAACAGTCCCATTTACCAGTTCAACAAAAAGAATTAAATACCTAGGAATAAACCTACCTAAGGAGACAAAAGACCTGTATGCAGAAAACTATAACACTGATGAAAGAAGTCAAAGATGATACAAACAGATGGAGAGATATACCATGTTCTTGGATTGGACGAATCAACATTGTGAAAATGACTATACTAACCGAAGCAATCTACAGTCAATGCAATCCCTATCAAACTACCACTGGCATTTTTCACAGAACTAGAACAAAAATTTTTGCAATTTGTATGGAAACACAAAAGACCCCCAAAACAAAGCAATCTTGAGAAGGAAAAACGGAGCTGGAGGAATCAGCCTCCCTGACTTCAGACTATACTACAAAGTTACAGTAATCAAAACAGTATGGTACTGGGATGAAAACAGAAATATAGATCAATGGAACAGGATAGAAAGCCCAGATATAAACCCCCATACATATGGTCACCTTATCTTTGATAAAGGAGGTAAGAATATACAATAGAGAAAATACCGTCTCTTCAGTAAGTGGTGCTCAGAAAACTGGACAGGTACATGTAAAAGAATGAAATTAGAACACTCCCTAACACTATACACAAAAATAAACTCAAAATGGATTATAGTCCTAAATATAATGTCAGACACTATCAAACCCTTAGAGGAAAACATAGGCAGAACACTCTATAACATAAATCACAGCAAGATCCTTTCTGACCCACCTCCTAGAGAAATGGAAATGAAAACAAAAATAAACAAATGGGACCTAATGAAACTTAAAATATTTTGCACAGCAAAGGAAACCATAAACGAGACAAAAAGACAATCCTCAGAATGGGGGAAAATATTTGCAAACGAAGCAAGTGACAAGTGATTAATCTCCCAAATATACAAGCAGCTCATGCAGCTCAATATCAAAAAAAGCAAGGAACCCAATCCGAAAATGGGCAGAAGACCTAAATAGTCATCTCTCTAAGGAAGATATACAGATTGCCAACAAACACATGAAAGGATGTTCAACATCACTAATCATTAGGGAAATGCAAATCAAAACTACATTGATGTATCATTTCACATGGGTCAGAATGGCCATCATGAAAAAGTCTGCAAACAATAAATGCTGGAGAGGGTGTGGAGAAAAGGGAACCCTCTTACACTGTTGCTGGGAATGTAAATTGATGCAGCCACTATGGAGAATAGTATGGAGGTTCCTCAGAAACCTAAAAATAGAACTACCATACGACCCAGCAATCCCACTACTAGGCATATACCCTGAGAAAACCATAATTCAAAAATAGTCATGTACCACAATGTTCATTGCAGCACTGCTTACAATAGCCAGGGCGTGGAAGCAACCTAAGTGTACACCAACAGATGAATGGATAAAGAAGATGTGGCACATATATACAATAGAATATTACTCAGCCATAAAAAGAAATGAATTTGAGTTTTTTGTAGTGAGGTGGATGGACCTAGAGTCTGTCATACAGAGTGAAGTAAGTCAGAAAGTGAAAAACAAATAGTGTATTCTAACACATATATATGGAATCTAAAAAAAAAAGTTCTGATGAACCTATGGGCAGGGCAGGAATAAAGACACAGATGTAGAGAATGGACTTGAGGACACGGGGAGGGGGAAGGGTAAGCTGGGACAAAGTGAGAGACTAGCATTGACTTATATATACTACCAAATATAAAATAGATGGCTAGTGGGAAGCAACCACATAGCACAGGGAGATCAGCTTGGTGCTTTGTGACCACGTAGAGGGGTGGGAAAGAAGGGTGGGAGGGAGATGCAAGAGGGAGAGGATATGGGGATATATGTATACGTATAGCTGATTCATTCTGTTATACAGCAGAACTAGCACACCATTGTAAAGCAACTATACTCCAATAAAGATGTTAAAAAATAAATAAAAATAAAAAATTTTTAAAAAGAATCATTTGCAAATTTCTCTTCTGCATTTTCAAAGAATTCAAGTAGCTCATTTGCAGTAGCCTGGTTGTCGGGTTATATAATGATTTTTCCCTTTTCTTAAGAGTGTTGTTTGTGAATTTGAAGCAATAGTTTTTAAATTTTTTGTTTCCTGTTTTTTATTCTTCAGCTTTTCATGGAAGTAACCTCACATTGATTTTCCCATCAAGGACTTTTATCCTCTGAGTCTTAGTAATAAATTGAAGTTAGTATTACCTTAAAAAATTACTTATTCTTAAAATAGTACATAATTATATAAGTAGCTATATTATAATAGTAATAATTTGATAATTTGGATATCTGAAATGTATCTTATTTCTTTAAAACTTGTTTGGGGGTCTTGACTGGAGAGAGTAAATATATTTTATTTTAAAGTAACCAAATGATTGTTACCTGCTGTCCTTATAAATGACTACCTTTCCATTTAGGTTTATTTAAGATTTAAATTAATGCATCCGGGCTTCCCTGGTTAAGAATCTGCCTGCCAGTGCAGGGGACACAGGTTTGAGCCCTGGTCCGGATCCCACATGCCGCAGAGCAACTAAGCCCGTGTGCCACAACTACTGAGCCTGGGCTCTAGAGCCCACGAGCCACAACTACTGAAGCCCACACGCCTAGAGCCTGTGTTCTGCAACAAGAAGAAGCCACTACAATGAGAAGCCCGCTCACCACAACAGAGTAGCCCCCGTTCCCCACAACTAGAGAAAAGCCCATGTGCAACAGCGAAGACCCAACGCAGCCAAAATTAATAAAATAAATTTATTTTAAAATTAATTAATGAATGCAGCCTATTATGCCCCAGTTCATTCCAAGTTTATTAGTCAAAGTTGAAAGAGCCCTAGTACATATGGATAGAGCCAGACTTGGAATATCAGTAGCATTTAGGTTTCAAGTTTTTGCTACATACATTTTCCTAATAGGTACAACTGATTCCCTAGGTATTATGCTCTAAGGAGTATCAATTAATGCCTCCTTTAATTTTATTAAACAATTTCCTAGCATATTGACTTATTTTACTTTAAAACTGCGGAATTTTTTCTAGGAAGACATATACTAGCAGAAAGAAGTTGGTCAAGTTATTCTGACTCCTGAGGCTTACTCTGCTCTCAAACTTGCCCTAAATGCAAAGGTTTGTTATCAATACCAGTTACCAATATTTCCCTTCTCTTTCTTCTCTTATAATTTTTAAACACCACTTGGCAATTCTGTTTAACAACTATGTAAATTTTAATGGGCAATCCCATTTAGGCTAGAAAACTCTGTTAGAAAACAAAAATAACATCTTTAAATTTTGTATAATGGTTACAACTCGTTCTATTAACACCTATTTCTTCATTAATATTATCCAGCATTTAAAGTGATACATTTTACCCAACTCCCTTACTTTTGGCAAGTCCTTTAGCCTGGATCTCACTTTCTCCATTTGTAAAGTTGGGGTAATTATATCTACCCAATCTACCTCATAGAGCTGCTGTTAAAGGATTTTTAAAAAAGTGATACATTTAAAATAACTTTAAAATATGCACAAAAATGATTTAAAGGACTGTCATAAATTTGTTATCCAAAATAACTGCTATTTCATTGACTTCTTATTCTTTTATGTGCTATGAGTGCACAATAAAAGGAAATAATAAAGAACAAGATTGACCATGAGTTGCTTCAAGAAGGATAAATATGATTTGCATCAGACAGAGGAATAGAAAGCCCAGTCTCATGGAGGAAAATAACATGGTCAAAGATGTGGAGGTAAAATTGAATACGATGTGTGGAAAATATGAGCTCCTTTTCCCTAAAACTATTCTAGGAAATTTATATTATATTTTATTATACACATTAGAATATATATTTCTATGTCATTTTGATTGTTACTTACTCATGCTTTCTGTCAATGCTGTTTTCTCTCTCAGATACTTCTGATGTTGTGGGTTTCACATTTGGTCAATTTGCCATATGATATTCATTAAATTATAGTCAAGGGTCAAATATTTATATTGGAATTTTGAATATATATGATTTGGATAGTTTCCACATTAGCAAAATACCTTTCTTCCCAAAGAATTAATGCATCTATACTCTGAAAAAGTAGATAATTAAGGGATTTTAATCTGCTTTTCTTGCCAGTGTTTAACTCATTAATAAGTATTTGTGATTTCATCTTTAAAAGTGCCTGAAAATTAGGTCATCAGTAAAGTGAGTGGAATAGAATGATTCATTTTCATATGCAGAAATCAGATAAAACAAACCTTAAAAGAATCACTTGATTTTGTCCTCTCCACTTTACCTTTGGAGAAAACAATTGTGTCCTTTGGAGTGAATTCTCTCTCATTATAGTTAATTACATACTTTAGATGACAAAATTCCATTTGAAGAAAATTATATAAAATAGTGACTTAAATTCCCAGTTGATATTCCACTTTGTATATGCAAAGATGGAATCAGTGATATTAAAATGAGAGCACTTATCTTTAACTCTTAATGGGAAAAATACAGTTTATTATCATGTTATTATCTTCATTTTTGCTTAGTTTGGTCTTCCCTGTAGTAGAATTTCAGAGATCCATATATCTTTCTTAGCAGCAACTAATAGAGTACGAGGAGAGTCAGAGCCATTTCCTTTTGTATATTTATTTATTTTTAAATATTTGTGCCATGACCTCTTCTGTATAGATTCATAGACCTCTTTCCCATGCTAAAGAGTTACAAATAAGAATTCAAAGTTTAACTTTATTTTCCAGTTTTAGTAGTGTTACAAAACTTATTTTTGTTTACAGTGGCTGTATTAGACCCTATGTTCTCCATAGGCATCACCCATGTAGATATATACATTCTGTTAATTCTAAGCATTGGAACTTCAATAAAATATTCAGTAGTACCTCATCAAGATGTGAATGAAAGAAAAGAATGCATTATAAGTTTTTAGAGTTGTTCTCCCCCCTTGTCTTCTAAAGAAATGAAACTTTACTTGCTCTGATAATCACCAAGATCCACTTTTAGGTTCCAAGGGATGATGAGTGGAAAAGAGAATGACAGAGAATGAAGGTAGTTGAGATGTGTCAAATTTTGTTTCGGTAATTGATGGCGATGGGATAGAGGAAGAAGAGAGAAGTAGGGGAAAGGGGAAGGGAGGTGGGAGAAAGGGAGAGAGAGAGAGAGAAAGAATATAGGAAAACGCAGCTGCATTGAGGGGACTTGCCAAAAATGTGGGACTTCGGGGAAGAAATGGATACACTTAAATATTAATAACTATCATCCTATGTTATTAATGTTAATTATTTTGCTACCTCCTCAAAGAAAAAACAACAAAACTAGGCTCAAGATCTTCATTGTTTGTAAATATTTTTTTAAATTTATTTTTTATTTTTGGCTGCGTTGGGTCTTTGTTGCTGTGTGCGGGCTTTCTCTAGTTGCAGTGAGTGGGGGCTACTCTTGGTTGCAGTGCGCAGGCTCCTCATTGCAGTGGCTTCTCTTGTTGTGGAGCACGGGCTCTAGGCACGCAGGCTTCAGTAGTTGTGGCACACGGGTTCAGTATTTGTGGCGCTCAGGCTCTAGAGCACAGGCTCAGTAGTTGTGGCACACGGGCTTAGTTGCTCCACGGCATGTGGGGTCTTCCCGGACCAGGGCTCGAAGCCATGACCCCTGCATTGGCAGGCGGATTCTTAACCACTACACAACCAGGGATTTGTTGAAGTTGAACTTTTATTTATTTTGGAGCTGATAACTTTTGAAAAGTTTCTTAAGGTGAGTATGAAAGTCTATCTTTTTTATTTGGCTTCAGTGTTTACAAGACTAATAAGCTTTTATACACTCAGCTACCTAATATCAGTGGGAAGATCTGGAAAAACAAGAGCTTAAGAATGCATACTAAAGTGGCAGTTGAACACTTTATATATATTTCTAAGATATGTTTCCATTTTTGAGTTCTGTAGTTATTCTTTGAACATTTACTTTGTTGTTGTTTTTGATGACCCTTCAGTTTTCCAATCAGCCAAATGCCTTTTGTTTTGGATTTATTCATGCTTCAACAAAGCAGACCTCTTTTCTCTCTATAATAAATGTGTTTTTTGTTATTTTTGATGACCCTTCAGTTTTCCAATCAGCCAAATGCCTTTTGTTTTGGATTTATTCGTGCTTCAACAAAGCAGACCTCTTTTCTCTCTATAATAAATGTGTTTTAAACACCCATATAACACCTCAACAATTCATATCTAATCAAATTTAAATAATTTTGATTCAGAAGTAAAAAATATATAACTATTACATACTATTTTCTTTCTTTTTCTGTAACCACTGTTTTACTATATTTTCCCTTTTTCCTTTCTTCACTTCTTCTCTAGCTGTGTTCTAACCTAGTCCAGGAACTAATAAATTTACCAGGGTTCACAGGGTGGACCTTGCATAAATGTCAGGTCCCGTCCTCCTGTCTGGTGGAACTAACTCTAAGTCACTTGCAAATTTAACTTATTTTGCTAGTTTCTAGACCAAACGTGATCTAAGGCAGGAGGAATTAAAAGAAACATCTAATTGAATAATCTTGGACTTGGTGTTTGAATCACCTCTCTGCTGTGTCATTCCAAATTGTATTGATCACAAAATGCTGTTGATTCAACTTTCTAGAGAGAACAACAATCTCTGCACCCATAAAGTACTAAAGCTTTTCATCTCCAGCTTTTTTTTGTTTTTCTAAATTAGCAACATTTTCAGTTCAAATTCTGATAACCTGAAAAGTCTGAATCCATTGGCAGGTTGCACTATGACATTTACACTGTGCACTTTGTTCTTTAAAAGTCACACATTCACTGACTCAACAAATATGTATTGAGCACCTCATTCATTTGTTTACTGAATATTTACTCAACTGCCTCTCATGCCGAGTACTGCTGGTTGAACACGATAGACATAAACTCTGTCCTCATGGAGCATATTTTCTGTCTTACCTCTTCATACTGGTGAAAGTTTGACCATATAGCACTTCAGATTAACTAATGTTTTGAATTCTCTGTAGCTCTGCATGTATGGTGTTGGCAAAATAGTGATAAAGAAATTGTATGAAGAATTAGTCAAATATCAGCAGGGCTATGCTCATAGGATATTACATTTACACACAGTCACACTATTACTCTAAAAGGTTTTCTTTTTTCATATTAACTTGGAGGTTTAGTTTTTAGGTGCCAGACGGGGGAGGGTTCTAAATCTAAGGATATAGATATATCTTTATATCTATAGAGATGTAAATATGACGCTGTCTTGTACACCTCCAAGATTAGGGATATAATAATATTTCAAGAAGAAAATTCTTGCTGTAGGTCGGTTTTCTCTGCTTCTTCGTTTGCAACAAAGAATATAGATGTTTCACAGTTCCCATGGTTTGATTCTGGTCATCTGGTAACTCCAGCTGATTTTCTCTCTAATACTCTTCTTCATTCCTGGGACTGAGAATGTAATTGGCCCAAACTGGATCCTCTGTTTACTCCCAGTCCAATCAGTCATGGTTGAGGGCCTGGAGAGACACATGGTTACAGGGAGTCAGACTCTCAAACTGTGTGGATGGGAGAAGAGATTCTAGAGAAGCTGAATTATGTGCTAAACAAAGAAATATCCAAAAATTGTTCTAATAGTGCAGAGTAGTAGCAGTGGTAATAGTAGTAGCAACAGCAGTACCGACAACGATAATTTAAAAAATATTCTTATTATGGACTTCAAACTGTTTGATATTAATATAATAATGACAAACACATCTTTACTAGCTTTTTATTCTGATAAAAAGATATATAACAGAATGTACCATTTTAAGTGTACAGTTCAGCGGCATTAAGTCCTTTCATTTCACCATCATTCTCAAACTTTATCATCTTTCCACACTGAAACTCTGTGCCCATTAAGCATTAACTCCTCATAACTTCCTCTACCCAGGCACTGATAAACCATTCTACTAACTGTCTTTATGAATTTGACTACTCTAGGTACCTTATGTAAGAGGAATTGTATGATACCTATCCTGTTGCATCTGGCTTATTTTACTTTCAAGGTTTATCTAAGTTGTAGCATTATGTCAGAATTTCATTCCGTTATTTAAGACTGAGTAATATTCCATTGTATGTATATCACGTTTAGTTTATCTATTCATCTGTCAACGGACATGTGCATCATTTTCACTTTTTGGCTAAATAATACTGCTATTAACATTGATGTACAGATATATGTTGAGTCCTTGCTTTCAGTTCTTTTGAGTACATACCCAGAAATGGAATAGCTAGATCATATGATAATTTTATGTTTACTTTTTTGGGAACGTCACACGGTTCTCCACAGTGTTTGCACCATTTTATATTCCCACAAGCAAAACATGAGGATTCCAATTTCTCTGAATCCTTGCCAAAACCTGTTATTTTCTGGGTTTTTTAATTTGTTTATTTGTCTCTTTGTTTCCTTTTGATAATAGAAATCCTAATGGGTGTAAAGTGGTATCTCATTAAGATTTTGACTTGCATGTTCCTAATGATGACTGGTGTTGAACATCTTTTCATATGCGTATTTTGCATCTGTGTATCTTCTTTGGAGAAATGTCTATTTAAGTCCTTTGCCCATTTTAAAATAAGATTATTTTTTCTTTGTGTTAAATTGTAGGAGTTCTTTACAGAGTCTGGATATTACTTATCAGATATTACTGGTAAACGTTTTCTCCCATTCTGTAGGTGGCCTTTTCACTCTATTGATAAGTGTTCTTTGATGAAGAAAAGTTTTTCATTGTGATGAATTATAATTTATCTAATTTTTCTTTTGCTGTCTGTGCTTTAGCTGTCATATCCAAGAAATCATTGCCAAATCCAAAGTTCTGAAGCTTTCCCCTATGTTTTCTTCTAAGAGGTTTATAGTTTTAGTTCTTACCTTAAGTCCTGTGATCTATTTTGATTAAATTTTTGTATATCATGCAAGGAAAGAGTCTAACTTTATTCTTTTTCATGTGGGTATCCAGTTTTCCCAACATCCTTTGTTGAAAAGACTGTCCTATCCCCATGGAATGTTCTTGGAACCCCTGTCAAAAATCATTTGACCATATTTGCAAGAGTTTATTTGGGGGCTCTCTATTCTATTTTATTGGTCTATGTCTCTGTTTATGCCAGTAGTACAAAATTTTGATTATTGTAGCTTTGCAATAAGATTTGAAGTCGGGAATGTGAGACCTCTGAGTTGGTTATTTTTTTCAAGATGGTTTTGGCTATTTTGGGTCTCTTGCAATCCCATGTAAATTTTAGGATGAATTTTTTATTTCTGCACAAACATTTCTGGGACTTTAATAAGGATTATATTGAATATATCGATAGCTTTGGGTGGTGCTAATATCTTAGCAATATTAAGTCTTCCAATTCATGAGCATAGGATATCTTTTTATTTACTTCCTAAGATACATGAAGGGCCTCTCTTTGTGCCAGAGGATATAGGCAGTGGTTTTAATTTAATAAACCCTGGACTGTTGTGAGGTCCTTTTTAAAATTTGTTTGATTATAAGTTACACTGATTAAGTGAGATGATTCTTGCATAATTTTGCAGAAATAAACTACTGATTTGCCAAAGAAAGCCATTTCTTTTCTGTCCCACCTATTACAAATGTGGCTTATTATCCTGATAATTTGATATTGGATATGCTAATGATATAGGTGAATTGAAAAGATAAAACATATTCAACATGTGAACCAAATAACTATCTCTGTAATGTAAAAGGTTAAATGGAGAAAAACATAATTTTTTCTGGTGATGACACGTGGTCATCATTCTTTTTTTTTTTTTTTTTTTTTTTTTGCGGTACGCGGGCCTCTCACTGTTGCGGCCTCTCCCGTTGCGGAGCACAGGCTCCGGACGCGCAGGCTCAGCGGCCATAGCTCACGGACCCAGCCGCTCCGCGGCATGTCGGATCTTCCCAGACCGGGGCATGAACCCGTGTCCCCGGCATCGGCAGGCAGATTCTCAACCACCGCGCCACCAGGGAAGCCCCGTGGTCATAATTCTATAACTCTATATAACATCTGGTTTTGGAGTATGAGAAGCTATAGAGTACTCTTTTCTCTTCCATTTTGGATTCATTAGTGGGGAAAAAGGTAGGTATAGAACTACTAAAGATTTACTTTATAAAGATCCGAAGGGAAAGAAGCTTTCTTGATTAAATGCAATGCTGTATAAATTCTCTGTATCTCTAGAAAAGCTGAGTTGCTAGTCAAGCTCTAAAGTGGGTAATATAGTTCAGTGGAGTGGAATCACAGAAACTCTTGAGTGGATTATTAGATGACTGGAGTAAAGTCACTATATTACAAGGACCATTATACATACTCACATATATATGCATAAATGCACACACTACTTTTCCAACAAAATGTACATGAGGCATCAAGACTCTGAATAGACTGTATGATGTTTGAAATTGTGTTGAGGGAGGTTGATTGTAGCAGACTTGAACATATTTAATCCTTTTTGGAGAATATTTTATCAACTTCATCAATGTAAAAATTTCACTCTGTGTACTGAATTTGTTCAGTATTCAGAAGGCTGTCTGTTCATGATGATATTCTTATGGTAATTTGATTGATCTATGTCTTGGCTTTTTGGGGTTCTTTTGATCAACACATGCAAGAATTCCATTCAGCTAAATCATATGCCTCATTACTCTGGCTTTTAACTTTATACAGGGTACTTTTGACTTTATAAAGAATAGAGATCTAAATAAAATGAGAAGACAACCTACGGAATGTGAGAAAATATTTGCAAATAGTGTGACCGGCAAGGAGTTAATTTACAAAATATACAAACAGCCCATATAACTCAATATCAAAAAAGCAAACAACCCAATTAAAAAAATAGGCAGAAGAACTGAATAGGCATTTTTCCAAAGAGGAAATGCAGATGGCCAATAGGCACATGAAAAGATGTTCAGAATTGCTAATCATCAGGGAAATGCAAATCAAAACCACAATGAGATGTCACTTCACACCTGTCAGAATGGCTCTCATCAAAAAGAACACAAATAACAAATGCTGGCAAGCATGTGGAGAAACAGGGACCCTCCTTCACTAAATGTAAATCAGTGCAGCCACTGTAGAAAATAATATGTAGGTTTTTCAAAAAACTAAAAAGAGAACTACCATATGACCCAGGAATTCCACTCCTAGGTATACATCCAAAAAAAAAAACAATAACATTAATTTGAAATCATTCATGTGCCCCATGCTATATTTATAGCAGCGATATTTATGACTTCCAAGATATGGAAGCAACCTAAGTGTCATAAACAGATGAATGGATATAAAAAGATGTGGTATGTATATACACTTATATTCATACACCATGGAATACTCCTAAGCCATATAAAAGAACAAAATCCTGCCATTTATAGCAACATGCATAGACTGGGAGAGCATCATGCTAAGTGAAATAAGTCAAACTGAGAAAGACAAATACTGTATGATATCACTTACATGTGGACTCTACAAAATACAACAAACTAGTGAATATAACAAAAAAGAAGCAGATTCATATATACAGAGAACAAACTAGTGGTTACCAATGGGGAGAGGGAAAGGAGGCAGGGCAATATAGGGGTAGGGGTGTAAACTATTAGGTATAAAGTAAGCTACAAGGATATATTGTACAACATGCAGAACATCAGCCAGTATTTTATAATAACTATAAATGGAGTATAACCTTTAAAAATTGTGAATGACTGTATTGTACACCTGTAACTTATATAATATTTTATAACTCTACTTCAATAAAAAATAATAATCAAAAAAGATATCAAAAAAAGACTAACTTTACAACTTTTTTTTAACTTTTACTTTTCTGTTTTTGGTCAGATAAACCTACTATACTTCCATTAAATTCAAACCATATCTTATCACTAGGTGGAAAGTATGCTTTTCTCCATATTGTATGTGGAACTAAATATCTTCTCCATACTGAAACTGAGGACATTTCACTGGATGTGGCCTCCTGTTAATCCCTAAGTAGGTTATTGTATGTTAGTTTCCCTTCTATCTGTCTACACACACTGACATGGTACAATTGTTTTATTTATACGATTCTAAATCTAGTATCATATGCAGCAATGATTATTCTCTTCAAAGTCTTAAGCATCACATTGGCACAATCATAATGGTAATAAAAAAGGTACATTTATTTAAATGAAGATTATTTTGCTTCAAATTCCCAAAATAACTTTGTGCAAAAATGGAAAACATATTCATTCTTTTATAAGTTAATACTAATAATTCCCCAGCCTTATGTATATGGAAGGAGGTTTTCTGTAGATTAAGAAATTATTTTCACAGGAGCATATTTAAAATCACAGAAGCATGGAATCTCAGAGCTCAAAGACAGCAGAGTGGTTCTCTACTCAAATATTTTACCCAGTTAAAAAATTCCCTTTATGGATCAACTTTCAAAATAGTTGAGTAAAAACCTTGATGTACTTGCTCTCCCTCTAAAAAATGAAAATATGGGTAAAACAAATGAAACAGACTATTTCTTAACTCTGATGATTACAAAGCACAGAACAAACAGAACATGGTCTGTCCAATATAAATTACTGAATCTGAGTAAGACAGCAACATCTGACATTTTAATTTATGTCTATTTCTTTCACCCATCCTTCCCAGGCTAACTGGTGTAGTAGCCAAACGCTGCAGACAAATGGAGAGATTGGACCTCTTTTGGAGTTCTCTTAAAAGCACCATGCCTAGAGCACAATAAATATTTTATACAAAATTATTGGTCCCTGGAAAGTCAGCATTCTCAAATTCTGGTTACTATTTGATTTGATTCAGTTATCTAAACAATAGCAAAATCTGGGAACACCTCAGCTGCCTGACTGTGATTTCTGATGGGACAAAGTAGAGCCTGGCCAAGAGTTTAAAAGGATATACTGGAAAATTAAATAATAATAGAGAACATTGGAAAGCTCTGACCCATTTCTGGCAAGCTAAAGAATTCACTTATGTGGAAAGCTCTGCACATACTTAGTAAAAATCCATGAAGGAAAAATTTCCCAGTCACTCACCTCTAGGTGATCTTGAGAACCTGTGCAAGCAGAAAGTAAAATCTAAGGCTGCCTTGTAAACTTCTTGAAGTTTAAGAATGCTCTTTCTCACATATGTCCCCTTGGGGAAAAAAGTAGAAGATGAAAAGAAAAAGCATTTAAGGAAATATGATTAATTCTTGCCTGACTGCTAAATTAAACTGACACAAGTGTGGTCCTTAAGAAGCCCACACTTAAAAATAAAACAAGAATTTAACAGAAAAAAACTAGCAGAACATTCACTGGCTATACACTTCCAGGAATATATAATCTATTTTATTAGTCCAATATTGTTGCTACGCTAATAAACAGAAAAAAAGAAAGTAAAAAACAAGAACAAACCAGCAACAGCAACAAATTCTTTGGGGGTGGAAGGACCTCCTAGCAGGCTTGTAACAATATATTATCTAAAATATCTAGTTTTCAGTCAATAAGTAAAAAACACTTAAAGAAACAGGAAAATATGTCACATACAAAAGGAAAAAAGTAATCAACAGAAAAAGTCCCTGAGGGACCCAGATTTTGGACTGAGTAAATAAGACTATATTGGCTATTATAAATATTTTCAAAGAACTAAAGAAAACCATGTCTAAAGAATTTAAGAAAAGAATAGGAACAAAGTGTTACCAAATAAAGAATATCAATAAAAGGATAGATATTATAAATAAAAGAATAAAAGATAAATTCTGGAGTTGAAATAAAAATGTACTAGAGGGGTTTAAAAATAGATATGAGCTGACAGATAAAGAATCATCAAACTTGAAAGTTTGCTAGTAGAGATTATGCAGTCTGAAGAGCAAAGAGAAAAATATATAATAAAAGAATTACAAAAAAGAAGGGAGCCTCAGAAACCTGTGGGATATCATCAAGCATATTAAAGTACAGGTGAGTCACAGAAGGAAAAGATAAATTGAACAGGACCAAAAAAGTACTTGAAGAAATAATGTATGAAAACTTCATAAATTTTAAGTAAAATACTAAGTTACACATTCCAGAAGCTTAAAGATCTCCAAGGAAGAAAAGCTCATAGATCCACATCTAGACACATCACAAATTAGTGAACGTCATAGACAAAGAAAATCTTGAAAGTAGCAAGAGAAAAAAATTATCATATAAAAGTGATTCTTTAATAAGATTAGCAGGTGAATTCTCATGAGAAAACATGGAGGCCAGAAGGCAGTGGGATGACGTTCAAAGTGTTTGAAGGAAAAGATTGTTAGTCAAGAATTCTATATCCAACTGAACTCTCTTTCAAAAATGAAGAGAAATTAACACTCCTAAGAAAAATTTTAAAATTTTTTGGTCTAGTTTTGTGAAAAATACCATTGGTAATTTGATAGGGATTTCATTGAGTCTGTAGATTGCCTTGGGTAATATCGTCATTTTGACAATATTGATTATTCCAATCCAAGAAAAGATACACTTTCCATTTCTTTGTGTCATCTTTGATTTATTTCATCAGTGTCTTATAGTTTTCTGAGTACAAGTCTTTTGGCTCCTTAGGTAGATTTATTCCTAGGCATTTTATTCTTCTTTTTAGGATTGCTTTTTTAAAAAATTTTTATTTTATATTGGAGTATAGTTTATTAACAGTGTTGTGTTAGTTTCATGTGTACAGCAAAGTGATTCAGTTATAAATATACATGTATTTATTGTTTTTCAAGTTCTTTTCCCATTTAGGCTATTACTGAGTATTGAGCAGAGTTCCCTGTGCTATACAGTAGGTCCCTGTTGGTTATATATTTTAAATATAGTAGTGTGTACATGTTAATCCCAACCTTCCAAACTATCCCTCTCCTCTACCCTCCCCCCTGTAACCATATCAAGCATCTTTTCTGACCACAATGCTATGAGATTAGAAATCAACTACAAGAGAAAAACTGCAAAAAAAACACAAACACGTGGAGGCTAAACAATATGCTACTAAACAACCAATGGATCACTGAAGAAATCAAAGAGAAAATCAAAAAAATACCTAGAGACAAATGAAAACATGCATGATGATCCAAACCTATGAAATACAGCAAACGCAGTTCTAAGAAGGAAGTTTATAGCAATACAAGCCTACCTCAGGAAACTAGAAAAATCTCAACAAACAACCTAAGCTTATACCTAAATCAACCTAAACTTATACCTAAAACAACTAGAGAAGGAAGAACAAACAAAACCCAAAGTTAGTAGAAGGAAAGAAATCATAAAGATCAGAGCAGAAATAAATGAAATAGAGATGAAGAAAACAATAGAAAAGATCAATGATACTAAAAGCTGGTTATTTGAAAAGGTAAACAAAATTGATAAACCTTCAGCCAGACTCATCAAGAAAATAAGAGGACTCAAATCAATAAAATTAGAAATGAAAAAAGAGAAGTTACAAAGGACACCACAGGAATACAAAGGATCATAAAGACTACTACAAGCAGTTATATGGCAATGAAATAGACAACCTAGAAGAAATGGACAAATTCTTAGAAAGGTACTATCTCGCAAGACTGAACCAGGAAGATAGAAAATATGAACAGACCAATCACAAGTACTGACATTGAAACTGTGATTAAAAATCTTCCAACAAACAAAAGTCCAGGACCAGATGGCTTCATGGGCGAATTCTATCAAACATTTAGAAAAGAGTTAACATCTATCCTTCTGAAACTCTTCCAAACAATTGCAGAAGAAGGAACACTCCCAGACTCATTCTCAATGAGGTCACCATCACTCTGATACCAAAACCGGAAAAAGATACCACAAAAAAAGAAAATTACATGCTAGTATCACTGATGAACATAGATGCAAAAATCCTCAACAAAATACTAGCAAGCCGAATCCAACAATACATTAAAAGGATCATACACCATGATCAAGTGGGATTTATCCCAGGGATCCAAGGATTTTTAAATATCCACAATCAATCAATGTGATACGTCACATCAACAAATTGAAGAATAAAATCCATATGATCATCTCAATAGATGCAGAGAAAGCTTTTGACAAAATTCAACACCCATTTATGATAAAAAAACTCTCCAAAAGTGGGCAGAGAGGGAACATACCTCAACATAATAGAGACCATATATGACAAACCTACAGCTAGCATCATACTCAATGGGGAAGAGCTGAAACCATTTCCTCTAAGATCAGGAAAAAGACAAGGATGTCCACTCTCACCATTTTTATGCAACATAGTTTTAGAAGTCCTAGACATGGCAATCAGCAAAGAAAAATAAATAAAAATGGGAAAAGAAGTAAAACTGTCACTGTTTGCAGATGACATGATACTATACATAGAGAATCCTAAAGATGCTACCAGAAAACTACTAGAGCTCATCAATGAATTCAGTAACATTGCAGCATACAAAATTAATACACATAAATCTGTTGCCATTCTGTACACTAGCAGCAAAAGATCAGAAATCATTTCTGAATGTAGGTGGTGAACTCTGCTCATTCTTAATCTGTGACACACATTAAAAATTTAATTGTGGAACTTGAGGGTTTTTTTTTCCTTTTTAAATTTTATACTAAGCTCCTTTACAAAGTATCATCAGTAGGGTTATTTTACTGGAAACTTGATCTAACATTTTACCTGTCATTTTTATCTTTACCTCATTTTCCGATCAACATATATATGGCATGCATCTCTGATTAGCATGCATCCGAGTAACTGATAGAAAGTAAAGAATAAAGTGTTGCAGCATGCTGTTAAAAAATATTCAAGGTTGATCATCATTGAGTGTGTTGCTTAACCAACTATGAATCCATGCATCTATATTGTCACTTAGCCCTTATCTCTCCATTTTGGCCACACCAAAAGGCTGATCAACTATCCTGGTTTGCTCAAAACTTAGGAGTTTCATGGGATGCAGAACTTTCTGTTCTAAAACTGGGGCAGTTCAAGGAAAACCAAGACAATTAGTTACCCCTTAAGTGTATGATGAAAGACTGTTTCTTGTCTAGTGTAAATTCAAAACTCCAGAATTTTATTAGCCCTCTGAATTAAAAAGTGCATTTAGAGAACTGGCTGATATCTGTGATTCTCTTTCTAAATTTACTTTGAAGTTAAGTTCACCAAAGACCATTCTGTATTTTGATAGGAAATAATATGTAATTTCTTTCTTGGGGGACTTTCTGAAGGATACTTTAAAATTAATTGTGTGTAGTGAATCTCAGAGAGTGACTGATTGAAAAGGAACTGATTTAATCAACAGTACCCTAGTTGGTACTTTGTAAAAATAGTCAAAATCTCAAAGAAGTCAATGTTAGCAGCATGGCGGGTGGGTGTGGGTGTGGATGGGTAATACTAATTCCTGAGCAATAGCAAAAAAAGGAAACCAAATTTCTCTTGGAGTTTGATTCTGATGTTAACTAATCCTCATCCACTCAACATAGTTTCCATGCATAGTACTGTGAAACAAATATATTTAAAATACAGCTCAGGGAAATTGGGTATTTTCCTTCTCCAAATACACTAAAAACTGTGTTGATTTATAGCTTAATTATTCTGAAGCATCCTACAATTTTAAGTTAGAACAAATCCTGCATGCAGTAACTCTGGTTCTCCCTATTCTGCACCTGTATCCCATATCCAAATCATTCCAAGGAACCCTAACATAAGAGAGATATCAAAATAGATTATAGAAAGGAAAAGGGAAATATGTTACTTAAAGCAATTGCTTTTTTATTCTTGCAGAACTCTAATAAAGTCTTGTTCACCTCTTTATAGCTGGAGAGGCCTCTGTGAAATTTGGGAATTTTCTTCTGGACATTTCCTTTTATTCATTTCCTGTATGTCATCTTTCTCAACATCATAGGAGCAACCTTTGTTCTAATCATTCATTCTTTCATTCTAACAAGTTAACAGTAAAGATAGGCTTTCCCATTTCATTCTTTTTTAAAAAAATTAATTAATTTATTTTTGGCTGCATTGGGTCTTCATTGCTGCACACAGGCTCTCTCTAGTTGCAGCAAGAGGGGACTACTCTTCGTTGCGGCTCGCAGGCTTCTTATTGCAGTGGCTTCTCTTGTTGCAGAGCACGGGCTCTAGGTGTGCGGGCTTCAGTAGTTGTGGCACGTGGGCTCAGTAGTTGTGGCTTGCAGGCTGTAGAGCGCAGGCTCAGTAGTTGTGGCGCATGGGCTTAGCTGCTCCGCGGCATGTGCGATTTTCCTTGACCAGGGCTGGAGCCCGTGTCCCCTGCATTCTTAACCACTGCGTCACCAGGGAAGCCCCCATTTCATTATTTACATTTGTCCAGAAAGGATAAGAATAGTCTGTTTTGAGTATTCTTTTGCCATAATATCTGTTCAAAACTGATTGTTTAAAGCTTCCTTTTTCTATCTATGATCTCTGTCTATGTTCTGAAACACGATGTTTATTACTAAAGAATAATATAGAAAATGCATTGCACTTTCAATACAGGAAGGTGGTTAAATGTCAAGTATTTCTCAGAATAGTCTTCAAGGCAGCAATTTTGCTTGATTAAGAATCTAGGCTTTCAATCCTTGTGTGTGAGCAATTCTGTTATGAACTATAACTTCTTTTCATTTGTTGAAAACTATTTGAAAATATATGTTCAGTTTATAAGTTTCATAACTATATTTTGTCATGACTCAGGTTGCATTTTGTTTAATGAAATAATATGTCACATGTTGGCTAAACCATAAAAATTAAAAGTATTTTCAATAAACTTAGATTTGGGTAGAGATTTCTAACAAAATTATTTTTAAAGTTTAAACTTTATGGTTAGTGCATGCTTTATGAAGAATAAGTTCTCAGTAAGTTTAAAATAAATATTTTAAGCATAGAAAAATTTATTAATGCATTTTATTATTCATATCCATGGCTATGGAATGAACTATCATTTCCTATTATTTTCACTTTTTTTCTGTAAAGAGTGATATTTTTAACTTGAAGATTAATATCTCAAATAGGTATTGAAAAATATAATTTAATTCATATATTTTTTAGTATATCTAGTGTTTAAATTTCTTTTAGAGTATAGTTGTTTTACAATGTTATGTTAGTTTCTGCTGTACAACAAAGTTAATCAGCTATATGTATACATGTATCCCCTCCCACTCCCACCCAATCCCACCCATGTAGATCATCATAGAGCCCTGAACTGAGCTCCCTGTGCTATACAGAAGGTTCCCACTAGCTATTTTAGACATGGTAGTATACATTGTTAGTGTATATGAATGCAAGATATTTCTGTTCATTAATTTTGTATCCTACAACTTTACCAAATTCGTTGATTAGCTCTAGTAGTTTTCTGGTGGCGTCTTTAGGATTTTCTATGTATAGTGTCCTGTCATCTGCTAACAGTGACTGTTTTACTTCTTTTCCAATTTGTATTCCTTTTATTTCTTATTCTTCTCTGATTGCTGGAGTTAGGACTTCCAAAACTATGTTGAATAATAGTGGTGAGAGTGGACATCCTTGTCTTGTTCCTGATCTTAGAGGAAATGCTTTCAGTTTTTCACCATTGGGAATGATGTTTGCTGTGGGTTTGTCATATATGGCCTTTATTATGTCGAAGTAGGTTCCCTCCATGCCCACTTTCTGGAGAGTTTTTATCATCAATGGGTGTTGAATTTTGTCAAAAGATTTTTCTGCATCTAATGTGATTATCATATGGTTTTTATTCTCAAATTTGTTAATATGGCCTATCACATTGATTTTCATATAATGAAGAATCCTTGCATCCCTGGGATAAATCCCACATGATCATGGTATATAATGTGTTGTTGGATTCTGTTTGCTTAAATTTTGTTGAGGATTTTTGTGTCTATGTTCATCAGTGATATTGGTCTGTAAGTTATTTTTTATGGTATCTTTGTCTAGTTTTGGTATCAGGGTGATGGTGGCCTCATAAAACAAATTTGGGAGTGCTCCTCTCTCTGCAATTTTTTGGAAGATTTTGAGAAGGGTAGGTGTTAGCTCTTCCCTATATGTTTGATAGAATTCACCTGTGAAGCCATCTGGTCCTGAACTTTTATTTGCTGGAATATTTTTAGTTGTAGTTTCAATTTCATTAGTTTTCTTTGGTCTGTTTATATTTTCTAATTCTTCCTGGTTCAGTCTTGGGAAGTTGTACCTTTCCAAGAATTTGTCCATTTCTCCCAGGTTATCCATTTTATTGGCATATAGCTGCTTGTAGTAGTCTCTTTTGTTCCTTTGTATTTCTGCAGTGTCAGTTGTAATTTCTCCTTTTTTATTTCTAATTTTATTGATTTGAATCATCTCCCTCTTTTTCCTGATGAGTTTGGCTAAAGGTTTATCAATTTTCTTTATTTTCTCAAAGAACCAACTTTTTGCTTTCTTGATCTTTGCTATTGTTTTCTTTGTTTCTATTTCATTTATTTCTGCTCTGATCTTTATGATTTCTTTCCTTCTACTAACTTTGGGGGGTTTTTTAGTTATTTCTCTAGTTGCTTTAGTTGTAAGCTTAGATTGTTTATTTGATATTTTTCTTGTTTCCTAAGATGAGATTGAATTGCTATAAACTTCTCTCTTAGAACTACTTTTGCTGCATCCCATAGGTTTTGAGTTGTCGTGTTTTCATTGTCATTTGTTTCTATGTAATTTTTTATTTCCTCTTTGATTTCTTCAGTGATCTATTGGTTATTTAGTAGCATATTATTTAGCCTCCATGTGTTTGTGTTTTTTATAGTTTTTTTTCCTGTAATTGATTTCTAATCTCATAGTATTGTGGTTGGAAAAGATGCTTGATACAATTTCAGTTTTCTTAAATTTTCCGAAATGTGATATATCCTGGAGAATGTTCCATGTGCATTTGAGAAGAAAGTGTATTCTGCCACTTTCTGGTGGAATGTCCTATAATATCAATTAAATGTATACAGTCTATTGTTTCATTTAAAGCTTGTGTTTACTTATTTATTTTCTGTCTTGATGATCTGTCCATTGGAGTAAGTGGGGTGTTAAAGTCCCCTACTATTTTTGTGTTACTGTTGATTTCCCCTTTTATGGCTGTTAGTATTTGCCTTATGCATTGAGGTGCTCCTATGTTGGGTGCGTAAATATTTATAATTGTTATATCGTCTTCCTGGATTGATCCCTTGATCATTATGTAGTGTCCTTCCTTATCTCTTGTAACAGTTTTTATTTTAAAGTTTATTTTACCTGATATGAGTATTGCTACTCCAGCTTCTTTTTGATTTCCATTTGCATGGTATATCTTTTTCCACCCTCTGACTTTCAGACTTATGTGTCCATAAATCTGAAGTGGGTCTCTTGAATATAGCATGTATATGGGTATTGATTTTATATCCATTCAGCCCGCCTGTGTCTTTTGGTTGGAGCATTTAATCCGTTTACATTCAAGGTAATTATCAATATATATATGTTCCTATTACCATTTTCTTAATTGTTTTGGGTTTGTTTTTGTGGGTCTTTTTCCCGTCTTGTGTTTCCCTCCTAGAGAAGTTCCTTTAGAAATTGCTGTAAAGCTGGTTTGGTGGTGTTGAATTCTCTTAGATTTTGCTTATCTGTAAAGCTTTTGATTTTTCCATTGAATCTGAATTAGATCCTTGCTGGTTAGAGTAATCTTGGTTGTAGGTTTTGCCCTTTCATCACTTTAAGCATCTCCTGCCACTTGCTTCTGGCCTGCAGAGTTTCTGCTGAAAAATCAGCCAGTAACCTTATGGGGACTCCTTTGTATGTTGCTTTTCCCTTGCTGCTTTTAATATTTTTTCTTTGAATTAAATATTTGTTAGTGTGATGAATATGTGTCTTGGTGTATTTCTCCTTGAGTTTATCCTGTATGGGATTCTCTGCACTTCCTGGCCTTTATTGACTATTTTATTTCCCATTTTAGGGAAGTTTTCAACTATAATCTCTTCAAATATTTTCTCAGACTTTTCTCTTTCTCTTCTTCTGAGACCCCTATAATTCATATGTTGGTGCATTTAATGTTGTCCCAGAGGTCTCTGTGACTGTCCTCATTTCTTTTTATTCTTTTTCTTTATTCTGCTCCTTGGTAGTTATTTGTACCACTCTATCTTCCAGCTCACTTATTCGTTCTTCTGCCTCAGTTAATCTGCTATTGATTCCTTCTAGTGTATTTTTCATTTCAGTTATTGTGTTGTTGATTTCTGTTTGTTCTTTACTTATTCTAGGTCCTTGTTAAACATTTTTTGTACTTTCTCAATCCGTGCCTCCATTCTGTTTCTGAGATTTTGGATCATCTTTACTATCATCACTCTGAATTCTTTTTGAGGTAGGTTGCCCATTTCCTCTTCATCTATTTGGTCTTGTAGATTTTTATCTTACTGCTTCGTCTGTAACATATTTTTTTGTTGTCTCTTTTTTTTTTTTTTTTTTGATGGATGGGGCTGTGTTCCTGTCTTACTGGTTGTTTGACCTGAGACGTCCAGTACTGGAGTTTGCAGGCAGTTGGGTAGAGCTGGGTCTTGGTGCTGAGATGAGGGCATCTTGGAGACCTCTCACCAATTAATATTCGCTGGAGTCTGAGGTTCTCTGCCAGTCCAATGGTATGGACTCAGTGCTCTCACTACAGGAGCTCAGGCCCTTCCCCTGGCCCAGTCGTTCAGAGATTCTTCCTGTCCCTTTAGGTGTCTGAGGTTCCCCACCAGTGCCCTGGGAGATGCCCTAGTTGTGAGGAGATGAAAACTCCACATTTTCCTACTCTGCCATCTTGACTCCTCCTCTCATATATCTAAATTATTTTTTAAGGTTGACAAAGATTTAAATATTGACAAATGGTGTTAAAAAATGAAAATTTAGTCACTAATAAAATTTAAATTAAATTATAGATCTCCAAAATGATAAATGAAAAAATGTGGAAATATAGAAAGGTAAATGCAATACTCTGTTCTTCAGTATGTAGCCTTTTAAAATTGGCTTCTTTCACTTAGCAATATGCATTTAAGTTTTCTCATGGGTTGATAGCTCATTTATTTTTAGTGCTAAATAATGTTCTATTGTTTCTGTGTACCACACTTTATCTATTCACTTACTAAAGAAGATCTTGGTTGCTTCCAAGCTTTGGCAGTTTTTGGCAGTTATGAATAAAGCTGCTATAAATGTCTGTGTGGACGTTTCTGTATGGACGTAAGTTTTCAGTTTGTTTGGGTAAATACCAAGGACTGTGATTGCTGAATCAGATGGTAAAAGTATGTTTAATTTTGTAAGAAACTACCTTTTTGCATTCTCACCAGGAATGAATATGAATATGAGTTCCTTTTGCTCCACACCTTCACCAGCATTTGATGTTGTCAGAGTTCTGTGTTTTGACCATTTTAATAAGTGTGTTGTTGTATCTAATTGTTGTTTTAATTTTCATTCCCCTGTTGACATAGGATTTGGATCATCTTTTCATATGCTTATTTGCCATCTGTATATCTTTTATTGGTGTGGTGTCCGTTATGGTCTTTGCTGCATTTTAAAATAGGATTACTTTCTTTTTGCTGAATTTTAAGAGTTCTTTGTATATTTTAGATAGCAATCCTTATCAGATGTGTCTTTGCAAATAAATTTGTCTTATCTTTCATTTCTTTTTTTTTTTCATTCTGTCTACTTGTGGGTTACTTAAACATTTTCCAGGGTTCCATTTTTTATTAATTACTATTGTTCTTGAGTTTAACCTCTTGTATAGCTTTTTCAGTATTTATTATTATCATTACATTATGTATATATAATTTATTATAATCTATTGGTATGTTTTTACCTGTTTTGTGCAGAAACCTTGACTTCCTTTACTCATCCTTGTTTAAATTATAACTTTCTTAAATATATCCTCCACATCAATTTATTTATTTTTTATTGAAGTATAGTTGATTTACAATATTTCAGGTGTACAGCAAAGTGATTCAGTTACACACACACACACACACACACACACACACATATTCTTTCCCCAATTCTTTTTCATTATAGGTTATCATAAGATATTAAATATAGTTCCTTGTGCTCTACAGTAGATCGTTGTTGTTTATCTATTTTATATACAGTAGTGTGTATCTGTTAATCTCAAATTCCCAATTTATCCCTCCCTCCTCTTTCCCCTTTGGTAACCATGAGTTTGTTTTCTAGGTCTGTGAGTCTATTTCTGTTTTGTAAATAAGTTCATTTGTATCATATTTTTAGATTCCACATATAAGTGATATCATATGATATTTGTTTTTCTCTGCCTGACTTACTTCACTTAGTATGATAATATCTAGGTCCATCTATGTTGCTGCAAATGGCATTATTTCATTCTTTTTTATGGCTGAGTAATATTTTATTGTCTATATATATACCACATCTTCTTTATCCATTCATCTGTTGATGGACATTTATGTTACTTGCATGTCTTGACTATTGTAAGTAATGCAGCTATGAACATTGGGGTACATTTCTGGAATTTTTCACAGAATTAGAACAAAATTTTTACATTTGTATGGAGACACAAGAAATCCCTAATAGCCAAAACAACCATGAGAAGGAAGAACAGAGCTGGAGGAATCACATTCCCTTTGGAGTATACTACAAAGCTACAGTAATCAAAACAGTATGGTACCAGCACAAAAACAGACACATAGATCAATTGAACAGGATAGAAACTCAGAAATAAACCCATGCAGTAGGGAAGTTCCTTAAAAAACAAAAATAGAGCTACTATATGATCCAGCAATTCCACTCATGTGTATAAATCCAAAAAAATGAAAACTCTAATTTGAAAAGATACATGCACCCCAGTGTTCATATTAGCACTATTTACAATAGCCAAGACATGGAAACAGCCCAAGTGCCCATCAACAGATGATTGGTTAAGAAGATATGGTATATATATATACATACACACACACATACACATATTACTCAGCCATTAAAAAGAATGAAATATTGCCATTTGCAGCAACATGGTTGGACCTAGAGAATATTATATTCAGTGAAGTAAGTGTGACAGAGAAAGATCAATACTATATTATCACTTATATGTGGAATCTAAAAATAATAAAAAATAAATCTGTATACAGAACAGAAAAAGACTCATAGACATAGAAAAACAACTTATTTTACCAACAGGGAAAGGGTGGGGGAGGGATAAATTAGGAGTACGGGATTGACAGATAAAAACTACTCTACATAAAATAGATAAGCAACATGGATTTACTGTATAGCACAGGGAGTTATATTCAACATCTTATAACCACCTATAATATATAGACATATAATCTATAAAAAATAACAGATTCAGTTTGCTGTATTCCTGAAAATAACATAATATTATCAATCAACTATCCTTCAATTTAAAAAAATTGTCTAGCTGAGTCTTTTTACTGGTTTGTATGAGGTTCAGTGGCTTCTGTCCATGATAAGCAAATGCTCAAGTCATGTTTCTCCCTGAAAGTACCTGTCTTATTCCAGAAATTAGGTGGGTTGATTTCCCTGAGACTTCTGTGATCAGACAAGATCAAGACATCAAAGATTTGCCTTTTGTCCATGTTTTTTGTGAGTGATGCTCTTTCAAACTCTCTGTATTTCTGAATAGAAACCACACTTATGGAGTTTTTAATTTCAGCAATGTTGTTTTCTATTCTATCAGTATTACTTGGCTATTTTCCACACCAACATACTCTGTGTTCAATGTTCTCTTTTATTTCTTTAAACATGTAAAATATTTTTATTATGTTATCTTCTATAATGTAATAGCATACTTGGGATTCAACTCAATTGTTTTCATTGACTCTTGCTCATGTTTTGAACTGCTTTCTTTTGTGTTTTGTAGTTTCTGGGTTGATTCCTTTAAGTGTTTTTTTACCTATCACCCTAAGGTGCTATCAATTCAAGACATTTTTAATTATTTGATGGCTGTACATATATTATACCACGTATGTAGTATACCCCTGAATCATACATCTATATGAGGATAGTCGTTGTTAAATTTCTCAGTGAATGATTTTTTTCATATGGAGTCAAGGGTAATGTATTTTAACTTGTCTTTGGATTAATTTTTTATTTTTATTTTAAACTGAGCTTTCTACTACTATAAAGACTATTAGAAATATAGTAGAATACTTTTATAGCCTTTCTAAGGGGGGGGGGGGTCAGCAAATTATGGCTCACATCTGGACTGCAGCTAACTACAGCCTGCCAAGAATGGTTTTTACATTTTAAAGAGTAGTTTGAAAACAAGCAAACAAAAAACAAAGAAAAATACGTTACGATGACCATACATGACCTACAATATCTGAAATATTTACTATCTGGCCTTTTCTGAAAAAAAGAAATCCCTGACTCTTGATCTTAAACCCAAGAGTCATTAATGAAAAAACTAAACAACTTGACCTAATTAAAACTTCGAATTCCTGTTTGATAAATTACAATAGACTCAAAATTTAAAAAGTTACAAAATGGGAACAAATATTGATAAATTAAAATTTAATAATAGATGAACATAGTTATTTTCAAGAGAATATAAATGTCTTCTGCAAATCAATGAAATAATAGTCTTTTTAGAAGGCAATTTGGTAATATACATAACATTTAAGATGCATATATGCTTTGAGCTAGCAGTTGAATTTCTAGTAATATTTGACAAGTGGTGAGGTTATGTTTCTAAAGATGTTCACTGTTGAATTGTTTATAACAGTGAAAAATTTCAAGAAATATTTTAGGAATAATTCACTAAAGTATCATACATCCCATCCATGTCATAATCCCATCTAAAATTTAATGAATATCTACTATAAACCTGAGACACAAATGATTTACATGTATTAATTCATTCAGTGTTCATGGACCACCAGTTTGAAAGGTTCAATTATGCTCTCTAATATGTAGGAATGAAAACAGTCTCAATGAGGTTAAATAACTTGCCATAACTCACACAGGTAGTGAGTGGTTAGCAAGTATTCTAATTTGAACATTCTGATTTCAGAGTTCACACTCTTAATCACTTTGCTATATTGGCACTCCATGTAACACTATCTCGTTATTAAAAGAAAAATATAAACCTGTATATGACATGCAAAAACCTTTAGATTTATTTTAATGAGATAAAAATAATCACAGGGCACTATATATATGTTAAAAACCACACCTCATGGATATATATATATGAGCAATGTATGTAAACAGAACAATGTACACCAGAATATTGACAAAAATTACCTCTTGAGGAGAGTGTGGGCAGTTAACAGTAGGTGGTAGTAGCAGAGTGGGAAAAAGCTCAAATTTAGCATACTTATGTGTAAAAATCACTATTGCTTGAAGTTGTCCAATGAGAATATGTTAATAGAATTATTGGTTAATAAAAAGAAATAACTTAATGTGGATTTCATTGTAACAAAATCTTATTTACCTTTATACTAACATTTTAGTAAGAGCCTTTGAACTTAATAGAGTGATGAGTGCTTAAATACAAAATTGATACATCAGTGACTTTTTAAGCAGTTCAGTATGGTAAATGGAAGATATGGATGATGGTCCACTTGGCTTAGAATTAACAACCTCCTTAAAACTTCAGTGAAATGCTTGAATCTAATGAAAATTCCCATCTCTGTTTTATTGCAGTGGTATCACACCATTGGCATGCTAAAGAATTTGTCAGGCTTAACTATGCTCCTTTGTCTTTTGCAAGGAAAACAAAAATCTTTGTGGGAGGCAAAGACTGTAGATGCTGTCATGCTACCAATTTAAAAACAGAGCTGAATTTCTCAGATTTTTATCACTCTAGTATCACATATCCATAGCAAGATGTCTGGTGGACTACCGTACAAAATCTTTGACATTGAGCAAAACATTTAGAATTGTGCTAATTAAGCTTTTTTGTGACAATGCAGTTAGATTTTGTATGGTTATTCAAATAATTTGGGGAAATAGCTGAAAATAACATTTATAGATATAGGTATAAAGCAGGGCACAAACCATGGATAATATCCCACTGCACTTGTGTTTCAGAGTTTTTAAAGAAGTTTTCTGACCAGTCATACTTGTAGAAGATGAAAAAGAAAAAATATAACTTATTTTAAATAACCGTCTGTTAAGGTGAAAGAAGTAACAATATATTTTTAAAAGATTAATACTCTATTTACTGTTTAAAAGATGGTTATTTTAATTATATTTAAGCAGTATACATTGTTTTATGAACAATTGAATTATTTCTATGTGCAAGTCATTATTCTGCGCCCTGAGTAAAAGAAAAGATACTATGTCCTTCCATTAGAAACTGTTATCCTAAAGAAAGTAGAAGTTAAACATGTAAATAAATAAATGATCACACTTTGGAGCTAAAATAGCCTAGGAAAACATTTTTTTGGAGAAAGCAAACAACTCAGCATGGAATGTTCAGCAAAATTTTGAGAAGTCATAAATTTAGATAGACTTTAAATAATTTTGGAAACTCTGTTCATGAGGGAGGTATATGAAAAAGGAATATAATGAGTGAAGTCACAGAGAACTAATAGAATATATTTAAGAAAGAGTGGATATTATTGTAGTGTATGAATATGTGTGTGTGTGTGTGTGTGTGTGTGGTATGGTAATTAGGTAGGGAGTGGAAGGTGTATTACAAGAATATGAGGAATAATATATAGATTGAGTAAAATTGCGCTTGTTCTTTTATGCCATGCTAAGAAAAGAATTTATATTGTAAAAAATAGTGAAGTGTTTCAACCATAGATTTTACAATAATGAATAAGGGATTTAGAAGGAACACTGATGGCAGAAAAGACTACAGATTGATTAAGACATTTCCTTAGTTAAGAAGACGAGTTTGAGGCCTACTACAAAAATCAAAGCAAGGTTTGAAAAGAGCATATACATTCTGAGTTATATGTGAGATAGAATTAATAGGGCCTGGTGCCCTGAAATTCCATATGAAAAATAATTGCAGATTATTATGATGAGAAACTCTAGGGACAGTAAATACCAGGGGAGGAAATTAAATGACTGCCCATGAATTCATTTATTTAAGGACAGAATTACAAGTGACAGAAAGTATAAACCCATGTCAATTCTTTCATTTGTTTATTGTTAATACATTTAATTCTCCAGAGTAGTTTTAAGTTTGCAGAAAATATAGAGTTCCAATATACTCCCTGTTGACTTAAAACAAATAGACTGCCAGCAAAATGGGTTTATTCGGGATCAACAGAGAATTATGATTTAGTGTTTGCAACCATGGTGAGCCATGTGTAAGTCCCTCCCTGGCAAGTGAAGAACTCTTTATAGAGGGGAAAAAGAAGTTGGGAGGGCTATAGTAAACAATGAGTTCATGGTTTTTCATTGGCTGAGTCCTTGCCAGGAAAGTTGAGGAGTCTCTTCTTTTTGTTGGGCTTTGCTATTGTTGCATGGTGTGAGAACCCCCCTTCTGGTCTCCCAACTCTATTTAATTAAGATTTTTGTTCATTAATTTTTTATATTTTCCCCTTTTGATCAAGATCTTTCTCCAAAAGTATCACTGATCAAGAGTCAGGTTTCCTGTTTTCAGTGACTTTTTGTCCCTCAATACCAGGAGGAACCTTTCCTGGGTATATTGTCTCAAGTCAGAGGAAACGTGGACAGATTGAAAACCTACTGAGGTCACATATGAGTAACAAAAAGAGGTAGGAGGGAAAACTGTCAGGAAGTTTTAAAATAAAGCTCATACGCTATCAAGATCAAGGCATTGGAGATCATCTTAAGTGTTATGTCATCATCAGAAGTTTGGCAACAAACTTCCAAAAGGCCTGGTCTGGATATCCTGGAAAAGCTGTCTCATTAGATGTCCTATGCTTCAATTCTGGGAAAACATTACTTTCAGGACAACAGATGCCGTGCATGTCCAGCCAGGGTTTGGTGCTTTCTTTACATGTGTCACGTGGATCCAGGAATCTATTCCTCGGAGTTTGTCCAGTGAGATTGAAGAGAGTATTTCTTTTCTGATAGACAAAATCTCAAGGTTGCAAAGTATGATGCTTAAGGTCTTTGTCTCCTGAGAGCACACTGCGAAAGATTGCTCTACCAAAACATGGTTATTTTTAATAGAAGAAATTAGGCTTTTGCAATATTGGAGTATGTCTTTTTTAATCAGTTGTATGTCAAAAGAGGCAGGAGATAAGTGCATTGGGTGTCATAACTATCTCAAAGAGCGAAAGTTTATGAGTTCTAAAAGGGGTGGATATAAGAGTTAAAAGAACCAAGGGCAATGCTTTTGGCCAAGGTATTTGGAGAGCCCTTAAAATTTTGCCAATTAAGTCTTTATATTTTTACTGAAGTATAATTGATTTACAATATTATATTAGTTTCAGGTATACAGCACAGTGATTTTACAAATTATACTCCATTATAAGTTATTACAAGATAATGTCTGTAATTCCCTCTGTGATACAACATATCCTTGTTGCTTATCTATCTTATACATAGTAGTTTGTATCTCTTAATCCCATACCCCTAATTTTCCCCTCCCCCTTCTCACTCCCCTTTGGTAACCACTAATTTGTTTTCTATATCTCTGAGTCTGTTCCTGTTTTGCATATACATTCATTTGTATTATTATTTAGATTACACATGTAAGTGATATAGAGTATTTGTGTTTCTCTGCCTGATTTATTTCACTAAGCATGATATCCTCAAGGTCCACCCTCAGTGCTGCAAATGGCAATATTTCATTCATTTTTATGGCTGACTAATAGTCCTTTTAATATATACACCACATCTTCTTTATCCATTCATCTGTTGATGGACACTTGGGTTGCTTCCATGTCTTGGTTATTGTAAAGTGTTGTTATGAACACTGGGGTGCATGTATCTTTTCAAATTAGTGTTTTCATTTTTTATGGATGGTAGTTCTAATTTTAGTTTTTTGAGGAACCTCCATATGTTCTCCGCAGTGGCTGAATCAAGTTACATTCCCATTAACAGTGTACAAGTGTTCACTTTTCTCCATGTCCTCGCCAACATTTGTTATTATTTGTAGACTTTTTAATGATAGCCATACTGACAAGTGTGAGGTGATATCTCATTGTTTTGATTTGCATTTCTCTAATACTTAGGGATGTTGAGCATCTTTTCATGTGCCTGTTAGCCATCTGCGTGTCTTCTTTGGAAAAATGTCTGTTTAGGTCTTCTGCCCATTTTTTGAGTGGGTTGTTTGTTTTTTGGATATTGAGTTTAAGAGCTGTTTATGTATTTTGGATATTCGTCCCTTGTCAGTTGCATCATATGCAAAAATTTTGTCCCCATCCATAGGTTTCTTTTCATGTTGTCAATGATTCCTTTGCTGTGCAAAAACTTTTAAGTTTAATTAGGTCCCATATGCTTATATTTGCTTTTATTTCTTTTGCCTAACAAGACAAATAAAAAAAAAATTTGCTACAGTTTATATCAAAGGGTGTTCTGCCTGTGTTCTTTTCAAAGAGTTTTATAGTTTCAGGCCTTACATTTAGGTTTTTAATCCATCTTGAGTTTATTTTTTTATATGGTGTAAGGAAATGTTCTAATCTCATTGTTTTACATATAGCTGTTCAGTTTTCCTAGCACCACTTATTAAAAAGACTGTTTTTTCTCCAGTGTGTGTTCTTGACACTTTTGTTGTAGAGTAATTGACTAGACATATGTGGGTTTATTTCTGAGCTCTCTATACTGTTCCATTGAACTATGTGCCTGTTTTTGTGCCAGTACTATGCTGTTTTGATTACTGCAGCTTTGTAGTGTAGTCTGAAGTGTGGGAGGGAGATATTTCCAGCTTTGTTCTATTTTTCTCAGCTTGCTTTGGCAATTTGGAATACTCTGTGATTCCATGTGAATTTTAGGATAATTTGTTCTAGTTCTCTGAAAAATGTCATGAGTATTTTGATAGGGATTGCATTAAATCTGTAGATTGTTTGGAGTATTATGGCCATTTTAACAATATTGTGTTTTCCAGTCCAAGAGCATGGGTTATCTTTCCATTTCTTTGTATCACCTTCAGTTTCCTTCATGAATGTTTTATAGTTCAGAGTATGTCTTTCACCTCCTTGGTTAAGTTTATTCCTAGGTATTTTATTCTTTTTGATGCAATTTTAAATGGGTTTGTTTTTTATTTTCTGATATTTCATTATAAGTGTACAGAAACACAACAGATTTCTGTATACTAATATTGTATCCTGCCACTTTGCTGAATTCACTTATTAGTTCTAATACTTTTTGGGTGGAGTTGTAACGGTTTTCTATGTAAAGTGTTGTGTCATCTGCAAATAGTTCCAGGTTTACATCTTCCCTTCCAATTTGGATGTCTTTTGTTTATCTTTCTTGTCTGATTGCTGTGGCTAGATCTTCCAATACTATTCCAAATAGAAGTGGCAATAGTGGGCATCCTTGTCTTGTTTCTCAATTTAGCAGGAAGGCTTTCAGCTTTTCAACATCGAGTATGATGTTAGCTGTTGGTTTGCCATAAATGGCCTTTATTATATTGAGTTATTATCCCTCTATACTCGCTTTGATGAGAGTTTTTATCATAAATGATGTTGAATTATGTCAAATACTTTTTCTGCATCAGGAGATGATCATGTGATTTTTATACTTCCTTTCATTAATGTGGTATATTGCATTGACTGATTTGCAATTATTGAGTCATCCTTGTGTCCCTGGGATAAATCCAGCTTGATCATGTGGTATGATACTTTTTATATTTTGTTGGATTCAGTTTGCTAATATTTTGTTGAGGATGTTTGCATCTATATTCATTAAAGATATTTGCTTTAATTTGCTTTTTTATAATATTTTTGTCTGGTTTTGGTATCAGGGTAATGGTTGCCTTGTAGAATGAATTTGGGAATGTTCCCTCCTCTTCAACTTTTTAGAGTAGTTTGAGAAGCATAGGTATAAGTTTTTATTTATATGTTTGGTTAGAATTCCCCTGTGAAGCCATCCTATCCTGGATGTTTGTTTGCTTGGAGTTTTTTTCTAAAAAAATCAATTTCACTACTAGTGATTGGCCCATTCAAATTGACTGTTTCTCCTTGATTCAGTCTTGGTAGGTTGAATGATTCTAGAGTTTTTTTTCCATTTCTTTTCTGCTGTGAAATTAGTTGGCATATAAATTTTCATAGTATTCACTGATGAGTTTTTGTATCTCTGTGGCATCTGTTGTTATTTCTCGTCTTTTATTTTTTATTTTGTTTATATGGGTTCTCTCTCTTTTCTTCATAGCCTAACTAAATTTTATCAATTGTGTTTTTTATTTTATTTTATTTATTTCCTCTCTGGTCTTTATTATTTCTTTCCTTCTTCTGAATTTGGGCTTTGTTTCTTTTCTTTTCTAATACCTTAAATTGGTAGGTTACGTTGTTTATTTGAGATTTTTGTTGTTCCTTGAGGAAGGCCTGTATCACTATAAACTTGCCTCTTAGAACTGCTTTTGCTGCATCCCAGAGATTTTTGGAGTGCTGTGTTTCCAATTTCTTTCTTTTTTTTTTTTTTTGCGGTACACGGGCCTCTCACTGTTGTGGCCTCTCCCATTGCGGAGCACAGGCTCTGGACGCACAGGCTCAGCGGCCATGGCTCTCGGGCCCCGCCGCTCCACGGCATGTGGGATCTTCCCGGACCGGAGCACAAACCTGTATCCCCTGCATCGGCAGGCGGACTCTCAACCACTGCACCACCAGGGAAGCCCCTCCATTTTCTTTTGTCTCAAGGTGTTTTCTGATTTCCTCTTTGATTTCTTCATTGACTTGTTGGATTTTTAATAGCATATTGTTTAGTTTCCATGTGTTTGTTCTTTTCCCGTTTTTCTTTCTGTAGTTGACTTCTAGTTTCATACATTTGTGGTTGAAAAATGTTGATATAATTTCTCTCCTCTTAAATTGTTTGAGTCTTGTTTTTTGGTCTAGTATGTGATGTATGCTCAAGACGTTCCAAGTGCATTTGAAAAGAATGTGTGTTCTGCTGTTTTTGGATGTAATGTCCTGGAGATATCAATTAAATCCAACTGGTCTGTTTTGTCATTAAAGACCAGTGTTGCCTTATTGATTTTCTGTGTGGATGAAGTGTCCATTGATGTCAGTGGGGTGTTCAACTCCCCTACTATTATTGTATTATTGTCAATTTCTCCCTTTATGTCTGTTAGTATTTGCTTCATATATTTAGCTGCTCCTGTAAAGGGTGCATATATGTTAATGAGTCTAATATCTTCTTCTTGTATAGAACCCTTTCTCATTATATAATGCCCTCCTTTGTCTTTTTTTATAGCCTTTGCTTTAAAGTTTATTTTGTGTGATATGAGTATTGCTAATCTGCTTTCTTGTCATTTCTGTTTGCAGGAAATATCTTTTTCCATCCCTTCATGTTCAGTCGATATGTATCTTTAGCCCTGAAGTGGCTCTCTTGTAGGCAGCCTATTGAGGGTATTTTTAAATCCAATCAGCCATTCTGTATCTTTTCATTGGAATATTTAGTCCACTGACATTTAAAGTAATTATTGATAAGTATGTATTTATGTCCATTTTATTACTTGTTTTCTGGTTGTTTCTTTAGTTTTTCTTTGCTCATTTCTTCTTTTTGTTTCTACCCTTGTGGTTTGATAATTTTCTGTAGTAGTATGCTTGTGTTCCTTTCTTTTTGTTTTTGTGTATCTATTGTCAGTTTTTCATTTGTCCTTACCATGGAGCTCATATATGTTAACCTTTAATTATATCTACCTGTTTTAAATTGATATTTATTTAAGTTCCTACTCATTCTAAACATCTACATTTTTTACTCCCCTTGCCCACAATTTGAGTTTTTGATGTCATATTTTACATCTTCGTGCTTATACTTTTACTGTTTATTATAATTTATTTGCTTTTATAATTTTTTGTTTTTTATTCTATGTATTGGCTTATTTAATTGGTTGATTCTCAATCCTTACTATATATTTGCCTTTCCTATTGGGATTTTTCCTTTCCTATATATTCTTACTTCTTTTCAATTTAAAGGACACCCTTCAATGTTTCTTTTAAGGCAGGTTTAGTTTTGGGTTTTTTTTGTTGTTGTTCTCATTTGGGTTTTTTGTTGTTGTTATTATTGTTTTTTAAGTAAGAAGTGGATTTATTTAGAGAGATACACATTTCATAGAATGTGGTCCATCTCAAAAGGCAAGAATGGCCTTTGGAGAAGCACACTCCACAGACAAAGTGTGGGTGGACCATTCTCAGAAGGCGAGAGGCCCCAAAATATGGTGTGGTTAGTTTTTATGGGTTGGGTAATTAGGCTAATAGGCTAATGAGTGGGAGGATTATTCCAACTATTTCAGGGAAAGGGTGGGAATTTCCAGGAATTGGGCCACCACCCACTTTTTGGTCTTTTATGGTTGGCCTTGGAATTGTCATGGTGCTGGTGGATGTGTCATTTAGTATTGATGAACTCTTAGTTTTTGCTTGTCTGAGTTATTTATCTCCCCTTCTATTTTAAATTATAATCTTGCTGGGTAGAGTATCCTAGGTTGAAGGTTTTTCCCTTTCAGCACTTTGAATATATCATGCAACTCCCTTCTGGCCTGCAAAATTTCTGCAGAGAAATCAGCTGATAGCCTTATGGGGATTTCCTTGTATTTGATTCTTTGTTTTTCTCTTACTGCCTTTATAATTCTCTTTTTATCTTTAAATTTTGACGTTTTAATTATGATACGTCTTGGTGTGGTTGTCTTTGAATTCTTATTTGGGACTTTTTGCTCCCTGTACCTGGATATCTGTTTTCTTCTTCAGGTTTGGGAAGTTTTCAGTCATAATTCCCTCAAATACTTTTTTGATTCCCTTTTCTCTCTTTTCCTTCTGGAACTCCTATAATGCGAATCTTGGACTGCTTAAGGTTATCCTAGAGAATTCTTAAATTGCTTTCTTTTTTTAAGTTTGTTTTTATTTATGATGTTCTCATTGGGTGATTTCCATTATTCTATCTTCCAGATCACTTATGCATTCTTCTATATCACTTAGTCTGCTACTCCTTTATTCTTCTTTTAAAATTTTAGCTATCGAATTATTCATTTCTAATTTTTTTTATATTTTCTAGTTCCTTGTTGACATGTTCACTATTTAGATAAATTCTTTTTCTTAATTAAGGTAACATTTTATTACCAACATTTTGAATATTTACCTGGTAAATTGCTTATTTCTGTTTAAATTTTTTCAGGGTTTTATTCTTGCTCTTTAAATTGAGAGTAGTTCCTCTGCCTTTTCATTTTGCTTAACTTTCTCTTCCTCTATAAATTTAGGTTGAACAGGTACCTATTGAAGTCTTCAAGTGGGGTTCTTATGTGGGAGTGTCTCTATACAGTCTGCATATTCCTAATGACTTTGTTGGGAGAGCTGGATTTGATGTGGACACAATTCACTCATTACCTCAGGGTGCGCTGGTAGCTATCACCTTGGTAAGGAGTAAACCTGGAGTTGGAGGGGCTAGAGCCTGCACCAGGTGTGAGGTGGGATTTTCTCTCTGTTCATGGCCATCACTGTCCTCTCAGGGGCATGTTCTGTTCCCATATTGTTAGAGGAGAAACCCTGAGGGTCAGGCTGGAACTTGTCTTTTTCCTTTAGATTTGTATTTTTTTTCCTCTCCCCACACCAGGACCTTTGCCCCAGAGGAGGGGAGTGCTGAACAACTGGGGCCCGTGTGCAGACAAAGGTCCAATGTGCTCCCTGTTTAGGAGTATTGATGAACTCTTGATCTGTGATCAAACACAGCATCTTGTGAAAGTTCCCTTTTTCTCTCACAGCTGATCACTGCCCACTGCTTCCAATGCCCCTGCCCTGTTGTGGAACCACTGCAGGGCTGGCACAGCTGGTGTGATCTCTCTGCATGTACCAAGGGGTGATCTATGGCAGAATGGCTGCTGTCAGAGATCTGGGAGTCTTCTCAGGTGCTTCTTGAGTAAGCACCAACAGTGGACACCACTGCACCATCCAGGATCTGCCCTGGGACTGGGTTCCCTCCTCAGATGGAGCCTGAGCCTGAGGAGCTGAGGGAGAGAGACAAGATGGTGCCAGAGGTGGAGCCTGAGACAAAGAAGCCTAGGAAGAAGAGCCTGAGTCTTTGGGAGCCATCCTATCTTTCTTTAATCATTTGTTTGCTTCAGTTAATTTTAAAATTTTATTTTGCAGAGAGGCAACTTTAAGCTCCCAATAACATTTGGAAGCCTCAAAGTACTAATCGAAATAGGCTTACCATTCAGTTCTAGAAATTTTAGAGCTATAGTGATCCAATTCCGTTTTAAGAAAATTAAGTTTGGTGATTTCAAAAGTTTCCCATAGTGGCCATTGATATTCTAAATTACCTATGGGCAGGTTTATCCATTTAGTTAGAAACGTGCATGAAGAAAGACCATGGTCTTGATATATAAAATTGGCTTGAGTCCCTGTGGGAGAGTGCCCTCAAAATGTTTAGATAACTGGGATCCCATTTCTCAGAGGTTTTTCTCTAGAGTAGAATAATCATATTCAAACAGCTTAAACAGCTTGTAGCTCAAACAGCTCAGTTCAAATAGCTCATAACTCAAATGTCCTGCAGGCTTGATACCAGCCAGTTCTAAGGGAATAGCTTGGTCCTGGAGGAGCCAGGCTGAAGGTTTCTCAGCCAATTTGCATAGAACAGCTCCTCTTCCAAAGGAATGGACTGATGGCTGAACTGGCAGTTTCAGTGAATCAACTCCTGTTCTTGAAAGAATGGGTAAAAGACTCTTCAGCCAGTTTCAGTTGAGACAATCTGATCTCAAAATTAAACTGAAGTGCCAAACAAGTACTTGCACACAGAACAAAGCCTTAACTAGAAAGGTGAAACCTTAAAATAGATGCTGAATAAAGCCTGGATAGCTTCAAATGCAAAAGGGGAGACTCAGATCCAGGATAAAGATATACCTTTAAACTCCAGGGTTAGTGAGAAAAGCAATGAGCAACAATGGGCTCAATTGTGGGTATTGCATCTGTTTGCTCATCAGCCCTTGAGCAGTCAAAGGTCTTCTCTGGTCCCTGAACCAGCCACCAAAAAGTTGACCTAAAACAAGCTGCTAGTTATTTCTCTAGCAAAAATGGATTTATTTTTGATCAGCTGAGAATTGCAATTTGGGGTCTACAACCATGGTGAGCCACATGTGAGTCCCTGCATGACAATGGAAGGATAACTCTTTTATAGAGGGGAAAAGGAAGTTTGGAGTGCTATAGTAAATAAAGAGTCCATGGCTTTTCATTGGCTGAGTTGTTGCCAAAAAAGAGGAGTCTTTCTTTTTCTTGTTGGGTTCTACTCTTTTCACAGGGAGTGAGTGTTGCCTTTTCTGGTCTCCTGACTGTATTTAACTGAAGTTACTGTTTATTAATTTTTTTTACACGTCTCATTTCCCCCACAATCACGCCTATTATTATTAACATTTTTCATTAGCATGATTAAAATTAATCAGCTAATAATTGGTAACTAAAGTCCATAGATTACATTGGAATTTACTCTTTGTGTTGTACATTCTATAAGTATAAAAAAATGTATAGTGAGATATAAGCACCAATACAGTATCATACAGAATATTTTCACTACCCTAAAAAATCTATTTTAAATTATTCATCCCTCTCTCACCCTACCTTCAACCTCAGGCAACCACTGATCTTATTACTACTCCATAATTTTGCCTTTTCCAGAATGTCGTATAGTTGGAGTCACACAGTATGTAGCCTTTTCGAATTGCCTTCTTTCACTAGCAATAAGCATTAAGGTTCTGCCATATCTTTTCATGGCTTGATAGCTCATTTCTTTTTAGCACTAATATCCCATTGCCTAGACATATCACTGTGTGTTTAACCATACACCTATTGAAAGACATATTGCTTGCTTCCAAGTTTTGACAATTATGAGTAAAGCTGCTATAAACATTTGTGTACAGGTTTTTGTGTGGATGCAAGTTTTCAACTCATTTGGGTAAATACCAAGTAGTACAATTGCTGGATCAAATGGTATGAGTATATTTAGCTTTGTAAAAAAACCCAAAAAACTGCCAAAATGTCTTCTGAAGTGGCTGTACTATTTTGTATTCCCACCAGTAGTGCATGAGTGTCCTTGTTGCTCCACATTCTAGCCAGTATTTGGTATTGTCAGTGTTTTGGATTTTAGCCATTCCAGTGGGTTTGTAGTGGTATCTAATTGTTATTTTAATTTGAAATTACTTGATGTACTATGATGATGAATATCTTTAGATATGCTTATTTTCCATCCATATATCTTATTTGCTGAGGGGTCTGTTTAGATCTTTTGCCCATTTCTAAATGAGTTGTTTGTTTTCTTATTGTTAAGTTTTAAGACTCTTTTTGATGTATTTTGGGTACCACTCCTTTATCATATATGTGTTTTGCAAATATTTTCTCCTACTCTGTGTCCTGTCCTTTTATTCTCCTAACAGTGTCCTTCACAGGGCAGAAGTTTTTAATTTAAATAAAGTCCAAATTACCCTTTTTTTCAATAGAGCATCCTTTGGGCGTTGTATCTAAAACATGACCACCAAATCCAAGGTCACCTAGATTTTCTCCTGCTATATTCTAGAAATTTTAAAGTTTTGAGTTTTACAGTTAGTTCTCTGATCCATTTTGAGTTAATTTTTGTGAAAGGTATAAGATTTGTGTGGAGATTCATTATTTGTAATTCAAATATTTCCAAAATTGTTGTTATAAAATCAGGATGATGTTATAAGGGTGAAATTGGCAGATATTACAAAGTGATAAAGTCATCCAAATGAAATTTTAAAATAATGTTTAAACTAAAATCAAACAGACAAATAAATAACAAGAAAAGGAAAAGTCTGACACTTGAGGAAGGGAATGTGATATTCAGGAATGATGAAGAAAAGTACAACTACCCAGTTCTATGTTTCCATCTTCTCAGGCAAGATGAATTAGTTTCAGATCAGAAAATATGTAATCAACATTGGTAATGGAAAACTGTATCCAATGGTACGTCAGAAGAATATAAGAGAGCACCTGGTTACTCTAGATGTATTCAAGATTCCTGATCTAAATTAATTACAGAAGAAAATTCTGAATGAGTTTCATAATTATATCACCAAATCTGCCAACAAATTTTTAGTCATTGTAAAGAATATGAAAGGGGTTAGAAGGCTGAATATGGAAAAACATGGTCCTTATTTTTCATGAAAACGAAAGAGCATTTTGGTGACATATCTCTTGATTTCAGGAAAATTATAAAATCAATCATTAAATAAGTTAACAATTATAAAATGAGATGAATGAGCACTAATTAATACATTCACTTGTTTTTTGACTAGATTACTAAACAATACCTCAGGAAAATATAGCAATAGACATAGTATGTCTGTATTTCATCAGAGTCTCAATGTGTCCTTCTGGAAAAGATGGAAAGATCTGGGATAACTGATAATAATGTTAGGATTTCTAACTCACAGGGACAGTGCTAATTTCTGAGTCCCTATCAACCTAGAGTGCATTCACTAATATCATGCCACAGACATCTCTCCTATTAATAATATATAGCAGCTACCAGGGAGAATATCGATGGCATTCAGTTGTAATTTGCGTATAACATTAGAGTGAGAAGAAGACTTAGTATGTTAAAACGAAAAATATATTTTCATAGACTAGAACATTAGTTGAATCTAACCACGTAAAATTTATTAGAGATACATGTAAAGTCCTACAGTTATGTCAATAATTTTTATTTATACACATGTTTGAAAAACCTGATTATATTTACCTAAAAATAAGAGTCTGTTGGTGGGGTGCACATTTTGCTGACTTCACATATTTGAAGGATTCCATGACTACCAGCAGAGATAAAATGCCTAGTGGCATAAACAATGCCCCCCACCAAAGAAGAAATATTTATCAATTAGGGCTATGCAGAATTGGAATGGGCTTCTTTGAATGGCTGTGTATTCAATAATGTTGAAGTATTAAAGAAGCAGCTAGAAAACCATGTATTATTGTATTGGGAGGAAATTCAATCATTCAGTGGAGGATTCAATTGGATAATCATTAAGGTCCCTTCTGACTGAAATTGACTTGACAGTATTTTTTAAAGTATGCAATTTTTTGTTGGAAAATCAACTCAAAGTACTTTGAAATGCATATTCATAGTATGTAAAATCTTCCCCACTTTGTTCTCAAAACTGGCTTCTTACAATCTCCATAGTTGCATATTAACCACACACTAGTATAGTCAGGCAAAATCAGTTCCCTGATGTTCTCTGATAAAGTAAAAATACTTTATTAATAGTGGAATAGTCTCTTTTCATTGTTTGTCACGGTACTGTTGTACAGTACAATGGTTAATTGCCTGGCTGTTTCATTTTGCATTAGTCTGGACACTGCTGTTTAATAAGACAATGGCTTACATTTTAACAATTACAGTCCTATTCATTGAGATGGAGACATGTTTGCATGCTGACAATACATGAGGGACAAACAGGAGTTTGTTTAAAGGCTGAACTGGAAACAGAAACAGTAAGTGTAAAGTCAATAATTAGAATCATTACTTCTGTGCCACTGAGGATTAATTTTCATTGGCAATAGCTTTTAGACCTAGTTGATGATTCTTGGAAAAATAATTTTCTATTTTCTGAGACAGATGTTGTCATAATTTACCCTGGCAATCTCTTAATCCTCTAGCGACCATAAGATTAATATCCATTAGTGAACAATCATGCTTAGGTTGATATCAACTGAATAGAATATTTAACTGATGGCTGGTGTCCTATCTGTGAGTGTTAGCACATCATAAAGCTATAAACATTTTTTAAAGCAGTGTATTATGCTTGTGTCCATTTCTCCCCTTTCCCAAATTTGTAAAATATTCTTTGCTGTTCTGATAATCACATATGATGGCTAAGAATAAAAAAAAAATTTAAGGCTACCGAATTTTATTGCAATTTATAGATTACAATAATTACAGTAATATATCTGGCGATCAGTGCATTTTCAACAGTTCCACTAAACTAACTTTTACAGATGCTGAAAAGCATTGTACAAGGGCTGTCAGAATTTATCTCATTTGTTTCTAATTCACCTAAGTGCCTTCACTTTTTCTTTTCCCTCTGGAATTGCCATAATCGTCATTCAGTTCCTTCACTCAACAAAAGAATACATTGAGAACTCTAACAAAAAAATACATTGAGAACTCTAACAAAAATTCTTTAGGGTAGAGCAAATTTCTATTCTCTTTGATGGTGCTCTTGTTCACACTACTTGCTTGGATTCTGACTTCTTGTATCTTTGTCTAATTGATAAGACCTGATATAATTCACTTTGGCACATGAACCAACTCTAACTCTGAACTCTGACACCTTCAGGTTTTATTTTCCCACCCATTGATATTAATTTTCTATTGTCGCTGAAACAAATTACCACAAACTTGGTGAATTAAAACAATGCAAATATCTGATCATTCTGTACCTCAAAATTCTGACATGAGTCTCACTGGGCTAAAATCACGTTTTGGGCAAGGCTGCATTCCTTTCTGGAGGGTCTAGGGGCAAACCCATTTTCTTTTCTTTTCCAGCTTCTAGAGGCTGTCTGCATTCCTTGGCTTATGGGTGTCTTCCTCCATCCTCAAAGCCAGCAACCATAGGTTGAGGTCTTGTCACATCAAATCACTTTGAACCCTTCTGATTCCCTCTTCTACTTTTAAGGACCCTCCTGCTTTGGGCCCATCCAGATAAACTAATATAATCCTATTTTAAGGTCAAATGATTAGCAACGTTAATTCCATCTTCAACCTTAATTCCCCTTTATTATGTAACCTAACAAATTCACAGGTACTGGGGATTAGGACATGGGCATATTTGGGGGCCATTATCCTGCCTGCCACAGTTAAAATAGATACCTGACTTTTCATTTTTGATCAAGATTGAACTGGACTTACCTTTCCACCTGAAACAATTAAAAATTCAGACAAAATACATGAAACAATGCTTTTCAGGTCATCAAGTAGAACAGAACAGTAACCTCTAAAAAAAGAATAAGCAGACAATGTGAGCCCTGCAGTTGTCCCAACTTACTGCCTAGAACGAGCTTAAAGGTTTCAGTGCAGGGATCAGGAACCCATACAAAGCCTGGCAATCTCTTTGAGTTGAGGAGATAGAGCTGCAAGTCTGGGATGACTAACACAGCTAAAATTCACAGGACAGAATAACAGAGTGCTGCACAGACAAGTAGATCCCAAGATAAGAAGATGGTCTCTCTCAACTTTCCTACTGAGTACTATTGGTTTTTTTTTAACCTGTGTATGTTTATTTATTTATTTATTTTCTTAATATTCATCCATTTTATACACACCAGTGTATACATGTCAATCCCAGTCTCCCGATTCATCACACCACAACCCCCATCCCTTGGTGTCCATATGTTTTTTTCTCTACTTCCATGTCTCAGTTTCTGCTGTGCAAACCAGTTCATCTGTACCATTTTCTAGGTTCCACATACATGCGTTAATATACGATATTTGTTTTTCCCTTTCTGACTTACTTCACTCTGTATGACAGTCTCTAGGTCCATCCACATCTCTACAAATGACCCAGTTTTGTTCCTTTTTATGGCTGAGTAATATTCCATTGTATATATGTACCACCTCTTCTTTATCCATTCGTCTGTCGATGGGCATTTAGGTTGCTTCCATGACCTGGCTATTATAAATAATGCTGAAATGAACATTGGGGTGCATGGGTCTTTTTGAATTATGGTTTTCTCTGGGTATATGCACAGGAGTGGGTTTGCTGGGTTACATGGTAATTCTGTTTTTAGTTTTTAAGGAACCTCCATACTGTTCTCCATAGTGGCTGTACCAATATACATTCCCACCAACAGTGCAAGAGGGTTCCCTTTTCTCCACACCCTCTCCAGCATTTGTTGTTTGTAGATTTACTGATGATGCCCATTCTAACTGGTGTGAGGTGATACCTCATTGTAGTTTTGATTTGCATTTCTCTAATAATTAGTGATGTTGAGCAGCTTTTCATGTCCTTCTTGGTGATCTGTATGTCTTCTTTTGAGAAATGTCTGTTTAGGTCTTCTGCCCATTTTTGGATTGGGTTGTTTGTTTTTTTAGTATTGAGCTGCATGAGCTGTTTATATATTTTGGGGATTAATCCTTTGTCAGTTGATTCATTTGCAAATATTTTCTCCCATTCTGAGGGTTGTTTTTTCGTCTTGTTTGTAGTTTCCTTTGGTTTGCAAAAGCTTTTAAGTTTCATGAGGTTGCCTTTGTTTATTTTTGTTTTTTATTTCATTACTCTACGAGATGGATCAAAAAAGATATTGCTGTGATTTATGTCAAAGAGTATTTTTCCTATGTTTTCCTCTAAGAGTTTTATAGTGTCCAGTCTTACATTTGGGTCTCTAATCCCTTTTGAGTTTATTTTTGTGTATGGTGTTAGGGAGTGTTCTAATTTCATTCTTTTACATGTAGCTGTCCAGTTTTCCCAGCACCACTTATTGAAGAGGCTGTCTTTTCTCCATTGTATATCCTTGCCTCCTTTGTCGTAGATTAGTTGACCATAGGTGCGTGGGTTTATCTCTGGGCTTTCTGTCTTGTTCCATTGATCTATCTTTCTGGTTTTGTGCCAGTACCATATTGTCTTGATTACTGTAGCTTTGTAGTATACAAGCTCTGAAGTCAGGGGGTCTGATTCCTCCAGCTCCGTTTTTTTCCCTCGAGACTGCTTTGGCTATTTGGGGTCTTTTGTGTCTCCATACAAATTTTCAGATTTTTTTTCTAGTTCTGTAAAAAATGCCATTTGTAATTTGATAGGGATTGCATTGAATCTGTAGATTGCTTTGGGTAGTATAGTCATTTTCACACTATTGATTCTTCCAATCCAAGAACATGGTATATCTCTCCATCTGTTGGTATCATCTTTAATTTCTTTCATCAGTGTCTTATAGTTTTCTGTATACAGGTATTTTGTCTCCCTAGGTAGGTTTATTTCTAGGTTTTTTGTTGCAATGGTAAATGGGAGTGTTTCCTTAATTTCTCTTTCAGGTTTTTCATCATTAGTGTATAGGAATGCAAGAGATTTCCATGCATTAAGTTTGTATCCTGCAACTTTACCAGATTCATTGATTAGCTCTAGTAGTTTTCTGGTAGCATCTTTAGGATTCTCTATGTATAGTATCATGTCATCTACAAACAGTGACAGTTTTACTTCTTCTTTTCCAATTTGGATTCCTTTTATTTCTGTTTCTTCTCTGATTGCCATGGCTAGGACTTCCAAAACTATGTTGAATAATAGTGGTGAGAGTGGACATCCTTGTCTTGTTCCTGATCTTAGAGGAAATGCTTTCAGTTTTTCACCATTGGGAATGATGTTTGCTGTGGGTTTGTCATATATGGCCTTTATTATGTCGAAGTAGGTTCCCTCCATGCCCACTTTCTGGAGAGTTTTTATCATCAATGGGTGTTGAATTTTGTCAAAAGCTTTTTCTGCATCTATTGAGATGATCATATGGTTTATATTCTTCAATTTGTTAATATGGTGTATCACATTGATTGATTTGCATATATTGAAGAATCCTTGCATCTCTGTGATAAATCCCACTTGTTCACGGTGTATGATCCTTTTAATGTGTTGTTGGATTCTGTTTGCTAGTATTTTGTTGAGTATTTTTGCATCTATATTCATCAATGATATTGGTCTGTAATTTTCTTTTTTTGTAGTATCTTTGTTTATATCTATACAAGCCTACCTCAAGAAACAAGAAAAATCTCAATAAACAATCTAATGTTACACCTACAGGAACTAGAGAAAGAAAAACAAACAAAACCAAAGTTAGCAGAAGGAAAGAAATCATAAAGATCAGAGCAGAACTAAATGAAATAGAAACAAAGAAAACAATAGCAAAGATCAGTAAAACTAAAAGCTGGTTCTTTGAGAAGATAAACAAAATTGATAAACCATTAGCCAGACTCATCAAGAAAAAGAGGGAGAGGACTCAAATCAATAAAATTAGCAATAAAAAAGGAGAAGTTACAACAGACACCGCAGAAATGCAAAGCATCCTAAGAGCCTACTACAACCAACTCTTTGCCAATAAAATGGACAACCTGGAAGAAATGAACAAATTCTTAGAAAGGTATAACCTTCCAAGACTGAACTAGGAAGAAATCGAAAATATGAACAGACCAATCACAAGTAATGAAATTGAAACTGTGATTAAAAATCTTCCAACAGACAAAAGTCCAGGACCAGATGGCTTCACAGGTGAATTCTATCAAACATTTAGAGAAGAGCTAACCCTCATCCTTCTCAAACTCTTCCAAAATATAGCAGAGGGAGGAACACTCCCAAACTCCTTCTACGAGGCCACCATAACCTTGATATCAAAACCAGACAAAGATGCTGAGTACTATTTTAGTGCATGTATATGAGGAAACTACCTGAGGCCAAATCAATAAGCAACCAAAAAGAGCCAGGGAAACAATACTGTTAACTCAGCTTTGGGAATAGTTCTTGTTCCCACAAGCCATAGTTGGAAAACTAATAAGAATACTCAGGAGGGTATTGTCTAAGGAGGGAGGCAAAATTAAGCCTGGATAAAGACTGCTGTGCTCCCATCTAATAAACTTAAAGTCAAATCCCCAAAGGAGAAAGTATTTCCAAGTAACATAATTGTGTCCAAGAAGAAAGCTAAACTATATTTATTGAACACAATGATATCCAGTACTCAACAGTGACACAAAATCACTGTGTCAGGCATCCAATAAAAAGTTACAGTGCATGAAAAGAAGTGGGAAAATATAGCACCAAAAAGAACTGACTAGAATCAGTCTCAGCAAGGATGGAAATTATAGAATTAATATAAAAGGACATTAAAATATTTAGTATTGACTATATTCCATATGTTCAAGAAGGTAGGGAAAGATTGGGCATGTTTAGTAGATGCAGAAAATATATAGAAACGCCCAAATAAAGCTTCAAGAGATGAAAAATGCAACATATGAATTAAAAAATTATTATATGGGACTATGTAGTTTAGACACTACAAAAAAGATTAGTAAACTTGAAGATACAGCAACTGAAACTATCCAAAATGAAAAAGTACGGCATTACACTTTCTGATTTTAAACTATATTATAAAGCTATAGTAATCAAAACAGTGTGGTACTGGCATAAAAACAGACACATAAATCAGTGGAACAGAATTGAGAGCCCAGAAATCAACCCAGGCCTATATGGTTAACTATTTGACTTGGGAGACAAGAACACTCAATGCAGAAAAGACAGTCTCCTCAATAAATGGTGCTGGGAAAGGTGGATATTCACATGTAAAAGATTGGAAGTAGACCCCTATCTTTCACCATAAACAAAAATGGATTGAAGACTTAAATGTAAGACCTGAAATCATAGAACTGGAAGAAGACAGCTTCCTTGAAATGGGTCTTGGCAATGATGTTTTGGATGTGACACCCAAAACACAATCAACAAAAGCAAAGCTAAACAAGTAGGGCAACATCAAACTAAAATGCTTCTGCAGAGTAAAAGAATCCATCAACAAAATAAAGGGCAACCTATGGAATAGGAGAAAATATTTGCAGATCATGTACTTGCTAAGAGGTTAATATCCAAAATATGTAAATGACTTATACAACTCAATAATAATAATAATCCAATTTTTAAAATGGGCAAAGGACCTGAATAGACATTTTTCCAAAGAAGATATTCAGATGTCCAACAGGTGTATGAAAAGGTGCTTGACATTACTAATCATTAGGGAAATGCAAATCAAAACCACAGTGAGACATCTCTTCACACCCATTAGAATGGCTATTATCTAAAAGGAGATAATAAATGATGACAAGGTTGTGGAGTAAAGAAAACCCTTGTGCACTGTTGGTGGGGATGTAAGTTCGTGCAGCCACTATGGAAAATAGTACGGAGGGCCCTCAAAAAATTAAAAATAGAGGTACCATACGATCCAGCAATTCTACTTCTGGGTATATACCATAGGAAACAAAATCACTGGGACACAGAGATACCAGCACCCCAATATTTATTGCAGCATTATTTACAGTAGCCAAGACAGAGGAACAACTTAAGTGTCCATCAACAGATGAATATAAAGAAAATGTGGTATATGTATTCAATGGAAAACTATTCATCCATAAGAAGAAGGAATTCCTGCCATTTGCAACAACACAGATGGACTTTGAGGGTAGTTTGCTAAGTGAAATAAGTCAGACAGAAAAAGGGTTGGGAGTTTGATTAGCAAGGAGAGTATGTAAAATTGTCTTTAGAGATCTTGCAGAAACTTACCAGAAAAAAATTACTTGGTAGGTTTTCTGGAGAGTGTCAAAGGCTCACTTGAAGTCTGTGCTCTTTTTAGAGAAATGTTGAAACACCATATTTTGTGTAGCTATGCATACTAGTTTCCCATAGCTACCATAACAAATTACCACAATTGTAAGTGATTTAAAACATTACAAATATATCATCTCACAGTTCTGGAGGTTAGAAGTTCAAAATGGGTCACACTTGGCTAACATTAATGTTTTGGTAGAGCTGCATTCCTTTCTGGGGGCTTTATGGGATTGTATTAGATTCCTAAGGCTGCCATAACAAGTTACCACAAATTTAGTGGCTTAAAAAAGCAAAAATGTATCCTTTTATATTCCGGAAGCCAGAAATCCAAAATCAAGGTGTCAGAAAGTGCCACCCTCACTTTGGAGGCTCTGGGAGAGAATCCTTCCTTGCCTCTTCCAGCTTCGGGTAGCTTCACATGTTCTTTGGCTTGTGGCTATATCACTTCAATCTTTGCCTTCATCTTTAATTGCTTTCTCCTCTCCACTGTTTTCTATTCTTCTGTCTGTCTCAAATCTCCCTGTTTCTTTATCTTATAAGAACATTTGTCATTGGATTTGGGGCCCACTCAGATAATCCAGGATAATCTTATCTCAAGATTTGTAGTTTAATTACATCTGAAAAATTATATTTTCCAAATAAGTTAACATTCAGTTTACACAGTGTACAGGGATTTTACATAGACATATTTTTTGAGGGGGGCCACCATTCATCCCATTATGGACCCAATCTGTTTTCTTTCATTTTTCAGCTTCTGGATGCTGTGTGCATTCTTTGTCTCATGGCTCTTTTCCATCTTCAAAGTAAGAAATGGCTGGTTGAGTATTCCTCACATTATATCACTCTGACTCTGAATAAGAACCCTTTATATTGCCCCCACGCCACCCCAATAATCCAGAATAACATTCCCCTCTCAAGGTCAGTTGCTTAGCAACCTTAATTACCTAATCTAAGTTCAAGGGAGTAGGGGGTGGACATTTTGAGGGAACAATTAGTCTGCCTACCACACTATAGAAAGTGAGGATGCCCTGTGTTCATCAGAGACACATATTTTCCCATATTTTTCATAAGTCTGTTCCATGTCCATAATAACAAAATCAGGCATATTTAATTTCCAGTTGAGTTATTAGCCAATCTAATTCTAAAATGTCTGTACAATGTTGATGTTATTCTCTCTGCAAGAAAGCAGAGATTGCTTATAAATTTAATCACATTTAGATTTCATCATATATAACTTTGTGCTCAACTTTGCTAATATTTACTCATGTGCAGAGTTTTTCATCCTTGGAAATGAAAATAAGTCAGAGGATATTGACTGCATTATATTGATTTAATTACATTTTTCTTACTATAGTCAAATACAAGTTTTTAAAATAAAAACTTAGAAGTCGTATTGGGGGTTTTAACTATGAAAGTTCTTGCAAAAAAGTCAAGTGTTGTTTTGTCTTGGGCTATGGAAATGGAAATGTGCTGAGTGTTTTGTTTCTTTGTTTTATTTTTGTTTTCATGCTCTCATTAAAGATGACCTTAACGTTATTCAAGCAAATGTAATTATTACTGGTGTTACTGTTGATTTTTCATAGCATTCTAGTACATACCATTACATACCGTTTTTTTCTTCCAGTTTTATTGAGATATAGTTGACATACAGCACTGTATAAGTTTAGGGTATACAGCACAATGATTTGACTTAACATAACATTATGAAATGATGACCACAATACGTTTAGTGAACATTCATCATCTCATATAGATACAAAATTGAAGAAATAGAAAACAAATTTTTCCATGTGATGTGAACTCTTCGGATTTACTCTTTTAAGCATTTTCATACATAGCATGCAGCAGTGCTTACTGTATTCATCACGTTGTAAATTACATCCCTACTATTCATTTATCTTATAACTGGGAGTTTGTATCTTTTGACTGCCTTCATCCATTTCCCCCTCCCCCCACTTCTGGAAACCACAAATCTGATCTCTTTTTCAATGAGCTTGTTTGTTTGATTTTGAAGTATCCATTAGTGATCTTTTAAGGTAGAATTTGCACAACTTCTGGACTAGGCTTACTTTAGTAAATAGGGAGGTTAGATCATTTAATAGAATTTTATACTCTTATTATAGAATAATGAGAAATATTCAAAATTTATCCAATGAAATAGTTTTTCTTAAGTCATTTCCTGCTTTTTATTAATCCAAAGTATAAAGTTCACTAATGTTAGTAGTTTGACAATAATCTAAAAAAGGTATGTAAAAATCAGATATCCCTATAATCAATTACACTGAAAGCATGACAATAAAAATAGATATAAGATGTAGGTTTCATCAGTAAAGGTGCATTCCCTGGTTCAGTGATATCACTCCAAAATGCTGGGCACCAAATGAGTTATAAATCTGAGAAAAATTAAATCACAGTTGAGTGTATGTTACTAAAACACAAAGTACATAGAGGATGAAATAATAAAATAGCTATAAAGTTAGAACTATTCAGTAATCTGTTCAATAAATATATTTTGAGCATGTTATGTATGATAGGTATAATAGATTGAATGATCAAATGAATCTAATGCAGTTTGGTAAATGCCACTATAGGAGACATGCAGGGTGCTAGGAGTACACGTATGAGGAGCTCTCATTCCTAGAACATGAAAACACTGTAGAAGATATAATCCTCTGACTTTTTTTCTCTCAGATAACATATAAAGTTAAGGAAATTGTATATCTAGTAGCACGCCAACAACAATAAGAAATCAAATACTATAAAGGATTTGGAATATAAATGCTAAAGAGTTAGAAAAAAGTAAAGGTCATTGGAGCAGTGAGCTAATGGAGAAGATGGAATTTGAGCAACTGATGAAAGAGTTGACCTTCAGTAAGTGGAAGTGTAGTGCAAGAATATTATAGTCAACGAGTACAACATATAATAGAGGAACAGTGACAAAGATGGCAGCTAAGGAGATGGGGAATAAGAGAAAGGTGCAGTAAGGACTGGAACAAGAATTTTGTGGAAGGGGGTAGTAAGTGATAAGCTTGATTTTAAAAAAAAGTGAGCCAAGATTGTGAAGTATTGGAGATTTTTGATTTGTTTAGGTCATTTATAATGAGCTCTTGTGTCAACCATGAAAGTGCAGCTCTAAGATCTCATGTAATAGACAAAAGACCCCAGGAGCACCCACAGGTGGCTGCCAGTAAATGACTGAAAGTCACAGTGATACTAAGGCAGATCCATTCCTATGAGATGTAGGACTAATCTCACAGGGCGACTTTGGTCCCAGGATACCATATTAGCCTGATGTAAATTTTCCTAAAACTGTGCTGCAGTCTGAGACTCTTCCTTGCTAATTCTTTCCTTCACAGAGCCCAGACTTGCAGTCTAGAATAACAGCTCTTTCCCTCTTTTCCAGCTTCCTGTCCTACCTTCTTTCCCCCCTCACAGGATTTTCTGGCAATAAAATTTCTTGCCCTTCTGACAGCAGAACTCTTATTAATTCTTAAGCTGGAAAATGCAATAATGAAAATGAGATTTTATTAGAACTAAAATTGTAATGCTATAAACAGAGAAGTAAAAAATAAAGCCCTGGAAATTGGGAGGGTATGGATTTATTTAACAGCTATGTGATGATGACATGAAATTCAGATTTGGGAAGAAAATGATAGAACAGTTATGATGGAGAATTGCACAGTAGATCAATGTTTGCTCTGGTAAAAAGAAGCAATACAGATATCCAATAAAGGATTTCCTTCCAAAATATATAATGAACTTCTTCAAATCAATTTAATAAAAGACTGATAATCTGACTTGAACAGGTTCTTCCATATAGATGATTCCAAATCTCCAGTAAACATATTAACATGTAGTCAGCATCAATTAGTCATCAGAGGAATGTTAATTAAAATCAGATTGAGAAACTATTAAATGCTCATAATAATGGTTAAAATTTTAAAAGCAGATAGTACCAAGTTTTGGTTAGGATGTAAAACAAGCTGATTTCCTACATACTCCTGGTAGGAGAATAAACTGTTAGATTCACTTTGGAAAAGCATTTGGCAATAGCTAATATAGTTGACTAATATGTAAACTCAATAGCCCAGGACTTCCCTTTCTTTCCTAGTGTGTTCATTCTCATTGCTGTGCAGTTTCCATTCTTTGAATATACTAAAGCTTATGTATTCATTTTACTGTATGTATATAAAGTTTAAAACCAAGGAGAACTAATTTGTGATGCTTAAAGTCAAGATAGTGGTCATTCTTGGGTGACTGTGCTTCAGTGCTGCTGAAAATATTATATTTCTTGGCCTGAATGATGGTTATCCATATATTCACTTTGAGAAAATTCATCTAACTGTACAATTATGATTTATGCATCAATAAAATATTGTACATTGTATATTGTATATGCATATTGTATTTAAATATTAAGAGAAAATTTAAAATAACAAAAATATGGTCTTTCCAGATTAAAGTGTTCATATTATTCTTATTCTGTTGATCTTACTGTATATGCTTTTACTGTTAGAGTTGGATTTGTTGAATGTTCATTATTTTCTAGATTTATCAGTTTAAATAGGATTTGACTTTCCCATTAGACAGTAAAACCTTGAGCACTAGACTATTTCTAATCTTCATATCCACTCATGGATCTCTCCTTAAACAAAAGATACAGTGCTGCTAAAACCTTAGATCATTGCTCTTGTATCTCCATTTCTTGTGTGAAGGATACACACATACACACACACACACACACACACATTCGTGTATGTGTGTGCTAGGTTGAAAATGGTATTTATTTTTAACTTCCTGATATTATCTCCTAATTACCTTAAACTTCCATAATTATGTTTTCATTATTAAGACTTCTTTTGCATCGTGCTGTTTTTTTAATTTTTTTAATTTAATTTTTAAGATATTTATTAATAGGTGCCTGCAGTTTGACTTTTTTGAAAAAAAACAAGCTGTAAACTTTTATGACAAATTAAAAATGAGGTTCTTAAAAATCTCAAACTTGACCAGATATTAAACAATTTAAAAACCTTTAAAAGTGTATTGAGAAAAACAAGGCTTTAAAAAAAATGTTTTTCATTACCAAAAAGAGACGTCTTTAGGTAAAAATAATAAAAACCCCATGCTGCATAGATAACGCAGATAGTTCTGGTTATCTGGTCAACAGGCACAAAGCAAGCACTTAAGGTCTTGGGCTCCAATCTTTTGTTCATTTCTTATTCATATTCATTTCTTCTTGTTGGATGACTAAACCGGATGATGGTAGATATGATAAGTGGGCATTTACTCAGCCCTGCCCTGCTCAGCCTCGTAGCAGATGAATTCTCAGCTGGTGGATAGGCTGCTTTTGTCTCTTTGCCATCTCATGGTTTAGGGTTTTCTGGGCGTCTGCGTCAGTAATTGAAGTTGCGGCGGTACAGACATTGAGGCGGCTGCTGACCTTGGGTCTCATCTCCTTGATTTTTTCTCATCTTCTTCATTGCCGTCCTCTCTGGGCTGTCTTTGGCCAGGAGGGCCCCTGTGGTATCATGGTCTATAACCCTGATACATATTCTGCCTCACTGGTCTACCTTGTTCCCCTGCACCCTGGTTGTCAGCACCCTCCAACCTGCACAGGAGGGTTGGAATACAGTGGTCGTCACCCATAGGGTCTCCGCATGTAGTAAGGTGGGAACCTTCGCCTGCGGTAGGGCCTGGCCTTCGGGAGCACTCTCCGATCCCTCATCCTTTTCCCCACTCACACTATTCTGGTAATTCTGCTGGTGGTTGAGTGGAAGACCCCTGCGATGTGGAGAGCGTCTATAATGGTTACGGTCTGGTGCACATGTACCGCCTTGCGCTGGAACTCCACAAGGGCCTGTAACATTTGCTGTCTCCGCGTCCTTTTCTCCTTCAACAACATCAAACTCCACAGTCTCTCTGTCTCCTATGCTGCGAAGGTACTTCCTGGGGTTCTTCTTCTTTATGGCAGTCTGGTGTACAAATACATCTTCTTTGGTGTCATTCCTCTTGATGAAGCCATATCCGTTTCTTACGTTGAACCATTTTACTGTTCCCAAAACCTTCATTGCGATGACCTTGTCGCCGCCGTTAGGCACCGCCAACGTGAGGTCGCCGGGGCCACCGCTCCCTGCACCGCTGCCCGTCAGGACCCGGCTCAGGGTCTGCAGCGCTGAGGGGGCGGGGGCGGGGCGGCGGGCGGCTGCTGGGTCTCGCTGCTCATGGCTGCGGTGATGGTGACTGGGGCCGGCGGCTGGCAACTGCGGCTCCTCCCGGGCTGGGATGGTCACAAGGCCAGCTGCGGTTGTGGGGCTGCTCAGCGCCTCGCTGGGGTCCTGCTCTTCAAATTTAAGCGAAACAGTTGCCACTACATTGTCATGTAAGGACTCGCGATTTGCCCTAATGAACCATTTTCACATCTTTGCCAGTAAGGTTCTAGATATAATTTAGATTCTGCCAATGAGATGTACCAGAAAGAGACTTAGAAAGCAGAAGAGTAAAAGAAGTCGTTTGTCCTTATTACAGGAGGCAACAAGTGTTGATATTGGGTTCACCAGACATGACTAATTGTCACAGTCAGCCAGAGAGTCCTTCCCTCCCTGTAAGTCACATATGTTAGAGCTGCAGGGAAAGTGTGACATTTTCACTTGTTTCCTACATTGTCTTTACCAAAGTTGCTGCAGTGAATCTGAAAGCTGCTGGAGCTCCACAACTGATTTCCAAGCCTTGCAATGCTTTTAAGCACTTAATAATACTTTGTATTAAATCCCTTTTCAGAAGAAATACCTAGAATGATTTTTATATCCCACATCATGTTGATATAGTCTCAATATTATAATGTTTGAGGAAATAACTACTTTTAACAAACATAACTAATCCAATTACATTTTCTTAGGTGAATTATTCAATTCAGCAAGTACATGTGCTTTTATTGTTTTTTAAAGTTCATTTTTACCCTTGCATCAACTTATGTTAGGGCACATATCAATTACCAACAATTATTCATTGGCCATCTACAGGCATGCCTCTGAGATACTATGAGTTTGGTTCCAGATCACTACAATAAAGCAAATATTGCAATAAAGTGAGTCAAACAAATTTTTGGCTCCCAATGCATATAAAAGTTATGCTTACACTATACTATAAAGTATGTAATAGCATTATGTGTAAAAAAAACAATGTACATACCTTAATTAAAAAATAATGCTAGGGGGAGGGATAAATTAGGAGTTTGAGATTAAAATATACACACTACTATATATAAAATAGATAACCAACAAAGACCTACTGTATAGCACAGGGAACTCTGCACAGTATTCTTTAATAATCTATAAGGGAAAAGAATCTGAAAAATATTAGATATAGGTATATATATAACTGAATCACTTTGCTATACACTTGAAACTAACACAACATTGTAAATCAACTATACTTCAATAAAAAAATAATAATGCCGTTGGAAAAATGGTGCCGACAGACATGCTTGATGCAGGGTTGCCACAAACCTTCATTATATAAAAAACACTGTCTATGAAGAGTGATAAAGCAAAGTGCATTAAAACAAGGTATGCCTGTACTATCTTCTGAACGCTGTGCTATGTCCTGGTATTATAAGAATGTTGTATAACATGCTTTATGCTTACAATTTTATATTAGAAATTGTAATCCTTGGTCTTTGGCAACCAAGGCTTCTTTTAAAGACACTTGGATTAAGTAAAAGATTGTCTTATTTTATCCCACACCATAATCTGTCATAAGAATTGATTGCACTATAAACTTTACCGTTTACTTAATAAACATAATGTCCTTCTATGTATACAAATCCACATTTGTTTACAGAGTTACAAAGATGAATACAATATGGTCCATTTCTCAATGTGCTCACAATCTAGTGGTGAGGGCAGGCATAGTTATGACAAATTATAACGAGTTTAGGTTATGATGAACTCAACATAGAAGTAAAAAAAAAAATACTACAATAGCATAAGCAAAGTGTTTTATTCTGCATCAAGAGTTGAATAAACCTTACCATATGAATAGAAATGTTGTCTGTCCCTAATTTGAATTCGATCAAGTCTAAAGAGGAAGAAGGACATTTTGGACAAACAGAAGAGCTAGAAAGTGATATAAATGCATCAAAATAAACTATTAGGTAATCAAAAATATTTTGATTACCTAATAAACTATTAGGTAATCAAAAATATTTCAATATTTCAAAAATATTTCAATATTTCAATCAATGATATTGGTGTATACATTGCATGCTATCAGGATGAGTTTGAATTTTATTCTCTAGGCAGTCAAGAGCCAACAGAAGAGAGCTAGCAATGGAGAACATGATCAAAGTTGGATTTAGAGAGAATTCCAGTGGTAATGGGAATTCTGGAATAGAGGGGAGAATAATAGGTGTCCTGAAAATACCAATGTCCTTCTTTTGCTTTGTCTTTAATGCCTATTTTGCAAAGGTGACTTGCCTCATCGGCATAACTGCTGTAGTGTAACTGCCTGATATTAAGCTTTTTGATTGTAACGTAAGTGTCCGATATTAAGCTTTTGATTGCCGAGGCATCCATTTCAAAGACATCCATCTCAAATAAACATATTGCCAGGTGTATGACACAGCTCAGCTAAGTAAAAAACCAGGCTGCCCCACACATGAGGTTTCCCTTTTAGAAAACCCCGAGTAACCTAGGTTTACTGAGAGTGACCTTGCTTTTGCCTTCCCGTGCTCTAATTCCCACTCTTATGCTTTAAATTCTCCAATAAAGAGTGAACCTGTGAGGCCTTAGGCACCCCTCTTTTGGACCCTGATAAGGGCAGAGCCCCAGGTTGGTGCGCTCTCTCTCTCTCTCTCTCTCTCTCTCTCTCTCTCTCTCTCTCTCTCTCTCTCTCTCTCCCCCTCTCCCTCTCCCTCTCCCTCTCCCTCTCTCTTTCTCTGCTCATGACTTTGCTGTGTAGCCCTTGGGTGTGCCACGTACCCTCCAGGACCTGTGAGTAATAGATCTTTTTTTCCCCCAAAGTTCCTTGATGGATTTTTGCTGATGTGCATCTTGCAATCATAATAAGAACCACAAGGGCCTGTCCAGCCACAACACTGGCTTTGGTTGGGAAAGTATCTGTGGGCCCAGGTGAGTACATTAGAAATTCCTAGCCAATAGTATCACTATTGGTAGGCTAAGAGTGACACAAAACAACTGGCTTATAACAAAAATGAGGTACTTAACAACTGAAGTTCCTCAGACAAGGGTCCAAAGCCAATCTTTCAAAAATAATATTTTTTTGAATTGTGCTATGTATAATGAGAAATATTAATGTATGACTTTATGAGCTTATACATGGTTAGTTACCTTAATTTATTACAGTTTTAATGTTTTTGTTTTTTCAAAAAAGCAAGCCCATAATTTGTATAATTGGTCTAAATTCTATCCATTGTACACTTTGTCTAATGATACCGTTGATCAATTTACTCTTTTTGAACAAATTTGTCCTATTATTGAATCCCCAATAAGCAGTAAGAACTGAGAAATCTTTCAACCTGAAGTGGAGCATTAGAGATAGGGTCTCAAACCTAAAATAGTTTATGACAGACCATTTTATATTTAAGAAAAGCAATGTAAAAATGTATACACTATCATCTAGTCCAGTAAAAGCTAGCTCATTACCTACATTTCTCCAATTTTTCAAGGACAAATATAACTTCTCTGATTTTTTTTCTTCATTATTCTTTCTTTTGCTCTCTCTTTTGTCATTGAACACATTTTTACTGGAGCCCAAGGGACAAAAAGTGCATTTTAAAGTCAAATATATAAGCTGTAATTAGGCTCAGGACCTGATTTTTTTAGTGAAAAAATTGAAGTCACATTATAGTTCAGATTTGTCCTTATGGATAAAGATGTTAAGATCACATCTTATTATGTCTTGTGCTTCTTTTGGTCACATTCAAGAAACAAACAAACAAAAAATTCAATTATTTAATCATTATATCTTTTTCTTAGTGGAGCAATGGAATCATCATATTATTTCTCTGTTTTTATTATTCATCTTCCTGTGCTCTATTTAATTACTGATAGAATGACAAGGTTAAAAATAATGCCTTTTGTTCAATACTTCTGAGTGTCTTTGAATGCCATACTTTTGAACCAAATTAAACATTATTCTTAACATTTATTATATTCCAAAACCAGGAAAGATACTCATAGGGAAATATTTAAAGAGTTCTACTTTCTCAAATTACCCTTGGATTGACTAGTGAGTAAAAAACCATGTTCTTGACTCACTGGGTTTAAATTCACCATCGGAGTTATCTCCAGAGAACTGCATTTCTACATCTAGGGAGACACTTCTTGCTTGTCATTCTTAATTGAGAGCAGCAGCCCAAGTAACACAACAATACAAAGACCATCAGTAAAAATGTCACATCAAAATGAATTAAAGTAAATGGATTTGCTAGCTATCAGTGTGTCTGTCAGGACATTACCAATCTTGACTCTCACATATCATATGTATGAACTGTTTATCATGGTTGATTTTTCCTGCTGCAATGTGTACACTAACAATTATAGCAATTGCCTACACAATGTAAAATCAGTTGGCATAAAGCTATCATAAAAATTGTGTGATACTACTGCAAGTATGAGCATACAGATTAATTGAACAAAACAGCAATTATAGAAGGACAAAGAGAAGTTAGTTATTTAGTATATGATAAATAGAGCATATCAAATTGAAATGAAAAAGAGTTACTATTCAGTCAAGTATCTTAGGATAAATAGTGATTTAGGAAACACATATATAATTTCTATAACTACATCTATATGTTTTTTACTTCAATAGATACTATATGGACTAAAGCAGTGGTTTAAAGCCAGGAGGTACATGTCAGAATAATTTTTTCAGCTCTCTCAAAATATACATTACAGCTGGTTCACTTGAAAAAATTGGGACAAACTAAAATATCAAAAATAGAAGATGTTATTTATTGGTACATCAAATCAAAAGACTGTTAATGGAAGAGATATAAGGATAACATCTAATTTTATTGACATGAAAAACATCATAATATAATATTGAGAAAATTGACCAGGATACAAAATTGCATGCATAGTATGCCAGGGGTGGGGAGTAAAAGAGAGAGAAAGAATGGAGAAAATACACCATAAAACAATAATGATTATCCCTGGATGTTGGAATTAAAATAGATTTTTCCTATTTCATTTACTCTGTTACCTTTGCTTATCTGTATTTTCAAATTTTTCTTCCCTTAGCACATATTACTTTTACATTAATAATATTATCAAAGTTAGAAAAAAGACTGAGTTATATATATTATATAAAGTATATATAAATAATGCATTATATATTATATATAATGTATAATTTCTGTATTATATATTATAATTTATATTCTGTATTATATAATTTCTATATTGTATTATATAACTGATATATTATAATTTCTATATTATATATAATATATATAATTTCTATAACCAATTCTATTTCACCTAACATAATTATTTTTACTTACCTTTCTTTTTACTGTGTCACCATGATATAAATACAACCTGTTGAAAAGTGAAAATTGAAAAATCCAGTCAACCATGTCTCTTTTCCACACATTTCTTTCTGTGAACTGAATTAACTGAAAAATTGGATGATTTATAGAAATAATGGTATAATACATTGAATAGTAAATGAAAAGTATATCTGTCAAACTATAATCATCATAGTATTTTAGAATTGCAAAAAACTTTAGAAATCAGATAATATAATTCTATCTTCCTGGAAATGAGAAAACTGAGTAATCAGTAGTCTTTTTTAAACATAATGTGGATACTGAACATGTATTTCTCAGAAGACTGCATAGGAAAAAATGGAAGCAACGACAAGAAAAGCATACAAATTAAGAAGCAAAATGATGAAACAACCAGTTACAATGTTCTGGTAATTCTTTCCAGGACTGTGTAATTTTGGATTAAACTAAACTGTCCCTTTAGAGAAGAGGTAAAAATCAGACCTAAGGAATTGTTTTCAAAAGGAAAGGCTGATCATCTTGTTCTCCACGGCTTCTCCTCATTCTTAAACTTGCATAAAAATTTCTGAACCTCATAGAAAAACTCTCTTCATTGGTAGGGTGGTCAGAGTTCCAACAAATTAAATCCTCAAGTAATGCACCTGTAACAAAGGCAATGGGAAAAAAGATCCACAACTTCCAAAATCTTGTCACAATTGGAAGACTCTAGCCCACAAAATAGAAAGCAGCACATTTGTGTGAGGCAATAGATTGAAATTTCAATCAGGCAATAGATTGAAAGCAGAATCACCATGATGATACCAAAGGCATGCAGAAATAGAATATACAGTACAACCAATATAAAAATTATTTTGTTATAAAACTATTGTCTATTACCCCCAAAATTGTTTGTATCCATTTTAGTAACCAAAATGTATGATTATTTTAAAAATTTACTTATACTTGATTTATATTCTTACTAGAACTTCTTCCATATTATTACTTCTCCATTATTTTGTTTCCTCACTCAGTTAATAGATTTATGCCTTTAATTAATTTTTATTTTCAAGATAAGTAGATAGCTTATTTTCAAATTCCTTACAGATTCAGGCTTGATTTCTGCTGTCTTCATTCATTAAAACAACTTGGTTGGTGGAACTGCTTGTGTTCCAAATTTTATCTGCTCAGATTCTCAGAATATTTCTTTCTTTATGTCTTGCACTGAATGTTGCCAAAGAATAAATCTGAGGACAGCTTGATTCTTATGTTTTTCTGTTTGTATGAACCAACTCGCTTTTCAGGTCTCAGTGCATAAACAATTATTTTGTAAATATTTGAAATATTTTATTTTGCCAGGATGTGTCTGTATTTGGGCTATTTTCCTTTGACTCCATGGGTGTATGGTGATTGTGTGGGCATACATACACACAAAGCATACACACATACATACACACAAAGCAAACTTCAGAAAGAACAAAGCTGGAGACGTCACACTTGCTGATTTCAATCTATAATATAAAGTTGTAGTAATCAATGCATTATGATGATTGCATAAAAATACACATAGATCAATGGAAAAGGATAGAGAGCCCAGAGATAAACCCATGCATATACAGCAAATTAATTTATGATGAGGGAGCCAAGAATATACAATGGGAAAATGATAGTCTCTTCAATAAATGGTTTTGGAAAAACTGTACAGCCATATACAAAAGAATGAAACTGGACCACTATGTTATACCATACACAAAAATCAACTCAAAATGGATTAGACTAGAACATAAGACCTGAAATCATAAAATTTCTAGAAGAAGACATAAGGTTTAAGCTCCTTGACATCAGTCTTGGCAATGATTTTTTAGATTTGACACCAAAAGCAAAGGTAACAAAAGCAAAAATAAGCAGTTGGGATTACAGCAAACTAAAAGCTGCAAAGGAAACAACAAAATGAAAAGGCAACCTATGAAATGGGAGAAAATATTTGCAAATCATATATCTGATAAGGGGTTAATATGAAAAATATATAAAGAACTCATACAACTCAATACAAAAATTACAAACAAGCCAATTAAAAAATGGGCAAAAGATGTGAATAGACATTTTTCCAAAGAAGACATACATACGGCCAACAGGTACATGAAAAGATGCTCAACATCACTAATTATTAGAGAAATGCAAATCAAAACTACAATGAGGTATCACCTCACACCAGGCAGAATGGCCATCATCAAAAAATCTACAAACAATAAATGCTGGAGAGAGTGTGGAGAAAAGGGAACCCTCTTGCGCTGTTGGTGGGAACGTCAATTGGCACAGCCACTATGGAAAACAGTTTGAAGGTTCCTCAAAAATTAAAAAGAGAACTATAGTATGGTCCATTAATTACAGTTCTGAGTGTTTATCTGAAGGAAATGAAATCACTGTTGAAGAGATACGGGTACTCCCATGTTCATTGCAGCATTATTTGCAATTGCCAAGACATGGAAATAACCTAAGTTTACACTGATGGATGAATGGATAAAGAAAATGTGAGAGAGATATATTCCATACATATAATATATAAAAAAACACTATATAGTTAATAATGTTAATCAATATTAATTAATAATTTAAATTCATATTAATAATGTATGATATATAGCTATATTATTCATCCATAAAATAGAAGTGAATCCTGACATTTGTGACAGCATGAATGAATCCTGAGGACATTATGCTAAGTGAAATAAATTAGACAGAGAGAGGTAAATACTGTATGATCTCATTTAGATGTGGAAGCTAAACAAACAAACAACAATAAAAAACCCTAAATTCATGGATGCAGTGTACAAATTGGTGGTTGCCAGAGGTGGGGGAAGAGGTCTGGACCAAATGGGTGAAGGTTATCAAAATGTACAAACTTCCAGTTATGAGATAAATAAGTCCTGGAGATTTGATATACAGCATGGTGACTATAGTTAGCAATTCTATATTATATATCAGAAAGTTGCTAAGAGTAGATCTTAAAAGTTCTTATCATAGCAAAAAGTTTGTAATTATATGTGGATACTATAGTTGGTAACTATACATGGATGTCAACTGTTGTGTTAATCATTTCAAAATATATACATATATCAAATTATTATGGTGTACACCTAAAACTAATACAATGTTTTAAGTCAATTACATATCAATTTTAGTAAATATTTTTTAAATCAAGAAAAAAACTATTAATTTTCTTACTTTCTTTTCTGAAAAAAATGAACACTAAATAAAGCTACACATCTCCTCATTTTTTCTTCTTCCCTATATGTCCTCTTTTACAAGATTCCAGTTATATTTTTATCAGTGCTGATTCCTTTGTAAATTATGATAGAATGGCCTAAAGATTTTGGGGGGATAAGTGGGATATAAATCTTAATTAAGTAAAGTAAAATGCTCGAATATGTTTTCATTTATCCTTATGAAAATATATGATGACTCCATGTTGGAAATTGTGAAATTTACCCTTTTTTGCTGTAATGAACAAATTTCTTCTGTCTTCATTGAATTAAAAAATTGCTATGAAATTTGCAGTAGTCACTTAAATTCTGTTTTAAAAATTGGTTGATACTTATGGATTCTCCCCTAAATCTGTTGAAGAGTATTAGAGTTTTTATCCATGGGCCCATGAAACCCTAATTCTGTTGTTACCCTATTTTAAAGAAGTCTTAAACTCAGTCATGGCTCTGAGTTAAAGCTTAAGGAGGATGTTTGCATAGTGAGTGTCAGACATTTTCAGTGTTAATATACAGTTGTCCCTCTGTATCCTCAGGGAATTAGTTCCAGGACCCCTTCCCTGTGGACAGCAAAATCTATGCATGCTCAAGTCCTTTATATAAATTCACATAGTTTTTGCACGTAACCTATGCACATCCTCCCATATACTTTAAATCTCTTCTAGATTACTTATAGACAATTGTCTAGATTACCATTGTCTAGATTACCTAAGACAATGTAAATGTTATGTAAATAGCTGTAAGTACAATATAAATGCTATGTAAATAATTGCCAGTGCACAGCAAATACAAATTTGGTTTTTGAAACTTTCTGGAATTTTTTTTCAAATATTTTCAATCCATAATCAGTTGAATCTGCAGATGCAGAAACTGTGGATACAGAGGGAAGACTGTATAACATCTTTTGGCACAGTTGACTGTAAAGATTTTTTCCGTGGCCAAATGGTACTTATATTTCACTCAAAAGTATGTCTGTCATAGAATCGGAAGAATAACAGGCTGCGTGAATATCTGCAACAGACTGTTAATTTGTTTTTTTGTATTGTTAGCCTCAGTAGCCTCTTATGATCTTTTGTATTTCTGTGGTGTTGATTGTTACTTCTCCTTTTTTATTTCTGATTTTATCAGTTTGGACCCTCTCCCTTTTTCTCTTGCTGAGTGTGGCTAAAGGTTTATCTATTTTGTTTATGTTTTCAAATAACCAGCTTTTAGTTTCATTGATCTTTTCTATTGTGTGTGTGTGTGTTTTTAGTCTATATTTCATTTATTTCTGCTCTGATCATTATGATTTCTTTCTTTCTACTAACTTTGGGTTTTATTTGTTCTTCTTTCTCTGGTTCCTTTTGGTGTAAGTTTAAGTTGTTTATTTGAGCTTTTTCTTGTTTCCTGAGGTAAGCTTGTTTTGCTAGAAACTTCCCTCTTAGAATTGCTTTTGCTGCATCCCATAGGTGTTGGATAATTGTGTTTTGTTTTTTTCTTTGTCTCTAGGTATTTTTTGATTTCCTTTGATTTCTTCAGTGATCCATTGGTTGTTTAGTAACATATTGTTTAGCATCCACATTGGTGGTTTTGCGGTTTTTTTCTTGTAGTTTATTTCCATTTTCATAGTGTTGTGGTTGGAAAGATGCTTCATATGATTTTAATTTTCTTAAATTTACCGAGGTTTGCCTTGTGGCCTAGCATGTGATCTATACTAGAGAATGTTCCATGTGTACTTGAAAAGAATATGTATTCTGCTGCTTTCAGATGGAATGCTCTATATAAATATTAAGTCCATCTGCTCTAATGTGTTATATAAGGCCTGTGTTTTATTACTGATTTTCTGTCTGGATCATCTGTCCATTGATGTGCTAGGTGTTAAAGTCCACCACTATTATTGTGTCACTGTCGATTTCCCCTTTTTTGGCTGTTAGCATTTGCCTTATATGTTGAGGTACTCTTATGTTGGGTGCATATGTATTTACAATTGTTATATCTTTTTCTTGGATTGATCCCTTGATCATTATTTAGTGTCCTTCTTTGTCTCTTATAACGGTCTTTATTTTAAAGTCTATTTTGTCTGATATGAGAATTGCTACTCCAGCTTTCTTCTGGTTTCTATATGCATAGAATACCTTCTTCCATCCCTTCACTTGCAGTCTGTATGTGTCCCTAGATCTGAAGTGGGTCTCTTGTAGACAGCATATATACAGATCTTGTTTTTGTATCCATTTAGCCAGTCTGTGTCTTTTGGTCGGAGCATTTAATCCATTTACATTTAAGGTAATTATTGATATGTATGTTCTTATTGCCATTTTGTTAATTGTTTAGGATTTATTTTTGTAGGTCTTTTTTATTTCCTTTCTTTACTGCTCTCTTCTCTTGTGTTTTGATGACTATCTTTAAGGTTGTGTTTGGATTGCTTTTTCTTTTTGTGTGTGTATCTATTATAAATTTTTGGTTGGTGGTTAACATGAGGTTTTGTATAGCTATATATATATATATATATATATATACACACACACATATATATATATATATATACATGATTGTTTTAAGTTGCCAATCTTTTAATTTCAAATGCATCTTAAAAACTCTGCATTTGTATTCTCTTCCTCTAATGATTACTGTTTTTACTATCGTATTTTACATCTAAGTGTTTTGTGTCTCTTAACTGCTTATTGCGTATATAGATGATTTTACTATTTTTGTGTTTTTACCTCCCCACTAGCTTTATGTGTGGATGATTTCCTACCTTTACTCTATATTTGCCTTTACTGTGAACCACTATATGCCAATAAAATGGACAACCTAGAAAAATGGACAAATTCTTAGAAAGGTATAATCTCTGAACATTGAACCAGAAAGAAATAGAAAATATGAGCAGACCAACTACCAATTAGAAAATTGAGTTAGTAATTTAAAAACTCCCAACAAACAAAAGTCCAGGACCAGATGGCTTCACAGGTGAATTCTATCAAATATTTAGAAAAGAGTTAATACCTGTCCTTCTGAAACTATTCCAAAATATTGCAGAGGAAGGAACACTTTCAAACACAATCCATGAGGCCACCATTACCCTCATACCAAAACCAGGCAAAGATATCCCCAAAAAGAAAATTACAGGCCAATATCACTGATGAACATGGATGCAAAAATCTGCAACAAAATACTAGCAAACCAATTCCAACAATACATTGAAATATTCATACACCATGATCAAGTGGGATTTATTCCACAGATGCAAGGAGTTTTTCAATATCCATGAATCAATCACTGCAATACATTACATTAACAAATTGAAGAATAAAAACGGTATGATCATCTCAATAGATGCATAAAAAGCTTTTGATAAAATTCAGCATCCATTTATGGGAAAAACTCTCCCAAAAGTGGGCATAGAGGAAATATACCTCAATATAATAAAGTCCATATATGACAAACCCACAGCTAACATCATACTCAATGGTGAAAAACTGAAAGCTTTTCCTCTAAGATCAGGAAAAGGCAAGAATGCCCACTCTTGCCACTTTTATTCAACATAGTTTTGGAACTCCTAGCCACAGCAAAAAAGATTAGAAAAGGAAATAAAAGGAATCCAAATTGGAAAGGAAGATTACTTCTTCCTGTCACTGTTTGCAGATGATATAAAGCTATATATAGAAAATACTAAAGGCACCACCTGAAAACTACTAAACCTCATCAATGAATTCAGTAAAGTTGCAAGATACACAATTAATGTACAGAAATCTGTTGCATTTCTGTACACTAACAATGAAGTATCAGCAAGAGAAATTACAGAAACAGTCCCATTTACTGTCACATCAAATAGAATGAAATACCTAGGAATAAATTTACTGAAGGAGGCAAAATACCTGTACTTTGAGAACTGTAAGATACTGATGAAAGAAATTGAAGAAGACACAAATAGATGGAAAGATATACTGTGTTCTTGGATTGGAAGAATCAATGTTGTTTGTTAACATGACCATACTACCCAAGGCAATCTAGAGATTCTATGCTATCTCTATCAAAATAACAATGGCATTTTTCACAGAACAAGAATAAATAATATTAAAATCTATGAAAGCACAAAAGACCCCAAATAACCAAAACAATCTTGAGAAAGAAGAACAGAGCTGGAGGAATCATGCTCCCTGACTTCAGACTATACTACAAAGATACAGTAATCAAAGCAGTATGGTACTGGCAGAAAAACAGACACATAGTTCAATGGAACAGGATAGAGACTCCAGAAATGAACCTACGTGCTTATGGTCAATTACTCTATGACAAAGGAGGTGAGAATATACAATGGAGAAAAGACAGTCTCTTCAACAAGTGGTGTAGGGAAAGCTGGAGAGCTACAGTAAAACAATGAAATTGAACATTCTCTAACACCTTATATTGTTAGTCTTTTTACTAACTGCTGATGACATTGTGGCACGAAACAGAATTTTAAAAAGTGTTTCTAACTAACTGAAGTTTTTTTCCCCAGATAACATGGCTTTTAAAAACTCCCAGAAATAACCCAGCTTTAGATACTTCCCTGTCTTGAAAAATCCAAAAGGAGACATAACTTTCAGTAGTATTTATGGTATCATTAAGTAGGCCTTTCACCTTCGTATAGGTCAGTTTTTGCAAATATTGATTCCACTAGCCTATGTATTATATAATTATCATCAAGAGAAATCTACAAGTTAGCTGCAGCAATTTTCTAGAATTCGATCTAATATATTATTCTGAAGGTGAAAAACAACAGAAAAATCAGGTTCTCATTTATGCCATCTCCTGGTTATTTATTGAAAAATATTTTTGAGCACGGGTGAAGTAATCTTAGTATGAGAACAAATAAACTAGGGTGTAGCCTTTAGCCATTGAAAGATGATGATCATTTTCTTCAGGGAAGGATTGATGCAGAGGTTAGAACCCTGTTTTTATCAGTTGCATGTGTGAATCATCAACTTGTTACATGTGCCTAGTGACAAAGTGTAGTGAGGGAAAGTGTTTATTTTTAGTTTCTATCCATGTAAGTCTCAAACTGGGAATTTCCTCTCACATTGTCTTCATTATTGCTACTATATGTCTTCCCTGCTGCAATGGAAAATATTTTATCTTATGAGGCATTTTCAGCCTTTGAAGTTTAAAGATTGACTTTGGAAAGAAGGTACTGTACTGAGGCTCTGTAAATATTTAGAGTTTACTGTTGTTAGGTTGAGACTAATTCTCTGATTTGATGTTGCTGGTGTAAATCTGTCTGATGCCCAGTAAGTGTCTGTCTGTCTAATGATGTGTCAGAGTTGATAAATGGGCCCATTATAAAAGACTGAAAACATTAAAAATATGTCAATATTATTAAAGTCCAGAAACTGAACATATGTCATGTTATGTGTATTCTATACACCCTGATTCATATGAGTCTGATGAAGATGGATGATGGGAACTGGCTGCAAAAATATATAAGTTAATGAAATTAAACTGTATTGTTGGTGATGGATGAAGTCTCAGTTACCAGGTGTTTAATAATAGTAGAGATTATGCAAAAACTGAAAAGGGATTCTGGTTTAATTATGTATTTTCTGTGTAGCTTCACTAATGAATTTAATTGGTCTCTGGGAGATAGCACAACTGAGATGTCAAAAAGCAGCTTTAGCCTCCCAATCCAGAGTAGAATGGCAATTTAAATAACAATCCTTGAATAATAGTAAGAGAAATAATATTAGAAAGATCTACTGAGATAAATAAATGCAATTGTAACTGAAGCATATATCAAATAATTCTATGCATCATCTGTGTGTATAACCTATGGGAATTAATTCTTTGTATTTACTTTTCTTGATAATTCACTGTTTTGATATATTAACAACATTTAAATTCCTTCTAAAATATATCAGGGTTATGCTGTTTGCTGTCCTCTAAGCCATATGCTATTAATTAATTTTACTTTTTTAAGTTTGATATATGCCAGCTGTCTTAATCCATTTGGGTTGCTTTAACAAAAATACCATGGAAACATTTATTTCTCACAGTTCTGGGGGCTGGGAAGTCTACCCTCAGGCCACCCACAGATTCAGTGTCTGTTGAGAGTCAGCTTCCTAGTTCATATATGGCCATCTTCTTGTTGTATCCTTACATGGTGAAGGGGGAGAACTCTGGTCTTTTCAGTTTCATAAGGGGGCACTAATCCCATTCTCAAGGGCTCCACCCTCACGACTTAATTACCTCCCAAATGTCCTGCTTTCAAATACAAGCATATTAGGGACTTAGGCTTCAACATATGAATTTTGGGAGAACATAATCATTCAGAGCATAGCACCAGCAAACTAAGCTTTTTCATAAATTAAGATTGTTATAGTTATTATTTTCTAGAATCTATACATAAGGGCCTCCCCTGATGGCGCAGTGTTTAAGAATCCACCTGCCAATGAAGGGGACGCGGGTTCAAGCCCTGGTCTGGGAAGATCCCACATGCCGCAGAGCAACTAAGCCCCTGTGCCACAACTACTGAGCTTGCACTGTAGAGCCCATGAGCCACAACTACTGAGCCCACGTGCCACAACTACTGAAGCCCACGCCTAGAACCCATGTTCCGCAACAAAGAGAAGCCAACACAATGAGAAGCCCGCTCACCACAATGAAGAGTAGCCCCTGGGCTTCCCTGGTGGCACAGTGGTTGAGAATCTGCCTGCTAATGCAGGGGACACGGGTTTGAGCCCTGGTCTGGGAAGATCCCACATGCCGCGGAGCAACTAGGCCCATGAGCCACAACTACTGAGCCTGCGTGTCTGGAGCCTGTGCTCCGCAACAAGAGAGGCCACGACAGTGAGAGGCCTGTGCACCGCGATGAAGAGTGGCTCCCGCTTGCCACAACTAGAGAAAGCCCTCGCACAGAAACGAAGACCCAACGCAGCCATAAATAAAAATAAATAAATTAAAAAAGAAGGCTCAACATTTAAAAAAAAAAAAAAAGAGTAGCCCCTGCTCTCCACAACTAGAGGAAGAACACGCACAGCAAAGAAGACTTAACACAGCCAAAAATAAATAAATAAACTTATTTTTAAAACTTTATACATGAATGTTGGGACAAATGTAGAGGCTTTTTCTACTTACATGCCAGTATTGGAGGTTTTATCCATATTAAGTTTTCACCAAGATTTGGGCAACAGAGGATTTTTTTTTCCCTACCTTCTTAAGTATTGTCTATGCATGAGGCTTGAAGGAATATTGATGTTTCCTGGGTTAGACTTTGTATGAGAGATGATTACTGAAAATCTGAAAGACTGATTTTTAAAAAAATTCAGCAGATAGAAACAGCAAGCAAAAGTCAGTGATCTTTTACATGCAAAAAACTATTGCCACATTTGAGCTATAGAGAGTACCTGCCTTACTGTGACACATATCTGGGTTGAAAGGGAAAGGACAGATCTGCTTTCACTGGATGCAAATACATTCTCAATACCACCCTTTACCCACAAATGCAGTTGTTAAAACGCTGAGCCATTTTTGTATCAGTACAATACTCCAGTTTTTTTTTTTTTTTACAAAGCAAGCCCACTCACTCAGTGATAGAAAAGGTTGAGAATGGAAATCTGGATTGGCTAAGACTTGTCTAATGCAACCTTCCTTAGTATGCACATCACATCCTGCCAGCTATACTGCAGGGAGCAAGTGGTTATCACACAAATGTGCATCCTCTGAGCCAGAATAAACACCCGGTTACTCTCCATCTAAACTCATTTTCTAGAAGGAAGAGAAAATATATAGGAACAAAAAAAGAGAATGAAGAAAGGGGGGGAATGAATAACCCTTTTCCCTTTTCTAAGAAGGCAACAACCAATAGAACTTTTTTTTTTCTTACCATTTTCTACTGGGAAAAAAAAAAAGCGCTATCTCAGCCATTAAGCCAAAGAGCAACAACTTAAGTTTCCAAGCTGTGAAAGGAAGTAGCAACTTGTGCCAGGTAGGAAGTCCTTTCTGTCTCCTCTTTAAGTTTTCTAAACCATGATTTCTCTGTTAAAATCCTAGTACTGACTTCTAGAGATCTGGTGTCTGTCATCTATTTTTTCTTGAATGAAAAAGCCCTTGGTGGAACTTCATTACTAATGACCTTCCAGATATTTATTGGAAAGGAGAGGAGACAGTGCAATAAAAGGAAGCAGTCTCTACTATTTTCTTGAGCAGAGGTGTGGGGAACATTAGGATGCAGCTGACAGAACTGCAGCTGTTGCCTATCTATGAACTCGTGTCCCAAATTAGTAAAAATGAGCTGTTTTGCAATTATAGAAACAGCTGCTCTGCTTATTTAGGAACACTGTTGCAATAGCTTTTATAAAATATATCACCATATGTTTTGTTCTGTACAATAGGTGAAAGTGGCTTAGGGTACTCAAAGATATGCTACAACTTAACATATTGTTTTAGTTTTCTGAACACCTTGCATATTTCATTCATAGTTTTTCAGCTCTGAATTTCTTTAGTGGCAGTTGTTTCTCTTACAAAAGATTGATGTCTTTCCCATTTTCTACTGTATACATTTAACAATATATGCTTTTCCATTCCCTATACCTATTGGGATTTGAATTTGAAAGGCCTTCTTGAATTTATTCACTTTCCCATGCCTCATTTATAAAATTCTTAGATTGTGAACAATTTATTACAAAATTCTTAATTTAATATTAATTTTTTTCTTAGCTCTCCTTCTCATTTCTTTTATTTAACTTGATGTGTATACTTAATTTCACTCAAGCCTTCACTTTATGTTTTAGGTTTAGGTTAGAAAAGTGAGTTTTCAATCTGCATTTATTAAAATGGAATCTAAAAAAAGGTGATCAAATGAACTTATTTACAAAACAGAAACAGACTCACAAACTTACAGAAAGAACTTATGGTTACCGGGGGAAGGGTTGGGGGGAGGGATAATTAGGGAGTTTGGGATGGACAAAAAAAAAAATTGTAAATCACTATATCATACACCTGTATGATGTATGATATTGTACATCAACTATATATCAATTAAAAAGAAAGCGAAAAAAAATTAAATGGAAGTTATTTAATCTCTATTTTATATTTTGGTGCCTTAAAATGCATACATGCAAAATACCAGCTGCTGGCATTCTTCTTAAAACTTTTTTTTTTTTTTTGAGATTGTGTTTCAAGTCACTTCCATAGTCATGTTTTCTATTTCAGGTAAATATTTGAATGGCTCATAGAACTCAAAAAGTGTAATATTTCTGTGTTCTCAATTTGTGATTAGTAAACGTAGTCTTTGCAGAAGTTTAAACATATTTAAAATGACTACACCTAAATAATACTTAAAAATCGTTTATAAGTCTAATAATTTTCAATTTTCTAATACATATTAATACTGATATTTTGGTACTTTGGTCAAAATTCTGTTAAGTTAGTAAACAGTAGTAATGAATTCCAGGAATTAATAATTACTAGGCACCTATGATTGGTGAAAATTATGTATCTTATAAATGCTTTCCACTTATAGACTTTAATGGCCAATCTATTATAAACATTATGGCCAAACATTTAATGACTAATAAGTACCCATACCAAAGAAGGACAATTAGGAAATTTATGAATCCTGGTCTAGTGAAATAATTAGTTTTGCATAGGTAAAATTCTATGCTTTAGTTACAGGCATAGTTACATGGGAATGTTGACTGATCCTGAGAACCTTTTGAGAAATATATGAGTGTAAAATTCAAGAACATACATTATGATCTGCCATTTATTTTTCTAAGTAAGACAGAGACTTGTTCAATTTAATGATCTAATCAGTTACCTAATCAGTTTTTTGTTTGTTTGTTTACATATCTGTCTGGACCTGAACATTAATTTCAACACCTATATGTATTTGTCTTATTAATTAATTAATTAATTAATGAACTAAGTCTACACCACTGAAGCAATCTGTTAGTGAAAAAAGTACCCAGTTAACCCAATACTTTTAAGATATCGTTTCGTAAATTCTTAATTTTAAATGACAGTAACACTATCATCTATGCCAAAGAAAAGTGAAGAATGTTACCATTTCTGCTGTTCATGAGTGGAACTTGCATTCCATTTTTTGCTAAAATTTATATTTCCTAATTTTTCATAACATCTATACAGGCAAGTCAGATTTTTTTCTATCTTTATCCAAGTCAGATTTTTTTCTATCTATATCATTATATAAAATGATGTATTTTTCACCAAGTTGTAAGTTGGGGTGAGAGTCAATGAGCTCTGACTACTCTATAGAGCCCAAAATACCATTACCAGGTCTAAGTGAGGATCAATGTTCTAACTAGGAATTTATACTTCCTCTCACAATGAGTGGCTATTTTATGTTAAAATGTCTTTGAATTGAGCTTAATAAAATCCCTGTTTTCAAAAGTGGGATTTCAAACACAATCATAATAGCTTACCTAAGTCCTAATACAAAACACATAATAGTAAATTAATGCATTATTATGAATGATCCATCTTAAAGAGTCTAACATTGTGTTTGCAGATGGGACCAACTGTTTTGATTCATATGTCTGTAGAGAGAGATTTATACCAAATATAGAGAAGGGTAATCCATTTAATGTGTGAATAAAATTAAGAGTAAAATATTATGTATGTGGAATTCCCTAGCAGTGCAGTGGTTAGGACTCTGGCCTTCACGGCCATGGTCCCAGGTTCAATCCCTGGTTGGGGAACTAAGATTCTACAAACCCTACAGTAGAGGGTTTGCTCATTTCTGTAGTGGATATTACTCTGAGAAAACCATAATTCAAAAAGAGTCATGTATCACAATGTTCATTGCAGCTCTGTTTACAATAGCCAGGACATGGAAGCAACCTAAGTGTCCATCGACAGATGAATGGATAAAGAAGATGTGGCACATATATACAATGGAATATTACTTGGCCATAAAAAGAAACAAAATTGAGTTATTTGTAGTGAGGTGGATGGAACTAGAGTCTCATACAGAGTGAAGTAAGTCAGAAAGAGAAAAACAAATACTGTATGCTAACACATATATATGGAAACTAAAAAAAAAAAAGTTCTGAAGAACCTAGGGGCAGGACAGGAATAAAGACGCAGATGTAGAGAATGGACTTGAGGACATGGGGAGGGCGAAGGGTAAGCTGGGACGAAATGAGAGAGTAGCATGGACACATACACAATACCAAATGTAAAATAGCTAGCTGGTGGGAAGCAGCCACATAGCACAGGGAGGTCAGCTCGGTGCTTTGAGACCACCTAGAGGTTTGCAACCACCTAGAGGTTTGCGATAGGAAGGATGGAGGGAGATGCAGGATGGAGGGGATATGGGGATATATGTATATGTATAGCTGATACACTTTGTTATAAAGCAGAAACTAACACACCATTGTAAAGCAATTATACCCCAATAAAGATGTTAAATAAATAAATAAAAGCTAAGGACTGCCAAAGATTACCAGAAAACCACCGGAAACTAGGGTAGAGTCACAGAATAAATGTTTCTATTTTCAAAAGGAAACAACAGTGGTGACATCTTGATCTCTGACTTCTAGCCTCCAAAACTTACAAAATTTTTTTGTTGCTTAAGCCACCCAGTGTGTAATACTTTTCTACAGTACAGCAGCCCTAGAAAACTCATACAGTACCCAAGAATTAAAAACATATGTTCAAACAAAGACTTGCAGAGGAATGTTCAGAGCAGCACTGTTTACCATAACCAAAAGGTTAGAAACAATCCAAAATGTCAATAAACTGATGAATGCATTAAAAAGATGTGGTATATTGGGCTTCCCTGGTGGCGCAGTGGTTGAGAGTCCGCCTGCTGATACAGGGGACACGGGTTCGCGCCCCGGTCCAGGAAGATCCCACATGCCGCGGAGCGGCTGGGCCCGTGAGCCATGGCCGCTGAGCCTGCGCGTCCGGAGCCTGTGCTCCGCGACGGGAGAGGCCACAGCAATGAGAGGCCCACGTACCGCAAAAAAAAAAAAAAAAGATGTGGTATATCTATATGACGGAATATTATTGTCACAGAAATGAATGAAATACTGATACATGCCACAACGTGGATGAACCTTCAAAGCATTATTATGTTAAGTGAAGGAAGCCAGACTCAAAAGGCCGTATGTATGATTCCATTTGTGTGAAATATCCAGAATAGGCAACAGAAAGCAACTTAGCTTCCACCAAGGTTGGAGGGAGGGATGAATGGAAAATAACTGTTTAAAGGGTATGTGGGGTTTTTTTGAGGGAGGGATGATAAAAATATTCTGGAATGTAGTGATAGTTGCACAACATTATGAAGGCACTAAAAGCATTGTATACTTTTAAATGGTGAATCTTATATTAAGTGAATTTTACTTCAATAAAAATAGTGACAGCTGTATTTTAGGCATGGGAATTTGAATTTCATTGTTTTACTGAGACAAGAAAGAACATAGATATTGCAATTTGAAAATCAAGGTTTTAGTATTGCAATTTAAGGAGAAAATCATCTTTTTACTAGTAAACTGAGACAATTTTGTATGAAAATCATTGAAGAAAAACATTGACTCCCCTAGTGTCATTTTTACCATCACTTTTCTCATCTTAAGAGCAATTTTAAAAGTATGAAAAATTATGTTTATGACTTTCTCATTTCAGTTGACTTAGTATTATTTATGACTTTTTTTGTGAGATGACCTCTGTTTTCTATGTAATATTTATGCCAGACAATTTATTTTATAGCTCAGATGAGTCATAGGAAAGTGAAATATCATAACAGAGTTTTATTGCAACTAATTCCTGGGCCCTTAGCTACCCTTGCCTAAAAATCACTCTATTCAAAATCCAAGTCTTGTCAGTGGTATAGAAACATTATTGATTGTCAATAAGTTTCTTGAGTTGGTCAGCTCCTAGAGTGTATCTAACTCTTGATTGAATTGTCATCCCTGAACTAAAGTGTACACATGTAATTTATCAGAAAAACTACCACACACTACCACACCTTATTATTCATCTTTAGTTTGAACACTTCCAGCGAAGGGGAACTCACTAGCTCTTGAAAAAAAGAAAATCCATATTATTTTTGATAGTTTAGGCTATCAGAAAGTTGTCCTTTTTATTTAGCCACTTTTTTCCCCTTCAAATTCTACTCCTTTGCCCTAGTTTTTTTGTATAAGGTAACATAGAATAAATATAACCTTTCTTCCATACACAATTATTTAATTTTTATTTTTATTTGGAAACATCAATCATATCTCCTTATAAATTCACTTCTTTGAAGCAATATCTGGAAATTTATTTTAGTCACATATACCAGATAGGCCACACCTCCTTCAATTTCAGCATGTTTTAGACTCAAATACTTTATTTTTGTTAAATTTTGTCTTGTTAGATTTAGCCCATTAGATCTTTATTGGTTGTCATCCTGCTGGTTATCATGTCAGCTCTTCGTTCCTTTTTTGTGTATGTTTTCCACAAATTTGATCAGCAAGTTACTAATGTCCTTGTTTATGTCACTAATAAAAATATTTAATAGGACAGGGCTGATAGACAACTTACTTAAAAATTTCTCCAGCTTAAAAATGATCCCTTAATCAGATCCCCATAGTTACGGACATTCAACTTCCATAGTTATGGACATTCAACTACTTGTAACTCTGCAAAACTTCTTTTTTTTTCCACTTTGCCATCCTTTCCAAAATGTTATCATGAAACATCTAGTTCTAATTATTGTTTAGTACAGAAATGCAATAATTTTTGTAGAATTCCTATAGTTCAAAACACAAATGACTTTCTAATGAAAGCAAATTGAATTAACTTGAGCTGGATAATTTTCTTAGTAAATGTCAGTTTCAGAACTTTCCTTCCCAAAGGCATGCTCTGCTTCACCCCGCCTCTGAGAAAATGTGATAATATATGACAAGTCTCCACAAGAAGGTAGATATTGGAATTAATATTCCTGGTCTGAAATCTGGAGTGTCTTCTAGAAACATATCTTGTTCACTGATTTATTTGCACTGGTCCCTTCCCCTCCAAGTTACTGATTAATGTAGCCATTGTCAATCACTGGGACTAAGTCTCATTTGCTTGGTTCTGTTTCTGCATTGAGTTCCCACTTGCTTGACTATGTCTCTGAATATTTTCTTAAGCCTTGCCAGACCCTTTTTAGTGTGGAGCTGAACATTTGAGCATTTTTCTTATACTCTTATCATCTGGCATCTTCTCCAACCGGAATATGTATGTAAGGAGCTCAGCTGAGCTGGAGAGTGAGCTGAGATGTCAGGTGTCAGAATATCCAGTTAAAGCAACAAGCCAAAAATTAAAGTAACAATCAAGACTTTAGTCATTTACTGTAATTGTATAAGGAAGAGGTTAAAATTGGAAAAAATGCAGATCCCTTGTGTTCCATTTTTTCCAAGGAACAGCATGCTGGTAGAAGGTCAAGTGGATCAAGTGCAGATGTGGGGGTCATCTTACTATTGAAGGAGCCTGTATTAGGTTGCTTTGATAGGGCTGCTGCTATAGACTGAATTGCGCCCCCCCCAAATTCACATGTTGACGCGCTAACCCTCAGTACCTCACAATGTGACTTTATTTGGATATAGGACTTTTAAAGAAGTGATTAAGTTAAAATGAGGTCACTAGGGTGGATCCTAATCCAACAGGACTAGTGTCCTTAGAAGAAGAGATTAGGACACATATACACACAAAGGGAAGAACATGGACGATACAGGGAGAAGATAGCCATCTACAAGGCAAGAAGAGAGGTACTCAGAAGGAACCAATCCTGCCAACACCTTGATCTTGGAACTCCAGCCTCCAGAATTGTGATAAAATAAATTTCTGTTGTTTAAAACACCCAGTCTGTGTCATTTTGTTATGCAGTCCTAGAAAATGAGTATAGCAGCCATAACATTCTAAGTACCATAGAATGAGTGTCTTAAACAACAGAAATTTATTCTCTCACTCTTCTAGAGGCTAGCAGTCTGAGACCAAGGTGTCAGCAGGGGTGGTTTCTTCTTAGGCCTCTCTCCTTACAATGTAGATGGCCATCTTCCTCTAGTATCTTCATATGGTCTTCTCTCTAGGAGTTTCTGTATCCAGATCTCCTCTTAGGACATCAGTCAGATTGGATTATGGCCTAAACATGTGACCTCATTTTATCTTAATTACCTCTTTAAACGCCTTGTCTCTGAATACAGTCACATTGTGAGGTACTGGGGGTTAGAACTTAGACATATGAACTTGGGGGGAAAACAGTTCAGCCAATAACAGAGAGCAGAACAAAAGACTCCGGCAGTTTTATCAACCCGGGGACCATGGAGAGTCAAGAAGGGGGAAGTCTAGGAGTGGAAAAGTACTGAATACTAAGTCAGAGTGTGGAAAAGTGCCTTCAAGTTTTCCCCCTCCTTCTCCTCCCCACTTAAGGAGGCCTTAGCAGAAGTGCCTAAAGAAGAGCTCTGCCCATGGCCTCAGATAAAGAGACAGGATTAAAGGCACTTGGGCTAGAAGTGCAAATAAGCGAAGAGCAAGACCAGCCAGAGGCGCCTGAGAACTTGACTGCAACTCCCTTCAGAGACTACAGTGCATTAACTGTGCATCAAATCTGGTATGGGGAGAGCAGCTTTTCCCCCATAAGGCCTGCCATGTAAAGCCTTTGTAATTGTCTATGATCAGACTTGAAAAATTACTTATAAGTTTTTATCCAGGAGCTGGACTCCTCAATGTAATTTCACTGTGAAGATCTCTTGGACATTGATGCCAGCTCAAACTAGAACTGAGATCTGGAGGTTCCTTTTGGAATACACACTACCTTTGTTGGAGATCAGATCTAGAGAATGAAACGGTCCACCTTCCCCTCTGCCTGCTGATTTGCCATTGGCATCTCGACATGTCTAGATGCTGTTTTTATGACATAACTGACTTCTAATACAAAGCCCTTATTTGTATTATATAATTAAAACCCATTAATTTATATATACATATTTTGACATCTTTTGTATAGTTACCATAAAACTCACTGACCCATTGCGTGATGTGCTTTCATCTTTTTAGAAAAAATATTGTTGCATTTCATTACCTAAGTTTGTTGTCACTTCGTCCATTTACCATGACTCCTAAAAGCTTTGTAAGCAGTACTTTGTCAATAGCATCTGGGAACTATTTTCATAAACTGAGACCCTTGATTTATGTAAAGAAATTATGTGATCTCTTACAATCAATGCCAAATACCTTATCATTTAGGTTTTTTTTTTACATCTTTATTGGAGTATAGTTGCCTTACAATGGTGTGTTAGTTTCTGCTTTATAACAAAGTGAATCAGTCATACATATACATATGTTCCCATATCTCCTCCCTCTTGCATCTCCCTCCCTCCCACCCTCCCTATCCCACCCATCCAGGTGGTCACAAAGCACTGAGCTGATCTCTCTGTACTATGCAGATGCTTCCCACTAGCTATCTATTTTACGTTTGGTAGTATATATATATGTCCACGCAACTCTCTCGCTTTGTCACAGCTTACCCTTCCCGCTCCCCATATCCTCAAGTCCATTCTCTAGTAGGTTTGTCTTTATTCCCGTCTTACCCCTGGGTTCTTCACGACATTTTTTTTTCTTAGATTCCATATATATGTGTTAGCATATGGTATTTGTCTTTCTCTTTCTGACTTACTTCACTCGGTATGACAGACTATAGGTCCATCCACCTCACTACAAATAACTCAATTTCGTTTCTTTTTATGGCTGAGTAATATTCCATTGTATATATGTGCCACATCTTCTTTATCCATTCATCTGATGATGGACACTTAGGTTGTTTCCATCTCCTGGCTATTGTAAATAGAGCTGCAATGAACATTTTGGTACATGACTCTTTTTGAATTAGGGTTTTCTCAGGGTATAGGCCCAGTAGTGGGATTGCTGGGTCATATGGTAGTTCTATTTGTAGTTTTTTAAGGAACCTCCATACTGTTCTCCATAGTGGCTGAACCAATTCACATTCCCACAAGCAGTGCAAGAGTATTCCCTTTTCTCCACACCATCTCCAGTATTTATTGTTTCTAGATTTTTTGATGATGGCCATTCTGACCTCTGTGAGATGATATCTCATTGTAGTTTTGATTTGCATTTCTCTAATGATTAATGACGTTGAGCATTCTTTCATGTGTTTGTTGGCAGTCTGTATATCTTCTTTGGAGAAATGTCTATTTAGGTCTTCTGCCCATTTTTGGATTGCGTTGTTTGTTTTTTTGTTATTGAGCTGCATGAACTGCTTGGAAATTTAGGAGATTAATCGTTTGTCAGTTGCTTTATTTGCAAATATTTTCTCCCATTCTAAGGGTTGTCTTTTGGTCTTGTTTATGGTTTCCTTTGCTGTGCAAAAGCTTTGAAGTTTCATTAGGTCCCATTTCTTTATTTTTGTTTTTATTTCCATTTCTCTAGGAGGTGGGTCAAAAAGGATCTTGCTGTGATTTATGTCATAGAGTGTTCTGCCTATGTTTTCCTCTAAGAGTTTGATACTTTCTGGCCTTACATTTAGGTCTTTAATCCATTTTGAGCTTATTTTTGTGTATGGTGTTAGGGAGTGATCTAATCTCATACTTTTACATGTACCTGTCCAGTTTTCCCAGCTCCACTTATTGAAGAGGCTATCCTTTCTCCACCGTACATTCCTGCCTCTTTTATCAAAGATAAGCTGACCATATGAGCATGGGTTTATCTCTGGGCTTTCTGTCCTGTTCCATTGATCTATATTTCTGTTTTTGTGCAAGTACCATACTGTCTTGATTACTGTAGCTTTGTAGTATAGTCTGAAGTCACGGAGCCTGATTCCTCCAGCTCTGTTTTTCATTCTCAAGATTGCTTTGGCTATTCGGGGTCTTTTGTGTTTCCATACAAATTGTGAAATTTTTTCATTCTAGTTCTGTGAAAAATGCCAGTGGTAGTTTGATAGGGATTGCATTGAATCTGTAGATTGCTTTGGGGAGTAGAGTCATTTTCACAATGTTGATTCTTCCAATCCAAGAGCATAGTATATCTCTCCATCAATTTGTATCATCTTTAATTTCTTTCATCAGTGTCTTATAATTTTCTGCATACAGGACTTTTGTCTCCTTAGGTAGGTTTATTCCTAGATATTTTATTCTTTCTGTTGCAATGGTAAATGGGAGTGTTTTCTTGATTTCACTTTCAGTTTTTTCGTCATTACTGTACAGGAATGCCAGAGATTTCTGTGCATTAATTTTGTATCCTGCTACTTTACCAAATTCATTGATTAGCTCTAGTAGTTTTCTGGTATCATCTTTGGCATTCTCTATGTATAGGATCATGTCATCTGCAAACAGTGACAGCTTTACTTCTTCTTTTCCGATTTGGATTCCTTTTATTTCCTTTTCTTCTCTGATTGCTGTGGCTAAAACTTCCAAAACTATGTTGAATAAGAGTGGTGAGAGTGGGCAACCTTGTCTTGTTCCTGATCTTAGTGGAAATGCTTTCAGTTTTTCACCATTGAGGATGATGTTGGCTGTGGGCTTGTCATATAGGGCCTTTATTATGTTGAGAAAAGTTCCCTCTATGCCTACTTTCTGCAGGGTTTTTGTCATAAATGGGTGTTGAATTTTGTCGAAAGCTTTCTCTAGATCTATTGAGCTGATGATATGGTTTTTCTCCTTCAATTTCTTAATATGGTGTATCACGTTTATTGATTTGCGTATATTGAAGAATCCTTGCATTCCTGGAATAAACCCCACTTGATCAAGGTGTATGATCCTTTTAATGTGTTGTTGGATTCTGTTTGCTAGTATTTTGTTGAGAGTTTTTGTATCTATGTTCATCAGTGGTATTGGCCTGTAGTTTTCTTTCTTTGTGACATCCTTGTCTGGTTTTGGTATCAAGGTGATGGTGGCCTTGTATAATGAGTTTGGGAGTGTTCCTCCCTCTGCTATATTTTGGAAGAGTTTGAGAAGAATAGCTTTTAGCTCTTCTCTCAATGTTTGATAGAATTCACCTGTGAAGCCATCTGGTCCTGGGGTTTTGTTTGTTGGAAGATTTTTAATCACAGTTTCAATTGCAGTGCTTGTGATTGGTGTGTTCATATTTACTATTTCTTCCTGATTCAGTCATTGCACATTGTGCATTTCTAAGAATTTGTCCATTTCTTCCAGGTTGTCCATTTTATTGGCCTAGAGTTGCTTGTAGTAATCTCTCATGATCTTTTGTATTTCTGCAGTTTCAGTTGTTACTTCTCCTTTTTCATTTCTAATTCTATTGATTTCAGTCTTCTCCCTTTTTTCTTGATGTGTCTGGCTAATGGTTTATCAATTTTGTTTATCGTCTCAAAGAACCAGCTTTCTGTTTTATTGATCTTTTCTATCGTTTCCTTCATTTTTTTTTTCATTTATTTCTGATCTGATCTTTATGATTTCTTTCCTTCTGCTAACTTTGTGGGGTTTTTGTTCTTCTTCCTCTAATTGCTTTAGGTGCAAGTTTAGGTTGTTTATTCGAGATGTTTCCTGTTTCTTAAGGTAGGATTGTATTGCTATAAACTTCCCTGTTAGAACTGCTTTTTCTGCATCCCATAGGTTTTGGGTCATCGTGTCTCCATTGTCATTTTTCTCTAGGTATTTTTTGATTTCCTGTTTGATTTCTTCAGTGATCACTTCGTTATTAAGTAGTGTATTGTTTAGCCTCCATGTGTTTGTATTTTTTACACATTTTTTCCTGTAATTGATATCTAGTCTCATAGCGTTGTGGTCGGAAAAGATACTTGATACAATTTCAATTTTCTTAAATTTACCAAGGCTTGATTTGTGACCCAAGATATGATCTATCCTGGAGAATGTTCCATGAGCACTTGAGAAAAATATGTATTCTGTTGTTTTTGGATGGAATGTCCTATAAATTTCAATTAAGTCCATTTTGTTTAATGTATCACTTAAAGCTTGTGTTTCCTTATTTATTTTCATTTTGGATGATCTGTCCATTGGTGAAAGTGGGGTGTTAAAGTCCCCTACTATGTATGTGTTACTGTCGATTTCCCCTTTTATGGCTGTTAGTATTTGCCTTCTGTATTCAGGTGCTCCTATGTTGGGTGCATAAATATTTACAATTGTTATATCTTCTTCTTGGATTGATCCCTTGATCATTATGTAGTATCCTCTTTTGTCTCTTCTAATAGTCTTTATTTTAAAGTCTATTTTGTCTGATATGGGAACTGCTACTCCAACTTTCTTTTAGTTTCCATTTGCATGGAAAATCTTTTTCCATCCCCATACTTTCAATCTGTATGTGTCTCTAGGTCTGAAGTGGGTCTCGTAGACAGCATATATATGGGTCTTGTTTTTGTATCCATTCGGCCAGTCCATGTCTTTTGGTGGAAGCATTTAATCCATTTACATTTAAGGTAATTATCGATATGTATGTTCCTATTCCCATTTTCTTAATTGTGTTGGGTTTGTTATTGTAGGATTTATCCTTCTCTTGAGTTTCTTGCCTAGAGAAGTTCCTTTAGCATTTGTTGTAAAGCTGGTTTGGTGGTGCTGAACTCTCTCAGCTTTTGCTTGTCTGTAAAGGTTTTTATTTCTCCATCAAATTTGAATGAGATCCTTGCTGGGTAGAGTAATCTTGGTTGTATGTTTCTCTGATTATTTAGTTTTTTTTTTGTGAGTGTTCCCTGTGCTGTACAGCATATCATTTTTGCTTATCTATTTTATACATAGTAGTTTATATCTCTTCATCCCATACCCCTATCTTGCCTCTCCCCCTTCCCTCTCCCCATTAGTTTTGTATATCTGTGGGTCCGTTTTCTGTTTTGTTATGTATATTCATTTTTTTAATTTTTGGATTTCACATGTAAGTGGTAACATAGAGTATTTGTCTTTGACTGATTTATTTCACTGAACAAAATACTATCTAGGTCCACCCATGTTGTTGCAAATGGCAGAATTTTATTCTTTTTTATGGTTGAGTAATATTCCATCATATATATATATAACATCTTCTTTATCCATTCAATCTGTTCATGGACACTTAGGTCGATTCCATATCTTGGCTACTGTAAATAATGTTGGTATGAACATTTGGGTGCATGTATCTTTTCAAATTAGTGTTTTCATTTTCTTCAGAGATATATAAAGTAGTAGAATTCCTGGGTCATATGGTACTTCTATGCTTAGTTTTTTGAGGAAGCTTCATAATGTTTTACACAGTAGTTCCACCAATTTACATTCCCAACTTCAGTGTAGGAGTGTTCCATTTTCTTCACAACCTCTTCACCATTTGTCATTTGTAGACTTTTTGATGGTAGCCATTTGACAGGCGTTAGGTGATACCTATTGTGGTTTTGATTTGCATTTCTCTAATGATTAGTGATATTGAGCATCTTTTCATGTGCGTGTTAACCAGCTGCATGTCTTCTTTGGAAAAATGTCTATTCAGTTCTTCTGCCCTGTTTTTTTTGGTTGTTGTTGTTGTTTGCAGTATGCGGGCCTCTCACTGTTGTGGCCTCTCCCCTTGCAGAGCACAGGCTCCGGATGCGCAGGCCCAGCAACCATAGCTCACAGGCCCAGCTGCTCCGCGGCATGTGGGATCCTCCCGGACTGGGGCACGAACCCATGTCCCCTGCATCGGCAGGTGGACTCTCAACCACTGCACCACCAGGGAAGCCCTCTTCTGCCCATTTTTAAATTGGTTTTTTTTCCTTTTATATTGAGTTATATGAGCTGTTTATATATTTTGGACACTAACCGCTTAGCAGTCATAACATTTTCTCCCATTCAGTAAGTTGTCTTTTCATTTAGTCAGTGGTTTCCTTTGCTGTGCATAAGCTTTTGAGTTTAATTAGGTCCCATTTGCTTATTTTTGCTTTTATTTCTTTTGCCTAAGAGACAGATCCAAAAACATATTGCTACAATTTATGTCAAAGAATGTTCTGCCTATGTTCTCATCTAGGAGTTTTATGGTTTCAGGTTTTACATTTAGTTTTCAATCCATTTTGAGTTCATTTTTGTACATGATGTGAAGAAATGTTCTAATCTAATTCTTTTCCATGTAGCTATCCAATTTTCCCCACGCCACTTATTTTATTCTTAGGATTTTAAATACCTGTACAATTAGACATATGCAATGTACTTTACTTTTCTCTAACAAATTAGTATTTAATGGACAACTGTTTCCTTTCACAGCTAAATTTAAGTTCTATATCCTTTACTTCCCTTTATAGTTGAAATTCCCTTCATCAGATCAAGAAGTCACTCACAATATATATGCATGTCTGGTGTTACTTGATTCTTAGCTAAGAGTCCATTACTCAGGTATCATAAACAATGATGATCCATATAACTAAAAGAGATGAGAATCATATTATTGTTTTCTTTTTGTTTTGTATTTAATCTTGTTTAGTTGATACTGACACCTCTCCCTGTGCTTGGTTGGTGAGGTCATACATACTCCTGAACAATAACTGAAGATATATTATTGCTTTATCTTTCCTTATACTCATTTTTTCATTGATATGTAAATAATTTTTCTGAGAGAAATTGGATATACAGAACTGTAGCATATCTATAAATTTGAGTATTTCTGTTAGACTCATGAAATTTCAGCAGTAATTACTTTGTGGCACCATATTTTCTTCTTTTTAAACTAGAGTAAGATTGGAATTTTATAGCGGAAAGTTCAATTGTAGTATTTCACGTTGTCCTTAAAGATACTTCCTAGGGTTCTTCTAGTGGTGATGTTTATCTCACCTGAATTCATAAGAGTTAGAAACAGTCCAAATTTTTGGCAAACTTCTCAAGTACTCCATTACATCCTAGAAATACATTCAGAAAGGCAGCATGCCTCCCTATTTGCCATATTGTCCCCTCAAATATTCCTCCATATCACTTGGCAGCGAGATGCCTACCACCTCTATAGATTTTTTTTATACTTGCTAAGGCATATGCCACCTCCCTACTGTTCTGTGCAAAATGAGATGTGTACTTTGAATCTTTTTCTACGTAAAAGACTGAGGAATTTTCTCATTCTGTCTTCAAAATGTATTGGACACTTAGATAAGTAGGGAGGGAGTAATACTGAATTATTCAAAAATTAAATATGTGATATTATGCAATGAGGTAAAAAAATAATTATAAGAGAAGAATTGGGGCTTGTGAAATTGTTTTTAGTCATTAAATACCAAGCATTGCTTGGTAGCATTCCATTTGAATTATTTAATAAATCTACTGGGAAAATGTTTAAATAGTATTTACAGACTAGTTTTGAAATAAGATTGCATCAAGACTGTAGACTAGATGGTGATATAAGTGATAGAAATGATGTATTTAGAGTTTATTGTGACAGAAAATTTCCTAGTGGACCTCAGCAAATTGTCAGAGTTGTTCTGGGAATCATTCCAATTTATTGTCTTTTTTCCAGCACTTGATGAATTCCAAAATTGGTTTTACAGTTGTTGGCTTTTCGGTTGTTGACTAATATGAGACGTGTGCATAAACACACTTGGATTTATATGGTATTGAATCATGGCATTAGAAGAAATCCTAAGATGCCACCTTGTACTTTGCCTTGCTTCTAGACATTGGATAGAAAGAAAAAAAGTCATCTTTAGAAATAAAGGATTCAGGGAAAAGGGTTTAGTGAAAAATCACCAACATGCATTCGTTTTGATTTTTAATAGACTCATACATTATTAATAACTCTATTTTATCCACAGGCATTTATCCAATCACATAGAAATTCTCTTCTTCACAGACAATCCAAAGCAAGGATAGTTCATTAATGTTAACCAAATTTGGTTATAGAAAAGCAGGAGGTAGTTTTCAATGTAGATTTAATTGACTGAGGTAAGGTTTCCTTCATGGCTGTTTGATACAAAATCTAATAGTATTTCATACACTTTTCTTATTATTCATGGTTGGCATTTTGATAATGCCTTTTGTTTCCTGTCTCTCCTGTATACCTTTAGACTCAGTTAAATGTACTCATCAGTCTGTTCTCCCACTCCAGGGCTTACCCTTTCAGTTTTATGCTTCTATTGCTGGGAGCTTCTGGGCTATCATTTATAATCTTGTTTGTATTGTCTTCATTATGCTACTGAGCTTTGTTTATAGCTGTCAGTAATTTCCCCACCTACTCAAAACTTCATGCTCTCACTATTTCTCTTCAGCATCTTTGCCAGTAGTTTACCATAATTTCATCACTTTCATGAGACATATATTAGGATAAGTGTAATTGCTATCTCATTGTTTCTATAATCACAATAATTTATATCAGTAATCACAATAATCAATGTCATATATGCTACTATAACATTATAAGTTTGATCATGTGGAAAAATTTACATAGTTCCTCATTTTTTACAAGGCAGTTGATGACTTTAAAAAAATCAAACCTTGTATCTAAAATTCTTTAAACTTTTAATTTGAAACGGAACATGGGATTTATCACTCAGCAGAAAGGCATTATAACACTAATTTGTTTCTTTCATCATTCCATTAAAATTTATTTAGTGTCTTCTATATTTCAGATACTGTACTATGCAATAAAGATTTATTGGTAAGCAAGATAGGCACAGTCCCTATAATCACACATCTTATGGTTTGTTGGGAAAGCTAACCCATAAAGAAGCAATATATTGGTATATGATAAATGTTAAGATTCAAATAAGCTGATGGTAGTATGTAGGAGGACAATCCAAGGTTTAGGTTATAGAATGAATTTACAGTCACAAGTGTAAAATATTTATATAGTAGTAGGCTAAGAATTAGCCATACGATATGTGTGTATGTGTGGATCAAACTATGTAGATTTGTGTTGCCTTGCATTTAGCAAATTCCTACTTCTAAACAAAAAACTATAAATCAAAACTCACCAATAATAGTTAAAGTACATTTTTTTTTTTTACCACAGCCAAGCCAGAAGGTTTCTAAATTTTCATGAACTGAATATGATTGTAGCATGTAGTTCTGGGTTGGTGGAGCTTCATTTTATTGCATTATATTAGCATTGTTTTCCCATCTGTACAAACCTTCATTGATACTAGTAATAGTAATGTCTTACATTTATATAATGCTTTCAATAATTTCAGAATATTTTAACATCTATTATCATTTACCCTTGAAATAACCCTTGGATATGGTAGATTGTGCTATCTCCATTTGACAAATGAGAAAATGAGATAGCAACTCAAGAGACTTATAGAGAGAACCAAATAAATTGATGGTGGAATTGGGATTTGTGTTACTCATGTACACTGAGTACTCATGTACCTAGAGTAGCTTAATGTGCAAAGCCCATAACTCCTCCCCTTGGAGAACTCTTATTAGAAGAGCTAGTTTTTTTGTTTTCCTTTTTTGAAATGAGAATCTTCCATGGCCTGCAGCTCACAGCACTTCTATGGCGGGAGAATGATCCTCATTCTCTGTGATAAGAATGATCGTCATTCTTATCACAGCTGAGATACAAGTACGTTTGCAGCCGCTGATATCCTCATCATTGTACATACAGCTGAGATACAAGTACGTTTGCAGCCGCTGATATCCTCATCATTGTACATACATGCATGATGATTTTCTGTGTTATATTCTTTGCTTCATTAAAATATCTAGGTCAGGGTTTGTAGTCAAATAATAAATGTTACCAAAGCATAACTGTGCTACTGATTGATAGAAAGCTAAGTATAACTTTTATTTTTTTAAAATCAGAATTGAGACTTCCCAGGCGGTCCAGTGGTTAACACTTCCCCTTCCAATGCAGGGGGTGTGGGTTCAATCCCTGGTCAGGGAGCTAAGATCCCACATGCCTCGTGACCAGAGAACCAAAACATAAAACAGAAGCAATATTGTAACAAATTGAATAAAGACCTTAAAAATGGTCCACATAAAAGAAAAAATCTTAAAGAAAAAAAAAAGAACTGACAATAATGAGAATGCCCCTTTTAGAAGGTGCAATAAGACATAAGAAGAGACCCTCTCTGTACCCATGTAATTGGCAATATTAAGTTTGTGCTTAAGCAAAAATACTCTACCAGTATTAAAACACCTTGGATTGTGATGGTAAAGTTGAAGGCCAAGGCAAAGTGAAGGTAAAGGTGTACAACATCAAAACCTGATGAATCAAGTATCTTCTTACTATTTTTAACATAACTTGCTATGTTTTTTTAAATTTCGTTTTGTTTCTTTGGCTATAGAGAAGAATGCCTTAGGAATAAAGATTTTTATTTCCTTAATTTAAAGGATGGTAAATTTTATTGTGAATTCTATCTCTTAAGATTTTGAAATCACTAAAGAAATGAAATTTAGTGATAATTCCTGGAAGAATAACAGAAACTTTATGATTCTAGAAATTATACCTCTTTTTGATAGGTTTCCATAGGTATGCCCTTGTTAGAAACTGTCTTGATTTTCAACAGTTCACCTAGAGACAAATTTTTTTTTAACATCTTTATTGGGGTATAATTGCTTTACAATGGTGTGTTAGTTTCTGTTTTATAACAAAGTGAATCAATTATACATAAACATATGTTCCCATATCTCTTCCCTCTTGCATCTCCCTCCCTCCCACCCTCCCTATCCCACCCTTCCAGGCGATCACAAAGCACCGAGCTGATCTCCCTGTGCTATGCGGCTGCTTCCCACTAGCTATCTACCTTACGTTTGTTAGTGTATATATGTCCATGCCTCTCTCTCGCTTTGTAGAGACAAATTTTTTTTCTTCCTTCCTTCCTTCCTCCCTTCCTTCCTCCCTCCCTCCCTCCTTTTTTGCTTCCTTCTTTCCTCCTTCCTTCCTTTCTTTCTTTCTCTCTCTTTCTTTTCTTTTTCTTTCTTTCTTGCTTGCTTTCTCTATTCCTTTATATGCCCTGCTCCCTAGAACTAGTCATATTTAGCATAACTCTTTTGAAAGAGTATAGAATTACTTGATATTTTTGTGATAAAAGTTGACAATCTGGAATATAAGAGGGAGGGGAGAGAGAGAGAGAGAGACTAAGATTGAGAGAGATATTGACTGAGAAGTTTCACTATGAAATATCTAAAGAGGCTTAACAGAATCAAGGCCAAAAAGCTTACAAACATTATAGGTTTCATTCCTTATAGTTTATCATGTGTAATCTTACATGCAATTCATGTAGTTAATTCATAAATAAAGACTACAAGCGTTGGTTAAAGGCAGAATTACAATTAGTGTTTATATTATAGGGCTCAATTCACTATCAGTCATGTTTAAATAACTGTTTAGTAAGACTTTTAGATATCAGCAATGCGGTATGTATGGACTAAGAACAGAAGTTTCTACCTCTTGATTATTATATCAATCGGGGTTTTTAGGTTCAAGCAACAGAAACCACTTTTGATTAATTTAAGCAGAAAGTGTCATTTGAGGATATCTGAAAGCTCAAAGGATTTCCAGAAAGACAGGAGAATCAGGCTTAGAGTCTATGTGGCCAGAAAATATGCTCCAGGTAATGCCACAGTATTACATTTCTAAAGATAACATTGTTATTGCTGCTGGTCAGAGACATCACAGCTTGCTACAGTCACTGACACCTACTAATGCTACCAGTAGAACCGATGCCACTCCAGGCTGTAGACATTGGATGTATATCTACTGCCTCTACTGTACCATCATCACAATCAATTCTGCTGGGTCCTGCTTCTTCTAGGCCATTGCTTCCCATTCAAAATCTGAAATAGTGAATATAATTTGTCAATATTAAGTCATGTCCCTGCACCCTAGATGCAAGAGAATCTGGGAAAGTGAATATCCAGCATTTAAAAACTTTGTAATAAGAGAAAATTCTGCATCATAAGGTAGAACATTCCCAAATATATGGAGTTTGTCAGCATTCAACAAGAATGACAGAAGTTTACTATAGTTGCTAATTCTGGTCATCATGAAGGTCATTTAGTGTGTCTATTCTCAAGCAAATATAATGCATAATAATTCAGAGGCTACTCCTTCCATTCTTAAGGAAGAATCCTTAATTTATGTTGCTTTAATTATCACTTATATGCACCTAAGAATTGGAATTATCCAGAGTTACCTAACACCACTGACACATTCTATCACCACTTGTAATTTTAAGTGACAACTTTATGGGAAATTACTCTGTCCAGCTGGAGCTTAGATGGAATGTGGCACAAAAGGCCTTCTTTCTTCTGCTACAATGACCTTTCAGCCTATACAAGGATAATGCACTTGTTTCAATTTCTTTAGTATAAAGATAGGAAAATTTAATATCAAAATTACGATGAGATGGGGGGAAAAATGAAAGTACTAACTTTAACTTCCCTTTAAGTTCATAAGGGAAGGTATCTAATAATTTAGGTTTTCTCCAAGAAAGCTTTTCCCGTGAATACTTTCTCCACTCCATCTGTAGCTCTCCTCCTTTCAGTTTTGTACTCATATCTTCAAAGCATTCTTTTATTCAAGTATTTCAGTCAGAAATACTATCCCCGTCCTTGAGAAAATTCTGCCCCTTTCCAGAGGCAAGAAAGAGTGTTTGTCTCTGATCCTTACCAAATCCTACAGTTTGACGTTTGAATTGTGTCTTACTCTGTTCCAGCTACTATAACAAAATAGCACAGACTGGGCGGCTTTAAACAACAGAAATTTATTGCTTATAATTCTGAAGGCTGAAAGTCTGAGATCAAGGTGCCAGAATGATTGGGTGAGGGCCCTCTTCCAGGTTCCAGACCTGTCATTGTGTCCTTACATGGTGGAAGGGGCTAGTCAGCTCAGAGGGTCCTCCTTTACGGAGCACAAATCCTATTTATGAGGGTCCACCCTCATGACCTAATCACCTCCCAAAGGCCCGATCTCCAAATACCATCATATTGGGCTTTAGGATTTCAGTATATGAATTTTGGGGGACACAAACATTCAAACGATAACAAAGAGTAACTCCAGAAGCCTCAGATGGCTTCAGCTGGATGGGCATTAGTAGTTCTTTTTAAGATTCTTCACTAACAATTTTATTTTTAATATCTCAAGCAGTGGAAATTCTTAGCCTGATATTTCTTTTATTATTTGGCTTATTAAACGTGCACATCTCTGAAGGTAAAACATTTTTTCTTTCTTTTCATCAGAAATAGCACAGTCTAAATCCATGTTGAAGAAAAAATATCCTATAAGCAAGGTTTTGGTTCTAAGTAAACATGTGTCTCTTACAGAGTTAGGAAATATCTTCTTTGCCTGAAGTAATCAGAAAAGTGTCATATAAGCTTCTTTATTTCCTCAGGGAATGCTGCTAGCCTCAATTCTGTGTTTTTCATAAAACTGAGGAGTGGCAGGCAGAGTTCTTGCAATTGTTCTCACCACACATCATCCCTTAAAATCAAGTACCTATAGCAATAAAGAATCAGCAAATCAATGTCATGCCTAATTTTACAGATAAACTCACCTAATTAAGTCCTTAGATTAAGGACTGTTAGGGCTAGAAAGTTGGTCAAGAGATAATCAAGTCCCAAACTTTCTTTAGATTTAAAAATGCTGAGGCTTAATGAAGAAGTGACTTGTCCAGTTGTCTCAGCCAGAAAACATGTTTACAGTTCACAAGCACATGCTAAATTACAAGCCCTGAATTTAATACCAGGAGCCCATTTTATCCAAATTATATTGTAACCTCTGTTAGCTAACCATAGAGGTACGCTTAAATAAACACTTTTAAATGAATGGTCCCACAGCACTATCATAAATTAACTGACATTTAATATTTTATAGCTAAACACATATTTTCTGTATTCCATGTATACTTAAAGATAAAAATATTGAATAAATTTCAAGATGGACATTCAGTGAATTAAAGATAGGCTGATAAAGATAGGTAATGATTTTTAAAAATCATCTAGAGAATGGGGAAATAATTGGAACATTTGGATTTATTATTTATTTTTATTCTACAGAAGAACAGATTTCAGAAGAAAGTACAAATTTCTTTCTTTCACTTTATGTGGTTTAAAATTAGCTTACAAAAATTTCTGTTTTGGGCTTCCCTGGTGGCACAGTGGTTGAGAGTCCGCCTGCCCATGCAGGGGACGCGGGTTCGTGCCCCAGTTCGGGAAGATCCCACATGCCGGAGCGGCTGGGCCCGTGGGCCATGGCCGCTGAGCCTGCATGTCCGGAGCCTGTGCTCCGCAACGGGAGAGGCCACAACAGTGAAAAATTTCTGTTTTAACTCTGGCCTACCTGGAAACCAACAAATCAAATCCATGAATTATATAATTATAATGCATTTTGAGTGCTCACTTAATACCCATGATGACTGTGATGAACCCTAAAAATATTCAGAAAAAATAGAGTATTTATGTTTAGAATGTGATATCAGAGCCTTGATTACTGATAGAGATAAACAGAGAATAAAGAGAGAATAAAAGACATTCTATTCTCTAGAATAAAAGAGTACCACATGGCTATATGTTAGGAAAGTAGTCTGTTTGCCAAAGAATTCTATTATTTGCTGAAGGAAGCACCTTTTTAAGTTTATTTTTCTTCACAACTTAAATTAATGGAGTTTATATACAAGAGCTCATAATAAATTCCATTTTGGAGGAGCAGTAATTTCATGTGGAAATTTCCTTAGTGCTTTTCTTATGGTAAAATATTGTTCTAAATTATAAGCCAGGTTCAATTGACTATAAAAAAAGAAAGTCGAATATTCTTCTAAGTAGTAAGACATGTCCATTACAAATTTGAAAATGGACATTAAAACAAGCATTAAAAAATTCATGAATTTCTAAATAGATTAAACTCATGCAAATGTGGCAGCTATAAAAATTAACTTTAATATACCACCTTATGAACAGGTATCTTGGGCTACAGTCTCTCAATCTCTCTCTCTCTCTCTTTCTCTCCTTTCTTTTTTCTCTTTTTCTGAATACTCACTAGGCCAAAATGGGCTTTTAAAAGAGTTTTGATACATCTTTTTAAACTTGAAATCATTATGGAAATTTGTTGTTTTCATGCAGTATATTTAAACCTCAAAAAACATTTTAAGTCCGCAAATCTACAAAAGAAAAAAGAGACAAATATGTGCAATATGTAAACAAAGTTGGAAGAAACTTTGGACTTGGAGGGCATGATAGAAATAGGACAACCACAAAAAAGAAAAAGGTTGGTTGATTAGAGTTAGTTTCTGAAGATTAAATGATGTATTAGAATTATTTCATGTACATCTTTCCAACATGGTAATGTATGTCCAAAAAGATAACATAGTTTGATTTACATGTGGGATGTATAAGGCAGAAGGAGTATTGCTAGCACAATAAAAATGAGAAAATTCAGATAATCTAAAATGACATTTAGATTGATGTCACAGGGCAGACATGGCAAATAGGGCAAAGAGGTCTGAATTCCAAAGAGACACAAACCTTCCCAAAAGAGACCCAGGATACAGAAATTCTATCCCCTGAGGCAGAGCAGTCCTGGTCAAGGGCTGGAAATGGAGATTGTGGATGGAGGAGAGAGCTGACTACAAAGTAGCAGAGAGAACATTTTGTGGTGAAAAAAGGTTCTAAATCTTGACTGTGGTAGAGGTTACATTATTATATGTGCTTGTCAAAGTTCATAAAACAAGATCTAAAAAGAGTGAGCTTTAGTATATGTAAATCATACTTCAGTAAGCTGAGTGTTGAAAAATGTAATAAAATAATTACTACTATAATACCCGTAGTCAAGTGTTGCTATCACCAAACTTTGAAGAGGTTTGAGCAAATTTTGTATATAAAATGAGTTAATTGTCAGAAGTCATTAGTTTTGTTTTCTGTAGTAAAGAGATTGGAATATACATTCTTGATTGGGGAATTAGTTCAACAGGTGTTTGATGAGCAACACGTTTACGAAGCTGTTTACCATTTATCAAGTGCTTTCAGTTCTCATTTAATTGTAAATACACACCTGGGATATGTTTACAACAGAGGATAGTGTATTGTACTAGGATCTTAATTTGTAAAAGTGACTGAAGGATCACATAGAGAGGTTAATTCCATTGAAAGAAGATTTTAAAAACAGTTCCCCCAGAAATGAGAGGCACAGCAGGCCATGCAGGACCACACAAAGTCTATCACATGAAGAAGTCAGTAAGCAGACAGAGGAATTGGGATTCTGCCTTTATGACTATGGTGGCAGGATGTGACTAGGTCGAGATGTCCCTTATGGGTAATAAGGGGAAACAGGCAGGTTAGGGTCACTGGCTGGGGAATTATAAAATGACTTTCTCACTCTGTGAAAGCTACCTTGCAATGAAGATATTAAGAACTTTGGCCCTGTGACCCAAAGGACTTTCGGAGAGCTTGGGAATAATCGATGTCAAATAGCCAATACAGAATCTAGAAGCATGGTTAATACAGATAGATATTATTTCTGTCATATATAGGGAAACTGAGGCTTAGAGAAGTTAAACCACTTGCTTAAAAACAGACACAAAGCAAAGAGCAGAGCCAGTTTTGGAATCAAAGTCTTATGAGACATGTTCAACAATTTTCAAGTTATCCTCCCCAGACACACATGTACAAATCTACACTGTCTACATGTAATAAAAACAAACATTTTGATAAAATTCATTCAAATATACATATAGTAGGCACTGTTTGAGATCCTGGAAATAGTGAAACAAAGTCTCTTGTTTTATTGCATGGAATAACTAAATTAACAATAAAGAGCTCAGTTGCATGAGCATGTAATCTTCATATTACCAATACTATGTTTTCCCCAACTAGTCGAAGAATCTCAGATCAAAATACTCATTATTTAAATCCATCTATTTCTAAATCATGCAGGCATCTTCTTTTTTTCCGTAAGAAGAGGAAATACCTTTTACATCATTTATAACAACGACAATGACTAGTTTTTATATGTTATCAATACTTACTGTGTGCCAACAGGCACTCTTCTAAACACTTTAGGTATATTGCCTCCCTTAATTCTTACAAAAGTTTTCTGAGTTATGTACTGTTGTTACATGTTTTTTTTACAGATGTGAACCAAGATGCATAAAATATTATTTAAATAGAGATAGAGTTGAGATTTGAACCCAGGAGGTCTGTATCAGTCCTTATCCTTAACTACTACATTAAATGGCATTCATAATATCCTCGGACAATATAAACTCAGGGTCACTGAGAATCAATACAATGAAACTTGAAAAGTAGTATCCCAAGACACCTTAAATCTAGTGTTCATTTCAGAGAAGATGAAGAATTAAGCCACCCAGAATCTCTCAATGGTATGATAGATTGAGCACTAAAAAATAGTCTGCATGGTTTGAGAGGTAATATGGCTTGGTTGAAAGAAAAGAGGGCTTTGGATAACATAAATTGTATTCCAGATTCTCATATATTAGGTCTATGCTTTTACAAGCTACTCTAGTTTCCTCATCTCTAAAAGGAGATAACCATCTTCAGGGTTTAAAGATTAAACATATATTACATAATAAAGTAGTTGGTGCAGTATCTGAAACAGCAATTAATATCAGTTACTTCCATTGCTTCTTAAAGATAGCTCTATCCAATATTTATCTTTAAAGCGTCACTTTTGTTCTTACCACACCAAGCTACATTGTTTTTCATGAAATAATAAAATAGTATTAGTGGCTTTTCTTAGAACAGCATTTTAAGGAGTTACTCACCATTGATTTAAAACAAAACAAAGCAAAAACGCCTCATGAAGAGTGTGGAGACAAAAAAATAGGGACTCTCACTTCTCAGTTAAGTGAAAAGGTGTTCTGGTTTACTTCTTCCTCTATACTTTTTAGAAAACTGTAATAGCTCAGACTGTCCTAACAAAATACCATATACTGGATGGTTTAAACATGGAAAGTTATTTCTCACAGTCCTGGAGGCTGGGAAGCCCCAAAATGGGTGCCAGACCATTTGGTTCCTGATGAGAGCTTTATTACTGGCTTTTTTTTTTAAATCGAAGTATAGTTGCTTTATGATACTGTGTTAATTTCAGGTATACAGCATAGTGATTCAGTATTTTTGCAATTATATTCCATTATAGGTTATTAAAAGATATTGGGTATAATTTCCTGTACACTATACAGTAAATGCTTGTTGCTTATCTGTTTTATATATAGTAGTTTATATTTGTTAATCCCATACTCCTAATTTATCCCTCCCCCGACCTTCCCCTATGGTTACCACAAGTTTGTTTTCTATATCTGTGAGTCTGTTTCTGTTTTGTAACTACATTCATTTGTTTTCTTTTTTTAGATTCCACATATAAGTAGAATCATACAGTATTTGTCTTCTCTGTCTGACTTATTTCACTGAGAATAGTATTCTCTAGGTCCATCCACATTGCTGGAAATGACACTATTTCATTGTTTTTTATGACTAATATTCCATTATATATATATATATATATATATACACACACACACACACAAACATACACACATGTATATACATACATACCACATCGCCTTTATCCATTCTTCTCTTGATGGGCACTTGGGTTGCCTTCATGTCTTGGCTATTGTTAATAGTGCTGCTATGAACATTGGGGTCCATGTATCTTTTTCAATTAGTGTTTTCTTTTGTTTCTGGATATATAACCAGGAGTGGAATTGCTGTATCATATGGTAGTTCTATTTTCAGTTTTTTGAGGAACCTCCGTAATGTTTAACGTAGTGGCTCCACCAATTTATATCCCACCAACAGTGTTTGAGGGTTCCCTTTTCTCCATGTCCTGGCCAACATTTGTTATTTGTAAACTTTTTGATAATAGCCATTCTGACAGGTGCAAGGTGGTATGTCATTGTGGTTTTGACTTGTATTTCTCTAATAATTAGCAATTTTGAGCATCTATTCATATGACTGTTAGCCATCTGTATGTCTTTGGAAAAATGTCTGTTCAGGTCTTTTGCCCATTTTCTGGTAGGATTTTTCCTTTGATATTGAGTTGCATGAGCTGTTTGTATATTTTAGTGATTAACCCTTTGCCAGTCACATTATCTGCAAATATTTTCTCCCATTCCATGAGTTATCTTTCCATTTTGTTGATGGTTTCCTTTGCTGTGCAAAAGCTTTTACGTTTAATTAGGTCTCATTCATTTATTTTTGCTTTTATTTCTTTTGCCTTGGAAGATTAAGAAATTATTGCTGCGATTTATGTCAAAGAGTGTCTTGCCTATGTTTTCTTCTAGAAGTTTTATGGTTTCAGGCCTTATATTTAGGTCTTTAAACCATTTTGAGTTTATTTTTGTATATCATGTGGGGAGTGTTCTAATTTCATTCTTTTACACGTGGCTGTCCAGTTTTCCAAGCACCAGCTATTGAAGAGACTGTCTTTTCTCCATTGTATATTGTTGCCTACTTTGTCATAGATTAATTGACTTTAGGTATATGGGTTTATTTCTGAGATCTTCATTCTGTTCCATTGATCTGTGTGTCTGTTTTTGTGCCAGTACCACGGTATTTTGATTACTGTAGCTTTGTAGTATAGTCTAATGTCTGGGAAGGTTATACCCCAAGCTTTGTTCTTTTTTCTCAGGACTGTTTTGGCATTCAGGGTCTTTTGTGGTTCCAAATAAATTTTAGAATTATTTGTTCTAGTCTTGTGAAAAATGTTCTGGGTATTTTGATAGGGAATGCATCAAATCTGTGGATTGCTTGGGTAGTATGGCCATATTAATAATAATTCTTCCAATCTAAGAGCATGGGATATCTTTCCATTTCTTTGTATCACCTTCAATTTCCTTCATCAATGTTTTATAGTTTTCAGCATATAGGTTTTTCACCTCCTTGGTTAAGTTTATTCCTAGAGGGTTTTTTTTTTTGGATGCAATTATAAATGGGATTTCTTTCTCTTCCTGATATTTCATTACTAGTTTATAGAAGCACAAAAGATTTCCATATATTAATCTTGTATCCTGCAACCTTACTGAATTCATTTATTAGTTCTCATAGTTTCTGGCTTCTTCATGGCTTTCTGATGGCAACCTTTTTCCTGTGTTCTCACATGCTGTTTCCTCGGTGTGTGGGTGTGCACAGGGATTGTGAGAGGAGAGGAGAGGAGAGGAGAGGAGAGGAGAAGAGAGAGACAGAGAGAAAGAGAGGAAGCTAGGTCTTTGATGTTTCTTCTTATAAGGACACTAATCCTATCATGAGAGCCCTACACTTATGATTTCATCTAACCCTAATTACCTCCCAAAATTCCCATCTCAAAGTACAAAAAACTGTGGGTTAAGGACTCAAAATATGAATTTTGAGGGGAAACATTCCATCTATGAAAAACTAAAGGCCAAATCTTTTCATTATTCTCTTATTCGTATGTTCAAAACATAGAGCTTTTGACGGAAATATTTCAGTTGATGAAATATGACAGGGTACTTAGAAGCTTGAAAGGAAAGCTTGAGTTAAATTAAATTATTTACAGGTTTTACCTTATATATTGACTTCTCCAAATAATTTTATTAGAATGAATCATCACTTTGAAAATCAGGATGACTCATCAGCAGAATACTACTTGCATACTATGTCTATAAAGATCTTGGAGCTCAAAATATATCAATATGCATTTTAAATCTATATAAAAACAGAATACGTGTCTTAATCATTTGTTTTCCAGAGTGATAGAGTATCTACATGCCTGTTTGTATTTACTTTGTTGAGTATATGTCAAGCATCAACAGACATGTAGAATATGCCTATAAGTGACCTCCATTTTCCCACATATTTAATTTAATCTCTGGTTGTTTACTCTCCTTATTAGAGACTTTACATTTTGGGGGTCATTTTTGTTTGATTGTTTTTCTCATTCTGGAAAACTGATACATGATTTTCACTTGTTCTTCCTAAAAGTTAATTGATGTATAATACTGATATGGACACTGACAACTGATCATGGGAATAATGGTCATTGGTCAAAATAATAAACCAATAACCTGGGAACCCGATTTCAATAGAAGTACAATTTAGAACTTTGTGGATTTCTAGATAGGTCTTACAGTAAATTGAAATACAAACACATTAATTTTGAAAACCAATTTCCAGAAAATATGTAATTTTTTCTCTTCAATCACTTTTCAGCTTCAGAGAACCACTTGATATATACCATGCATATATTAGGATTGCTTGGCTTGAAAAGTAGTTAGCTTGGTACTTTTAAATAGATGCAGTTATTTATAGAAGATGACCTTCCACTTTCATTTGTTATGGAAGAAGCCAAAGTGCCATTGAAAACTGCTCAATGGCCTTTGATAGAAACCATCATCACAGGAGCAAAGCTGAGGGTAGTTGGCCTGTGACCAGTGTCACAGCCAATTTTGCTACTGCATTAGGAAATATCTTTTGGAAGCCAGTTGTCATAGATGCAGATGCGGTTTGTTGGAAACAATCCATGGCACACTTTGATCAGTGATTTTAAATGGCTGCCAATTTCAAAGTGCCTCCTCTCTAAAAATAAGAGCCTGGTTGATATTAAAGAGCAAGGCTACAGCTCATCCAGGAGAAGACCAAACAGATCCACATTGAACAGCTGCTGATGGGAGAAAGTTCCTAATGACCTTTAGAATATCATAATTGTGCCACGGCACTGATTCATAGTTGATCTTTTAAAAGCCTTAAAATGTCCATTGGAAAATCAGATTCTCAGAATTTCAACTATGGAATTTATGATTGCAATTGGAGAGAGATGGCCAGATTTCCTAGTCATATACCTAAAAATAAATGAATAAATAAAAGTGGAGCAGAGGAAGATTAATGATTGCTGAGTAAGCGAGGTCAGTCAGTGCTTATATGAATACAGGACGGAATTCTATCTCATATCATTAATGTATATTCTAGGATTAGTGACATCTCACTGAGAAAGGATATCACTCCATTGTCATACAAATATCATAAATAAATAACACAAAAGTTTACGAAGTAAGAAAATGTTCTGTGAATTTTGATTATGTAGCTAAGAGAGATAACAGGTATGGTAAATGAGAGGCTCTTAGAGAAAATGTTTACTTTTAAGCTACCCATATGTTTTTGCTGCTTTTAATCAACATAGGCACATGAGATGGCTAATTCAAGTTAAGTAAGCCACCTGGAACCGCTGAGCAGCGATTTCCCTGCTTTATTTCCCTTTCTAAACCAATAAGAATGAGCATAAAATCAGAGAAGATGGCTTCATTACCATAGTACCCAAGTTTATAACCTGAGAAAATAGAAATACACTTATATCTGGGTGTGTTTTTGTTTATATACAGTTGTCCCTTGGTATCTGTGGGGGATTCTTTCAGGACTCCCTGAGGATACCAAAGTCCATGGATGCTCAAGTCTCGTATAAAATGGTGAAGTATTTGCGTATAACCTAGACACATCCTCCTGTATACTTTAAATCATCTCTAAATTACTTATAATACCTAATACAATGTAAATGCTGTGTAAGTAGTTGTAATACAATGTAAATGCTATGTAAATATCTGCCGGTGCACTGCAATTGCAAGTTTTGTTTTTTGGAACTTTCTGGAATTTTTAAAAAATATTTTGATCCACAGTTGGTTGGATCCATGATTGTGGAACCTCATGTAGATACAGAGGGCCAACTGTATGTATATATTCATACATATATAAGTATGTATATACATATCATTAAAATATACACATTTATGTTTCTAATGTGGGCAAAAATAAATATTAGACATTCAATTTGAATCATAAATGACAGTAATATGGAGATCCTTTCAATTCCTAAAGGAAAGTTTTAAACTATACACTTTATAGCTATATTATCCTTATATAAGGAAGAAGAAAATTAATGGGGAAGAGTTGGAGAAGAAAGGAGATGGGGAAAGAGGCAGATGTATTATTTTAATATTTTTCAAAGTATGAAGATATAAGTATCACCTCATTTACTAATATCCATTTATTCATAAAATATTTATTGAGCACTTACCATATGCTGTGTACTGGTCTGGGCATTGGTGATACAACAATAAACAAATGGAGAAAGCCCTCATTTTCATGTAGCTTAAATTTTGTGAGGATAAATAAACAGTAAATATTTTCATATATGTGAGATAATGATGAAGAAAAAATAAAGCAGGGAAAAGGAAACAGATAGCCAATGGAAGTTATGGGAATTGGGAGTGCTATTTTTGAGAGAGTAGATAGGGTAGTCCTTTCTGAAAAGGTGACATTAGAGCAGCTACCTAAATGAAGTGAGAGAGCAAATCCTGAAGCTGAGAAAAAGCATTACAGGCAAAGAAGTCATTATGTACAATGGCCCTGAAGAGCAGGCTTAGTATATTCAAGGGATTTCAAGGAGTCTAGTGGCTGGAGTCAAGCAAACAACAGAAAGAGTGATAAAAGATCAGGTAGTAGAGGTAGTGGATGACCAGACTATGTAGGACATTATACACAAAAACATAAAATTCATGTTTTGTTCTGAATTAAATTGTACTGCATTGAGACTTCTGTGTAAAATAGTAATATGATATATGTTTCATAGAAATAACTTTGGCTGCTGTGTGGAGAATGGTAAGTAGAGGAGGTGAACTTTGTTCTCTTTTTTTTCAAGACTGTTTTGGCTATAAAAGACCTTGAAATTCCACATGAATTTAGGATTAGATTCTTTTTCTGCAAAAAGTTCAGTTGGCATTTAGATAGGAATTTTAATAAGTTTTTAGATTGCTTTCAGCTGTATTGACATTGTAACAATATTAAATCTCCCAGCCCATGAACATATACTGTCTTTCCATTTATTTAGGTCTTTAAATATTTTTTTCAAAAATTCCTTGTTGTTTTCAGTGTACAGTTCTTGCACTTAAACATTTTTTAAAGTATTTCATCATTTTTTAATATTATTACAAATAGATTTGATTAAAAAATTTTTCTTTCTGATTGTTCATTGGTATTGTGTAGAAATACAACTGATTTGTGCATATTCTTCCTGTATCCCATAGCTTTGCTGAACTCATTATATCTAATACATTGTGTCTGTAATCCTCAAGTTTTCTATATATAAGATCATGCTTTCTGTAAAAAGATAGATTTAATTATTTCTTTCCAATCTGAATCTTCTTTTTCATGTTCTTACCTTGTTGCTTTGGCTAGAACTTTCAGTAAAATGTTGAACAGAAGTGGCAAAAGTGGACATTGTCTTTCTTTCTGATCTTAGGGAGAAATAGTTCAGTCTTTCTCCATTGAGTATGATGTTAGCTGTGAATTTTTCATAGGTGCCCCTTATGATGTTAAAAAGTACCCTTCTATTCCCAATGTTTTTAGTGTTTTTATAATTAAAATGTGTAGGATCTTGTCAAATGCATTTTTGTGTGTCTATTGAGATGATTTTTTTTTATTTGTTCTATTAGTATAGTGTATTACATTGATTTTGCTTTGTATGTCGAACCACTCTTGTATTTCTGGGTTAAATCCCAATTGGTCATGGTGTAAAGTTCCTTTCATATCCTCAGTTTGGCTTGCTAGTATTTTCTTGAGGATTTTGCAATTCAAAGGGATATTGGTCTTTGGTTTCCTTTGCCTATGATGTCTTTCTCTAGCTTTGGTATCAGACTATTAGTGGCCCCATAGAATGAATTAGGGAATATCGCCTTCTCCTCTATTTTGTGAAAGAGCTTGCAAAGGATTGGTGTTTATTTTTTCTTCAAACGTTTGGTAGAATTAACCAGTGAAGTTATATGGAATTAGCAGTGTGCTTTAGAATGAAAAATAAAGACTTTTTTTCTTATTTAAAATGATACATTTTAATAAAAGCAATAAATTCGGCACAATTATTTACACTTTTTTACATAATACCTCTAGAATTTGGGGTAGCCTGTCCATTACAGAGATAATAAAGTGGCATGAAATGCAATTATTGACTGTAACAGAATATCACCAAATGTCAGATTTTCTTTTTGCTCTTACTTTAGAGGTATTTCATATCTTCTGAGAAGTTGTATACACGTTTAGAGGACTAGGAAGAAGAAATAAATACCAACACACAAAGCTGATATTCAATATGATTTTACAAACAGGCTGATTTGTAACGAGACCCAGGTGCGGCTGCTTGCAGCTCATGTGCCAATAATTCGAGAGGCAAGTGTCGGTAGAAAAGAAAGGTGCTTTAATCAGCAAACCAGATTCTGTTCAGCCATGACAGTTTGTAAAGGGAAAAGTGGAGGGAAGAATCTCAGTGAATCATCGAGGCAGGAGGTTTGGTTCTGTATCATTCTCCATTGCGTGCAGACTGGCTGACTCTTCAGATATTATGTTGCCTGAATGATCTGCCTGCAGGATTGCTTAGGGAGGATGTTGGGGGTAGAGAGCTAGTCATTTTTTAACTGCTTAATTCGTCATTCTTACTTCTTTTTATCTAGGAAAAGAATCAACAGGTTATACAAGGCATGGTGTGCATTTAGGAGAGCATAAGTCAAGAGTTAGTTTCAATTGCTTAGTGATCTCATTCCTGTAATTAGGTTCTTTTAAGGTTAGAGGGAAGAGAAATGGGCAAACAGGAAAGGGGCAAAAGAGCTGCTTTCAGATTTACAAATAAGCTATCCAAAAAATACTCAAACATAACCCTCAATTTATCTGGAATTTCCATTTATCATGCTGCTCACCTTTTACTCCCTAATCAGTCAATCAGCAACATCATTCTAGCCAGCCTACATTATTTCTGCTTAAACTCAAGTTATTTATACATTTTTGCATAGAAACACATCATTAATTTGGTAATTTACCTCTAGATGACTTAAATAAAAGTAGATTTAGAGAATAGCAATGACTGTCCCTATTCAACTAGCCTCTAAATTCTGTTAGATCTTAATAAATCTGGAATTAATTAAAAGACCTGTTAGTAAATCTGTGAAATATTAAAGCCAGGCACGCAAATCTTTGCTCCTGGCCCTCAAGTCACAGAAAGACAGGTAACAGTTGCAGAGGGCATAAAACTGTGTTTAAGAGGAAGCTGCTATTTGAAGCATGCAACAAAAGATTTACACTTACCTCTTCACAGCTCTGTTCAAAAAGTAATCTAAAGAATAGTTTAAACAGTAAATCAAAGGAAATAAAGTTGATCACTTAATGTATCACGGTAACCGAAAGTGGGGTCCAGCTGCTCGCAGCTCAAAAGCCAATAAAGAGGCAAGGTTGGTGGAAAGGAAAGTTTGCTTTATTTCAGATGCCGGCAATGGCGGGGGGTGGGGGGTGGGGAAGGAGGACTCCGGTCCAAAGGATGATTCCTCACCACTGACAATCAATGGGCAAGAGCTTTTATAGATGGAGGGAGGGGGCTACATGCAGAAACAGCAGTCAGCTCTGACAGTCATCTTGAAATTGGTCATGCGGTGTTCTGACTAGCGTCATCTTGATTCTTTTAAGTACAGTTAATCTTCAATTCCAGGGTCATTTTGTATCCATTTCTCTGAGGCCAGTTCTCGGAATTGTGGCAGCTTATGTCATGGCTACAATTGGTCATCATGTAGTTAACTTCTTCCACCTGGTAGGGGTTTCAGTATCTACAACACAGCTCACAGGATATGGCTCAGAATATTACCTATAGCCCTTGAGAAGGAACTAAAGGTCCTTGACTATGCTTAATGACTAAACTATTATTATTTGGTCTCCTTTGACTGTTTTACTTTGTTTCTGCATTTTCTCACTTCTCTGATTAAACTTATTCTTTGGCTAAATTTTTCCACAGACTAAAGGCAGGCTGAGGACATGTGGGTCAACAACCATAGGGTCCTGCTCCGTTTAACTACCACACTTAATTTTCTCTTCTTAACACCTACCTTTTTCTTTTCTTAACCTCTGATATAAAGGAATGAATATAAATGTATACTGTTTTCCCTGAACTTCCCCTTTGTACCTAGCTCCATTCTCTGTTCACACACCAGGCCGTAATTGCCAGGATAAATCACTTTGACTTGGTCCAACCCTGAACAAAAATTGTAAACCAGGGAAAGTTTATTTTCAGTGCCTCGTCAACTTCCTTTCTATCCCTAATTGACTTCTCATTCAATTCTTAATTTCTTTGTCATCATGTCACCTGATTGTACCTTAAGGCCAACCAGTAAAAGTTTCTCCCAATATCTATTTGCTCTGGATAAAGCTTTATAATTTAAGCATTTTTGCCGCTGAAAAGTAATTTTCTGTATCTCATTGACGTAAGGTCCTCCACCTCAAATTAGATTAAAAATTATGTCAGTTTCTGTGTTAAGATATTATTTGTGATATCTACTGAGACACATTTGCAGTTTATCACAGAAAACACTTTTCACCAGGGGTTATTATTTAGGGTTCACAGACCTCTTATAAAATTCAGAATGTTCATAAACTTGGGTGGTGGGAACAAATTACATCTCTCTTTTCTCTGCAATGTCACTGAAATTCAGCATTTTCTTCTATTATAAAAGTTGACAACAGCCTAACGCATTATTAGGACTGTGATTGCCTCAGTGACAGAAAGATGGATATTGTTCTAATTCATTATAGCTGTTGCAGCTAAATGGCACTGATGTTCATCACTTCTTAAAAATTCTGATAGCAGATTCACTGTTATATGTTTTTAAGCAAGTTAACTGCTATGTGTATATATATTACTATATCACAATTTTTAATATTTTGATAATTATGTCAATGGTTTTCTTCCACTGCCATTCCATGTATTTTATTTTATGCACTTAAAATATTCTTCTTTCTCTCTCTCACACACACACTCGGACAAATGAGCTCTCGAGAGGCAAGTCTGACACTTTGGCACAATGACTCCTCTCTGGTCCCCAGGAAAACTTCCTGCTGTCGCGCACGGGAGCCTCTGTGTCCTGGAGCCTCCTCCCACCCTGCCTGGCCTCCGGGCTGCACACCCAGGCCTGCTACTACGAGGCGGCTTAGCAAACACCTCCGAGACAAAGTCTCCCCAGCGCCAACCCCAGGCCGCTTTCCCGAAGCTTTCAGGCAGCCTGGGGTGATGGGGGAGCGACCTGAGGGTAGCCGAAGGTCAACTGCTTGGCCGCAGGCGGCCGGCGCCTCGCCGCCGTGGGTGGGTCGTGGCTGTTTCCCCAATTTCGATCTTCGATTGGTCCAGCTTGGCTTCTCCAGGGCGACCACCCAGAGGGCGCGTTGTTGGGGGATACGGTGGATTGTCCACAGTTAGAAGGTCAGGTACCCCGCCCCATGTCAGGTCAAAAGTCCTGCCGCGGACGTTTCCGGCCGCGAGGCTCCTCCCGTGCGCCGTGCGCACGGCGCTACATAAATGAGGCCCCTCTGCTTCCCTGCAGCTGCGGCCCGGCCTTGCTAGCGGCTGGAGAGGGAGAAGGCTGGATCCTTCCGTTCGCGGGGGCGTGGACCCCAATGCCACGGTCTCCCAGCACGACAGTGGCTCGGAGGTACTTGAACTTTTCTTTTGTTACTTTCGCCACCGTTCTCTTCCGGGCCCGCTCGCCCTCTGCTCCTGGGAAAGCATGGGGAGGAGTAGAAGCCAGCTCCAGACGGGGCTCCGTGCAGGGCTAGTCATGGGGCTCGGAGTTTGGGGCGGGGGTTGGGGGGTGTTTGCATCTTTAAGGAATCACTCCCCAAGCCACCACTTGTTTACGATCAAGGTTGGGTTTTCCAAATTCCTTATCTGAAATGGCATTTAGAAGCCAGCAGTGAAGACGTGAACTCAAACTTTCTCCCAAACGCATGGGCAACGTCTCCAAGATAGTCCTTTCAGAAGAGCTGAGCTTGTGGTAGGCCATTAATTCCCTTCAGGTGGTTCGGCCAAGCTTTTCTCTTAGGCGTGCCGGTGGAAAGGCTCTCTCAAAAAGGCTCCTCGAGTGAGGTCTTCCCCCAGACGCGTTGGAACGTCCATGGCAGAGTGGGTAGCCACCTCCCTAAGCACATGCCAAAGGTGAAGGCAGCCAACCCGGGGGTAGCCCAGATAATAAAACCCACAGAGTGAGAACAGAAGGGGTACCCATGGAAATCCTCCTACTTGCTGGATATCCCATGTGCTGAATATTTTATATTAAGATATAATAATTAGCAGCAGATGTGTTATGGAATGAATTGGGTTCCGCTGCTCCCTGCTTACAAAATCAGTATTCACAGGTGTTGATAGAAAACCAAGATGTCTTTAATCAGAATACCAGCAATCTGGGGAGATGGTGGACTCAACGTCCCCCCAAAACCGCCTCTGCAGATTCTGCTCAGCCATGAAATCTTTTAAAGGGAAACAGGGAAGTAATCTGTTAATCATTGAGATAGGGAGTCAGAGTAGTCACCATCCCCCACTGTGTGCAGGGTTGTCGACTCCTCTTGATCTTCCTCTGGACGTTATCTTGTTCACACAGTTTGGTCACACAGTTTGTTAAGGAGATTACTGAAGGGGAAGCTAGGGAAGAGGTCTGGTCATCTGTTAATTATCCTTCATTTCTACTTTGATCTACGGTAAGAACCGACAAGTTAGGCAAGGTATTGTATGATTAAAAGATTGGAAAGATGTGCTTGGGCGGGAGATGAGTAGAGCATGGTTGTATGAGTAGATGTTGTATGAGTTGTCTGGTTTAAAATGTAGTTACAATATAGGTTTGCTAAAGTGACAAGAAAGGGGGCTTCCTGCTGAGAGCAGTTTCCTGCAAAGAGCTGCTTACAGGTGTACTACAACATTGAGGGGTGTGGGTGGATTGGCTGGGCTTAGAAACCGCCACTCTCTGCAAGTTCTTTGAAAGATTTTTCTTCCTTAGGGAGGTGAGGTGGGTGGGAGGGAGGAATGGCCTTATATCTGGAAGCTGGAAAACTGGCTTTTGGGAGGTGGGGATGGGGGAGTAATAGCAGTTACTGTCTGAAACAGGTAAAGCCCAAACACCTGCTCAGCTGAGCTCTGGTAAGCAGGGGAGGGAAATCTTTCCAAGAATTGCCAACACAGTGGCCACACACACACACACACGCGTGCGTGCGATCTGTTTTTCACGTAAGTTCTCACTTATTCTTAGAACTTCAAAGAATAACTCTGATGTGATCCATCAGCGGAGGCACACTTATTTCAGAACATGACTTTGAAAAATGATTTTTCTGTTCTCTAGAAATAACACCTCTTCTCCACCCAGACACATGGAACTCAACATGTTTTCTGGCTTTGTGACGTCTTTAAGATGTGAACAAGGGTTTATATGTCAGTAGACATTTCTTCAGACCTTTTTATTTTTAGCTTAATTCAAGTGATCATTGCAGTGTGTTCTTTACCAGAATTCTCAAATGACACTGTTTCAACATTTACTCAGCACAGGAAAGTTAATGTGTATTGCTCCCACACAAAGGAGGAACATAGCATAGACCAAACACAGGATGTATCATTGATTGTCAGAGCCTTTTCAAGTCTATTCACCATTAAATAAAGTGTTGCCTATAAAAAAAAATATTATTCTTAGAAGGGATCCATGGGATTCACCAGATTGCCAAAGTGGTCCATTGCCCAAGAAAAGGTTAAGAATCTCTGGTTAAATCCAAGTAGCACATCTCTTTGGTGACACAAAATGTCATAGAGAATACAAAGAAGGGACAATGCATGGTAGAGACTTACTTTACTCTCTCCACATGGAATAGACATCAGATTCACTTAGTGTTCTCATTTAAAAAAGACTGATACGTGAGTCCCACCTCATAGATTTTGATCGAATTGGTCTGAGAGGAAGCTTGAACACGAGATTTTTTTAATAGTTCCCAGGAAATTCTAAAGGGCAGTAAATGCTGATAAAACTTAATCTAAAGGAAACACTGATGGCCAAATATTGGGCACCAGCAAATGGTTCTGTATTGTAGGTGGAGCTTTGGGTATATATTTGGAAGGGTGTGGTTATAGGTCTTAATAAAAGCAGTTTAAGATCATTTTAGCTGTAAACAGTAGAAGTACAGTACATAATTTTTGACTTACCTTCAAATGCTCGTAAACATCCAAAGGCTTTGCACGTGGTAAAATCAAATTTTAAGGTAAAGCTTACCCAGATATCTTTGGGGTTAACTTGATCACTGATTTTTCTAAGCAATTTCCAATTAATTTTGTATTAACAGTAAAATATCTCTTTTTAAAAATTGTATTGGGGCTTCCCTGGTGGCGCAGTGGTTGAGAGTCTGCCTGCCGATGCAGCGGACACAGGTTTGTGCCCTGGTGTGGGACGATCCCACATGCCACGGAGCGGCTAGGCCCGTGAGCCATGGCCGCTGAGCCTGCGTGTCCGGAGCCTGTGCTCCACAACAGGAGAGGCCACAACAGTGAGAGGCCCACATACCGCAAAAAATAAATAAATAAATAAATAAATAATTTATTGAAGTATAGTTGATTTACAATGTTGTGTTAATTTCTGTGGTACAGCAAAGTGACTCAGTTATATATATATATATATTATATGTATATATATTATATATATATATATCCTTTTTCATTTTCTTTTCCATTACAGTTTATCACAGGATATTGAATATATTTCCCTGTGCTATACAGTAGGACCTTCTTGTTTATCCATTCTGTATATAATAGTTTGCATCCACTAATCCCAAACTCCCAATCCATCCTTCCCCAACTCCCTCTCCCCCTTGGCAACCACAAAGGAGGAACATAACATAGACCAAACACAGGATGTATAATTGATTATCAGAGCCTCTATGTCTGTGACTCTGTTTTGTAGATAAGTTCATTTGTGTCATATGTTAGATTTCACACATAAGTGATATGGTATTTGTCTTTCTCTTTCTGACTTCACTTAGTATGATAATCTCTAGGTCTGTCCATGTTGCTGCAAATGGCATTTATTTCATTCTTTTTTATGGCTGAGTAGTGTTCCATTGTGTATGTATACCACATCTTTTTTATCCATTCATCTGTTGATGGACATCTAGGTTGTTTCCATGTCTTGGCTATTGTGAATAGTGCTGCTGTGAACATAGTGGTGCATGTATCTCTTTGAATTATAGTTTTGTCTGAATGTATGCCCAGGAGTGGGATTGCCAGATCCTATGGCAACTCTATAAAATATCTCTTTAAAAGATAAAATAACTATGTGAATATGGCACCCAGGTGAGTTTTATTTTAATGGATGTACAGTCAGCTCTTGACAACTTGATTATAATGTATTTAATTTGACAGGCTCCTATAGGGAGAAAGTACCCATAACAGGTATAAATAGATGGATGACTAGATGGACAGATAGATAAACAGAGAAATAAATTTTTGTTTCACAAGCTGGCAGGTTTCTTACAATTGAGGTTTCAATAAAGCTGCAGTGAAGTCTATGGATGAAAACCTTTTAAAAATATTTATTATAATTTGACATTTTAATAAAAACTACAGTGAAAGTCATCTATAGTTGTCTTAACCTTATGAAGAACAAACCGCTTGATGAAAAAAATGAAACTTTAAAAAAAACTTCTTTTGAAGTTGAAAGTTTCCCTAGAATGGGAGCAGAGCTTCTCTTTTGAAGGGTGATGGGGCAATATTGCATTGGCTATTACAAGATGCAGGACACCCTACCCTCTAATGATATACATCTAAGACGTACAGAATATGTGTTTCAGTGCTATTAAAATAATTGTGTAATGTCAAATTTTCCTCTTTGCGGGCTGTATGACCTTGAGCAAATTAGGATTCAGTTGTAATTTTTATTGATCAGAGGAATATTCCAAGGGTGAATTTTAAAAATATGAAGGGTAAGAATGTTAAAAAGAGTGGGAGGCAATGACAAGAAGAAATGAATATTGAATAAGCATGCACGTGTGCAATGCAACATGCTCTTCCTTAATTTAATTTTAAAATCCATTAAGGCTTGTTGAGAAATGTTTGTTAAGTGCTTTGAACTCTTTGGCGATTGACATTATGTAAATACAAGGGACGATTTTGATTTAGAAAGGATACCATAAATTCCATACTCAGGATATGACATTTTACCAAATCATTGTTCAGCTCAGGGTTAAAAATAAGCTAACAAATAAGGATTTTAATATAAATATTTTTTTTCTATAAAATTTTTCATTTAAGTAACATAAATATCATCTCAATTCATAACAAATAATTTACATAATGAAATGAAACACCTTTTGAACCTTCACATAAGAGCATTTTGACTCAAGTACCACATGTTCTTATTCATAGGCTTTTTGTTGCAGGTAAAACAACAAAAAAATTAATTTGTACGGGACAGGAAAGCCATAAAGCTCAGTTTTGCAGATGAAAATGCTTTGAAAGAGATCTGCTTTATTTGGCATTTTCCTATGCCTTAGTTCATTTTGAATTTTACTCTCAAAAGTTCATGCTATTCCTTTGCATTTGTCCTTGGGATATATGCCCGCATTATATATGCCACTCATGCTATCTGCCACTCTGTTACTCCTTTCTAATGGAAACTGCTCCATTTAAAACCCTTGATGCCTGGAGAGTCATTATTTATATGTCCCCCTACACTCATCTCATCCTGGCCAGAACCAATTGGACTAAGAAGGGACTGTTGACCCAAGAGCTGACAAATCCATTTCTTGGTCTGGCTCAACTGTGAAAAATCACATAGCCTATTTTGGAAACTTGAACGAAAAAACATAGAAGGAAGCTGCCCCTTTACTGATAAAAAAAAAAATGTACATGGTTATGAGGGAACAAATGTGGAGTGCCATGAGATGAAATTCAAAAAGGTAAGGAAATACAAATTATGAATTATTAGAGAAGGCCAATTGGTAGTGTGAAATAAAAAGGCAGATATGCAGAATAGAGTTGAAAAAGATTACTACTGGAACATCACGGTGAAGCTCTATAGTAACTGCTGAAAATTTTTCTAAAGTTGCATTAATTTGGAACCACACTTCAACTCAAGTCTAGAAATCACTCTGAAAGGCAAATACTGTAAAGTCTCATTATCTTGGATTTTTATAAGATGCCCCTTTATTCATAATCATTCTCATAATAACTCTCTGTTTGTACTAACTTGATTCTATCTGTATTATTTGCAATGAAAAGAATGAAAGACAAAAACACTCTTCTTTTTTTTTCCATTTGCAGCCTTTCAGGTAGGATATAGATGTATGGGAAAGACTACCACCAACACGTGTGCACGCGTGCACATGCACACACACAGAATAAAAAGTTATAATAAGTTTTCATTCACTTACTCCAGACATTTATGGAGGTGGGGAGGCCACAAAGTATAGGAGTAGATGCAGCATGCTTTACTATAGAGTCATTTGGCCTCCAAAGTATCTAAAAGGAATATATCCTGCTGGTAACACAATCCATACAAGGAAGAATATTGTCAAATCTGAGCTGCTGCCCCACTGTGCTCTTTTATATTCTGGGATTAACTAAATAAATTGAGAAAAATTGATAATTAAAATTTAGAAAAGGCAATTCTAAACATTTAAAACAAATTTTATAAACATAGGTTACCAAATTTCACTTCAGTACCTAAAAAAAGTAACTACCAAAAATTTACAGCAAACTATATTCTCAACAGTATAAAAATCATAGAAATATTTATTTAAATAACAAAGTAGAAACTTAAATCTCAGGTTGTCATAACTTCTGAATGAAAAACTAGAGCTAAATTTTACTCAGTAGAAATGGCTAATCATCAAATGTTATATCTGAAAATTTTTATATAAATCTGCTATTTACACATTCAAAAATCCTTGGAATTCTATTATATTATCAATATTTAGGTATATGTATATGTCTATAGATATAGATATCTATATATATATATATATACCTTGGTAAAAGTTGTATGAGTTCAACCAAGTTAACTTTATACAAAATTAATGATTTTTCAAATTATCTTCTTACATTTAATCGTTGCTTATGTTTCATTATAACAATAAAGTAAAAGGAGTAAAAGTGGTGTATTAAGTTTGAGATGTTAAGCTAGGAAAAAACCCTATTACTATGTGAATAAGGGTTTCTTATTTAAAGCAGAAGTAATGGTATTTTAATAAACCCGTTAGAAGTTAAAAAAGTAAGTGTTGGCTGCAAGTTGTATTTCTATGAAAACTTCAGAAGCACTTGGTCATCAAAGAAAACATCCTTTGCTAATTTGTCTTCAGATTTCCTCTTTGGAAAAAAGGGCTACTTTGAAGGGATAAAACAAGACCTGCATTTTTGTTAGCAGATTCATAATAAACAGTCACAGGAGAGAGATATATCAGATCAAAGAAGAAGAATGACTCATTCCGAATATATGGAATGGAATGGAATGGAATAAAGTTGTCCCAAGTTGAGCATTTGCTCACAAACCTTAGTCTTTGCTCTATCATAAACAGGTCCTATTTTCATCTCAATATGTTGACTCATTAAATTGCCCTACACAGTTTCTTGAGGTTTTACTTCTATATAAAACAAAACTCAGTTTTCTGTGATCATAGCTACAGTTTAAAGAGAGAATTAACTTTATGACTTAGTAATTCTCCAGATAATTCTATTGATTCCTAACTTTGAAAATTTGGTTGTGCCAAATATTTCCAATTACAAATAGAATTAAACAAAAAGATTTAATTGTAGTAATCCCAGGGGGTTAAAAATAGACAGTGAATTTCCTTACTCTTCACTGCAGTGTACTCCTCTCTTCCCATAAATGTGCTGTTTTAAGTCTCTTATTTTCTAGTAATTTGTTGTAGCAGTAATAGAAAACTAATACAGCAAATTCCAGAGCCTAGGCCTGAAGAGACTTTGCCACTTCTGCCATCACCCTCTTCAAGTTCTGAGGTAGTATAAAAACAAATACAACACCATTTATTGATGAGACTGTCTTTCCCCCATTGTTATTCTTGCCTCCTTTGTCATAGATTAATTGACCATAGGTGCATGGGTTTATTTCTAGGCTCTCTATTCTGTTCCATTGATCTGTGTGTCTGTTTTTGTGCCACTACCATGCTGTTTTGATTACTATAGCTTCGTAGTATAGTTTAAAATCAGGGTGCATGTTACCTCCAACTTTGTTCTTCTTTCTCAAGATTTTTTTGGTTATTTGGGGTCTTTTTATGGTTCCATACATATTTTAGGATTATTCTAGTTCTGTGAAAAATGCCATTGGAATTTTGATAGGGATTGCATTAAATCTGTAGATTGCTTTGGGTAATGGACCCTTTAACAATAGATTCTTCAAATCCATGAGCACAATATATCTTTCCATTTATTTGTGTCATCTTTAATATCTTTCATCAATGTCTTAGGGTTTTCAGAGTGCAGGTCTTTCACATCCTTGGTTAAATTTATTCCTAGGTATTTTATTCTGGGTAATACAATTGTAAATGGGATTGTTTTCTTCATTTCTCTTTCTGATAGATGTTAATACTATATAGAAATGCAGCAGATTTCTGTATATTAATTTTTTATCCTGCAACTTTACTGAGTTTTTTAGTTCTAATAATTTTTTGCTGGAGTCTTGAGGTTTTCTGCATATAGTATCATATAGTCTATAATTATTTAATGTATTGTTGAATTCTGTTTCCTGATACTGTATTGCAGATTTTTGAATCTAAGTTTATCAAGGTTATTTGCCTGCAATTTTCTTTTTTTCGTAGTACCTTTGTCTTCTTTTGGAATTAGGGTAATCCTGGCTTTGAAAAATGATTTTGAAAGAGTTCCTTCCTCTTCAGTTTTTTGGAATAATTTGAGAAGGATAGGTATTAATTCTTTTTAAATATCTGACAAAATTCCCCTGTGAATCCATCTGTCCCTGGACTTCTGTTTGTTAGGAGGTTTTTGATTACTGATTTTCTTCAAGATTTAGACTTAGAAGATTGTATGTTTCTAGAAATTTATCTGGTTCTTCTAAGCTGTCACATTTTTGGCATATAGTTATTCATAGTATTCTCCTATGATCCCTTGTATTTTTCTGTTATCGATTGTAAGTTCTCCTCTTTCAATTCTGATTTTATTTATCTGGGGTCTCTCTCTTTTTCTCTGATAAGTCTGGAAAAACATTTATCAATTTTGCATCTCTTTTCAAAGAACCAGCTCTTAATTTCATTGTTCTTTTCTATTGTTTTTATTTTATTTTTTTAAACAGCTTTATTAGAGTATAATAGCTTTACAATGGTGTGTTCGTTTCTGCTGTATAACAAAGTGAATCAGCTATACATATATATATCCCCATTTCTCCTCCCTCTTGCATCTACCTCCCACTCTCTCTATCCCACCCCTCTAGGTGGACACAAAGCACCGAGCTGATCTCCCTGTGCTATGTGGCTGCTTCCCACTAGCTAGCTATTTTATATTTCGGAGTGTATATATGTCCATGCCACTCTCTCACTTTGCCTCAGCTTACCCTTCCCCCTCCCCATGTCCTCAAGTCCATTCTCTACATCTCCATCTTTATTCCTGTTCTGACCCTAGGTTCTTCAGAACCATATGTTTTTCAGATTCCACATATATATGCATTAATATATGATATTTGTTTTCCTCTTTCTGACTTACTTCACTCTACATGACACAGTCAAGGTCCATCCATCTCGCTATAAATGACCCAATTTTGTTCCTTTTTATGGCTGAGTAATATTCCATTGTATATATGTACCATATCTTCTTTATCCATTCCTCTGTTGATGGACATTTAGGTTGCTTCCATGTCATGGCTATTGTAAATAGTGCTGCAATGAACATTGTGGTATGTGACTCTTTTTGAATTATGTTTTTCGCTGGGTATATGCCTAGGAGTAGGATTTCTGGGTCACATGGTAGTTCTATTTTTAGTTCTTTAAGGAAGCTCCATACTGTTCTCCATAGTGGCTGTATCAATTTACATTCCCACCAACAGTGCAAGAGGGTTCCCTTTTCTCCACACCCTCTCCAGCATTTATTGTTTGTAGATTTTTTGATGATGGCCATTCTGACCGGTGTGAGGTGATACCTCATTGTAGTTTTGATTTGCATTTCTCTAATGATTATTGATGTTGAGCATCCTTTCATGTGTTTGTTAGAAATGTGTATATCTTCTTTGCAGAAATGTCTATTTAGGTCTTCTGCCCATTTTTGGATTGCGTTGTTTGTTTTTTAATATTGAGCCACATAAGCTGCTTATATATTTTGGAGATTAATCCTTTGTCAGTTGCTTCATTTGTAAATATTTTCTCCCATTCTGAGGGTTGTCTTTTCGTCTTGTTTATGGTTTCCTTTGCTGTGCAAAAGCCTTTAAGCTTCATTAGACCCCATTTGTTTATTTTTGTTTTTATTTCCATTTCTCTAGGAAGTGGGTCAAAAAGGATCTTGCTGTGATTTATGTTATAGAATGTTCTGCCTACGTTTTCCTCTAAGAGTTTTATAGTGTCTGACCTTACATTTAGGTCTTTAATCCATTTTGAGTTTATTTTTGTGTATGGTGTTAGAGAGTGTTCTAATTTCATTCTTTTACATGTAGCTGTCCAGTTTTTCCAGCACCACTTACTGAAGAGGCTGTCTTTTCTCCATTGTGTAGTCTTGCCTACTTTATCGAAGATAAGATGACCATATGTGCATGGGTTTATCTGTGGGCTTTCTATCGTGTTCCATTGATCTGTATTTCTGTTTTTGTGCCATTATCATATGGTTTGATGACTGTAGCTTTGTAGTATAGTCTGAAGTCAGGGAGCCGGATTCCTCTAGCTCCATTTTTCTTTCTCAAGATAGCTTTGGCTATTCGGGGTCTTTTGTATTTCCATACACATTGTGAAATATTTTGTTCTAGTTCTCTGAAAAATGCCATTGGTAGTTTAATAGGGATTGCATTGAATCTGTACATTGCTTTGGGTAGTATAGATATTTTCACAATGTTGATTCTTCCAATCCAAGAACATGGTATATCTCTCCATCTGTTTGTATCATCTTTAATTTCTTTCTTCAATGTCTTTTTTTTCTTTTCTTTTGCGGTACATGGGCCTCTCACTGCTGTGGCCTCTCCTGTTGCAGAGCACAGGCTCCGGACGTGCAGGCCCATCGGCCATAGATCACGGGCCCAGCCGCTCCGCAGTGTGTGGGATTCTCCCGGACCGGGACACGAACCCATGTCCCCTGCATCGGCAGGCAGACTCTCAACCACTGCGCCACCAGGGAAGCCCTCATCAGTGTCTTATAGTTTTCTGCATACAGGTCTTTCATCTCCTTAGGTAGGTTTATTCCTAGGTATTTTGTTCTTTTTGTTGCAGTGGTAAATGGGAGTGTTTCCTTAATTTCTCTTTCAGATTTTTTGTCGTTAGTGTATAGGAATGCAAGAGATTTCTGTGCATTAATTTTGTATCCTGCTACTTTACCACATTCATTGATTAGCTCTAGTAGTTTTCTGGTAGCATCTTTAGGACTCTCTATGTATAATATGTCATCTGCAAACAGTGACAGGTTTACTTCTTCTTTTCCAACTTTGATTCCTTTTCTTTCTTTTTCTTCTCTGATTGCTGTGGCTAAAAATTCCAAAACTGTGTTGCATAATACTGGTTAGAGTGGACAACCTTGTCTTCTTCCTGATCTTAGTGGAAATGGTTTCAGTTTTTCACCATTGAGAACAATGTTGGCTGTGGGTTTGTCATATATGGCCTTTATTATGTTGAGGTAAGTTCCCTCTATTCCTACTGTCTGGAGTGTTTTTATCATAAATGGGTGTTGAATTTTGTTGAAAGCCTTTTCTGCATCTGTTGAGATGATCATATGATTTTCCTGCTTCAGTCCGTTAATATGGTATATTGCATTGGTTGATTTGCATATATTGAAGAATCCTTGCATTCCTGGGATAAACCCCACTTGATCATGGTGTATGATCCTTTTAATATGCTGTTGGATTGTGTTTGCTAGTATTTTGTTGAGGATTTTTGCATCTATGTTCGTCAGCGATACTGGCCTGTAGATTTCTTTCTTTGTGACATCTTTGTCTGGTTTTGGTATCAGAGTGATGGTGGCCTCATAGAATGAGCTTGGGAGTGTAGCTCCCTCTGCTATATTTTGGAAGAGTTTGAGAAGGATAGGTGTTAGTTCTTCTCTAAATGTTTGGTAGAATTCGCCTGTGAAGCCATCTGGTCCTGGGCTTTTGTTTGTTGGAAGATTTTTTTTTTTTTTGCAGTACGCGGGCCTCACACTGTTGTGGCCTCTCCCGTTGCGCAGCCCAGGCTCCAGACGTGCAGGCTTAGCGGCTATGGCTCACGTGCCCAGTCACTCCGCGGCATGTGGGATCTTCCCAGACTGGGGCACGAACTCGTGTCCCCTGCATTGGCAGGTGGACTCTCAACCACTGCATCACCAGGGAAGCCCTATTGGAAGATTTTTAATTACAGTCTCAATTTCAGTGCTTATGATTGATTTGTTTATATTTTCTGTTTCTTCCTGGTTCAGTCCCAGAAGTTTGTGCTTTTGTACGAATTTGTCCAATTCTTCCAGTTTGTCCATTTTATTGGCATATAGTTGCTTGTAGTAAACTCTCATGACTCTCTGTATTTCTGCAGTGTCAGTTGTTATTTCTTTTTTATTTCTAATTCTATTGTTTTGAGTCTTCTCCCTTTTTTTTCTTGATGAGTCTGGCTAATGGTTTATCAATTTTGTTTATCTTTTCAAAGAACCAGCTTTTAGTTTTATTGATCTTTGCTATCGTTTCCTTCATTTCTTTTTTATTTATTTCTTATTTGATCTTTATGATGTCTTTCTGTCTGCTCCCTTGGTTTTTTTTGTTGTTGTTGTTCTTTCTCTAATTGCTTTAGGTGTAAGGTTAGGTTGTTTATTTGAGATGTTTGTTGTTTCTTGACGTAGGATTTTATTGCTATAAACTTCCCTCTTAGAACTGCTTTTGCTGCATCCTATAGGTTTTAGATCATCGTGTTTTCATTGTCATTTGTTCCTAAGTATTTTTTGATTTCCTCTTTGATTTCTTCAGTGATCTCTTGGTTATTAAGTAGTGTATCGTTTACCTTCCATGTGTTTGTATTTTTTACAGCTATTTTCCTGTAATTGATATCTAGTCGCATAGCCTTGTGGTCGGAACAGATACTTGATACAATTTCAATTTTCTTAAATTTACCAAGGCTTGATTTGTGACCTGAGATAGGATCTATCCTGGTGAATGTTTCATGAGCACTTGAGAAGAGAGTGTATTCTTTTGCTTTTGGCTGGAATATCCAACAAATATCAATTAAGTCCTTCTTGTTTAGTGTATCATTAAAAGCTTGTGTTTCCTTATTTATTTTCATTTTGGATGATCTGTATATTGGTGAAAGTGTGGTGTCAAAGATCCCTACTATGATTGTGTTACTGTCAGTTTCCCTTTTTATAGCTGTTATTATTTGCCTTTATGTATTGAGGTGCTCCTACTTTGGGTGCATAAATATTTACAATTGTTATATCTTCTTCTTGGATTCATCCCTTGATCATTATGTAGTGTCCTTCTTTGTCCCTTTTAATAGTCCTTATTTTAAAGTCTATTTTGTCTGATATGAGAATTGCTACTCCAGCTTTCTTTTGATTTCCATTTGCATGGAATATCTTTTTCCATCCCCTTACTTTCAGTCTGTATGTGTCTCTAGGTCTGAAGTGGGTCTCTTGTGGACAGCATATAGAAGGGTCTTGTTTTTGTACCCATTCAGCCAGTCTACGTCTTTTAGTTGGGGCCTTTAATCCATTTACATGTAAGGTAGTTATCGATACGTATATTCCTACTACCATTTTCTTAATTGTTTTGGATTTGTTATTTTAGGTCTTTTCCTTCTCTTGTGTTTCCTGCCTAGGGAAGTTCCTTTAGCATTTTTTGTAAAGCTGGTTTGTTGGTGCTGTATTCTCTTAGCTTTTGCTTGTCTGTAAGGGTTTTAATTTCTCTGTCGAATCTGAATGAGATCCTTGCTGGGTAGAGTGATCTTGATTGTAGGGTTTTCCCTTTCATCACTTTAAATATGTCCTGCCACTCCCTTCTGGCTTGCAGAGTTTGTGTTGAAAGATCAGTTGTTAACCTTAGGGGGATTCCCTTGTATATTATTTGTTGTTTTTCTCTTGATGCTTTTAATATTTTTTCTTTGTATTTAATTTTTGATAGTTTGATTAATATTTGTCTTGGCGTCTTTCTCCTTGGATTTATCCTGTATGGGACTCTCTGTGCTTCCTGGACTTGATTGACTGTTTCCTTTCCCATATTAGGGAAGTTTTCAACTATAATCTCTTCAAATATTTTCTCAGTCCCTTTCTTTTTCTCTTCTTCTTCTGGGACCCCTATAATTCAAATATTGGTGTGTTTAATATTGTCCCAGAAGTCTCTGAGACTGTCCTCCATTCTTTTCATTCTTTTTTCTTTATTCTGCTCTGTTGTATTTTTTTCTACTATTTTATCTTCCAGGTCACTTATCCGTTCTTCTGCCTCAGTTATTCTGCTATTGATTCCTTCTAGAGAATTTTTAATTTCATTTATTGTGTTCATCATTGCTTGTTTGGTGTTTAGTTCTTCTAGGTCCTTGTTAAATGTTCCTTGTATTTTCTCCATTCTATTTCCAGGATTTTGGATCATCTTTACTATCATTACTCTGAATTCTTTTTCGGGTAGCCTGTCTATTTCATCTTCATATGTTTGGTCTGGTGGGGTTTTGCTTTGCTCCCTCATCTGTTATGTTTCTCTGTCTCCTCGTTTTGCTTAACTTACTGTGTTTGCGGTCTGCTTTTCACAGGCTGCAGGTTCATCGTTCCTGCTGTTTTTGATGTCTGTCTCCAGTGGCTAAGGTTGGTTCAGTGGGTTGTGTAGGCTTCCTGGTGGAGGGGACTAGTGCCTGTGTTGTGGTGGATGAGGCTGGATCTTGTCTCTCTAGTGGGCAGGTTCACGTCTGGTGGTGTGTTTTGGGGTGTCTGTGGCCTTATTATGATTTTAGGCAGCCTCTCTGCTAATGGGTGGGGTTGTGTTCCTGTCTTACTAGTTGTTTGGCATAGGGTGTCTAGCACTGTAGCTTGCTGGTCATTGAATGGAACTGGGTCTTAGCGTTGAGATGGAGATCTCTGGGAGAGCTTTCGCTGTTTGATATTACATGGGACCAATAGGTCTCTGGTAGACTTATATCCTGAACTCGGCTCTCCCCCCTCAGAGGCACAGACCTGACACCCATGAAGAGCAGCAAGACCCTCTCAGCCACATGGCTCAGAAGAAAAGGGAGAAAAAAATGAAAAAAAGAATGAAAGAAAAAAATACAGTTATTAAAATAGAAACATATTATTTATAATTTAAAAATTTAAAGTTATATGAAATAAAAGAGAAAAAAACAAAAATAAAAAAAGAAAGAAGAGCAACCAAACAAAAAACAAATCCACCAATGATAACAAGCGCTAAAAACTATAGAAAAAAGAAAAGGACACAAAGAACCCTTGGACAAATGGCAAAAGCAAAGGCATACAGACAATATCACAAAAAGCAAACACATACACATGCACTAAAAGAGAAAAAGGAAAAAATATATATATATGTATTAAAGGAAGGGAGCAATCAAGTCAATAAAGAAATCTATGAATGATAATAAATTCTAAACTAAGATAAACATAAAACCAGAAACAAATTAGATGCAGAAAGCAAGCTCCAATTCTATAGTTGCTCCCAAAGTCCACTGCCTCAATTTTGGAATCATTCTTTGTCTATTCAGGTATTCCAGAGATGCAGGGTATATCAAGTTGATTGTGGAGATATAATCTGCTGCTCCTGAGGCTGCTGGGAGAGATTTCCCTTTCTCTTCTTTGTTCGCACAGCCCCTGGGGTTCAGCCTTGGATTTGGCCCCGCAGAGCCATACAGATTATGTTTTTAACTTTTTTACAATTTGATAGAGGATTCGGCATTGACTGTGTAGCATCATGATAAACATATCATAAAAGAATCACGAAATAAATTGCAAAACACATATGGCAGATTTCAGTTTCTAAGAACATAGTTAGCAACATAACCGGAGAAACTGCTAGGTGAAATATAAAACTCCTCATAAATGCACGAATAAATTATTGAGAATGAAAGTGAAACACTTAGAGGCCAGGATTAATGAGAAAGTAGGCATGTAGGTTGGTAAATGAGCACTGAAACTGGAGTTTTTTTCTGGGATTTTTCCTATCCCTTTTTGAATACAACTTGAATTTTAATCGGGCATACACATGTAGGAATGAAAAGACAAATCCTATGACCTTCACTAGATCAAAAAGCCTTGGGTAAAGCTCACATGCTAAAATGCTACAATGACATAGAGGGAGAAAGTGTGTGTATGTGTGTGCACACGCATGCACATGAGAGAAAAAGAGACAAGGGAGAGACAGAGGGAGAGACAGTCTTGATCAAGGAAGTTGAATGCTTGCTTATATTGGTCTTGGCCCTGAGTAGAGAAGTGGAGAAGAAAACTAAATCTTCATGTAACCTCAATCCTCACTTGAACATGGGGTTTCAATTCACGGTATTTGTTTGGCCAGAAAGAAAAAATCCTAACTTAAATGTTTGAAGTATTATAAAATGCCGAGATACTTGGCAATACACAAACCACATCCTCTCTGGGGGACTGCCACAGCAAACTGCCACAAAGTTCCAAATAACAAAAATTAAAAATCAAAACTTAAAAACTATGTCAGAAAACATTATTCATGAATGACACTTAGCAAAAATAATGAAAAGAAGTATTAGTTCATAGTTACTTTAGATTGTAAAGTTATAGGGAATAGAACATGAAATATGTGGATGTTAAATATGCTTAAAGACATAAGAAAGATTACTAATACAGTGAAAGCTGACTAAAGTACTTTCACAAAGTTTGAAATAGATTTGGAAGGAGAACAAAAAGAATTCTTTGAATGAAAATGTTAACCATTTAATTTAGAAAGACAGTGGAGGGCTTGCAGAGCAGATTAAACACAAATGATGAGAAAGTTGTTAAAAAGAAATAGCATAGCACAGGTGCTTTGTGACCACCTGGAGGGGTGGGATAGGGAGGGTGGGAGGGAGGAAGACGCAAGAGGGAAGAGATATGGGGACATATGTATATGTATAACTGATTCACTTTGTTATAAAGCAGAAACTAACACACCATTGTAAGGCAATTATACTCCAATAAAGATGTTTAAAAAATAAAATAAAAAATATAGTCTGAAGAAATTATTAACTTAGCACAATGAGATAAAAAGAGGAAAAAATATGAACAGTAGTTTAGGAAACATAGAGAAGAGTGGTAAATTATGACATATTTAATCAAGAGTGCCAAGGAAACATCAAGAGAGTATGACAGAGAATTTCCCAAAATGTGTCGATAACACCAATCTAAAGAGCCAGAAAACCGCAGTTCACAAGAAGAGTAAAATTAAATAAATCTGTATCACAGTAAAAGTACAAAATACAAAACTGGTAACATCTTAAAAATAGCCAGAGAGAATACAGATAACCTACAAAAACTGACAAGTACACTGACTTCTCAAGAGCAGTAATTGAAGCAAGAAGGCCATGAAATAATACCTTTATCAAAATGAAAGACAATAACCTTGTTAAGTTAGAGTTGTAGAGGCATTGAAACTATTTTTCACAAATCAGGGTAAATAAAGCTATTTTCATGTAACAAAAACTGAAACTTTTAAGGGACATTCTTCAGGAGGAAGAAAAATAATCTTAGAAGAGGTTTTAAAGAAATACAAAAGAATAATAAGCAACACCACCATACAAGTGGGTAAATCTTTAAAAAAATGATAAAGTAATATTATTGATGTCTACTTTTAAGGTTTAAAAAAAGTAAACATTGGTTAGGAACTTATAATTTGGGATTGGGGTTATTGGACTAAAATTATTCTATTTTGTCAGGAAATGTTTAAAGATATTGATTAATTTTAGACATTGTTAAGCATATGAAAATGCCTATGATCAGCACTTAAAGAGTAGTAATAGTATATACTTAAACAACATATAGTTTAGGGATACACACTATAAAGTTTTATCACACTGTGATAAAATTATAAAGAAAGGAAAAGGAATAAGTTACACAAAATTCCAGACAGTGATTACGCTGATGGGATGAATGGAGATCACATTAGACCCAGGTACAAAAGGGTCTTTAAAATACTGGCAATATTACTTAGCTGAGTATTGGTTACATGTGTATTTATTGTTTCTAAAGCAAAAATCACTTACACATGTGATATATATTCAATATAATCTGTGATAGATTCCATATAAAATATATATAAAATTTACCACTGTGTGTGAAGAAATACTTTGCAGACTGAGAGATGCATAAATTGCTCTATATTTACTTGCAATTACATGTAAATAAGATGGTGTCCATTTCCAACCACTTCATGCCTTTCTAAAAATTAATTTTATACATTAAAGTCAAATTTATTAAAATGGAGAACTGGCTGCCACAAGTGCAATCAAAATATAAATTAGTTCCATATCCTTAAAAAGTTTCCTCTTGTCCCTTTGCTGTTTATCTACATCTGGAACCACTGATCTGCTTTCTGTCACTGTAATTTTGTCTTTTATAGAATTTTCTATGAATGAATTCATATAGTATCTTGCCTTTTATATTTGACTTATTTAATGGAGCATAATGTCCTTGACATCCATCCATGCTTTTATATATATTAATATTTTCTTTCTTTTGACTAATGAACAATATTCTTTAATATGAATATAGCACAGTTTGTTTATCCACTTAGTTGATGGATTTTTGGGTTGTTTCCATTTAGGAGGATAACTACTGCTGCTATAAATATTGTGTATAAATTTTTGTGTGGACTTGTGCTTTAAATATCTTGGGGCAATACTAAGAATGTGAGTTCTGGGTCATATAGTGTATATATGTAGAGTATATGTTTAATGGTTTAAGATACTGCGATATTTTTCAAAGTGACTATACCATTTTGCATATTGATCAGCAATGTATGAGAGCTCCAGTTGTTCTCCATTGTTGTCAACACTTGATATGATTAGTCTTTTTTTTTTTTTTTTTTTTTTTGTGGTACGCGGGCCTACTCACTGTTGTGGCCTCTCCCATTGCGGAGCACAGGCTCCGGACGCACAGGCTCAGCAACCATGGCTCACGGGCCCAGCCGTTCCGCGGCATATGGGATCTTCCCGGACTGGGGCACGAACCCGCGTCCCCTGCATCGGCAGGCAGACTCTCAACCACTGTGCCACCAGGGAAGCCCTGATTAGTTATTTTGATTTTAGTGATTCTAACATGGTGCAATGGTACCTCGTTGTGATTTTAACATCTCCCTAATGGCTATCAATGTTGAACATATTCTCTTATGCTTTTCTGATTTTTGAATATCTTCTTTTATGAAATATGTATTTAAATATTTTCTCATATCTTATTCTTGAGGACAAAATGTTCTGTATATATTCTGATTTCATTTCTTCTTTGACCATTGGTTAGGAGTGTGTTGTTTAATTTCAGCATGTTTGTGAATCTGCCAAATTTCTTTCCTTTATTGGCTTCTCATTTCATTCCATTGTGGTCAGAGAATATATTTTGTATAGTTTAATTCATTTAAAATGTTTATATTATTGCCTAGCATATGATCTATCTTGGAGAATGTGCCATGTGTGCTTGAGAAGAACATATATTCTGCTACTGTTGGGTGGAAAGTTCTGTAGATGTCTATTAGGTCTAGTTGATGTATAGTCTTGTTCAAATCTTCTGTTTCCTTGTTGATATCCTGACTAGTTGTCCTATTCATTATTGAAAGATAGATGCTAAAGTCTCCTACTAATATTGTTAAGTTGTTTATTTCTATCTACCTTTCAGTTTTTTCTTTATGCATTTTGGTGCTTTCTTATTAGGTGCAGGTATATTTATAATTGTTTTATATTACTGATGAATTGGCCCTCTTATCATTATAAAATGTCCCACTTTATCTCTAGTAATAGCATTTAAAGGCTATTTTTTTCAGATATTAAAATAGCCAAACCAGATTTCTTATGGTTGCTTTTTCTTTGATATATATTTTTCATCCTTTTACTTTTAATGCGTTTGTGGCTGTTTCTTCTATTAATGAGGATAATGATACCTGAATTGCCCTAAGTCATAAGCTTCTAAAAGATTAACAGTTATGAGTTATTTGTGTCAAGTAGGAAAATTACAACACAAGCAAAGGCAGATTGTTAAGTAAGCTATGCATTCCAACAAATGCTTTCAACTTGTTACACAACATTTCAATGTTATGATACTGAGGAAGTGAGCAGTTTTCAAGAAAGAGCAATGTGTGAGTATGCAAGTTTAGAAAACTATAGCATTCATTCTCTGCATAACTGTTTTATTGACCTGGATTCCATTAACAACTATAAATGAGTCAGAAATATAAAGATTATACAGAAATAAACTATGTATTTATATACTCTGCTTATATTACAAATTTGTGCTTGAGAAGTATCTGTTACGTAAAATATATCTACCGCAATTAAAAACTCTATTAAACGGCACAACCCAATTCAAACATTTTATTCAGTTAAAATAGCTTTAGTAATAGACAAATGTGTGTCTCTTGCAAAACAATAATAACAGAAGTCATGTCTTCAATTCAGTTTTTGTCTATTCCGAAGTCCCATTCCTATACTCTTTTTTTTTTTTTAATCAGCTTCTGAACTAGTTGGAGTGAAACAGGCAACATGAATAACACTAGTTCTTGCTCCATTCTCTACAGAGCATCCAAAATCCTTCCAGATTCTCTATAAAGAACAGGATGATTGGATGAATGTGCCCCAGAGACAAGTTCCATAAAATAATAGACTAACATAGTTATGTACCCAACTCAACATATGCCCTGAAATCATGAAACTGAACATATATCAAGTTATTTAAATAGCCTTCTTTTAAACAATGGGACAATCTGGATAAAATGTAACCATGTATTTGTCCCTGGCAGAGAGCTGATTGATGAAGAAAAAATATATATGCCTAGAGAGCTAAAGCAGCTGAGTGCCACTAAGTTCATGATTCCAATCACTGTAGAATCTGAAAATATATTTGTGTAAGTGTAGTCTCCATGGATATTTATATGTGTCCTAGATTAAAAATGAAAAATGGGGCTTCCCTGGTGTCTGCCTGTCAGTGCAGGGGACACAGGTTCAGTACCTGGTCCAGGAAGATACCACATGCTGCAGAGCAGCTAAGCCCATGCACCACAACTACTGAGCCTGCACTCTAGAGCCTGCGTGCCACAACTACTGAAACCCGCGCGCCTAGAGCCCGTGCTCTGCAACAAGAGAAGCCACCACAATGAGAAGCCCGCACACCACAACAAGGAGTAGCCCCCACTCGCCGCAACTAGAGAAAGCCTGTGCACAGCAATGAAGACCCAACGCAGCCAAAAATAAATAAAAGTTAAATAAATTAGGAAAAAAACAATGGCTGATTCCTGCAGATGTGAATAACAATTAACAAATATATTTGCCTTCCCTGCACACAGTCCTTCTGCCAAAAGTACCATCCATGGACTTACCTAATGCTATATTCACCATTATAGTATTCTAAATAGCATTGCTTGTGATCAAGGAACTCGTTTATCAGCAAAAGAAGTGTGGTAATTGTCCATGCTCATGGAATTCACTGATATTACCATGTTCGCCACTATCTTGAAGCAACTATCAGTAAAATGGTGGAACAGCCTTTTGAAGACAGTTACAGTACCAGCAAGGTGGCAATATTGCAGGGCTGAGGCAAAGTCCTCCAGAATGGTGTATGTGATTTGAATTGGTGTCCAATATATGGTGCTGCTTTTCTTATAGCCAGGAATCACAGATCCAGGAATCAGGGGATGAAAATGGTACCATTCACTACTACTTCTAGTGACCCACTAGCAAATTTTTTTGCTTTTTGTTCCTATGACCATATGCCCTGCTGGCATAGAAAGTGTCTATTCCAGTAAGAACAAAATGCTGCCCCTTACATGATGCAAGAAATCCAGTGTGATCCATTCACCACGAGGCAGCTGGCTGATGCCTTAGAGCATGGTGCCATATTGAGGACTCAGTTTTGGTCTGTTGCTGGCAGATTAGACACAGCAGTGGCCATAGCCAGGTGAGCCTTGGTGCATGGAAGGCCACGTTGCTGAGCTCATGCTTATCTTCCTGATCCTACCATCATATATACTTTGTTATTGAGCCCATTAGACAGTGACAGGGTAACTGGAGAAAGAGGCTAACTGGTATTCATAGAGTGAGTTATGCTATCCACTTGATTATTAAAAATCTCCTCTGCTGAGGTCATCTTTTGGTAAGCATTCACATGGGACACAAATAGCTACAATTTTTCCCACTCAAAGAGGTATATCCACATACCTTTCCCCCAAAGTTTCTTGTCACTAATATTCCAATTGTGTTCTTTTCAAGTCACCCACCATCCAGGCAAACTGTTGGCCACAGCCCACAGCTGCAATATATTCACACATCTAACCACTTCTCCTTCCAAGCAAAGTAAATAATTAAGTGCACTAATCGAAGTTCTGCCCAACTGGAGGATTTCTCTTCACCGCTGTCCTTCAGGGATGTCCCAGGAAAGGGCTGTAATGTTGAAACTGTTCACTTTAAGGTAGTACTTGCATACCATGCTGAGTCATCTGTCAATCAGACTCTAGTCTTCTATCGTCTGCCAACTGATTGTAGGGAACTCCTCATGAAGCCATAGGTGCAGGCTAGGAGAGAGAAGGCAGTGTATCAAGAGTGGGAATCATGGGCATTTGGGCCACTTCTTCATGTGACTTATGTGTGCCTTCAGGGCCTACTTGGGCCAATCATGTATATGATCTCAATTCAGTGATGGGGTGCTGTTATGCATGCCCAACTTTATGGCTTGATGGGTCAGATGACACCTAGCTCATGATGGGTAGCTAAGTTAGAATGGTAAATTGTTGAACCTTCGTTAAGCAATCAATTTTTACTAAGGCCCAGTAGCAGGTCAAGAACTTTTTCTCGAAAGGAGAGTAGTTATCCACAGAGTATGGCAGGACTTTGCTCCAAAATCCTGAGAGCCTGTGCCATGATTCACTTACAGGGTCCTGTCAAAGGCCCCTAAGAGCATCCCTATCTGTCACTGCCACTTCAAGCACCATTGAATATGTTGGATCATATGGGCCAAGTAGCAGAGCAGCTTGCGCAGAAGCATGGACCTGTGGCAGAGTCTTCTCTTGTTCTGAGCCCCACTCAAATCTATCAGCTTTCCAGGTCCCTTGGTAAATAGGCCAGAGTAAGATGCCTAAATGGGGAATATCTTGCCTCCAAAATCCAAAGAGGCCTACTTGTCATTGTGCCTCTTTCTGGTCTTAGGAGGGGCCCGGTGCAACAATTGTCCTTTGCTGTCTTAGTTCGGGTAACTATAATGGAATACCATAGACTCTGTGGCTTATAAACAACAGAAAGTTATTTCTCATCACTCTGGATGCTGAGAAGTCTGAGATCAAGGTGCTGACAGATTCGGTGTCTATTGAGAACCCACTTTCTGGTTCATAGTGAGCCATCTTCTCTCTGTATTGTCACACAGTAGAAGGAGCAAGGGAATTCTCTGGGGTCTTTATAAGGACACTAATCCTATTCATGAGGCTTCCACCCTAATGACCTAATCAGTTTCCAGTGACCTTGCTTTCAAATATTATCACATTGGGGATTAGGTTTCAACATATGAATTTTGAGAGGACAAAACGTTCAGTGTATAACATTCACCTTAGAAGGGATGTCTCAACATGTTCCACACCTCACTGCCCTGGATATTTCACTCAGGTAAAAAGACCCTGAAATTTGTTGGATTTGTTTTCCACCTTCTGACATGCAAATATCTTAGCATTAAGTAAATAGGTGCTAATTCTTAATAACTATGTCCAATAAGCATAATGCCATCAATGTAATGAATGAGTGTGATACTGAAGCCGAATCTGGCCTCTGTACCCCTACATTGAATTAAATCTCGGAGACAGAATTTTGGGTGAAGTAGAAAAGAATAGCTTTATTGCTTTGCCAGGCAAAGGGGGCCAAAGCGGGCTAGTGCCCTCAAAACTGTGTGTCCTTACCTGGAGGGGATAGTGAAGAGTTTTATAGTAATGGTTAAGAGAGAGCATGATCAGCTCATGGATATTCTTGTGATTGGTTGGTGGTGAGGTAAGTAGGGGTCAGCATCATCAACCTTCTGGTTCCAACTGGTCTGGGGTCTACGTGCTTGTGGGCAGCATACAGTTAACTTCTCCCACCTGGTGGGAGTTTCAGTATCTGCAAAACAGCTCAAAGATATTGTCTTGTATCCCCCTTGAGGGGGAAACAGGACCCTGCCCCAAGGCTGTACTATTGTTTCTTGACTATTCCTCCCTTGTCTCTGCATCCCCTCCCTTCCCTAATTAGGAGCTGTTTGAACTTGCCCATTGGAACTCAGGGAAGGTCATGGGTGCTGTATGAAGCCTATTTCCTGTAATCAAGAAACAGGGGACACAGAAAGACTTTTGTGCCCAGGAGCCCCACAGGGTCCTGCTTGGTTTCAATATCTTTTTTTTTTTTTTAACATCTTTATTGGGGTATAATTGCTTTACAATGGTGTGTTAGTTTCTGCTTTATAACAAAATGAATCAGTCATACATAAACATATGTTCCCATACGTCTTCCCTCTTGCGTCTCCCTCCCTCCCACCCTCCCTATCCCACCCCTCCAGGCTGTCACAAAGCACCGAGCCAATATCCCTGTGCCATGCGGCTGCTTCCCACTAGCTATCTACCTTACTACGTTTGTTACTGTGTATATGTCCATGACTCTCTCTCGCCCTGTCACAGCTCACCCTTCCCCCTCCCCATAACCTCAAGTCCGTTCTCTAGGAGGTCTGCGTCTTTATTCCTGCCTTACCCCTAGGTTCTTCATGACGTTTTTTTTTCTTAAATTCCATATATATGTGTTAGCATACGGTATTTGTCTTTTTCTTTCTGACTTACTTCACTCTGTATGACAGACTCTAGGTCTATCCACCTCTTTACAAATAGCTCAATTTCGTTTCTTTTATGGCTGAGTAATATTCCATTGTATATATGTGCCACATCTTCTTTATCCATTCATCCGATGATGGGCACTTAGGTTGTTTCCATCTCCGGGCTATTGTAAATAGAGCTGCAATGAACATTTTGGTACATGACTCTTTTTGAATTTTGGTTTTCTCAGGGTATATGCCTAGTAGTGGGATTGCTGGGTCATATGGTAGTTCTATTTGTAGTTTTTTAAGGAACCTCCATACTGTTCTCCATAGTGGCTGAACCAATTCACATTCCCACCAGCAGTGCAAGAGTGTTCCCTTTTCTTCACACCCTCTCCAGCATTTATTGTTTCTAGATTTTTTGATGATGGCCATTCTGACTGGTGTGAGATGATATGTCATTGTAGTTTTTTTTGTTTGTTTGTTTGTTTTTTTGCGGTACACGGGCCTCTCACTGTTGTGGCCTCTCCCGTTGCGGAGCACAGGCTCCAGACGCGCAGGCTCAGCGGCCATGGCTCACGGGCCCAGCCACTCCGCAGCATGTGGGATCCTCCCGGACTGGGGCACGAACCCGTGTCCCCTGCATCGGCAGGCGGACTCTCAACCACTGCGCCACCAGGGAAGCCCTCATTGTAGCTTTGATTTGCATTTCTCTAATGATTAATGATGTTGAGCATTCTTTCATGTGTTTGTTGGCAGTCTGTATATCTTCTTTGGAGAAATGTCTATTTAGGTCTTCTGCCCATTTTTGGATTGGGTTGTTTGTTTTTTTGTTATTGAGCTGCATGAGCTGCTTGTAAATTTTGGAGATTAATCCTTTGTCAGTTGCTTCATTTGCAAATATTTTCTCCCATTCTGAGGGTTGTCTTTTGGTCTTGTTTATGGTTTCCTTTGCTGTGCAAAAGCTTTGAAGTTTCATTAGGTCCCATTTGTTTATTTTTGTTTTTATTTCCATTACTCTAGGAGGTGGGTCAGAAAGGATCTTGCTGTGATTTATGTCATAGAGTGTTCTGCCTATGTTTTCCTCTAAGAGTTTGATAGTTTCCGGCCTTATATTTAGGTCTTTAATCCATTTTGAGCTTATTTTTGTGTATGGTGTTAGGGAGTGATCTAGTCTCATACTTTTACATGTACCTGTCCAGTTTTCCCAGCACCACTTATTGAAGAGGCTGTCCTTTCTCCACTGTACATTCCTGCCACCTTTATCAAAGATAAGGTGTCCATATGTGCATGGGTTTATCTCTGGGCTTTCTATCCTGTTCCATTGATCTATCTTTCTGTTTTTGTGCCAGTACCATACCGTCTTGATAACTGTAGGTTTGTAGTATAGTCTGAAGTCAAGGAGCCTGATTCCTCCAGTTCCTTTTTTCGTTCTCAAGATTGCTTTGGCTATTCGGGGTCTTTTGTGTTTCCATACAAATTGAAAAATTTTTTGTTCTAGTTCTGTGAAAAATGCCAGTGGTAGTTTGATAGGGATTGCATTGAATCTAGATTGCTTTGGGTAGTAGAGTCATTTTCACAATGTTGATTCTTCCAAAACAAGAACATGGTATATCTCTCCCTCTATTTGTATCATCTTTAATTTCTTTCATCAGTGTCTTATAAGTTTCTGCATACAGGTCTTTTGGCTCCTTAGGTAGGTTTATTCCTAGATATTTTATTCTTTTTGTTGCAATGGTAAATGGGAGTGTTTTCTTGATTTCACTTTCAGATTTTTCATCATTAGTATATAGGAATGCCAGAGATTTCTGTGCATTAATTTTGTATCCTGCCACTTTACCAAATTCATTGATTAGCTCTAGTAGTTTTCTGGTAGCATCTTTGGCATTCTCTATGTATAGGATCATGTCATCTGCAAACAGTGACAGCTTTACTTCTTCTTTTCCGATTTGGATTCCTTTTATTTCCTTTTCTTCTCTGATTGCTGTGGCTAAAACTTCCAAAACTATGTTGAATAAGAGTGGTGAGAGTGGGCAACCTTGTCTTGTTCCTGATCTTAGTGGAAATGCTTTCAGTTTTTCACCATTGAGGATGATGTTTGCTGTGGGCTTGTCATATATGGCCTTTATTATGTTGAGGAAAGTTCCCTCTATGCCTACTTTCTGCAGGGTTTTTATCATAAATGGGTGTTGAATTTTGTCAAAAGCTTTCTCTGCATCTATTGAGATGATCATATGGTTTTTCTCCTTCAATTTGTTAATATGGTTTATCACATTGATAGATTTGCGTATATTGAAGAATCCTTGCATTCCTGGAATAAACCCCACTTGATCATGGTGTATGATCCTTTTAATGTGCTGTTGGATTCTGTTTGCTAGCATTTTGTTGAGGATTTTTGCATCTATGTTCATCAGTGATACTGGCCTGTAGTTTTCTTTCTTTGTGACATCCTTGTCTGGTTTTGGTATCAGGGTGATGGTGGCCTCGTAGAAGGAGTTTCGGAGTGTTCCTCCCTCTGCTATATTTTGGAAGAGTTTGAGAAGGATAGGTGTTAGCTCTTCTCTAAATGTTTGATAGAATTCGCCTGTGAAGCCATCTGGTCCTGGGGTTTTGTTTGTTGGAAGATTTTTAATCACAGTCTCAATTTCAGTGCTTGTGATTGGTCTGTTCATATTTTCTATTTCTTCCTGATTCAGTCTTGGCAGGTTGTGCATTTCTAAGAATTTGTCCGTTTCTTCCAGATTGTCCATTTTATTGGCATAGAGTTGCTTGTAGTAATCTCTCATGATCTCTTTTATTTCTGCAGTGTTAGTTGTTACCTCTCCTTTTTCATTTCTAATTCTATTGATTTGAGTCTTCTCCCTTTTTTTCTTGATGAGTCTGGCTAGTGGTTTATCTATTTTGTTTATCTTCTCAAAGAACCAGCTTTTAGTTTTATTGATCTTTGCTATTGTTCCCTTCATTTTTTTTCATTTATTTCTGATCTGATTTTTATGATTTCTTTCCTTCTGCTAGCTTTGGGGTTTTTTTGTTCTTCTTTCTCTAATTGCTTGAGGTGCAAGGTTAGGTTGTTTATTCGAGATGTTTCCTTCTTCTTAAGGTGGGCTTGTATTGCTATAAACTTCCCCCTTAGAACTGCTTTTGCTGCATCCCACAGGTTTTGGGTCATTGTGTCTCCATTGTCATTTGTTTCTAGGTATTTTTTGATTTCCTCTTTGATTTCTTCAGTGATCACTTCATTATTAAGTAGTGTATTGTTTAGCCTCCATGTGTTTGTATTTTTTACAGATCTTTTCCTGTAATTGATATCTAGTCTCATGGCGTTGTGGTCAGAAAAGATACCTGATAGAATTTCAATTTTCTTAAATTTACCAAGGCTTGATTTGTGACACAAGATATGATCTATCCTGGAGAATGCTCCATGAGCACTTGAGAAAAATGTGTATTCTGTTGTTTTTGGATGGAGTGTCCTATAAATATCAATTAAGTCCATCTTGTTTAATGTATCATTTAAAGCTTGTGTTTCCTTATTTATTTTCATTTTGGATGATCTGTCCATGGGTGACAGTGGGGTGTTAAAGTCCCCTACTATGAATGTGTTACTGTCGATTTCCCCTTTTATGGCTGTTAGTATTTGCCTTATGTATTGAGGTGCTCCTATGTTGGGTGCATAAATATTTACAGTTGTTATATCTTCTTCTTGGATCGATCCCTTGATCATTATGTAGTGTCCTTCTTTGTCCCTTTTAATAGTCCTTATTTTAAAGTCTATTTTGTCTGATATGAGAATTGCTACTCCAGCTTTCTTTTGGTTTCCATTTGCATGGAATATCTTTTTCCATCCCCTTACTTTCAGTCTGTATGTGTCTCTAGGTCTGAAGTGGGTCTCTTGTAGACAGCATATATAAGGGTCTTGTTTTTGTATCCATTCAGCTAATCTGTGTCTTTTGGTGGGAGCATTTAGTCCTTTTACATTTAAGGTAATTATCGATATGTATGTTCCTATTCCCATTTTCTAAATTGTTTTGGGTTCGTTATTATAGGTCTTTTCCTTCTCTTGTGTTTCTTGCCTAGAGAAGATCGTTTAGCATTTGTTGTAAAGCTGGTTTGGTGGTGCTGAACTCTCTCAGCTTTTGCTTGTCTGTAAAGGTTTTAATTTCTCCATCAAATCTGAATGAGATCCTTGCTGGGTAGAGTAGTCTTGGCTGCAGGTTTTTCTCCTTCATCACTTTCAGTATGTCCTGCCACTCCCTTCTGGCTTGTAGGGTTTCTGCTGAGAGATCAGCTGTTAACCTTATGGGGATTCCCTTGTGTGTTATTTGTTGTTTTTCCCTTGCTGCTTTTAATATGCTTTCTTTGTATTTAATTTTTGACAGTTTGATTAATATGTGTCTTGGTGTATTTCTCCTTGTATTTATCCTGTATGGGACTCTCTGTGCTTCCTGGACTTGATTAACTATTTCCTTTCCCATATTAGGGAAGTTTTCAACTATAATCTCTTCAAATATTTTCTCAGTCCCTTTCTTTTTCTCTTCTTCTTCTGGAACCCCTATAATTCGAATGTTGGCGCGTTTAATGTTGTCCCAGAGGTCTCTGAGACTGTCCTCAGTTCTTTTCATTCTTTTTTCTTTATTCTGCTCTGCAGTAGTTATTTGCACTATTTTATCTTCCAGGTCACTTATCCGTTCTTCTGCCTCAGTTATTCTGCTATTGATCCCATCTAGAGTACTTTTAATTTCATTTATTGTGTTGTTCATCATTGCTTGTTTCATCTTTAGTTCTTCTAGGTCCTTGTTAACTGATACTTGCATTTTGTCCGTTCTATCTCCAAGATTTCGGATCATCCTTACTCTCATTATTCTGAATTCTTTTTCAGGTAGACTGCCTATTTCCTCTTCATTTGTTAGGTCTGGTGCATTTTTATCTTGCTCCTTTATCTGCTGTGTGTTTTTCTGTCTTCTCATTTTGCTTATCTTACAGTGTTTGGGGTCTCCTTTTTGCAGGCTGCAGGTTCGTAGTTCCCGCTGTTTTTGGTGTCTGTCTCCAGTGGCTAAGGTTGGTTTAGTGGGTTGTGTAGGCTTCCTGGTGGAGGGTACTAGTGCCTGTGTTGTGATGGATGAGGCTGGATCTTGTCTCTCTAGTGGGCACGTTCACGTCTGGTGGTGTGTTTTGGGGTGTCTGTGGCCTTATTATGATTTTAGGCAGCCTCTCTGCTAATGGGTGGGGTTGTGTTCCTGTTTTGCTAGTTGTTTGGCATAGGTTGTCCAGCACTGTGGCTTGCTGGTCGTTGAGTGAAGCTGGGTGCTGGTGTTAAGATGGAGGTCTCTGGGAGATTTTTGCCGTTTGATATTATGTGGAGCTGTGAGGTCTCTTGTTGACCAGTGTCCTGAAGTTGGCTCTCCTACCTCAGAGGCAGAGCCCTGACTCCTGGCTGGAGCACCAAGAGCTTTTCATCCACACAGCTCAGAATAAAAGGGAGGAAAAGTGGAGGGAATTAGTAGAAGTATGAGGAAAGAAAGAAGGAAAGGAGGGAAGGAAGGAAGGAAGAAAGAAAGAAAGAAGCAAAGAAGGAAAGAAAGGAGGGAGGGAGGAAGGAAGGAAGTAGGGAAAGAAGGAAAAAAGACAGAAAGAAGATGCAGTAAAAATAAACTAAAGTATAATAAAGTTATTGAATTAAAAAATTCTTATTTAGAAAAAAAAAAGGGACGGATAGAACCTTAGGACAAATGTTGGAAGCAAAGCTATACAGACAAAATCTTACACAGAAGCATACACATACACCCTCACTAAAAGAGGTAAAGGGGGGAAATCATAAATCTTGCTGTCAGAGACCACCTCCTCAATTGGGGATGATTCGTTGTCTAAAGGAGGGAAGGAAGGAAGGAAAGAAAGAAAGAAAGAAGGTAAAGTATAATAACGTTATTAAAATTAAAATTGATTATTAAGAAATAAATTTAAAAAAAAAACCATGGACGGATAGAACCCTAGGACAAATGGTGGAAGCAAGACTATCCAGACAAGATCTCACACAGAAGCATACACATACACATTCACAAAAAGAGGAAAAGGGAAAAAAATCATAGATCTTGCTCCTAAAGTCCACCTCCTTAATTTGGGATGATTGGTTGTCTATTCATGTATTCCACAGATGCAGGGTACATCAAGTTGAATGTGGAGCTTTAATCCGCTGCTCCTGAGGTTGCTGGGAGAGATTTCCCTTTCTCTTCTTTGTTCTCACAGCTCCCAAGGGCTCAGCTTTGGATTTGGCCCCGCCTCTGCGTGTAGGTCGCTGGAGGGCGTCTGTTTTGTGCTCAGACAGGACGGGGTTAAAAGAGCCGCTGATTCGGGGGCTCTGGCGCACTCAGGCCGGGGGGTAGGGAGGGTCACGGAGTGTGGGGCGGGCCTGCGGCGGCAAAGGCCGACGTGACTTTGCACCAGCCTGAGGCGCGCTGTGCGTTCTCCCGGGGAAGTTGTCCCTGGATCCCGGGACCCTGGCAGTGGCGGGCTGCACAGGCTCCGCGGAAGAGGGGTGTGGCTAGTGACCTGTGCTCGCACACAGGCCCCTTGGCGGCAGCAGCAGCCTTAGCGTCTCCCGCCCGTCTCTGGGGTCCGCGCTTTTAGCCGCGGCTCGCGCCCGTCTCTGGAGTTCCTTTAAGCAGCGCTCTGAAACCCCTCTCCTCGCGCACCAGGAAACAAAGAGGGAAGAAAAAGTCTCTTGCCTCTTCGGCAGGTGCAGACTTTTCCCCGGACTCCCTCCCGGCTAGCCGTGGTGCACTAACCCCTTCAGGCTATGTTCAAGCCGCCAACCCCAGTCCTCTCCCTGCGCTCCGTCCGAAACCGAAACCCGAGCCTCAGAGCCTCAGCTCGCAGCCCTGCCCGCCCCGGCGGGTGAGCAGACAAGCCTCTCGGTCTGGTGAGTGCCGGTCGGCCCTGATCCTCTGTGCGGGAATCTCCCCGCTTTGCCCTCCGCACCCCTGTGGCTGCGCTCTCCTCCGCGGCCCCGAAGCTCCCCCCTCAGCCCCCCGCAGTCTCCGCCCGCGAAGGGGCTTCCTAGTGTGTGGAAACTTTTCCTTCTTCACAGCTCCCTCCCACTGGTGCAGGTGCCGTCCCTATTCTTTTGTCTCTGTTTTTTCTTTTTTTCTTTTGCCCTACCCAGGTACGTGGGGGGTTTCTTGCCTTTTGGGAGGTCTGAGGTCTTCTGCCAGCCTTCAGTAGGTGTTCTGTAGGAGTTGTTCCACGTGTAGATGTATTTCTGGTGTATCTGTGGGGAGGAAGGTGATCTCCGCGTCTTACTCTTCCGCCATCTTCAAGGTCCCCCCGGTTTCAATATCTTATTGGAGGAAAATGTGATCAGTATCTCTGAGAATTAAATTATGGCATAGGGCTAGAGAGTTGCTATATCCCTGAAATAGGACATAAAGGTATATCGCTGGTCTTGCCAGCTGAAAGCAAATTGCTTCTGGTGGACTATATGGACAGGGTTGGATAAAAAGGCATTTGCCAAATTAGTAGAGGCAAACCAGGTGCCAGGGGATGTGTTAATTTGCTCAAGCAATAAAACCACATCTGGTACAGCAGCTGCAGTTGGAATCACCACCTGGTAAAGTTTACAGTAGTCCACTGTCATTCTACAAGATTCATCTGACTTTTGCGTAGGCCAAATAGGAGAATTGAATGGGGCTGTGGTGGGAATCATCACCCCTGCATCTTTCAAGTCCTTGATGGTGGCTAATCTCTGTAACTCCTCCAGGAATGTGGTATTAGGGTTCACTATTTTGCTAGTTAGAGGCAGTTCTAGTAGCTTTAATTTGGCCTAATCCATCATAATAGCCCTCACACCACAGGTCAGGGAATCAATGTACGGATTCTGCCAGCTGTTGAGTATATTTATCCCAGTTATGCATCCTTTGGGGGAAATAACCACAGGATGGGTTTGGGAACCCACTGGGCCCACTGTGAGATGCATCAGAGCTAAGATTTCCCTGATCACGTGACCTTCATAATTCCCTTCTCTGAATGGTCAACTGCAGTGATGTTTTGGGTCTCCTGAAATTAGTGTTCTTTGAGAGCCAGGGTCTTATAGTCCACAAACGGTCTGATTATTTTCTTTTCTCTAGTGCATTGGTTCCTTTGGGGAAGGCAGGGAGAAAGCGTAAGAGTGTAAAATTTTGGCAGTGTACTGGGATCCTTCCTCAAGGGGACCTGGCCTCTCCTTCATTCAAGGAGTTCTAGGTGTGTAAAATCGCTCAAGACTGGGAATTGACTGAGGATCCATAACTCTCTGTTTTTATGATCCAGTTTAGACTTTTGTTAACTTCACCTAGAACTTTTCTGATTATACAACTGAAATGATTCAGTAGGCTTCTATCCGTTTCAGCGCTACAGCCACCATGACTAGCCAACAGCATAGGTCTGCATAATTCAGGCTATTCTGTTGCTGCCTTGTCTCTACTGTCCATTACAGCAACCACACTTACCTTGCTTTTGGTGGCTCACGGCTGCACCTTGGCCCTTGCCACCTGCCATTTCCTCGCACTATACTTAGATTAGGCAATTCAGTGACTGGAGTTCCATGAAAAGGTCTCACCTACACCGAAGAGCAATTACAGAGCTCTTCAAGGATTCTGGAAGTCCCCTCAGAAATTTATTTCTCAGCATTTTGATGAAAGGTGTGTCTTCTGAACCGTCCCTGTGTTGGTGAATAGGTCTTAAGTATCCACTCTAACATTCAGATCTCCCTAAACCTTTGAATTCCTTTCTGTACATTAAAACTAGGCAGATCTGGCTTTTCTAATTCACTCACTGCGCCACAGCATCAAATGCAGAATTTCTGCTTAGTGAGCCCATCTCAATAAATTCTGTCTTAGCAACATTAAATTTGTTCCATCATTATCCCACACATCAACATTCTGTCCATTCTCACACATGTCCCGGAGATCTGTTGGTATAAATTAGAAAACTCAGGTAGTTCTTTTGATGTGTAGCACACATCTTCATGGGTCACAAAGTATACCTCATCTTTAGGGACCTGCTAAAACTTGAGTCTAGTTAAAGGTCTAGAAGCAAGGAGAGCTGGTCTTTGTAGGAGTTCAGGTTTCCTGAGGAGAGATTCCAGAACTCCATTGGAGAAAAAAAACAAATTACGAGTTTAGATGCAGTAGAGATGGTAAGAGGAGCTTTGCCAGCGCTGACTTCCCCCGTGGTGGCACTGCATGGAGCTGAATTAGCCGGTGGTGACCTCTCCCACAGGGAAAGGGAGAGTAGTGAGTGAGTGCCTGGTTTCCTCAGCTGTGCAGGATGCTTCTGGAGAAACCAGTTTTTCTCCCACAGCACCCCAAGTATTGGAGTGGGACCTCCATGATGGGGGGGGGAGAGGAGATAGAGAAAGAGGCAGATAATACTAGAGAGCATTAAAAGGTTGTGGTTCTGCCTTCTTGCACTGTTAGTGGGAATGTAAATTGATACAGCCATTATGGAGAACAGTATGGAGGTTCCTTAAAAAACTAAAAATAGAGCTACCATACGACCCAACAATCCCACTACTGGGCATATACCCTGAGAAAACCCTAATTCAAAAAGAGTCATATACCACAGTGTTCATTGCAGCCCTATTTACAATAGCCAGGACATGGAAGCAACCTAAGTGTCCATCGACAGATGAATGGATAAAGAAGATGTGGCACATATATGCAATGGAATATTACTCAGCCATAAAAAGAAACGAAATTGAGTTATTTGTAGTGAGATGGATGGACCTAGAGACTGTTATACAGAGTGAAGTAAGTCAGAAAGAGAAAAACGAATACCATATGCTGACACATACATATGGAAACTAAAATTAAAAAAAGAAGGTTCTGAAAAACCTAGGGGCAGGACAGCAATAAAGACGTAGACGTAGAGAATGGACTTGAGGACACGGGGAGGGGGAAGGGTAAGCTGGGATGAAGTGAGAGAGTATATATACACTACCAAACGTAAAATAGATAGCAGTGGGAAGCAGCCGCATAGCACAGGGAGATCAGCTCGGTGCTTTGTGACCACCTAGAGGAGTGGGATAGGGAGGGTGGGAGGGAGACTCAAGAGGGAAGAGATATGGGGACATATGTATATGTATAACTGATTCACTTCGTTATAAAGCAGAAACTAACACACCATTGTAAAGCAATTATACTCCAATAAAGATGTTAAAAAAAAAAAAAAGATGTTCTGGATGACTGCAATCAGAACTACAACAGGAAACCCATGCAAAAGCCCCTAAGTAAACCTCACCAGAGAATCCCTGCAAATGGCACCAAGGAAACACGAGTTATTTGTCTAAACTTATCCTTCCTCACTGTACTCCAGCCATACTGACTCTTTGTTCCTGTAATTTTAGGCACAATTCCAATATGGGGCATTCAAACCTGCTGTTGTTTTTATCTGGAATTTTCTTCTGCTGATATTCACATGACTCATGCCCTTACCTTTTTTTTTCTTTCTTTCTTTTTTTTTTTTTTTTTTTTTTTAGCGGTACGCCGGCCTCTCACTGTTGTGGCCTCTCCCGTTGCGGAGCACAGGCTCCAGCTGCGCAGGCTCCGCGGCCGTGGCTCACGGGCCCAGACGCTCCGTGGCATGTGGGATCTTCCTGGACCGGGGCACGAACCCATGTCCCCTGCATCGGCAGGCGGACTCTCAACAACTGTGCCACCAGGGAAGCCCTACCTTCTTTTTTTATTTTTATTTTTTTCAGTTTTTTTAAATTAAAGAATATAATCCATACAATTAAAAAGGTGTAAAAAATTCAAATTCATTTTTCTTAAAAAAAAATTTATTGGAGTGTAGTTGCTTTCCAATGCTGTGTTAGTTTCTTGCTGTATAGCAAAGTGAATCAGTCATGTGTGTGTGTATATATATATATATATATATACACACATATATGTGTCCCCTTTTTTTAAGATTTCCTTCTTGTTTAGGTCACCAGAGAGCATTGAGTATAGTTCCCTGTGCTATACAGTAGATTCTCATTAGTTACTTTATAAATAGTAATGTATATATGTTCCATGGTGTAATGGTGAGCACTCTGGACTCTGAATCCAGCCCTTACCTTCTTTAGGACTTTGGTCATATACATAGTGTGGTCTTTCATGACCATTCTATTTAAATTTGGATTCCCTGACACACTTTGTATTTCCTGTTTCCAATTGTTTTCCTCCATGCCACATATCTCAATCTGATGTTTTACACTTTATTGTACTTATTTATACATTTATTGTCTTAATCCTCAAATTAGATGATGAATTCCAATATGAGCAAGAATCTTTGTCTTTTACTTAGCATTTCCTTAGTGCTTAGAAGGTTACAGGCCACATAGTAATTTCCCAATAAATATTTATGAGGAAATAAAGTAAGGAAGGAAAAAGGCTGGTAAGAAGGGAGAGAGGGAGTTTTTATTTTCTTCTATGTGCAATTTGATAGCAACTGAAGTTTTTTGGGTAATTGATGCCATAATTAGCTTTGCATTTTTGGAAGGATGCCCTGGGTTCTGGGCAGAGAAGGCCCTGACTACCTTTCCTACCACATCTCTTACGATTCCCATTCTTATTTACTATTCTGCAGCCACTGGACTTCCTTCTGACCTGAAACACTCCAAGATTTTTTCTATCTCAAGTCATTTGCACTAGCTATTCCCTTGGCCTAGAATGCTTTTCCTCTAGACCTTTTCGTTACTTGTTCCTTTTCATTATTTATTTCTCAGATTAGATAACTTTCACCATCACAGGAAGAACTTTGCTAATGACCATAGCTAAATTACCCTACACCACACGTTCATTAAATCATTCTCTATAATATACTATGTTTCATTTTCATCATAGGTCTTATCATAAATTTAATTGCTTATTTATTTGATTTTGTGTTGATTTTCTGCCCCCCTCGTGTAAGTGGCATAAAGTTATGGCCTTTGGCTATCTAATTAGTTGTTTTATGCCTACTGCATAGAACAGTGTTTTGCACATGGTTGAAAAGCAGTAAACAATTAATGAGTGAATGAAAGGATGAAAAGAGGCAGTATAAGCAAGGGTTGGCTTTTTGGGGGAGATGATGAACTTATCAGTTAAACTAGAAAAAATATGGTAGAAGAAAAGATTGAAAAGGTAGGTGTACTGGCATTGGGCCATTACAACTGGAGTCTTTGATCAAATAACAGTGGTTTATGGATTAGCATATCCTTTAGTTTTTCTGATTTACAAAAGAGCTCCAGTGAAGACTGCTGACATGCTTGTTTTCTAATTGCTCCTATTTTCTATCTACAACTTAGCCCTCCAAATTGCTAGGCCTCACATTTTAGAGTACGTTTTAAAAAAAGGAAATGTTTGCAAATATAGATCCTGGTGATCTACCACAGAAATTGTGATTCAGTAGGCCTAGATTTTGTTCTAGGAATCTGAAATTTTGGTTAGCTTTTCAGGGAATTTGATGCAAGTTATACCTGGACTTCACCTTGAAAATACAATTCCAGATTTTTGTTTGTTTTAAAATGTAGTAGAAGTTTGATCTGTACTCAGTGCATTTCAAATATCTCCACTATGAACAAAGGATTCAGGCCAAAACACTTTGCAAGCTTAACTGGCTTGATAATATTTTTTGCATCATCCTGTACAAGACATAACTAATATTAAATTTAAAAAGGTTGCATATTAGCTTAGGGTGGTGTAACAAGATACCGCAGACTGGATGGCTTAAACAGTAGGTACTTATTGTCCACAATTATTGAGGCTCGGAAGTCCAAAATCAGAGTGCCAGCTGATTTGATTCCCCAGTGAGGGTCTCCTCCTGGCTTGCAGATGGGAAGAAGGGAGGGAGGAAGAGAGACAGAGAGAGAGAGAACACAAGATCTCCTTATAAGGTACCAGTCCCATCACAAGGGTCCTACCATCATGACCTCTACTAAACCTAATTACTTCCCAAAGGCCTCATCTCCAAATAACATCACATTGGGGATTAGGGCAACATATGAATTTGGGGAGGACACAATTAAATCCATGGCAAGTTGCAACTGTTGGGCAAGCATTTCAACCCCTAAATGTGCCTCAGTTTCCTCATTTGTAAAATGGAGATAGTAATGTCATCACCCAAAATAAAGCACATGATTCTTTGGAATAGAAATTAAATGAGTCAATGACAATGGGAGGAAAGTGCTAGCTAATTAATAGTAGTTTTGAAGAAGTAATTATTCACATATCAAAGAGGTGGAAGGAAAATCTGAATCTGGTTACAAGTTACTTTGGATAATTATATTTATAATTTTGGAAACAATATTTTCCTTCTATATGCCATTTATTTTACCCTAAAGTAAGTACATGTTATTCTAATAGTCCACAAATAATTTTAAACAATAAATACTATTTGCAGATACAAATTTGAGAGAGGATGTACATGACCATTCATTAGTGAGTTTGCAAACGTGAGATTCTTTTAGAATTGACATAGCCCTTCTTTTTGAGAATGATCCTATAAATGGAACGCAAGCAAATGAAAAATATTCAGTTGCTCACATGAATAGAAATGATGGTTGAACTAATCTTATGGCAGCTAAAACTAAATTGAACGTATGTGCTATGGATACTGTGTGGAAAATTGACTTTTTCCCCCAGCTTTGTTGAGATATAATTGACATATAACATTGTATAAGTTTAAGGTGTACCATGTGATGATTTGATACACATATTTATTACAAATGATTTTCAGAATATGGTTAGTTAACACATCCATCACCTCATATAGTTATAAATTCTTGGTGTGTGGTGAAAACATTTAAGATCTACCTTCTTAGCAACTATCAAGTATATAATACAGAATTGTTAACTATAGTCACCATACTGTACATTAGATCCCCAGAACTTATTCACCTTATAACTGGAAGTTTGTATCCTTTAGCCAACATCTCCCCATTTTCCCTACCCCTCTACCATTATTCTACTCTGTCTCTATAAATTTTTTTTTTTAGATTCCTCATATAAGGAAGATCATACAGTATTTGTCTCTCTCTAACTTATCTCACTGAGCATAATACCCTCAGGTACCCTCCATGTTGTCACAAATGGCAGAATTTCCTCCTTTCTTATGGCTGAATATAGTCCATTGTATATATGTATGTACAAAATATATATATGTATATATTTCTTTATCCATTTGCCAGTGATGGACACTTCAGTTCTTTCTATGTCTTGGCTGTTGTGAATAATGCTGCAAGAACATGGGGGTACAAATAGCTCTTTGAGATCTGGATTTAATTTCCTTCAGATGTATACCCAGAAGTGGGATTTCTGGATGATATGGTATCTATTTTTAATTCTTTGAGGAACCTTCATACTTGTTTTTTCCATAATGGTTGTACCAGAAAATTGAGTTTTTATAAAAAGAATGTTCTAGAATGTGGCAGTGCCCATTTTCATACTAAAAAGTCTTTGACATTGTCTCCCTGTAGGTTTATTTTCACAAGATGAAAGTCAATTTAGACAATTTAGTCAAAGTAGAATTAAATTTAATACTTCTGTCTGATCTTTCATACTGTACAGATATGTATATTTAAAATAGTTTTAGAAGCTCAGTTTTATTGATTTGGACAATAAGTTGGCCACTCACATGTACATAAATTGTTTGTACTTGTACTTATCTACTCTTGAGGAGAGGGTGGTAATTTAGAACTATTATCTACATATGTCAATGGATGAATTAAGTGCTCCAGTGCTCCAGTGACTGAGTGGAGTCAAACAATTTCAAAGAATCCATTGTATTTTCCACTTTATAAATCCTTTTCCCTGGTAATAAAACCATTTTTGGTTACTATGTAGATGCTTATTTAATCAGAAAAAAAATAATAATTTGTTTATAATAATAATAGTTTTATCATCATCATAATAAAATAATAGTTTAAAAATAAAAATAGTTTTATAATCATACTTTTATCATAAATGGAGAGGAATATTTAAAGGAAGCAGAAGTCTTGTTCAAATACAAATAATGATGCTAGCATTTTTAGCTTCTGATCATTTGATTATACTGGGCATTGGAAATGACATCTCAGTCATAGTGTGGCATCATCCTATGTCTACATTTATCTACCTGACATTTCCCTGTATTTAGGTAACCATGCGTGGGTGAATGAACTTGGACTTGAAGGTTTAAGCTGTGATCAAAAGGGTATTAGATATGATTGGGTATCTCTCAGCCACATTAATGAGAAGTTAGACAGTCAGATGCTAACACAAGCAACAGATTCTGTCTCTGTTCTTTTAACATTCAACATCCATATTTTCTTATATGTATCACATATTAATTATAAAAATAACTAACATTTCAGAGCTTACTGTGTACCAAATGTTCTGAGTTCTTTTATAGATTATCTCCCTTAATCTTCACAAGAACCCAGTAAGTGCTGTTATTACCTACTTTTTATAGATTATGAAATTGGGACCTAGAGAGTTGAAGAATTTACCCAAAATCACACAGATAGTAAGTGGTAAAACAGAGTTATGTATCTAAGCAGTCTTGTTTACCCTTAACTGAATCTCTACTCTTAACTGCCAACCTATAACATTATCAAAATCTATTGGTTTTTTTTTCCCACTTTAAATAGCTCTTTAAGCTGTCCAAGTTTCATTAATCAATGAGTAATTCAATGTTTTAACCCCCAAGGAGTGTTTACATTAAATCTTTACTTTAATCCTAATAATTATTCAGTTTCACTGAAAAAGGACTAGCAAAACATAAATGAAGTAAAAGTGACAGTTTCTCCTTAACCTCACCAGTGCTGGTGAGTTAAATTCCCTGGATTTCATTTTCTCCATCTAAATCCTGAGGTAATGCCTGCTTGTTTATATTGCCACCTTCTTATTATTAAAATCAGTTAAAAATTAATAAATTAAATGTAAATATTAATACCAGTAGTATTAATATTATTTAATATCATTCATTTATATTATACCAATAGTATTAATATTATTTAATATCATTCATTTATAATATTATTTAATATCATTCATTGAATATCAATATCATTCATTTCATTTGATTAATTATTAAATATTAATTATTAAATATCTGGAATTAATATTTCAAGTATGTGTTTGGAACTTTCATAAGTACTACTTCTTTTAGTTATTTCACACAACAGACACAAACTCACATAAAATTGTCAATTATGTATTATTAAACAGTTTTCAAATGAGGAAATTGAGGCACAAAGGTTATAAATCACACAACTAGAAAGGCAAAGTGGGGTTCAAAATGAAGTCTCCTGACACCACGAAATATATACTTTCCTACACATTATACTGAGTACAAATTGAAGCTAGCTATTGAAAAACACTATAGGCTGTAAACAATACCTATTATTATGAGATGGGTGGTGATGAGAGAATAGTGTTCTATAGCTCCATTTTGGTTATAGAAGAAAAAAACTTTTGAGGGATATATTAGAGTAGGCTAGATCATGGTAACAGATTAAAATATGAAATTGCTTAATAAATATGTAGTTCATTTCTTGCTTACCTAAGAGTCCAGGGAAGTTTCAGTTTTGTTAGTTCTGCCTTTTCTAAAACTTGATTTCTAGTGTTACCCAGGAGATTGCCATCCAGATGGCCAGAAAGGAAAAAGAACCTGGAGAAAGCACGCTAGCTTCTTAAGAGCCTTGGCCTAGAAGTGACGTAGATCACATCTACCCACATGCCATTGTGGATAACTAGTCTTGTGACCACAAAAGACTAGTAGTGGTCACACAACTTGCTGGCTGGGTAACTGCTACCTAGGTACAATTGATACTAAAAAATAAGAAATTAGATTGAGCTGGACAGATAACCATCTAATAACCACAGGAAGTTATTCCTTGATACTGAGTTCAACAACCACCTAAAAATGGATTGCGTATCAGAGGGTATTTTTTTGTTGTTATGTGAGGACCAGTGTGCCAATATTCATTGAAGTGACCACCCCTGGCTGATATATGTGTGTGTGTGTGTGTGTGTGTGTGTGGGAGACAATGTACCTAAGGCAATTACAGATGAGAATAAACACAATAAAATTATATAAGTTCCATTTTTGCCACCTGCCAAAGGCTCTTTAATAGCCACTCACTTCTAATCATTCTCAAATGAAAAATAAATAGAATTGTAAACGTTGCTAGGATAATTTACTGTTCATCATAAATGAGCAATAAATAGAATACTGTTCATATATTTATAATCAAAATCAAATGAGAACAGTTGTTTGTTTGTTTTTTATTGAAGTCTTTAGCTTCCAGGCCATCAGAAGAGAAATAAAACTTTAGCAAGTAAGGACAAAAGGCACTTAGCAGCATCTGTTATCTTCATAAACTGTTGTTTTCTTTCTTAGACCTTCACAAAAGAAGGAAACTTAGAAATCAACTTTAAACCTCTCTATTCTGATTCCAAAGACTGAAAAAATACTGAAATAAGGCATAATGTCAGATTTTGTTTGGCAGGTTGAATAAAATAAAGTAATGGTTGTTTGCCTGCTGCTGAAAAAACAATTTTAAGGAGATGTACAGTTATCACTTTAACTGTAAAATAAATTTGGTTATTTGATCATTTATATAGACCTGAATCACATCTAGAATGGTATGGAATAAAGAATGAACTTTCACCTTATGCTATACTCTCTAAGCTACCTAAATATTATATTTTTTTTACCTCCTCTTCAAGGTCAATGAATTGACAAACATTTTTATCGCCTATATAAGTGCTGTAGGAACAAGGACGGTGTCTTTTTATCAATGTGCCACTTGCGATGGTTTGCTAAATTTACCAAATGTTTTTATAGTAGTTACCATATTGGAGGCCTAAATGTGAAAAACACACATGAACAATGAAACAGTATAGCTTGCTTTTCCTTTGTCTATATTTCTCAGTCACCTAAATACTTCTAGGTCAGAGGAAATTGAAATCATTATTTTTGTTGCTTATATTACTAAATTATTATGTTGGTTGAATTTTCTTTGCAAAAAATATGAAGGTCTCATGACTTCCTTGAACGCTTAAAGTATATATAGAGAACATGTTTGATGTGATCATAATTACTAAAGTTTTAACCTTGAAATTAAAAGATATTTTAATAGACTTTGTCATAGGCAGAAGTTGATTTGGACAACTCCCTTCCCTTAAATATTCAAAATGGATGTTGATTATTACTGGGTCACAAAAGTTTTACAGTTATTTTTGTAATTCTAAAATATCGTTAGCTAAGAAGAATGAATGAATTGTAATTGACCCACCTATGTAGCTCCAAAAGGTAAAGGCCATTATACTAGATTCTGTCCCTTGAGCTATCTGAATAGACATCTAACATTCACCACTATTTTTAAGTCTTTTCAGCTACAAAGAATCTATAATGTGTACAAGTTAGAATTCAGAAGATACCATAATTCTGACATTTTCATTGTAATACAAATATATAGAGAGGAAACAGTTCACTTCAAACAATTTTCTTGAATATATTTATTGGCAGTTGGGTATTAACTTTGAGGAACAAAGATGAATAATACAGAGATGAAAGAGATGAATAAACCTCACTATTATTGTTTGCAAATGAAAAATGTAACCAGTCTCCACAGGAAAATGATTGTATATAAATTGAATGCATACGTTAGGCTAAGAAAACAAGAATTTTCTATTAAATGCATTTTAGTGGATACAAATCTTATGGATTTTTATGTTAATGTTGGTGCCTTACTAGGTATAAAAATTATTTGTACCTATCATCTGTCTTTTAAGCATGCTTCTTTTAGTTACTATAGCTACATTTTTAAAAATAAAACTTTCTGCAAACCAAATGAGCAAAGTGACAAGTGAAAATTTAAAAAAAACATAAAATTAAAGAAATATTTTTCTTTAGAGCCTAACTACTTTGATTCAGAAAATAATTTTACTAATTCATTCTCATTACTCATTATATTTTATTCAGATTTTCTAGTTCTTAAGTCAGTATTCATAGTTTGCACCTTTCTAGGAATGTTCCCATTTCACCTAGTTGGTGAAATTTGGTTGCATGCAGTTATTCATAGTATTCATTCATAATAATTTTTATTTCTATAAAGTCAAAAGTTATGTCCCCTCTTTCATTTATGATTTTAGTCATGAGTCTTTATCTTTGTTTCTTGGTCAAATTACAGGTTGTCAGTTTGTTTTTGTCTCTTCAAAGTACGAACATTTTGTTTTGTTAGTTTTCTCTATTGTTTCTCTAGTGTCTATTTCTTTAATTTCTACTCTAATCCTTATTCTACCTCTCCTCGTTATGAATATAGTTTGCTCTTCCTCTTTATGTGTCTGAGGATGGAAGATTACATTGTTAACTTAAGATTTTTCTTCTTTCTTAATATAGGCATTTACAGCTCTAAGTATACCTTTGAGCACTGTGTTAACTGCATCCTGTAAGTTCTGGTTTGTTGTGATTCATTTTCCTTCATCTCAAAGTATTTTGTAATTTCTATTGTGATTTCTTTTTTGTCCTATTGGTTATTGAGTAGAGTGTTAACTCCCACAAATGTGTGAATTTCCCAAATCTCTTTGTATTATTAATTTTCAGTTTAACTCCACTGTGGCTTGTTTCATGGCTTAGCATATGATCTACCTTGGAGAATGTTCCATGTGCACTTGAGAGGAATGTGTGTTCTGCTGTTTTTGGGTAGAGTGTTCAATAGATGCATATTAAGTCTAGTTTGGTTATGTGGTTGTTCAAGTCTTCTATATCCATACTGATCTTCTGCCTAGTTGTTTTATCCATTATTGAAAGTGGAGTATTTAGTCTCTATTATTGTTGAACTTTCTATTTTCCCCACAATTCTGTCAGCCTTTGCTTCATGTATTTTTGTACCCTGCTGTTCAGTATGTATATTTTTATAATTATTATAACTTCATAATTTATTGACACTTTTTTCATTATAAAGCTTTTTTTTTCATTTCCAATAACATTTTTGGTTCTTAAATCTATTTTACTTTATAATTAGTTTAGCCACTCAAGCTTTCTTATGGTTTCTGTTTGCAGGATACATCTTTTTCCATCTTTTTATTTCCAACCCAATTTTATCTTTGAATACAGTATGTCTTTGATAAGATGTCTAAGGAGTGTCATATAGTTGAATCTGTTTTTTAATTAATTATTTCAATGTTCATTAGTTTTTTTTTAATTGGAGTATAATTGCTTTACAATGTTGTGTTAGTTTCTGCTGTACAATGAAGTGAATCAGCTATATGTATACATATCAGGTTGGCCAAAAAGTGCCTTCACTTCTTAAGTAAAAAATAAAAGACTCATTTTCACCAAGAACTTTATTGAACAACGTATTCACCCTTTTGTTCCACTACCTTCTGCCATTTTTCAGACAACTTCATAATTCCATCTTCCCAAAACTTTTTATCTTTTTGAGCAAAGAACTGTTCCAGGTGCCTTTTACAGTCTTCCAGGGAATTGAAATTTTTAAAGGCCGAAATAAATGAAAATCCAAAGGTCCAATGTCTAGTGAATACGGCAGATGAATCAGAACTTCCCAGCCAGGCTGTAACAGTTTTTGCCTGGTCATCAAAGAGACATGCGGTCTTGCATTATCCCGATGGAAGATTATGCATTTTCTTTTGACTAATTCTGGACGCTTTTCGTCGAGTGCTTCTTTCAGTTGGTCTAATTGGGAGCAGTACTTGCTGGAATCAATCGTTTGGTTTTCTGGAAGGAGCTCATAATAGAGGACTCCCTTCCAGTCCCACCATATACACAACATCGCCTTCTTTGGATGAAGACCAGCCTTTGGTGTGGTTGGTGGTGGTTCATTTCGCTTGCCCCACGATCTCTTCTGTTCCACATTATTGTACAGTATCCACTTTTCATCACCTGTCACAATTTGTTTTAAAAATGGAATGTTTTCATTATGTTTCAGTAGAGAATCGCATGAGGAAATATGGTCAAGAAGGTTTTTTCACTTATGTGGAATCCAAATATCAAAGCGATTCACATAAACAGGCTGGTGCAAATAATTTTCAATGCTTGATTTGGATATTTTGAGTATGTTGGCTATCTCCCGCGTGGTATAAAGTTGATTGTTCTCAGTTATTGTTTCGATTTGATCGCTATCAACTTCAACTGGTCTACCTGATCATGGGGCATCATCCAGTGAGAAATCTCTAGCACAGAACTTCACAAACCACTTTTGACATGTTTGATCAGTCACAGCACCTTCTCCATACACTGCACAAATCTTTTTTTTGCATTTTGGTTGTGTTTTTACCTTTCTTGAAATAATAAAGCATAGTATGTCGAAAATGTTGCTTTTTTTCTTCCATCTTCAATATTAAAATGGCTACACAAAAATTTACCAATTTTGATAAGTCATTTTTTAAATGCATGCTGATATGACAGCTGTCACATAGAGTCTAACAGAAATGTTTCGAATGAAGTTAAAGACAACTAGATGCTGCTAGAGCCATCTTACAGAAAAAAGTGAACGCACCTTTTGGCCAACCCAATATATCCCCTCCCTCTTGGACCTCCCTCGCACACCTCTCATCCCACCCCCTAGGTCATCACAGAGCATCGAGCTGAGCTCCCTGTGCTATATAGCAGGTTCCCACTAGCTATCTATTTTACACATGGTAGTGTATTTATGTCAAACCTAATCTCCCAATTCATCCCACCCTCCCCTTCCCCCACCCGTGTCCACATGTCCATTTTCTATGTCTGCGTCTCTATTCCTGCCTTGCAAGTAGGTTCATCTGTACCATTTTTCTAGATTCCACATATATGCATTAATATACGATATTTTTTTTTCTCTTTCTGACTTCACTCTGTATGAAAGGCTCTAGGTCTGCATCTTTTAGGATTATTTAATCTATTCTCATTTAATTTTGTTCTTGGAGTTGAATTTATGTCTACCGTTTAATTTTTGTTTTCTGTATGTCTCAAGTCTTTTTTGTTCCTGTATTCCTCCTTCACTACTTTTTTTGCATTGTGAATATTTTCAAGTTTAAGATTTTGATCCCTTTAAAGAATTTTTCACTGTATTTTTGAGGGTTATTTTTTTAGTAGTTGCTTTAGGTTGTGCCATATGCATCTTAAATTCTCAAATCCACTTTAGGTTTATACTAACTTAATTTCAGTGAGATATAGAAAGTCACTCTTATTTAGCTCCATTTTATTTCCCCCCTTTTTGTGCTTATTTTTATACAAATTACATCTATAATGTTACAAACCTAAATGTATATTGTGATAATTATTACTTTTGAAAATTGTATGTCTATTAAAGAAGATGATAAAAGAAAGGAGATTTGTTATATTTATAAGATTTGTTATATTTAACTTATTATTTACCATTTCTGATTCTCTTTATTGATTCCTGTGTAATTAAGTTACCACTTGGTGTCATTTCCTCACTCCATTACATCTTTGCTTTCATTCACTCCTGTGCTGTTATTGTCATATGTATTACATTTCTGTATGCTATAGGCCCAACAATATAATTACATACATATTGTTTTATATATTTTCTTTTTTATGTAAGTTAAGAATAGAAAAGAAATGGACATTTATTTTGTCTTTCAAAATTACCTCTACCAGTGAGATCTTTTTTGTGTGTGTGGTTTTGAATCTCTGTATGGATTTACGACCTTTCAATAGAACTTTTAGTTCTATTTCAGGAAACTTTTAGTATTTCTTGTAATGAGTCTACTAGTAATAAATTTTCTCAGTTTTTGGTCTTCTGGGAAAGTCTTGCTTTCTTTTTTGAAAGATAGTTCTGCTGTCTATAAGATTCTTGGTTCACAGTCTTTTCTTTCAAAAGTTTGAATATGTCATCTCACTGCTGTTAGGCCTCCATTTTTTCTGATGAGAAGCTGTTCATACTATAGGTGTTCCCTTGTACATGATTTGTTTTTCTCTTCCTATTTTCAAGACTTTCTCTTTCTCTTTGTCTTTTGGCTTTTCTACTATGTTTCTGCATGTGAATCTCTTTGCACTCTATGTGTAGTTCATTGAACTTCTTGAATGTTTAGCTTAATATTTTTCAGGAAATTCGGGAAGTTTTGAGCAATTATTTATTCACATTTTTTTTGCTCTTTTCTTTCTCCTTTCCTTTGAATAATCTAACTATATGTATGTTGTTGCATTTAAAGGTGCCTCGTATTTCTCTGATATTCTGCTCATTTTTCTTCATAATGTTGTCTCTCTTCTTTAGATAGTATAATGGCTATCAATCTATCTTTGTTGATTTTTCTTTTGCAGTTTAATTCTACTATTGAGCCCTTCTAGTTAATTTTACGTTTTCATTCTTGTAATTTTCAACTCCATAATTTCCATTTGGTTAATTTGTTATAATATCTATCTTTTAATTGATAGTCTCTCTTTGATAAAATGTTGTTATCAAACCTTTCTATACTTCTTTAAGCATGGTTTCCTTTAATTATTTGCATATATTTAAATTAGCTACTTTGAAGTCTTCGTTAAATATGACATCTGGCTACTCTCATGGGCAGTGTCTGTTGCCTCCTTTTTTTACTTATATGAGTCATAATTTCCTGTTTATTTGCGTGTCTCATAACATTGAAAACTGGATATAATATTTTAGATAATGTAGTAATTGTGTATACAAATTCCCCTTCAGCCCTATCCAGGGTTTGTTATTGTTGCTGTTTGATTACTTATCTAATGACATGGTTGGACCATTTCAGTAATGTCTGTTCCCCCCAAAGTGTGAGAGACATCCACATAATCACACTGGGATGCACAGTTGTTTTAGTATGGATCTCTGCCTCTTTGTCTCTGGTATTCTCTGTTCAGTGGTCTGTTTCATTTGGTAGTAATCCAGCCTTTAGGTTCCAGTAATTACCAGTTGTTTGCCCTATTGTTTTCAACAGTGCCTTGGGGCTTAAGTTGTTCAATACTTTTTACCAATTGAATTTGGACAGTGTTGATCTTGATGTCAGTCTTTGAGGTTTGTTCTGACTCCAGAAGGGCTCCTAACTCTTTCTTTCTCTGCTTCTCACTGGTGAGCTAGAAGCCTGTTCTTTATCTTGTTGCTCTTAATTAGGAGGAGATATTATTGTTATTATTATTTTTTAATGGTAAAGCAGACTTTATTCAGGGGGACTACTACATTAGAGTGTCATAATAAGAGAGAGAGCGATTTGGCTTAATTCTGTATACAACAAAGACAAGTGGTGATTTATAACCAATGAACAGGGTAGGAGTCAGTGGATGGAAAATTACTAAGAGGAAACATCAGGGTTAAGGGAAATTTGGGTTAAACCCACTTGATAGGATTTTTGCTGAAGGCAAATCAGGGCAATATCAAGGGTGGGGGATAAGGAATTTGATCAGATATCAAGGGTGGAGAATTTTCACTAAACTGACCCAATAGCATTCTTGCTAAAACTGTACTAAACTGACCAAGGACAAAGGCCAAGGTCAGGGACTGGTCAGAAAGCAGACACAGCGGAGCCTGACTTAAGTTTTGTCGACAACCCCCTCCCACCTCCCCCCTCCCAGTTGAAGGAGAGAAGATCCATTCTTCTTTAGTTGAATAATGTAAGTCCATTTCTCATTTGGTGGAGGCTATTTGCTGGATGGTGGAAATAGTCAATATTTAATGAGAGAGGATTTCTCTGAAAATAAAAGAAAAACAAATAGTAGTAATTGGAAACCCAGTTTCTGAGTCCAGAGAATAGTCAGTTGAGATTTCTGGATGTTAGGCTCAAGCATGAAAGTCGTGATCAAATGCATATTTGCTGTGCAGTTTGAATCTCTTTGGTAATGACGTCAGGTATTCCAGTGAACTTTCTGAGTGGACCACACTGTAGCAGACATGAAGATCATCCATCAGTAATCTGTTGTGGTGATTTCTTTGAAGTTTTTATCAAGTCATCCAGGTTCAGCTTACAAGGCTTTGGCAAAAGAGCAGCTATTGAGGAGCTATTATTTTTGAGAGTACCCTTAGGCTTGAACTTCCCAATCTTCTGTTCCTAAAAAAGTCAGTTCTTTTGGGGAGAACTTTGTTGTATTTTTTGTTTTTCTTATGAACTGCTTCTCCACCTAGGCAAAAATACCTAAGCCGCTACTATGGGCACTGGGTAAGGCAGTAGCCTCTGGTCTTCTCAGCCTGCTTCTCTCAACATAAAACCTCTTTCCTACAAGCATGCCAGGATGAGAGCAATTAGGACCCAGTGTTCTCAGCCTGCTACACTTGAGATAGTGCCTCCATTCTACAGGTAGAGGCTAAATAAAGAAGTCCCAGCTATCTCAGCCACACTCATCAGGAATTTATTCTCTTCCATTTGGAAGTACAAAGAAAGAGAAATGCTGGCCTTATGCCCTTCCCAGAAAGATATAGTAACCCTTGATTGGGAGTTGACGGGAGAGGGAACACCATCTTCTTAACCAAACCCACAGAAAATGGAATTTACTTCAGGATGAGGTGGGTAAAAGGAAGGGAGGCAGCAGGAATATTATTCATTTATTTTTTATTTTATGCCCAATTTTTTAAAAAATTAAGAATGGTCTTAGATTTTCTGGAAAGTTGTGAGAATAATCCTGACTCAAATGTCTCAGACTCTCATTGTAGTTATTGAGTTTTAATAGTTTTTTTAGCTAGATATTTTTTGTGTTGTTCTATTGAGACAATTGCCAGAGACTTTAAATGGCTGGGTTTTTAAATAAAATTTTCAAAAATTTTGCTTTGTTTTGCCTGGGAGTAGGTCTGTGGCACACTTCATGCTACCATCCTGGAAGAAGAATTCAGTATCATCCTGCTTTTGAATTTATCTTGATTTATCATGAAGGGAACAGAACTAATATAACATTTTCCCATAAGCTATCCAATTATCTTAGTATTAACCAAAATTTTTTGTATTTTATTCAGTCATTTGAAATACCTTATTGCACACTGAATTACCATATCCATTGGGTATACTTCCAGATTTTCCATTTTAATGCATTACGCTGTCAGTATATTAATAAAAACCTAATATGTTTTAATTATATAGCCTTTATAAGCTGTTTTAATATCAGATATTTTTATACTTTTTTTCTGACTGTTTCAGTAAGTTTGTTCTTTTAAGTGTGTTTACTATAAACTTTTTGAGATCTACCGGGGGAAAAGAACCTAATGGTAATTTTATTAGGATGACTAAAATGTATAAATTTACCTTGGGATGAGTAGAATATTTATAAATTTAAGTCTTCTTTTCCAAAACCATATATTTCCTGTTTTTAAGTCATGTGGGAATCTTTGAAGTGTTTTATATCTTTCTCATACAGGCTCCATATATTTCTTGTTAAGCTTATGCTCAATTTTTAAAAAATCTTTTTAAAACAATTTACAGTAGTTTTAGATTCACTGAAATAAAATGTTAAGTAGTACAAAAGGTCCTATGTACCCTATACCCAGTTTCCCCTATTATTAACATCTTACATTAGTATTGTATATTTGTCACAACTAATGAGTAAATACTGATACATTATTATTAACTAAAGTCCATAGTTTATTCAGGTTTCATTAGCTTTTACCTAATATCATTTTTATGCTCCAGGATCTCATCCAGGATACCACAGTTCATTGGTTGTCCTGAAACTCCTATTAGCTGTGATAGTTTCTTAGGCTTTATTTATTTTTGATGATCTTGAGAGTTTTTAGGAGTACTTATCAAGTATATTGTAAAATATCCCTCAATTGGGATTCGTCTGATGTCTTTCTCATGAATAGACTGGGGTTATGTGTTTGGGGGAGGAAGACCACAGCAATAAGGTGCCACTTTCATTACATCTTATCAATAAAACTGACTTATCAAGGATGATGGTAACATTGATCATTTGGCTGAGGTAGTTTTTGCCAGCTTTTTTCACTGTAAAGTTATTTTTTTCCCTATCCATAATGTACTCTTTGGAAGGAAGTCAATATGTGCATCTCACATTTGAGGAGTGGAGATTTATATTCCACCTACTTGGGGGGTATAATCTACATAAATTATTTGGAATTCTTCCTCAAAGGAGATTTGTCTCTTCTTTCGCATTAATTTATTTAAACACTTATTTATATCAGTGTAGACTCAGGGATATTTATTTTATAGTTTGGGTTATTTTATCCTTTGGGATATTATCCAATATTACTTTAGTTGCTCAAACTGCTATAGCTTTGGCCTTTGGAAGCTCTTTCAGTTGGCTTCTGCGTCCCTTTTACACGTTCACGTCATTATAGATTTTGCTTGCTTGTTTTGTTTTGATTTAGCACTTCCTTAGTTTCTGGCACTAAAAGAGGCTCCAGGGTCAGCTTGTATATTTATTGCCATAGTCCTGAAATTAGCCATTTATACCCAATTTTAAAATTTATTTTGTAAATAGGAGATTATCTTCCTTTATATTTTCTAATTGGTTTTGTTTTTATTCATGAGTAATGTTAATTTTTATAAGTTAATTGCATTACCTGATATAGTTTATATCTTGTAGCAGTTTTTACATAAATTCTTTACTTTTCAAGATGCATAGCCATATCATTTGCAAATTAGGTTAGATTAAATTTTCCTTTCTTATATGTATAATTTAGGTGTTTTCTCCTGTTTAACTGCATTGACTAATATCTACAACATAATACTAAATAGTAGGAAAGATAAAGGGCATCCTTGTCTTGTTTCTGATAATAACAGAGAAGCCTTTATTGTTTCACTATTAAGTCAGATGGTGTTTTGTCTGCTTTGGATATTTTCTAACAGATATCTTAATAGATAAGTCTGTCACTTCTTCCAAGTCAGTGTTAATATGTCCCTTTTGCAGTTAGACTTAACATAAGCACCCTAACTAAAATCACACTCACATTACCAAACCGAATCCAATAATACATTAAAAGGATCATACACCATAATCACGTGGGGTTTATTCCAGGGATGCAGGATGGTTCAACATCTGCAAATCAATGAATGTGATATATCATATTAAAAAATGAAGGATAAAAATCATTTGATCATCTCAGTAGATGCAGAAAAACATTTGACAAAATCAACATCCATTTATGGTAAAAACTCTCAACAAAGTGTGTTTAGAGGGAATACATCAACATAATAAAGGCTATATAGGAGAAACCCACAGTTAACATCATACTCTGTGGGAAAAACTGAAAGCTTTTCCTCTAGGATTGGGAACAAGACAAGGCTGCTCACTCTCACCACTTTTATTCAACATAGTATTGGATGTCCTGGGCAGAGCAGCTAGGCAAGAAAAATAAATAAAAGGCATCCAAGCCAAAAAGGAAAAAGTAAAACTGTCACTATTTGCAGATGATATGATACTATACATAGAAAACCCTGAAGATTCCACCAAAAAATTATTAGAATAAATGAATTCAGTAAAGTTATAGGATATCAAATCAATATATAGAAATCTGTGATGTTTCTACACACTAATAAGAAAGACAAAATAAGAAAACAATCCCATTACAAGTGTATCAAAAGAATAAAATATCTAGCAATAAATTTAACAAAGGAGGTGAGAGACATGTACACTGAAAACTATAAGACATTGATGAATGAAATTGAAGATACAAAAAAATGGAAAGATATTTCATTCTCATGGGCTGGAAGAATTAATATTGATAAAATGGCCATACTACCCAAGGCAACCTACAATCCCTATCAAAATTCCAATGGCATGTTTCATAGAACTAGAACAAATAATTCTAAAATTTGTATGGAAACACAAAAGATCCTGAATAGCCAAAACAATCTTGAGAAAGAATAACAAAGCTGGGAGGTATCATGCTCCCTGGTTTCAAACTATACTACAAAGCTATGGTCATCAAAAGAGTATGGTGCTGGCACAGAAACAGACACGTAGATCAATGGAACAGAATTAAGAGTCCAGAAATAAACCCAATTAATCTATTTCAAAGGAACAAAGAACATACAATGGAGAAAGAGCAGTCTCTTCAATGAGTGGTGTTGGTAAAACTGGACAGCCACATGCAAATAAATGAAAAGACCATTATCTTACACTATACACAAAATTAACTCAAAGTGAATTAAAAGTTTGAATGTGAGACCTGAAACCATAAAATTCCTAGAAGAAAACATGCGGTAACGTCATTAACATCAGTCTTAGTAATCTTTTTATGGATCTGACTCCAAAGGCAAGGTAAACAAAAGCAAAAATAACAAATGAGACTAAAACTAAAAAGTTTCTCCACAGCAAAGTAAACCATCATCACAGCAAGAAGGCAACACACTGAACAGGAGAAGATACTTGCAAATCATATATCTGATAAGGGGCTAATATCCAAAATATATAAAGGACTCATACAGGGCTTCCCTGGTGGCACAGTGGTTAAGAGTCCGCCTGCCAATGCAGGGGACACGGGTTCGTGCCCCGGTCCAGGAAGATCCCACATGCCACGGAGCGGCTGGGCCCGTGAGCCATGGCCGCTGAGCCTGCGCGTCCGGAGCCTGTGCTCCGCAATGGGAGAGGCCACAACAGTGAGAGGCCTGTGTACCACAAAAAAAAAAAACAACTTATACAACTCAAAACAAAAAACCAAACAACCCAGTTAAAAAATATGCAGAGGACCTGAATAGGCATTTTTCCAAAAGAGGACATACAGATGGCTAACAAGAGCATTAAAAGATGTTCACAATCACTAATTATCAGGGAAATACAAATCAAAACCACAATGGAATTTCACCTTACACTTGTCAGAATGGCTACTATAAAAAAGACAACAAATAATTGTTAACCAGGATGTGGAGAAAAGGGAGCCCTCATCCACTGTTGGCAGGACTGTAAATTGGTACAACCACTATGGAAAACAGTATGGAGATTCCTCAAAAAATTAAGAATAGAACTACCATAAAACCCAATTATTCCATTTCATGGTATTGTACCCTGTGATCATCGCATATATGCATCCCCATATTCATTACAGCATTATTTATAATAGCCAAGACATGGGAACAACATAAATGTCTATCAACAAATGAATGGATAAAGAAAATGTGTTATATATACAATGGAATACTACTCAGCCTTTAAAAGAACGAAATTCTGCCATTTGTGACAACATGGATGGACTTGGAGGGTGTTACACTAAGTGAAATAAATCAGATGGAGAAAGATGAATACTGTATGTGGAATATAAAGAAAAACAACCAATAAATTAAAACAAAAAGTTATCAACACAGAGAAGAGATTAGTCGTTATCAGAGGGGAAAAGCATTGGTGGTGGTGAAATAGGTGAAGGCGGGTCAACTCTGAGGTGATGGATGATAACTAGACTTGTGGTGGTGATCCCTCTGTAGTATATACAGATGTTGAACTATAATGCTGTAACTTGGAAATTATATAAGTAAATAAACAAATAAAATTACACTCATTCTCACCCCACACATAAAATCAGGCCTTCTAATCTCCCTTGCATAACTTTATTTACTTCCACAAAACTTCTCAACTTCCAAAATACTATATACTGCATTTATTTATTAATCTCATTGTGTATTACCTGTTTCCCTGATGAGAATATAATTTCTCTGAGGACAGATAACTTTGTCTCCTTCACTAATCATTCTCACAGCCTAGAATGATGTCTGGCATACAATAGTTCCTCAAGCAATATTTTATAATCAATGAATATATAAATTCTTCCTCTTGATCCTCAGAGTATTCCATTTTTATCTCTTCTATAGCAATATATTTTTAAGCTGTTTTATTTGTATACCTTGTATTGTACTAATGTTTTAGTCCCGTAAGTGTAGGGACTGTGGATTACTCATATCTTTATTAATTCCTCCAGCCAGAAATGTGTTTCATATGTAGTCAGTATTCAAAAACAATTTTAAAAGTCCAATTATTACATTTGTGTTTGCAGATCCAGATCAATAACAAGATCTGAGTCTGCTTGCAATATCAACTGCTAATCCAAATGGCACTGATTGAAATTTACCCTCTATCTTTTTGAACCACCAATCACTATTCATTCTCTTATTCCAGCCTCACAGCCTTTCTATTCCTTGAATATACTACATTTATAGAAACTCAGGGAGTATTTTTTCATGCTGTTTTCATTACATGAAATACTTACTTTTAAAAAAGATTTTAAAATAGGTTTAGCATGATTTTATGTTCACAGCAAAATGTAGCAGAAAATAGTGTTCTCCTATATCCCATGCCCCTACACATGCACAGCCTTCCCCACTTTTAACCTCCAGCACTGAAGCGGTACATTTGTTATAATCTGTGAATGTCCATTGACACATCATTAACACCCAAAACCCACAGCAGGATTCACTCTTGGTGTTGAACATTATATGGGCTTTGACAAAAGTATAATTACATGTATCCATCATTATAGTTTCATACTGAACAGTTTCACTGCCCTGAAAATCCTGTCTTCTGCCCGTTCATCGTTCTCTCTTCCCTAACCCCAACAACCACTGATCTTTATACTATCCCTACTTTTACCTTTTCCAGAATTTCATATAGTTGAATTATAAAGTATATAACCACTTCAGATTGGATTTCTTTACTTAGTAATACACATTTAAAGTTCCTCCATGTTTTTGAGGGTGTGGAGAAAAAGGAACCCTCCTACACTGTTGGTAGGAATGTAAGTTGGTGTAGCTACAGTGGAGAAGTGTGGAGGTTCCTTAAAAAACTAAAAAATAGAGTTACCATATGATCCAGCAATCCCACTCCTGGGCATATATCTGGAAAAAACTCTAATTTGAAGATACATGCACCCCAATGTTCATTGCAACACTATTTACAATAGCCAAGACATGGAAGCAACAAAAATGTCCACCAACAGATGAATGGATAAAGCAGATGTGGTACATACATACAATGGAATATTACTCAGCCATAAAAAAGAATGAAATAATGACCTTTGCAGCAACATAGTTGGACCTAAAGATTATCCTATTAAGTGAAGGAAGACAGAGAAAGACAAATATCATATGATATCACTTATACGTGGAATCTAAAAAAATTGATACAAATGAACTTACTTACAAAACAGAAATAGTCTCCAGGCCTAGAAAACAAACTTATGGTTACCAAAAGGGGAAGGGGGGGAGGCATAAATTAGCATACATACATATATATAATAGATAACCAGTGAGGACCTACTGTATAGCACAGGGAATTATATTCAATATCTTGTAATAACTTATAATGGAAAAGGATCTGAAAAAGTATATAGACACACACACACACACACACACACACACACACACACATATGTAAAAAAGGTTCCTCTGTGTTTTAAACAGTTTGATAGCTGATTTATTTTTATTGGTGCATAATATTACATTGCCTGGATGTACCACTATTTATTCAGATACTGAAGGACATCTTTGTTGCTTCCATGTCTTAGAAATTATAAATAAAGTTGCAATAAACATCTATGTGCAAGACTTTGTGTGGACATGTTTTTAACTTGATTTGGGTAAATACCAAGGAGTATGATTGCTAGATCACATGGTAACAGTATGTTTAGTTTTGTAAGAAACTGCCAAATTGTCTTCCAAAGTGGCTGTACCATTTTGCATTCACACCAGCAATGAATGAGTTCCTGTTTCTCCATATCATCCCCAGCATTTGGTGTTATCAGTGTCTTAAATTTTTGCCATTCTAGTAAGTCTATAGTGGCATCACATTGTAGTCTTAATTTTCATTTCTCTAATTACATGTGATGGTGAACATCTTTTCACATGCTTATTTGCCACCTCTCTATCTTTGGTGAGCTGTCTGTTCATATCTTTAGCCCATTTAAAAAAATTTTATTGGAGTATAATTGATTTACAATGTTGTGTTAGTTTCAGGTATACAGCAGAGTGATTCAGTTATGCATATACATATATCCACTCTTTTTTAGATTCTTTTCCCATATAGGTCATTATAGAGTGTGGAGTAGAGTTCCCTGTGCTATACAGAAGGTCCTTATTATCTACTTCATATATAGTAGTGTATATGTCAGTCCCAGTCTCTCAGTTTATCCCCCCACCATCCCCTGGTAACCATAAGTTTCTTTTCTACATCCATGACTCTACTTCTGTTTTGTAAATAAGTTCATTTATACCTTTTCTTAAAATAGATTCCAAACATAAGAGATGTCATATGATATTTGTCTTTCTGTGTCTGACTTCACTCAGTATGACAATCTCTAGGTCCATCCATGTTGCTGCAAATGGCATTATTTTGTTCTTTTTATGGCTGAGTAATATTACATTGTATATGTGTACCACATCTTCTTTATCCATTCCTCTGTTGATGGACATTTAGGTTGCTTCCATATCCTGGCTATTGTAAATAGTACTGCAGTGAACATTGGGGTGCATGTATCTTTTTGAATTATGGTTTTCTCTGGGTATATGCCCAGTAGTGGGATTGCTGGGTCATATGGTAGTTCTATTTTTAGTTTTTACGGAACCTCCATACTGTTCTCCACAGTGGCTGTATCAATTTACATTCCCACCAACAGTGCAAGAGGGTTCCCTTTTCTCCATATCCTCTCCAGCATTTATTATTTGTAGATGTTTTGATGATGGCCATTCTGACTGGTTTGAGGTGATACCTCATTGTAGTTTTGATTTGCATTTCTGATGTTGAGCATCTTTTCTTTAGCCCATTTTTTAATCAGGTTGTTCATTTTCTTGTACAATTTTAAGAGTTCTTTATTTATTTTGGATAATAGCCCTTTATCAGATGTCTTTTGCAATTATTTTCTTCCATTCCGTGGCTTATATTCTATTTCCCTTGACAGTATCTTTCACCAAGCGAAGTATTTAATTTTAATGAAGTTCATTTTTTGAATTCTTTCTTTCATGGATTATGTCTTTGGTATTGTATATAAAACTTTATAGCCAATCCTGATGTCATCTAGAATTTCTCTTGTTATCTTCTAGAAGTCTTAGACTTTTGCATTTTACATTTAGATCTATGATTAATTATGAGTTGATTTTGGTGAAGGGTGTAAGGTCTCAGTCTAGATTCATGTTTTTGCATGTGGATATCCAGTTATTCATGCAACATTTGTTGAAAAGACTGTCTGGGCTTCCCTGGTGGCACAGTGGTTAAGAGTCCGCCTGCCGATGCAGGGGATACGGGTTTGTGCCCCGGTCTGGGAAGATCCCACATGCCATGGAGCGGCTGGGCCCGTGAGCCATGGCCGCTGAGCATGTGCGTCCAGAACCTGTGCTCCGCAACGGGAGAGGCCACAGCAGTGAGAGGCCCGCATACCACAAAAAAAAAAAAAAAAAAAAAAAGACTGCTTTTTGGGCTTCCCTGGTGGTGCAGTGGTTAAGAATCCTCCTGCCGATGCAGGGGACACAGGTTTGAGCTGTGGTTCAGGAAGATCCCACGTGCCGTGGAGCAACTAAGCCCATACACCACAACTACTGAGCCTGCACTCTAGAGCCCAGGAGCCACAACTACTGAAGCCCGTGTGCCTAGAGCCCATGCTCTGTAACAAAAGAATCCACCTCAATGAGAAGCCCACACACAGCAACGAAGAGTAGCCCCTGCTCACTGCAACTAGAGAAAGACTGCGTACAGCAACGAAGACCCAATGCAGCCAAAAATAAATTAATTAAATAAATTTTTAAAAAAAGACTACCTTTCCTCCATCGTATTGCCTTTGTTCCTGTTTCAAACATAAGTTGACCATATTTTTGTGGGTCTGTTTCTGGGCACTCTATTCTGTTCCATTGATCTATTTTGTCTATTCTTTCACCAATACCACTCTGTCTTCATTATTATAACTTTATATTTAAGTATTGAAGTTGGATAGTGTTAGTACTCTCATTTTGTTCTTCTTCAAGATTTTGTTGGCTATTCTGTTTCTTGGGGTTTTTTTTCTTGTTTTTTTTTGTCTTTCCATTTAAATTTTAAAATCAGTTTGTCAATGGCCAAAGAAATGACTTGCTGGGATTTTGATTGGGATTTCATTGGATCTATAGACAAGGGTTTAAAGGAAAGACATCTTGACAATATTGAGTCTTCCTCTCCATGAACATTGAATCTCTCTCAATTTAATTAGTTTTTTATTTTGTTCTTCAGAGTTTTGCAGTTCTCATATTGATCTTATACATATTTTGTTGGATTTATACCCAAGTATTTCATTTTGGGGGGGTAATACTTTAGTGTGTTTTTGTGTTTTTAATTTGAAATGCCACTTGTTTATTGCTGGTATATAGGAAAGTGATTGACCTCTGTATATCAACCTTATATCTTGAAATCACTGTAATTGTTTTTAGTTCCAGGTGTTTTTTTGTCAGTTCTTTCAGATTTTCTGCACAGGCAGTCATGTCATCTGTGAACAAAGACAGTTTTCTTTCTTCCTTCCTAATCCGTATACCTTTTATTTCCTTCTCTTACTGCACTAGCTACATCTTCTTATATGATGTTGAAAAAGAGTGGTTAATGGGGACATCTTTGCCTTGTTCTTGCTTCAAGTTTCTTACGATTAAGTATGATGTTAGCTGTTGTGTTTGTAGATGTTGGCATATTGAGATGTTAGTTGTCATGTTGAGAAAGTTCCCCTTTATTTCTAGTTTATTGAGAGTTTTTTCTGAAGAATGTGCATTGCATTGGATTTTGTCATGATTTTTCTACATCTATTTATATAATCATGTGCTTTTTCTTCTTTAGCTTGTTAATGTGATAAATTACATTAATTGATTTTTGAATGTTAAGCCAGCCTTACACAACTGTTATAAATCCCACTTGGTCATAACATATAATTATTTTTACACATTGTTGGGCTTGATTTGCTAATATTTTGTTGAGGATTTTTGCGTCTACATTCATGAGAGTTATTGCTCTGTAGTTTTCTTTTCTTGTAATGTCTTGTGTGGTTTTGATATTAAGGTAATGCTGGTTTCATAACATAAGTAAGAAGTAGCCCCTCTTCTTCTATCTTTTGGAAGAGATTGCAGAGAATTAATAGAATTTCCACCTTAAATATTGGATAGAATTCACCAATGAACCCATCTGGCTCTGATGTTGTGTTTTGTTTTGGAAGGTTATCGCTTATTAATTCAAGTTTTAAATAGATACAGGTCTATTCAGATTGTGTAGTTCTTTTGTGAGGCTTGGCAGGTTCTGTCTTTAAAGGAATTGGTCCATTTAACCTAGGTTATCAAATTTGTGGCCATAGCATTGTTGATAGTATTCCTTTATTGTCTTTTAAACGTCCATGCAGTTTTTGGCAAAGTCTCCCCTTTCATTTCTGTGATTATTAATTTCAGCATTCTCTATTTTTTCTTAGTTAGCCTGGCTAGAGTTTAATGAATTTTATTGATCTTTCCAGAGAGTCAATTCTTGGTTTTGTTTATTTTCTCTATTGATTTCCTGTTTTCAATTTCAGTAATTTCTGATCTAAATCTTTTCTTCTGCTTACTTTTTTTTTTGTGGTACGCGGGCCTCTCACAGCCGTGGCCTCTCCCATTGTGGAGCAACAGGCTCCGGACGCGCAGGCTCAGCGGCCATGGCTCACGGGCCTAGCCGCTGCGCGGCATGTGGGATCTTCCCAGACCGGGGCACAAACCCGTGTCCCCTGCATCAGCAGGCAGACTCTCAACCACTGCGCCACCAGGGAAGCCCTCTTCTGCTTACTTTGAATATAATTTGTTGTTCTTGTTCTAGTTTCCTAAAGTTGAAACTTACCAGTAGATTACTGATTTTTAGCTCATTCTTGTTTTGTAATATATACAATCAATTCTATAAATTTCCCTCTAAGCACTGCTTTTACTGCCTCACCCAAATTTTGATGTTATGTTTTCATTTTTATTAGGTCAAATTTTAAAATTTCTCGTGATATTTCTTCTTTGATTCATGTGTTACTTACAATTGTGCTGGTTCATCTCCAAGTATTTTGAGATTTTCCAGCTACATTTCTGTTTTTCATTTCTAGTTTAATTCCTTTTTTTTTTTTTGTCTGAGAGCATACGTTGTATTACTTCTATTCTTTTAAATTTGGTAGTGTGTGTTTCATGACCCAGAATGTAGTCTGTCATGGTGAATGTTCCATGTGAGCTTGAGAAGGATGTGTATTCTACTGTCATTGGGTGGAGTAGTCTATATATGTTGATTATATCTAGATAATTGATATAGATGTTCAGTTAAACTATGTTCTTACTGATTTTCTGCTTGCTGAACCTGTACATTACTGATAGAGAGGTGTTGAAGTTTCCAGTTATAATAGTGACTTCATCTACTTCTCCTTGCAGTTCTAGCAGTTTTTGCCTCATATAGTTTGATGCTCTGTTTTTAGGTACATACACACATCAAAAATTGTTATGTCTTCTTGAAGAACTGACCCTCTATCATTAAGTAATGTCCCTCTTTATTCCTTATAATTTCTCTTGCTCTGAAGAAGCTCTGTTTAAAATTAATATAGCTACTCTAATTTTCCTTTGATTAGTATTTTTCTTCATCCTTTTAATGTACGTGTCTGTGTTTAAAGTGAGTTTCTTGTAGACAACATATAGATAGTTGAGCCTTTTTTTAACCCACTCTGACAATCTCTGTCCTTTAATTGATGCATTAGACCATTGACATTTAAAGTGATTATTGATATAGTTGGATTAATGTCTACCATATATGTTACTGTTTTCCATTTGTTGATCTTTTCTTTGTTCTTGTTTTCCACTCTTTCTGTCTTTTGTGGTTTTAATTAAGTACTTTGAATAATTCCATTTTCTCTCTTTTTATCAGTATAGCAATTGTACTTCTTTTTTACAATGCAAAATTTGCCATGTATATTTATAACTATTCCATTTCAACATTCAAATACACTATAGTGCTTAATAGGTAGTGCAAGTACCTTATACTAATAAAGTATTCCTTACTCCTCTCTTCCATCCCTTATACCATTGTTGCAATTCATTTAAATTATACATAATTTATAATCACTAAGCACATTGTTGCTATTTTTATTTTATTTATTTATTTTTTGGCTGCACAGCATGCAGGATCTTAGTTCCCGGACCAGGGATTGAACCCATGCCCCCTGTAGTGGAAGCATGGAATCCTACCCATTGCACTGCCAGGGAATTCCCACTATTATTATTTTGAACAAACTGTTATCTCTTAGATTAATTAAGAATAAGAAAAATGAAATACTTTATTTTATCTTCACTTTCCCTAGTGCTCTATCTTTATGTAGATCCAACTTTCTGACCCATATTATTTTCTGCCTCTCTGAGAAAATTCTTTTCACATTTCTTGTGAGACAAGTGTACTTTATTCGTCTGAGAACATCTTTATCCCTCCTTTACCTTTGAAAGATAATTTTGCAGGGTACAGAATTCTGACTTGGTGGGTTTTTTTTTTTTAAACTTTAAATATTCGCTCCATTTTCTTCTTGCTTGCATGCTTTCTGAGGAGAAACGGGATGTAATTCTTATCTTTATTTCTCTATAGGTAAGGACTCCCCCCCACCACCCCTGGTTTCTTTCAAGAGTTTTTCTTTATTATTGATTTTCTGAAATTTTGAATATGATGGATATGCCTAGATTTTTTTTTAAGCAGTTATCTTGTTTGGTGTTCTTTGAGCATCCTGGATCTGTGGTTTGGTTTCTGACATTAATTTGGAGAAATTCTCAGCACTATTACTTCAAATATTTCTTCTGTTCCTTTCTCTCTTCTCCTTCTGGTATTCCTATTACCTATATGTTTGACCTTTCATAGTTTTCCTACAGTTCTTGGATATTCTGTTCCATTTTTTTCAGTCAATTTTCTTTCTGATTTTCAATTAAGAAGATTCTGTTGACATGTTCTCAAGCTCAGAGAGTCTTTCCTCAGCTGTGTCCATAAATATCATAAATCTATCAAAGGTATTCTTCATTCCTGTTACAGTGTTAGCATTTCTGTTTGATTCTTTCTTAGAATTTCCATCTCTGTTTACATTACCCAGTTATGCTTGTGTGTTGTCTAATTTTTCCATTAGAGACTTTAGCATATTAATCATAGTTATTTTATTAATAAATTGCTTCTCTGATAATTCCAACTTTCTTGCCATATTTGCCTCTGATCCTGATTCTTCCTCTGTCTCTTAAAACTGTGTTTTTTGCCTTTTAGTATGTAGTTCTTTATAGAAAGCTGGACATAATGTCCTAGGTAAAAGAACCTGTGGTAAATGGTCTTTCAGTAATATGCTGGTGAGGTGCAGGGAGAAAGAAAGTGTTCTGTAGTCTTATGATTAGCTCTCAGTCTTTTAGTAAGCCTGTGCCCCTGGACTGTGAACTTCAAAAGTGCTTCCATCCTCACATCCCTTTAGGTGGGACAATGGGATGGACAGAAGGGGCTGGCATTGAGTATTTCTCTTTCCCCCATTTCCCCTATTCCCCATTTGAAAAGCAAGAGGAAGGTGGAGTTGGATATTTCCTTTCCTCCCGGTCATTTAGGCTTTGATAAAACTCCAGCAGGTCGGCTCTACTAAAATAGTTTCCCTTGAGGGTCGGCCTTGTTAAGAACAACAGAATGCTTTGGTACATTTCAAAAAGGTTTATTTCTCCTCCTCCTGCCAGAGTCATGAGGAAGTTTTCTTCTCATCATAACTGTGAGAACATAGTATAGTTCCCGGCAGTAAAACACAAAAGTGTAGGCACGCTCCCCCCAAGACTGGCACCTCCTGGAGTTTTTAACTCTCATATTTGTTTACATTGAACCTCCAACCATTTCGAACTACAGGTTAAGTTTCCCTCCTCTGGTATTGGTTCCTATTTACATTTCTGCTTATGGGTGTCTGCTCGAAAAGTTACGATCTATATATCTGACTGGCTGTTTCTCCATTTTGGGGGGCAGTGATTTGCCCTGTAATCTCAGTTATCTGATAGATCTGAAAAGAGTTGTTGGTTTTCAGTTTTTCAGCTTTTTACTTGTTATTAGTATGGAGTGATGACTTCCAAGCTCCCTTCCTGATGGACTGGAAACCAGACAGAATATTTTCTTAATCTTCATGCAGCATCTCCACTTCATAAGTCACGAGGCTTTGTTTAATATATCTTATAACTATCAACTATGAACGAGTTAATTAGTTTACTTTTTGTGTCTGTCTCTCCAACTAGAAAATGAAGGATATTCCATGGAAACATGAACTTGTATGTCTTCTTTTTTTTAATATTTATTTACTTATTTACTTATATTTATTTTTTGGCTGTGTTGGGTCTTCGTTTCTGTGCATGGGCTTTCTCTAGTTGCGGAGAGCGGGGGCCACTCTTCATCACGGTGCGCAGGCCTCTCACTGTTGCGGCCTCTCTTGTTGCGGAGCACAGGCTCCAGTCGCGCAGGCTCAGTAGTTGTGGCACACGGGCCTAGTTGCTCCGTGGCATGTGGGATCCTCCCAGACCAGGGCACGAACCCGTGTCCCCTGCATTGGCAGGCAGACTCAACCACTGCGCCACCAGGGAAGCCCCTCTTTTGTATGTCTTCTTGATCACTCTATTTCTTTCATCTAAAACAATGACTAGCACTCAGTAGGCTCTCTTAATTATTTTGTAAATGAATGGATGAATGAGTCATCAAGGGGTGCCTGAAATACAGGGTAAATCTGTTATTTTGTGTTTGTGTGATTCTTTGATTTGTTTTGGATTTTTCCACTTGTTTATCTTAGAGATATGTTTCCTTAGATGTAGATGACACTCTAAATATGCTTTTGAAATAGAAGTTCATCAGTATTTGGGCCAGTATCAATAATAAGAGTTGTAAATCTCTCAGTCTATGGCTGTGCATTTAAGCAGAATTATCTGTAACAGTCAATGTTGGATGCAATCTCTGTTGGATTCAGTTTCTTAAAAAATAAATTAATGCAAAGCGAACAACGGGAAGCAGTATGGAACAGATTTAAAAGGTAAATACCAATATAAAAGTTATCGTTACATGGCACTGGTGGGTTTTAGGTAACCCCATAGGCCTTCTATGGCTTGCTGAGAGTACATTCATCTCTAACTTTAGGAGTCCTGAATGCTACACACTAATAGCAATTAGCATTGTGATTCTGGGCACAGTCAGTTGCCAAGTTTCCATTCAGCTACTTTTTAACAGCCTTTCCAAACACTGACCTTTTCATTATCATTGTAGTTTCCTTGTTCGTTTGTTTTCCCCAATGTTTTTGATTCTTAATGCTGTTTATTTATAATGGTTTCTGGACTTTTTGCATGGCATGTATAAAGACATAAGAAAAGAGATAAAAATTGTAATAATTTCATATATTTGAAAACAAAGATACCAAGAATGCTTTTCATAAAAACTGAATGCCTCATTGTAATGATAAATAATTTTACAAATTGTGAATATTTGAATAATCAATCTTGAGAAATTGTATCTAAAATTCTAGTGATGATCATCATCTCTCTTAGACTGTAAGTATCAAACCCTTCTTTAGAAACTAGTTTAATTGGTCTCTAACTCCTTAAGAGGAGTATGTCTTGTGTATTAATTACATGTGTCCTAATCTATAATTAACAATTAAGAACAAGTAAAGGCTTTGCTCATGTATTTTTTTATTCTACCAAATTTTATTTGTAATTAAGTTTATTGATTACAAGTATGACCCAAAACGCTGTCACTCATTCTCTAGTAGTTATCTAAATGTGGCCTGACAAAACTCTTTATGAGGATATCAGTTATGGATTTTCTTCCATTTTGATGATCAATAATGTAACAGTTGATTATATCAGTGAGCCAACCTGACTGAATTGGCCCTACAAGCCCCAGTCCAGCTGTGGTTATTTTTAAAAAAATGTCAAGTAGTGTTACAGGATCATATTGATATGTTTTCACTGGGTTGCTTGGCTTAACAAGAGCCACTTGTTATTAGAGGCTTACAACAAACAAATATGCATTTCTGACTTATGTTACTTTAGGGTTTAAGGTACTTTTAACTCTGTTGAGGTCTCTTGAGTTTTTTGGCATACGTTGGCCTTATTAGACTTTACTGGGTCAGTATGTGCCGGGCTCAGTTAGACTTGGCTACACATGTCTCTGCATTTCTTGCCATTCAGAAATCTACACTAATGTATCCATTATCTTGGACATACTATTCTAATGATTGAGGGCCATATCTTTTAATGATTGAAAGCAACAAGGCCACAGGCCACAATTGCTTTTAAAGCTTCTGTTCACATGCAGCAAATGTGGCGTGGCCATGACCACCTCAACAGGGCAGAAAACATGGCAATAACAAGAATGGAAGAAATGATAGTGAATAATAGTTCAATTTACCACAAAAGATTACTTCACCAACATACTCCTCTTTATTCCTAACTTTTATCCCTTAACATGGATAACAAATAACTATTTTTAGATCAGAAGGTTGCCAGTTATGATATTACATTCAGATATCAAGGACGAACACCAGATATTTTTGTTCTTTTCCTAACCATCAAAAATATCATTGATTAATGTATTTAACCTTTCTTAAACCTATTAGTTTTTAGCCTGTAACCTCTTGAATAATATGTTTTACACATTTAGTTTTGATTAAATTTTACTTAGAAAAGACAATTTTGTATATTTACAAACAATTTTAGAACAGTCAGGTGGTGTGACAATTTTGAAAATCTAGTTAAGAATTAATTAGATAAACATGAATGTTAATGTATCTAAGTAGTTCATTGATAAGTTGTATTACCTCTTTACTATACAAAAATATATTGTTTGAATATTTCACTTGGTTTTGTTTCTGAAATGTGCTCAAAACTGTATGGCTTTCCTCAACTGTCGATTGGATCTGTTGTGACAGAATGTATCATAACATGGTGTATACAACTTGAACTAGGAAAATACATATGACTCTATAGTCATTAGTCATCCTTTAACATTTAATGTAACAGTGAATTAGTTTTTCCACTTTTCTCTCTTTCACTATTTCCTTCTTGTTTTAAAAACACAACTATTAAACATCCAATCACATGTAGCACTACACTGGCAGACACAGATACTCACACACAAAGCATGTGTGTGTATGTTTGAGAGAGAGAGAGGGAGAGAAACTCCTATCCCATGAGACCATTTCTGGTCTTGTCCTTCTCTTACAAGTAGTCTTCCTATCAATTTTCTGGTTGCTTTGGTTCAGCATAGGTATAACAGGACAAACATAAGAAAGAAATATCTGTGCTCGAGTACACATAGAGGAAGCTGGGACAGCTGTAAAAGTGACTAATGTTAATAATCTGGAGCTAGTCAACTTTGTCAACCAAAGGAAAAATAATTCTCTTTCTTGCTTCTCTGAAAAGGCATAAGAGCCCATCTGTGTAGTGTTCACACAGTCTGCTTCCTTCTGAGGAGTCCCAGAAATAATGTTCGGTAGAAAGCCCACCAGTCCCATTTACTCTGCATGAAAGAGTACTGAATGCCACCAGACCGGCCATGAGTGACTTTTTGCTCCTCGTTTAGTCACAGTAAGAGTCATTTTCACACAGCAAGGGACAGGAAACTTTCAAACTAATAAAAGCATACTTCCAAAGAAATTTGCAAGAACAATTGAAATGACTAGTAAAAATTATCCAGTAAAATGATAGTAAAGCTATAAGCAGAAACCACAGGACTAAGAATATTGTTTGTCAACAGGGTAGGTGGGACTGTTCACTTGAGGCATAGGGACAAACCCCAGCACTAAAGACCGAATCTGAATTGGAAATAGCCAATAAAAAGTGAATAATATTTAAAGGAACTTAAAATACATTACTAAAGTAAACCGTTAAATTATTTCACTGCTTGTTCTTCCTGTTGACCAATTTAGGACAGTATATTTGCATTACAAAATTTTGGTAACAGGTATTTTTTTCTTTTTCTCTTTATTTTTTGCTTTTCTTCCTACATATTTTTACATTGAATGTTTTATGTGACGTGAGTGAATAATCATACACCAAGAAAGAGTTCATTATTGATATATTTTCAGTTGCCCACTTATAAAATCAACCACTGAATTATTCAAAACTTGAAGTATTGGACAGCATAGATCCAACAAGTATACTTATTTAACCATTCCCAAAACAGATGGAATCTAATTTCCTCAGGAAACTGTATATTTACAGTTTTTAATTTACATAATTTACAAAAATTTACATATTTACAAAAAGCTTTTTTTTGTCTCTTTCCTACAACTCAATCCCCTTATTAGTTTTTTACTTAGACTTTTAAGAATTTTTAGATAATTGTATATTCTCACACTGTTGTAATAATAAAACATAGAGACACACTTTACCCAATTCCCCTCAATGATAACATCTTGCAAAACTATAGTACAATATCACAACCAGTATACTGACATAAATACAATTCATCTGTCTTAAGATTTTCTTGTTTTACTTGAACTCATTAATGTGCATTCATGTTTAGATGTATGTAGTTTTTTCCTGTATCTACAACCACAATAAATACAGAACACTTCCATGAACACAAGGATCCTTGATGTTGCCCTTTAATAACCACACACACACATGTACATCCTTTCCTCTACCCTACCTTAACACCTGCTAGTCAGTTCTCCATTTCTTTAACAGTGCATTTTTAAGAATGTTATATGGAGATGTCAGAGAAAATGGCAGAGTAAGGAACTCTGAAATTCCACCCATCCTTAAAAGTAATGAAAAAAACAAAGGAAACAGTCAGAATTAACGTTTCGGAAGTTAACCAAAATCCTGCAGCAACCCAATAGTTTGCAACAATCCATTTTTAAGAAAAATTGGTGAATATCAGTAAGAATAGGGAGCTTTGGAGAATTTTAACTTACTCTGATCTGATCCTCTTGATCCTAATTAAACATTCTATTTTAGCAGGAAGGCATCCTGTTTAAGTTTAGAATGTAGGTTATGGTCTGCTTTTGTTGGCTGAGTTATCAGTGACACTTTAGTTTTCCAAGTCTTTGCAATGCTATCCTGGTTTGCATCATTCTTTTGACTCCACTTGAGTTCCCACTAGATCCCTGTTTGTAACATCTGTGGTGGAAGGCACTTCTTTGTGTGGCTGTGTGATATTAGATGAGCTTTCAGGAATGCTAGAATCTTGTGATGATGGGTGTTTCCTCTGGTCTGTTTCAGCAATCTGGTTACAATGAGTTTACCCCTCTTTCTGCTTGCGCTGCTGAGGAAGGGAAGCACCTTCCTGGGTCAAATTTTGCTGCAGGATGGAAGTCAGAGGCAGCAGTGTCTGCTATTTAGTGGAAGGTTGGGAGTACCCAGAACTGTCTAACCAACTGCCATGGGGTAGAAACCTGAGAGATGCTGGATTTAGTTGTTTCTCCACCACTGTGTGTAGGATTGGGAGCCTTCTGTTCCGGGTTACCTTCTGCTGGTGGTGGAGGGCCAGGAGACACCAGGCCTGCAGGTGGTGCTGGTAGTGGAATAGGTGCCAACCTGCTGCTGCCCGGTGTGGGGCGGGGGATGGGTTGACCAGCCCAGTTTCTGTGATGCTCTGGCACAGTGACCCACTGCTGCTAGGGTATGTGTATCCCCACTAAGTTCCTGCTGTGCTTTCCCTTTATAAGTTCTTTGGCCAGAGGGAACAGGCTTTTTAGTTGGTTTGTTTGAAATTTAAAGGCAAAAGGAGTTAACCCATTTTGTAAGAATTGTAGATCTTTAGTCTTCAAAGTAATATGTGCCAAGGGTCACACATGAGTATTAGAAGAAGGTGTTAAACATAGCAAGTGTCATATTGTGTCGGCAGCCATTTACTATATACTCAGCACTGTGCCAGGCATTATGTATATGGTAAAGAGGTATAATGTTTATGTACCTTCATATTTATGCATATTGTTTTAATTCATTTATTTGTATTCTAATTTAAATTTGTAACATAATGTGTTCATTGGCTAGCTTTTATTTTCTTTACCAAATAATCTGATTTTGTTTATGGGAAATAGACTCAATAAAACAGTGATACAACTATATATATATATCTATATATGTATATTTATATGCATATATTTATATATCTGCATACAGAGATATTTATATCTGTCTATTGTATATATTATATGTGTATGAAAAGTAGGTAGCTATTGATATCAAGTTATATAAAGATTCCTAAGTGTCTCTCCATCCGTCTGTTAAATCAGTGAATTTTCAGCAGAAAAGGGAAAATAAACTATTTCTTCCCTTAAATCTGAAAGTTATCTATTGTAGATAAACAATTAGAGAATATTTTATTCTAGTATATAAACATATAGTATTAATGTGCTTACTTGTATTAGCTATAGAGTCAAGTGTCTTTGTTAAGAGTCTAAAATGCTTCAAGTTAGCCTCAATCACTTAGTACTTTTTTTAGGCTCTTACATATTTCACTGTTCCTTTTCTGCATCTGAACAACCAGAAATCCTTTATCCCATTTAAGTGAGTGGTGAGCCTTATAATCAACCCCTTTCAGCTAGAGAATGTGTATATTTCTTTATTTTAACCATACAAGTAATACTTTGAATATCTAGCAATGTTTTTGACTGAGTGCTAGGATTCTATCTGAATAAACATCAATATTGTCAAATCCTTTAGCTGTATTAGAAAATGGAAGGTAAAGATCTTTACTTTTTATTTTTGGATTAAATCAAAGAGAGTCATTTTTGTGCTACTATTTTGAGCTGACAGTTTTATTCAGTTAGTAGTTTTACATTAACACATTTCTTTTTGACAAGAATTTGTTTGCATTAATGAGATATAAAATATTTCCTAAGCATAAGAAAGGATACCAGCATTGATTCAGTGTTCTTAATAATTAGTTGTGCCTTTAAAACAAAATCTGAAAAAGAATATTTTAATGGATTCTTTTCGGCTAGTCTTAGAAATATGGGTTCATTAATGCATTTTATTATAGACCCCACAGGTAAGGGATACATAAAAGTATTTCTTGTATATGTGCAAATTTCCATATACACTGATATTCTTTTTAAGGGCTCTAATACTCATTCCAAAATATTAAAAAGTAATTACAAATTTATTGTAAGGAGAGTCCCCTCTCCAGAAAACTCTGGCTAAATTTTGACAGAAGATAACAGTTGTCATATTAAAAAAGAACGAAATTTGGACATTACATTATATTCTAAATTTAATCAGTAACATACTGAGGTTTTATAAGAATTTGCCAAAAATATTTCCTGAAGTTGTACCATTTTATTACATTCCCATTTTACACTTTCCACAATGCCTGACATTTAGAGTAAAACAATCTTGGCCTAGAGTTTTCTTTGTGTGAAGATATTGATAAAAAAGTTAATTTATTTAATAGATATAAAACTACTTAGATTTTCTGCTTCATGTTTAGTCAACTTTGGCAAGTTGTATTTCTGCAATGAATGAGAGTTCTATTGCTCCACATTCCAGAGAACACTGTATTGTTAGGCTTATATATTTCAGCCATTCCAGTGAGTGTTTTGTTCATGTGAATTTTCATTTTCTAATGTCTAAAGATATTGAGAATTTTTCACATGCATATTGGATATTTGTACATCACCTTTTGTGAAATGTCTTTTCAAATATTTTGGCCTTGAAAAAATATTGGAGTTTTTTATTAAGTTGTAGGAGCTCTTTATATATTGTGTATACAAATCATTTGTCAGATACAAGATTTATGAATATTTTCTCCCAGTTTCTGACTGTCTTTTCAATTACTTACTAGTGGCTTTTGGAGAGCAGAAATTTTAAATTTTGATGAAGTCTAATTTATCTTTATTTTTTTCTTTTATGTTCATTGTTTCCCTTCTAAGAAGTATTATTTTACCAAGGATGGAAATACTTTTCTCCTGTTTTCTTTAATAAATATTATAGTTTTTCATTTTATTTTTGATTCTGTGATTCATTTTGAATCAATATTTGTGTATGATATGAGGTAGGAATAAAAGTTGTCCTTTTTCTCCCTTATATTTAGTTACTTCTTGACAGTTTGTTGAAAATACTGTACTTTCCTCATTGATTTACCTTGGCAGTGTTATTAAAAATCAATTAACCATATATGTATGAGTCTACTTCTGTACTCTCCATTTTGTCAAATTTAAATATATGCCTATTCCAATTACACACTTTCTTGATTGCTGTAACTTTAGACTGAATCTTGAAATCACATGGTTAATATATCAAACTTTATTTTTTAATATTTTTTTCTATTCTAGGTTATTTACATTTTCATATATCTTTTAGAATAACCTTTTAAATTTATATGGAAATAGTCTGCAGGGATTTTAATCAAGATTGCATTAAATCAATAGGTTAATTTGGGGAAAATTTTATTTTATCACTATTGAGTCTTCCAATTGATGATGATGGTTTAAATTTCCATTTTTAGAGTTTATTTTTAAAACTTCTCTCATCAATATTTTGTGGGTTTGCTGTATCAATCTTGACATATTTAAAAATGTATTCCTATGTATTTAACTATAACTTTAATGAAATTTTATATAACACATTTTAAGTTTTAAATTTTGTTCATAGCATATATAAATGAAATGGATATTGGCCTTGTACTGCTAAATTTACTTACTAGCTATTGTAGATTATTGTAGACTCCTTAGGATGGTCTTTATATATGATCATGTCATCTCTGAATAAACATAGTTTTTCTTTTTCCTTTTTTATCAGTATGCATTTTATTTCTTTGTCTCGCTTTATTTCACTAAGAGGACCTTCAGTAAAATGCTGAATAGAAATGTTGAGAGCAGATATCACAGTCTTGCTCCTGATCTTAGGGGAAAAGCATTCAGTCTTTACCATCAAGTTTGAAATTTTCCATAGGTTTTTCATAGATGCCCTTTTTCAGGTTGAGAAAACCTCTTCTGTTCCTCTTCTATGTGTTGAAAGTTTTTGTTTGTTTTGTTTGATTATTAATAGGTGCTGAATTTTATTGAATGCCTTTTGAGCATTATTTGATTAAAACGTTATTTCTCTCCATTATGTTGTTAAAATTGTAAGTTATATTTTTCTTTTAATATTAGGCCAACCTTGTATTCTGGAATGTGTTGTATTTTCAAAATTCTTTTATTCAATTAGCTAATGATTTAGGAAGGCATTTTGCATCTCTGTTCATCAGGGTTATTAGTTTGCAATTTTCTTTCTCTTATTTGTCTGATTTTTATATCAGGAAAATTTTGTCCTCTTAAAATGTGTTAGGAAATATTTATTCTTCCACTAATTTCTGAAAGAATTTATGTAATATTTAGTATTATGGCAACTTTGAATGTCTGCTAGAATTTACCAGGAAAATCATCTAGGCCTGGAGCTTTCTATGTGTGAAAGATTTTGAAACAAATTAAATTTCTTTAATATATAAATCTACTCAGATTTTCATTTAAACTAAACTTTGGTAAGTTGTATTTTTCTTTTTTTTTTTTTTTGCAGTACACGGGCCTCTCACTGTTGTGGCCTCTCCCGTTGCAGAGCACAGGCTCCGGACGCGCAGGCTCAGCGGCCATGGCTCACAGGCCCAGCCACTCTGCGGGATCTTCCCGGACCGGGGCATGAACCCGTGTCCCCTGCATTGGCAGGCGGACTCTCAACCACTGCGCCACCAGGGAAGCCCAGTAAGTTTTGCAAGATTTGTTTATTCCATGTAACTCATCAATTTTATTGTCCTACATTTGTTCATAATGGTGTCTTATTATCCTTTTAATGAGTGGAAGACTTATAATCATTTTCCCTGTTTTATTCCTGACAATGGTAAGTGGTAAAGTTGAGTTCTTTCTCATTCTGTATCTATCAATCAATCAATCAGTCATCTGACTACCTTTTTGTTTATTGATCATATATGGATCATATATCTAATTTATCTCTAAGTATTTATTGTTGATCAATCTAGAGACTTATGAATTATTACTGTTTTCAAACAATTAGCTTTTGGTTTTCTCAGTTTTCTCCATTTTTTTGTCCATGTTCTATTTTATTAAATTCCACTTGTATGTTTATTTATCTCTTTCCATCTACTTACTTTGTGTTGAATTTACTATCCATTCTCTAGCTTCTTACGTTATAGAAGCCAAGATCATTGGTTTTAAACACTGTCCTATACTAATATAAACATTTAAAGTTATACTTTTCTCTTAGTCCTGCTCCAGCTGTATCCCACAAATGTTTGTATGCTGTGCTTTCATTATTCATTTCAGAATATTTTCTAAGTTCCTTTTGATATTTCCCTTGATCTACGGTTACTTAAAATCATTCTGTGTAATTTCCAAATGTTTGAGGATTTTCCAAATATCTTTTTATTATTGATTTCAAATTAAATTCCATTGTAGTCAGAGAAGATTTGCTCTTTATTTTCCATCCTTTTTTAATATAAATTTATTTTATTTTTGGCTGCTTTGGGTGTTCGTTTCTGCGTGCTGGCTTTCTCTAGTTGCAGCGAGCAGGGGCTACTCTTCATTGTGGTGCATGGGCTTTTCATTGTGGTGGCTTCTGTTGTTGCGGAGCACAGGCTCTAGGTGCGTGGGCTTCAGTAGTTGCAGCACATGGGCTCAGTAGTTGTGGCTCGTCGGCTCTAGAGTGCAGGCTCGGGAATTGTGGCACACAGGCTTAGTTGCTCCGTGGCATGTGGGATCTTCCCGGACCAGGGCTTGAACCCGTGTCCCCTGCGTTGGCAGGAGGATTCTTAACCACTGCGCCACCAGGGAAGTCCCACAATCCTTTTATCGTCATCGAGACTAGGTTTATGGTGTAGCATATGGTCTATCTTGGTCAATGTTGCATATATACTTGAAAATAATACTTATTTTGATATTGTTGAGAATGTTTCATAAATGTGAATTAGGTCATTGTTGGTAGTGTTGTACAATTCTTCTATAATTGATTTTGTCAATTTTGTCAATTACTCTGAAGGTAATATTGACATCTCTAAATATAAATGTGGACTTGTCTTTCACTTCTATCAACTTACTCTGTGTTAATCTTAAACTCTGTTATTAAGTACATTCTCTTTTAGTTGTTATAATGTCATTTTTTATGAATTCCTCCCTTTATCATTATGAAATGTCCCTCTTTGTCCCTGTTAATATGCTTTATACTGAAGTTTAATTCTGTAACCATTTCTGCTCTCTTGTGATTAGTAAATCAGTATTTTCATGCTGTATATTTTTTGACTCTTTTATTTTAAAGGAATCTTTGCCTCTAAAATTAACATGTTTCTTGTATACCACATACATTTAGGACTGTATATTTACAGGCCATTTACATTAACAGCATCATTTCAATGTTGAAATATTTGGGTTTCTTATTTCTTTTTTAAAAAATTTTTATTGGAGTATAGTTGATTTACAACGTTGTGTTAGTTTCAGGTGTACAGGAAAGTGAACCAGTTATATATATACATATATCCACTCCTTTTTTAAAGATTCTTTTCCCATATAGGCCATTACAGAGTATTGAGTAGAGTTCCTTGTGCTATACAGCAGGTTCTTATAAGTTACCTGTTTTATATATAGTAGTGTGCATATGTCGTCAGTCCCAATCTCCCAATTTGTCCCTCCCCACCCCCTTATCCCCTGGTAAACATAAGTTTTTCTACATCCATGTCTACTTCTGTTTTGTACCCTGTTTTTTTTACATTGCACATATAACTGATATCATATGATATTTTTCTTTCTGTGTCTGACTTCACTCAGTATGACAATCTCTTGTTTCTGTAGAAATGTTTGTTTTAATCCTCCTGTCTTATTTATTTATAACTATATTTTCCTTTATTTGTTTCCTTCCTTTCCTGTTTCCTCTTTGAGTGTTTTTAGCATTTCATTTATTTCCTCTATTGTCTTATTTTTATCTAATCATTTATTGTTTTAGTCTTTACAATATTCATCTTGAATGTATCACAGTCTATCTTCAAATAAGTGTACCACTTAACTTGTAATATTCCAAACCTTCCTTTGTCCAATGTTTAATTCAGTTTACTGTTATATATGTTATAAACAAATTATCATTGTTATTATTTTATTATTATCATTATTCCCTTTTCTTTGGGGACTATAATTGCATGTATCTCAGATTGCTTGATATTGTCTCCCAATTTACTGAGGATTTGTTAATTTATTTTCACTCATTTTCTTGTGTGTGTGCTTCAGTTTGGACAGTTTTTATTGACTTGTGTTAAGTTCAGTAATCTTTATCACAGTTTCTGTACTTCTGCTGTCTATGCAGTGAAATGGTTCATTTAAGCTTGTATTTTTCAGCTTCAAGATTTCAACCTTTTATATATAGCTTTCATTCTTCTATTGTGCTCCTTATTATTTACTTTTAAGCAATTCTTTTTTTTTAAGTTGAAATACAGATGATTTAAAATATTATATTAGTTTCAGGTGTAAAACATAGTGATTTAGTTTATAGATTATACTCCATGTAAAGTTATTACAAAATAATGGCTATATTTCCATTTGCTGTACAAATATATCCTTGTTGCTTATTTTATACATAGTAGTTTGTATCTCTTAATCCCATACCCCTATTTCGCCCCTCCCACTTCCCTCACCCCACTGGTAACCACTAGTTCTCTGTATCTGTGACTCTGTTTCTGTTTTGTTGTATACATTTGTGCATACAATTGTGGTAGTTTGTGTATTTCTAGGGATTTGTACATTTCATTTATTTTTCTAATTTTTTGGTTTGCATATGTTGCTATCATTCTCTTATAAGCCTTTTTATTTCTGTAAGTTCAATAGTAGTTACCTCATAAATTTTTTTAATTGAAGTATATTTGATTTACAATGTTGTGTTAATTTCTGCTGTATAGCAAGGTGATTCAGTTATATATATAACTGAATACTAGTTATATATATATATTTATATTCAGTTATAAATATATATATTTATATATAGTTATATTGATATATAGTTATTATATATAGTTGTATATATAAAACTAGTTATATATAGTTATATATATATTTATATATACATTTATATATATAATATATATAATTATATATATAATATACATTTGAGTATAAATATATATGTATATATTAAATATATATATTAAATATATATTTTATATATAAATGTTATATATATTTATTTAATAAATATATTTTATTTTGTATGTTTAATAAATATATTTAATATATTTAATGTTATATATTTAATGTTATATATATTTATATATAGTTATATATATATACATTCCTTTAAAAATTATTTTCCATTGTTTTGTCATAGGTTATTGAATATAGTTCCCTGTGCTATACAGTAGGACCTTGTTGTTTATCCATCCTATATATAATAGTTTGCATCTGCTAATCCCAAATTCCCATTCCATCTTTCGCCACCCCCCAGACCCCTTGGCAACCACAAGTCTGTTCTCTGTGTCTGTGAGTCTGTTTCTGTTTCATAGGTAGGTTCATTTGTGTCATATTTTAGATTCCGCATATAAGTGATATCATATGGTATTTTTCTTTTTCTCACTTAGTTCACTTACTATGATGATTTTAGTAATTTGAGGCTTCTCTCTTTTTTTGTAGTCAATCTAGCTAAATATTTTAAAAATTCATCTTATATCTAAAAAAAGCACTTTTGGTTTTATTGATTTTTCTCTATTGTTCTTCTGTTCCCTATTTGTTTTATCTAACTATAATTTTCATTATGTCCTTCCTTCTGCTAGCTTTGAATTAGTTTGCTCTTTGTTTTCTAGTTCTTTAAGGTGTAAAGTTAGGTTACTGATTTGAGATCTTTCTTCCTTTTTAATATAGGCATTTACAGCTATAAGATTTATTCTCAGCATTGATTTTGATGCATCCCAAAAGTCTGGTGTGTCGTGGATTTGTTTTTATTTGTTACAAAGTGTTTTATAATTCCTCTTGTGTTTACTTCTTTGACCAATTGGTTATTTGAGTGTTTAATTTCCACATATTTGTAAATTTTCCAGCTTTCTTCTGTTAGTACTTTCTAGTTTTATTCAATTGTGGTCAAAGAAGATATTTTGTATGACTACACTATTTTTAATTTTGTTCAGATTTGTTTTGAGTTTTAACATATGGTCTATCCTGAAAAGAGCTCTATGTGCATTTTTGAAGACTATATATTCTGCTATTTGGGGGGTAAGAGGTAGTGCATTTATATGTGTTAGGTCTAGTTGATATATAGTGTTGGTCAAGTCCTCTGTTTACCTAGAGATCTTCTGTCTAGTTCTTACATCCATTATTAAAAGTGGGTATTGAATTCTCCAATTATTATTGTTAAACTTTCTATTTCTCCATTCAGTTCTGTCAGTTTAACTTCTTATATATTGAGGCTTTGTTGTTAAGTATATATAGTTTATAATTGTTATGTCACCTTGATGGATCAACTCTTTTATCAATATATAATGTCCTTTTTTATCTCTTGTAACAATTTTTATCTTAATGTCTATTTTGTATTTTGTCTGACACTAGTAAAGACAACACAGCACTCTTTCAGTTACTATTTCCATTGAATGTCTTTTACCATCCTTTAACTTCAATCTATTTGTGCCTTTATAGCTAAAGTGAGACTCTTATTGACAATGTGTACTTGAATCTTATTTCTTTATCTGTTTACCAACCTCTGACTTTCAAAGGGTGTTTTCAATCCATTCACTTAAAATAATTACTGATAAGGAAGGACTACTTCTATCATTTTGCTGTTTGTTTTCTATTTATCTCATATGTTTTTTGTTCATTAATTGCTCCATTTCTGTCTTTTTTTATGTTCAGTTGGTATTTCTAGTGTACGGTATTAACTCTCTTTTCATTTAATTTTCTGTATATGTTATAGGCATATGGTGGTTACTCTCGGGATTATATTTAACATTTTTAATTTAGAAAAATCTAGTTTGTACTAATGCCAGTTTAGCCTCAGTAGTATACAAAAACTCTGCTCCTATACAGCTTTTTCCTCTTCATGTTGTTACTGCCACAAATTAAATCTTTATGCATTATATTCCTATTAACAAAGATTTATAATGTTGTTCCATGGGTTTACATTTTAAATCATACAGGAAAAAAGAAAGTGGTGTTACAGACCAAGAATGTAATAACACTGACTTTTATATTTACCTGTGAACTCACCTCTATTAGAGTTCTTACTTCTTCATATGGCTTTGAGTTAAAGTCTGGTCTCCTTTCATTTAAGCCTGATGAATTCCCTTTAGGATTTCTTGCAGTGCAGATGTGCTAAAAACAAACTCCTTCAGCTTTTGTTTATCTGGAAATGTCATAATTTCTCCCTAATTAAACTCCTTCAGCTTTTGTTTATCTGGAAATGTCATAATTTCTCCCTAATTTTTGAAGGGTAGTTTTTCCATATCTAGAATTCTTGGTTGGCAGGGTTTTTTTTTTTAATTTCAACACTTTAAAAATGTCATCCTACTTCTTTCTAGCCTCCATGATTTTGATGAGAAATTGGCTGTTAATCTTATTGAGGATCCTTTGTATATAATGAGTCTCTTCTTTTTTGATTTCAAGATTCTCTCCTTTGTCTTTTTCTTTCTATAGTTTGATTATAATGTGTCTCAGTGTGGACCTTTTGTGTTTATCCTTTGGAGTTTTTGAGCTTCTTGGATGTATAGATTTATGTATAGATTCACGTGGGAAGTTTTTAGCCATTATTTCTTCAAATAATCCTTCTAACCCTTTCTCTCTCTTCTCTCCTTCTGCAAATCCCATTATGTGCATCTTGGTATGCTCAATGGTGTCCCACAAATATCTTTAGGCTCTGTTTATTTTTTTCATTCTTTTTCTTTTCTGCTCCTTGGACTAGATAATCTCATCTGATCTCTCTTCAGGTTCACTGATTCTTTCTTCTGACTAATCAAATGTCTGTTAGCACCCTTTAGTGAACTTTTTTATTTTAGTTACTGTACACTTCAACTCCAGAATCCCTATTTGGCTCTTTTTTATAATTTGTATCACTTTATTGATACTGTCTTTTTGCTGATACATGCTTTTCACAATTCCTTATAGTTCTTTGAACATATTTGTAATAGCTGATTAAATTATTTGACTATAAAGTCCAATGGCTGGGCTTCCTCAGGCATAGTTTCTATTACTGGGTTGGCCAAAAGGTTTGTTCAGTTTTTTCCATTAAGATGGCTCTAGTAGCACTTAGTTATCTTTAACTTCATTCAAAACAGTTTTGTTAGATTGTATGTGACAGCTGTCATTAGCATGCATCTAAGAAAAAACATCAAAATTGGTGAATTTTTGTGTAGCCATTTTAATATTGAAGATGGAAGAAAAAAAGCAACATTTTCAGTATATTATGCTTTATTATTTCAAGGAAGGTAAAAACACAACCAAAATGCAAAAAAGGATTTGTGCAGTGTATGGAGAAGGTGCTGTGACTGATCGAACGTGTCAAAAGTGGTTTGTGAAGTTTTGTGCTGGAGATTTCTTGGTGGACGATGCTCCACGGTCAGATAGACCAGTTGAAGTTGATAGTGATCAAATAGAGACATTAATTGAGAACAGTCAACCTTATACCATGTGGGAGATAGCCAACATACTCAGAATATCCAAATCAAGCGTTGACAATCATTTGCACCAGCTTGCTTATATTAATCGCTTTGATGTTTGAGTTCCACACAAGTTAAGTGAAAAAAACCTTCTTGACCATATTTCCTCATGTGATTCTCTACTGAAACGTAATGAAAACGTTCCGTTTTTCAAACAAATTGTGATGGGTGATGAAAAATGGATACTGTACAATAATGTGGAATGGAAGAGATCATGGGGCAAGCCAAATGAACCACCACCAACCACACCAAAGGCTGGTCTTCATCCAAAGAAGGCGATGTTGTGTATATGGTGAGATTGGAACGGAGTCCTCTATTATGAGCTCCTTCCAGAAAACGAAACAATTAATTCCAACAAGTACTGCTCCCAGTTAGACCAACTGAAAGCAGAACTGGATGAAAAGCATCCAGAATTAGTCAACAGAAAACGCATAATCTTCCATCAGGATAATGCAAGACCATATGTTTCTTTGATGACCAGGCAAAAACTGTTACAGCTTGGCTGGGAAGTTCTAGTTCATCCACGATATTCACCAGATAGTGCACCTTCAGATTTACATTTATTTACATCTTTATGAAATTCTCTTAATGGAAAAAATTTCAATTTCCTGGAAGACTGTAAAAGGCACCTGGAATAGTTCTTTGCTCAAAAAGATTAAAAGTTTTGGGAAGATGGAATTATGAAGTTGCCGGAAAAATGGCAGAAGGTAGTGGAACAGAAGGGTGAATACATTGTTCAATAAAGTTCTTGGTAAAAATGAAAAATGTGTCTTTTATTTTTACTTAAAAACCAAAGGAACTTTTTGGCCAAACCAATAAGTGTGTGTGTGTGTGTGTGAGAGAGAGAGAGAGAGAGAGAGAGAGAGAGAGAGAGAATGGGTGAAACTTAATTGTTTCTTTGAGTATCATTTTTTTGTTGAAAATGTACTCATTAACATGATAATGTGTTAACTTTGTAAATCAGATTCTTTCCTCTATATGGTGTTTGTTGCTGCTGCTTTTTTGTGCATTATATGTTTGGCGCCTGCCTGTTCTAAACTATTTTTGTCAAGACACTGTGTTAGGTTTCTCCAAAGAAATAGAACCAATAGGATGTACACATATTTTATTGTAATTCTTTTATTCAGACACTCAATTCAAACTATTCAGGTTTGAGAGCACTTTCCCTGCATATCTACATTCTCTCTCCTACTTGGCCCTGCTTATTCTAGCTATTTCAGTTTCTATGAACTCCAGTTTCTTCTCTCCTTTGCTCAATGAGACATCAGTCCTTTGCTTGGGTTCCCCCTCTCTCAGCCAGTATCAAATAAATGCCTTGATGCAGAAAATCCAGACAATAGTAGGGCTCATTTCATTTGTTTTGATTTTCTCATGGATCACAATCATGCACTATTTTCCAATGCCTGAAAAATATTTGCTTCTTATATTTTTGTCAGTTTTCTAATTATTCATAGTGTGATAACTATTCAGGTACAAGTTTATCATGGTCTCAAGTGGAAGTACCTGATATGTCGTGCAAGATCATTTAAAATTTGAAATAATAATTGGAAAGCAAATAGAATGTAGACTCTTCGATTTGATCTTCAAGGTATCAACTGCCAAAACATTACATCATTTTTACATATAAATGGCAAATTATATCAAAGGGTTTGAGTTATAAAAGGGTCACAATTTGAAGGCAAACATAAAGGTATAATAATGTACATACACAGTTTCAACCAACAATTCCAACTTCATCTGGAGAGATTTACCTCCATGGTAGGATACTTGTAGGAGTTTGAACTTTCAAAAATGCCTAAGTATTGTTATTTAGCATGAAAATTTGGCTTCCTGCTGTTGGATTGCCTCTGAATTTTTTTAAAAATTATTCAAAAACTCCTTAGAAAAACCAAAAAACTGCTTTTGAAAGTTATATTTTGCCGTACAGTTCAAAATATGTGATTAAAATAATATCTTCTGGGCTTCCCTGGTGGCGCAGTGGTTGAGAGTCCGCCTGCCGATGCAGGGGACACCGGTTCGTGCTCCGGTCCGGGAAGATCCCACATGGTGTGGAGCGGCTAGGCCCGTGAGCCATGGCCGCTGAGCCTGCGCGTCCGGAGCCTGTGCTCCACAACAGGAGAGGCCACAACCAGTGAGAGGCCCGCGTACCGCAAAATAAATAAATAAATAAAAATAAAATAATATCTTCCAATTAATGCTCTTGCTTCATAAAACCAAAGGTTGAGATAATATATTCAATGCTGGTTTATTAAGTTTAAATTACTCTAAATTATAATAATTATTGTAAAGTGTCAGTATGACTGGCCCAGAAGCAGGCATATTGGTGTTCATGATGTTTCATTACCCATACAGTGGTTCGTCACTGTCATTAAAAAAGATGTTTTAATTATCACTGGTATCAGATTGACATTTTGAAAATAAAAAAGCATATCAGAAGATACTCTAAGATTTTTAAAGAAATTACATCTTAACTTCCAAGGACTACCTCCTTTCCTTCATCTTTCATTCATGCAACATATATTCATTGAGTACAAACTATGAGTCAGGCATTTTTCTGAGTGTCGAGGATATAGCAGTGAAGAATGACTATCCTTTACACACATATAGCTTATGTTTTAGCAGAGAAACATATGATATACAAATTATACATTATATAAAAGTGTTAACTGCTAAGAAGAAAAATAAAGCAGAGTAACAAATATAATGTGACTATATTTACAGAACATCTATATTGTACAACTATGGGTCATGTTTGGAATTCAGTTTTCAACTAAACATTCATTTGCTTCAATAGATTTCCCCTTATCTACTTAATACAGTTGTTGTGGCCTGCTAGTAAGACATTATGTGCTTGGATTTCATAAATATGTGTGGATTGTTTGTATGTTACATTTTCTCACAAAGTCTTCCTTAATATGTCTTACAAAAATACTTTTCTCAGAATCACAAAAGCATTTAGGCAGTGAATTATTTTTTGTCTGCCATAGACTTGCAAGTTGCAACCTTACTAATATATTTGCACATAACTTGTTCCCTCTATAAACAAACTCAGTCTTTGCTTTAAGGCAGAGTTATTGTCAAATTGCCAAGAAACACCTTCAAGAGTGAGGAGAGAGAGAGGTATTTTATTTTTCCCTTTCTCATTTCTGAAAGTTTTACATTATTGAGAGAAGGAGGGAAGGGAGAAGGTCGGAAGAGAGAGGGAAAGTGGGGGAGAGAGGGAGAGAGGGAAAGTGGGGGAGAGAGGGAGGGAGGGAAAGGGGGCAGGGATGTGACAGAGAGAGAGAGAGAGAGAGAGAGAATGAATTTATTAAGCATTTTTAAACCTAGGAATTCCCATACAAGAAAGAATACAAAGCCCTATGAAACAGGAAATCTGACCAAAAGAATGACTGCTATGTGAGACTGGTCAGAGATAGGAACCAGCATCCTTCAAGGTTTAAACAGGCTATCCAGGAGCATGCAGGTCCCATAAATACATGAATCTGAAAAGCAGATTAGGTTTAGACAATAGCAATAGCAGTTAGACAAGGCCAGTTACAGCAAATCACAAAGAATATCTAAAAGAAGTTATATCATACAATTTACAAATACAACATATAAGAATGGTTAGGACTTGAAAAGATGGAGTGAGAAAGGGAGGTTATTCTATTAGGAGAAAAAGGTAACAACATGACAACAAATTCCTCTCCACTAAAAGAGAGGCAAAAGACACGTACTCTAAAAACTATAAGGTGCTGTTGAAAGAAATTGATGACACAGATGGAAAAATATACCATGTTCTTGGATTAGATAAATGAATCTTGTTAAAATGACCATACTACCCAAGGCGAACTACATATTCAGTGTAATCCCTAACAAATTACCAATGGCATTTTTTACAGAACTAGAACAAAATATTTAAAAATTTGTATGGAAACACAAAGGACCCGAAACAGACAAAGCAATCTTTTTTTTTTAACATCTTTATTGGAGTATAATTGCTTTACAATTGTGTGTTAGTTTCTGCTTTATAACAAAGTGAATCAGTTATACATATACATATGTTCCCATATCTCTTCCCTCTTGCATTTCCCTCCCTCCCACCCTCCCTATCCCACCCCTCTAGGTGGTCACAAAGCACCCAGCTGATCTCCCTGTGCTATGCGGCTGCTTCCCACTAGCTATCTATTTTATGTTTGGTAGTGTATATATGTACATGCCACTCTCTCACTTTCTCACAGCTTACCGTTCCCCCTCCCCATATCCTCAAGTCCATTCTCTAGTAGTTCTATGTCTTTATTGCCGTCTTGCCCCTAGGTTCTTCATGACCTTTTTTTTTTTTTGTCTTAGATTCCATATATATGTGTTAGTATACAGTATTTGTTTTTCTCTTTCTGACTTACTTCACTCTGTATGACAGACTCTAGGTCCATCCACCTCACTACAAATAACTCAATTTCATTTCTTTCTATGGCTGCATAATATTCCATTGTAAATATGTGCCACATCTTCTTTTTCCATTCATCTGTTGGTGGACATTTAGGTTACTTCCATGTCCTGGCTATTGAAAATAGAGCTGCAATGAACATTTGGGTACATGACTCTTTTTGAATTATGGTTTTCTCAGGGTATATGCCCAGTAGTGGGATTGCTGGGTCATATGGTAGTTCTATTTTTAGTTTTGTAAGGAATCTCCATAATTTTCTCCATAGTGGCTGTATCAATTTACATTCCCACCAACAGTGCAAAAGGGTTCCCTTTTCTCCACACCCTCTCCAGCATTTATTGTTTGTAGATTTTTTGATTATGGCCATTCTGACCTGTGTGAGATGATATCTCATTGTAGTTTTGATTTGCATTTCTCTAATGATTAATGATGTTGAGCATTCTTTCATGTGTTTGTTGGCAGTCTATATATCTTCTTTGGAGAAATGTCTATTTAGGTCTCCTGCCCATTTTTGGATGGAGTTGTTTGTGTTTTGGATATTGAGCTGCATGAGCTGCTTGTATGTTTTGGAGATTAATCCTTTGTCAGTTGGTTCACTTGAAAATATTTTCTCCCATTCTGAGGGTTGTCTTTTGGTCTTGTTTATGGTTTCCTTTGCTGTGCGAAAGCTTTTAAGTTTCATTAGGTCCCATTTGTTTATTTTTGTTTTTATTTCCATTTCTCTAGGAGGTGGGTCAAAAAGGATCTTGCTGTGATTTATGTCATAGAGTGTTCTGCCTATGTTTTCCTCTAAGAGTTTGATAGTGTCTGGCCTTAAATTTAGGTCGTTAATCCATTTTGAGTTTATTTTTGTGTATAGGGTTAGGGAGTGTTCTAATTTCATACTTTTACATGTACCTGTCCAATTTTCCCAGCACCACTTATTGAAGAGGCTGTCTTTTCTCCATTGTATATTCGTGCCTCCTTTATCAAAGATAAGGTGACCATATGTGCTTGGGTTTATTTCTGGGCTATCTGTCCTGTTCCATTGATCTTTATTTCTGTTTTTGTGCCAGTGCCATACTGCCTTGATTACTGTAGCTTTGTAGTATAGTCTGAAGTCAGGGAGCCTGATTCCTCCAGCTCTGTTTTGCGTTCTCAAAATTGCTTTGGCTACTCGGGCTCTTTTGTGTTTCCATACAAACTGTAAAATGTTTTGTTCTAGTTCTGTGAAAAATTCCAGTGGCAGTTTGATAGGGATTGCATTGAATCTGTAGATTGCTTTGAATAGTAGAGTCATTTATGCAATGTTGATATTTGTATCATCTTTAATTTCTTTCATCAGTGTCTTATAATTTTCTGCATACAGGTCTTTTGTCTCCTTAGGTAGGTTTATTCCTAGGTATTTTATTCTTTTTGTTACAGTGGTAAATGGGACTGTTTTCTTAATTTCACTTTCAAATTTTTCATCATTAGTGTATAGGAATGCCAGAGATTTCTGTGCATTAATTTTGTATCCTGTTACATTACCAAAGTCATTGATTAGCTCTAGTAGTTTTCTGGTAGCATCTTTAGTATTCTCTATGTATAGTATCATGTCATCTGCAAACAGTGACAGCTTTATCACTTCTTTACCAATTTGGATTCCTTTTATTTCTTTTTCTTCTATGATTGCTGTGGCTACAACGTCCAAAACTATGTTGAATAATATTGGTGAGAGCGGGCAACCTTGTCTTGTTCCTGATCTTAGTTGAAATGGTTTCAGTTTTTCACCATCGAGGACGATGTTGGCTGTGGGTTTCTCTTATATGGCCTTTATCATGTTGAGGAAAGTTCCCTCTATGCCTACTTTCTGCAGGGTTTTTACCATAAATGGGTGTTGAAATTTGTCGAAAGCTTTGTTTGAATCAATTGAGATGATCATATGGTTTTTCTCCTTCAATTTGTTAATATGGTGTATCGCATTGATTGATTTGCGTATATTGAAGAATCCTTGCATTCCTGGGATAAACCCCACTTGATCATGGTGTATGATCCTTTTAATGTGCTGTTGGATTCTGTTTGCTAGTATTTTGTTGAGGATTTTTGCATCTATGTTCATCAGTGATATTTGCCTCTAGTTTTCTGGTGACATCTTTGTCTGGTTTTGATATCAGGGTGGTGGTGGCCTCGTAGAATGAGTTTGGGAGTGTTCCTCCCTCTGCTATATTTTGGAAGAGTTTGAGAAGGATAGGTGTTAGCTCTTCTCTAAATGCTTGATAGAATTCGCCTGTGAAGCCATCTGGTCCTGGGCTTTTGTTTGTTGGGAGATTTTTAATCACAGTTTCAATTTCAGTGCTTGTGATTGGTGTGTTCATATTTACTATTTCTTCCTGATTCAGTCATTGCACGTTGTGCATTTCTAAGAATTTGTCCATTTCTTCCAGGTTTTCCATTAAAATGGCATATAGATACTTGTACTAATCCCTCATGATCCTTTGTTTCTGCAGTGTCAGTTGTTACTTCTCCTTTTTCATTTCTCATTCTGTTGATTTGAGTCTTCTCCCTTTTTTTCTTGATGAGTCTGGCTAGTGGTTTATCGTATTCTCAAAGAACCAGCTTTTAGTTTTATTGATCTTTGCTATCGTTTCCATTTTTCATTTATTTCTGATCTGAACTTTATGATTTCTTTCCTTCTGCCAACTTTGGAGTTTTTTTTGTTCTTCTTTGTCTAATTGTTTTAGGTGTAAGGTTAGGTTGTTTAATTGACATGTTTCTTGTTTCTTAAGGTAGGATTGTATTGCTGTAAACTTCCCTCTTAGAACTGCTTTTGCTGCATCCCATAGCTTTTGGGTCGTTGTGTTTTCATTGTCATTTGTTTCTAGGTTTTTTTTGATTTCCTCTTTGATTTCTGCAGTGATCTCTTGGTTATTAAGTAGTGTATTGTTTAGCCTTCATGTGTTTGTATTTTTTACAGATTTTTTTCCTGTAACTGATACCTAGTCTCATAGCATTGTGGTCAGAAAAGATACTTGATACAATTTCAGTTTTCTTAAATTTACCAAGGCTTGATTTGTGACCCAAGATATGATCTATCCTGGAGGACGTTCCATGAGCACTTAAGAAGAATGTGTATTCCCCTGTTTGTGGATGGAATGTCCTATAAATATCAATTATGTCCATCTTGTTTAATATATCATTTAAAGCTTGTGTTTCCTTATTTATCTTCATTTTGGACGATCTGTCCATTGGTGAAAGTGGTGTGTTGAAATCCCCTACTATGATTGTGTTGCTGTCGCTTTCCCCTTTTATGGCTGCTGGTATTTGCCTTATGTATTCAGGTGCTCCTATGTTGGGTGCATAAATATTTACAATTGTTATACTTTCTTCTTGGATCAATCACTTGATCATTATGTAGTGTCCTTCTTTGTCTCTTGTAATAGTCTTTATTTTAAAGTCTCTTTTGTCCGATATGAGACTTGCTACTCCAGCTTTCTTTTGATTTCCATGGAATATTTCTCTCTATCCCTTCACTTCCAGTCTGTATGTGCCTGTAGGTCTGAAGTGAGTCTCCTGTAGACAGCATATATACAGGTCTTGTTTTTGTATCCATTCAGCCAGTCTATGTCTTTTGGATGGAGCATTTAATCCATTTACAGTTAAGGTAATTATCAATATGTATGTTCCTATGCCCATTTTCTTAATTGTTTTGGGTTTGTTATTGTAGGTCTTTTCCTTCTCTTGTGTTTCCTGCCTAGAGAAGTTGCTTTAGCATTTGTAGTAAAGGTGGTTTGGTGGTGCTGAATTCTCTTAGCTTTTGCTTATATGTAAAGGTATTAATTTCTCCATCAAATCTGAATGAGATCCTTGCTAGGTAGAGTCATCTTGGTTGTAGGTTTTTCTCCTTCATCACTTTAAATATGTCCTGCCAGTCCTTTCTGGCTTGCAGTGTTTCTGCTGAAAGATCAGCTGTTAACCTTAAGGGGATTCCCTTGTGTGTTATTTGTTGTTTTTCCCTTGCTGCTTTTAATATGTTTTCTTTGTATTTAATTTTTGACAGTTTGATTAATATGTGTCTTGGCGTGTTTCTCCTTGGATTTATCTTGTATGGGACTCTCTGTGCTTCCTGGACTTGACTATCTATTTCCTTTCCCATATTAGCAAAATTTTCAACTATAATCTGTTAAAATATTTTGTCATTCCCTTTCTTTTTCTCTTCTTCTTCTGGGACCCCTATAATTCAAATGTTTGTGTGTTTAATGTTGTCCCAGAGGTCTCTGAGAGTGTCTTCAGTTCTTTTCTTTCTTTTTTCTTTATTCTGCTCTGCAGTAGTTATTTCCACTATTTTATCTTCCAGGTCACTTATCCGTTCTTCTGCCTCAGTTATTCTGCTATTGATCTCTTCTAGAGAATTTTTAATTTCATTTATTGTGTTGTTCATTATTGTTTGTTTGGCCTTTAGTTCTTCTAGGTCCTTGTTAAACGTTTCTTGTATTTTCTCCATTCTATTTCCAAGATTTTGGATCATCTTTACTGTCATTACTCTGAATTCTTTTTCAGGTTGACTGCCTATTTCCTCTTCATTTGTTAGTTCTGGTGGGTTTTTATCTTGCTCCTTCATGTGCTGTGTGTTTTTCTGTCTTCTCATTTTGCTTATCTTACTGTGTTTGGGGTCTCCTATTCACAGGCTGCAGGTTCGTAGTTCCCGTTATTTTTGGTGTCTGTCCCCAGTGGCTAAGGTTGCTTCAGTCGGTTGCGTAGGCTTCCGTGTGGAGGGGCCTAGTGCCTGTGTTCTGGTGTGTGAGTCCAGATCTTGTCTTTCTGGTGGCCAGGTCCACGTCTGGTGGTGAGTTTTGGGGTGTCTGTGGAATTATTATGATTTTAGGCAGCCTCTCTGCTAATGGATGGGGTTGCATTTCTGTCTTGCTAGTTGTTTGGCATAGGGTTTCCATCACTGTATCTTGCTGGTCATTGAATGAAGCTGGGTCTTGGCGTTGAGATGGAGATCTCTGGGAGATTTTCGCTGTTTGATATTATGTGGAGCTCATAGGTTTGTTGTGGACCAGTGTCCTGAATTTGGCTCTCCCAACCTCAGAGGCACAACACTGACTACTGGCTGGAGCGCCAAGAGCCTTTCATCCACACGGCTCAGAATAAAAGGGAGAACAAATAGAAAGAAAGAATGAGGATAAAATAAAATAGAATAAAATAAAGTAAAATAAAATAATTAAAATAAAACATAATTATTAAGAAAAAAATTTTAAAAAGTAAAAGAAAGAAAACAAAACAAAAAAACCCGGCCAGACAGAACCTAGGACAAATGTTAAAAGCAAAGGTATACAGAAAAAATCTCACACAGAAGCATACACATACACACTCACAAAAAGAGAAAAAGGGGGGAAGAAAATATCTTTGCTCCCAAAGTCTGCCTCCTCAATTTGGAATGATTCGTTGTCTATTCATGTATTCCACAGGTGCAGGGTACATCAACTTGATTGTGGAGCTTTAATCCAGTGCTCCTGAGGCTGCTGGGAGAAATTTCCCTTTCTCTTCTTTGTTTGCACAGCTCCCAGGGTTCAGCTTTGGATTTGGACCTGCCTCTGCATGTAGGTCGGCTGAAGGCATCTGTTTTTCGCTCAGACAGGACGGGGTTAAAGGAGCAGCTGATTCGGATGCTCTGCCTCACTCAGGCCAGGGGGAGGGAGGGGTATGGATGAGGGGTGAGCCTGCGGCAGCAGAGGCTGGCATGATGTTGCAACAGCCTGAGGCGTGCCTTGCATTCTCCTGGGGAAGTTGTCCCTGGATCACGGGACCATGGCAATGGCAGGCTTCACAGGCTCCTGGGAGGGTCAGTGTGGATAGTGACCTGTGCTTGCTCACAGGCTTCTTGGTGGCAGCAGCAGCAGCCTTAGCGTCTCATGCCTGTTTCTGGGGTCGGCGCTGATAGCAGCGGCTCATGCCCGTCTCTGGAGTTCCTTTAAGCAGTGCTCTTAATCCCCTCTCCTCGTTGACCCAGAAACAAAGAGGGAAGAAAAAGTCTCTTGCCTCTTTGGAAGGTCCAGACTTTTTCCCGGTCTCCCTCCCGGCTAGCTGTGGTGCACTAGCCCCCTTCAGGCTGTGTTCACGCAGACAACCCCAGTCCTCTCCCTGGGATCCGACTGAAGCCTGAGCCTCAGCTCCCAGCCCCCGCCCGCCCTGGCGGGTGAGCAGAGAAGCCTCTCAGGCTTGTGAGTGCTGGTCTGCACCACTTCTATGTACGGGAATCTCTCCACTTTGTCCTCCACACCTCTGTGGCTGCGCTCTCCTCCGTGGCTCCGAAGCTTCCCCCCTCTGCCACCCACAGTCTCCGCCCGCTAAGGGGCTTTCTAGTGTGTGGAAACCTTTCCTCCTTCACAGCTCCCTCCCCCGGTGCAGGTCCCGTCCCTATCCTTTTGTCTCTGTTTTTTCTTTTTTCTTTTGCCCCACCCAGGTATGTGGGGAGTTTCTTGCCTTTTGGGAGGTCTGAGGTCTTCTGCCAGCGTTCAGTAGGTATTCTATAGGAGCATTTCCACATGTAGATGTATTTCTGATGTATCTGTAGGGAGGAAGGTGATCTCCGCGTCTTACTCTTCCACCATCTTGAAGCTCCTCAGACAATGCAATCTTGAAAAAGAGAAACAGAGCTGGAGGAATCAGATGCCCTGATTTCAGACTATACTACAAAGCTACATTACTAAAACAGTATGGTACTGGCACAAAAACAGACACATAGATCAATTGAAGAGGACAGAGAGTCAAGAACCAAACCCATGCACTTACGGTCAATTAATCTCTGACAAAGGAGGCAAGAATATACAATGGAGAAAAGACAGTCATTCAATAAGTGGTGCTGGGAAAACTGTACAGCTACATGTAAAAGAATGAAATTCAAGTATTCTCTAACACCATATATAAAAATAAACTCAAAATGGATTAAAGACCTAGATGTAAGACCAGATACTGTAAAACTAGTGGAAAACATAGGCAGAATACTCTTTGACATAAATCGCAGCAATATCTTTTTGGATCCGTCTCCTAGAGTATTGGAAATAAAAATAAAACTAAACAAATGGGATCTAATAAAACTTAAAAGCTTTTGCACAGCAAAGGAAACATAAACAAAACAAAAAGACAACCTACAGAATGGGAGAAAATATTTGCAAATGATGCACCTGAAAAGGGGTTAATTTCCAAAATATATAAATAGCTCATACAACTTAATATCAAAAAAACCCAACAATCCAAACAAAAAATGGGCAGAAGACCTAAGTAGACATTTCTCCAGAGAAGACATACAGATGGCCAACAGGCACATGAAAAAATGCTCAACATCTCTAATTATTAGAGAAATGCAAATCAAAACTACAATGAGGTATCACCTCTCTCCAGTCAGAATGGCCATATCAAAAAAATCTACAAACAATAAATGCTGGAGAGGGTGTGGAAAAAAGGGAACCATCCTGTACTGTTGGTGGGAATGTCAATTGGTGCAGCCACTATGGAGAACAGTATGCATGAGGGTTCCCTTTTCTCCACATCCTTGGCAACACTTGTTATTTGTTGTCATTTTAAGAATAACCATTCTGACATGTGTGAGGTGATCTCTCATTGTGGTTTTGATTTGCATTTCCCTGATGATTACTGATGTTGATCACCTTTTCATGTGTCTGTTAGCCATTTGTATGTCTTCCTTGGAAAAATGTCTATTCAGGTCTTCTGCCCATTTTTAATCAGGTTGTTGTTTTTAAAGTTTTGTGGTGTATGAGTTCTTTGTATATTTTGGATATTAACCCTTATCATTTTATGGCTGAGTAATATTCCTGTGTGTGTGTGTGTGTGTGTGTGTGTGTGTGTGTGTGTGTGTGTGTGTGTATCTCATACTTTCTTTATTCATTTGTCTGTCATGGACACTTAGATTGTTTCTATGTCTTGGCTACCGTAAATAATGCTGCAATGAACATGGGGGTACATATATCTTTTCAATTTAGTGTTTTCATTTTCTTTGGATAAATACCCAGAAGTGGGACTGCTGGATCATATGGTAGTTCTGTTCTCAGCTTTTTTTGAGGAACCTCCATACTGTTTTCCATAGTGACTGCACCAATTAAATTTTACAGTCTTACTGAGAAATGAAAATGCACACTAAACATCATTTCTGTTGGCTGAAGGCCATCAGGGGTGATTTACTGAATTTTTCACTCTTATCTAGATACTTTGATGTCATACAGTTACTTGAGCAGAAAAACTGATTCCTCTTTCTGTGCTCCCAGCTCCCAAGAAAAATTTCAATATATTTCCTTAATAAATCACCCAAAGAAATACTTGTGTATTTCAGGCAGACTATTTAATTTGCACATGGATAAAAATTTGATCTTAATAAGATTCTCTCCCTCTTCAAAACTCAAGTAGGATATATTAGGATAGTTCTCCTACATGTAGATTTCAAAATAATTTGTCAGTGGGGGACCTGTCAAATATTTTGGAGAGAAATTGAATAGCAATCGACTTTAAACCCATACAGACATTTTCTCCAATTAGTGTCTGCTGCCTGGAAGTGCCATGCAGCTCAAGGTGTTGACTTCACTGTACTTTTATGTTTTTGAATACTGTAATCAAACCATCTGTCATAAGGATAGAATGTCATCTGATACCCTTCTTCACTGTGTAATTGTTACTAAATCTTGGCAATAGAGTGCAAAATGTATTAAGGATATGACTTGAAATTATTTTTTAAAGGGTAATTAATAGGTTTATTGTCCTATTCAAGGAAGTATCTCATAATGTCATGTGGGTCAAAGCTTGTCAAGGCTTCTTTTTAATACAAGCTCTTATGGAATTATGCATGACAAAAAGAGTAGACTTTGTAGAAGAAATCAGATTGAAATGTTTTATAAGAATTAGATTTTCTAACTATGCTTTTATGTTAGATTTTGTAGATAATTAATAGGAATAATGCCTACTTTTGATACACACACATCCGTTTGTGTGTGTGTGTGTGTAGATAAATACAATTGCAAGAATCCATTTGAATTTTATATAAATCTCAACTAGTAAGGGTAAGTTATAATTTGCTACAGTAAAAAATGATCTCAAAATCTCAGTACTTAAAACCACAAAAGTTTATTTTTCATTCATAATACAGGTCCAGTGTGCATTGCCAAAGGCTTTTGCTCATTGTAGTTATTCAGGACCTATTTTCATGGAGACACCCCATCAACGTATGCTTTCACATATGCTGCAGTACAGGAAGAGTTGGGCTGGAGAGTTGAGCATCAGCTTAATAGTGATTCCTGCCATGTCTGTTTACATTTGATTAGCCACAGTGAGTCATATGGCTTTATAACTTCAAGGGCCAGGGAAAGTGAAATCCTACCATAAGCCAGATATTAGGAAACTTGATATCATGAACACTAGTGTTTGTTTAGCTCACTGACATGAAACGTATTATTTTTATTCTATTTAGTATGAGATAACCACATGAGAAGTCCGAAAAAAATGGTAGTGCTACTGATTTTAAAATTATTTTTACATTATATTATTTGGCACATTCATGAAGCAGTGTATGGGGAAAAGCTAAATTGGGGGTCAAAAACAGAGGTTTTAATGTTGGTTCTCCCACACACTTTCTGGAAAATTCCCATGTGAATTTTAGCATCTGGTTCTCATTTAAAAAAAAAATATGGACTTGGCATTTTGACAGGGATTCCATTGAATCTATAGATGGTTTTGTTGAGTAGTAGTGCTGTATTAATAATATTAATTCTGGGGCTTCCCTGGTGGCGCAGTGGTTGAGAGTCCACCTGCCGGTGCAGGGGACACGGGTTCGTGCCCCGGTCCGGGAGGATCCCACATGCTGTGGAGCGGCTGGGCCCGTGAGCCATGGCCGCTGAGCCTGCGCGTCCGGAGCCTGTGCTCCGCAACGGGAGAGGCCACAACAGTGAGAGGCCCGTGTACTGCAAAAAAATAAAATAAAAAAAAATAATAATATTAATTCTTCCACCCCCATGAACATAGAGTGACTTTCTATTTATTTATCTTCTTTGGTTTATTTCAACGATATTTTATTGTTTTCAGTATATGTCTTCAACATTCTGAGGAGTCTGGCTCCTGCCCAAAAGCCTCTGTGTGATTTTTCATATCCAACCATAGCAATTACATAGGTTTTACCCGGCAGGTCTCACGGGTGGAATGCTGCCCTTCCCACACCAGACTTCATGCACAGCCAATGAATTCCAGTCTCTGAGGGAAATTGCAGTCAAGGACTCAAGTCCATCTGGCCTGTCATACTCTTCTTTACGTATTTGCATTCCCTGGCAAGTGCCCTCATTCCTAGGTGTGTCTTTATCTCAGGACACTGGCTAAGGTTTCTTCATGTAAGTAACCCTGTCAAAACCTCCTTATCAGGGAAGAAGTGGAAAACCTTAAAGACACTCTTCCTTATTCTAATTCGGTACTCAGAATTATTTTACCCCTAGCCATCCGTCTCTCTCTTCCCATGGTCTCTGGTTTCATAAAACTGCAGGAGCCTTTTGTTCCATACTCCCTTGAGAATGGGATCACACCCATGTCTTTGCTGGCCACCTGAGCCTTGATGAGTGTGCCATTCCATGGGGGAGAATGAATCAGGGGAAAGTCAGTGTTTTCTTAGGTTAGACTTTTTGTTTATGCCATCACAGTATGTGATTAAAGATTTCACTGTTACTTCCATTTTAGCTTATTGCTTTATTCCGCTACTCTGACACCAGACAGATGAGCTCTTTCCAGCTCAGCTGAGCTCCTAACAACTCCTAGTTTAAAAGTATTCCTAAGTGGGGCTTCCCTGGTGGCGCAGTGGTTGGGAGTCTGCCTGCCGATGCAGGGGACACGGGTTCGTGCCCCGGTCCGGGAGGATCCCACATGCCACACAGTGGCTAGGCCCGTGAGCCATGGCCGCTGAGCCTGCACGTCCGGAGCCTGTGCTCCACAACGGGAGAGGCCACAACAGTGAGGGGCCCGCGTACCGCAAAAAAAAAAAAAAAAGTATTCCTAAGTATTTTATTATTTTCAATGCTATTATAAATGGATTTATTTCCTTAATTTTATTTTTGGATTATTCACTGCTCTTCTACAGAAATACAACTGATATTTATATGTGGATTCTGCGTCTTTCAAATTTGCTGAACTTGTTTATTAACTCTACTAATTTTTGTATGGATTTTTAGGATTTTCTATATATAAGATCATTGCATCTGTGAATAGAGGTGGTTTTATTCCTTTCTTTTAGTCTGGCTGTGTATTATTTCATTTCTCACATAATTTTTATGGCTAGAACTTCTAGTATATTGTTGAAGTTAAGTGGCAAGAACAGACATCCATGTCTTATTTTGGATCTTGGAGGGAAAATATTTAATTGTTTTATCACAGTGATGTTAACTGTGGGTTTTTCATAGATGCTGTGTGTCATGTTGAAGAAGTTTCTTTTTAATTCTAGTTTAAATGATTTTTTATCATGAAGGAGTGTTGAATTTTTGTCAAATGCTTTTTCTGTTTCTATTGAGATGATTATGTGGTTTTTGCCTGTATTCATTTATATGGTGTATTACATTAATTGATTTTCATATATTAAATCAACCTGTATTCTTGGAATAAATTCTACTGGTCATGGTGCTTAATTCTTTTATGTATTGCTAGGTTTGGCTTGTTGGTGTATTGTTGATGATTTTTGCATCTATATTTATAAGAGATTAGTCTTTTGTTGTACTTTCTTTTGGTATTTGTGTGTAGTTTTGGTATCAGGGTAATTATAGCCTCATAGAATGAGTTGGCAAGTGTTCATTCCTCTTTTTGATTCCTGGAAGGTTTTGTAAAGAATTAGCATTTATTATTCTTTAACTGTTTGGTAGAAATTGTAAGTGTAGCCATCTTGGCTTGGGCTTTTATGTATTGGGATTTTTTTGCTACTTATTTAATCTCTATACTTTTTACAGGTCTATTCAGATTTTCTATTTATTTTTGAGTCAGTTTTGGTAGTTTGCATGTTTAAAGGAATTTGTCCTTTTTATCTAGGTTGTCTATATCGACATACAAATATTCATAGTGTTATCTTGTAATCCCTTTTATTTCTTAATGTCGGTAGTAATGTCCCTACTTTCATTCCTAATTTTAGTAATTTAACACTTCTCTATTTTTCTTCATCACTTTATCTAATGGCTTGTCAATATTGGTGATCTTTTCAAAGAACTATCCTTTGGTTTTGTTGATTATTGTTTTTTTATTTTTTATTTGATTTAGCTACACTCTAATCCTTTTTGTTTCTGTCCTTCTGCTTGCTTTGTTTAGTTGCTCCTCTTTTTGTAGCTCCTTAATAAAGGTTAGATATTTTTATTGTAGTAAAAAGCACATAACATAAGATTTACCATCGCAACCATTTGTAAGTGTACAGTTCAGTAGCATTATGTATTTTCACGTTGTTGTGAAACATCTCCAGAAAATTTTCATCTTGCAAATCTGAAACTGTATACCCAGTAAACAACAACTTCCCTCCTTCCCCTCCCCTCAGACCCTGGCAAACATCATTCTACTTTCTTTTTCTATGAATTTCACTACTTCAGATACCTCATGTAACTGGAATCATGCAGTATTTGTACTTGCACTTTGGTTAGAAACTGGACATTTTGACTATTATAATGTGGCAACTCTGCAAATCACATTTTCCTCCCTTCCCAGGGTTTATTGTTGATGCTTGTTATAGTCGTTTTTTGTTTTGTTTTGTGGTTTTTATGAACAAATTTCATCAATTCTATATTATTTGTTTTATGTTATTACTGAAGTCCCTTTTCCATTAATTTAGTGGTGAGCTAGTTACTGAACAGAGATTTTCTAAATGTCTGGAACCCAGTAAATCTACCAATCTTTGCAACTTGGCTCTGCGTGAGCGTTGGGGCATACCTTCAGTGCTCAGCAAGGAGTTTACAATTCTGCCTTAAACTTCAATTCCTATTTGCACAAACCCTGAAGTTTAGTGATAAGTAGGAGCTTAGAACCCTCTCACATCTTTTATGAGCATGTACCCAGCCCTGGCATACACATGACCTTCTAGATTTCCAGGAATATGTGGAACCTTTTCAAAGTCCTTATTTCCCAAAGCATCTCATTCCCTAGCCTTCTCTCTCAACATTTTGGTTAGAGTATTTTTTGCCCCAACTGGTGTTAACTCAAGAAGTAGCAGCTAATACATTTGCTTCTAAATGTTTTCCACAGGTGTCCCCTCCACCTTGGTAGCTGCCTTAGCCTTTAGAAAGTTCCAAGTTAGGCTAAATAAAGACAAGTCCTTTGATACAACCCTTCAGGGACCCACAAAATGAGTCCAAACTAACAACCACATTTTTCTTTTAGAATAAGGTCCATTTTGCTCTCTTTGGTATAACATACCTGTACTGGTAATCACAGCTATTGTTGTCAAGGCCACTGCTATACTGAGAAGGTGGGGATGGTTACCAGGATCAGTCAAAATACCATGAAGTTCTTTTACTAAGATTCAGCTATCTTTTCTTGATTGTTTCCCTGGTTGCTATAAGGTTTGGATTAGAGTCTACAGTTCCAAAAGAGTTTGACAGTTTTGTCAATTTATTTATTACTTTTGTGGAAGGATAAACTTTTGGATTTCCATAATTTGCCATTTTCACTGTCGTCATTTTAAAAAATTGACTATGCCTGTCTTTGGTGTAAAATGCTAGGTATATATGTATGTGTGTGTATATATCGATACATCATTTTTTACACTTGTTTCTTTTACAATCTGATGTTTTCTGATTAATATATTTTTGAGAAATGCCTCACAATTTCTAGTCTGCTGATAATACTATTCCTCGTGCTATAGTGCTGTTACCAATTTATTAATTCCTCATACCTCATCATTATTACAAAGGATTTTGGAGAAAGTATATGCTCAGTCCACTATCTTGAACTAAACACCTAATGTTATTGAATATGGTGAGAATATATAGAACATAATAAATTCTAAAGGCAATTAGAGATATCCTTTTATCTTTTATTTGCACTACATTAAGTACTGTTTAAATCTATTAAAAACCCTTTTATTCTTAGTTTACTATTTTTATTCTTTATTATTCCTAGACATTTTCTAAATAAGGAAAATGTGTTGTTTTTCATCAAATGCCTATTCAGAATATTAATGACCATATTTTTGTCTATTTCCTTGATCTAATGAAATGAAGGATTATATTATACTAATATTTTAACATCTCAGTTTGTACTAGTCTATATTGTAGTATTTCTTTCAATTTACTGCAATATTTATTTTACTGGGGCTTACTTTAGAATTTTGGCATTTATAATTTGAGATTGTTATGAAATTTACTATTTTTAAAAGTGATCATTACAAAATTTTATTGTGTTATGATAGGTTTATATAACACTTTGGAAATCTTTCTCCAATATAGCAAATTTTAAAAAACCCTTATTGAGCATCTATTAAGTAAAATAAAAGAGATCAATGGGATCACTGTGAGGGGCAGGGAGCCTTGAAGACTAAGAGTGGAGCTCATATGTCATGTATATACTGCCTTAAATTTTTTTAATATGATTAAAAATGAAACATTGAAAAAATAAATAGGTAAAATGAATTGAAAGAATCTGCTCTTTTGAAACTTTGAAAACACCCATATTTTTAAAAGTTTGTCAAATGCATTTTAGAGTAATTTTGTCATATTAAAAAAAATGTTCTAGGTCATTGGTTTATTCAGGTTTCCTCTTTTTTTGCCCATTTGCATTTTCCTGTGCATATATTTGCACATCTCATTAACTTATTCTTTAAAAAATGCCATGTCTCTTTCACTTGATTTCACAGTCATTTTCTTTAATATTTAGATTTTCTCCACTTTTTTTTCAAGTTGATATAATTTTATTTTTTTTTAATTTTTATTGGAGTACAGTTGATTTACAATGTTGTGTTAGTTTCTGATGTACAGCAAAGTGAATCAGTTAAACACATATCCACTCTTTTTTTTTTTTTTTAGACTCTTTTCCCATTTAGGCCATTTATTGAGGTAATGTTGGTTTATAACATTATGTAAGTTTCATATATACAACATTATATTTCTACTTCTATATACCCTGCAGTGTGCTCACCACCAAAAACTTCATTTCCATCCATCACCGTACAGTTGTTCCCCTTTACCCATTTAGCCCTCACCCCACCCCTTCCCCTCTGGTAACCACTGCTCTGTTCTCTATATCTACATGTTTATTTTTGTTTGGTTTGTGCAGTTATTTCATTTTTTGTTTGTTTTTTATATTCCACATATGAGTGAAACCATATTGTGTTTGTCTTTCTCCATGTGACTTGTTTCACTTAGCATCATACCCTCAAGGTCCATTGATGTTAGGATTTTATTTCTTTGGTTTCAATTTTACTGTTTTGAAAAGAAAAAAATAAGAAATATCTCATTATTAATATACTCTAATTTCCCCTCTTGTACATTAATTGTTGCTTTTATTATTTTACACTCCTTAGTTTTGCTTTTGTTGTTTATCCACTGTTGCCACTTCCAGGTCCCCCTGACATTTTGGTCACCTCCTTGAATTTGTTTCATAATACTTGGGCCCATTTTAGAGTTAATGTAATCTCTGATGGCCTACCTGATCTTTAGGTCCCGGCCATCTCTGATTTGACCCATGAGCCTGGACAACATTTAATGGCTCATGACTTTAAGAATAATAAAGACTTCAACTTACCTATTGAGATGATCTATGATTTTTTATTCTTCAATTTGTTAATATGGTGTATCACATTGATTAATTTGTGTGTACTGAAGAATCCTTGCATCCCTGGGATAAACCCCACTTGATCATGGTGCATGACCCTTTTAATGTGCTGTTGGATTCTGTTTGCTAGTATTTTGTTGAGGATTTTTGCATCTATATTCATCAGTGCTACTGGCCTGTAATTTTCTCTTTTGGGGACATCTTTGTCCGGTTTTGGTATCAGGGTGATGGTGGCCTCATAGAATGAGCTTGGGGGTATTCCTCCCTCTGAAATTTTTTGGAAGAGTTTAAGAAGCATAGGTATTAGCTCTTTTCTAAATGTTTGATAGAATTCCCCAGTGAAGGTATCTGGTCCTGGAGTTTTGTTTGTTGGAAGATTTTTAATCATGGTTTCAAGTTCATTTCTTGTGAATTGGTCTGTTCATATTTTCTATTTCTTCCTGGTTCAGTCTTAGAAGGTTGTACTTTTCTAAGAATTTGTCCATTTCTTCCAGCTTGTCCATTTTATTGGCATATAGTTGCTTGTAGTAGTCTCTTATGATCCTTTGTATTTCTGCTGTGTCAGTTGTAACTTTTCCTTTTTCATTCTAATTTTATTGATTTGAGTCCTCTCCCTTTTTTTCTTGATGAATCTGGCTAAAAGTTTATCCATTTTATTTATCTTCTCAAAGAACCAGATTTTAGTTTCATTGATCTTTGCTATTGTTTTCTTCATTTCTATTTCATTTATTTCTGCTCTAATCTTTATGATTTCTTTCCTTCTACTAACTGTTTTTTGTTTGTTCTTTCTCTAGTTACTTTAGGTGTAAGGTTAGGTTTTTTATTTGAGATTTTTCTTGTTTCTTGAGGTAGGATTGTATTGCTGTAAACTTCCCTCTTGGAACTGCTTTTGCTACATCCCATAGGTTTTGCATCATCATGTTTTTGTTGTCATTTGTTTCTAGGCATTTTTTGATTTCCTCTTTGATTAAAAATGTGGAATCCTTCACGAATTTGCATGTCATCCTTGTGCAAGAGCCATGCTAATCTTCTCTGTATCATTCCAATTTTAGTATATGTGCTGCCAAAGCAAGCATGATTCTGTGTTTGTTTGTTCCTCTCTTTTTCTTTTTGTTTTTCTTTTCTGTGGTTTGTTTGCTTTTATTTTATGCTTGTGTTCTCTTACTTTTGTTTTTTTAATGTATTATATGTTTTTTGATTTGTGCTTACCCTGTTTTTCAAGTATGTTATCCCCTTCCCATATCTACTTGCTTTAGACTGATAGTCATATCACATTCCAAAAAAGAAAAAAAAACAGGAATCTACATTTTCTTACTCTCCTCTCCCACAGTTTTATGATTTTGATATCCTCCTCTTCTACATCTTCATTTTTATTCTTTTGCTGTTCATGTGGTTATCATCGTTTTCACAAAAATATTTTGACTTTTTCTTTTAATCTGGCTTATTTAAGTGATTTACTTTCCAATTGTGATTTTCTCCTTCCTATAAATTCTTGCTTCTTTTCTATTTAGAGAAGACCTGTTAGTATTTCATTTAGGACAGGTTTAGTATTGCTGTATTCTTTCCAGTTTTGCTTGTCTGAGAAATTCTTTCCCTCCATCTATTCTAACTGATATCTTGCTGGTTAGAGTATCCTAGGTTGCAGACTTTTCCCTTTTAGAACTTTGAATGTATCTTGCCACTCCCTTCTTGCCTGCAACGTTTCTATAGAGAAATCAGCTTATAGCCTTATGGGGGTTCCCTTGTAATTAACTATTTGTTTTTCTCTTGCTGCCTTTAAATCCCCTTTTTATCTTTAACTTTTACCATTTTAATTATAAAAGGTTTTGGTGTAGGTCTGTTTGGGTTCATCATTTTTGACACTGTCTATGCTTCTTGTACCTGAATATCTGTTTCCTTCTTTAGGTTTGAAAAGTTTTCAGTCATAATTTCTTCAAATACATTTTTGATTCTCTCCTTCTGGAATCCCTATTATGCGTAGATTTGCACACTTTATATTATCACATAGGTCTCTTTTATATTGCTTTCATTTTTTTATTCATTTGGCTTTCTATCTGCTCTTCTATTGATATCTTCCAGATCAGTTATTAATTCTTCTGCATTATTCATTCTGCTATTCATTGCCTTTAGCTCAGCTTTCATCTCAGCAAATGAGTTTTCTAATTTTTCTTGGCTTCTCTTTATAGATTCTAGTTCCTTTTTATAGTAATCTGCATTTTTGCTGATGGCTTTTTTTTAAATTCCTTCAGCGTTTTTATTGTCTGTTAGACTGAAGAAGAGGTCTGTTTCATTGTTTGTTCTTTCACGGGAATTCTCTTGGTCTTTTAACGGGGAGTGGTTCCTCTGCTTCTTCATTTTACTTATATTTCTCTTAACTGTGGTCTTGGATGGCTATTTATATGTGGGAGTATCCCTGTGTAGGCTGTGTGGCTGAATATTTTTGGTGTAAAGCCTGTTATTAGTATGGATGCCTGCTGCCTGTTTCCTCAGCATGTGCTAGCCATTATCATCTCCCTGATAGAAGGTGTGCCAATGCAGTGGCTGGTGCCTACTCCCAGAGCTCTCAGCAGCAGCAGAGGCTCACACATGCCCCCAGAGCCTGTGATGGTGGTGGTTGACACCCTCTCCCAGAGCTCATGTAGGTGGCGTCCTGCTGCCTGAGAGGGCACATGTAGGGAAAGAGGTTGCTATGGTGGCTCCCACCCCTGCCCTCACACACCTCCCCCCAACAGTGGCATCTTGCTGCTATGGCAGGCCCAGGCTTCCTCTGTGTACACCTTTGGTTGTGGCCACACCAGACAGCCAGCCCCAGTACTCTCCCTGCATCTTACTGCTGAAGCCCAAGCTTCAACACCCAGCCCCCCTACCCACACTGGTGGACATGCATCTCATGCTGGGGAACATAGGGTGGCAGTACCGACCATCTGTGCAGGTCTGTCTTCATTGTGCCTGCCACAATCCAGTTGCTGCGCTCTCCTCTGAGGCTCTGAAGCTTCCCCTCCGATCCGACTGATCTCCCTACTGGTGAGGGAGATTCCCAGGGTGCAGAAACGTTTCTTCTTTCACAGTTTCCTCTCAGGAGTGCAGGTCCTGGCCCAGTTCCTTTCTTTCTTTTTTTTTTTCCTTCTTTTTTCCTACCTGGTTATGTGGAGATTTTCTTGCCCTTTCAGAAGTCTGAGATCGTCTGCCAGCATTCAATAGATATTCTGTGAGAATCATTCCACGTGTAGATGTATGTCTGATGTATTTGTGGGAGTAGGTGAGCTCCCTGTCCTACTACTCTGCCATCTTGATCACTCCCACGGGAAGTTGTTTCACTCTTGAATAGTGGCCTCCTCTGTGGCATGTATTCTTTTCCGTTTGTCTTTTGTCTGTCACTGTGTATAATATACAGTGTTTAATAAATACTTTTAGCACAATTGAATAAATAAATATGTTTTTCCTTAGGCCTATCCTCTGGGAGAACATTTCTTCAACAATCAGAGTTATTATTTGCAACTAGTTCTACTTCATAAATTTTTAAGAGTAGATTATTTTTTGGGGAGGTCAGGACGGCAGAATAGAAGGACTTGGAGTTGGCCTCTCCACACAAGTACATAGGACTACATCTAAAAATTGAACAATTCTCACAGAACGCCTGCTGAATACTAGCAGAGGACCTCGAACACCTAAAATGACAAGAAAAATCCCCATGCAACTGGGTAGGATGAAAGAAAGGAATAGAGGAAACAGGATGGGACATGCATCCCTGTGGAGGGATCTGAAGGAGAGGTTCCCACACTCAGTGAAGCCAAGTCACTGGCAGGGAGATCATCTGGGACAGAGACGGAGTTTCAGGGACTCAGAGGAGAGTGCAGCAACTGGTCTGTGGCAGGACAGAGTGAGACCTATACAGACAGTCCATGCCCCAACCCTGCATGCCCCAGCCTGAGAAGGGTGTCTGCTGGTGTGGAGGGGGGCTGGTTGCTGGAATGTGGGGTATGTGTAACTTAATGTATCATTTAAAGCTTGTGTTTCCTTTATTTTCATTTTTGGATAATCTGTCCATTGGTGAAAGTGGGGTGTTGAAGTCCCCTACTATGATTGTGTTACTGTCTATTTCCCCTTTTATGGCTGTTGGTATTTGCCTTATGTGTTGAGGTGCTCCTCTGTTGGGTGCATAAATATTTACAGTTGTTATATCTTCTTCTTGGATTGATCCCATGATCATTATGTAGTGTCCTTCTTTGTCTCTTGTAATAGTCTTTATTTTAAAGTCTATTTTGTTTGATATGAGAATTCCTACTCCATCTTTCTTTTGATTTCCATTTGCATGGAATATCTTTTTCCATCCCCTCACTTTCAGTCTGTATGTGTCCCTAGGTCTGAAGTGGATCTTTTGTAGACAGCATATATATGGGTCTTGTCTTTGTATCCATTCAGCCAGTGTATGTCTTTTGGTTGGAACATTTAATCCATTTACATTTAAGGTAATTATCAATATGTATGTTCCTATCACCATTTTCTTAGTTGTTTTGCATTTGTTATTGTAGGTCTTTTCCTTCTCTTGTGTTTCCTGCCTAGAGAGGTTCCTTTAGCATTTGTTGTAAAGCTGGTTCTCTGCTGAATTCTCTTAGCTTTTGCTTGTCTGTAAAGGTTTTAATTTCTCTGTCAAATCTGAATGAGATCCTTGCTGAGTAGAGTAATTTTGGTTGTAGGTTTTTTCCTTTCATCACTTTAAATATGTCCTGCCACTCCCTTCTGGCTTGCAGAGTTTCTGCTGAAAGATCAGTTGTTAACCTCATGGGGATTCCCTGGTATGTTATTTGTTGTTTTTCCTTTGCTGCTTTTAATATTTTTTCTGTGTATTTAATTTTTGACAGTTTGATTAATATGTGTCTTGGCGTGTTTATCCTTGGATTTATCCTGTATGGGACTCTCTGCACTTCCTGGACTTGATTAACAATTTCCTTTCCCATATTAGGGTAGTTTTCAACTATAATCTCTTCAAATATTTTCTCTGTCCTTTTTTCTCTTTCTCTTCTTCTGAGACCCCTATAATTAGAATGTTGGTGCATTTAATATTGTCCCAGAGGTCTCTGAGACTCTCCTCCATTATTTTCATTCTTTTTTCTTTGTTCTCCTCTGCAGTAGTTATTTCCACTATTTTATCTTCCAGGTCACTTATCCGTTCTTCTGCATCTGTTATTCTACTATTGATCCTTTGTAGAGAATTTTTAAGTTCATTTATTGTGTTGTTCATGATTGTTTTTTTGCTCTTTAGTTCTTCTAGGTCCTTGTTAAACATTTCTTATATTTTCTCCATTCTATTTCCAAGGTTTTGGATCATCTTTACTATCATTATTCTGAATTCTTTTTCAGGTTGACTGCCTATTTCCTCTTCATTTGTTAGGTCTGGTGGGTGTTTACCTTTCTCCTTCATCTGCTGTGTGTTTCTCTGTCTTCTCATTTTGCTTAACTTAACTGTGTTTGGGGTCTCCTTTTCGCAGCCTGCATGTTCGCAGTTCCCGTTGTTTTTCCTGTCTGCTCCCAGTGGCTAAGGTTCGTTCAGTGGGTTCTGTAGGATCCCTGGTGGAGGGGACTAGTGCCTGTGTTCTGGTGGATGAGGCTGGATCTTGTCTTTTTGATGGGCAGGTCCACGTCTGGTGGTGAGTTTTGGGGTGTCTGTGGACTTATTATGATTTTAGGCAGCCTCTCTGCTCATGGGTGGGGTTGTGTTCCTGTCTTGCTAGTTGTTTGGCATAGGGTGTCCATCACTGTAGCTTGCTGGTCGTTGAGTGGAGCTGGGTCTTAGCGTTGAGATGGAGATCTCTGGGAGATTTTCGCAGTTTGATATTACGTGGAGCTGGGAGGTCTCTGGTGCACCAGTGTACTGAACTCGGCTCTCCCACCTATGAGGCACAGCCCTGATGCTTCACTGGAACACCAAGAGCCTGTCATCCACATGGCTCAGAATGAAAGGGAGAAAGAAAGAGAGAAAGAGATAAAATAATTTAAAATAAAGCAGTTATTAAAACAAGAAACAAAAATTATTTTAAAAAATTTTTATGTAATTAAAAAAGAAGAACACCAAACCAAAAAACAAATGCACAAATGATAATAAGTGCTGAAAATTATACTAAGAAAAAAAAAAAGACAGAACCGTAGGACAAATGGTAAAGGCAAAGCTATACAGACAGAATCACACACAGAAGCATACACATACACACTCACAAAGAGAAAAAGGGAAAAAAATATATATATATCGTTGCTCCCAAAGTCCACCTCCTCAATTTGGGATGATTCGTTGTCTATTCAGGTATTCCACAGATGCAGGTACATCAAGTTGACTGTGGAGATTTAATCCGCTGCTCCTGAGGCTGCACAAAGAAATTTCCCTTTCTCTTCTTTGTTGGCACAGCTCCTGGGATTCAGCTTTGGATTTGGCCCTGCCTCTGCATGTAGGTCGCATCAGGGCATCTGTTTGTTCAGACAGGACAGGGTTAAAGGACCAGCTGATTCAGGGGCTCTGGCTCACTCAGGCTGGGGGGAGGGAGGGGTACGGTTGCAGTGCGAGCCTCTGGCGGCAGAGGTCGGCGTAACGTTGCACCAGCCTGAGGCATGCCACGTATTCTCCTGGGGAAGTTTTTCCTGGATCACAGGACCCTGGCAGTGGCAGTGTGCACAGGTTCCTGGGAGGGGAGGTGTGGATGGTGACCTGCACTTGCACACAGGCTTCTTGGTGGTGGCAGCAGCAGCCTTAGCGTCTCATGCCCGTCTCTGTGGTCCATGCTGATAGCCGCGGCTCACGGCCATCTCTGGAGCTCTTTTAAGCAGCGCTCTTAATCCCCTCTCCTCGCACACCAGGAAACAAAGAGGCAAGAAAAAGTCTCTTGCCTCTTCGGCAGCTCCAGACTTTTTCCCGGACTCCCTCCCCTCTAGCTGTGGTGCACTAACGCCCTGCAGGCTGTGTTCACATAGCCAACCCCAGTCCTCTCCCTGGGATCCGAACTCCAAAGCCTGAGCCTCAGCTCCCAGCCCCACCCGCCCCGGCGGCTGAGCAGACAAGCCTCTCGGGCTGGTGAGTGCTGGTCGGCCCCGATCCTCTGTGCGGGAATCTCTCCGCTTTGCCCTCCGCACCCCTGTGGCTGCGTTCTCCTCCACGGCTCCGAAGCTTCCCCCCTCCGCCACCCACAGTCTCCGCCCGTGAAGGGTCTTCCTAGTGTATGGAAACCTTTCTTCCTTCACAGCTCCCTCCCACTGGTGCAGGTCCTGTCCCTATTCTTTTGTCTCTGTTTTTTCTTTTTACTTTTGCCCTACCCAGGTATGTGGGGAGTTTCTTGCCTTTTGGGAGGTCTGAGGTCTTCTGCCAGCGTTCAGTGAGTGTTCTGTAGGAGTTGTTCCACATGTAGATGTAGTTCTGATGTATCTGTGGGGAGGAAGGTGATCTCCACGTCTTACTCTTCTGCCATCTTGAAGCTCCCCCTCAGTAGTCCTTTTTAATCCTTTGCATCTAATAGAATGAATTACGATTACCTGTGTATGTGTCTATCTTTTTCATTCCCACTGTGAGCTCTCTTATGATTGAGATCCTACCTGATTAATCTTTATTTCCCCAGCAGTTAGCACAGTACCTGCTTGAAAGCTTATGGGAGGGACTCAAATGCTTACTTAGTGACCAGAATGAATGTATAAATAAGTGAACAAGATACTCAGAGGAGAGGCTTTGTTCAGTTTCAATCACAGAAAATTGCTTCACAAGTTACAAATATAAAATTTAGAAAATAAATTTTGCTCTAGGAGCAAATTATTTTAGACTTTACAAAGAAAGAACATTGGCTGTTTCCTAAACAAAGAAAATACTTTTAAGAGACCTTTTCAGCTGTGTGGATCTCAACAAAATAAGTGACAACTTCTACTTCTGATAAAATGTATTTTCATAAAAGAATAGGTCAAAGTAAATTTGTCCCATGTTTCTGGAAATACAAATGCATCATATAAATATACAACTCTGAAGTGGTTGAGTGTAAAAGAGAATATGACAAAATATGTTAATTCCAAATTAATTAGAAAATGAAACATACTGCACATTGTTATCTTTTCATTTTCTTTCTAGTTTGGCATTTCATTTATTTATTATTTGAAATGTGTAGTTATTTTCAGTAACGCGTACCTACTTTGAAATCTAAAAGTAAAAGAGGAGAAGAGCCAATTTTAGAAATAACCCAACACATTCCCTTAGAATGATTCCCAATACATAAATACACATAGTGGGAAAGTGCCACAACCAAAGAAGTAAACTCAGATGTTACTGATTTCATGAAGCATTTCTCCAAATCTACAACCATGTCTCAATCCCTATGTGAAAGCCTTGGTATTTGAAGTTGGCACTGTTTATGGATATCTCCTTGCTTTGCTGTTTCACTCTGCTTTCGAACCAAGGAAGAACAGATTCTAACAATTTTCATTTTCCTGACACTGCCCAGTCTTGACTACAGGTAAGTTCAACAAACTAAATTCTGCTACCTCAGCAGCAGCCAACTCATGGGAATCTGCTGTCATTACAAAAAAAGTTAGACTGTATTAAGAGCTACAAATATGACTCTGTCCTCCTCAGAAATAGAGTTGCTGGTGTAGAACATCATTAAATGCATCTTAATAATAATTTATTATTAACTGTTTTCTATGTAGATTTCAAGGAGTGACCTGGTATATTGCCTTAGAAATACATAATACAGAATACTTTTTATCCTCCTCTGAGTGCCAGCAACTCATTTAACTAGAATAAGAAAAGTAGCAATGAGATCCAATAAATAATGAGGTCTATTTGGTGGTTTTCCACAAAGATATGTGGGTCCTGATTAAAACAGAGAGAAGAAAAGGGGGTCACCTTGTTCAAAAGTCATCCATATAGTCTGTCTTTGATCAGGAGCATAGAGGTCACATGGGAATTTCTTTGTAAATCAAAGAGAAAATTTGTCTTCACAGTTAATTAATAGAACCTCTTAAGTAAAAAGAACCTTATATCTGGGTGATTTTATCACTTGTTTACTGTGGTAGAATTTTTTCAACTACATTTTGAAAATGTTAAGATGAAATAAAAATTTTGAGTACTAAACGAAGTATTGTAAGTGCTGTTCCTTAGATTGTTCATTGCATTAGCATTATTACATTTTAATGAGAAAGAAGTCAGTCACAAAGGAAAATGGCATATCAAAGCAATCTGCATTATTAGTGAATTCCCAAGCCAAATAATCATGAGTTCTTTTCTACCATTCTTTACAATGTAATTACAAGGAGAGACTGCCTGTGTTTCTCAGCTAGTTCACAATCTTGGAGCATTCCAGATAGGATGATGTTAATTATTTAATATGAATTAAAACCATTAGAGTGCTCAGATTTTTTTAACATCATTGTTACCTGAAATTGCCAAGAAGAATATTGTAATGCATCATTCCTCAAGAAAATGACCCAGTTATTCTAAAGAAACCATCTCTACATATGGAACTACTAAATAGTTGGCAATCTAATATCTGCCACTTGTGGATAGGTTAAACAGAGAAATATCTACTCTTTTAAATTAAAAAAATTTTGATTGGAGTATAGTTCATTTACAATGTTGTGTTACTTTCTACTGTACGGCAAAGTGAATCAGTTATACATATACATATATCCACTCTTTTTTACATTCTTTTCCCATATAGGTCATTACAGAGTACCGAGTAGAGTTCCCTGTGCTATACAGTAGATTCTTATTAGTTATTTATTTTATATATAGTAGTGTGTATATGTCAATCCCAATCTCCCAACTTACCCCTCCCCCCACCTCCCCCGGTAACCATAAGTTTGTCTTCTACATCTGTGACTCTATTTCTGTTTTGTAAATAAGTACACTTGTACCATTTTTTTAGATTCCACATATAAGTGGTAGCATATTATATTTGTCTTCCTCTGACTGACTTCACTTAGTATGACAATCTCTAGGTCCATCCATGTTGCTGCAAATGGCATTATTTCATTCTCTTTTATGGCTGAGTTAATATTCCATTGTATATATGTGCCACATCTTCTTTATCCACTCATCTGTTGATGGACACTTAGGTTGCTTCCATGTCCTGGCTATTGTAAATAGTGCTGCAGTGAACATTGTGGTACATGACTCTGTTTGAATTATGGGTTTCTTAGGGTATATTCCCAGTAGTGGGATTGCTGGGTCGTATGGTAGTTCTATTTTTAGTTTTTTAAGGAACCTCCATACTGTTCTCCATAGTGGCTGTATCAATTTACATTATCACCAACAGTGCAGGAGGGTTCCCTTTTCTCACACCCTCTCCAGCATTTACTGTTTCTAGATTTATTGATGATGTCCATTTCTGACCAGTGTGAGGTGATACCTCATTGTAGTTTTGATTTGCATTTCTCTAATAATTACTGATGTTGAGCATCTTTTCATTTGCTTGTTGGCCATCTGTATGTCTTCTTTGGAGAAATGTCTATTTCGATCTTCCACCCATTTTTTGATTGGGTTTTTTTTTTTCATATTGCGCTGCATAAGCTGTTTGTATATTTTTGAGATTAATTCCTTGTCAGTCGCTTCATTTGCAAATATTTTCTCCAATTCTGTGGGTTGTCTTTTTGTTTTGTTTATGGTTTCCTTTGCTGTATAAAAGCTTTTAAGTTTCATTGGGCCCCATTTGTTTATTTTTGTTCTTATTATCATTACTCTAAGAGGTGGGCCATAAAAGATCCTGCTTTGATATATGTCAGAGAGTGTCCTGCCTACGATTTCCTTTAAGAGTTTTATAGTAGCTGGCCTAACTTTTAGGTCTTTAATACATTTTGAGTTTATTTTTGTGTATGGTGTTCAGAGTGTTCTAATTTCATTCCTTTACAGGTAGCTGTCCAGTTTTCCCAGCACCACTTATTGAAGAGACTGTCTTTTTTCCATTGTGTATTCTTGCCTCCTTAGTCATAGATTGATTGGCATTGGTGCATGGGTTTATCTCTGGGCTTTCTATTGCATTCCATTGATCTATATTTCTATTTTTGTGTTAATATCATACTGTTTTGATGACTGTAGCTTTATAGTATATGCTGAAGTCAGGGAACCTGATTCCTCCAACTTCATTTTCCTTTCTCAAGATTGCTTTGGCTATTTGAGGTCTTCTGTGTTTCCATACAAATTGTAAGATTTTTAAATTCTAATTCTGTGAAAAATGCCATTAGTAAATTGATAGATTGCACTGAATCTGTAGATTGCTTTGGGTAGTATAGTCATTTTCACAATATTGATTCTTCCAATCCAAGAACATGGTATATCTCCATCTGTTTGTGTTGTCTTTGATTTCTTTCATCATATCTTATACTTTTATGAGTATAGGTCTTTTGCCTCCTTAGGTAGGTTTATTCCTAGGTATTTTATTCTTTTTGAAGGCATGGTAAATGGGATTGTTTCCTTGATTTCTCTTTGTGATCTTTCATTGTTAGTGTATAGGAATGCAAGTGATTTCCCTGGTAAAGTTGCAGGATACAAAATTAATACAAATTCATTGATGAGCTCTAGTATATAGTTTTCTGGTAGCATCTTTAGGATTTTCTATGTATAGTATCATGTCATCTGCAAACAGTGACAGTTTTACTTCTTTTCCAATTTGGATTCCTTTTATTTCTTTTTCTTCTCAGATTGCCGTGGCTAGGGCTTCCCAAACTATGTTGAATAATAGTGGTGAGAGTGGACATACTTCTCTTTTTCCTGATCTTAGAGGAAATGCTTTCAGTTTTTTCACCATTGAGAAGGGTGTTTGCTGTGGATTTGTTGTCTATGGCCTTTATTATGTTGGGGTAGGTTCCCTCTATGCCCACGTTCTAGAGAGTTTTTATTATAAATGTTGTTGAATTTTGTCAAAAGCTTTTTCTACATCTATTGAGATGATCATATAGTTTTTACTCTTCACTTTTTTGATATGGTGTATCACACTAATTGATTTGCAGATATTGAAGAATCCTTGCATCCCTGGGATAAATCCCACTTGATCATGGTGTGTGATCCTTTCAATGTGTTGTTGGATTTGGTTTACTAGTATTTTGTTGAGAATATTTGCATCTATGTTCATCAGTGATATTGGCCTGTAATTTTCTTTTTCGTGATATCTTCATCTGGTTTTGGTATCAGGGTGATGGTGGCCTCGTAGAATGAGCTTGGGGGTTTTCCTTCCTCTGAAATTTTCTGGAAGAGTTTCAGAAGGATAGATGTCAACTCTTCTCTAAATGTTTGATAGAATTCCTCTGTGAAGGCATCTGCTCCTCGAATTTTGTTTGTTGGAAGCTTTTTAATCACAGTTTCAATTTCAGCACTTGTGATTGGTCTGTTCATATTTTCTATTTTTTTCCTGGGTCAGTCTTGGGAGGGTGTACCTTTCTAAAACTGTGTCCATTTCTTCTAGGTTGGCCATTTTATTGGCATATAATTGCTTGTAGTAGTCTCTTATGATCCTTTGTATTTCTGTGGTGTCTGTTATAACTTCTCCTTTTTTATTTCTATATTTATTGATTTGAGTCCTCTCCCTTTTTCTCTTCATGAGTCTGGCTAAAGGTTTATCCATTTTGTTTATCTTCTCAAAGAAGCAGCTTTTAGTTTCATTGATCTTTGCTATTGTTTTCTGTCTCTATTTCATTTATACCTGCTCTGATCTTTATGATTTCTTCCCTTCTACTTATTTGGCGTCTTGTTTGTTCTTTCTCTAGTTCCTTTAGGTGTAAGGTTAGGTTGTTTCTTTGAGACTTTTCTTGTTTCCTGAGGTAGGATTGTATTGCTATAAACTTTCCTCTTAGAACTGCTTTTGCTGTGTCCCATAGGTTTTGGATCATCGTGTTTTTGTTGTCATTTTTTTCTAGGTATTTTTTGATTTCCTCTTTGATTTCTTCAGTGATCTCTTGTTTATTTAGTAACATATTGTTTAACCTCCTTGTGTTTGTGTTTTTTACAGGTTTTTTTTCCTGTAATTGATTTCTTGTCTCATAGCATTGTGGTCAGAAAAGATGCTTGGTAAGATTTCAGTTTTCTTAAATTTACCAGGGCTTGATTTGTGACCCAAGATGTGATCCTGGGGAATGTTCTGCGTGCACTTGAGAAGAAAGTGTATTCTGCTGCTTTCAGATGGAATGTCTTATAACAATATATATATCAATTAAGTTTATCTGGTCTAACGTGTCATTTAAGGCTTGTGTTGCCTTATTAATTTTCTGTCTGGATGAGGTACCCACTGGTATAAGTGGAGTGCTAAAGTCCCCCACTCTTATTGTGTTACTGTCCGTTTCTCCTTTTGTGGCTGTTACCATTTGCCTTATACATTGAGGTGTTCTATGTTGGGTGCATATTTAGTTACAATTTTTATATATTTTTCTTGGGTTGATCATTAGGTAGTGTCCTTCCTTGTCTCTTGAAACAGTCTTTATTTTAAAGTCTATTTTGTCTGATATGAGTATTGCTACTCCAGCTTTCTTTTGATTTCCATTTGCATGGAATATCTTTTTTTAATCCCCTCACTGTCAGTCAGTATGTGTCCCTAGGTCTGAAGTGGGTCTCTTGTAGGCAGCATATATACGGGTCTTGTTTTTGTAGGTCTTTTTTCTTCCCTTCCTCTTTTGTTCTTTTCTCTTGTGGTGTGATGACCACATTTAGTGTTGTGTTTGGGTTGCTTTTTCTTTTTTGTGTATCATAGTTTTTTTAGTTTGCATTTCCCATGAGGTTTTGATAAAGAGTAGTGTGTGTGTGTATATATATACACACACACACACACACACACACACAAGGTTGTTTTAAGCTGGTGGTGTCTTAATTTCAAATGCGATTCCTATTTATTGAATTTTTACTCTCCTCTTCTCATGGTTGCTGGTTTTAATATCATATTTGTGTGTGAATTATTTCCTGCTTTTACTCTATGTTTGCCTTTACCAGTGAGCTTTCCCATTTGTGATTTTCTTGCTTCTAGTTGTGGCCACTTTTTCCCCCCTGCCTAGAGAAGTTCCTTTTGCATTTGTTGTAAAACTGGTTTGGTGGTGCTTAATTCTCTTAGTTTTTCCTTGTCTGTAAAGCTTTTGATTTTCTTCATCGAATCTGAATGAGAGCCTTGTTAGGCTGAGTTATCGTGGTTGTTACACTTTTTGGTGTAACTTACTTGTGCCTTGAGGGCCTGCTCAGCTTGGCTTGTATGTAGGATTTCCACTTGATGAAGGAGTGCTGCTGTGCATGCCCAAATTTACAGCTTGGTGAGTCAAATAACACCCAGTTCAGATGGGCAGCTCAGGGTACATGGTAACTTAGTGGCCCATGACCAAGCGTTCATTTTCTACTAAAGCCCAGTAGCAGGCCAATAACTTTCTCCTCAAAAGGGAAATAGTTATCCACAGAGAATGGCAGCGTTTGCTCCAAAATTCTAGGAGCCTGCTCTGCAGTTCACCTATAGGGGCCTACTAGAGGTTCCTAACAGCCTCCCTATCTACCACTGACACTTCAAGCACCTTTGGATCTAAGGGGTCTTATGGCAAAAGTGGCAGAACAGCTTGCACAGCAGCCTGGACCTGTTGCAGAGCCTTCTCTTATTCAGGGCCCCACAAAAATATAGTAGCTTTTAGGGTCACTCAGTAAATAAGTGAATTAGAGAAACAAACACACCCAAATGAGGACTGTTTCCTCCAAAATCCAAAGAGGCTCGTTAGGTATTGCACCTCTTTTTTGGTTACAGGAGAGTCAGATATAACAACCTATCCTTCTTGACATGCCCCACATCACTAGACTCCTAGAAATGTTACTGAGGTAGAAGGACTCTGAATTTTGTGGGATTAAACCCTACCCTCTGACACACAAATGTCTTAACAATAAGACTAGAGTAGCTGCTATTTCTTGCTCATTAGGTCCTATCAACATAATGTCATTGATGTAATGGACCAGTGTTATATCTTTTGGAAAGGCAAGGCAATCAAGATCCTTGTGAACTAAATTATGACATATGGCTGGATAGCTGATATACCCCTGCATTAGGACAGAGAAGATGTATTTCTGGCCCTGCCAGTTGGATGCAAACTGCTTATGCTGATCTTTATTGACAGGGATGGAGAAAAATGCATTTGCCAGATCAATAGCTGCATACAAGATACTAGGGGATATGATAAATTGCTCAAGCCATGAAACCACATCTGGTATAGAGGCTGCAATTGGAGTCCCCACCCAGTTAAACTTAGAATAATCCACTGTCATCCTCCAAGATCCACTGTCTTCTGCACAGGCCAAATAGGCAAGTAAAATGGGAATGTGGTGGGAATAACCACCTTTGTACCGTTCAGGTCCTTGATTGTAGCACCAGTTTCTTCAGTCCCTTCACGAATGCAGTATTGCTTTTGGTTTATTATTTTGCTAGGTGGAGGCAATTCTAATGGCTTCCATTTGGCCTTTCCCACTGTAATATCCCTCACTTCACAGGTCAGGGAACCAGTGTGGGGATTATGCCAGCTACTGAATGTATCTATTACAATTCTGCATTCAGAACAGAGGAAATTATCACAGGATGGGTTCAGGTAATCACTGGGCCCACCATGAGATGAAAAGAGGTAAAATTATATTGTTTTACCTCCATAAGTACCTACTCTGTTGGAGGGCCACAGTGACATTTTGGGTGTCCTGAAATTAGGGTTTGGGTATCAGAGTCATTGTCCAGTAGTCCCTGAAAGGCCTGATTAGTACTTTTCCCCCAAATACACAGTTATCCTCATAAATATTTGTAGAACCCTTTGGGTAATGTTGAGAGAAAGAAGATTAAGAGAATAATTTTTTGGCAGTATTCAGGGGTCCTTCTTCAAAGTGACTCAATTACCCCTTTATTCAAGGGGTTTTAGGAATGTAAACTGGTTCAGGTCTGGGAATTGATTGAGGGGCCATGACTGTTTTTATGATTTAAGTTAGACTTCTGCTTGCTTGATCTGGAACTTTTCTGCATATAAGATCAAGTAATAATTTAGTACCCCTTCCTATCTATTTCACTTCTACAAACATCATGATAAACTAGCCAATGGTATAGGTCTATGCAAATCAGATGATTCTGATTGCTGCTTTGACTATACTGTCCAGTATGGTAACCATACCACCTTGCCTTTAGTGGTTAAGTGTCACCACATGACTCTGTCACCATGGGATTTTTTACTCCCATTGCATTTAGGTTTCCCAATTCACTGACTGCATTTTCCACTGCAGGGTCTGGCCTACAGAGAAGAGTGACCACAGGGCTTTTCAAGGACACTGGCCTCCCCTCACAAGTTTATTTCTCACAGTCGTGGTGAAATATGCGCCTTCCAGACCCTCCCAGTGTGGGTGAGTAGTTCTTACATGACAAATCCATTCTAACATTCCAGTATCCCTATGCCTTTGAATCCCTTCCTCTACATTAAACTAAGTCATGTCTAGCATTTCCAACTCAAACATGATGGGGCATCTTTAGATCCATGATTCAACCAATCAAACCAACAAACTGTTAGAGCCCTTTCTAATTCCTTGAACTGCAACATTAAATGCAGAATCTCTGCTTAGTGAACCTATGTAAATTAATTTGGTCTACTACAACTTCACGTTCCTCCCACCATTATTCTTCTTCCATAGTATCCATTCTTATACATATTATGAGGGGTTCTGTCTATATAAATTAGAAAATTCAAGCAGTTCTTTTGGAGTGTAGCACAACTTCTTATGGGTCATACTTTGTATCTCACCTTCAGGAACCTGAGTCTAGTTATAGATCTAAACACAAAGTGGAGTGGTGGGGGTGAATCTTGAGAAGAATCAGCATTGTTTTACAGGATAACTGACTCCACTAAAGGTGCTCCCAGTGGCAAAGAAAATTCATCAGGATTTAGGGTTCAGTGTCCCCAGCTCCATCAGTGTTCTTCCACATGTCTCCATTCCAACTTTCAGGGCCCCAGTCCTTCCCCATCAATGCCCTACTTTAATCATAATCACCCTATGAGGCTGCGAGTTTAAATTGTGTTGTAATACAGCCAGATGCAGTTGAGATTCTGGGGGTGATTTTCAGCAATGTAAGCCCTGTGGCTACAGAAGATATCTCCTTCAGAGCACATATAGAAGATTTCAGGTAATTTAAGTGGCATTTGAGCTCAGAATTCAAATCCTTGAGCTCACTCTTTTCTTTCCAAATTTGTCCAAGGACATTAGGAGTAAACAGCCAATCTCCCTATATTTATTAGTTTGTTAAAACTGTTCAAAATATCATATATACAGTCACCTAGTTCCTTTTAAGTGGTTGATTAGGATTAACCAATGCTGATATTTTGCATATCTAAATTGCCAAACCACACCATAGACTATCAATCAGAGCTCTATTTACTACTACAAATAGAGTCATTAGCATCTGTAAATCTACTGAGGTTAGAAAGCCAATTCCAGAAACTCCAGAGCCAATTCAGGGAACTCATCCTTAAAATTCCATTCTCCTTGAACAACTCAGTACCAAAAACTACCAGTCAGGGTTCTCTAGAAAAACCCTGCCAACAGTGTGTGTGTGTGTATACGCACACACACATATATGAGAGAGACAGACAGACAGACTTGGGAAAGACTGAGAGGCCTTAGACTAACAGCCTGGGAAGAAGTGAGGGGTTATCAGTTCAACAACTCTTGAGGAATTGAATTCTGCCAAGAACTATGTAAGTGGATTTGTAAAGTGGATCTTTGCTCAATCATGTCTTCAAATGAGAATGCAGTCCCTGCTGACACCTCGATTTCAGCCTTGTAAAACATTCTGAAGCAGAGGACTCATGTACATGCTGCCTGGATTCCTAAACCGTGAACATTGTGAGGTAAAGAATGTGTGTTTTTTAAGCCACTAAGTTTTAGGGAAATTTGTTATGCAGCAAGAGGTAATTAATTCAAGTCCACATGCCAGTATGCAGTCTTGAATTCACATTATTTTGTCTGAGAAAACTTAGAGAATTTATTCTAAAGAAATCCAAGTTTGATACTTCCCTATGGAACTAGTAGAAACAAAGTCAAATTTCCTCTAGAGGAACACAACTTCAACACAGGGCTCAAAAAGACCTACAGATTAATATATAAGGAACATGAGTTCATAGATAAAATAGAAAATCCTAAAAGGAAACAAGCCCTAAGAACTGCAGTAGTCAGAAAGAACAGAATAAGACTTACCAATATTTCAGAGAAGGACTTAAATAAATACTATAATTTTTCAGAAGAACAAAAGAGAACTTGTAGAACTGAAAAAGTTAATTGCAGAAATAAAACATCAGCAAGCTGGTCAAATATCAGATTAGACATAACTGAAAATAGGATCAGTAAACTGAAAAATGAAAAAGAAATTACTTAAAATGAAGTACATAGAATCAAAGAGGTTAAAAAAATATGAAGGAGTATTTAAGAGATGTAGATGAATGAATAATAAGGTCTAATATATATTGAAAGGAGATACAGAAGGAGAGACTACAAAGAATTCAGTAGAAGCAATATATTAAGAGCTAAATTTCCAAAAATTTCCAAACACCACAGAACAATCAAAATAATTGACAGAAAAAATACTACTTTTAAAGTTTTGAGGAAAGAGAACTACTCAACAACAATTTTATATGCAACTAAACAATCAATAATTAGGGTCAAATAAAAACATTTTACAGACAAAGAATATACAAATTATGATTCATAAGTTATCACTAAAAGAACTATTAAAAGATATATTTCAGGTGGTTAAAAATTGTACCAAAACTATTAGGATGCAAGAAGCAGTGGTGTGCAAAGAAATTAATAAATATGTGAGTAGATTTGAGTATGCCTTGCCTATAAAAAGAATAATGACAAGGATTAAGTGGTTAATGGAGAAAATAAAATTCTGTTATTAATTGCATTATTTTTGCACACAGCTGAACAAGTAAGATAGTGATACTTTCTGTATGTCATGCTCTAGTAAATCATCACGGTTTCTCAAACTGAGGTGATTGGCTTGGGGACTCTTAATGCTCCTGGCCTCCCCTAGCTTCCTTGAGTACCTATGGTATTGATCTCTCAACACATTTATATAAATTTCTCACCATACCAGTTTCCCAAGCACAACATTTGGGAATCTCTGCTCTAGACAAATATAACCAACAAGATGGAGGTGGAGGGTGCCTGGAGTTAAATCCTATTGTACTTCTATTGTAAAACAGATGGTAGATACAGTAAAAAGAATTAAACTAAAGTATCCTTATTAAAACATTGAAAGTAAGGATCAAAAACTTAAAATAGAATGTAGAACACCTAAATAGAGAAAGTAATTTGGCTGAGATTAACATATACACATTACTTTGTATAAAATAGATAACCAACAAGGACCTACTGTATAGCACAGGGAACTATACTAAATATTATGTAATAACCTATAAGGGAAAATAATCTGAAAAAGAATATATATATATATATATATATAACTATTGCTGTGCTGTATACCTGAAACATACATGATCTTTTAAATCAACTATACTTCAATAAAAAATTTAAAAAAAGAATTTCAGCCAATTAAGCATTAGACAAGGGGAGAGGATAAATTAAATATATGGTAACAAATCAGTAACCATAATAAATATCAGTATATGAAACTCAACTAAAAGAAAGAAAATATCAAACCAGATTTTAAAAATTATATACATTCTTTAAAATACACATACTTAAACTATGAGATCATAGAAGTGTGAAAGAACTATAAAACACCTAATCATTACAAAAAATACAAAAAAATGGGTTCCTGATACTAATATCAGATAAAATAGACATGAATGAAAGAAGCACTATTCAGTATGTGATTATTAATTAGTGCTAAGAAGCATATTTCCCAAACAAGCTATTAAAATTGTGAACTTGTTTATATCCAATGATATAGATTTAAAATATGTAAAGATAAAATTGATTATGAAAAGTTATAAATCTGCAAATATTATATGATGATTTAACACAAATTTCCAAATAATTTATTCATCATGCAGTTTAAAATAGCAAGGTTTATAGAAGATACAAATAACACAATAAAATTTGTAATCTAAATAAATGTAGAAACTGCAACCACCATTTACAGAATTCACATTTGTTTAGAATTCATAGACCACTTACATAAATGACCATGAAAGTAGCCACAGAGCAAAGCAAACTCAAACCAGATTTGTTACCATATGGACAACACCACATTCTTCCACAACGATACATTAAATTGGAAGCTGAGAACAAAATGTAGCCATATTTTCCAAAATCAAAAAGTTTAAAACACTCTTCTAAATGAATCACAGAATAAAAATTAAATAATAAGGAAAATTTGAGTATCTGAACTAAACTATAATTAAAATACTATATGTAAAATCTGAAAGAAAAATACATTATTAGTTGCATGTTGTTAAAGAAAGAAAAAAAAGTAAAGATGTAAATGTCCTATTTAATAATTGAGAAAAAGAATGATAAAGTTAACCAAAAAGATGGAATGTTTGTTATAATAATACCTTAAAGTTCACAGAGAGAGAGACAAGATGGCAGAGTAGGGGGACCTTGAGTTCATCTCCTCTCGTGAGCACACCAAAATCACAACTAACTGCTGAACAACCATCAATAAAAAAGACTGGACTCTACCAAAACAAGATATTCTACATTCAAAGATATAAAGAAGAAACCACGAGATGGTAGGAGGGGCACACTCGTGATATAATCAAATTCTATACCACCTGGGTGGGCAGCCCACAAACTGGAGAATAATTATATTGCAGAAGTTTTCCCATAGGAGTGACAGCTGTTAGCCCCACCCCATGCTCCCCAGCCTAGGGTTCTGGCATTGGAAGGAGGAGCCTCCAGAGCATTTGGCTTTGAAGGCCAGCAGGGCTTGATTGCAGCAGCTCCACAAGACTGGGGGAAACAGAGACTCCACTGTTGGAGGGCGCACACAAAGTCCCACATGCACTGGTGCCCAGAGCAAAAGCAGTGACTCCATAGGAACCTGGGTCAGACCTACGTGCTGGTCTTGGAGGGTCTCCTGGGGAGGTGGACCTGTGGCTCTCTCTGGGCAACAAAAGCTGGTGGCAGACAAAGTGGGGACCTATGTGAACTCTGGCTGGAGGCAGACATTTTGGGTACTTGGCACCGAAACCTGGCCCCACCCAACAGCCTGTAAGCTCCAGTGCTGGGACACCTCAGGCCAAACAACCAACAGAGTTGGAACCCAGCCACACCCATCAGCAGACAGGCTGCCTATAGTCTTCTTAAGCCCACAGCCACCTCTAGATATGAACCTTAACAAGGCCCTGCCCACCAAAGGGCCAAGACCCAGCTCCACCCACCAGCCCCCACCTGCTAGGAAGCCTGCACAAAACTCTAGACCAGGCTCATCCACCAGCAGGCCAATACCAAAAGTAAGGAAACTACAGTACTGCAGCCTGCAGAACTGAGTCCACAAACACAGCTCAGAACCTAACCTGGGACCAGCTGGTCCCTGGCCCTTAGGAGACGAGAGGGGAGTATACTGCTGGGACACGTAGGATATCCCTTACAGAGGGCCACTTCTTCAAGGTCGAGAAACATAACTAACCTTCCACATATATAAAAATACAAATAGAAATTTAGACAAAATGAGATGGCAGAGGAATATGTTCCAAATTACATCGAAGAGGAATATGTTCTAAAGGAACAAGATAAAACCCCAGAAGAACAACTAAGGGATGTGGAGATAGGCAATCTACCCGAGAAAGAGTACAGAGTAATAACTGTAAAGATGATCCAAGAAATCAGGAAAAGAATGGATGCACAGAGTGAGAAGTTACAAGAAGTTTTTAACAAAGAGAGACTATAAAGAACAACCAGAGTTGAAGAATACAATAATTGAACTGAAATGGATACTAGAAGGAATCAAGAGCAGAATAAATGAAGCAGAAGTACAGATAAGTGAGCTGGAAGACAGAGTGGTGGAAATCACTGCTATGGAACAGAATAAAGAAAAAAGAATGAAAAGGAACAAAGACAGTTGAAAAGACCTCTGGACAATGTCAAATGCACCAACATATTCATTACAGGGGTCCCTGAAGGAGAAGAGAGAAAGTACCTGAGAAAATATTTGAAGAGATAATAGCTGAAAATTTCCCTAACATGGAAAAGGAAACAGTCACCCAAGTCTAGGAAGTGCAGAGTCCCATACAGGATTAGCTGAAGGAGGAACGTGCCAAGACATGTAGTAATCAAATTGCCAAAAATTAAAGATAAAGAGAAAATATTAAAAGCAATGAGGGAAAAGCAACAAATAATATACAAGGGAACCCCCATAAGGCTATCAGCTGATTTTTTAGCAGAAACTCTGCAGGCCAGAAGGAAGTGGCAAGATATTTTTAAAGTGATAAAAGGTAAGAACCTACAACCAAGAATACTCTACCCAGCAAGGCTCTCATTCAGATTTGACAGAGAAATCAAAAGCTTTACAGACTAGCAAAAGCTAAGAGAATTCAGCAGCACCAAACCAGCTCTACAACAAATGCTAAAGGAACTTCTCTAGGAGGAAAAGACCACAATTAGAAACAAGAAAATTACTAAATGGCTAAGAGAATTCAGCAGCACCAAACCAGCTCTACAACAAATGCTAAAGGAACTTCTCTAGGTGGAAAAGACCACAATTAGAAACAAGAAAATTACTAAATGGGAAAGCTCACTGGTAAAGGCAAACATACAGTAAAGATAGGAAATCATCCACACACAAATATGATATCAAAACCAGTAATTGTGAGAGAAGGAGAGTACAAGTGCAGGATATTGGTAATGCATTTGAAATTAAGAGATCAACAACTTAAAACAATTATGTGTATATATATATATATATATATATATAGACTGCTATATCAAAATTTCATGGTAACTGCAAATGAAAAATCTATAATAGATACACACATGAAAAAGAAAAAGGAATCCAAACACAACACTAAAGAAAGTCATCAAATCACAAGAGAACAAAAGAAGACCAACAAAAACAAATCCAAAACAATTAACAAAATGGCAATAAGAACAAACATATTGATAATTACATTAAGTGGCAAAGGATTAAATGCTCCAAGCAAAAGACACAGACTGGCTGAATGGATGCAAAAACAAGACCTGTGTATGTGCTGTCTACAAGAGACCCACTACAGATCTAGAGACACAGACTGAAAGTGAGGGAATTAAAAAAAGATATTCCATGCAAATGGAAATCAAAAGAAAGCTGGAGTAGCAATTCTTATATCAGACAAAGTAGACTTTAAAATAAAGACTCCTATAAGAGACAGAGAAGGACACTACATAATGATCAAGGGATCAATCCAAGAAGATATAACAATTGTAAATATATATGCACCCAACATAGGAGCACCTCAATACATAAGGCAAATGTTAACAGCCATAAAAGGAGAAATTGACAGTAACACAATAATAGTGGGGGACTTTAACACCCCACTTACATCAATGGACAGATCATCCATAGAGAAAAATCAATAAGGAAACACAGGCCTTAAATGATGCATTAGACCAGGTAGACTTAATTGATATTTATAGAGCATTCATTTGGAAAGCAGCAGAATACCCATTCTTTTCAAGTGCACATGGAACATTCTCCAGGGTTGATCACTTGCTGGGCCACAAAGCAAACCTCAGTAAATTTAATGAAATTGAAATTTTATCAAGCAGCTTTTCTGACACAATGCTATGAGATTAGAAGTCAACTATGAGAAAAAAAACTGCAAAACACACAGGCACCTGGAGGCTAAACAATATGCTACTAAGCAACCAATGGATCACTAAAGAAATTAAAGAAGAAATCAAAAAATACCTAGAGACAAATGAAAACGAAAGCATGATGACCCAAAACCTATGGGACATAGCAAAAGCAATTCTAAAAGGGAAGTTCATGGCAATACAAGTTTGCCTCAGGAAACAAGAAGAATCTCAAATAAACAACTGAACCTTATACCTAAGGCAACTAGAGAAAGAAGAACAAACAAAACTCAAAGTTAGTAGAAGGAAAGATCATAAAGATCACAGAAGAAATAAATGAAATTGAGACTGAAAAAACAATGGAAAAGATCAATGAAACTAAAAGCTGGTTATTTGAAAAGATAAACAAAATTAATAAACCTTTAGCCAGACTCATCAAGAAAAAAAGGGAGACAGCCCAAATCAACAAAATTAGAGATGGAAAAGAAGTTACAACCAACACCACAGAAATACAAAGGACCGTAAGAGACTACTACAAGCACCTAAATGCCAATAAAATGGATGACCTAGAAAAAAATGCACAAATTCTTAGAAAGGTACAATCTCCCAAGACTGAACCCTGAATAGAAGATATGAACAGACCAATTACAAGTACTGAAATTGAATCTGTGATTTAAAAACTCCCAACAAATGAAAGTCCAGGACCACATGGTTTCCAGGTGAATTCTACCAAACATTTGGAGAAGAGTTAACACCTATCCTTCTGAAACTACTCCAAAAAATTGCAGTGGAAGGAACACTTCCAAACTCATTCTACGAGGCCACCATTACCCTGATACCAAAACCAGACGATACTACAAAAAAAAAATAACAGGCCAATATCACCTATGAATATAGACACAAAAATCCTCAACAAATACTAGCAAACCGAATCCAACAGTACATTAAAAGGATCATTCACCATGACCAACTGGGATTTATCCCAGGGTTGCAAGGATTTTTCAATATCTGCAAATCAATCATTGTGATACACCACATTACCAAATTGAAGAATAAAAACCATATGATCATCTCAATAGATGCAGAAAAAGGTTTTTGATAAAATTCAACATCCATTTATGATAAAAACTCTCCAGAAAGTGGGCATAGAGGGAACCTACCTCAACATAATAAAGGCCAAATATGACAAACACACAGCTGATGTGTCATACTCAATGGGAAAAAGCTGAAAGTACCTCCTTACTTTGGACTTAGGTGCAATTATTTTTATAGCTTTTAAGTTGGAGACTTAGATCATTTATTTCAGACATTTAAAAAATTGTCCTGTATATTCACTTCTTTTGTTATCATTCATTTAAATAACTTTTCTAATTTCTGTGTGATTACGTACTTCATCTATGTGTTATTTAGAAGTATGTTGCTTACTTTTTAAAGTTCAGCTATTTTTTCCTGGTATCAGATTAAATTCCATTGCAATCAGACTACATACTTTATAATTTTAGTATTTTTAAATTAGTTAAAACTTGTCTTATGGCCCTGTATATAGTAGTCTATCTTGGTCAATATACCATGTTCTCTGGATGCTAGAGTAGAACTTCATGAACGCCACTTAGGTCAGTTTTGATAGTGTTGTTCAAATATTCTATATCCTTACTCATTTTTTGTCTCCTTATCCATCAATTACTGAGAGAGATATGTTAAAAATATCAACTATGATTGTAGAGTTGTCTTTCTCCTTTCACTTCTGTCAGTTTTTGCTTTATGCATTTAGAAACTCAATAATTATGTGCATATCCAATAAAGATCATCTTTTCTTAATTGATTATATCATCACGATATATTCCTATTTGTGTCTGGTAATAGGTAATACTCCTTTTTTTGAAGTCTGATTCATCTGATACTATAAACTCATGCAAATTCTCATGCTGATGGTGTGAATGTTGTACATTTTTTCCACTCTTACTTTCCAACAATTTCTGTCTTTATACTATCCTTCTTGTAAATAGTATTTAGTTGTCTTATTTTTCATTAGGTCTTACAATCTCTGCTTTTTAAATGAGATGTTTTTCCATTTACATTAATTTTAAGCATTGTTTTCTTTGGTTTTAAGGCTGTGATCTTGCTATTTCTTTGTTTATTTTCTTATTTTCTTGTTTTCTTTTTAACTTTTATTTTGAAGTCATTTTAGACTTAATCACACACTTACAAAAGTAGTACAAATGAGATACCACATACCCTTTACTCATCTCCCCTAGTTATTAAAATTCAGAAATAAACATTAGTATAATGCCATTAACTAAATTAACAGACTTCATTAAGATTTTACTAGTTTCCTCTAATGTAATTTTTCTGTTCCAGGATATAATCAGAGATCCCATTTTGTTGTAATTGTCTCTGACACTTTTGAAGAGTATTGGTCAGTTATCTTGTAGAATGCCCCTCAATTTGTGTCTGTCTGATGTTTTTCCATGATTACATTGAGGTAACGCACTATTGTTATTATTGGTAAAAATATTATAATGTGTCCTTCTCTGTTCATTACATCAGATATCATATGATGTCATTATATCTTATTAATTATTGAGGATGTTAACCTTGATCCCTTGGTTTGCATGGTGCTGTCAGGTTTCACTTTTGTAATTAGTAAATATTTGGAAGTAATTTAAAGCCATGGAAATAACCTGTTTCTCCTTAAAACTTTGTCCACCAGATTTGTCATTGTTTGGTACATCTCACCTCAGCAATTATTAATATTGTGTTCTATTTCCATCATTCCTTCTATACATATCAGTTGGAATTCTTCTGGAAGGAGGAGTTGTCCCTTCTTCCTCAATTATTTAATGAAATCTTTATGACCAATCGTTATTTATTTTATTCGGGAGGGGTTATAATCCAATAATATTGTTATTTTGTTGCTCAAGTTTTTCCAAATTTGGCCATTTGTGAGTTCTTTCAGGTTGACTCTGTACCTTTCTGATATAACTTCATTAATATTTGGACTTTAGTACATCCTTATTTCTGAAATCACAAGATGCTCCAAATTCAGCTTGTATATTCCCTGCCACAGTTTGAAGTCAACAACTTCCTTTTAGTGAGGAATGATATTTAGAAACTAATAACTGGTAGCCAGACATTGCTACTGAAGCGTCATTGCTTCTAGTCACCTTCTGTGGGTGGAGTTAGGAACCACATGTATTAATACTATCTAATGCATACATGTACATCTCTTTATTTCTGTATCTATTTATCTGCATGATTACGCACACACACATACACACACAGAGAATCATACTAATACCTCTCACTCTAATCCAGTACCACCAGTTTCCTTCTAGCATACTTCCTTTTACATTTGTAATTTCTTTCTCGAACACTAAGAAAACTGGCTCTTCACTACATTTACTTATTCTTCAAAGCTGGAATACAAATGAAATGGTTTTAGAATTGCAACCCCATACTCGTCTGAAAACCAAATTTAGCAACTAGAGTACAGTATTTGTGTATAACTCGTTTCGTACAACCTTGCATTCTCTAGCCAAAAAGTACTGTTTTCCAAAGTTACTTAGGCCATCTCCTTCACTCTCCATTCCCTCAGTGTAACTATGTGACTCAGTTGTAAAGTGGATTCATTTGTCATAGTCTGCATTCATCCTGGGACCCACCACATCCTGAAAGATATTTTTAACTTGCATATAGTAAATTTCCCTCTTTAGTGCATAGTTACTCTTTAGTGGTGTATAGTTCTATGGGTTTTATGAAATACATATAGTTAACAGCACCACAATTCCTCACAGAATGTTTTCTTAACCTCCCAATTTTCCACAAGCTCTCCCTTTGTAGTCTAACTCCTTACCACTCTCCACCCCTTGCAACCAGTGAACAGTTTTCCATCCCTATACTTTCCTTTTTCTATAATGTCATATAAATGGAAACTTATCATATATAGTCTTTTGGATCTGCCTTCTTTCTTTTATCAAAGTGCCTTTAAGGTTTATCTAAGTTGATGAATGAATTACTAGTTCTGTATTTTTCTTGCTAAGGAACACTCCATTCCATGTATGTAACAAGGTTTATCCATTCACCTTTTGAAAGGTATCTGAGTTCTTTCAGTTTGGGGAAGTTTTTGAATAAAGCTTCTATATATATGTCCAAGCTTTCTATATATATGTCCAAGCTTTCTATATATATGTCCAAGCTTCTATATATATGTCCAGATAATTTACATTTTTCTTGGATACTTAGGATTTGGATTGCTAGACATATGGCATGTGGTTGTTTAACTTCATAAGAAACTGCCAAACTGTTTTCTAAAATGATTATAACATTTTACATTCTTACCAGCAATGTTGGAGAATTCCAGTTCTACATTCTCTCCAAAACTTGGTATTTTTGTTTATAATTTTATCCATTTTAATGGGTGTGTAGTGATATCTAACTGTGTTTTGTTCCGTTTTTCCCAAATGGTGATCAACATTATTCTTCATTATGGGAAAGCAAATAAAAACAAAATGAGCTATATTTATAGTCATACCAAAATAGTTAAAATTAAAAAGGCTGACAGTTCTGAGCTTGGTAAGGATGTAGAACAACCAGAACTCTCAGATGGTTTGGTTGGTGGAAATGGTACAAACACTTTGGGGGAAAAGCTAAGAAGAGGCAAAGAAATTTATGGTGACAGAAATAAGAACAATGATTGGCTCTGTAGTGGGGAGATTGATTTAAAAGGGACATAAGAGGGAATTCCCTGGTGGTCCAGTGGTTAGGACTCCACACTTTCACTGCTGAGGGCATGGGTGTGATCCCTGGCTGGGAACTAAGATCCCAAAAGCTGCATGGCATGGCCAAAAATTTAAAAATTAATTAAATTAATTAATTAAAGGGACATAAGAGAAGTCTATGGAGTAATAAATTGAATAGGGTGGTAATTATGATGTATACGTAGATATAAAATTTCTTAAATCTGTATAATTAAGATTATACATTGGAATATTACCCAGCAATAAAAAAAATGAAAATTTGACATTTGCAACAACATGAATGGACCTGGAGTGTATTATGCTTAGTGAAATAAATCAGAGAAAGACAACTACTGTATGTTATCACTCATATGTGGAATTTTAAAAACAAGTGAAAAAATATAACAAAACAGAAGCAGAATCACAGATATAGAGAAAAAACTAGTAGTTACCAGTGGGGAGATGGGAGGGGAGAGGGGCAAGATTGGGGTATGGGATTAAGAAATACAAATTACTATGTATAAAATAAATAAGTAAGTTACAAAGATATTGTACAGTGCAGGGAATATAGCCAATATTTTATAACAACATTAAATGGAATATAATCTATAAAAATATTGAATCACTATGTTGTATATGTGAAACTAATATTTTAAATCAACTATACTTCCATAAAAATAAATTAATAAAATTCACAAAACCTCAAAAAATAAATAAAAGATATATGATTGATAGATGAAAAAGATTAATACACCTTATTGTATGTATTTATATGTAAACAATGTTCTTGTTGTTACCTGACTTGTTTGCTTTAATTAAACTTGTTTTTCAATTTAAAAACAAACAGCTTTTAAATTAAATGAATCTGAGGTGTCATATGTAAATTTACTTATAAAATAAAGTATAAAAACATATTTTCTGGAAAATATACTTTCACTTATTGGATGAATAAAATAAAGTTATTAAATCAGGGTCTTGAGAAAGAAACACAGTCTTACTTTCTTACAATATTATTTTCTTCCTTGTAGTAGCTGAGATTTGCAGATTCTGAAAAATAGAAGGCTGAGAATTGTTGGTGGCCAAACAACCCTGGAGAGGCCTCAGATAAATATGAAGGAGTTATGTCTAAAGTTAGAAAGAAACAGAGGGATAATATGTAAGTCTTTTAAGTTTATTTAACAACATGATTAAAGTAAGAAGGAACTAGGAATGATAATGATTGAGAGCAGGTGATTAAAGTAACAATGTAACTATGTAACATGGAAGTTTCTCAGTTTTGATATATTTGGTTTAAGCTAGAATTTTAAGATAATTGTTGAAAAAGCTTAAATTGAACTATTAATAAAGAATTCTTGAGAGATGTCAACATCACAGCATCATGAAATGCTCCCTTTTTCTCTCCTCTTCAGTCTATAACCGTTAAAACACCCATAACTCAACAAAGTTGCCTCTGCCCAATACTCCAGGATGATGGAGAATTCCACACATCTGTACATCTAAAGGTATGTGGACTGGAACACATAGAGGAGATGGAACAAGGGGAGCAGTTGTGAGCCTGTGAGCCTGGACCCCGAGCTGCAGTGGCTGAGCCTGCAGCCCCAGAGAACCCAGTAGTATCAGGGAAGGCAGCACACACATAACCAGCCTTTCAGCTGCAGTGGTGCCCACAGCCATAGGGAACTGGACATGGGGGCAGTAAAACCTGCGACCCTGTCCCATCAGCCATGGAGGCAACCCATGACTCTGGCCCCCCAACACCACCTGTAGTGGTGGCACCCATGAAGCCAACAACCCTAATCAGGGCTGTGACACCTGTGACCCTGGGTCCCCACCCCTCCTCATGATGGGGGAGCCTACAACTCAGGAGATTCTGGATCCAGTACAGGTGCCTGCCATCCTGGTGCCACAGGTAGCAATGCCAGTGACATCAGTAGCATCAAGGCACCCATGACCCCAGAGGCACAATCATCACCGAGGGGAGGTACCTCTGAAAGAGGCCATGCAGGGTGGAAAGTGTCAGCTCTCAAGTATAACCAGAGGTAGCTAAGGGAAGAGAAACGAAAAACTTGTGCTATAGTGCCACCTACTGGAAAACAAAAGAAAGGCCCCTAATTACTAACCTGTTGAATTCTCAGAATCAAGAACAAGAAGGAGGAGGAGAAGGAAGAGGAAGAAGAAGAAGAAAGGTGTTCATGACTTCAAATGCATCAGCAGAGGAACAACATCAAGCACCGTGAAGAACCACAGTAACACAGAACCACAAAAAGAAAATGACAATTCCCAAGTAGCCAAATTTAAAGTCATTGAATATTGCCATGTAACTGATAGAGAATTCAAAATAACTGTCATGAAGAAACTCAGTGGTCTACAAGAAAACCCAGAAAGGCAGTTCAGTGAGCTCAGGAATAAAATTAATGAACAGAAGGAGAGAGATTCAAACTCTAAGAAAAGTACCAAACAGATATTCTGGAGCTGAAGAACTCAAAAGATGAGATGAATAATACATTAGAAAGCATTGGAAATAGAGAAGACCATGTGGAAGACAGAACCAGTGAGTTCAAAGACAGAACTCTAGAAATGGCACAGGTAAAAGAGGAGAGAGAAATAAGATCTAAAAAATGAAGAAATTCTATGAGAACTATCCAACTCTATTAGGAAGGGCAAAATTAGGATAATGGGTATCCCAGAAGGAGAAGGGCAGAAGGTAGTATAACATTCATTTAAAAAAATAATAGCCGAGAACTTACCAAGTATAGGGAAGGAACTGGATATAGAATTCCATGAAGCTAAGAGAACACCTAATTACTTCAGTGCAAAAAGACCTTCCTCAAGACACATTATATTAAAACTGTCAAAAGTCAATGACAAAAAAAGATGAAGAAGAATCTAGATGAATAGCAATCTAAAAAAAAAAGTAAGTGACAAAGACAGAATTTTAAAGGAAGGGACTTCCCTGGTGGCGCAGTGGTTAAGAATCTGCCTGCCAATGCAGGGGACATGGGTTCAATTCCCTGGTTTGGGAAGATCCCAAGTGCCGCGGAGCAACTAACCCATGCGCCACAACTACTGAGCCTGCACTCTAGAGCCCTCAAGCCACAATTACTGAGCCTGCGTGCCACAACTACTGAAGCCCACGTGTCTAGAGCCCATGCTCCGCAACAAAAGAAACCACCGTGATGAGAAGACCATGCACCACAACGAAGAGTAGCCCCCACCCGATGCAACTAGAGAAAGCCCGTGCGCAGCAACAAAGACCCAATGCAACCAAAAGTAAATAAATAAATTTTAAAAGATAAAAAAGGATTTTAAAGGCAGCCAGGGAAAAAAGAATGGTAACCTACAAAGAAACCCCTGTTACGCTATCAGCAGATTTCTCTATAGTCAAGGAGAGAGTGGAATGACATACTCAAAATACTAAAAGATAAAAACTGTCAGCCAATAATACACTATTCAGCAAGATACCATTTAGCTACGAAGGAGAAATAAAACCTTTCCCAGACAAAAGCTGAGGGAGTCCATCAATACTAGACCTGCCTTACAGGGCATGTTGAACAAGTGTTGGAGAGGATGTGGAGAAAAGAGAACCGTCATACACTGATGGTGGGAATGTAAATTGGTGCAGCCATTATAGAAAACAATATGGAGATTTCTCAAAAAATTAAGAATAGAACTACCATATTATCCAGCTATCCCACTTCTGGATATTTATTCAAAGAATATGAAAACACTAATTTGAAAATGTATATGCACCCTTATGTTCACTGCAGCAGTTCATTCATTATTTACAATAGGCAAGATATGGAAACAACCTATGTGCCCCTCAGTGAATGAATGGATAAAGAAAATGTTTATATACAATGGAATATTACTCAGCCATAAAAAAGATAAAATCATGCCATTTGTGACAACATGGATGGACCTTGAGGTAATTATGCTAAGTGAAATAAGTCAGATGAGAAAGACAAATACCATATGATTTCACTCATATGTGGAAAATAAACAAAAACCAAAGACACATAGATATGGAGAACAGGATAGTGGTTACCAGAGGGGAAATGGTAGTGGGAGGGCAAAATGGAAACTAAACTTTTGGTAGTGTGCATGCTATAGTGTATACAGAAGTAGAAATATAAAGTATAATATAATATGAAACTTATATAATGGTATAAAACAGTAAGTGACCCGGGTAGCCTAAAGTTGAAGAAGCAGTGCTGGTGTAAAATATATTTTTAAAATCACTGGAGTAAAGTACACGTAAATAATTAAAAAAAAAGAGCTCTTCTTTTTCTAGATAAAGGTATTAAATTCATGCCTGTAAATTTAGTTCTGCTTGAAAAGGGAAGATTAACATCAATTTCTTGATACATCATAGAATTGTTCAGATATCATTTATTCAGTAACTAAGGAAAAGAGCAGGCTTAGGGATTAATCTTGTGTATCACACAATAGCATGCTTAAAATGTTTTGAAATACTTCCATACCTCTCTATTGTTTGATCATACACACAGGGTGGCTATTTGTATGAAGTGTTACAATTACTTGGTATTGGAGAGACACCTATATAAGCAATAGTACAGTGTTTATACAAAGTACCAGTAAATACTCAAGTTCTGAGTGGAAAGTAATTAAAGATGAAAAGAAAGCTTTTTGCAGATAATAAATAACATACTGTTGAAAGTTACACTGGTTGAAATGTGTGGAAAATAATCAGTTTACTGTGCCACGGGAACTTTTGAACCATCATCATCAGCTATTTTAGGGTATTCATTTAGGCCAGTTTTCAATAACTGAGGTGATACTTTCTAACTAAAAAAAAAGTTACTTGTGGGCTTGTTTTGTACATAATCATCAATTTTTATCAAAGTCTTTTTTTCTGCTGTGTTTACAAGCTAAACTAGCTGTGAAAGGTGCAAGCATTATAGTTTGTATTCAGCAAAGATCTGTCATTTTGTGCTTACTGCAAGGCAAATGGCTCTGCCAGTTGGGGCTCCAATTTATCAATCTGGCAGTGTGACAATTTTCATTGTTGTAGAAAATTTTATCATGGATATCCAATTCTGAACGGTTAATATGGAAGAGAGGTCTGAGCAGGCCGACTTTAACTTGTGCTTATCAATACTGTAATCATTAATGACACTGACCCAGGAGACAGAGATCATTTGGGTCCCTGGAACCTGAAGCATATGTCTCTGACAGATTTATCTGCCTCAGCTGCCACCAAGCGTCCCTGAGTTTCAGGAACAGATGTAATATGACAAAGCAGGATCTCCCTATAGAACAATGAAAATAATTTTTGTCACAGTTGTTCTGGAATGAATGCAAGGCAAAGAAAATAGGATGCTAAAACATTAATTCTTAAAATTATACATTAATAGCTTTAACATCTAGCTAATCTACCTCATAGGCAGGAGGTTAAGACAGTGACCTGTTTATGGTAGAACAGTGATACATCCACAAGTGACTTCCAAACTACAGTTTCTTAATATGCATGTTTGTTGATGCAGTATGGACACCCAGACAATCACTCTGCCAGTAATAGCTTCCAGTAGATGTAGCCTTGATCCTGAGACACTGGCTGCCAGCTTCAGTATACCAATATTAGAAAAAGTAGCCAAATATTAGAAATAAATATTTGTACAAAGAATTAATTGGTGGACAAAATATGAGTGGAGGGAGACTCAGAACCTCATACTAAGGTACTAGGTGTCACATATCTATGACTAATTTAAAAAAACATAAAACACAATTTTTAAAATATTTGTAGTAAGATACAAAGATAACTTTATAATAACAAAGTTATGGTTATCTGTGAAGAATATGGTAGTTTTTTGATCATGCATAGAAGGTCAGGTGAGAACTGGACATGGGGTGGATTGTGTTACTCTTTATCATCCCTAAACTTTATGTCTGAGTTTAGATGACTAAAATATTTGGTTAAGGACCTAAATATTTGATCAAAGAGAAGATAACTGAGATAATTAATTTGGCCTTCCAAGCTACTCATTCCCAAGAAAAATGTGCATATTGTACCTACAGCATGTTAGCTGCTCCAGAAATAAAATAAATTTGATATTGTCCTTGATTATATATAAAATTATCTATGCCTTTAATCATTCTTTTCTCCTTTCATTTTATTTTAGAGAAATGGGTAACCTATCTCCTTTGTAAAGATATACCTCTGATAGTAAAATAATAATAATAATAGTTTACTGTGTAACAGGAAGTGTTTCATGGTTTTTTGGTTCCATTTTCTCATTTTCTTCTCATAATAGCCCAATGATGTGGTTATTACTGTTGCCCCCATTTTATATATGAAGCAACTGAGACTTGAAACATTTAATAGATTTCTGAATTCACAGAAATATTCAATGGAGAGGCAGAATATAAACCCAGGTGTTCCAGTTTCCAGAACCTGGGGTCTTTTTTTTCCCCCAGTTTACCCTTTTCTTAAAAAAATTTTTTATTGGAGTATAGTTGCTTTACAATGTTGTGTTAGTTTCTACTGTACAGCAAAGTGAATCAGCTATACGTATACATATATCCCCTCTTCTTTGGATTTCCTTCCCATTTAGGTCACCACAGAGCATTGAGTAGAGCTCCTTGTGCTATACAGTAGATTCTCATTAGTTATCTATTTTATACATAGGATCAATAGTGTATGTATGTCAATCCCAATATCCCAATTCATCCCACCCCCTTTCCCCTTCGTATCCATACATTTCTTCTCTACATGTGTCTCTATTTCTGCTTTGTAAATAAGATCATCTATACAAATTTTTTCAGATTCTACATATATGCGTTAGTATACGATATTTGTGTTACTCTTTCTGACTTACTTCACTCTGTATGACAGTCTCTAGGTCCATCCACGCCTCTACAAATGACCCAGTTTTGTTCCTTTTTATGGCTGAGTAATATTCCATTGTATATATGTACCACATCTTCTTTATCCATTTCTCTGTTGATGGACATTTTGGTTGCTTTTTGAATTATGGTTTTCTCTGGGTATATGCCCAGTAGTGGGATTCCTGGGTCACATGGTAGTTCTATTTTTAGTTTTTTAAGAAACCTCCATACTGTTCCCCATAGTGGCTGTATCAATTTACATTCCCACCAACAGTGCAGGAGGGTTCCCTTTTCTCCACACCCTCTCCAGCATTTATTGTTTCTAGATTTTTTGATGATGGTCATTCTGACTGGTGTAAGGTGATACCTCATTGTGGTTTTGATTTGCATTTCTCTAATAATTAGTGATGTTGAGCATCTTTTCATGTGTTTGTTGGCAATCTGTATGTTTTCTTTGGAGAAATATCTATTTAGGTCTTCTGCCCATTTTTGGATTGGGTTGTTTGTTTTCTGAGATTGAGCTGCATGAGCTTCTTGTATATTTTGGAGATTAATCCCTTGTCGGTCACTTCATTTGTAAATATTTTCTCCCATTTGTGGAGAGAGATGAAGTCCAGATCCTCCTACTCCTCCGCCATCTTGGTTTCCCCAGAATCTGGGGTGTTATGTGTTAAGTAATAGTAATATCAATCTCTATCCTATTTTTTTCTGTGACCTTGAACTATCAGTTATGGATTTTCTCACCACTCCCACTGTCCTCAATATCTCTATAGTTGCATCTTCCCTTCAGTCTATAATTATGCTTAAGTTTTCCCATTAAAAAATAAAAAGAAGTTAATGAATAAGCAGGTGAAAGAGGAGGAGAAGCAGGAGGAGGAAAAAGAGAAGAAACCTCTCAACTTTGTTTCTCTTTAACTTATTGTTGTGTTGCAATCCTTATACAAACTTCGTAAGAAAGCAGACTTCTCACATTGTCTCTAGTTTTTAACCTAGTAATTATTTTTCAACCCACACCAAATTAGTTTTGGTCTTTAGTTCTTTAAAATGCTTGTCCTGAAGTCAGTCAATGACTTCCTAATTGTCAAATCCAACAGTCCTTTATTATACTTTATTTTACTTGACATATATTTCACATTTGCCATTGTTACCATTTTCAGGTAAGTCTCTTCTCTCTTGGCTTCCTATACAACCATTTCATTCTAGCTCTATTTCTGTATCTATGAGTACTCTGACTCAAAATTCTTCATTTCTTTGGATCTTTTTTCTCCCTTGCCTTCTTACATGCTGATGCTATTATTCAAGGTCCTCTACTTCAGAGAGCATCTCATTACTTCAATTACTTCAATTTTCATTATTTCATTTCTCACCTATACTCTACTTAGATCTCACTTTTATTGTAAACTCTAGGACAATAAATCTTCCTAAATCTCTCTTTAACATGTTCCCTCCCACACCCTTCAATTTTGTCTCTCACCTAGACAACTAGTCTTCACCTAGACAACTGTAAACATTTCCTACCTACATTCTCATGTTCACCAATCTACCTGTATATGGTCATCTAAAATAGCCTTCTAAAACACAAGTATATTAATATCAGTCAACTGCAGAAACCTTCAATGTCCCCCGCCACATATATGCTAAAATCTAAACCCTTTGGTATGGTACCTTGGAGCATTGCCAATCTGGTCTCTTCCGTGTTGCTGTCTCAATCTGTCAGCACTGTCATCCACACATGCCACATTACTGTCATACTCCACTATTTGGCAATCCTGGAATGCACTATTTTATTTTATATCTTCAAGCTTTTAAAAATTTCCTATTCTGAATAACTGAAATGTTGTCCTTAATCCTTCCATATGCCTATTAAATACTTTTTATCCTTTAAGAGCCACCTAAAATGTCATTTCTGTAAACTTTAACGGATTTTCTCAGTGAAATATCCTTGTTCCTTCCTCTGAGCTCTCACAACACATTGTACTCACATCTATTATAACACACACTATTTGTATTATAAGTATTTTACATGTTGGTATCTTCCACCATATCTGAGACCGTCAAAGAGAGAGGCTGCATCTTATTCATATATGTAATTCTAAATCCTAGTAAATATTAGGCATTTAAGAAGTGTCTGTTGAAACAATGAAATGAATAAATGGGTGCCAATTGTTTAGCCAGTGAGACAGATATTTCTATTATGTCTTCATATGAACACATCTCAACAATACACAATTCTTTTGACAAACAAATGTGAATCACTCAGGGTTGTAAGGGGACTCACAATAAGTGAGAAGTCTGTTTCAAACACTTTCCCCACATTACAGTATTTGTTTAAGTTCTTTGGAAATAAGGAGCTTGACTATATAAAGTTTTAACCAAGAATATTACTACAGCTATACATTAGTCATTTTCGTGTTGCTTGAAACTCCCTGGAGATTTCTTTATTTACAGCCCATGAAATGAAAAGGTGCTGGGATATAGAGGTGAAGCAACATGGTTCTTGCTTTCAAACTGCTAAAAATAATGACTGCAGGTGCAAGAGTTGAAATGATTATATTTTAAGAAGTGAAGCAAGGGAAGCTTGGCACTTTTATAGTCTGTGTTTTAATTAAATAATGTTTGTCACATTAAAACCATTCTTTCCTCTTCCACTTTAAGGAAATTATTCTCTTGCCAAAGAGTAGGAAAAAAAATAGTTGCCAACTATTTTAGCTTTCTTGTAAAGTAAAAACACATGGGAGGCCATGGAATGTGGGATATATGCAATACCAAAACAACTGCTGAGGTTAATGCTATACTCGAGGAGCTGTAGGAATTTTACTTTAATTCTAAGATAAGTATTATGAACGTATATGTCAATGAAAGCAGAACTTTGAACTATCTGCACATAATTTACAATATGATTCAAAATATTTTTCAGAATTAATTTTTCTTACACAATATTCAACTATCTAACTGTAAACAAATGCAAAAAAAATTTCGCATATTTTCTCTCTGTAGTTTTTTAAAGGAAAAGCCAACTAATTTTTCATCAAATCTGTGAAAGAAGAATGAATGCGAGAGCCTGAACCAAGATGGCAGAGTAGAAGGACATGCTCTCACTCCCTCTTGTGAGAACACCAGAATCACAAGTAGCTGCTGGACAATCATCAAGAGGAAGACACTGGAACTCACCAAAAAAGATACCCCACATCCAAAGGCAAAGGAGAAGCCACAATGAGACGGTAGGAGGGGCGTAATCACAGCAAAATCTAATCCCGTAACTGCTGGGTGAGTGAATCACAGACTGGAGAACACATACCAACAGAAGTCCACCCACTGGAGTGAAGGTTCTGAGCCCCACGTCAGGCTTCCCAACCTGGGGGTCCGGTAACAGGAGGAGGAATTCCTAGAGAATCAGACTTTGAAGCCTAGTGGGATTTGATTGCAGGACTTCAACAGGACTGGGGGAAACAGAGACTCCACTCTTGGAGGGCACAAACAAAGTAGTGTGCGCATCGGGACCCAGGGAAAGGAGCAGTGACCCCAGGGGAGACTGAACCAGAACCACCTGCTAGTGTTGGAGGGTCTCCTGCAGAGGCGGGGGGTGGCTGTGGCTCACCATGGGGACAAGGACACTGGCAGCAGAAGTTCTGGGAAGTACTCCTTGGTGTGAGCCCTCCCAGAGTCTTCCATTAGCCCCACCAAAGAGCCCAGGAAGGCTCCAATGTTGGGTTGCCTCAGGCCAAACAACCAACAGGGAGGGAACCCAGCCCCACCAATCGGCAGTCAAGTGGATTAAAGTTATACTGAGCTCCGCCCACCACAGCAACAGTCAGCTCTACCCACCACCAGTCCCTCCCATCAAGCCTCTTACATAGCCTCATCCACCAGAGGGCAGACAGCAGAAGCAAGAAGAAATACAATCCTGCAGCCTGGGGAACAAAAACAGCATTCACAGAAAGGTAGACAAGATGAAAATGCAGAGGGCTATGTACCAGATAAAGGAACAAGATAAAACCCCAGAAAACCAACTAAATGAAGTGGAGATAGGCAACATTCAAGAAAAGAATTCAGAATAATGATAGCGAAGATGATTCAGGACCTCGGAAAAAGAATGGAGGCAAAGATGGAGAAGATGCAAGAAATGTTTAAGAAAGACCTAGAAGAAAAGAACAAACAAACAGAGATGAACAATACAATAACTAAAATGAAAACTACACTAGAAGGAATCAATAGCAGAATAACTGAGGCAGAAGAACGGATAAGTGACCTGGAAGACAGAATGGTGGAATTCACTGCTGCGAAACAGAATAAAGAAAAAAGAATGAAAAGAAATGAAAACAGCCTAAGAGACCTCTGGGACAACATTAAATGCAAAAGCATTCTCATTATAGGGGTCCCAGAAGGAGAAGAGAGAGAGAAAGGACCAGAGAAAATATTTGAAGAGATTATAGTCGAAAACTTCCCTAATATGGGAAAGGAAATAGCCACCCAAGTCCAGGAAGTGCAGCGAGTCCCATACGGGATAAACCCAAGGAGAAACACATCGAGATACATAGTAATGAAATTGGCAAAAATTAAAGACAAAGAAAAATTATTGAAAGCAGCAAGGGAAAAACGACAAATAACATACAAGGGAACTCCCATAAGGTTAACAGCTGATTTCTTAGCAGAAACTCTACAAGCCAGAAGGGGGTGGCATGATATACTTAAAGTGATGAAAGGGAAGAATCTACAACCAAGATTACTCGACCCAGCAAGGATCTCATTCAGATTTGATGGAGAAATCAAAAGCTTTACAGAGAAGCAAAAGCTAAGAGAATTCAGCACCACCAAACCAGCTCGAAAACAAATGCTAAAGGAACTTCTCTAAGTGGGAAACACAAGAGAAGAAAAGGACCTACAAAAACAAACCCCAAACAATTAAGAAAATGGTCATAGGAACATACATATCGATAATTACCTTAAACGTGAATGGATTAAGTGCTCCAACCAAAAGACACAGCCTTGCTGAATGGATACAAAAACAAGACCCATATATACGCTGTCTACAAGAGACCCAATTCAGACCTAGGGACACATACAGACTGAAAGTGAGGGCATGGAAAAAGATATTCCATGCAAATGGAAATCAAAAGAAAGCTGGAGTAGCAATACTCATATCAGATAAAATAGACTTTAAAATAAAGAATGTTACAAGAGACAAGGAAGGACACTACATAATGATCAAGGGCTCAATCCAAGAAGAAGATATAACAATTATAAATATATATGCGCCCAACATAGGAGCACCTGAATACATAAGGCAACTGCTAACAGCTGTAAAAGAGGAAATCGACAGTAATACAATAGTAGTGGGGGAATTTAAGACCTCACTTACACCAAAGGACAGATCATGCAAAATGAAAATAAATAAGGAAACAGAAGCTTTAAATGACACAATAGACTAGATAGATTTAATTGATATTTATAGGACATTCCATCCAAAAACAGCAGATTACACTTTCTTCTCAAGTGCACACGGAACATTCTCCAGGATAGATCACATCTTGGGTCACAAATCATGCCTCAGTAAATTTTAGAAAAAAGAAATCATATCAAGCATCTTTTCTGACCACAACGCTCTGAGATTAGAAATGAATTACAGGGAGAAAAACGTAAAAAACACAAACATATGAAGGCTAAACACTACGTTACTAAATAACCAAGAGATCACTGACGAAATCAAACAGCAAATCAAAAATTACCTAGAGACAAATGACCATGAAAACACGACCATCCAAAACCTATGGGATGCAGCAAAAGCAGTTCTAAGAGGGAAGTTTATACCTATACAAGCCTACCTCAAGAAACAAGAAAAATCTCAAATAAACAATCTAACCTTCCACCTAAAGGAACTAGAGAAAGAAGAAGAAAAAAACCCAAAGTTAGCAGAAGGAAAGAAATAAAGATCAGAGCAGAAATAAATGAAATAGAAAGAAGGAAAACAACAGCAAAGATCAATAAAACTAAAAGCTGTTTCTTTGAGAAGATAAACAAAATTGATAAACCATTAGCAAGACTCATCAAGAAAAAGAGGGAGAGGACTCAAATCAATAAAATTAGAAATGAAAAAAAAGAAGTTACAACAGACACTGCAGAAATACAAAGCATCCTAAGAGACTACTACAAGCAAATCTATGCCAATAAAATGGAAAACCTGGAAGAAATGGACAAATTCTTAGGTATAACCTTCCAAGACTGTTCCAGGAAGAAATAGAAAATATGAACAGGCCAATCACAAGTAATGAAGTTGAAGCTGTGATTAAAAATCTTCCAACAAACGAAAGTCCAGAACCAGATGGCTTCATAGGTGAATTCTGTCAAACATTTAGAAAAGAGCTAACATCCATCCTTCTCAAACTCTTCCAGAAAATTGCAGAGGAAGGAACACTCCCAAACTCATTCTATGAGGCCACCATCACCCTGATACCAAAACCAGACAAAGATACTACAAAAAAAGAAAATTACAGACCAATAACACTGATGAATATAGATGCAAAAATCCTCAAGAAAATATTAGCAAACAGAATCCAACAACATGTTAAAAGGATCATACACCATGATCAAGTGGGATTTATCCCAGGAATGCAAGGATTCTTCAATATACGCAAATCAATCAGTGTGATACACCATATTAAAAAATTGAAGGATAAAAACAATATGATCATCTCAATAGCTGCAGAAAAAGCTTTTGACAAAATTCAACACCCATTTATGATAGAAACTCTCCAGAAAGTGGAAAGAGAGGGAACCTACCTCAACATAATAAAGGCCATATACGACAAACCCACAGCAAACATCATTCTCAATGGTGAAAAACTGAAAGCATTTCCTCTAAGATCAGGAACAAGACAAGGATGTCCACTCTTGCCACTATTATTCAACATAGTTTTGGAAGTCCTAGACATGGCAATCAGAGAAGAAAAAGAAATAAAAGGAATACAAGCTGGAAAAGAAGAAGTAAAACTGTCACTGTTTGCAGATGACATGATACTATACATAGAGAATCCTAAAGATGCCACCAGAAAACTACTAATCAATGAATTTGGTAAAGTTGAAGGATACAAAATTAATGCATAGAAATCTCTTGCATTCCTATACACCAACGATGAAAAATCTGAAAGGGAAATTAAGAAAACACTCCCATTTACCATTGCAACAAAAAGAATAAAACACCTAGGAATAAACCTACCTAGGAAGACAAAAGACCTGTATGCAGAAAACTATAAGGCACTGATGAAAGAAATTAAAGATGATACAAATAGATGGAGAGATATACCATGTTCTTGGATTGGAAGAATCAACATTGTGAAAATGACTGTACTACCCAAAGCAATCTACAGATTCAATGCAATCCCTATCAAATTACCAATGGCATTTTTTACGGAACTAAAACAAATCATCTTAAAATTTGTATGGAGACACAAAAGACCCTGAATAGCAAAAGTAGTCTTGAGGGAAAAAAACAGAGCTGGAGGAATCAGACCCCCTGACTTCAGCCTATCCTACAAAGCTACAGTAATGAAGACAATATGGTACTGGCACAAAAACAGAAACATAGTTCAATGGAACAAGATAGAAAGCCCAGAGGTAAACCCACGTACCTATGGTCAACTAATCTATGACAAAGGAGGCAAGGATATACAATGGAGAAAAGGCAGTCTCTTCAATAAGTGGTGCTGGGAAAACTGGACAGCTACATGTAAAAGAATGAAATTAGAACTCTCCCTAACACCATACACAAAAATAAACTCAAAATGGAGTAGAGACCTAAATGTAAGACCGGACACTATAAAACTCTTAGAGGAAAACATAGGAAGAACACTCTTTGACATAAATCATAGCAAGATCTTTTTTGATCCACCTTCTAGAGTAATGTAAATAAAAAAATAAACAAATTTTGGAAATTACACTTTATAACATTTTCCAATTTTTTTGCACTTTGACTTTTCCTCTTTTATTGATTTTTAATGATTGAAATTGCTTTACAAGTCCATCTGAAAATGCAAATTAGATGCCTCTAGAGTTGTGTTTTGTTAGATTTCTTGTTTCTTAAATTATGTCTTTAAAAAACTTTTCCCTAGGGTTAATACTTGTGTTTGTTCTCTGTTCTTTGTCTTTCATGCTACTGATTTTCTTCACGCCTCTGGGTTTTTGTTTACATTTGAGAATAGGCAGTTTGTCTATTTTTTCTAGGTAGCTTTGTTTCTATACAGATCATTTTCTTGTTAGATTTCCCTGTGTTTATGAAGCCTGACTTGGAAATTGTGTATGTGGGCAAGGCTTATCCATTGACAGGTTTCATTTTGAAGTGATGCCAACCTTCATCTAGGATTCTCCCAAATGCCAGAATGGGAAGAACTTTTCTAAGAGCACACATATTCACCCTAAGAGTAAATTTTCCTCAAGTTGTTGGCTTAAATTTTTTTAGACAGGAGTTCTTTTATTTTTGTCTAAGGCTAATATGCTCAGCTGCCTGGGTCCTGAGTATACCAGGAAGAGGAATTTACTACAAGTAGTGTAGTCATTAAGTACTCCTAGTGGCGGGGCTGTGTGTAGGGGTTCCCTTTCTCATACCTGCCAACTCTGAGTCTAGAGTTTCTCCTCCTCTATAGTGCCTCTTGTGTATTCAGACATTTAGACGGCCACTTCTTACTCTTTTTATTTTCTGTCAAATGACTTTCACCTTCTTTCATTCCATGATGGCCCCTTTCCAATTCTCTTCACCATTGTAGCATTTTTCTTTTACCATCATTGTTTGCATTGTTGGTCAGTTTGCAGAGAATGAGTGGGCAAAAATGTATCCTCAGTCCACCATCTAGAGTATAAAATCCCCCCCTTTTAGAAGTTACTACAAAGTTGAGAGAAGATAATGGAAATGTGTTATGCCAATTAATGTTATACATAGGATAATAATTTTAATACAGTGACCTGAAATATGCCATAGGTATCCAATTAAATATATCAACTTTTCGGTTAGAGTGAGAACATATGACATACATCCTACAGACTGTACTGTTAAACGGATGCTCCACTTAAAGCTGCTCATTTTCAAGCAGCTAATTCAATGAGATAACCCTAGCTAAAGGAGCCAATGGTATTATTATTACTATCTCCCTTCCACTTGCATTCTTACAAAGAGTTTTCTGCCCACATAGTTTCAGGGGTCTAAAGGAATGAGTCAAATGATATTAAGGCAGAAAATTATGAGAGTCCCTTTGGGCAAGGAGGACAACTCTACTACAAATTGTCTACTCTAATTTGCCTAAATTACTCCTTCTGATGTGAGTATACAAATATTTTATTCAGCATCTTTCTCCTAGCCCAAATTTTAGTCTCATTTTCAGGACCAGTTTTATCTGTAACATGGATACCTTCATTTTAGATCCACACTGGTGTACTGATAAAAAACTATATATCTTGTGTCCTAGAAAATATGGGAGGTATTGCTCTTTATCATGCTGGCAAATCACAGTGACCTAAGCTTTATGTCTGTCCACCTACTGAGAATATTGATTACATAAGTGCAACTGTAGAAGAATTGGCTATATTTTTTCAAGTTTTCAAGGACTGTACTGCTTTCTTTCATGTTGTGATATATATTTATATTTACATATAATATGTGTTTATATATTATATAATTTATATATAATGTAAGTATATCATTATAATTATACAATATATAATTTACATATTTTAGTTGCTAATACCCACAACAGTAGAAGTATACTTGTTTTAAAGTACAAATAAATAAGATGATAATCTCCAAATGTAATTTCAAATTGTAAAATTTCCTTCCTTCTCTCTCCCTCGTTTCCTCTCTTCTTCTGTCCATCTGTCTCTTCCTTCTCTCTTACTTTCCTCCCCACTGATGCTGTTTTACATGGATAGCAGAATAATCTTCAGTGGGGAGGGAGAGGAAAAAAATACCTATATTAATTTAAGTCCTAAAGTATCACTAACAAATAGTTTAACTGATTTTTCCAACTGAATTGATAAGTTGCTATTGTGTGTACATCTTACTATATTCTATTTTCCATTTTTTTCTGCCTTTCATAACGGTTGGAGAATTCCAAAATGAGATAACACACATCTTTATTATTTTCTAGCTGTGCTAATAATTTAAAGTCAATAGTAGTTTTAGCGAGCACCTACAATATACTTGAAAAGAACTGACAAAGATGAAAATATAAGCTGTCTCCTCACTATAGGAATTCTGAACCTTGTAGGTGTAGTTAAAAAAACACAGACCTTTCTATAGCACAAAGCCAACTGCAGTGAGGGTCACAGGATACTTATCAACAAATACTTGGAACTTATTTTTGGCCTGTCTTCTCTATGGGGCCTTATTTAGTTAAGACACCAACATTCCTTTTAACTTTTTAATGAATTGTTTTCCTCCACTTAATATCTGAACTCTCGAGTTCTATCTTGGACCTTCTGTTTCACCCTACCAAAAATGTGTGTGATCTCATCTACTCCTATTGTGTCAACTACAAATGTTAATAACTCAAATTTTTATTGCTATTTTAGTTCTCTGAATTAAGTGTAGGGTAAAGTATTCAAAGGATTTTTGGACATCTCTATTTAAACATCTTACAGACACCTCAATATCAGCATATCTGAAAATTCAGCTGATAAAATTCTAAAAAATAAAATTCATCTTCCTCTTTTCCTATTCTAGTGATATTAGAGGCTTCTCCTCAGATAGCTCTAATCTGTATATCTATTGTATTCCTGAACCATAATGGTTTTATTACACATGACCCAAATGCTCATCGTGGGTTATGTTTTCAAATATTTATATTTCAATTTTAACTATTTTTCTCCATTCACACTGCCATGATCCTTCCATAAGACAACATCATCTCAACTAACACAACATTGTAAAGCAACTATACTCCAATAAAAATTTTAAAAAAAGACAACATCATCTCTCCTTTGCACCACTGTAATACACTATGACAAATATTCTGACTTCTGTTTTTGCCCCACTATAGTTCATTCTCTGAACTGCAGCCGGGGTGAAATCTTTTTTTTTTTTTTAATCCAGTTTGCTATATTTAAACCAAAACCACAATTATAGATACAAAACCCCACATTGACATTTATCCAGAGCTGGAGTTTGCATTCCCTACTTGATACATTTAAGGTACAAGTTCAGTTTTAGTGTATATATATATTTTTAATTTTTTAATTTAGTTTTATTTTTGTATACAGGTCCTTATTAGTCATCAATTTTATACACATCAGTGTATACATGTCAATCGCAATTGCCCAATTTAGCACACCACCACCACCAACCCCCACTGCTTTCCCCCCTTGGTGTCCATACGTTTGTTCTCTACGTCTGTGTCTCAATTTCTGCCTTGCAAACAGGTTCATCTGTACCATTTTTCTATGTTCCACATATATGTGTTAATATACGATATTTGTTTTTCTCTTTCTGACTTACTTCACTCTGTATGACAGTCTCTAGATCCATCCACCTCTCTACAAATGACCCAATTTTGTTCCTTTTTATGGCTGAGTAATATTCCATTGTATATATGTACCACATCTTCTTTATCCATTCGTCTGTCAATGGGCATTTAGGTTGCTTCCATGACCTGGCTATTGTAAATAGTGCTGCATTGAACATTGGGGTACATGTGTCTTTTTGAAGTATGGTTTTCTCTGGGTATATGCCTAGTAGTGGGATTGCTGGATCATATGGTAATTCTAAGTTTTTTTCAGGAACCTCCATACTGTTCTCCATAGTGGCTGAATCAATTTACATTCCCACAGGTTGATATCTTTAAATGTAATTCTGATTGAGTCACTCATAAGTTTCCATTACTCTAAGGAATTTTTTTTTTTTTTTTTTTTTGGCGGTATGCGGGCCTCTCACTGTTGTGGCCTCTCCCGTTGCGGAGCACAGGCTCCGGATGCGCAGGCTCAGCGGCCATGGCTCATGGGCCTAGCCGCTCCGTGGCATGTGGGATCTTCCCGGACCGGGGCACGAACCTGTGTCCCCTGCATCGGCAAGCGGACTCTCAACCACTGTGCCACCAGGGAAGCCCAAAGGAAATTATTTTTTAAAGAACTATCAGTAAGGCTTACATGTTCTGGCCTCTGCTTAACTCTTCAATTTTATCTTGTATCACTCTCTCCCCAGGCTTCTGAATCAAGATATTGGTCTTCTTTTAATTTCTTGAGAATACCAAAATCCTTCCCACTTCAGGGTTTTTGCAATGCTGTTCCATCAAGCTGGAATACTGTTCTCCCATTCTTTTCCTCTAATTTCAGTTAAGTTTTCAAGTTTCTCTTTAAATGCCTCTTCCCTTAAGATCTTTCACCCCTTCTCTGATCCCAATTAAGTCCCTCATTAAGTTCTCTGCTAACCCCAAACACCAACATCCTCCAGGCCTTTCAGTGTGGTTTCTAACTTGCTCCCCCATTCATTTGATACTTGAACTCTGAAGCATACTTTGTTTTTACCTCAGCACTCTTTCAACATGAAGACTTATTCCACATCTCTGATTGTGATATTAAGTACTTCTCCTTAAACAACATTTTGTTCTAGGGCTCAATGAACTTTCCTACTGTTCTAATTAATGATCCTATTTAATCTGAACCTGAAACTTAGCAGATCATCCCCATTTTCACAAGGAACTCCCCCAGAAGCAATATACATCCCTCACAATGATGGATTTGGCATCTTTCTCTGCTGGCTTGGTCCATTTTACCATCATCCCTCACCAGGATTACTGCAGCTACTAACTGCTTTTTCTACCTGTAGTCTTGCTTTTCCCCAAGAATAATCCATTCTTTACACTGCAGTCAATGTAACCTGCTTAAAAAGCAAAACTAATGTGGCATTCATTTATCTGAATTAAACCTTTCAATGCTCCACCATTGAACTTATGATATATTTCAAACTCTTCAGAATAAGGGCCTTACAAGGCCCTTAATAATCTGGTCTCTACTTATCTCCTCATCCCATGTCTTATCACCTCTCCCTAACACATACACCACCTCCTGCTAACAAATGTAGTCTTCCACTGCTTCACCTTTTATTTACTGTTTTTCTGAATGATTTCATCTAATTTGATGGTTTCAACTACCACCTCTATGTTGACAACTCCAAAATATTGCTTTGGAAGATAGATGAAAGACTGATTTAAGAGAGAACAGTCTTGAGGACTGGAAGAATGCATTCATCTCTATTATAACACCACTGTCTTCCCAGTCACCTAAGATAAGCTCATAAAAATCTGGATGCCATTTTATACTTCTTGTTTCCCCAAATTTCATAGCCAAACAATCATCTAGATAACAGATTATGGGGAGCCTAACCAGGGTGATATTGATAGAAATGGTAATTAGTCTCATTAAAGGAAAAAAATATATATGATAAGACAGTAAGATTTGTTGATCGACTGAGTGAGAGGGAGAAAGATTCAAGGATCATTTCCAGATTTCTAGTTTGGGTGTCTGAATGACTGATGGTACCATTTAGTAGGGAAGGCAGTATAAACATAACAATTTTAGTTGTTAAGCTGAGTTTAGTTATTTGTGTTGTAGAGTCTAAGATAACGTCGGCCTTCCCAAAAGGAGTTATTCAGCAAGTAGTTAGATACATAATTCTGAAACTTGGTATAGAGATCTGTTTTGTAACTATACATTGTGTGAGTTAGACATGATAGTTGATACTATAATCATGGATTAGATTACTCATGGAAAGTATGCAGATTGAAGAGAGCAGTGGGTCAGTAGAGGCTCTCTAGAGATAAACATCAGTATTTATGAGGCTCACAGAAGAAGAGCCCAGGAAGAAATCAGAGAAGGAAAAATCAGAAGAAGAAATAAAAAGGAGAGTATATTATAATGGAAATAAAAGGTAGTGGCAGGTTTCGAGAAGTCGGTTCTGACCAAGAGTGTCAAATGTAGCCTAAGATAGAATAAGGTGTTGAAATGTGCCATTTTTTCTAGTATTTAGGAGGTCACTGAAATGGTAGATAACTTTTTTTTCCAAGAGAATAGTTAGGCCAGAATCCTAAATATCATGATTTAAGTCATGAATATAAATTGAGAAGAAAAAGAATAATGAGAAGGGATTGGGAAGAGATTGATGGGGTACAAGGTTAAGGGGTAGTTCACTCATTCACTTAACTAAAATTTCTTGATTTCCTATGGTGTGGCAGGTGCTATTCTAGGCACTTGATATACATCAGTGAATAATTTTTAAAAAGAAAAGATCTTTGCCCTTGTAAAACTTAAATATGATCATGAGAGATGGACAACAGACATACTAAATAAATAATGTATATAGTATATTATAAAGTTAAATGTTATACAAAAAAAACTGAACAGACAAGAATAACCAGGTATGCTGCAATGGCTACTTTTTAAAATATAAAATACTTGATGCTACTACATTTAAAAAAAAAGTTCAATTTACACCTGCTATAATGATCTATTTGTCTTTGGAGTCAGAAAATCTTAGTTCTGAAAATTGTGAGCATAAAGGCAGGGGTTGAAGCTCAGGAAATTATTTTCTGAACTAGCAAATGTAATATATTAGACATTTCATTTTTGTTGTTTATAATTTATACTTGCATACTTTTGACAGTATTTGAAATTACATATAATGTCATAACACATCTATAATAATATTTTTTAAGCCTAGAAAATAAAATAATTAAAAGAACAATACACTAGATACATGGAATGAACTTGTAAAGTCAATTTAAAAAATAATTAAGCTTTGAACCCTGGAATACACAGGCATACCTCAGATATTGCAGATTCAGTTCCAGACCACTGCAATAAAGTGAGTCACACATTTTTTTTGGTTTTTCAGTGCATATAAAAGTTATGTTTATACTATATTGTAGTCTATTAAGTGTGCAATAGCTTTATATCTGAAAAAACAATGCATATACCTTAACTTAAAAATTCTTTATTGCTAAAAAATGCTAACAATAATCTGAGCCTTCAGCAAGTCATAATCTTTTTAGCTGGTGGAGGGTTTGAAATCCTGTGAGAATTACCAAAATGTGATACAGAGACATGAAGTGAGTAACATTGTTGGAAAAGTGGTGCCAACAGACTTGCACATGTTTACCACAAACCATCAGTTTATAAAAAACACAGTATCTGCAAAGCACATAATGTGAAGCACAATAGAATGAGGTATGCCTGTAATGTGAGAGGGAAACATATGGAATTATTTTGTTCTCATACAATTGTAAAAAGTGATAACATGCTGAGATACAATGTACTGATCACTTACTATGAAAGAGATAGGCAGAGATTCATATGTATATCTTATAAATGTGACCAACATAGTGGATGATCTTAATTCAAGTATACATCAAGTATATTGGAAACTTACCATAACACAATAAAGGCCATATATGAAAAGCCCGACCTAAAATCATAAAGAATGGGGAAAAACAAAAACCTTTCCCTTTAAGACAGAATGCCCACACTCTTCACTTCTTTTCAGCATAGTACTGGAAGTCCTAGCCAGAGCAATTAGACAAGAAAAAGAAAAAGTCATTCAAATTGGAAAGGAAGAAGTAAATTTATATCTGTTTGCAGATGACAGGATCATATATGTAGAAAACCTTAAAGATGTAACCAAAAAAAAAAAAAAACTGTTAGAACTAATAAATTCAGCAAAGTTGCAAGATGCAAAATCAACATAAAAAATCAGTCATGTATCTATATACAAACAATGAACTTTCTGAAAAGGTAATTAAGGAAAAACCTCATTTACAATAACAACAAAAGGAATAAAATACTTAGGAATAAACTTAACCGAAGAGATGAAAGACTTGTACACTGATGAAAGAAATTAAAGAAGACACAGATAAATGGAAAGGCATCCCATGTTTACAGACTGGAAGATTTAATATTGATAAAATGTCCATACCACCCAAAGTGATCTAAAGATTCAATGCAATTCCTTACCAAAATCTTAATGGCATTCTTTACAGAAATAGGAAAACATTTTTAAAATTCAGATGAAACCACAAAAGACCCTGAAGACCCAAAGGAATATTAATCAAGAAGGACAAATCTGGAGGGATTACATTTCCTGGTTTCAAAGTATATTACAAAGCCACAGTAACCAAGAGTATGGTACTGGCATAAAGACACATACAGGCCAATGGAACAGAATAGAGAGCCCAGAAATAAATCCACACATCTACGGTTAACTGACCTTTGACAAGGGTGCCAGATACAGAAAGACAAATACCACATGATCTCACTTATATGTAGAAACTAAAATAGTCAAAATCATGAAGGCAGAGAGTAGAATGGTGGTTTCCAGGGACTGGAGGGAGGGTGAAATGAGCATATATCAAACAAGGGGTAAAAAGCTTTAGTTATGCAAGATGAAAAATCTATGGCTATCTAATGTAAAACAATGTGACTATTGTTAACAATACTGTATACTTAAAATTCGCTGAGGGTATATCCTAAGTGTTCTTGCCACACACACACAAAGAAAATGGTAACTACGTGAGGTGATGAATATGTTAATTAGCTTGATTTTGATCCGTATTTCTGTGTGTTTATATATATATATATATATATATTAATGCATCAAGTTGTAAACCTTAAATATATACAGTTTTGTCAGTTATACCTCAACAAGAAATTGAGTAATATAAATAAAAGAGTAATGGAAAAAAGAAAAGTAGTAATTGCTTTTACCTAAAGGCCTGGGGAAGGCTTCACAGAAGTCATAAAAGAGGTTGGCAAAATAAAGGGAAGAGAAGTATGTTTCCAGTAGAAAGAAAGCATAGGCAAAAATAAGAAAGCATGAAGAATATATCATATAAAAAATGTCAAGTAATCTGGTATGGATGGAGGGCATGATAAATTGGGACAATTATGAATGATGAAGCTGAAAAGAAAAGTTGATATGCCAAAAATAAGGAAGAGATTCATTAGTCTAACGTAACACCATATTACATTCTTGAGTCACTGGGTGGAAGATAGATTATGTCATTAAGAGAGAGAGAGACAGAGACAGAGAGGCAGAGAGGAGAGACACCCAGAAGAAGAGTGTACTTGCAAGTGGAAAGTAAACTTTATGTGGTAGAAAGTTAAGGGGGGTATTGCAAAATCAAGTATACCAAAGAACTGATCTGGTGACAAATATTTTTGACTAAGAAAAAATGAATATATTCTCAGTAGAACAGACATTATTGCATGTGTCTTGGTAGCTCAGTAGTTGAGGGCACTGTGCTAATTGAGATCACATATAAATTTAGTCTCTGAAGTAGATACAAGATAGCTTCTGTTTCTTCCATTGTCACAGACTGCAGTTTTAACTTCTGACAGAATGTGTCATCTATTAGAAAGGGAGCCAAGAGACCTGACCCCATGTGTGAGAAAGCAATATTAAAGACAGTGAAATGTTTATGAATCAGTGTATCTAGCTTTAGCCAAAGACGTATATCTTGTATCATAAAGTTGATCTGAGATGCCTGAAGGCAGACAAGTTTGGGAGTCAGAATAGCATTAGTGATATGGGTGTAAGCAAACCATATTATGCTCAATGTACTTGGTTTCTGGACTATTTTATAAAAACTCCACGTCTCTAAGGATGCTCTTACAAGTCAACACTTGAATTATCTGGTATCTCAGTGAATATGCACTATCTACAGAATTTAGTTCAGGCAGGGGTTGAAACAGAGAAAAAATAAGTTTTAATTAATCCTGTCATTGAATGATCCTCGATTTTCTTAAGTCTTCAGTCCCTTGCTAGTCTTAAATTTATGGCAGGTTTAGGTATTGAATACAAAATAATGTTACTTTTAAATATGACTTAAAATATCTCACAGAAACTTAGAAATGTAATAGGCTTGGCAAGGAAATTATGCTCATAGAGAGAGTGATTTTTATTGTGATTAGGGCTAAGGCAGGGATAGTGTTATTTATTTTGTGTGTGTCTGTGTATGCTGTGGTGCATATGCTATATGCAGAATAGTTTTCAACATTTCTATGTGATATACATCTAGAGTATACTAGGAAAATCTCAATGCTATTACTAATACTCTGGTGAACATACAGTTATAATTAATACCATTTATTTATTCATCTGTTCATTTATTCAGTAAACATGCATTGAATAATTACTTTCTAACAGTGCTGTGTTGAGTACACAGCCCCTTTTCTCAATAAGTTTTGTCTATTTCAGGAAATTAGTACAAAGCACAATTGATACATAAGAAAAATATAATCGATATGGAGGTTCAAAAAATTCTATAGGGGATATAATATGTGATATTATAAATATAATAATAATAATGAAATATGAATAATGAAAATATAAAATCATTTGGAGGAAAAGACACTATAAAGCATGTCAAAAGTGTCAAAGCATGAGTAAGGCTTCTATGGAGGGTGAAGCAGCAGTGAAGAAATGAGTGAAAAGTGTTGTTTCTCACAAGAAGACTAATCAGCAACTAGAAGGCCCTGAAATGAGAAAGCATAAACTGCCTTCCTACCTTGGCGAATGGATGACAATCCTCCATTAAATTAAAAGCAAACAAACAAACAAACTAGGAGTCTGCTTAGAGTCCTATCTCTCCTTTACCTATCACATTTAACACATTACTAAGCATTACACACTTGAAATATCTTTGAACCCATATGCTTCTCTATAATTCCACTATCATCACCTTAACCAGGCCATTTCTATTACATCACTCTACTAAACTAACAGGTCTTCCTTGCTCAAGTCTGGTCTTCCTCTAATCCCTCCTATACACTCACATTTCTGTGCTGGAGAGGTCCAGTGGGTGGACCCTTCAATGACAAGCATCCTGGTCCAGAAAAGCCTCTTTGTTCCTGCAGGCAACACAAGTAGATTCCAACAGGACCTCCGGAGCAGGAGATAAAAAATCGGACTAAAATAACACCTTAATGCCTCTGAAAACTGAATCACCACTGGAACTATACCCCACAAAAGGAAGCCAGATTTCTCACATAAATAGATTAAACAATCATAAAATTCATATGGAACCACAAAATACACCAAATAGACATGGTAATCGTCACAAAGAACAAAATTAAGGCATCACAATCCTGATTTCATAATATATTACAAAGCTACAGTAATCAAAACAGTTTGAGTCTGGCATAAAACAGACACAGTAAACCAATGGAACAGAATAGAGAGCCCAGAAACAAATCTTCACATATATGGTCAAGTACTATTTGACAAAGGAGCCAAGAATACTCAGTGGGGAAAGGATAGTCTCTCTTCAATAAATGGTGTTGAGAAAACTGGACATTCACATGAAAAAGAATGAAATTGGACCCCTACCTTACACACACCACTTATAAAAATCACCTTGAATCTAATTAAGGACTTAAACGTAAGAACTGAAACCATAAAGCTCCTAAAAGAAAAGGGCAAACCTCCTTTACATAGGTCTTGGCAATGATTTTTTTTTTTTTAAATATGACACCAACAACACAAGCAACAAATGCAAAAACCAACAAGTGGGACTACATCACACTAAAAATTTTCTGCTCAGCAAAAGAAACAATCAACAAAATGAAAAGGCAACTCACAGAATGGGAGAAAATATTTGCAAACCATATGTCTGGTAAGAGGTTAATATCCAAAATATATAAGGAATTTTTATGTTCAATAGCAAAAATACAATCTTATTTAAAAATGGTCATAGGACTCGACTAGACATTTCTCCAAAGAAGACATACAAATGGACAACAATTACATGAAAAGGTGCTCAACATCACTAAACATCAGGGAAATCCAAATCTAAAACACAATGAAATATGACCTAACACCTATTTGGATGGCTGTTATCAAAAAACAAAAGATAGCAAATGCTGGCAAGGATATGGAGAAAAAGAAACCCTGGTGCCCTGCTGTTGGGAATGTAAGTTGGTGTATGCACTATGGAAAACAATATTAGTTTCTCAAAAAATTAAAAATAGAACTGACATATGATCCAGCAGTCCCACTTCTGGGTATGTAACCCAAGGAAATGAAATCAGTATCCCAAAAAAATATATGCCCTCTTATGTTTGTTTCAATATAGATCACAATAGCCAAGCTATAGAAACAATTTAACAATTTGTCTAGTAGATGTCATACAGAGAATAACCTTGATCTACTATACTTGTAAACTTCAAAACTTTTAAACATTGAACCTAGCCCATAGGGTTATTTCCAAAAATACACATTTTTTTCTTGTTTCCAAACATTATCATACTCTAAAATCTGAAATCTGAATTTTGTTTTTCACTTTCATTTCATTTTCATTGTTTTACTCTTTTACTGCTTTAATTGTTTTCCTTCCTTCCTCCCTTCCTTCTATTATGTTACCAGAGAAAAGGGATTTTTGCATATTTAATTAAGTTTACTAATCCATTGACCTTAAGACAAAGAGATTATCCACGTGGGCCTGAGCTATCATATGAGCCCTTAAAGCAGAGAGTTTTATCTGGACAGTAGCAGAAGAAGAATTCAGAGAGATTGAAAGTGTGAGAGAATTTGACATTAAGGAGGTTCTCCATTGCTGAGATAGAGGGGATCATAGGAAAAGGACCTGAGAATGGCCTCTATAAGATGAGAGCTGACAGCAAGAAAATGAGTACTTCAGTACTACAAGGGCCTGAATTTTGCCAACAATCTAAATGAGCTTGTATTTGGATTCTTCCACAGGGCCTCCAAGAGACCATCCAGCTAACAACTTGATTTCAGCCTTGTGAGACCCTAAGTGGAGAAGCCAGGTGAGCCCACCTGAAATTCTGACCCACAGAACTATGAGCAAATAAATGGGTATTGTTTTAAGTTGCTAAATTTGTGGTAATTTGTTATACAGCAATAGAAAACTAATATGCTCCAGTATACTTTTGAGATTTACACAAGGCTTAACTATCAATTGGAACTAAGATTCTATTTGGTTTCAGACCAAAAAAAAAAAAAAAGTGATATTAAACCCTAGATCTATAGTTTAGGTGTTTGAGAACATAGAATTATGTTTCTGAATCTCCTCATAGGAGCTCCACTCCATTCTTGGAAAAGCTGCTTGCTTTGCCTCTATCCCCTTAGAACCCCATGTGTATGAGTGAGATAGCAAAGATAATTTCTTAATTTATAGGTGAAAAAAAGGCAGTAGGCAGTTAACCAATTATGTAGTAAATTTAGGATCTGACTACTGTACCCACTGAGTCTAGCCTGTCTTTGAAAATAGGGGAAACTTCTGACAGCAGATGTTTCAATTTCTTGAAATTGAATTGTCCATAGATATCAAACTCCTTATCTATAACACCAGAAAGAAATATGTTGCTGGTTATATTGGTGATGGTGGCATTTTAAGAAGACGAAAAAATATCCTTCAGAATGAAATTAGAAAATATCTCTTTTCCTTCTATAAAACCAGAAAGTTACAAAGCTAGTAAGCAAACTACTGTATAGGAGCTGTTTTCCTAAACTGTTGGTCACAGGGCTTCCTCATAATTTTTGCTGCCTTTCTAACAGATGGCACTACACCTTCCAATATTAATCTCTTCTGTGGGTTTTTCCAAGAGAGCAATACATGCCCTCTAATGCAACACTACCAAAAGCCCAGATGGCTACCTATTACCACTCTCTGCCTTCTCTGATTTTATTTTTGTTCTGTTTATGAATGGCCAAGATTAAAAAAATATAATAATACAAAGGGACATAGCCAATATAAACATGTAGCAGATAAAAGGGAAAGTGTGTAAAAAAATTATTCTGTCATTACAGTGGAAATCTCTTCATTTATTCAGCCATGTATGTAAAAGGTTTTGGAAGACAGACAGACAAGAAAGAGAGCCAGAGACTATTTGTTATAAAGTAAAGCAACAAAGGGGGAAAAAAAGAGAAGACATGGTGTATTAGTCTCCTTGAGCTGAGCGCCATAACAAAATATCATATACTGCATATCTTTCTTTTTTTCTTTTTTTTTGGCAGTACGCGGCCTTTCACTGTTGTGGCCTCTCCTGTTGTGGAGCACAGGCTCCGGAAGCGCAGGCTCAGCGGCCATGGCTCACGGGCCCAGCCGCTCCGCGGCATGTGGGATCTTCCTGGACCGGGGCATGAACCTGTGTCCCCTGCATTGGCAGGCGGACTCTCAACCACTACGCCACCAGGGAAGCCCTATACTGCATATCTTAAACAACAGAAATTAATTTTCTCACAGTTTTGGAGGCTAGCAGTCATAGATCAAGGTCTGACAGGGTTTGGTTTCAGCTGAGGACTCTCTTCATGGCTTGCAAACAGCTACCATCTCACTGTTTCCTCACATGAATTTTTCTGTGTGCAGAGAGAGAGAGAGAAAGAGAGAGAGAGAGAGAGATCTACTATCTCTTCCTCTTATTATATGGACACTAACCCTACTGGATGACAGCACCACTCTTATTATCTTACTTAGTATTAATTACCTCTTTAAAGCCCCTATCTCCAAATACAGTCACATTGGGGATTAAGTCTTCAATGTATGAATTTGGGGGGGGGCACAATTCAGTCCATAATATTCTGCTCTCTAGTACCCCAAATGTCTTGTCCTTATTGCATACAAAATACATTCACTCTATCCCAACAGCACAAAAAGTCTTAGCTCATTCCAGCATCATCTTTAAAGTCTAAACTTCAAAGTCTCATCTAAATATCATCTAAATAAAGTATGAGTGAGACTCGAGGTACAATTCATTCTGAGGCAAAATTCCTTTCCAGCTGTGAATTTGTGAAACTAGACAAGTTATGTGCTTCCAAAGTACAGTGGTGGGACAGGCATAGGATAGACATTCTCATTCCAAAAGGGAGAAATAGGAAAGAAGAAAGGTGTGACAGGTCCCAAGTGAGTCTACAAAGGCAAATTCCATTAGATTTTTTAAAAATTTTGTTATTGAAGTCTAGTTGATTTACAATATCGTGTAAATTTCAGGTATACAGCACAACAATTCAGTTATATATCTATATGTATATAGATATATGTAGATGTATGTTCTTTCTCAGATTCTTTTCCCTTATAGGTTATTACAAAATATTGAGAATAGTTCCCTGTGCTATACAGTAGGTCCTTATGGTTATCGGTTTTACACATAGTAGTGTGTATATGTTAATTCCAGACTCCTAATTTATCCCTCCCTCCACCCCTCTTTCCCTTTTGGTAACCATAAGTTTGTTTTCTGTGTTTGTGAGTCTGTTTCTGGTTTGGAAATAAGTTCATTTGTGTCTTTTTTTTTTTTTTAAGATTCCACATATAAACAATATCGTATGACAGTTGTCTTTGTCTGGCTTACTTCACTTAGTATGATAAACTCTGGGTTCATCCATATTGCTACAAATGGCATTATTTCTTTCCTTTTTATGGCTGAGTAATATTCCATTGTATATATGTACACCACATCTTCTTTATCCATTCATGTCGATGGACATTTAGGTTGCTTAAATTTCTTGGTTATTGTACGTAGTGCTGCAATGAACATTGGGGTGCATGTATCTTTTAGAATTATGGTTTACTCTGGATATACCCAGGAGTGGGATTGCAGGGTCATATGGTGACTCTATTTTTAGGTTTTTTTTTTTTTTTTGCTAAGCTGCACAGCTTGTAGTATCTTAGTTCCCCGACCAGGGATTGTACCCGGGCCCTTGACAGTGAGAGTCCTAACCCCTGGACTTCCAGGGAATTCCCTCTTTTCAGTTTTTTAAGGAACCTCCATACTGTTCCCCATAGTGGATGTACCAATTTACATTCCCACTAACAGTGTAGGAGGGTTCCTTTTTCTCCACACCCCCTCCAGCATTTATTATTTGTAGACTTTTTGATAACGGCCATTCTGACTGGTGTGAGGTGATACCTCATTGTAGTTTTGACTTACATTTCTCTAATAATGAGTGATGTTGAGCATTTTTTCATGTGCTTTTTGGCCATCTGTCCATCTTCTTTGGAGAAACGTCTAATTAGATCTTCTGCCCATTTTTTTGATTGTTTTTTTTTATATTGAGCTGTATGAGCTGTTTGTATATTTTGGAAATTAATCACTTGTCTGTCACTGTTTTCAGATGACATGATACTATACATAGAATCTCCTAAAGACACTACCAGAGAACTACTAGAGCTCATCAATCAACTTCAGTAAAGTTGGATACAAAATTAATACACGGGGCTTCCCTGGTGGCGCAGTGGTTGAGAGTCCGCCTGCCGATGCAGGGGACATGGGTTCGTGCCCCGGTCCCGGAAGATCCCACGTGCCGCAGAGCAGCTGGGCCCGTGAGCCATGGCCGCTGAGCCTGCGCGTCCGGAGCCTGTGCTCCGCAACGGGAGAGTAGGCCACAACAGTGAGAGGCCCGTGTACCACAAAAAAAAAAAAAAAAAAAAAAAAAAAAAATTAATACACGGAAATGTCTTGCATTTCTATACACTAACAACAAAAGATCAGAAAGAGAAATTAAGGAAATAATCCTATTTACCACTGTATCGAAAAGAATAAAATACCTAGAAATAAACCTACCTAAGGAAGCAAAAGAACTGTACTCCAAACACTGTAAGATGCTGATGAAAGAAATCTGAGATGACACAAACAGATGGAAAGATATACCATGTTCTTGGATTGGAAGAATCAATATTGTCAAAATGATCATACTACCCAAGGCAATCTATAGTTCAGTGCAATTCCTATCATTACCAATGGCATTATTTGCAGAACCAGAACAAAACATTTTAAAGTTTTTATAGAAACACAAAAGACCCTGAATAGCAAAAGCAATCTTGATAAAGAAAAATGGAGCTGGAGGAGGCTCCCTGGCTTCAGACTATACTACAAAGCTACAGTAATTAAAACAGTATGGTACTGGCACAAAAACAGAAATATAGATCAATGGAACAGGATAGAAAGCCCAGAGATAAATCCACTCACTTATGGTCAATTAATCTATGACAAAGGAGGCAAGATTATACAATGGAGAAAAGACAGTCTCTTCAATATGTGGTGCTGGGAAAACTGGATAGCTACATGTAAAAGAATGAAATTAGAACACTCCCTAACACCCTACACAAAAATAAACTCAAAATGGATTAAAGACCTAAATGTAAGACCAGATATTATAAAACTCTTAGAGGAAAACATAGGCAAGACACTTTTTGACATAAATTGCAGCAGTATCTTTTTGGATCCATCTCCTAGAGTAATGAAAATAAGAACAAAAATAAACAACTGGGACCTACTTAAACTTAAAAGCTTTTGCACAGCAAAGAAAACCATAAGCCAAATGAAAAGACAACCCACAGAATGGGAGAAAATATTTGCAAACGATGTGTCCATTAGATCTTAAGTCTTACGAATAATCACCTTTGATTCAATGCTCTGCACTCCAGGCCCATTGGGTCAGCAAAATCAAGGGCCCTAGTTAGCAGCCCTGCCTGCAAGGCTCCAGTCAGCAGCAGTCCACCCTGCTGAGATGGAGGCAGTGACCCCACCCTTTGAAACCAAGAAGGCAGCCTTGATAATTGAAATGATCTCATGGTCATACTTGTCTTCTTGAAGAATGCTCCTTCACAACCAAAGAGTTCTATTGTCTCATCCTGCAGAAATCCAAAAGCCTCCCTTTTTTTCATCCTGTCTCTGTTCCTTTTGGTGCAAGCTAGTATTGTCTGCTGGTATAATCCCATCTCTGTTCCTGGCTTTGGCTGAAGTGCCTGGTTCACATCCATAGTAACCTCCTTATCAAATGATTGTTTAGCCACATCTTTAGTGTTATATTTGGAACACACTTTCACATTTTTTGTAGTATGGATAAACTGAGAATTTTCTAATTCTTCAAGTTCAGGTTCCTTTTTACTTAAACATTTCTTTAATTTATCTCTCTCATCTCACATTATTACAATAAGCAGTAAGGAGAAGCAAGGCTGCATCTTCGATTCTTTGCTTAGAAATCTCAGCTAAATATCCAGTTTCATAGCTCACAAGTTCTACTTTCCACGAGACACTAGAATACAATTCAGCTAATTTTTTATCATTTTATAACAAGATCCTCTTTCCTTCAATTTCCAATAATATGTTCTTCATTTCCATCTGAGTCTCAGTGGAATTGCCTTTAACATCCAACAGACCCTTCAAGATAATGTAGGCTTTTTCTATCATTTATCTGTAAACTCTTCAAATCTTTACCAATACCCAGTTCCAAAGTCACTTACACATTCTTAGGTATTTGTTACAGCAGCACCATTTCACAGTATTAAGTTCTGTTTTAGTCTTCTCAGACCGTCATAACTGAATGCGAGAGACTATGTGGCTTAAACAACAGAAATTTACTTTCTCACAATTCTGGAGGCTGAAAATTCCATACCAATATGCAGCAGGGTTTTGTTTCCCATGAGAGCTCTCTTCTGGATTTTCAGATGGCCACCTTCTTGCTGTGCCTTCACATGACCATTTCTCTGAGCAAGAGGGGTGGTGGGGGGAGGGATCTCTGGTATCTCTTCTTATAAGGACTCTAATTCTGTTGGATTAAGGTCTCAACCTTATTACCTTATTTAACCATAAGTACCTCCCTAAAACTCCTATCTCCAAATGCAGTTATATATGGGTGGGTTAGGGTTCAACATATGAATTTTTAACAGGACACAATTCCGTCCATAACACATGGAAAATCTCAAATACCCAATAGGAAACTTGAATAACATTATTTGAAACACTATACTTAAATTTTCTGTTCTTCAAGACCATATAATAAAGCAATATATTCAATATTAGAGACTTACTATTTAAAGAGAAAATTAACTAGATGGGGGGAATCCTTTCACATTGTACATGTATATTAAATCACTACAACATATACTTTAAATGTCTTACAATTTTGTCAATTATACCCCAATAAAGCTCGGGGGGGGGGAAGAGAGAATCATATAAAAAGAAATTGGTTTGGCAATAAATTTATGAAATGACACCAGAAATCAGTAACAACAGAGTGGAATCATAACGTCAGACAGTTGAAACTTCACATTCATCTTTAAATTAGGATTTTTAGTAATTTAAAGAAATATACTCAACATATATTTCAGTCACATTATATTTAAGGAGGAAGAACTTACATCAATGGGAATGGCATGGGTTAATATAAAGGCATAGAGGTAGAAAAATATAAGGCCTGTTCAGGAAATAATAATAAGACATTTGGCTGGGGCATAGGATAAATGAGAGGAAGTAGACTAAGTTAATTCCATGCCAAAATACAGATACTTTAAAAATGTTCATTCATACTCTATTCTAAATTCCTCCAATTACAGGAAGTGCTTCATGAAGGAGCTGCTTAGTTTTTCCTTTTCTGTAACTCTGATTCCCAGTAATCTGCTCTCCTTAAATCTAGATCTCTGATGTACTACCAGGAAAAAAATAAATCTAAATAATTCCACATGACGGGCCTTCATATTTTAATACTGTCATCATGCTATATCAATCCCCAAGGCTTCTCTTTCCCTAATAGGTCACCTGATTATTCTACATCTCATATCTGCACCCTCTCCCTTCATCTCTGTTGCTAGTGCCTTTGTTCAGACATTCATTGTTCTTTACCTGAATTATTACATTAGTAAACTTATTGGTCTCCCTCCTTGTCTCATTGCCCTCCAAGCTATTCTCCACATTAATGCTGTCATAATTTCTTGAAAATGGCAATTCTGATTTGTCACTTATATCTAAACCTCCTCAACTGCAATGATTTGTTTTTATGTGTACGTCTCCCACTTGACTGTGAGCTACTCAAGGGCCAAGATCATAGCTTCTTCATCTTTGTAGTTTCAGTTACTAGCACAGTGCTTGGCATATAGCAATAGCACATGCTCTGTAAGAGTCCATTTTGGTTATTTTTTTCCCCAAAATGTGCTTCTATTCTGTATCTAGCACAATGCTTAGAAAATGTATTATTATCTGTAAGCATTAAAGAATTACTGCCTGCCGAAGTGTTTCTTTACCATTCTTTGATTATATTAATTTTATATTGTATATGGGCAGAATAAGACCCTGGAAATATGTTCTAATAATAATAGCTAATATTTATTGACTTTTTATTATGTACTGCTACAATTTTTGTTTTAAGCAGTTTAAAAATATTTCATATAGTCCTGAAAAAGGAAACACAAAGCCCATAGGCTGTAGATACTATTATCACTGTCATTTTACATATGAGGAAACTGGCACACAGAAATGAAATAATTTGAACAAGTTTATACAACTTCTAAGTGACAAAGTATCAAAGAAAAATTGCACCAGGAAGATTTAAACAGGGAAGGAAGACTTTATTCAAGACTATTGCAATAGGGGAGAAAGATCGCACTTCACTTTGAATGTAATAGGGGAAGCTGGGGATTTATAGCCAATGGGCAGCGTGAGAGTCAGTGGATGGGAAATTACTAAGAGGAAGTTGGCGAGGTTATAAAGGGTGGGGAGATTCTTCCTAAATTGGCTTGGTGAGATTCTTGCTAAAGTGGGCTCAGCAGGCCAAGGATGGCAGGCTAATGACAAGGCCTAGTTGAGAAGAGGGCTCAGAGGAGCCTGACTAACGTTTAATCAAGGAGGGAGTTCTTGTAAGCCTCTCCTCTTATACAAAGAAATATAACATTGTTTCTTGTTCAGTCACCTTTTTTCATTAAGGTCCAGATGAACTATCTCTTAAGAATTGGTAGTAGAGGATATTTACTGGATAGCGTTTAATGAGGGGAATTTCTATGAAAAGAAAAACAATATGAATGGTTCGAGCAGACTATAAACCCAGTTTCTGTGTCCGAAGGGCAAGAAGTCAAGAAGGTTCCTAAATGTTGGACCCAAAACTTCTTTAGATATTGGAATGAGTATGACAGTGGCAAAGTGGTAGATTTCCCAATTTGCAGTTTGAATGTATGGTTATGGCTTAGACATATGAGAGGTTTTAGTGAAATTGTCCATATTCATGGCTATTTCCTGGAGTAGAACATGGAAGATGTAGAGTTCTGGTGAGCTTCCTGAGTGGCCTACACAACAGTGGTTCCAGGCATGAAGTTTGCCCATATTCTGCTGTGGTGATGAGTCCTCTGAAATTTTTATCAGGTTGCCCACTTCATCTCACAAGGCGTCTTTATATTCGAGGGGGAAATTGAGCTAAAAGACAACCTAGATGCCCAACAAGAATCTAGGAAGTCAAGTTTTAGTTATCAGTGATGCCAAATCAAGAGGGTAGGAGAAATATTAGAAATGTTAGTTTGGAGATTTGTATCCAGGTATTGAAGGAAACTAGAAAAATTTTTAAATTGTTAAAGATGACAAAATGTGCAAGACTGCAGGATCCAGTCCAACTTCCAGGTAGATAATAAAACTGTGTAGTTAACAAAGAAGTAAAAAAATAGCTCAAAGATGGTAAATAGTACCAGAGTCTGATTACCCACAAGGGTGGTGTTTTCTACTGAAATATAAAATTTCTCTCTATATCAAACCCCCTTTTGATCAAAGATAAATCATATTATTCTTATTTTAAAATTAAGTCTGTTCTCATTAGATTTGGCTTGATTATTACATAAGGGCAACGAAGATAGTAATTAGCCATACATGCCTTTTAAAGTGTGCTTTGATGGAACTTTTCATAAGGAATATAAGACTGGACTTTTAAAAGCCTCTTGAGTCTAGGAAATCAAGCCTAGAACTTGCCACTTCATCTACAGTACCTACAGATTTGGGTAAAATCCTCTCTTATTGAGGTTCCCTAAAATATCCTCAACAATCCAGGAAGTGACCTTTCTTACTCTCTTGTAAAGCTGGGAACTATGTAATCCAGATGTCAGACTGGTTTTCCCAAGAGGGCTTTTTAAGTATTGGCTCCATAAATTTAACCTTTGTTCCTTAAAACTATAGAATCATATCTGATTTGACACATTATTCTCAAATATCATAGTCAAAGCTTTTGTTATTTAATCATTTTCTCAATTATATCCTCTTTCAAGGAAGATAGATTATTATTGAATCTATGCAAATAATTATCTTGTCATGAAAATAAGAATACTCAATAAGAGTTTCAGACTTCTTGAGGGGTCAGGAAGGGAGAAAAAGAGAAATGTTTAATTTCTGTTTATCAAATATATTCTATTAAATTATTATGAATTATAGATAGCTTAAGAGAAACTACTTTATCTTAAAAGAAAAAAGAGTTTCTTATATCCATAAAATAAAAAATTAAAGCATCATCATTATTCCAAACAAAACACATAATCATTACTCATCAGTTTATTTAATTATTGTTCTCCTTGAATTTGGGTTAGTAGTCTTATGAATCCATCAGCTTCCCCACTAGAATTCTGAAAATTCTGAGTCAATCCAGTGGGGTGGTCTCAAAATTATTTAAGAAACGCCATCAGAGGCCTGTGCCCCCGAGTACCTGGAACAGTCCTTTCTATAAGTCTCTGAGACAGCCCCTTTTCATTGAAGATGAAGCATTTTGACCTATAGCTGATTATAAGAACTCTCAAGGAAGTATCAGAGTAAAACTATCTGTGAATTACAAAAGTCTTAAAATGGCTGTGGTTAAGGCTCTGATAAGAGTTCCTTATAAAATAATAAAATTGACAAAGAAAATCTGGTTGTTTCTGTGGCATACAACACTTAATAACAGAGAAGATTGGTCAAGATGGTAAAGTAGAAAGACCTTGAGCTCATGTCCTCTAGCACGCACACCAAAATTATAACCATTTACAGACTACCACTGATGAAAAACACATGAACCTACCAAAAAATATCTTCTACAGCTAAAGATATAAAGAAGTAACCACAAGTCAGGTAGGAGGGGGTGGAGTTGCAGTGTAGTCAAGCCCCATACCCCTGGGTGGGCAACGTATAAATGGGAGAATGATTAAAATTGCAGAGGTTCTCACAAAGGAGTGAGGGGTCTGAGCCCCAAATCAGCCTCCCTAGCCCAAGAGTCCTGCACCAGGAAGATGAACCCCCAGAGCATTTGGCTTTGAAGGCCTGTGGAGATTACTTAAGGGAGTCCCAGAGGGTTGGGGGAAAAAGAGACACCACTCTTAAAGGGTGCACACAAAATCTCACCCACTCCAGGATCCAGGACAGAAAGGAGCCTGGGTAAGATCAACCTGCTAATCTTGGAAAGTATCCCAGAGAGGCAGGAGGCAACAGAAGGTCTGTTGCCTGGGGACACAGATATAGGCGACAGATATAGGCGACAGCCATTTTGTTGAGCTTATTCTACCACTTGGACACTGCTGCTGGCAGCTACCACTGTGGAATCCTCCCTCTAGCTTTTTAGCTTCAGGACACAGCCCCACCCCTGCCCTCCAGCCTGTAGGCCTGTACTGGGATGCTTCAGGCCACGCAACTAACTGGGTGCCTACTAGCCCCACCCACCAGCAGACAGGCTGCCTTAAGACCCCCTGAGGTATATGTATATATACAATGGAATACTACTTAGACATAAAAATGGATGAAATTGTGCCATTTGTAACAACATGGATGGAGTTAGAGAGCATTATGCTTTGTGAACTGTCAAACACTAAGACAAATACTCTATGTTATCACTTATGGGTAGAATCTAAAAATAAAAGATACTAGTGAATATAACAAAAAGGAAACAGACTCACAGATATAGACAACATACTAGTGGTTACCAGTCAGGAGAGGGAAGGAGTGAGAAGCAAGATAGGGGTAGGGATTAAGAGGTACAAACTACTATGTATAAAATAAATAAGCTACAAGGATATATTGTACAACACAGAAAATATAGCCTATATTTTACAGTAACTATAAATGGAGTATAACCTTTAAAAATTGTGAATCACTATGTTGTACACCTGAAACTTATATAATATTATAAATCAACTATAGGGACTTCCCTGGTGGTCCAGTGGTTAAAACTCCGTGCTTCCAATGCAGGGGGTTCAGGTTCAATCCCTGGTTGGGAAACTAGGATCCCACATGTCATGCGGCAAAAAAACTGACATAAAGTAATTGCAAAACATAAAGGAAATAAATTTGTACTGTAGGAATATAATCTATATTTAAAAAATCAATCAATCGGGCTTCCCTGGTGGCACAGTGGTTGAGAGTCCGCCTGCCTATGCAGGGGACACGGGTTCGTGCCCCGGTCTGGGAAGATCCCACATGCCGCGGAGTGGCTGGGCCCGTGAGCCATCTGGAGCCTGTGCTCCGCAACGGGAGAGGCCACAACAGTGAAAGGCCCGCGTACCGCAAAGAAAAAAAAAAATCAACCAATCAATCAACTATAACTCAAAAAAGAAAATGTCTACTCCAAAAAACAACAATAATAACAAAAATTCTGACCAGGAACATTATACTGTTCTTGTCTAATATCAGGCAAAGTAAGGCCAAGACGTGTACAGCAAGTACATTCACAAATTACTAGGAAGTTCATATAATTTCTGAACTATTAATATTAATCATATTTTACCCCTACAAATATAATGTAGCACTTTTCATGCAATTCAACACATCAAATAAACCTAATTATTTTTAATATCTACCTCTTTACAAGGTGAAAGAACAAGTCCTCTGAGATTTTCAAATCATTCTGAGATCAAAATTTCAGTGAGAATTTCTTTTGGGAAAAGCAAAATATCAAAAGTTGTCCAAGAATGTCAATATGTTTGAAACATGCTTAAATAGGATGATGGGCCACTGTGAAACAATACTGAGCTACCAATTTTACAAAAGTCACAAAATATTTCAAAAGTAAATATAGGAAGTACCATGATTAGAAAAAAATATAGCTCTCCTAAAAATGAGAAGACTCAGTTAAATAATCTTAATATTAAATGTCTTAAATAATCAAGGATAGGATAAAGTCAACATAGACCAGAGGAAATTATTCTGATAAAACACAGAATGTTTGTTTCCTAGTCAGATTACTCAAAAGGTAAGGAAAACTCTTACAATTCCTTATTCAGGAAAACCAGTAATACAAGAAAAATTTAGTAATTTTAACAGAGACAAAACCCAGCTCTAGTTTTGCATCGTATATTGCTGATGCTAAAGTTCATTAAATCAAACAAGCAAACATACAAAACCTTATAAATAAACCAATCCAATCCTAGTCAGCTTTAACCACACAACATAAGGTTCCTCTTCCACAAACTTCCTACAACTTTCTGTATCTATTCAGATTTTGTCCTACACTTTCCTTTCTCTCAGTTTGGAACAACCACTCCACTTTAGCACAAAATTACTCTCTTTTTACTTAATAAAAACCATGCTAGGGACTTCCCTGGCGGTCCAGTTGTTAAGACTCCATGCTTCCACCGCAGGGGGTGCAGGTTCCTGCCTACATTGCATAGTTTACTTAAAGAAGTTGTTTGCGTTTATTGTTCCTAGTAGTTTCATTTACATATATTGATTATAATTTTTAACTGTTAGTAACTTTATTTTACAGAGAAAACTAGGTAGCAGATAATTATTAGCTGTTTTTCAAACATTAGCATTGCTTAGCAGACTATCAACATTCATGAGTATACCATCTCACAATTTTTATAAATATATGCTTCCTTATAGCACAGTTTTTCAATGAAGCAAAAAGAGCATATTTATTACCAGACTCAGATATATATCATGTAAAAATAAGAAGCCAAAAGTACATAAACTTATACTCAGCAACAAATGTTTCAGTATTTTATCTTAGGATCTATTACTTAATTTAATTTAGCAAAAGTCTAAATTTGCATGTTACCAAAAAGATATTAGAAACTATTTTTAGGCAGACATATTATAAAACAAAATTATTATTTAATAATTTTTGTCTGAATACTGACTCAATTTGATTAAAATCAAACTTATTATTTTTATAATCTTAAACACTTAGCAAATATTACTTTATTTGACTAGCAAACCCAATTAGAACAAAATGTATGTGTATTGAATTAATGCTAATAACTCAGAATACATAGATGTTTTTATTATAGCCACAATATTAAGCTAGTTTTACTTGCTAAAGATTTATTCAGTTTATGAGAACATTCGCTTAGTTTTTATGAGGATAGTTATTTTTTTTCCATATTGGAATTACTAGAAGTTCAGGGCTTTTATTATTATTATCACTGGGAGTTTCAGGAATATTTAATTTATATGTGATTATTTATCTGTAAGCCAATTAGAATAGAGCTCTGTATTAGATTTTATAAATTAATTGTTAATGCCATCTGGGGGCAGGTAAAATATCACATATACATATGTTAATATATACATACATTTATATACATATATTATATGTATGTATGTATACATACATATGGATATATATATATGGATAGATGCAAACATCTTGGCTATGAGTCAGGAATAAACACAGTGATACAAAACTTACTGGTCTATATAAAAAGAATTGGCTCTAATCTTTGTCCCACTTTTTATTTTTATCTGAATTGTATTTCTGGCAGATTAGACATGTTGAGGTTACCCACTCAGTATGAGAGCTAAATCTTTCTACTAATATCTGTGGAAGAGACTTTTAAGATTTTATTTTTTTATGGAGGCTGTGGACAAAATTTTAGGTGAGGGACTTAGAAGACACTAATCAGTTGTCTGGGTGTCTCCAAAGCCCATCTGAGTGAACAAAATATCCAGTGTGTTTCCAATTTTCTTTTTATCTTTTTCAGCCTCAGGTAGTTGCTTTTGCAGTTCTTCAATCTCAAAATATTCATATGGTAGCAGGGAGTTGAGGGCCTAGAATGGTAAAGGTCTGGCAGCAATGGAAGAAAGGATAGAGTGGGTAGTGGTATTGAAGTGGGACAGATCAAATGATTTAAAGGAGCTAAAGGGAAGATTGAAGTTATAAAATATGGAAGGAGTGGAGGTAATGAGAAAGAAGTCTTAGGTCAGCCAGTTTGAGGAGCTTTCAGGTTTCCCAAAGAGACCATTGAAGTTGCAAATTATCCATAAAAATATTTCTACAAATGAGATCTCTGTAAAGAAAAAGAATCCAAAAGAGTACTCTAAATACCAAAAAAATAAAGTTCAACCAAATGAGAATTTCCCAGGTTCTAAACTAATGGTACCTTTTTAAAAACAGCAGTCTCTAACCCAGCCTCAAGACTACTCTGCATCCTAAGAATCAAAATCTGTTCTTTTAGTGTTTTAACAGACTATCATTCAGAACATTGTATCAGGAGTTGGACTCACCAATGGATCCTTGATCAATCAGTCAGGAGTGAAGACAAATACTTTAAAATAATGCATGTAGGGTTCTGGGTGAGAGATACAGGGGTCTAGTGATGAATCTGGTCCTCCCCAAGTCACAGAACCAGCACTGTCAAAGAAAAATTACACCAGTTAAACAGGCAAAAAAAAATTTTATACAAGGCTATTGCAATATGAAAGTGATATTGAATTTAATTCTGAATAAAACAGGGGCAGCTGAGGAATTTTAGTCAACAGGCAGGATGAGGAAGTCAGTAGATGAAAAATTACTAAGAAAAACTTGGCTAGGTATCAAGGGTGGAAAGATTCTTACTAAACTGGCTTGGCAGAATTCTTGCTGAACTGGCCTTAGCAAGCCAAGGAACTTGACCAAGGATGAGGCCCAGTTGGGAAGAGGGATCAGAGGACTCTGACTAAAGCTTAGTCAGAGAGAGAATCCTTGTCAAAAGCCAGTATTCAAACCCAAGCTGACTCAAAAGCCTATGTTTCTAAACACTAGCCAATGCTACCCATTTTCCTATGCTTCTGTGGGGTTTCTTTGTTTGTTTTTTTATGTACCTACATAACTTCTTTGGATAAACATTGCTTGTTTTGGCAACTTTCTCAGGTACCTAGGATTCACATACTACTACCTGGTTTGTCCTTGTTTTGATTTTTTTTGAACAAAACTCCATACACTGGTTTCTCATTCAAACATTTACCTGCCTTATCCCCTTAAGATTTTGAATCCTGGGTTACTTGAGTATAAAATTTAAACAGCTACAACAAGCTACTGAGCTATTAATTTTCTTAGCAAAAGTGTTATATCTAAACCCAATCAAAATGTACATCATACTACCAGAACACGAGAAATGTATCTGATCTCTGGAATTTTAAGATGTTTTGCAAGGGAGTACTATTGAGCATGTGGAGTTGGAGCCTTTTTGTTTCCATCATGTCAGACCAACTAGGTAGCTATCAACTCACTTCCTTTTTATGAAAAAGAGAAAGGACAACCCACAAAAGAAACAGTTCTCATCGCATGTGTTAACGACATTATTGTAATGGGGCATCTTTTCCCCTCTGGATCATAGATGATGTGCTAATATTTATATCAACCCACTCCTAGTGTTAAACTTTATTAATGACTAAAATAAATATGCTAGAGATTTGACTTTTTATACCGCTTCCCTAGCCAAATGCTAGGGAGGAGCCAAATGCTGTGCAGGAGAAAAATGACATCAATGAAGCTGAGAGCCAAAGCCTGTTTAATGTAGTCTTAAAAATATTTTGTGACACTTTGTCTAGAATAATACTATCAATGTGGGCAATTTTTTTCATCTTATATATATTTTCCATTCTTTCTCCCTCTGATGGCCTCTTTGGCTTTTTAAGTTCTATAGTTTATAACAACTGTTAGCTGTCATTACATTTCTGTCTCCAGAGATTTTTGTTTATTTTTATTTTAGTCATCCAATGAGGATTATTACCTTTGTGGTAAGTGTTATTCCTGTGTTAATAATAAAATAAAAACTCACTATTGTTAAGATGGGAGAGGGTGCCTCTAACCTCTTTACCATTTGATATTTGCCTGCCATCATTGAGTTATTTTTCTGATATTATTATAAACACAATTTTTCCTATTTACGTTTCATTTTAGTTATTTTTCTCTTTTAACTCTATGAGAAAATAGATGCCAAGTGTCACTGAAGAAACTAAACTGACATTGTAATTAACCATTTTTAAAATTTCTCTAGACATAATCAAATCCTTTTATAAGACTTTTTTTTTAAATAAAAAAGTAGTGTTTGGTCCACAGTGAAATTGAGAAGGTGGTACAGAGATTTCCCATATACCCTTTACCCCCACATGCATGATCAGAGTGGTACATTTGTTACAATTGATGAACCTACATTGGTAAATCATAATCATTCAAAGTCCGTAGTTTACCTTAGTGTTCATTCTTGGTGATGTACATTCTATGGGTTTGAACATATGTGTAATGACATGTGTCAATCATTGTGGTATCATACAGAGTATTTTCATTGCCCTAAACATCCTTTGTCCTCCACCTATTCATCCCTCCACCATCCCCAAACCCTGGAAACCACTGATAATTTTGTCTCCATAGTTTTGCCTTTTCCAGAATGTCATATAGTTGGAATCATATAGTACGTAACCTTTTCAGATTGGCTTATTTCACTAAGCAGTATGCATATAAATTTCTTCCATGTTTTTTCATGCCTTAATAGCTCATTTATTCTTAGTGCTGAATAATACTCCATTGTCAAGATATACCATAGTTTATTTATCCTTTCACCTACTGCACGACGTCTTGGTTGCTTCCAAGTTTTGGCAATGATGAATAAAGCTGAAATAAATAGCCATCTGCAAGTTTTTTGAGGGCATATGTGTTTTCAGCTCCTTTGGGTAAATAGCAATGAGTGTGATTACTGGATCATACAATAAGAGTATATTTAGTCTTGTAGGAAACCAACAAACTGTCTTCCTAAAGCGCATTCCTACCAGCAATGAACGTGTCAACAGTGTTCTTGATTTTGACCATTCTAATAGGTGTGTAGTGGTATTTCATTGTTCTTTTTGTATTTCCTTGATGACATATGATGTAGAACATCTTTTCACATACTTATTTGCCATCTGTGTATTTTCTTTAGTGATATCTCTGTTAAGATCTCTGGTCTATTTTTGAATAAGGTTGTTGGTTTTCTTATTGTTGAGTTCTTTCTGGACTTTGGATAACAGGCCTTTATAAATTGTATCCTTGGCAAATATTTTCTTCTTCTCATTATTTTGACTTTGTCTTTCTCAGAGCAGAAGTTTTTTTTTTTTAGAAGTTTTTAAATTTATTAAAGTCCAGCTTATCAATTGTTTCTTTCATGGACTGTGCCTTTGATGTTGTAAATAATGAGTTATCACCACCATCCAAGGTCATCTATGCTTTCTACTATGTTATCTTCTAGGAGTTTTATAGTTTTCAGTTTTACATTTAGGTCTATGATCCATTTTGAGTTAAATTTTGTGAAGGGTGTAAGGTCTGTATGTTAGGTCTTCAAAATACGAATTTGGGGGGTGGGGCATGCATAATTCACTCCATAACATATGTTATGTTATTGTCCTATGTAGGTGAATAATGATTAGACATATGAATTTCAGACATTGAAAAAAATATTATTTTAAGATAATTCATTCTTTCAACTTGGGTTTTCTCATAATAGGGGAAATTATTTATAGCTTAGCCATATTGTTTGCCTTTAAATCCTTCTCCTTTTAAATGCCTAAATCCTTCCAACATAATTAGTAGCATGACTACACTGAGTTACAGTAAATTTAATTGAGCAATTATAATTGAAAATTTTTTTAATGTTATTGTTCTATAGATCTTCACAATTTTGTGGGTGCTTTCTTTAACAAAACGCTTGTTCTTCACAGTGTTAACCACTCTTCTGTTTTAACTCTGTATTGTCTATATTTTTGTTGATCCATTTATCACTTTGTATTGTAATTGATCTTTTTACATATCTGCTTCCCCTCCAAAGCTGTGAGCTCTTTTAGGAAGGGGATAAAGTTGTGTTGTGCTTTGTTGATACCAACATATATTTAGTCTCCTATCAACATTTGTTGAGTGAAAAAATGAATTAATGTATACTGCATACTTGGCCATAGTGTCTTAATTAATTTTACACATTTAGTAGTATAATTGAGTTTTGAAACCATCCTTATTCACTGAACGACTAGTCCAGATCTCTGTGTATTATACTGCTTTTAGGAATGAATTGTACATTTGTCTCTAACAACCAATGAAAAAAATTTATTGAAAAAAACCTTTTCACTTAAAGTAACAAAAATATTTCCCATACCTTTAAGTCAGATATACTGGCCATAGTAAAATGCATGTCATCTTCAAATTCATAAATTGGTTGCCATCAAAAGACTGTATCACTGTTTTCTCTTTAATCAGCTATTTATTTTATTTGTATTATTACCTTACTAGTTTATTTGGATTTAATTTGCTTTTCTTTTAATAATTAGCTGTAATGGACGTTTAACTTACTGATTATCATTCTTCCTTCTTTTCTAATATATGCGTTTGAGACTCTAAATGTCCCATTAAGCATAGTTTTAACACTTACATATTATATGATAAATACATATAAATTCAGGAAATACGTTAGAAGTATTTTATTACTGAATAAATGCAGCTAATTCCGTGCTTACTGAGGGAATTTAGAGCTTTCAGTGCATGTATTAGAAATATATGAAAAATTCTTACATGAATATATTTCAACTTTAATTTCTAAGCACAAAGGGACTTTATAGTGTGGTCAGAGAAATGTTACTTGCACCTTTTTTAATCTTTGGATTATGTTTAAACTTATTTTATGTCTAGGATGACCATATAACCTTCTTTGCATGGGACAGTCTCAGTTTATAATCATTTTTCTTATGTAAATATCAACACTGCAAAATTTACTCTCAAATAGTCTTCCTTATGATCCCAAATCTGGCAAATTTTTAAATGTTTGTGTGTGCCTAAAAGAAATGTTGGCAAATTCTGATTTGATGGCAGAGTAAAAGGACGTGCTCTCACTCCCTCTTGTGAGAACACCAGAATCACAATTAACTGCTGAACAATCATCAACAGGAAGACACTGGAACTCACCAAAAAAGATACATCACATGCAAAGACAAAGGAGAAGCCACAATGAGATGGTAGGAGGGGTGCAATCACAATAAAATCAAATCCCATAACTGGTGGGTGGGTGACTCACAAACTGGAAAACACTTATACCACAGAAATCCACCCACTGGAATGAAGGTTCTGAGCCCCACGTCAGGCTTCTGAACCTGGGGGTATGGCAATGGAAGGAGGAATTCCTAGAGAATCCGACTCTGAAGGCTAGTGCGATTTGATTGCAGGACATTGAGAGAACTGGGGGAAACAAAGACTCCACGCTTGAAGAACACACACAATGTAGTGTGTGCATCAGGACTGAGGGAAAAGAACAGTGACCCCATAGGAAACTGAACCAGACCTATCTGCTAGTGTTGGAGGGTCTCCTGCAGAGGCAGGGGGTGGCTGTGGCTCACCATGGGGACAAGGACACTGGCAGCAGAAGTTCTGGGAGGTCCTCCTTGGTGTGAGCCCTCCCAGAGTCTGCCATTAGGCCCACCAAATAGCTGAGGTAGGCCTCAGTGTTGGGTTGCCTCAGGCCAAACAACCAACAGGGAGGGAACCCAGCCCCACCCATCAGCAGACAAGAGTATTAAAGTTTTACTGAGCTCTGCCCACCAGAGCAACAGCCAGCTCTAACCACCACCAGTCCCTCCCATCAGGAAACTTGCACAAGCCTCTGAGATAGCCTCATCAACCAGAGGGCAAACAGCAGAAGCAACAATAACTACAATCCTGCAGCCTGTGGAAAAAAACCCACATTCACAGAAAGGTAGACAAGATGAAAAGGCAGAGGGCCATATACCAGATGAAGGAACAAGATAAAACCCCAGAAAAACAACTAAATGAAGTGTAGATAAGCAACCTTTCAGAAAAAGAATTCAGAATAATGATAGTGAAGATGATCCAGGACCTCGGAAAAAGAATGGAGGCAACGATGGAGAAGATGCAAGAAATGTTTAACAAAGACCTAGAAGAATTAAAAAACAAACAGAGATGAACAATACAATAATTGAAATGAAAACTACACTAGAAGGAATCAATAGCAGAATAACTGAGGCAGAAAAACGGATAAGTGATGTGGAAGACAGAATGGTGGATTTCACTGCTCTGGAACAGAATAAAGAAAAAAGGATGAAAAGAAATAAAGACAGCCTAAGAGACCTCTGCGACAACATTAAACACAACAACATTCGCATTATAGGGGTCCCAGAAGGAGAAAGGAGACAGAAAGGACCAGAGAAAATGTTTGAAGAGATAATAGTTGAAAACTTCCCTAGCATAGGAAAGGAAATAGCCACCCAAGTCCAGGAAGCACAGAGAGTCCTATACAGGATAAACCTAAGGAGAAACACACCAAGACACATAGTAATCAAATTGGCAAAAATTAAAGACAAAGAAAAATTATTGAAAGCAGCAAGGGAAAAACAACAAATAAATTACAACGGAACTCCCATAAGGTTAACAGCTGATTTCTCAGCAGAAATTCTACAAGCCAGAAGGGAGTGGCATGATATGCTTAAAGTGATGAAAGGGAAGAAACTACAACCAAGGTTACTCTACCTGGCAATGTTCTCATTCAGATTAGATGGAGAAATCAAAAGCTTTACAGAAAAGCAAAAGCTAAGAGAATTCAGCACCACCAAACCAGCTCTACAACAAATGCTAAAGGAACTTCTCTAAGTGGAAAACACAAGAGAAGAAAAGGACCTACAAAAACAAACCCCAAACAATTAAGAAAATGGTCATAGGAACATACATATCGATAATTACCTTAAATGTGAATGGATTAAATGCTCCAACCAAAAGACACAGCCTTGCTGAATGGATACAAAAACAAGACCCATATATATGCTGTCTACAAGAGACCTACTCAAGACCTAAGGACACATACAAACTGAAAGTGAGGGGATGGAAAAAGATATTCCATGCAATGGAAATCAAAAGAAAGCTGGAGTAGCAATACTCATATCAGATAAAATAGACTTTAAAATAAAGAATGTTACAAGAGACAAGGAAGGACACTACATAATGATCAAGGGCTCAATCCAAGAAGAAGATATAACAATTATAAATATATATGCACCCAACATAGGAGCACCTGAATACATAAGGCAACTGCTAACAGGTATAAAAGAGGAAATCGACAGTAACAAAATAATACTGGGGGAATTTAACACCTCACTTACACCAATAGACAGATCATCCAAATAGAAAATTAATAACGAAACACAAGCTTTAAATGACACAATAGACCAGATAGATTTAATTGATATTTATAGGACATTCCATCCAAAAACAGCAGATTACACTTTCTTCTCAAGTGCACACGGAACATTCTCCAGGATAGATCACATCTTGGGTCACAAACCAAGATTCAGTAAATTTAAGAAAATAGAAATCATATCAAGCATCTTTTCTGACCACAACACTATGAGATTAGAAATGAATTACAGGGGAAAAAACGTAAAAAACACAAACACATGGAGGCTAAACACTACGTTACTAAATAACCAAGAAATCACTGAAGAAATCAAAGCGGAAATCAAAAAATACCTAGAGACAAATGACAATGAAAACACAACCATCCAAAACCTGTGGGATGCAGCAAAAGCAGTTCTAAGAGGGAAGATTATAGCTATACAAGCCTACCTCAAGAAACAAGAAAAATATCAAATAAACAATCTAACCTTACATCTAAAGGAACTAGAGAAAGAAGAACAAACAAAACCCAAAGTTAGCAGAAGGAAAGAAATCATAAAGATCAGAGCAGAAATAAATGAAATAGAAAGAAAGAAAACAACAGCAAAGATGAATAAAACTACAAGCTAGTTCAAGAATATAAACAAAATTGATAAACCATTAGCAAGACTCATCAAGAAATAGAGACTCAAATCAATAAAATTAGAAATGAAAAAGAAGTTACAACAGATACCGCAGGAATACGAAGCATCATAAGAGACTACTACAAGCAACTCTGCCAACAAAATGGACAACCCAGAAGAAATGGACAAATTCTTACAAAGGTATAACCGTTCAAGACAGACCAAGGAAGAAATAGAATATATGCACAGACCAATGACAAGTAATGAAATTGAAACTGTGATTAAAAATCTTCCAACAAACAAAAAGCCCAGGACCAGATGGCGTCACAGGCGAATTCTATCAAACATTTAAAGAGCTAACACCCAACCTTCTCAAACTCTTCCAAAAAATTGTGGAGAAAGGAACACTCCCAAACTCATTCTATGAGGCCACCATCACCCTGATACCAAAACCAGACAAAGATACTACAAAAAAAGAAAATTACAGACCAATATCACTGATGAATATAGATGCAAATATCCTCAAGACAATAATAGCAAACAGAATCCAGCAACACATTAAAAGGATCATACACCATGATCAAGTGGGATTTATCCCAGGGATGCAAGGATTCTTCATTATACGCAAATCAATCAATGTGATACACCATATTAACAAACTGAAGAATAAAAACCATATGATCATCTCAATAGATGCCGAAAAAGCTTTTTACAAAATTCGACACCCATTTAGGATAAAAATTCTCCGGAAAGTGGGCAGAGAGGGAACCTACCTCAACATAATAAAGGCCATATACGACAAACCCACAGCAAACATCATTCTCAATGGTGAAAAACTGAAAGCATTTCCTCTAAGGTCAGGAGCAAGAAAAGAATGTCCACTCTCACCAGTATTATTCAACATGGTTTTGTAAGTCCTAGACACGGCAATCAGAAAAGAAAAAGAAATGAAAGGAATACAAATTGGAAAAGAAGAACTAAAACTGTCACTGTTAGCAGATGACATGATACTATACATAGAGAATCCTAAAAATGCCACCAGAAAACTACTAGAGCTAATCAACGACTTTGGTAAGTTGCAGAATACAAAATTAATATACAGAAATCTCGTGCATTCCTATACACTAATGATGAAAAATCTGAAGGAGAAATTAAGAAAACACTCCCATCTACCATTGCAACAAAAAGAATAAAACACCTAGGAATAAACCTACCTAGGAAGACAAAAGACCTGTATGTAGAAAACTATAAGACACTGTTGAAAGAAATTAAAGATGATACCAACAACTGGAGAGATATACCATGTTCCTGGTTTGGAAGAATCAATACTGTGAAAATGACTATCCTACCCAAAGCAATCTACAGATTCAATGCAATTCCTATCAAATTACCAATGGCATTTTTTACAAAACTAGTACAAAAAATCTTAAAATTTGTATGGAGACATAAAAGACTCCGAATAGCCAAAGCAGTCTTGAGGGAAGAAAACTCAGCTGGAGGATTCAGATACCCTGACTTCAGACTATACTACAAAGCTACAGTAATCAAGACTATATAGTACTGGCACAAAAACTGAAATATAGATCAATGGAACAAGATAGAAAGCCCAGCGAGAAACCCAAGCACCTATGGTAAACTAATCTATGACAAAGAAGGCAAGGATATACAATGGAGAAAAGGCAGTCTCTTCAATAAGTGGTGCTGGGAAAACTGGACAGCTACATGTAAAAGAATGAAATTAGAACACTCCCTAACACCATACACAAAAATTAACTCAAAATGGATTAGAGACTTAAATGTAAGACCGGACACTATAAAACTCTTAGAGGAAAACACAGGAAGAACACTCTTTGACATAAATCACAGCAAGATCTTTTTTGACCCACCTCCTAGAGCAACAGAAATAGAAACAAAAATAAACAAGTGGGACCTAATGAAACTTAAAAGCTTTTGCACAGCAAAGGATACCATAAACAAGACAAAAAGACAACCCTCAGAATGGGAGAAAATATTTGCAAACAAATCAATGGACAAAGGATTAATCTCCAAAAATATATAAACAGCTCATGCAGCTCAATATTAAAAAAATAAACAACCCAATCCAAAAATGGGCAGAAGACCTAAATAGACATTTCTCCAAAGAAGACATACAGATAGCCAAGAAGCACGTGAAAAGCTGCTCAGCATCACTAATTATTAGAGAAATGGAAATGAAAACTACAATGAGGTATCACCTCACACCAGTTAGAATGGGCATCATCAGAAAATGTTCAAACAACAAATTCTGGAGAGGGTGTGGAGAAAAGGGAACCCTCTTGCACTGTTGGTGGGAATGTAAATTGATACAGCCACTATGGAGAACAGTATGGAAGCTCCTTAAAAAACTAAAAATAGAACTATCATACGACCCAGCAATCCCACTACTGGGCATATACCCTGAGAAAAACCATCATTCAAAAATGAGACATGTAGCACAACGTTCATTGCAGCTCTATTTACAATAGCCAGGACATGGAAGCACCCTAAGTGTCCATCGACAGATGAATGGATAAACAAGTGTGGTATATATATATACAATGGAATATTACTCAGCCATAAAAAGGAACGAAATTGGGTCATTTGTACAGACGTGGATGGATCCAGAGACTGTCATACAGAGTGAAATAAGTCAGAAAGAGAAAAACAAATATTGTATATTAATGAATGTATGTGCAAATTAGAAAACTGGTACAGATGAACCAGTTTGCAGGGCAGAAATTGAGACAGCGATGTAGAGAACAAACATATGACACCAAGGGGGGGAAAGCAGTGGAGAGGGTGGGATGAATTGTGAGATTGGTATTGAGATGTATACACTGATGTGTATAAACTGGATTACTAATAAGAACCTGCTGTATAAAAAAATAAATAAAATTCAAAAAAAAAGGCCTCTGGACAATAAACTGCAAAAAAAAGAAATGTCATAGGAAATTAGATAATTGTTAGCAATTAAAGGTGGAATTATATTGGTTTATCTTTTAAAAAAAACACTTTTAATGTTTGTTTTTGTAGATAATGGTTATTATCTGCCATACTACAAGAGGGAAAGGAACAAATGAAAACAAAGGAAAAAAAAAGAAAACAATAATGGATTTCTACACTCTCTTTGAATATTTCAAGTTTCCTCTTTTGAACCAGAACTAGAGAGTTTCTTTTGAATCTTTATCTGATTTTCTCTGCTGCCCACTTCATTGTTTCCTAAGCAACTAAATAGAATACCAAAGAAAAAAATAGTAAATCTATCGCCAGTTTAGGTGGAACTTTTACTTTTGTTCTTCTTCCCCATTCTGCCTGCTATTATTTCCTTTTTGGTGTCCCTAACCCTAATCCTTTTTGGCGTCCTCAAACATCTGGGGAATTTAATTCTGTCTAGGATTTACAGCTATATTCGGTGGGAGAGCAAAGCAGTATGTGCTTTCTCTATCTTATTTGAAACGAGAACCTGCATTTTTGTGTGTGTGATTTTTTTAAATAGATGTTTATTCCACTAGACTGCAATTTCATGATGGCAAGAACCTTGTGTTTGCTCATAATTTTATACCCAACATCTTACAAAATCTTATATGGCTCTATCTTATTTCAAGCTGTAATAACAAAGAATCATAGGATGAGTGGCTTAGAAACAACAGATACTTATTGTTCACAGTTCTAAAAGCCAGAAGTCCAAGATCAGGGATCCAGCATGGTCATATATTGGTGAGGATTCTCTTCTGGGTTGCAGAAGGCTGTCATCTTCCTATGTCCTACCATGGTGGAAAGGAGCAAAGCAACTCTCTGGCCTCTTTTTACAAGGGCAATAATCCCATTTATGCGGGTTCTGCCCTTAGACCTAATTAATTCCCAAAGGCTTCACCTCCAAATACCTTCACAATGGGGAATTAGATTTCAACATAGGAATTTCTGGTGGGACGCAAATATTTAGTCCATGATAAGCTCTTCACTTATTTGTCTTTTATATCCCCAATAAAGTTTCATTGTTGTTCTTGTTGTTTTATAGGTTTTACACATTTCTTTCTAAATTTATTCCTGGGAAACATATTTTTGTCCACAAAGGCACACTTATCTGTAGGTAATTGTTAAGATCTGTGTCTTTGGGAGGAAGACAGCAGAATACTCCTATTCCACTATTTTGTTGACACCATTCGTGTTACTACTGTGAAGTGGATTTGTATTTTTCTCAGTAGTTATGGCTGATTTTTAAAAGAATTCATATTTTACCTATATTGATTTTCTTTCTGGACACCTTGCTGATCTTTTTATTCCTAATCAATTTTCAGCAGATTCTCTTAGGTTTTATAGGCATACAATCATAATGTCAGCCACCAATATTATTTTACATTTTTTCTAATATTAAGATGAATTGTAGCTGTGCCTCTTATTACTGTTTTCTGTCTAATAGCTTGTCTAGAATGCTGGTTTTCAACTAATGGGCCATATCAAAAATCACCTGCAAAGTAAGATCCACTGTGATATAATTTTGGAGAAAAGGTTACATAATAGTTTTGATAACTGCTATCTTTGTTTTCAAAATGACTTTAATAAGAATTGAACCTTAATGATTCATTCTGCCATGCCCCTCATTTATGTCCGAGTCTATCAATTCCTTCCTGATACTGCTTTCTTCATAACCTAGCCTTATCCATACTGAGACACCTCTTTTACATTATTAATCCATTTTGCCTAACCTATCATCCCTCAACACAGAATCAAGAACACATAGTAATACTTTTAAAAATAGCTTATTTAAATATTTTCACACAAGGCTTTATATTAGGGATCACTGCCTTTCTTTCGAAAAATACGTTAATACTCTATTAACAAGCTTTATGTAGGTAAAGTGATGTCCCAAGTATATGATGTGTAAGGAGATATCTAAGTTTTACTGCATAAATAAGGAATGGAAGTGAGTGGCTGAGGTGTTAATGATAGTATGTAATTAATTTTGAGAAAGAAAAGAGAGGGAAAGGAGAAAGGAGGTGTCATGGTTAAATTTAGCTGTCAATGTGACCAGGCTAAGGGATATCCAGTTAACTGGTAAAACAATATTTCTGGGTGTGTCTGCTAGGGTGTTTCTGGAAGAGATTAATATTTGAACTGGTAAACTGAGTAAGGAAGACTGCGTTCACCAATGTGTATAGGCATCATCCAATCCATTGAGGGCCTGCATAGAACAAAAAGTTGGAGGAAGGGCAACTTTACTCTTTGCTTGAGCTGGGACATTCTTCTTCTCCTGCCTTTAGATATCACTGCTCCTGGTTCTTGGGCTTTTGGTCTTGTATTTATACCATCAGTCCCTCAATTCTTGGGCCTTTGGTTTTGAACTGGAATTCATACCATTGACTCCCCTGTTTCTTAAGGCCTTCAGACTTAGACTGAATTATACCACTGGCTTTCCTGGTTCTCCAATTTACAGATGGAAATTTTTATTATCCATAATCATGTGATCCAATTCCTATAATTAATTTCCATATATATGTATATATGGAAATTAATGAATCTATATTTATATCTATATGTAATGAATCTATCATCTATATATAATTGGATATATATATGTGTATATATATGTGTATATCTTGTACAGTTCTTTTTCTTTGGAGAACTCTAATACAAGAGGTTCTAGTAACAAGGCAGATGGCTGAACTCTATAATTTAAAGTGACCAGTGAAATATCTGGCTGTGAGGTGGACTAATGCTTTTAAGAACAGGCATATCATCCAAAAATTGTACTCACAGACATGCCTTGTGTGAGATTTGAAGGAGATCAATAGAAAACAAATTTTGTGTGATGAGTAAGATAACACAAAATATAAGATCCTGAGGATAGCCATAGATATTAAAATTCAGAAAGTGCAGAGAGGTAGAAGGAGAAGCGAGTGTAAGAAAGTAAGTCCGTGGGATTTCTAAGTGCTGTGGCAAAAATCACTTGACTTCCCATAAGATGTGGCCAAGCCCTGTAGTCACTACTTTGTTCATTTTATCTTCCCCCAAATGTGGTTTCAAATTACTTTAACAACTTCCATTTATTTTCTGAATCTTTTAGCCAAGTGTCTTGCACAGAGTAGGTGCAGATTGTGCATTATTTCAGTACTTTATGGGATCTACTTAGGGGATTAACAGAAAAATGCCAACAATAACAAGTAGAAAATTAAAGGTTATACAATAAAACATAGAAAGTTCTATAGGGACTTAAAGAAGAGAAATATTTCATCTTCTTTAGAAACACAGTAAAGGCTTCACAAAATATTTTGCACTTATTAGTGGTTTGAAATAAGGTTGCATAGATTTTGATGATTTAAATTAGAGAACAGTACGTTTCTGGTGAAGGAAAAGCAGAAAGGAAGGCACAGTAGTAGGAAGGTGAAGGGGTATAGGGACAGGTGTTCAAGAAACAAACAATAATTCTGCTTAGTGGAAATATAAGTTATGTTTAATGCATCTACTCAGAGGCCAGACAAATAGTGTAAATGTGAGAAAAGTCTGGCAAAGGGAAAGATAATAGGAAATGGTTGCATCTACCCTGAAACAAAGGAAAGGGCATGCCACACTAAGAAAGCATTCAAATTCACAAAGTTTTGAAACATTGTATAAGCCAAACAAAACACATCTTCCAGCTGGACTTAACCCATAGATTTTTAATATTAGAACAAATAAGAACAACTGAACATATGGTTGGAGAGGTAATTTTTGTCCATATTGACTGCAGATTAAGGCACCTACTGCTAATTTATTAGGTAACAAAGGGCCATGGAGAGTTAATGAGCAAGAAAATAATAAAAGAATCAGCACTGCTTTCAGGGAAGTGTATAGAACAAAATGGAATGGGCAGAGATTGATTGAATTAGGAGGCTAGAAGACTAACATGTGGTCCAGATAAGAAATAATGAAGGTCGGTCTGAACTAGAATAGGTGGTGGCAGTGGAATCTGAAGGCGAGTATGGAAGTGAAAGGCAATGTAAACCTAGGATTTTTAACCTGTAGACATCAAAATGTTTATCATTTGTGGAATTGATTAGATACTCAAACATATATCCATAAGCAGAATATTATGTAGCAATTAGAATATATTCTTCTTTTATGCATTGATATGTAAAGGTTTCCACATCACATTGCTGAGGAAAATTTCAAGCTAGAAAAAATTGATAGTATGATCTAATTTATATAAAATATTGTTGATATGGGTCTGAATGTGTACATATGTGTAGATAATTATTGATAGATTCCTAGAAAAGTGTCAAACAAAATTGCCCTCCCCTTTTAATTTCCTCGAATTTCTCTACAGTAGCATATATTATCTTTGTAATCAGAAAACACCAAGTCGTTTTAATTTTTGGAGAAAGAATACTTTTTATCATAACACAGTGTGAAAAGTATTACATGGATGTAAGCACATATTCATGGGGTATTGGGTTGAGGAGAAGTAAGTCAGGATAGAAAACTTCCACCTGAGCTGATCTTAGAAGAGACCAGGAGAAAGAATTTGAAAAAAGTACTCCAGATAGAAGCTTTGCAAAAAGAAGGCTAAAGGGAACATACCATTCTCTCGGATCTTGAAGTAGAATCTTTACTCTAGAAAATTATTCAATAAAATTCTTTAAAGAACATCTCAATCTTTTAGAACATCTCAAATAGAATATATTTTATAAAATTTGTACTGGAACAAAAATGTAGTATAAATCAAGGTCCATTTGTGATGGAATCAAATTTCAAGGGACTCAGAAGGATACTTTTAGCATTTTGTACGGTAAGAAAACAAGTCCCAGTTCCATTTTCCAGAAATGTTATTTTCTCCACACTAAGAAACATGTCTACTAACATTGGATATAAAAAAAAGTCGCATCATTAGGGTTATCAAACTGGCCATTATAGCAGAAATAGTAGAAACTGCTAAATCTTAGTGATAAGTAGACCAAGAACCCAGAAACTAATTAACTGGTGATTCCACAATTTAGCTAATGAGAGATGAAAGGGAAAGGAATAAGGAGAAAAGGAGTGTCACAGTGGTCGACGAGCTTGCAAGTATTCAATCAAGAAAACATGTCAGCGATATAACATTGGTTGTTATGCTGATTTTTGTACTTAGGAACATGAGAAAACTCGCTGGAATCACTTAGTAAACCATAGTCAAACTTCTGTTAACATATGTAACTTTATACAATTTATAAAATGAACCCTTTGGAACCCTCCTACACTGTTGGTGGGAATGTGTAAGTTGGTGCAGCCACTATGGAAAACAGTATGGAGGTTTCTCAGAAAACTAAAACTAGAATTACAATATGATCCAGCAATCTCAGTCCTGAGCATATATACAGAAAAAACTATAATTGGAAAAGATACATGCATCCATATGTTCATAGCAGCACTATTCACAATAGCCAAGACATGGAAGCAACCTAAATGTCCATCAATGGATGAATGGATAAAGAAGATGTGGTACATATATACAATGGAATACTACTCAGCCATAAAAAAGAACAAAATAATGCCATTTGCAGCATCATGGATGCAACTAGAGATGATCATACTAAGTGAAGTCAGAAAGAAACAAATACCATATGATATCACTTATATGTAGAATCTAAAATATGACACAAATGAACCTATCTATGAAACAGAAACAGACTCAGGGACACAGAGAACAGACTTGTGGTTGCCAAGGGGGAGAGGGTTGGGGTTAGTAGATATAAGCTATCATATATAGAATGGATAAAAGCCAATGTCCTACTGTATAGCACAGGGAACTATATTCAATAACCTGAGATAAACCATAATGGAAAAGAATATGAAAAAGAATATATATGTGTATGTGTATAACTGAGTCATTTTGCTGTACAGTGGAAATTGACACAACATTGTAGATCAACTATAGTTCAATAAAAAATAAAATAAAATGAACCCCTTTGTTTACACATGTATGTAAACATATTTTATTCACTTCCTGCCACTAATGCCATGGTTTTTGTTATTACTGTCTCAAACATGATATATGCATCACATTTTAAAATTTGCACATATATATTATTTTACACATATATTTATGTTCTATAGGTATTTTGCAATTAATTGTGACCTATTTATCCTGAATTCTTGCTAGAAAGGGGTAGAAATGAGCACAAAGGTTTAAAAAATTAAAATCTTTCCTACTTCCCACTCCTTCCCATGTTCACTGCTGAATTCTCCAACCGTCCTAATTCAAGTGAAAAGCAAGCTTGCTTAGAAATGCAGCTCCATACACATGAAACTGCCCATCTCAACAGCTTTATAGACTTTAAAGCCAGAAAGCATATACATCCTGTAATACTTCAACCTCTATATCATTGGTATTTTTACTGTGATGACTATTACTCTTACCACAGTTGAATTTTTTGTTTTGATATGTTTTTTTTTTTTTTTTTTTTTTTTGCGGTACGCGGGCCTCTCACTGTTGCGGCCTCTCCCGTTGCAGAGCACAGGCTCCGGACGCGTAGGCTCAGTGGCCATGGCTCACGGGCCCAGCCGCTCCGCGGCATGTGGGATCTTCCCGGACCGGGGCACGAACCCGTGTCCCCTGCATCGGCAGGCGGACTCTCAACCACTGCGCCACCAGGGAAGCCCACCACAGTTGAATTTAAATCATTATACTTCATCTCTTTTCTGCTACTCTAAGTTTCATAATGGCAGGAATCTTGTCTATTTTTGTCTAATACATAGCAGGTACTTGGTAAATGAATGAATTAGCGTATTATTATCATTATTTACCTTAATATTTTTCTACTACGTACCAATCATTGTATTAAGCACTGCTATCCTAAAACTTGGGAAATATAATACCCAATTAGGGTGCTTTATATACATGATAAAATAGAGTGAAATATAAGAAAAGTTTCTGATTCAGTAAGAGTGAACCATTTTTTAGACTGTATTTCCTGATCCTATATATGTGACAATAAAAGTCTTTTTAGATAGATATCTTAAAGATTGCCTTAAATTTTACCAAAATCACCTTTATAAAGAAAAATAATTTAGAAAATATATTGTGAATATATTTTCCTTAGCTCTCTAAAGAGTTCATGAATACTTTCCCTGACTCATGGAACACATATAAACTTGACAGTGAACTGTGCAATATACTGCACATTTTGGAAGAAGTGTCATGAATTCAAGAACACAGGGTGCCACAACTCCACCAGCTGTGGAATTCCATGACTGAACTTGTGTCCTATTAATATCCCAAGAACTGCTTGAAGAGTCAACAGGCAAGAAAATGTGATTACATCAATGAAACTGGATAAGTTGTTTCACTAACTTTATTTCCTTAAATCGACTTTCATTTAAGCTCTCCAGTCAAAATTATCACAATAGTCTTTATGTTTGTGTTCGACTGCAGAAGTAGGTACTGGGGAATTAATTTTATTCTAAGTGATTATTTCCCAAGACCATAGAGTATTAGCAAAGAGATGCCAATCTTTTTTCTTTTTAATGTTTGGATTAAGTGTTTTCTCAGTCAACCTTCTTCCTTCAGGTGATCTCTCTTAGAAGACTGTGACTCTAATTGCATGAACGGCTATTTTATGAAAGGTTGATAAAATCAGCAAGTAACAAAATGTCTTCCATAAGATCATTAGCTGAATGAGTACAAGGAGTAAATAAGAAATTATCTGATGTTGACATAAGTATCCTGTCATAACCTGTTTTTCCAAACTTATTTGGAACCAGTGCATGTGAGTAAAACTAGCATAAGTCCTTTCAAAAATAAGAAATGAACTTGCGACTTCATAGGAATGAATGTATGCTGTCTCCTTTAAGGCAGTGTCACCAGCTCACATTTCACCTGTAATTGCTCATTACACAGCAAAAATATTAGATGGCACATTGGGAGAATGTACAAAGAAGCTTTTGGTGAAGAGAAATAAAGTTCAAAGATTTATAGAAATAATGGTACAAGAAAGGATGGATGTCTGGTAGAGAGAACTTACAATTTGGACATTGACAGATGGAAATACCTATGAAACACCTGTCATTTGATTTCTGTTCTGTTTACTGGATAAAACTGTGATTGCAAAAAGAAAAATCATTGAAAAGAACATTAAGCAACCCAAAGGCAACATGGACAAACATGTTGAGGTAGAAGAAAACGTTCCTCTACCCTTCTAGGGCCTTCTGGCTGGTCTAGGAATTAAATTGATATGAGACAGATTAACAGGAGAAAATCAAATTTAATTTCATACATATGGGAACCCCACATACATGAGAGGGTCAGAGACTCCACATACAAGAGAAGTTCAGAGACAGAAAGGTAAAATTATATATGTATACCATCCTGAGGTAAGGAATGAGGGGTCTGGGGGTCTCAAGGATGGGAGGATCATTCTCAGGACAATAAAGAAAAAAAGAGAGCAGATGTTGGGTAATTAGATGTTTGCCGTGCCATACAGATTGGGCCATTTAGATAAAATTTATCTCTGGTAATAACTCTTTTCTGGGAAAAATCCCCTATTTAAATTATTCTAGGTAGATAAGAGAGGAGCAGTAGTTTCTCTTGAGCCTGCACTGTCTTGACTGCCTTTAGCTCAAAATAATTCACATGCCAAATAGTACATCTTTGGAGGCCTGTTCTGAACCACTACAAACACATGAATACTGAAGTCATCCAGGATGATGTCTAAACGTCCAAGACTGAGAGATTTACTAAAGCCTTCAATAGGTAATAGTGTGGGGCACGTCTGGGATAATGATTTGTTAGTATACAGTACTTCAAGGCTAATGAAGAATATGAACAAAATGTTTGGTGCACTGGAAGAATTTTGAATTTTGTAATGAAGAATGTTGTCTTAGACATCTTCCTACATATAGTTTGGGTACAATTTTTATTTTGGTACCTCTCGCCCACACTAATTTTCAACCCTGACCGTATTTGTGTATCACTTCAATCATTCTGATTTTTTCTAAAGAAATCTCTAGAGCCAGAACATAGAGAATCCATTTTAATGGCAAATAGTAAGAGCTCAACTTAATCTTTAGAAAACACTAGTGACTTTTTTTTGTATGTCAGTTTCTTTGCCAGCCTCAAATTAGTTATTTCTAAGGACATTAAAGGGCTCTGGCAGAAAAAGCACAGCAGTGTGAGAAATAGGAAGAGACAAAGGAAGTGACACCGATTCTTAAAAAACCACAGGGCTCTTTGATAGAAAAAATTCAATGTAAGAAGCAAAATGATAGCATCTCCCCCACCCCTTATTTTTAACAAGTCCCTTGATAGATAACAGAAACCTTTAATATGTCAGTCCATGGCAAAGAAAACATTCTAAAATCTATTCTTTTATTTTGCAACAAAAAATAGTCCTTTAGTCAAAGGGAAACTATGAAAGAACTGTCCGCTGACAATAGTCCTCTTTAGAGAGCAAAAACTAAAAGTAACTGGGTGAGAGACATTGAGTGTTTGTGTGTGTGTGTGTGTGTGCGTGCGTGCGCGCACGCATGTGCGTGCACTCATGCAGGTGCCTGTACATGCACAGGCTCTAGTGAGAATGACTTGATAAGGCACAGGAAGAGAGAAGATTAAAAAAATTAAAAAGCTTGGCTATAAAAGAAACAAGTGAAAAAAAATAAAACAGTGCTCAAGACCTAGTGGTAAAATTCTTAGGATAATATTATGTCATAGAGACTAAATAAAAAAACACAAGTTTAAAAAAAGGAAAAAAAAAGAGAGGCTGAGATTGAGTTAATAAAATGACCCCAGCCTTTAATTTAAAAGGTGGATCTCTAGTTTGTTGAAGATTTATATGCTCTACTCTTATCACCTCTACCCAAAATGCCATATTTCGAAAAGAAATGTGTAGATAAGAATTTCCATGTTGTTAGTGAGGACAAGTCTCTGTTAGCATCTTTACTTCATGTGCTTGTTTCAGAAAAGTTTTCACTGTTAACCAATAGGTAAATCCAGTGTTTCACATTTTGGCTATGATGAGAAAAGTGTAGGAAAGGATGATTTGGTGAGGGCAAGTATGTGATAATGTCCCGAAAATAATGGGACAGTGGTAAGATTGCTAGATAAAATATAGGACACCCAGTTAAATTTGAATTTCAGATAAACAACAAATACCATTGCACACAACATACTAATGCTAAAATATTATTCATTGTTTATCTGAAATTCAAATTTAACTGGGTGTACTGTATTTTTTTATTTGCTAAATCTGGCATCCTAGCCATGCAATGAGGTAAATGAGGGAACTGAATTAATTAGAAATATGAGAAAGCAGCATTGATTTTCAGCATGGGATGACCCCAACTGAAGAGAAGTGGTATGTGCTGACTCATTTTTATCCACATAAAGATTAGTTACAATGGAAAGAGACTCATATTTAATAGTATAATTTTACATTTATTCATGCAATTACATGATACATTTACTCTGGCAATGATACAGTTCATACAATCATATGGTACATTAATCATACAGTATTCATGGCCTTAAGGGGTATTTTTATCAAAATTAATTCCATAATAAAGTTTAGTTTTGAGAACCAGGATACCATGCCAGACCAAATGGAAGTTGGCAGCTGCTAATTACATCATAGAGTTTGGATAGTATTACAGAAATATATTTTTTATCAGTATCTGTTCTCTTTGCTAAATTTGACACTATTAATTGCCTCCAGTATGTTATTGAAATACCTCGTATCTCCAGCCAAACTTGCTGTCTTCCTAGGCAGATTTAATTGGGTAATATATTCCTAAGATTGTCAAATATATAACTTATAAAAATATTCTTCTATTTTCCATTCAGCCTTCACATTTCCTAATTTAACACTCATTTTAATAAGAATAAATCCCTACATACCTAAAGTGTTGATGCTAGAAGTATATCCAGGCTTTCATTCTCTATTTTGTATTTATATTGTTGAATCCCTGATTTTACTGATTATATTCCTTGAACTTTCAATTATGAAGTAAAATTCTTATCTCATTAGGCATCTTTTTCTTGATTATTTCAAATCAACATAGGCTGTTACTGCCCTTACTATGGAGGAATCTGTAATCAGATGTTTGACTCTCATTTTACATGCAAAAAGATATTAGATTATTTAAGTGTAATTGGCTGTCTATAGGAACTTGAATGGCCTTAGCCACTTTCTCTCGTAACAATACATGACTGTAATAATTTATGCTCTTGGTTTAGTGCCAGAGGGCCAGAGTTATTGAAAGATCCCCCATCCCAAACCACTCCAGTCCCACTGGCTCACTAAAAATGTCCTCTTAGGTAAAAGTGGCAAACTGCTGTTGAACACCCACCCACCCAGCTTCTGCCCTCAACTATGCAAAAAATCACAAATTAGAACCAAAGAGAAAACATGAAAAAAACAAAATTCAGATTACCTGATTTCTAGTTAGATCATTCTATAAAATATAAACACTGGTCATTAATTCATCATGTAGGCTTATAGGACTAAAACCTAAAATGTCATTATATCTGATATGTGTCATTAGGCCAATGAATGCAGCACTTCTCAAAATGTAATGTGCTTAGGAATTACCTGGAGATCTTGTTAAATTTCAGGAAGTGCTTTAGTGGCCTGGGACAAAACCTGGAGATTCTAAATTTCTAACAGTCTCCTGGGTGGTGTGACTGGTCCACAGACCACACTTGGAGTAGCAAGGGTCTAGAGCCACTGCTGTCCAACATAAATACAATGCAAGAGCATGTGTATTTTAAAATTTTATAGTAGCCACAGTACAAAAGTAAAAAAGAAACAGTTGTGATTAATTTTATTAATATATTTTGTTTAATCTAGTACATCCAAAATATTACTTTACCATATAATCTACATAAAATATTAATAAGCTATTTTAACTTCCTTTTACCCTTATAGCATATCTCAGTTTTGACTAGCCACATTTCAAGTGTTCAATAGCCACATGTGGTTAGTAGCTACTATACTGGATAGCACAGATCTAAACCGTTCACAATAGGTTGCAGTGTGTTGTCTTCTTCATCAGTAAGAGAGGCCTCCCACTTCCTAAAGTTCTGTTACATTAATGGAAAGAAATTCATTCTTATGTACCAACTGAAACCACAGTCACTTTTTTTAACCTTATTTTAACACTTACTATTTTTTTCAATTTCTGATGGAACTAGAAAACAAATATTTAGTATCTTTCTTATTTAAAAAAATCACTTCATGTGCTTAAATAAGAGTAAGAGATAATGCTAATTCTTAGTATATTTCACTTTCATTAGTGCCCTATATATAAACTAATGTAATTATCTCAGTAATACTTTGAGGTAGATACTGCTTTACCAACTTCACTTTAGAGTTGAGGAAAGTGAGGCAAGGAGACATAGAGTAACTTTCTTGAAATCACACACATAGTAAGTGGCATAACCAAGTTTAAACTATGGCAGTCTGTCTTCAGGGTTCTTGATTCTGACTATTACATTTGCTTACATATCTGGAGAGCATATTCAGTTCATTAATTAAGGTGAAATACTATTTGATGAATACATTTGCATGTTGGGAAAACATTCCATCAAATAGACTTGAAGATGTTAATGCAACAAGTTGGATATTACACAAATATCATTTTTATTTACTGTTTTTTATGTGGAAGCTGCTTTGATTTGTCCTAGATAATTCATTGCTAAAGATTGTCCATTGTAATTAAGATAAAATTCTCGCCCAAGAACTTTGATTTATTAACAATTCTCTACCTTTTCTTTTGATTTGATTCAGACTATAGCATGCCACAGTACAGCCAAGTAAGTTGTGGTAAAAAAAAATATCTATCTGGATCAAGACGGTGATATAGGTTGTTTCTGGCTTCAGTCCCCCTCACACCAAAACCAACTAGCAACTATCTATAGAGAAGACACCATTGTGAAAATCCCAGAACCCAGGGTTGAGGCTGAACCTGCCCTCCCAACACTGCCCCAGACCACAGAGACCAAGAAGAAATGCATTAGAACGGTATAAAGAATGGCTACACTCTGACCACATTGCCTCTCTCCCAGATAGCCACAGTGAAATATTGGGAGCGCCCACATGGGCTTATGGTTCCTCTGGTGGGAAAAAGAAAGACAAAGGTGGCCATCCAGCTCCACCATTATTGGAGTTGCTTCCTGGGAGGCCCATTCATGTCTCACCTCATAGGGATTATGGGGAGAATCCATGTGGTTTGACCACTGGAGATCAGGATAAGATGGATAAAGGGGGAAGGGCTTATAGCAATGAGCACTTGAATCTTGCAGACTGAGTTCCTCCTTGCAGTGGCACCCAAGTAGAGAGCCTAACTAACAGCTCTACACACCTGTGGAGCCAAGCCAGCAGTTCCATCTGACCAGGGAGCTTGGTGAGTAGCTCTGCTAGATTTGGGTCTCTAGACATCAAGCCCTAATAGGCACAGAGTAAATTCTAGAGCCCCATTCAGGAAGGGAAGGAAATTCGCAGCTCTGCCTAACTACTGAGTATAGCCTCCAGTCCCACCCAACAAGGAGGCCTCTCCAAAAATCCAGGCAACCACAGAGCACACCCTATAGCCACAATTGGGCAGGGAAGCAAGCTGGAAGTCCCATCCAACTTTTTCCAGCCAGCAGCATTACCCTCCCCCCAAGCCCAACTTTATAGCTCAGGCAGTGGCCTTGTCCTAATAGAAACACTATTACCAAGCCCCACCTGCCCAAGAACTCTATCACCTGACCTGTTCAGAACCCCAAACTAAGCTGACTCATGAAGGGCTGTCTCTGCTATAGCAAAACTGTAAAGGTTGGAAGAGGAGACTGCTTACTCAAATGCCCAAATATGAATGCAAGGAGTCAAGGATTAAAAAGAATCAGGTAAACAAGATACTACCAAAGGATACTAATAAAACGCCAATAACTGACCCCAAAGAAATGGAGATCTATGAACTGAAAAAGAATTAAGAATAATCCTCTTAAAGAAGTTAACTATAAGAACACAAAGACAGATAACTAAATGATATTAGGAAAGCAATGCATGAAGAAAATGAGATAAACAAATAAATAGAAACCAAAAAAAAGAAAAATCTAAGAGTTGTAGAATATAATGTCTGAAGAATTCAATAGACAGCATCAAGAACAGACTCAGCCAAGCAGAAGAATCAATGAACTAGAAGTAAGCAACAATAATATAAGAGTTGGAGACTTTGAAACCTCTACTCTGAACAATGGATTGATCATCCAGACAGAGAATCAATAAGGAAAAAAGCAGATTTGAATAACACCGTAGGTCAAATGGACCTAACAAACATATACAGAACAGTCCAACAATAGCAAAACACACATTCTTCTCAAGTGCACATGGAACATCTTCTAAGATAGAGCATATGTAGTCCACAAAACAAATCTTACCAAATTAGAAAGACTGAAATCATACCAAGTTATCTTTCCTGAGCACAGTGGCTTGAAACTAGATACCAGTAACAAGTGGAAAACTAGAAAATTCATAAATACATGGAAATTAAATAACACTCCTAAACAACAACTGGATCAAAGAAGAAATTTAAACAAAATTTAAAACATTTTGAGACAATGTAAATTGAAACACAAAATGCCAAAAACAAATGGGGTGCCGAAAAAGCAGTTCTAAGAGGGAAGTTTATACCTATAAAAACATACGTCAAGAAAAAAGAAAGATCTCAAACAGAAAACCTTACTTATGTACCCCAAGGAAGTAGAAACAGAAGAACAAAATAAGTCCAAATTTAGCACAAGAAAAAAATAATAACAATTAAAGTGGAAATAAATGTAATAGCGATCAGAAGAACAATAGAAAAGATCAATGAAACTGAGTTGGTTCTTTGAAAAAAATAAACAAAATTGACAAATCTTTAGCTAGACTAGCCATGAAAAATAGAGAAAAAACCCAAATATATAAAATTATAAATGAAAAAGGATACATTAAAACTGATGCCACAGAAACACAAAGGATCATAAGAAACTACTATGAGCAATTATACACCAACAAACTGGACCACCTAGAAGAAATGGAAAATATCTAGAAATATACAACCTACCAAGACTGAATCATGAAGAAAAAAAGTCTGAAGAGACCCCCCCAAAAACGTAAGGAAGTTGAATTGGTCATCAAAAACCTCCCCAACAAATGAAAGCCCAGGGACAGGTGGTCTCACTGGTGAATTTTACCAAACAATTAAAGAATAATTAATGCCAATCTTTCTCAAACTCTTCCTAAAACTTGAAGAGGAGGAACACTACTAAACTCATTTTATGAGGCCAGCATTACCCTGATACCAAAGCCAGATAGGAGCCCTATAAGAAAGGAATCTGCAGGTCAACATCCCTGATGAAAATAGAAGCAAATATTCTCAGCAAAATACTAGCAAACCAAATTCAGCAGTGCGTTAAAAGGATCATACACCACGATCAAGTGGGATTCATCCCTGGAACGCAAGGATGCTTCAACATATGAAAATCAAAAAATGTGATGTATCACATTAATAGAATGAAATAAAAAGTTATATGATCATTTCAATACATGCAGAAAAAGAATTTGACAAAATTCAACATCCATTTAAGATAAAAATATCATAACAAATTGGGTATAGAAGAAATGTTCCTCAACATAATGAAGGCCATATATGACAAGTCCACAGCTAACATTATACTCAATGGTGAGAGGTTGAAAGCTTTTCCTTTAAGATTAGTAACAAGACACTATTCCTATTCAACATAGTACTGAAAGTTCTAGCCAGAGCAATCAGGTATGAACAGAAATAAAAGACATCCGAATCAGAAAGGAAAATTAAAATTGTCTCTATTTGCAGATGACATGATTATATATATAAAAGATCTTAAAAACTCTACCAAAAACTATTAGAACAAATAAATAAATTCAGTAAAGGTTTATAATACAAAATCAACATACAAAATTCAGTAGTGTTTCTATAAACTAATAATGGATGATCTGAAAAAGAAAGAAAACAATTCCATCTACAATAGCACAAAAATAATAAAATAGTTAGCAATATATTTAACCAAGGAGTTGAAAGAACTCTACACTGAAAACTATAAGATGTTGATGACAGTAATTGAAAAGGAAACAAATAATTGAAAGATATTCCATACTCATGGATTAGAAGAAGTAATATTGTTAAAATGTCCATACTACCCAAAGCCATCTATAGATTCATAGCAATTCCTATGAAAATTCCAATGTAATTTTTTACAGAAATAGAAAACACAATCCTAACATTTGTATGAAAACACAAAGACCCCAATTAGCCAAAGCAATAGTGAGAAAGAACAAACCTGAAGTCAGCACACTTTGTGGTTCCAAACTATATTACAAAGCTACAGTAAATAAAACAGTATGGTATGACATAAGACACATCAACAGTGGAACAGAATTTAGAGCTCAGAAATAAACTCATGTGTATATGGTAAACTAATATTTGACATGGAACCAAGAATACTCAATGGAGAAGAGATAGTCTCTTCAACAAATGGTATGGAGAAAATTGGATATTCACATGTAAAAGAATGCAAGCAGACCCCTATCTTACGCCACTCATAAAAATTAATTCAAAATGGATTAAAGACTTAACTGTAAGACCTGAAGCCATAAATCTCATAGAAGAAAACATAGGAAAAAATCTCCTTGATGTAGCTCTTGGCAATGATTTTTTTTAGAGATGACATCTAACACACAAGCAATAAAATAAAAAAATAAACAATTGGAAGTAAATAAAAATAAAAGCTTTTGCACAGCAATCAAAATTATCAAAATGAAAAGACAACCTATGGAATAATAGGAAGTATTTGAAAACTGGTTATCTTATGAGGTATTAATATCCAAAATGTATAAGAAACTCATACAACTCAATAGCACAAAAAAGCAAATGATTCAATTTATAAGAATGGGCAGAGGATCTAAATAGACATTTTTCCAAAGAAGAAATACAAATGGCCAACAGGTACATGAAAAGGTGCTCAATATTGCTAATAATCAGGTTAATGCAAGTCAAAACCACAATGAGATATCACCTCACATTGGTTAGGGTGGCTTTTATTGCAAAGACAGGAGATAACAAGTGTTGGTGCAGGTATGGCAAAAAGGGAACACTTGACATGGTTGGCTGAATGTAGAAATGGTACACTTTGAAAACAGTATGGAGGTTCCTGAAAAAATTAAAAATAGGACTACCATATGATCCAGCAACTCCACTTTTGGTATATATCTGAAGGAAATGAAATCACTCTGTTGAAGATGTATCTGCATCCCCATGTTTATTGCAACATTTTTTACAATAGCCAAGGCATGAATACAACATAAGTGTCCATAGATGGATTAATGGATAAAGAAAATGTGATATATGTATGTATGTATGTATGTATTTGTGTGTATGTATGTATGTATATATATATAGATAGAGAGAGAGAGAGAGAGAGAGAATACTATTCAGACATAAAAATGAAGGAAATATTGCCTTTTGTGACAACCTGAGTGGACCTCAAGGGCATTATGCTAAATGAAATAAGTCAAACAGAGAAAGACAAATACTGTATGATTTAACTTTACATGCTGAATCTTAAAAAAAAAAATACCTCACAGATACTGAGCAGATTGGTCATTGCCAGAGATGGGAGAGGGCTGGGAAGTGGGTGAGGGTCATCAAAAGGTACAAGCTTCTAGTTATAAGATAAATAATTTCTGGGAATGTAATATACAGCACAATGACTATAACAATACTGCATTTTATATTTGAAAGTTCTAAGAGAGTAGATCTTAAAGTTCTCATCACAAGAAAAAAATTTGTAACTATGTGAAGTGATGAATATTAACTTATCATAGTAATCATTTTGAAATATATATGTATATCAAGGCATTATGTTGTACCCCTTAAGCTTACACAATTTATATGTCAATTATATCTTAGAACTGGAGAAAACATCTATGTCTATCTCTGTATCTCTCTGTATCTCTGTATCTTTCTGTGTCTCTCTGTTTATGTATGTATGTATGTATTTTAATTTAACCTTTATTTTAATTTAACCTTTATTAGGCAGGTGGATTCACTTGCAGATTAAAGGAGTTTATGGAAACTTTTAGCTAAAATCTGACAACCTTCCCTGTAATTCATTGTCAAATCCAGTTGAAAACCAAATGCTGTCGTGTTACTAGAAAAATAAATCAATAAAATCAATCCAACCAAAATATTTCAGTGTTCATTATTGACAGAAATAATTCTAAATGTATCCATATTCTTATCTATATGTTTATAATAAAAAATCACTTTTTCTCCTCCAAGAAAATCTTGGGTAGTGAGTCATAAAAGCCCATTTTGGCTCAGCTTTAAATGCCATCATACTGAGCACCTAAGATTTTTAGTAATTATAAATTATAGCAAGAAATTATGTGCTATTTTTGTTCCTGCCACTAGTATTGGTGTGGGATCTTACATGGTCCTTAATATTTAGGGGATTTCAATCTCTGATGATTTACCAATTTCCTTTCAGAATCCTCCAAATTCTTGATAATATATAATACAATGATACCTTAGAGATGTACTGATTAGAGGCAGAGTATTCAAGTACATTGGACTGAAAATCTGGCCTAGGTTTTAATTCTAACTCCACATTACAGTAACTGTGATCTTAAATGAGTCTTTCTTCCCTCTCTTGACATCCATTTCTTCATATGTAAAATAAAGCATTTGGAATTAAGTCTAATATTTCTTCAAGCTAAAATTCTTAGAGTGCTACTAACTTAATATTACAGTAATGAAAAAACATTATATATAATTTGAGTTATCTCCTCAATAATGTAAACTCCCTGAAGACTGGGGCTTTTTTTGTCCTATTAGCAGTTTTATCCCCAATACCTGGAACATCCTCTGAAGCAAAAATAACTGTTGAGTTCCTTAGAGAAGTAAATGGTTTTCTTGGTAATGGTTTTCAAACTATTCAAACAATGGACCACTTTACCAAATGAAATACTGCATTAAATTGCAGCATATGAATGTGATATAACCTGAATCAGTTTAGTTAAACCTGAGAGCCCTACCCATTATGTCTCTCCCTCAATCCTTGACAGCAACTTTGAGAGAACGTTGGGTTCATCTGAACACTATTTTCAAAACTAACTATCTGGAACATGAGTAACTAGTAAATATTTCTTGAGTTCTTACCATGAGCTAGACTCTAGTATAACTTCTGTGGAACTAGTTTAGTTTTAGGAACCATACAGAAGGCTTCCCTACAGATATGACACTTAGGCCAAGTCCAAAAGGATGAGTAGTGTTAACCAAACCAAGAAGGAAAGGTGCAGTTGAAATGTGTTCTAGTGGAGGGAACTGCATACTAAACTGTTGTTTATTGTTTCTGCTGAATTAGAATCATAGTTGTCTGCTTGTTGTTTGTTTTTAGCCCACAGCTAAAACGGGCAGTAAAAAGACACAAATGGTTGTGTTTCGCTTTGAGTCACTAGAAACAGTGATGTTAACTTGAGAGGGATTACCAATTTCAGTCTGTGAAATAAGATAGCTTTAATTTTAAAAAATTTTGGTATTTAGCTAATTGTTCATAGTCCAAGGGTATATCATATTGCAAGTTTTCCCTAATCTATGCTTGATTTCACAGTGGATGTTGACAGAAATTTAACGCCTATTTTATTGGAGTTCTTCAGTTGCTATGACATAAAATTGATGATATTGATTTCTAAAATAGTTTTGGATTTTCAAATAGATTTGGGCTTTTTATTGTGGACATTTTCGTATTTTTTTGGATTATTTTGTGTGTCTATGTATATAAAATAGCTAGCATAAAATATTGATACTGTGTTAAGTGAGCTCTAGGATTTTGCTGATTATTACTAATAATTTTGTGAAGTAAGGAATATCATCGGATCCATTTTCACAGATGACAAATTTCAGGTTTAGAAAGGTTAATCAATTTGCTCAAGGTCACATAACAGGTCAGAATTAGAACCAAGATTTAAAGCTAGGACATGTGAATTGAGTCAAAATTATATTAAGTTGTGTACTCCACACATATTTTACATATATATATTATATATACACATATATATTGTATAATATATAACACAAATATATATATACAAATATATAATAGATACAAACGCTCTATGTATCTCTATATTTGTATAGACACATATATCTATAGGTGTACACTGATTGATAGATTAATAGGAGACAGAAATAATGCATAAAATATTTTGTCAGTTGCTCTGGATACCGTAGGCTATTGAAGGAGGACGAAGAGGACACTAGCATTTTTGGCAACCATGTCATATCACTAAATGACATAATTCTTTCATGTAAAACAAGCTTCCCCAATATTGAAGTCTTATACTAGTAGAGTCGGTAGAGTTGGATGTTGAACTCACACAACTAATGTTGTTTCTCTGTACTTCATGGCTTACAAGGGCTTCTTCATTTTAATTGCATCTCTGTCCATCAGAAACAGCCTCAATTTTGAGAGGATTACATTCAAGAGAAGTGACTGGCACAGTACTTTATATACTAATGGTTTACTTAAGCAAGTAAATGACTCAACTGACAAATTTAAAACAAACACATTGCAGAAATTATATTCAAGCTAAATAACTGTATTCACTACTATGTGAAATATTTTTATGGATATAAAGACCACATGGATTTAATAATCGACTGATAAAAAATAAGAGTAATGAAATTTAATACCAGTAAATGATTGAGGTTTTTTTAAAACCTGTTTTCAGAGTTCTGTTAAACTAAAGCTAATTTAAATCAAAACAATTTTAAATTGGAATTTAGTAATGATATTTGCTTGAATATACATTTCATTTGAGGGTTAAATAAGAACTGGTATATAATCAAGATCACATAACATCCCACATCACAAGTTGAGTAAAATCTACTTGAGAGTTGGCTTGGAACATTTAATATTAATGAGAAACTGACACCAGAAAATTTAATCTGAAGGTCAGTTATATCTGTCAAATGGGAAAATAATCCAAATTTAGATCCACTTTTCTTATATGAATTATAAATGGTATTATTTATCCAGTACTTTTTCAACCAATACGTCTTCAATTTCATGGATAATGATTTTTTATACCAATTTTCCTTTATGAAGGTCTTCCTCAGTATCACAATATGGGTTGACTATCTCATTTTCTCTTAGCATTGTACTGGTGATTCTTACTACTCTTATAAAAGTGTTAATGAGTATCCTCAATTACCTTTTGCATTTTAATCTTTTATCCTTTTTAAAAATTAATTTTTAAAGTCTAGATTGTATTGTTGTGATAGCACTTTCTATCTGTGAGGACGTACCAGTTAACCGTAGGTAAACACAAGCCAACCTTCTTTCATTTTTCGAAAGAACAGATTTTGTGGGAGTTGAGGAAGATGGTGGAAGAGTAAGACGCGGAGATCACCTACCTCCCCACAGATACATCACTACATCTACACGTGGAACAACTCCTACAGAACACCCACTGAACGCTGGCAGAAGACCTCAGACCTCCTAAAAGGCTAGAAACTCCCCACGTACCTGGGTAGGGCTAAAGAAAAAAGAATAAACAGAGACAAAAGGATAGGGACGGGACCTGCACCACTGGGAGGGAGCTGTGAAGGAGGAAAAGTTTCCACAAACTAGGAAGCCCCTTCGAGGGCAGAGAATGTGGGTGGTGGAGGGGGGAAGTTTCGGAGCCACGGAAGACAGCACAGCAACAGGGGTGCGGCGGGCAAAGCGGAGAGATTCCCTCACAGAGGATCGGTGCCGACCGGCACTCACCAGCCCGAGAGGCTTGTCTGCGCACCTACCTGCCGGGGCGGGCGGGGCTGTGAGCTGAGGCTCAGGCTTTGGTCGGAGCGGGGGAGAGGACTGGGTTTGGCGGCGTGAACACAGCCTGCAGGGGTTAGTGCACCACGGCTAGCCGGGAGGGAGTCTGGGAAAAAGTCTGGAGCTGCCGAAGAGGCAAGAGACTTTTTCTTGCCTCTTTGTTTCCTGGTGCGTGAGGAGAGGGGATTAAGCACGCTGCTTAAAGGAGCTCCAGAGACGGGCGCGAGCTGTGGATATCAGCATGGACCCCAGAGACGGGCATGAGACGCTAAGGCTGCTGCTGCCGCCACCAAGAAGCCTGGGTGCGAACACAGGTCACTATCCACACCTCCACTCCCGGGAGCCTGTGCAGCCCGCCACTGCCAGGATCCCGTGATCCAGGGACAACGTTCCCGGGAGAATGCACGTCACACCTCAGGCTGGTGCAACGTTCCGCCGACCTCTGCCGCCGCAGGCTCGCACCACACTCCGTGCCCCTCCCTCCCCCCGGTCTGAGTGAGCCACAGCCCCCGAATTAGCTGCTCCTTTAACCCCGTCCTGTCTGAGCGAAGAACAGACGCCCTCAGGTGACCTACACACAGAGGCGGGGCCAAATCCAAAGCTCAACCTCAGGAGCTGTGCGAACAAAGAAGAGAAAGGGAAATTTCTCCCGGCAGCCTCAGGAGCAGCGGATTACATTTCGACAGTCACCTTGATGTACCCTGCATCTGTGGAATACCTGAATAGACAACGAATCACCCCAAATTGAGGAGGTGGACTTTGAGAGCAAGATGTATTATATTTTCCTCTTTTCCTCTTTTTGTGAGTATGTGTGTATGCCTGTGTGTGAGATTTTGTCTGTAAAGCTTTGCTTTCACAATTTGTCCTAGGGTTCTGTCCATCTGTTTTTGTTTTTTTTTTTTTTTTTTTTACTTTTTAAAGAAATTTTTTTCTTAGTAATTATTTTTTATTTCTAATTTTAATAAATTTATTTTATATTATCTTACTTTATTTTATTTTACCTCCTTCCTTCCTTTTTCTTTCTTTCTTTCTTTCCTTTCTCTCCCGTCCTTCCTCCCTTCCTTCCTCCCTCCCTCCATCCCTCTCTCTCTCTCTCTCTCTCTCTCTCTCTTTCTTTCTACTTTTTCTCCCTTTTATTCTGAGCCGTGTGGATGAAAGGCTCTTGGTGCTGCAGCCAGGAGTCAGTGCTGTGCCTCTGAGGTGGGAGACCCAACTTCAGGACACTGGTCCACAAGACACCTCCCAGCTCCACATAATATCAAATGGCAAAAATCTCCCAGAGATCTCCATCTCAACACCAACACCCAGCTTCACTCAATGACCAGCAAGCTACAGTGCTGGACACCCTATGCCAAACAACTAGCAAGACAGGAACACAACCCCACCCATTAGCAGAAAGGCTGCCTAAAATCATAATATGGACACAGACACCCCAAAACACACCAATACACATGGACCTGGCGACCAGAAAGACAAGATCCAGCCTCATCCACCAGAACAAAGGCACTAGTCCCCTCCACCAGGAAGCCTACACACCCACTGAAAAAACTTTAGTCACTGGGGCCAGACACCAAAAACAACGGGAACTACGAACCTGCAGCCTGCAAAAAGGAGACCCCAAACACTGTAAGATAAGCAAAATGAGAAGACAGAATAACACACAGCAGATGAAGGAGCAAGGCAAAACCCTACCAGACCTAACAAATGAAAAGGAAATAGGCAGTCTACCTAAAAAAGAATTCAGAATAATGATAGTAAAGATGATCCAAAATCTTGGAAATAGAATAGAGAAAATGCATGAAACATTTAACAAGGGCCTAGAAGAACTAAAGAACAAACAAACAGAGACAGAAAAACACACAGCAGATGAAGGAACAAGATAAAAACCCACCAGACCTAACAAATGAAGAGGAAATAGGCAGTCTACCTGAAAAAGAATTCAGAATAATGATAGTAAAGATGATCCAAAATCCTGGAAATAGAATACAGAAAATGCAAGAAACATTTAACAAGGACCTAGAAGAACTAGAGAGGAAACAAGCAACGATGAAAAATACAATAAATGAAATTAAAAATACTCTAGAAGGGATCAATAGCAGAATAACTGTGGCAGAAGAACGGATAAGTGACCTGGAAGATAAAATAGTGGAACTAACTACTGCAGAGCAGAATAAAGAAAAAGGAATGAAAAGAACTGAGGACAGCCTCAGAGACCCTCTGGGACAACATTAAATGCACCAACATTCAAATTATAGTGTTCCCAGAAGAAGAGAAAAAGAAAGGGACTGACAAAATATTTGAAGACATTATAGTTGAAAACGTCCCTAATATGGGAAAGGAAATAGTTAATCAAGTCCAGGAAGCACAGAGAGTCCCATACAGGATAAATCCAAGGAGAAACATGCCAAGACACATATTAATCAAACTATCAAAAATTAAATACAAAGAAAACATATTAAAAGCAGCAAGGGAAAAACAACAAATAACACACAAGGGAATCCCCATATGGTTAACAGCTGATCTTTCAGCAGGAACTCTGCAAGCCAGAAGGGACTGGCAGGACATATTTAAAGTGATGAAAGGAAAAACCTACAACAAAGATTACTCTACCCAGCAAGGATCTCATTCAGATTTGATGGAGAAATTAAAAACTTTAAAGAAAAGCAAAAGCTGAGAGAGTTCAGCACTACCAAACCAGCTTTACCACAAATGCTAAAGGAACTTCTCTAGGCAAGAAACACAAGAGAAGGAAAAGACCTACAATAACCAACCCAAAACAATTAAGAAAATGGGAATAGGAACATATATATCGATAATTACCTTAAATGTAAATGGATTAAATGCTCCACCAAAAGACATACACTGGCTGAATGGATACAAAAACAAGACCCATATATATGATGTCTACAACAGACCCACTCCAGACCTAGAGACACATACAGACTGAAAGTAAGGGGATGGAAAAAGATATTCCATGCAAATGGAAAACAAAAGAAAGCTGGAGTAGCAGTTCTCATATCAGACAAAATAGACTTTAAAATAAAGACTATTACAAGAGACAAAAAAGGACACTACATAATGATCAAAGAATCGATCCAAGAAGAAGATATAACAATTGTAAATATTTATGTACCCAACATAGGAGCACATCAATACATAAGGCAAATACTGACAGCCATAAAAGGGGAAAGCAACAGTAACACAATCATAGTAGGGGACTTTAACACCCCACTTTCACCAATCGACAGATCATCCAAAATGAAAATAAATAAGGAAACACAAGCTTTAAATGATACATTAAACAAGATGGACTTAATTGATATTTATAGGACATTCCAACCAAAAAAAACAGAATACACATTTTTCTCAAGTGCTCATGGAACATTCTCCAGGATAGATTATATCTTGGGTCACAAATCAAGCCTTGGCAAATTTAAGAAAATTGAAATTGTATCAAGTATCTTTTCTGACCACAATGCTATGAGACTAGATATCAACTACAGGAAAAGGTCTGTAAAAAATACAAACACATGGAGGCTAAACAATACACTACTTAATAACGAAGTGATCATTGAAGAAATCAAAGAGGAAATCAAAAAATACCTAGAAACAAATGACAATGGAGACATGGTGACCCAAAATCTGTGGGATGCAGCAAAAGCATTTCTAAGAGGGAAGTTTATACCAATACAATCCTACCTTAAGAAACAGGAAACATCTCAAATAAACAACCTAACCTTCGACCTAAAGCAATTAGAGAAAGAAGAACAAAATAACCCAAAGTTAACAGAAGGAAAGAAATCATAAAGATCAGATCAGAAATAAATAAAAAAGAAATGAAGGAAATGATAGCAAAGATCAATAAAACTAAAAGCTGGTTCTTTGAGAAGATAAACAAAATTGATAAACCATTAGCCAGACTCATCAAGAAAAAAGGGAGAAGACTCAAATCAATAGAATTAGAAATGAAAAAGTAGAAGTAACAACTGACACTGCAGATATACAAAGGATCATGAGAGATTACTACAAACAACTCTATGCCAATAAAATGGACAACCTGGAAGAAATGGACAATTTCTTAGAAATGCACAACCTGCCAATACTGAATCAGGAAGAAATAGAAAATATGAACAGACCAATCACAAGCACTGAAATTGAGACTGTGATTAAAAATCTTCCAACAGGGCTTCCCTGGTGGCGCAGTGGTTGAGAGTCTGCCTGCTGATGCAGGGGACATGGGTTCGTGCCCCGGTCCGGGAAGATCCCACATGTCGCAGAGCTGCTGGGCCCGTGAGCCATGGCCGCTGAGTCTGCGTGTCCGGAGTCTGTGCTCCACAATGGGAGAGGCCACGACAGTGAGAGGCCCACATACCTCAAAAAAAAAAAATCTTCGAACAAACAAAAGCCCAGGATCAGATGGCTTCAGAGGCGAATGCTATCAAACATTTAGAGAAGAGCTAACACCTATCCTTCTCAAACTCCTCCAAAATACAGCAGAGGGAGGAACACTCCCAAACTCATTCTAGGAAGCCACCAGCACCCTGATACCAAAACCAGACAAAGATGTCACAAAGAAAGAAAACTACAGGCCAATATCACTGACGAACACAAATTCAAAAATCCTCAACAAAATACTAGCAAACAGAATCCAACAGCCCATTAAAAGGATCATACACCATGATCAGGTGGGGTTTATTCCAGGAATGCAAGGATTCTTCAATATACACAAATCAATCAACGTGATACACCATATTAACAAATTGAAGGAGAAAAACCATGTGATCATCTCAATAGATGCAGAGAAAGCTTTCGACAAAATTCAACACCCATTTATGATAAAAACCCTGCAGAAAGTAGACACAGAGGGAACTAAACTCAACATAATAAAGGCCATATATGACAAACCCACAGCCAACATCATGCTCAATGGTGAAAATCTGAAACCATTTCCACTAAAATCAGGAAGAAGACAAGGTTGCACACTCTCACCACTCTTATTTAACATAGGTTTGGAAGTTTTAGCCCCAGCAATCAGAGAAGAAAAAGAAATAAAAGGAATGCAAACCGGAAAGGAAGAAGTAAACATGTCACTGTTTGCAGATGACATGATACTATACATAGAGAATCCTAAAGATGCCACCAGAAAACTACTAGAGCTAATCAATAAATTTGGTAAAGTTGCAGGATACAAAATTAAGCACAGAAATCTCTGGCATTCTTATACACGAATGATGAAAAATCTGAAAGTGTAATCAAGAAAACACTCCCATTTACATTGCAACAAAAAGAATAAAATATCTTGGAATAAACCTATCTAAGGAGACAAAAGACCTGTATGCAGAAAATTATAAGACACTGATGAAAGAAATTAAAGATCATACAAATAGATGGAGAGATATACCATGTTCTTGGATTGGAAGAATCAACATTGTGAAAATGACTCTACTACCTATAGCAATCTACAGATTCAATGCAATCCCTATCAAACTACCAGTGGCATTTTTCACAGAAGTAGAACAAAAAATTTCTCAATTTGTATGGAAACACAAAAGACCCCAAACAGCCAAAGCAATCTTGAGAACAAAGAATGGAGCTGGAGGAATCAGGCTCCCTGACTTCAGACTATACTACACAGCTACAGTAATCAAGACAGTATGGTACTGGCACAAAAACATAAATATAGATCAATGGAAAAGGATAGAACGCCCAGAGATAAACCCATGCACATATGGTCACCTTATCTTTGATAAAGGAGGCAAGAATATACAGTGGAGAAAAGACAGCCTCTTCAATAAGTGGTGCTGGGAAAACTGGACAGGTACAGGTAAAAGTATGAAATTAGATCACTCTCTAACACCATACACAAAAATAAACTCAAAATGGATTAAAGAGCTAAATGTAAGGCTAGACACTACCAAACTCTTAGAGGAAAACACAGGCATAACACTCTATGACATAAATCACAGCAAGATCCTTTTAGACCCATCTCCTAGAGAAATGGAAATAAAAACAAAAATAAACAAATGGGACCTAATGAAACTTAAAAGCTTTTGAACAGCAAAGGAAAACCATAAACAAGACCAAAAGACAACCCTGAGAATGGGAGAAAATATTTTCAAATGAAACAACTGTGAAAGGATTAATCTCCAAAATTTACAAGCGCTCATGCAGCTCAATAACAAAAACAAACAAACAATGCAATTCAAAAATGGGCAGAAGACCTAAATAGACATTTCTCCAAAGAAGATATACAGATTGCCAACAAACACATGAAAGAATGCTCAACATCATTAATCATTAGAGAAATGCAAATCAAAACTACAATGAGATATCATCTCACACCGGTGAGAATGGTCATCATCAAAAAATCTACAAACAATAAATGCTGGAGAGTGTGTGGAGAAAAGGAAACACTCTTGCACTGTTGGTCGGAATATAAATTGATACAGCCAGTATGGAGAACAGTATGGAGGTTCCTTAAAAAACTAAAAATAGAACTGCCATACAACCCAGCAATCCCACTACTGGGCATATACCCTGAGAAAACCATAATTCAAAAAGCGTCATGTACCTAAATCTTCATTGCAGCTCTATTTACAATAGCCAGGACATGGAAGCAACCTAATTGTCCATCAACAGATGAATGGATAAAGAAGATGTGGCACATATATATAATGGAATATTACTCAGCCATAGAAAGAAATGAAACTGAGTTATTTGTAGTGAGGTGGATGGACCTAGAGTCTGTCATACAGAGTGAAGTAAGTCAGAAAGAGAAAAACAAATACCATATGCTAACACATATATATGGAGTCTAAGGAAAAAAAAAAGAGGTCATGATGTACCTAGGGGTAAGACGGGAATGAAGACACAGACCTATTAGAGCCTGGACTTGGGGATATGAGGAGGGGGAAGGGTAAGCTGTGCCAAAGTGAGAGAGTGGCATGGACATATATACACTACCAAACGTAAAATAGATAGCTAGTGGGAAGCAGCCGCATAGCAGAGGGAGATCAGCTAGGTGGTTTGTGACCACCTAGAGGGGTGGGATATGGGGGGTGAGAGGGAGGGAGACGCAAGAGGGAAGAGATATAGTAACATATGTATATGTATAACTGATTCACTTTGTTATAAAGCAGAAACTAACACACCATTGTAAAGCAATTATACTCCAATAAAGATGTTAAAAAAAAAAGAATAGATTTTGTGTACATGGGTCTGAAACAATGGAGAGAAATAACAAGCTACAGAATTGAAAAGTTACAGAAATTCCCTTTAAGGGTTTCCTTGCTTTCCTACTATCCCGTGACTCAACCTGTATTATTTATACAATGAAAATAAGCAATGATAATATACTCCTGTCACATACCAAATGCTGGTATATGCCTTTAAATACTCTCAACTCAAATTTATTGGTTTAGAAACCCAGCAGCCTCAGAAGCTCAAAGAGCAATGTGAAGAGAGTGTTTTTACCTCTCTGTATTTAAAATATATTTTGAATTGTAATCCTTTTTCTATCATCAGTTACTTGTCTCACTATTCACTTTAACAGCAAATTTATTCTAGGGCGTTGAAGACAGAATTTTTGCACAGCTTAGCCCCTATGGGGTATAAATGATGTGAGAGCCTCATTATTTTAATGTTAACAGAACTCTGGTGGTGATTGGAGTGAAGCTTTTTGACAGAAGTCTGTGTTTAACAGTTCTTACAAACCTAGGTTTTCAGCATGCATCACATTCACCATGTTTCCCATAGCTACCTTTTGTTTTGCCTTTCCTGTTTTTGCTAATTATGGGTGTTTCCTACCAAATATACTGAGTCGTTTTTGATTCTTCCTTATTGTTACTTAATATCCATACATTATAAAGGCCTGCTTCTTTAACCCCTATGATGCCTTTTTTCTGTAATCTAGGTTTCATCTGTACAGCTACCACTGTATATTGAGTGTAAAATTCCTCTCCTGTAAACCATTGCTATACAGTCTACTGCTTAGACTTCCTGCTTCCAAGTTTTTCATTATAACCTACCCTATACTGATCAGTTCAAGCTTCATCAAATATAGCTGAGACCAGAGCATTCTCCTGCCCCCTAACCTTCTCTGTTCTTTCCTAGTCATAAATCTTTTGTTGTCCCTCTTCTGAACTCCCATAAAGTGTTTTAATCTCTTATAGCACACACAACACTACATTCTGTGCTTTGTGTACATGCTTTATCTTCCTGCTGCAGTGATTGGAATATTGTCTTACACACAGTAGGGATTTGTTAAATATTGTTGAATAGATGAATCTACGGATAAAAGTACACTCATCATTATATAGAGATATGATTGTTTTTCTTTTATTTAGATAACTTGTATTGTGAACCTACATTACTAAATAAGAAATCTAGATGGTCTGGTAAGTATATAATAGTCCAAAATTAAATCCTACATGTAAGCAAGGCAGAAAGTTCCTTATGTGAAGAGTTATTAGGATCTGTGAAAAAGGACTTTATCCAATTCTCACTTCACCTCTTTCAAAAAACTCAAAAACTCAAACTGCTGTGGAAGTCAGTTCTGAAGATCTATTTATGTACGTGAGGGGTTTCCTATGAACTTAGAACCAAAAGTAACAGACCTCATGTTTTTTGTTTGTGTTATTTTCCTTATCCCCACATTGACGATATTGACTGCTTACATTTGCTGTGCACTTAATTTGATTCTGGGAGACAAGTCTTGATTTTTTTGGCTCATAGGTAATTTCATTTCCTATTTTTAATGTTTCAAGTACCACAATAATTAGATTTATGATTATAATACAAATGTAAAACCTTTAATGCTACTCAAAAAAGCATATTCTTTTTGAGCAAAGTGTCCTATAGTTTTCTCAGTTCATTCATTTCCCGAAGGGACTAGCTCATTATGGTGGAGAGCCATGTATTAAGAGAATTCCTTATGAATAAATATCGCCCTCAATTTCAAAGGTCTTTAACTGAAGGATGAATTTCAAAATATTAATAAATCCCTTTAAATTGTATATAGGCATGTGTCTATCTGTGTTTTCCCACCCCAGTTTGAAAAAAAAGTCATAATTTCTATCACATTTTCAAATGGTTTTATGACTTACACATTGTTAAGAATTCTCTAAAAACAAGAGATTTTTGAATTTTGGTCCTGAGGACCAATTCAGGAAATATAGACTAGAAATATACATCTCTACCAAAGTGTAGCGAGTTAAAAATAAATATTAAACAAAGAACTTAATAATTATCTCCACCAACCCTGTGTTCAATATGGAAGTCCTGTGATTCAGTCTGTTCTCACTGTGTCACTCATTCATTTATTTTATATCTATTCTTGACATGCATATCCTTTATTAGGCACTGGGGTATTCATAGAGGAAGAAGAAAAAAGATAAGTGGTGCTTTTTCTTCACTGATTCTATAAAATGCATCCACATTTAAGACCATCTTTTCCTATTTTTTGAGCCCAATAAATTGTTTAATTCAGTGTTTATATACTACAAAGCCTGTTTCTTTGGACGAAAATTAAACAGATTTTTTTAAAGTGAGCTAATAGTAGAGTGAACTGAAGAAACATTGTCTTTTTCATTATACTCTCCTGTACTTCTTAGAAGAACCTATAAATTAGTCTATGTAAGTATGCTCTTATGAGAGCCTATAGGGATATTACTAATGAATAACTCCTCAGTAATCTATGTTTAAGATATCTTAGTGGGTGCAAAAAAGACTCACTCTCATTATATGCTGTATCTATAGCAAAGATAATCTGGGAAGTAACTTCCAAATTGAAATAATAAAAAGCAAGATCTTACAAATTTTCTTACAAATTTTCTCTCTGGATTTAGAAGTACTGTTACAGACATATACCAGCATATTGATATCAAAACTAAGGTAAAGAGAAGCACTGCCAGTGGAGTTTTCTCCCATGCTTTGTTTACTCTAAAGGAATCTATTATTTTCCATTAAGGTTGGACATTTAATCATTAAAAATGCAATTCTTACTAGTGCCTCTATGCTATGTTCATTCTATATTTCATAATAAAAGTTATTTTTCTTTTCCCAAACCTTTTTTTTCTATCAAGGACAATTCAAGACATCTTCTCTGAGAGGTAGCATTTGAGAAGAGACCTATAGGATGCAGGAAAATAAACTTTATGGTTACCTAAGGGAAGACCATTGCAGTGTTGACTCAAAGAAAACCACACAGCATAAGAGTTGTGAGTCCTTAAATTACTTTATTTCTCTACTATATTTAGAACCAGTGACCTCTTCATCCTTCTTGAAACATTAGGTCATTTGAAGGTGTAGCAATGATGAGACATATATTTTCCTACTGCCACTAGCTCTTTCATTCAGAACAGAAGTATATTGGATCAGGAAAAAGAGCCCGAATTGTTCCCACAGCACAATGTTCCCAGAGAACTAATTGTAGCCCACCTACACACATTACTCCTGCCAGCTGGATGTTCCATGTTTCAAGACAGACCAGAAATCAGACCCCTACTGATTCCCTCCAGGAAAAAATGGAAGATAATTGCAAGAGGCAATAGCAGTTAAGAAGAGCTAGAGAGCCACCTGATCTATTAGATTTCTGAATCCCAGGGAACACTGACTTCTGTGTTTTCCTGCAAACTGCATCTCAGGTCCTCTCTTTACTCCTTCCCACTATGCTACATGCAGATATTCCCACCAGTATCCTCTGCAGAATAAGACAATTTCTGCTGTGAAAAAAGTTACATGTGCATTTAAGACAACCCACTGAATGGGACAAAATATTCGCAAATGATACAACTGACAAAGGATTAATTTCCAAAATATACATACAGCTCAGTATCAAAAACAAACAAACAAACAACCCAGTCAAAAAATGGGCAGAAGACCTAAATAGACATTTCTCCAAAGAAGACATACAATTGGCCAACAGGCACATGAAAACATGCTCAAATCGCTAATTGTTAGAGAAATGCAAATCAAAACTACAATGAGGTATCACTTCACTCTGGTCAGAATGGCCATCATCAAAAAACCTACAAATAATAAATGCTGGAGAGGGTGTGGAGAAAAAGGAAGCCTCCATACACTGTTGGTGGGAATGTAAATTGGTACAGACACTATGGAGAACACTATGGAGAACACTATGGAGAACACTATGGAGGTTCCTTACAAAACTAAAAATAGAGTCACCATATGACCCTGCAATACCACTCCTGGGCATATATCTGGAGGAAACCATAATTCAAAAAGATACATGCACCCCAATGTTCATTGCTGCACTTTTTACAATAGCCGAGACATGGAAGCAACCTAAAAGTCCATCCACAGATGAATGGATAAAGAAAATATGGTGTATACACACACACACACACACACACACACACACACACACACACACACAGAGGAATATTACTCAGCCATAAAAAAGAATGAAATAATACCATTTACAGCAACATGGATGGACCTAGAGATTATCATACTAAGTGAAGTAAGCCAGACAGAGAAAGACAAATATCATATGATACTGCTTATATGTGGAATCTAAAAAAAAAAAACAAAAAAACCACAAATGAACTTACTTACAAAACAAAAGTAGACCCACAGACACAGAAAACAAACTTATGGTTACCAAAGGGCAAAGGGGGGGAAAGATAAATTTGGAGGTTGGGATTAACACATATACAATATTATACATAAAACAGACAACAAACGAGGGCCTACTGAATAGCACAGGGAACTATACTCACTTTGTAATAACCTATAATGGAAAATCGGGAAAAGAATATATATTTATCACTATGAATTACTGTGCTATCCACCTAAAACTAACACGAAATTGTAAATCAACTATACTTCAATAAAATAAAATATTTTTTCCTCAAAGTATTTGAAAATAAGAAATATTAATTATAAATAGCTGTATTTCCCTGTGCTAAGAATATTGTTAGGAGATACCAACTCAAGGAAAGGAGATAAAAAGTGAATTGTGAGATCATACCCCATGTTATCTCCTCAATTATAAAGAATGGCTAATGTTATTTTAAAATTAAATATGCATTTGAACATTTTTAGCTTGAACTCTTGACTTCTTATACATTTAATTTGCAAATTAGCTACCTGCAGTGCAGATGAAAAGCTCTATTTTTTAAATAGGTCATGCTTAGCTTTCATAAAAAATACTCTGTTTTGGAACATGAGTCATATGAACTGGCAATTTAAAAAGAAACAACGAGGATAAATATGCAATTATATATAAATATATGTATAAGAAATCCTTTCTTATGTTTTATTTATTTAGGGGCTCTATGTATCTCCTATAAAAATTAAAGGATTTGTGCTTTACATTCTCTAAAGAGAAAGAAACAAATCACCTTTAAAATCTCGTTCTCATTCTAATTGATTTTTAGGTTTTTTAATCCAAATAGTCCTTTTCAACAAATGGATATAAATCCAGCTGATCAATTTGATCTACAGAACACTACTTCTAGACTGATACTGACCCTAATAATCTAAGAAAGTATTGCTTGACTTCATTACAACATTTTGTGTTCATAAAACTTATTTCAAACTTTGAAAGATGAATACTGCATTTTCTTTTTTTTTTTTTTTTTTTTTTTTTTTTTTTTTTTTTTTTTTTTTTGCGTTACGCCGGCCTCTCACTGTTGTGGCCTCTCCCGTTGCGGAGCACAGGCTCCGGACGCGCAGGCCCAGCGGCCATGGCTCACGGGCCTAGCCACTCCGCGGCGTGTGGGATCTTCCCAGACCGGGGCATGAACCCGTGTCCCCTGCATCGGCAGGCGGACTCTCAACCACTGCGCCACCAGGGAGGCCCCGTATTTTCTTTAAAATAAAATAAGTGACCACAAAATTATATTAAAATATTGCTAAACTTTATCACTTGGGTCATTTTAAGTATCATTAAGTATCATTTCATTTATTCTTAAGTACAATTGAAGGTCACTCTTTCTCAAAAGGTTTCACTTTTTCATCCCTTTAATATGATTTCCTGCAGACCAGATTATTCATTTAACAATTTGGTACCATCTTGATCCCAATAGCAAATAGGTTTAATCTTAACTACCAACTTCCATAGATAGGTGATGGCTACTTGAGGTCTTACATTCAGAAGGATTGTGAAGCCATTAATATTTAAAAATAGTATTGTGATCAATTAACGATATCTCCCATGGACAACAGAGGAATCACTTTGTGTATATAGAGGTCTTTGGCATGATTTATCCTCACCCACTAGATTGTAAGAGTAGAGATGATATTTCATATCTTGCTATCACTCACAGTACCTGACATATAGTAGACATTCAATAAATACTCAAATAACGTTCTTCCATTCACAACCCAAGATTCTCTGCAAAATCTGTCTCTTTTCATTGGTTCCTGTTTTTATACAGAGTTTAGTAAAATATATAAGAAAGATCAGTTTCTCCTATTTTAAGCTTGAGTTGTTTGATTATATCCAGAAGCAGTGCAAATGTAACAAATATTCTTGCAATTTGGAATTACAAACTAAAAAAGCCTTAGTATTACTGTACCTATTTTAAAAAGTAACCATCAAATACTTAAAGGAATAATTATAATTAGAAATACATTAAGAAGTTATTTGTTTATAAGCACTATAAAAATCAACTCATTAATTTCTCACACATATCTGTAAAGTGTATCCTATCAATATACCTACAGAGATGTTAAATGAGTTGCCCAAGGTCACATAGTTATCAAGCGGCAGAGTCGTTGGAGTTTTGTGTTTATGATGATAAACCCTTTGTTAATTTAATTAGAAAGGAAGAAAAATAAGGGGAAAAAAGCAGTGATGGAAGGGACCATGGGAGCAGTCTTCCATGACAGGAGGAGTATTTTATCACTGACAATGTTTAGAAATGCTGACATATGGTGATAATAAAAGCTGACTTTTAGTCTGATTGTTTTTAAATTCTTTTTAGGTAGAGCATCCTCTTATTGGTGGCATCGTGGCAGACTATCCTCACCCCATCCTGTGCCCTACCCCATCCCCTTTGGCACACCTTGAAAAAAGGTAAAGATTAAAATATCTAACATTGGTACCTGTTCTCCTGATTATACTGTGTCTAGAGCAGCTTGTTTACCAGGCTGAGAAAAGTCACTGTAGTGGATCAGTAGAAAAACAAATACCAGACTATACAGGGCAACATGAGCCTGGTGGGCCTGTTCTGAGCTCTGAGCCAAGGAGGTTTGTAAACTGTTTTACCAAACTGGAAAGATTAAGGCAAAAGGCATCTTGGAATCATATCTCACTCTCTCATGAATTCCTCTCTCTCCAATTCCACTCAAGATTGACTTAACATTACCCTGAAGTGAAAAACTTTCAGGAAATAATCTCCCAACAAATAAAAAATGCTTTCAAGAGAAATCTTTCAGGAAATAAATACACAAAAATAAAAGAAGAAAAAAAGGACACGATTACACAGAGGTAGTTCAATCATTTTGTAACATAATGGAAAAATAAAACCCTAGTTTTATATACTTTATTCATAATGAAGAAGGGTAAAGTCAGGGAACTAAAGGCTTAGCACTGGCAGAGGATTTCCTCATCCTGTAATCATGAGTGTACCTATTTTTTTAAAATGACTCTCACCTGTGCAAACCCCCAAGCAGAGTGGATCTCAGCTCTTCTGATATGGGCTAGGACATTAAAACCAACAATTCAGAATTTCTTTTGGAGGATTCATCTGTGATTGTGTTGTTGGAGAATGAAGTCATGTTTGGAAAATTAATTTGTTTTCAATCAGGGCTATTCCCAGTTAACCACATCCCTACCTCCAGATGTGCATATCATATATCCATTTAAGCAATTTATTGAGGGCTTCAGTGCATGCCAGCTATATGTATGTGGAGACAAAGAGGAGTAAGAAACAATATCTGGCCTTGATCATGGAAAGCACTCATTAAAATACATCGAAACAATGACACCAGGTGGCCACAAATTCTGCAGCCATTTGAGGCTGTCCTCTGTTTTAATTTTCAACTAATCATAATGAAAGAGTCTATCCTGGGTTACCACAGAAAGTCTAATTCCTTTAAGAACTATCGACCATTCCCTGGGTATGCTTATATTCTTCTTGTGCTTGATTTCCCTTCTCATTTTTAATATCTTCTCTGAGCTCTAGCTCTCATGCAATTCATCTATGGCAATCTTATGACTGCTCCCCGAACTGTTAAAGTTGCTGGCCTTGGCCTGTTTTCTCCAAACGGACTTTATCCTTAGGGAAATGTAGCTCAGATACCTGTACTCACCAAAGCACTGCTGACTCTAGGCTGTAGTGTTTAATGAACTTATTGAAAACATGAGAATAACAGGAAAATACAGCAGGGGAAAAATACCCTGTAAATTGAATATCTAATGACACTATTTAAAAAAATCTATCTGTCTTGGCCTTTCACAGGATCTCCTACTACCTACTGTCCATTTCCTTCATTAGTTCTCATCTTGTTGAATCACAATTTCTGGAGCTCAGTCAACTAACTCTCTTCCTCCCACCCTCACCACTTCCATCATCTTTTGAGCCCTCTTTTAGAGCCCAAATCTCCCTATTTCCTTCAATCCAGAAGAATTTAAAGGTCAATCAACATAAGAAACGTCACTTAATTCTCTTAACCTCACCGTCACAGTTAAGGCTTTGACTTCACATTTCATGGACTAAGGTGCAGTCAAATGTTATAACTTGATTCAAAAATCCTTAAATATTATAAAAAAATTTAATAAGTCTGAAAACAAAAATTCTACATTATACCCTTCCTTCCAGAAGTCTCTATTAACAGAAAGCATGCTGCCTTTCCACACAGGATGCCTGGCCCTGACAGACATGAATGAGTCACATGGCTCATCCTTTCTTCCTTCCTTCCCTCCTTCCTTTTCTGTTCTGTTATTTTCAATATCCCCAGAAGTTGTGACTTCTTTCCTTGTTCAATACCGCTTCAAAGAGTTCTATGAAGGTATCATCATTACCCATATAAGCTAAAGTGGGTATGTATACCACTTTATTTGAGAAGCTCTGGAAAAGGCCTTCCGTCTCCCTCTACCAAAATAATCTTTCCACAGATATAATCCTGTTAAAATGTTTACATGCAAATTATATCTTTTAATTACATGCTTTTCACATCATTCATTTTGAAGCATACATACATTTCCACAGGGCTGAGGAAGAGAGTGTGGGATAAGAGAATTCTCATTGATTTATAATTCATCCCTTTGTCCTAATCTGTCCCAATCGTCTATATTTGGTCCTCAAACACTACGTCAGGGATCACAAACTCAAACGCTTATGAGGAATAAGAACATAATGGAGTGAAATGAGCTGGGAAGGGTGTTTGGAGAATTAAAGCGCTTGCCTCATCTAGAGGGAGTATCTGCTCTTCACTTTCGGCTGATTGCTGACATCTGGAAATGTGAGGCCAGTGTTGCTCAATCCTTGAAATTTTCAAGGGAGGCTAGAAATTCAAAATTGTATTCACTCTCTTAATTTTTAAACACTGAAATTGTCTTCAAAAATTATTAAAACACTAATCATAATTTTAGTTAATAACTAATAATTATTTGCCCTTATTATTAATGGTAGAACAATACATGCCTATAAGCTGCCACTTTGCTTCCTTTATCAAGCCTATCTATAGACCAGCTGTCTACTTAGCGTTTAAGCATAAGGGAAGGCTATTTACCCTGATTTTTTAAAAAAATCTATTTTCTGAATCCTACATTAACATTGTGTGTATTCTTTTCTTTTAAATAAGAAGAAAATATAAAAACAGGATGTGGTGTTATTCAGTATGAGTATATGGAGCTAGATTTTACTCTTTGAAATCCCATCTTAGATTATGTCTAGACATCTAGAAGCAAAATAAATGTGCATTTATTTATCTGGATATTTCATCTATAGGATACTTGAAAACATCAGCATGACTGGATATTCAATATTTATCTGTTGTTTGGCATCATGTAGCCATAAATATAGTTTGATACTTAATGTTCCTTTTGTTATGCCTTTTTGATAATTTTTCCTTGAGAATTCCAAACCTCATATATCTAAGGGAGTTCATTTTTTACATTTCAGATCTTTTATTTACTTCATTTGTTCCAGTTACCTTCCACAAAGAGTGCCATCCCATTGTTGCTCGTACTTTACTTGATTAAAGCCTATACTTTACCCCAGAAACAAGTCTGCCTCTACCACAAAAACAAGGATTAGATTGAACTATATGAAATTACTATTGTTATAGGTCAAAATGCCAAATATCAGCAAATTCATATGGTTTATCATAACTGAAAAATATTATTTCTTTGGACCAGATTGATGCCAAAATCAATCTGAATTTAAGCTCAATTGTTAAACTTTAAAATACTGCCACACAAACCTCAACACAATGCATCCTCATTCTTTATTCGCAATGGTAATAAAAGAAATAAAAATAAAACCTATTGAGTTTTCTTTATAATTCATATCCTTAATGTCCCATCTTTTCCATGTTTACCATTTTATCTTAGTCTCGATGGTCCCAAAGCACCTCATGTCTAAAATCCTAGAGTTGATACTTAATTGATTTGCTGCCTCCACACTATGATTAAACAATGCCTACAAGCAGTGGTGTGCATATGACTTCTTTCTCCACAAAACATCAGACCAACTTTGGCTCTTCTTACACTACAGTCAATTGTGAGATGTATCACAAGTAATTCTTTATTAATATGAAAGTGCAATTTACAAATGATTTAAATAATACTTTTGACGAGATTCACAATTATTCCTATAACAACATTCTCACTGATTCAGAAACATTTTCTTTCGTGGAAGAGAAGAGGGTGGAGCTAGAGTTCCTACTCTGGGAGTTGCACGTATCTCTGGGTACACTCATAAGAATGCATTGTTCGCCTGAATGCCATCCATCAGATGCTACCAAAGAAAAAAGACTGAGAACTAAAGTGCTACAAGTAAACAATACAAATGCTTCACCCTGCCTTCATAGCTTTCCATAACTTGACCTATTTCAGCATATATATCCCTTACATAAAACCTCTCCTTCAGCTCAGCAGGGCAATTTATCTTCTCAAGAATAAGCAATATGCACTCCTGTCCATACTCCAGGTACGGAAAATAGTTTCTTATCAGAAGTGCAAACTCTTATTACTTGGTAGCAGTTGCCTAAAACACTGTTAGAACTAGGACAGGCAGAAAAGGAAAGTCAGATGAGAACTCTTCCATCTAAATCCTAGTTTCCTGAAATATCCTTTTCCTTCTCTGTCAAAAAGTAATGTTATCTTGGTCTTACATATCCTTCAAATCCTGATTATATACCAATATCTGCTTTTAAAAAATAAATTCACTTATTATATACTAGGAATTCATTTTCATTAGCCCAAGCAATATTTGTCTATAAATGCTAGTTTTACATTAGTAGGTCTGTGGTCTTTACTCTTAAATATGGAAATCCCTTTCCTTGTATACACTTGATTTTGCTGAAAATAGAAACCTTTATTTTTTTAAATAGAAGGAAAGACAAACTTTAGCCAAGTACACCCAAGCGATTATAAATTTCAAATTACTAGGTGACTTCACTATGCCAATTTACTATGTATAAGTTAGCCTTCCACAAATGAATGTACGAGTAAAATCAAGCCTTCGGTCTTCCATTTTGTATTAAATATATTCTCTCTGAAATGTGGTGTCAAGTTAGTTTAGTGTGATTTTCCTTAAAAAAGTAAAATACTAAGTATACTCTCATATGTGGCTACTTTGAAAAGAATATTCTTAATGAAAATCCCTTAAAACACCTGAATTGAGATCATTCTTATTAAAAGCTGTTCAACCTAACCTCTGCTCAAATGCAAAGAATGGTATTTTTTAAAGTTGTCCCTTTTTATTGTGATTTTGCTTTGCCAAAGTAGTGAATACTGATTGCTGACAAGCTCTGAAGTTGTGCTACTGGAAGAGTCCAATTAGGTTTGGCTTAATTTGCATTTAAAAGGCAGCACTCCAGTCCATACTAGCGTCGCTGATAAAGGAATGGTTTATATTTTCCTCTTAGAACTGAGTTTGATGGAGGTTTTTTCCAAGTGAATACTGTAATCAGAGATGGTTTATGGGAATGAGTCTTTAGTAATCATTTATGGCAGGGACAGTACAGCACTTGAGCAGTTTCCTCTTTTTTTTTTAAATTTGATTTGCATTTATGTTTGACCATTTTCTTCTGGGGAGAAATTATGGACTGGCACAAGAGTTTTTTGAAAATGGTAGAAATAACACCTTTCAGTATTGCCTTATTATGGAGAGAATGTTTTAGTTATAGTCGTTGATCTTTTCATATCTAGGGGAAACTTGAAAAACTGTTTTACATAACCCTAAAGTACTTTTTAGTTAGAAATGGCTGCTATAACAAGATGCTTTGAGTGCCCTGAATTCTCCTGTTTTTAAATTCCTTGGGATTTCATCTTCTTTACAACATTCTCTTCCAGGAATTTTTTCTTATTTTAATTGTATTTGCCTGATATGAACCAATAAGATATTAATAAGCATGTAAAGTGAGTCCCTAACTGTCTCTCTGCTTCTTGGACTGTCTTCTGTAATGTCTCTGCAGTTGGCTACAAAGCTACAATCAAGACATGATAATAAAAAATAAAGTCCTAATTTATGTCATCCTACCATTCTTTATTTCTGCTATCATGTTCAAGCACACTCCTTATCTTAATACATTTCTATCTAGTTGGGTAGACAAGTTCTGATATGTAATGATAAAGATTAAGCACAGAATTAATGTCTGAAAAGTACTAATTTCAGCTCTTTTTCTAGGACTTATTTTTCTAAATTTTATATATATAATTACTTATTGACTCCCTCTGTATTATTTCTGACCTTTAGAACATAACTCATTTAAAGAAGTAGAAGTTGACTCAGAAATATCGTCATCATTTTTCATTATTTTTTTTATTTGTGACAATATGTAAAATATAACACTAAATTCAAATCTTTTGAAGTGGAAAGTTCTTTCAAGGAATGGTCATTGTTTGTTCTTTTTTGGGCCATGATTTTGTTTTCATATCAAGGCAAAGGGGAGAAAGGGTTAAGAAATTTTGTCATCATTAAGATGTCTTAAACTTTAAAATTCACATCAGAAGATTCAGTGAATTTAAACATTCCATTAAACTAGTTTGAGTCAATTAACTCTCTATTAGGAAGATTATTTACATATTGTTGCTTGTGTGTTGGACTTATAGGGATGGCAAGAAGATTCATCCAAACCACATGCTGACATTTAAAACATCTTTAATAGACATACTTTTTGCACTTATCATAATTAATGTGAAGGCTAAATGCCTTGGTAAACTAATAGAGTGCCTTATATTCATACTATATGAATGCCTACACTCAAATTTTTATTGAACAGTCAATGTAGACACTTGCTTTATTCTAAGAATTGAGATTGAAAAGACTAACATGACACTCTTAGGAGCTTATGGTCCAATGGAGAATTCAAACATGTAAACAATTATAATACAGTGGGAGTAGTGCTATAAAAGGGGAGAATCTCCAGAACCAGGTAGCATTAAACAAGAGGGAAGAAGACTTTACATGGGAGAAAACAGTTAAGAAACAGTCGAAAGAGGGGTTGAAGGCCTAATCCTTGGCAGTGGAGACGGTTCAATAGCATAAGATATTTAGGAGTTAGAATTGACAATACTTGGTAAATTATTGAGTGTGGAGTGTGAGAAAGGGTAAGTATGAAGGAAATCTCCAAAATTTTTAGCTATATAAAATGGATCAATGACAGTATCATTAACCAATGAATGACAGGAGGTGGAGCTACTTTCAGGAGATTGAAGAGTTCATGAATTTGTTGGAATAGCCTGCCAGACAAGCATCTGGAGCTGTTCAGTAAGAAATTGAAAACATATGACTGAAGATCAGAAGGAAATGAGTAACGAAGATATGGAAAATATAACGTAAAAAAAAACTAAAGACTTTGGAGAGGATGAGAATGCCCAGAAAAAAGTCAGTAAGTGGTAAGAAAAGAATAATTAGATGGAATCTTAAGACCATCAGTGTTTGAAATGTGGGAAGAAGAGAAATTCAGTAAATAAAACTGAGAAATAGACCCAGGATTGGGGAACCAGGAGGGAAAAGATTGTATAAATAAGAGTTTGAATGTGGTCATAAGGGTCATCATAGTCAAATGCCACAAATGAGTAAGAAAAGAAAAATATTTGAAAAGCAGACAATCAGTGACAAATTTTCCAGCACTTCAGTAAAACAGAAGATGGAAGATAGATACTATTGATTTAAAGTGTTTGGCCAAATACAAAGAATTAAGAAATTTTAAAATATTTAAGCAAGTATGTCAGATAAATTGAGTTGTTTACATAAAAATCATAGACTTGATAACACAAATAACTTGACGATCCCAACAATATGAATAAAAAATAATGGATACTATCCAAAAGTTTAAAAAGGAAGGGAGGGCTTCCCTGGTGGCGCAGTGGTTGAGAGTCCGCCTGCCGATGCAGGGGACGCGGGTTCGTGCCCCGGTCCGGGAGGATCCCACATGCCGCGGAGTGGCTGGGCCTGTGAGCCATGGCCGCTGGGCCTGCGCGTCCGGAGCCTGTGCTCCGCAGCGGGAGAGGCCACAACAATGAGAGGCCCGTGGACCGCAAAAAGAAAAAAAAAAAAGGAAGGGAAAAAAAAGAAACCTGAGTAGTAATCAAAGAAATAGATTATAAACTAGTGATGTACAAACTTTATGTATACATATATATACTTATGTTTTAAATATATATCTATATTTATAAATCATACTGCCCCCATAACTTTTTCTTGCATCATGAAATGAATTCAGTACCAGCATGGATCGCTGCTGCCATTGTCAATTGGTACAAATGTTTTAGACATCCATGTGATAATTTCTATGAAAACTATAAAATATTCATATCTTTTGACCCTCTAACACAATTTCATGAAATCTACCATAAGAGAATTATCGAAAATTTGCTCCAAATATTCATTAGAGTTATTCTTCTGAGAAGTATTTTTAATACTGAAAAAGTGGAAGCTAAATGCTCAACAATAAAAATATGTTCTTTTAAGTAATATCTTATCTGACAGATGACTTGCCAGAAAAATCATTAAGGATTATTCTCATAAAAATAGCAATAAGGAAATGCATTTGCTATGATATTAAATGGAAAAGTGTACAAAATTGTATTAACAATGCTTATAACTCTGTAAAATATACTGCTGTGATAATACGTTCTACTCAATGTGTCAGCAATTTTTTTAAATGAAAAGAGCCAAATAGTAAATATTTTAGGTTTTGCGGACCAAACATTTTCTGTTGCAACTACTTAATTCTTCCATTATAATGTGAAAGGAGCCATATATAATAGATGAGCAAATGGTTGTGTTGGCGTTCCAATGAAACCTTATTTCAAAAGCAGGTGGTAGGCTATAGTTTGCTCTCCCACTCCCGTATTGTTGTAGAAGAGGTTAAGGCAGCAAATAATTATGTTAAGTTTTGTACAATTATGGATATTATTTTTACCTTTTGTCTTCCTATTTTATAAAAGTAATTTAAAACATCAAAAGTAGAGGGCAGGATCAAGATGGCAGAGTAGGAAGATGCTGAGCTCACTTCTGCCTGACAAACACAACAAGATTACAACTACCCAGAGAGCAGCTCTTTCTGAGAATCACTTGAAGACTAGCAGACTACAGACTTTCTCTATAACCAAGGTTATAAGGAAAAAACCACATGGATTCTGGTAGGAGTGGAGGAGAAGTGGTCTAGTTGGGACCCACACCCCTGGTGGGTGACCCAGAAGAGGAGAGTGATACCACAGGCTCAGGGATTCTGCCTAAGGAGTGACGGCATTCAAGTCTCACATTGGGCACTCTAGCCCTGAGATCTGGGACCAGAAAGATGAGCCCCCTTGGCTGGATTGAAAACCAGTGGGGCTTACTGGAAGGCTGTAGGAAATTGAGAATCTGCTTTTGAGGAGCATGCTCATAGACTTGCTTGCTCCCAGGCCTAGTATAGAGCTAGCATGTTGAAAACTACCTGGTGCTCTGGCCAGACTACCAGGACCACCCCAGCCCACACTCCAAGCCACACCAGGTTCTGCCTCCAGCCCTTCCAGCTCTGGCACTGTTCCCTGCCCTGGTGGCAATCACCACTGCACCTTGGGAGAAGCCAAGCTTTTTACTGGGCTCCTGCTCCTGTTCTTAGGGCCACAGCCCCACCACTGGCCAAGGCAAAGACAGCTATCAAGCTGAGGAGAAGCCAAGCTCCCCCAGGACTTCTGTTCCAGCCACTCAGGTTCTGGCACTGCCTCCAGCCAAGGCAGCAACCACCATCATGCTTGGGAGCTGAGCTTGATCCAGACTGTGCCTCCAGCTCCTGGGGCCTTGGCCCCACCCCATGACAGAGCAGTGAGCACCACTGAGCCTGGGAGAAGCCCCAACTCTCATCAGGCTCCCACTCTAGCCCCTCTGGTTCCAGCCATACCCCCAACCAGTGTGGCAGCTGCCAACGCAACCCAGGAGAAAATGCAGCCCACGCTCACCTCAGATCCAGCTCTCCCACCAAAGCCACTGAGCACACATAGACTATATAGGGATGCTCCTACACAAGGACATGCCTTCAAGACAGTGATAGGTTACTGTTTCACTTAATTTCATAGAGACAAACAGAGAAAGTCAAAATGAGAAGACAAAGGCATATGCTCCAAATGAAAGAACATGATAAAACCCAAGGAAAAACTCCAATAAAATAGAGGTAAGTAAATGATCTGATAAAGAGTTCAAAGAAATAGCCATGAAAATGCTCACTGAACACAGGAAAAGAATAAAGGAACCTAGTGATACTTTCAACAAAGAACTAGAAAATATATAAAAAAAAGAATCAATCAGATTTGAAGAATACAGTAAGTGAAATGAAAAATATACTAGAAGGAATTAACAGCAGATTAGGTGATACAGAATGCATAAGAGACTTTGAAGACACAACAGGGGAAATCACCCAATGAGAACAGCCAAAAAAAAAATTAATGATGATAATTTAAAGGACCTCTAGGATAACATCAAGCATACTAACACTCACATTATAGGGGTCACAGAAGGAAAAGATAGAAAGGGGCAGAAAACATATTTGATGAAACTATGACTGAGAACTTCCAAGACCTGAAGACAGAAACAGATATCTAAGTCCAGGAAGCACAGACAGTCCCAAACAAGATGACCCCAAAGGGACCCACATCAACACATATAATTAAAATGGCAAAAGTTAAAGACAAAGAGAGAATTTTAAAGGCAGTGAGAGAAAAACAGAGTCATATAAAAGGGAACCCCTATGAGGCTATCAGATGATTTTTCAGCAGAAACTTTGCAAACCAGAAGGGAGTGACATAATGTATTTAAAGTGCTGAAAGGAAAAAACACCCTACAACCAAGAATACTCTACCCAGCAAGGCTATCATTCAGAATTGAAGGAGAGGTAAAGAGTTTCCTAGTCAGGTAAAACTAAAGGAGTTCATCACAACCAAACTGTCCTTATAGGAAATGTTAAAGAATCTTCTTTAAGTGAAAAAAAGTGAAAGCCTGTAAGAAGAAATAAGAAAATATATAAAGGAAAATATCTCATTGGTAAAGGTAAATACTTAGTAAACAGAATGGACCAACCACTTAAATAAGCTAGTACTAAGGTTAAGAGACAAAAATTATGAAATCAACTCTAATAAAATAAACAGTTAAGGGATACACATAAAGATGCAAAATATGACACCAAAATATAAAATGTAGTAGGGGCGTGGTCGGTAAAAACTGTAGAACTTTTAGAATGCCTTTGAATTTAAACAACTATCAGTTTAAAACAAGTATGATTATAGATACAGATATGATATATACATGAACCTCATGGTAACCATAAACCAAAAACCTACAATAGATGCACAAAAAATAAAGATAGAGGAATCTAAACATAATATTAAGGAAAATCATCAAACTACAAGGGAAGAGACTAAAAATAGAAGAAAATAACAGAGAAGAACTACAATAACACCCAGAAAACAAGTTAACAAAATGGCAACAAGTACATACCTAATAATAATCACATTAAATGTAAATGAACTACATGCTCCAAACAAAAGACATAGGGTGGCTGAATGGATAGAAAAGCAAGACCCATCTAAGTCCTGCTTACAAGGGACTCATTTTAGAGCTAAAAAACACACATAGGCTGAAAGTGAAGGGATGGAAAAACATACTCCATGGAAATGGAAACAAAAAGAAATCTGTGGTAGAAATACTCATGTCAGACAAAATAGACTTTAAAACAAAGTTTATAACAAAAGACAAAAAAGGCCAACATATAATGATAAAGGGACAATTCAAGAATAGGATATAACATTCATAAACATATATGCACCAAATATAGGAGCACCTAAATTTATAAAGCAAATATTAACAAAAATAAAGGGAGAAATTGACCATAATAATAGTAGCAAACTTCAGTACCCAAATTATATCAATGGATATATCATCCAGACAGAAAATCAATAAGGAAAAAGGGGCTTAAATGACAAAAAATACCAGATGACTAAATACATATCTACAAAACATTCCATCCCAAAACAGCAGAATACACATTCTTTTCAAGTGCATATGAAACGTTCTCCAGGATAGATCATATGCTAGGCCATAAAACAACTATAAATAAATTTAAGAAGATTGAAATTATATCAAACATCTTTTCCAACTACAATGGTATGAAACTAAAAATCAATTACAGGAAGAAAGATGGGAAAAACACAAACACGTCGAAACTAAACAACATGCTACTAAACAGCCAGTGAATGGAGAAATCAAAGAGGAGAAATCAAAAAATACCTTAAGATGAATGAAAATAGAAATACAACTTTGCAAAATCTATAGGACACATCAAAAGCAATTCCAAGAGGGAAGTATATAGCAATACAGACCTACCTCAAGAAACAAGAAAAATAAATGGAAAGCTATCCTGTGTTCATGGATTGGAAGCATTAATATTGTTAAAATGTCCATACTACCCAGAGCAATCTACAGCTTTAATGCAATCCCTATCAATATACCCATGATATTTTTCATAGAACTAGAACAAATAATTCTAAAATTCTTATGAAACCACAAAAGACCCTGGATAACAAAAACCATTTTGAGAAAAAAAGAACAAGGCTGGAGGTATCATGTTGCCTGACTTCAGGCTATACAGAGTTACTGTAATCAAAACAGTATGGTACTGGCACAAATATAGACACTCAGATCAGTGGAACAGAATTGAGAGCTCAGAAATAAACCCACATACATATGGTCAATGAAGCTAAGACAAAAGAGGCAAGAATATACAATGGGGAAAAGCCAGTCTCTTCATTAAGTGGTGTTGGGAAAACTGAACAGCTATGTGTAAAAGAATGAAACTAAAACATTTTATCACACCATATACGAAAATAAACTCAAATGTATTAAGGAACTAAATGTAAGACCTGAAATCATAAAATTCCTAGAAGAAAGCATAGGCAGTATGCTCTGACATCAGTCTTAGCAATAGTTTTTGGATATATCTCTTCAGGCAAGGGAAATAAAAGCAAAAATAAACAAATGGGACCTAATTAAACTTAAAAGCTTTTGCACAGCCAAAGAAATCATCAGCAGAATGAATAGTCAACCAACAGAATGAGAGAAGATATTTGCAAACAATATGTCCAATAAGAAGTTCATATCCAAAGTATATAAAGAAATCATACAATTCAATATCACAAAAACAAACAACCTGACTAAAAATGGGCAGAGGACCTGAATAGGCATTTTTTCCACAGAATACATACAAATGGCCAACCAGGACATGAATAGATGCTCAAAATTATTAATCATAAGGGAAATGCAAATCAAAACCACGAGATACCACCTCACACCAGCCAAAATGGCTACAGTAAAAAAGATAAGAAATAACAAGTGTTGACGAGAATGTGGAGAAAAGGGAACCCTCATGAACTGTTGGTGGGAATGTAAATTGGTATAGCCACTATGGAAAATAGTTTGGAGGTTCCTCAAAAATTAAAAATAGAACTACCATGTGATCCAGCAACCCCACTCCTAGGTATTTATCTGAAGAAAATGAAGACTCTAATCCCAAAAGATACATGCACCCTAATGTCCATGGCAGCATTATTTACAATAGCCAAGATATGGAAGCAACTTAAATGTCTGTTAAAAGATGAATGGATAAAGAAGATGTGGTATATATATACAATGGAATATTACTCAGACATAAAAAAGAATGAAATTTTGCCATGTGAGACAACACAGATGGACCTGGAGGGTATTATGATTAGTGAAGTAAGTCAAACAGAGAAAGACCAATACCGTATGTTTTCACTTATTGTGGAGTCTACAAAATAAAACAAAGGAATAAATATAACAAACCAGAAAGAGACTCCCAGTTATAGAAAACAACCTAGTGGTTACCAGAGGGGAGAGGAGATGGGGAGGGTCAAAATAGGTAAAAAGGATAAAAAGGTACAAACTCTTAGGTATAAAATAAATAGGTTATAAAGATGCAATGTATAGCAAAGGAATACAGTCAATATTTATTAATAACTTTGTATGGAGTATAATATATAAAATATTGAATTACTATATTGTACACCTAAAACTAATACAATATTGTAAGTCAAGTATAAGTCAATAAGAAAAATCAAAAGAAAATATTTTCAAAAGTCTTTGTGAGGGATTCCCTGGTGGCAAAGTGGTTAAGAATCCGCCTACCAATGCAGGGAACACAGGTTCGTGCCCTGGTCCAGGAAGATCCCACATGCCACGAAGCAACTAAGCCTGTGCACCACAACTACTGAGCCTGCACTCTAGAGCCCGCGAGCCACAACTACTGAGCCCACATGCCACAACTACTGAAGCCTGTGCACCTAGAGCCCGTGCTCCGCAACAAGAGAAGCCACCACAATGAGAAGCCCACACACCACAATGAAGAGTAGTCCCTGCTCGCCTCAACTAGAGTAAGCCCGTGCACAGCGACGAAGACCCATTGCAGCCCAAAATAAGTAAATAAATAGATGTAATCTCTCATCATTTCTTATTAAAAAAAATCTTTGTGATGATAAGAACATAGGGGAAGAAAGTATCTGGGGAAATAATATATATATTCAAGAGTTATATACATATGCACACACAATTATTATTATAAAGATTTAGCTCACTGTACAAATTCAATAGAAAGAGTAAAAATGGAAAGTCCCATTTGTCATCTCCCAGTCCAGCCCACATGCATTTTTTGCTATAATTTGAATTATTATACCTTATTATTATGAGATTTTAAAATTAAACATATATTAGAGAACATTCTATGTTAGTATATTTGTATCTACTGCATTATTTTTATTAATGACATAGTATTTAATAGTATGAATAAAATATAATTCATTTAATCATTCTCCTCCTATGGCCAATTAGGATAGATGTTTTCTAATTTTTTTGCTCCTGTGGGCAATCTAATATGTGCTTGAAAATAAATATCTGGGCACTTGTATGGGCATTTCTGTAGGACAATGTTGCCAAAGTGATAATTTACTAGGCTACCAGATATGGACATTTGAAATGTTGGTAGATATTGGCATATCTCTTTTAAAATAAGTATACGAATTTATAGTTTCACAATATTTGAGTGCTTTTTTTACAACAGGTTTGTGTGTGCATGTGTATGTATTGCATTGGTTTATTTTAGGATAGGAGATATTCAAGCATGTGTATAGGCTAATAAAGAAAGGGTAAATTGAGGGTATAAGACAGTAGTGCTTATTGATGGAGAGATTGAGGGTATAAGACAGTAGTGCTTATTGATGGAGAGGGAACCAAAAGGTCAGAGTGCAAGTGAAAAAAATATTGGACTTACCTGAGACAGGAGGAAAATAAGTAGGTTAAAAGATGGAGGAAAACAATATTGAGTAAATTTCTTTATTTTCTTTTAGAAAGAAAATAATCTGCTAGGATTGAGGGTATGAAACTTGAGGAGAAGGTAACGTTTAAAACAGCTTCCATGGACAATGGAAGCAGGCCATAAAATAATCATTTAGCTGCATTGATAATTCAGCAAATACATTCTGAGAGTTAGTGTTGATGTGTGGAAGGGAGAAAAATAAGGAGTGATTTAGGCACATAAAAGAATTGAGAACAGGCCTTATCTTTCAATGTAGATTGAACTGTTGTTCCATATCTTATACTGGGTTTTTGATTGAGACTATGTTTTGAGATTTTTTTTAAATGATGTTAAGATTGTGTGTTAAATAAAAGTAAGCAAAATATTTTTTAAAAAAAGAATTGAGAACAAAAGTGGAATTTAAATAAAGGGGTAGCTAACCTAGAGGGAAAACTGGTGGTAAAGAATCTGTTCTAATTTCTGACCCCATTCCTGATATTAATATTACAAAGTGGCTGATGGGACAGTAAAGACAATGCAATTAGTCTTGGCTTGCTTCCTAATTTTGCTTGGATTTTGTATTGAAAATAACAAATTTGTGAAGAGGTGCATTAAAAGGTAAGATTGTAAATTTATGCTAAATTGTTTATTCAAGAAATATTATGGTTGAAGAATCAACAGGAATAGGTTATCAGCTAGATTCTTATGTGTGTGCATGGGAAGGCGAAAATGCAGGGAGTAACCGATGGTTACTGTTAAAGAGTAATAGGGATATTTTAAGGAAGGAGCTGCTTTGGGGGAAAGACCTAATTTTGAATCTCAGAATAACACATTTTGTGTATTGAAATAAATTATTATTCCAATTTTATAGATTGTGATTTGTCTAAATTCACTCAATTAGTAATAAAACTAGATGAGTTTGAATCTAGTACTCTTTCTACAAAGATGTTCACTCTCATTTACATCGACTCTTTATCTCCTTAAGATAGTTCTACTCATTTTCCACAGATAATTTCAGAGAAGTGTTTTCCCATATTAGATATAAACTGAAGTAGCATTAAACAAACCCAGGGGGCTTCCCTGGTGGCGCAGTGGTTGAGAGTCCGCCTGCCGATGCAGGGGACACGGGTTCGTGCCCCGGTACAGGAAGATCCCACATGCCGTGGAGCGGCTGGGCCCGTGAGCCATGGACACTGAGCCTGCGCGTCCGGAGCCTGTGCTCCGCAACGGGAGAGGCCACAACAGTGAGAGGCCTACGCACCACAACAACAACAACAACAACAACAACAACAAAAAACCCAGGACTTTCAACCTTCTTCTATACCACTTCTTGGCAGCTTCGGGTAATTAATCCATTCTTAATTTTCTAGATCATAAACAGATTACAGTATTTTATAGAGTATTATACCATTCAAAGCACTTTACTTGGTAACTTATTTTTGTCTTTCTGTACATAAAGCAGTTAATGAGTACTGACAGCCTTAATTGTGATTGCTTCCAAAGCTGGAGACTACTCATTTCAACAAAGGGTTTCTTTATAAACATGACATTAATAAGGGTTGTTTTAATTAAGCTGTAGATAGTTTTGGGAAGTCAATTTGTTGAAACTTGGCAAGAGAAAAGACGAAAAAGTCCAATCAGAATATGTGCTGTGAATTCTTGGGTACATTAAAAAAATCAGAATAATTGTGGGAAATAAGTTGGGGTATTAATATTATATATATATATAATATCAGTTAATTTAGTGGTTTAAATTCTGGCCATGCCACTTGTTACTTGAGTTATTGTTAGCAGGTTATTTATCCTCTCTGAATTCAGTTTTTTCATCTCTAAAATGGGGCTAATAATGTCTATTTTATAAAGTCTACTGTGTGAATTAAATATGTAGAAAGTTTGTAGAACAGTATAAGTGCTCTACAAGTGTTAGGTGTTATTGTTTTGTTGTTATTGTTATTCCGTAATCTGATCTTTACAAACACGGTCTGTTCTTCATTTCTAGCCAACGACCTTGAAATGGAGGATCCATATTACCTGATCTCGAATTCTGATTCTTCATTTTATTGGTTGGTTGAACTTAAAAAATATTTAACATCTCAACCTTATTTTCACTGTCCAAATAAATACGTATAATAACAGAACCTCCCACGTTGAAGATAAAGGTTACTTACCTATGTTATATTTCTTATCATTGCCTAAGTGTAATAACTTATAGTCTTCATTTTACAAATAAGGAAACCAAGACTTACAGTTGTTAGATATCTAGACCATGATTCTACACTTAGTATTTGGTGGAGCTGGGACCTAACCGAAGCCAATATTCTTAATACCATATTTCCTCCATTAGCATCATCAAAATCATGTCCTCGATTTCTATTCTGTCTGTCACTGTTGTTACCTTATTAGGCCTTCATCATTTACTGAATTACTGCAAAAGCATGGCAACACTTGTCACTCCTTTCCAATGTATCTTATTTTTTTCAAGAATGAATTTCGTAAAACTCAATTCTAGTCATATCACATTTGTGTTGAAAACTTTTCATTATTGAATGGTTGTCTGTTGCCTCAAGGCAATATGTATTTTAAAACATATGTATTTTAAATATGTATATTTAAAAATATATATTTGGAAGACCAACACAGATCCACTAAATCAGAATTGAGGCTGCTGTGGTTTGGGGATTAAACGACTCTAGTATAAATTTTAAGCTCCTTATAATAACATATAAGACTTACCATGATCTGGTCCCTTCCTACTACTCTTTCATGATCGCTTGCTTCCTCTGTTCCCTCCCTCTAGCAACATACATATGATTACATACACATACATGGAACCTACTCATCTGCAAATATCTGCATGCACACATGTCCAGTTACTAGCTTGGAACTTTGGGCAAGTAATTAAATCACTCTAGGCCTTATTTTCTCATCTGCACTATGTGGATGACAAAATATTTTTGTGAGGATTAAATAAGACAATGAAATTAAAAATTTAGCAGAGTGATTCAAAATATGTTCTGAATTATTATTGTTAATATTACTATACATTACCTTAAGACATACTTTTACTTATGAGGACATCTGTTCCATACTTTCCAATTCTAGATTTTTAAGTTAAAACCATAATTACTGGTGGCCATCAAATAGAGAGTACTCAAACATCTTAATTTGTAAAGGCTATACTTTCACATTTCAAACAGAATCTCATATTAAGTACCTTCTGTTTCTAAAAATGGGAAATGTTATGGTCATACACTTTGTTATATGGCAAGATGCTTGATAATTTCCAATCAACTTCTTAATCATGGACTATGCTTGTAACATACTTACTACAAGGCTGGCCTTTCTCTGCAACCTGGCTTTCTCCCCATCTCCCACAAAGCTAATGGAAAGAGAAGGGACAGAAGGAAGAAATTACTACACTTCACATCTTCTGTTTGGGGCGGTGGCTAAATATGCTGCTTTGTTTTGTTCTTGTAACCCTCAGGGACATTAGAAGGTCTGGAGATTTTCTTCACACACTGGCAAAAAACGAGAAGATTACAGAATGCTTCCTCCTTTTCAAGGCATTAGCTAGAGATGAAGGGAGGGGCAAAGAATAGAAGTTCTTTTATGGTCATAAAAAAGTACATTTGAATATTAAAGCAATTAGCTTAAGTAAACAAGTGTTCAATTGTTTTCTCTTCTATTCTGTGAACAATGCACATCAGAAAGACATGCATGTAGACATTTCTATTTTTTTTCATGTCATCAAGGTACAATGTCCAGATTTCCTCTATCAAAATTTACATGTGTAACACTCTTTTAAGATTTAGATTTGAGTTTCCTGAAGACACTTCTCTGATTCTTTCATTAGTTAATTTTAATATAATTGCGAGCTCTGTGCTAATTTACCAGTAAAGCCAATTGGCCTCAGAGCTTTCTATGCCAAAGTTAAATAATATTTAAATTGAGATAGGACTATTTAGATTTTCTACTTTCTCTTGAGTTAGTTTTCGTAATTTATGTCATTCAGGATATTTGAACATTTTATCTAGGTTGTCAAATTTAGTGCATAATATTATTCACAGTATTCACTCCTTAATCTTTTTATCATTGGTAGCAATGTCTCCCCTTTCATGACTGATATTAGTAACTTCTTTTGCTTTATAAGTTTAATTAGAGTTTAATAATTATGTTGAATTTTTCAGTGAACCAGTTCTTGGTCCTGTTGTTTTTCTCTATTTTTTTTTTTTTTTGCCTGTTATCTATTTCAGTGATTCCCACATTCATCTTTATTGTTTCCTTCTTTCAGCTTAATTTGATTACAACATGCTCTTTTGTTTTTCTAACACCATAAAGTAGAAGCTTAAAACATTGATTTGGGGGATAATTTTTCTCTAATATAAGCATTTAAGGCTACAAATTTTTCTTGACAGTACTTTAGCTGCATACCATAATGTTTAATATTTTACACTCTCAATTTATTACGTTTACCATATTTTATTATTTCTCTTGAGACTTGCTCTTTGTCCCATGGGCTCTTTGAAAATGTGTTTTTTAATTTTCAAATAATTGAAAATTCCTAGATTTTCTGTTATTGATTTCTAGTTTAATTTCATTTTTATAGAAATAATATTTTATGTGATTTCATTTCTTTTAAATTTAAGATCTACTTTATACCCAGTCTTTCTACCTTGATGAATAGTCTGTGTGCCCTTGAAAAGAAAGTTTTTCTTTTGCTGTTGGGTAATGTGTCCTTTAAAACTTAAGTAAGTTATTTTATAGTGTTACTTAAGTCTTCTAAATTCCTATCTTTTTTTCAATTACTTAGAGAAGTGTTGAAATACTCAAATATAATTGTGGGTTTATTTCTTTTTGTGCTGACAGTTTTTGCTTCATATATTATTGAGTCATGTATTAGTTGCATGGGCATTAGGAGTTTTTATGACTTACTGATGAAATGACTATCACTATGAAATATTTCTCTTTATTCCTAGTAATAATCCTTGTTTTGAAGTCTATAATATTTGATAACAATTTAGCCACTCCAACTTTCTTATGATTAGTGTTTGTTTGGAATATTTTTTAAAAATCCTTTTGCTCTTAACCTATATTTCCTTTATATTTAAAGATGAGTTTCTTATAGAGAGAATAAGGTTTGTATTGCTTTTTCTTTATCCAGCCATATAATCTTAGTCTTTTAACTAGAGACTTACTCATGCATGTAATATATTTATGATATTGTTGGTTTAAATCTACTGACTTTCTATTTACTCTATTTTTCTTTGACGCAATCTCTCTCTCGCTCTCTCTTTTTTTCCTATTTGTGCTTTGTTTTTATTAGGTTCTATTGTGATGTGACCAAATAGACTTTTTTCTTAGAGTATCTAAACCTCTGTTAATCCAATCCAGTGCAATTTGTATGTCCTATGCCACTTTTTTTTCATTATTATATGTTCCACTTGATTATTTTTTTTTGTGTATTCTATTTTATTCTTCATTGAGTTTCTGTTTTCCAGTAAATACCTGAGCATACTGATTACATTTTCAATGGTATATTTTAAAGATCTCATCTGCTAATAGTAGAACCTCTGTCATTTCTGGATATGTTTATACAAAGATTTCCCCTGCTTATGAATCACATTTTTCTTCTCATATCTCTTAGTTATTTATTGGATTACAGAGATTTTTACCTTGACATTTGTGAGTCAAAATTTGTTGTATTCATTCGAAGGGTGCTGGTCTTTGTTCTGGTAGATAGTTTAGTTACTTGGAAATAAGTTTGATCCTTTTAAGGATCATTTTTTGCTAGGACAGACCCAGAATAGTTGATAATATAAGGTTCATTTACTCCCCATCATTAATGTGTGATCCCTGTGGGGTTTCTACTGAATGCCTTGTGTATTCTCCTAAGGTTGGGATCTTGAACTATCCATGGACCTATCTGGGTTTGGAGAATTGTTACTCTTACTCCCCCCTACTATATTTATCCCAGGAAGTTATTATATTTCCAACCTCTTGCAATTTCTCCAAACGTAAGTACAAAATGCATTTAAGTCAAACATTTGAGGTGACCCTTATACTAGTTCATAGAGTTATTTTTTTGTTGTTGGTTCCTTCTCTCTGGAATTCTGCCCTGCAACTTCTAGTTACTGTGGTCTCTCCAAATTCCAATCTCTATCTACTCAGTGCTGTGAGAACTTAGGGGTCTATTTCAGTTTCCCCAATCTGTGGTGTGGTCTGGCGTTACCTCTAGGCTGAAAGCTAAGGTAAGTGCATGTCTCACCTTGGATGTTTCCATTTTCTCAGGACCTACAATCCTGTGATATCTGTTTTCTGATGTCTGTGATAATAGTTTTCTAGTCTTTTATATACTTTGTCTAGTTCTCAAGGTAGTCAAAATTCAAAGGAAAAATGAGAACCTGTTATACCCTCATGGCTATAAATACACATATTTTAATAATCTCACTTTAAAAATGAGCCACCACCATGGAAGATAGTGTGTATTATCCACCCCCATTTTGCTTATAAGACAACTAAGTCCCAGAAAGGATTAGCAATTTGCTTAACGTCACACAGGTAGTAAATGGTGGAGTACAGTTTAAAAATCAGTCAGTCTGGAGCTCATGTTCTTAACCAAATTAGCTATTCTATTGACTTACCCTTCTGAATAAATTACAAATTTAGTTATCTAGTTATCAGATAACGCTTTCACACTTAGCAAAATAGTGAAGTTAGTTTCACTTTTCCTGTTATACTAAGTATCCAGATTTCCAACTGAATGACATTATTATATTATGTCACTAATCTAAAAGGAAGCAAGAGATTTCAACCTGCTTTTGAAAATGCGAAGGTAAGAATCATTGTTTCTAAACTGGAAACCCTCAATCATTCATTCACTCAATAAAGATGTACTGATCTTGGCACTGTTCTAGTTGCTAATGACAATATCCTTATAGAAAGTGAGATTTTTTTTACAATAATTTAGTCAGCAAGCTAAACAGCTCCCTAAATCCCTCAGTTGATTCTTGCAAAGTCCAAAAAAAATGAGATTGTTTGCATTTTTAGGGTGTGAACCAGGGCCAAATTATTTTTGTATCCTCCAAAACAGCTAGCCTAGTCATTAACAGGAGCTCTGTAAATATGTAATATTAAAATATTAAATTTAATTGAAAGGCAGTTAAGGAAGAAGTTTGATTTTCAGTGTATTTTCTGCTTATATTTCTTTGACTTGCCTAGGAAACTAAGAAGACTGCCCTTTTTTCCATCTAAAAAGTGGCAGTTATATTTTTAATGATAAATGGTGACAAATTATATCTGACATTTGCCTGAGTGACCATTTTACTTAAATAGTAAAAATGTACCAAAAAAGAAGGCTGTATAAGAATATCCAAGACTTTTCTGATTGTTTAACCGCTACATTTTTTGATTCAGTGCACTGCCTTATCTAGAATCATACTGTTTTATGTATTTATTTATTTATTTATCACAAAGGTTCATTTGGGCACATTTTCTTGGTTAAGCTTGTTCCAGAACTGCATGGTTACTTTATTTTGCTCACTTCTAAATTCCTAATTTACTGTTTGTGAGCTACTGACAGTAGAATAAATGCAATTGCTCTGATTGGTTACAAGAATTAAAGCATAAAAAGGGTTAGGAATTAATCTCAGAATGCTCATATTGGGTTCTTCTCAAGTGTGACTACAGGCATTTATTAACTTGAAATTCAGCCCTCTTTCACAATGTGGCTGGATTAGAAAAAGACTGAACGCCGAGTAGAAATGACTCTTTTCAAGATGGTAGTTAACATTTATATATAGTTTAAATCCTTGAGGTAGAATTATATTGGGCTGAGAAACTAAATAAAATAGTTATTTTTTTCTGTGCCTCGATTATCACTCCAATATTTTTTACAATGAATGTTAATTTGATATTTAGCCATACATGTATATGTTTAATGATAGCAAGTGATTAATGGAAACTAAGTGGATAGCATAGGAAAATATATCAATCCATAATTTGGCATCTTATTCACAGCATTTTAGAGTTTAAAAGGAGACATCTACTTCAAATACCAATTTATATTCAAAGTACCTAATGTTCAGAGATTAAGAGATTTACCCAAAGTAATACGTAGCTAGTCAGTCAGGACTTCTGATTCACAGTCCAGGATTTTTTCATCAATCTGTACTGAATGTTTTATTTGCCTTTAGCTACTCATGAGACATCAAAATCACCCTCTCTTTCAAGGTTTCAAAAAATGTCTGTGATTAACCTGCTGTGCTAGTGTGAGAAACAGTTTCTCATACAGAAGTCTACACCTCATTGACAGTTTCCCATGGGAGTCTAAAGTGGAGGTGACTGAAGAAAGGAAGCAGAAAGGATACAGGATTGAAGAAAGTAGAACCAGAAATACTGTTAGAGAGAAAGGGCTACTTGAAAAATATAGTAAATGGTTCATATGTATTGGTGAAGCAAGATAAAGTGGAATGATTCAGGCTGACAGAAAATAGATTGAGAGTTTTTGAATAGAGCATGTAATGATAAAGACAAAGTTAATCCATTTCCATTAAAGAAGTCAGATAATTCCAACTTATATTTTAATTACAGTCTGCTATTATTTATTTCCCATAATGTTGTGACCCCATGAAAAGACTCTTACAAGAAATTCAGGGTTTAAAAACTTTCTTCTAATAATGAAAAATCCTATGAACTGGCTCTCAGTGCGGATTTTTTTTTTTCTGTTTCCTTGTTTTGCTTCATTTTATTTTTGGTTTAAATTAATCAGATTCATTGGACATATTGTTTTTAAAATGTCCAATTCATTGTTTCCCAACCTTAGCTCACAGACCAAAGATGTACTCTATACCTCTATTTTTCATTCCTGGGATAAGTAGAACCAAAAGAAGACAAATCAAAAATTCTTGATATAGGGAGAAGGGGACAAGATGGTGGAGTAAAAGGACCTTGAGCTCACCTCCTCCCACGAGAACACCAAAATCACAACTAACTGCTGAACAACAATTGATAAAAAAGACTGGAACCTACCAAAAACAATATTCTACAACCAAAGACAAAGAAGAAATCACAACAAGATGGTAGGAAGGGTGCACCCATGATATAATCAAATCCCATACACCCCCAGTAGGCAACCTACAAATTGCAGAATAATTATATCTCAGAAGTTTTCCCACAGGAGTGAGAGTTCTGAGTACCACATCAGGCTCCCCAGGCATAGGGAGGAGGAGCCCCAGAGCATCTGGGCTTGAAGGTCAGCAGGACTTGATCAGAGGAGTTCCACAGGACTGTGGGAAACAGAAACTCCAGTCTTGGAGGGCGTACACAAGGTCTCATGTGCACCAGGACCCAGGGCAAAAGCAGTGACTTCATGGGGCCTAGGGCCAGACCTACCTGCTGGTTTTGGAGGGTCTCCAGGGGAGGCAGGGGGTGGCTGTGGTTGTCTCTGGGGACATAAAAGCTGGTGGTGAACAAATCTGGGAGTACTAATCTGAAGGCTGATCTCTTGCTTGGGTCATTAGTGCCAAGACCTGGCCTCACCCAACAGCCTGTAAGCTCCAGTGCTGAGATTCCTCAACCCAAACAACAAACAGAGCAGGAACACAGTCCCACCCAGAGAGGCTGCCTAAAGACTTCCTGAGCCCACAGCCACCTCTAGACAAACCCCTAGACATGACCCTGCCCACCAGAGGGCCAAGACCCAGCTCCACCCACCAATGGGCAGGCACCAGCCCCTCTCACTAGGAAGCCTGCACAAGCCTATAGACTAGCCTCACCCACCAGGGGGCAGACACCAGAAACAAGAAAACTATAATCCCACAGATTGTGGAACTGAATCCGCAAACACAGATCAGAACCTACCCTGGGACCAGCTGGTCTCTGGCTCATGGGAGATGAGAGGGGAGTGTACTGCTGGGACACATAGGACAACCCCTACAGAGGGTCACTTCTCCAAGGTCACGAAACATAACGAACCTTCCACATACATAAAAATACAAATAGAAATTTAGAAAAAATGAGATGGCAGAAGAATATGTTCCAGATGAAGGAATAAGAGAAAACTCCAGAAGAATAACTAAGTGACATGGAGATAGGCAATCTACCCAAGAAAGAGTTCAGAGTAATGAACGTAAACATGATCCAAGAACTCGGGAAATGAATGGATGCACAGAGTGAGAAGTTACAAGTTTTTAACAAAGAGTTAGAAAATATAAAGAGCAACCAAATAGAGTTGAAGAATATAATTACTTAAATAAAAATACACTAGTAGGAATCAACAGCAGAATAAATGAAGCAGAAGAATGGATGAATGAGTTGGAAGACAGAGTGGTGGAAATTACTGCTGTGGAACAGAATAAAGAAAAAAGAATGAAAAGAAACAAAAACATTTTAAGAGACCTCTGGTACAACATCAAATGCACCACCATTCACATTATAGGGGTCACAGAAGGAGAAGAGAGAAAGGAACTGAGAAAATATTTGAAGAGATAACAGCTGAAAACTTCCCTGACATGGGAAAGGAAACAGCCAGCCAAGTCCAGGAAGCACAGAGAGTCTCATACAGGATTAACCTAAGGAGGAACACACCAAAACATATAGTAATCAAACTGACAAAAAGTAAAGAGAAAATATTAAAAGCAGTGAGGGAAAAACAACAAATAACATACAAGGAAACCCCCAGGAGTCTATCAGCTAAGCTTTTCAGCAGAAACTCTGCAGGCCAGAAGGGAGTGGCATAATATACTTAAAATGATGAAAAGGAAAAACCTACAACCAAGAATACTCTGCTCACGAAGGCTCTCATTCAGATTTGACAGAAATCAAAAGCTTTACAGACAAGCAAAAGCTAAGAATTCAGCACCAACAGACCAGCTTTACAACAAATGTTAAAGGAACTTCTCAAGGCAGAAAGGGAAAGGCTACAAAAGAAACAAGAAAATTATGAAGTGGGAAAGCTCACTGGTAAAGGCAAAAATACAGTAAAGGTAGGAAATCATCCACATACAAATATGATATCTAAACCAGTAATCGTGAGAGGAAGAGATTACAAATGCAGGATATTTGAAATTCATTTGAAATTAAGAGATAAACAGATTAAAACAACAATGTGTGTGTGTGTGTGTGTGTGTATACACACACACACACATATAGACTGCTATATCAAAACTTCATGGTAACTGCAAAACAAAATCTATAATAGATATATACATACACACAAAAAAAGAATCCATATACAAGACTAAAGAAAGTCATCAAATCAGAAGAGAAGAAAACAAAAGAGGAAAGGAAGAACAAAACAAGTCCAAAACAATCAACAAAATGGCAGTAAGTACATATAGATAACTACCTTAAATGTAAATGGATTAAATGTTCCACCCAAAAGACATAGACTGGCTAACTGGATGCAAAAATAAGAACCATATATACAAAAGATCCACTATAAGAGACCCACTTCAGATCTAGAGACAAATACAGATTGAAAGTGAGGTTATGGAAAAAGTTATTCCATGCAAATGGAAACCAAAAGAAAGCTGTAGTAGCAATACTCACATCAGACAAAATAGACTTTAAAATAAAGACTGTCACAAGAGACAAAGACACTACATAATGATCAAAGGATCAATCAAAGAAGATATAACAATTGTAAATATATATGCACCCAACATAGGAGCATGTCAATATATAAGGCAAATGCTAACAGCCATAAAAGGAGAAATCGACAGTAACACAAAAATAGTGAGGGACTTTAACACCCCACTCTCATCAATGGACAGATGATCCAGACAGAAAATCAAAAAGGAAACAGGTCTTAAATGACACATTAGACCAGATGGACTTAATTAATATTTATAGAGCATTCCATCTTAAAAAGCAGCAAATTACATATTCTTTTCAAGTGCAAATTGAACATTCTCCAAGATAGATCACATACTGCGACATGGCTCATACAGCTCAATATCAAACAAGCAAACAAACAAAAACAACCCAATCAAAAAAATGGGCAGAAGATATAAATAGACATTTCTCCAAAGAAGACATACAGATGGCCAAATGGCACATGCAAAGATGCTCAACATTGCTAATTATTAGAGAAATGCAAATCAAAACTAGAATGAGGTATCACCTCACACTGGTTAGAATGGCCATAATCAAATAGTCTACAAATAATAAATGCTGGAGAGGGTTTGGAGAAAAGGGAACCCTCCTACACTGTTGGTGGGAACGTAAATTGGTAGAGCCACTATGGATACCAACATGGAGGTTCCTTAAAAAACTAAAACTAGAGCTACCATATGATCCTGCAATTCCCCTCCTTGGCATATATCCAAAGAAAACCATAATTTGAAAAGATACATACAGCTTAATCTTCATAGCAACACTATTTATAATAGCCAAGACAGGGAAGCAACCTAAATGTCCATTAACAGATGAATGGATACAGAAGATGTGGTGTATATACACAATGGAATATTACTCAACCATTAAAAAGAATGAAATAATGCCATTTGCAGCAAAATGGATGGACCTAGAGGTTATCATACTAACTGAAGTAAGCCAAAGACAAATATCATATGATATCACTTATATGTGAAATCTAAAAAAAAAGATACAAATGAACTTATTTACAAAAGACTCACAGACATAGAAAACAAACCTATGGTTACCAAAGGGGAAAGGGAGAAAGGATAAATTAGGAGTTTGGGATTAACATATACACACTACTATATATAAAACAGATAACCAACAAGGACCTGCTGTATAGCACAGGGAACTATACTCAGTAACTTGTAATAACCTATAATGAAGAGAATGTAAAAAAAAAAGAATATGTATGTATATATAAAATTGAATCACTTTGCTGTTTCATCTGAAACTAACACAACATTGTAAGTCAACTATATTTCAAGAAAAATTTTAAAATAAAATTAGAAAAATCCTGATATAAAATATATTGTCAAATACTATCCAAATTTTTACCCAAACCTCAAAGTGACAAGTGTACTGTTTCCAGGATACAGAACACATTCACAAGCCAGAAATTATTAAATAAATTCATCAAATATTTAAAATTCTAAACTCTTTCCTTCATTTTTAAAGTGAAATACCTAGGCAAGAAAATGTAAATAACATCACAAGAAAGCACTATTATTTCTGGAATATTAAATCTCATTTTATGTCACATAAGTATAGAATAATGTTTACCTTCTTTGGCTTCACTGAGGAAGGTAACTAAATTTCAAGATAGTGAAATTACAATGAAAAGTAGTCTTTTTTTTTTTTTTTTTTTGCTGTACACGGGCCTCTCACTGTTGTCGCCTCTCCCGTTGCGGAGCACAGACTCCGTATGCGCAGGCCCAGCGGCCATGGCTCATGGGCCCAGCCGATCCACGGCATGTGGGATCCTCCCGGACTGGGGCATGAACCCGTGTCGCCTGCACTGACAGGTGGACTCCCAACCACTGTGCCACCAGGGAAGCCCAAAAGCAGTCATTTTTGATGGAAAATTTTCTAATATCTATTATACTCCTGGTATTCCAAGAAGGACACCCCACATGATTTAACCATTTCTTGATAACTCAGGATGAACATTAAATGCATCCTTTATTATACTGTGACAGATTAAAGTTCACTACTATCTCTTATTCTATTCCTTTCTTTGAAGTCACATGTTGAGCTATTACATCTCTTGTTGCCATTATAAGTGCCTGCACAGTTTCCTCCAGTTTCTTCCTGGTTTATTACTTCTAATCTTTTCTGAGCCAGGAAACCAGGTTACCAATCTGCCTATTAAAGCAAAATCACTACGTCTCTGACTGAGAAAAATGCAAAATTCAAGGCTAGGATTCGTGTGACTATTTTAAAACTTAAAACTTCATCCCTTATTTTTTTGTGTCTATGTTTTTAAGGGCAGAGGTTTTATTTTAATTTTCTTTGAACATTTATAAGACATATTCTGATAAATTTGTATATTAGTTTTATATAAATGAAAGCAAGTCTGGCACTTTAAAAAAGTGTTCATTTTAGGAAATTTACATTGTAAAAACAAGTAGTTAAACTTTGGAGGGGGAGTGTAATGGCAATTTGTTCCCATCAGAAGATAGAATTATCCTTCAAGGTTGAGTGGATATAATTGGCCATCATATAACTCTCTTGACAAATAGTGCCTTCAGGCAGTGTGCCTATAATAATTGTTCAATTACATACTTTTGGCTTTCAAATGACCAAAGCCATTATTATGCATCACATTAATAGATATACAGGCATATTTTAATCACATGAATAAAATGTTTTTCTTTAGAAGATGAGTTTAGCTTTGAAATTAAGCTGTATTGTAATTACCTGTAATTTTTAGTAATTGTAATTTAATTCCCTCTAATCTAATAATGATGATTACTCTGTAATCAAATAATTTTACCAAATGCAAGCTGTGTCATCCAACTGAACTGAAAGAAGACTAATCCTTATTGAATTTAATAAAACTGGTTAAAAAAAGTATTTTGTTAAAATAAAAGTTGTGTATTTCAACAATAAAACAGATAGGATTTGAAATGTGTTGGCTGTATCTAGGGTACACTGAGTACATAAAAGTTCAAAGTTCATATGTATTGGTATTTTTATAAACTCATTTTATTGGCCACATGTTTTTATTTGTAAAATTATATTTAAATCTATAAACATATCCTTAATGAGAAATATTGTTATACTGAGCTTAACTTTCTGTTTTATTATCATCCATTACATATAGATAGGGAAGGGAGTCTATTTTCTCTTTATCATACTCTCATAGAAATATTAAGTAAGTTGGTTTACACTACAGTTTATTTCTTTGCAGAGGAAGTCTTTCAAACATGACACTGCATTTCCATAGGATTAATATCCGTTATTATTAAAGGGTTTTATCCTATGCAGTCCATCAGAAGAAGAGTGACATACCAAGTAACATTTTAAATTAAAAGGAGAGATGGTTTGCCATAATTATCATTGCAAACCTCGAATCTGTGACATACTTAATATTATACATGTAACATTTGGAATTCTCGATTTGTTATTTATAGAAACGATGAAATGATCATTTAAAAAATCACAGTGTATTACAGAATTGTGATGCAGAATCACAAAAAAGCTAAAACAAAATTGGAACCGAGGCAGGAAACTAAACAAAGATGCAATCAGAAGCTTGTTAATAAGGAAAACGCTTTATATCTGAGGCTCCCAAGCCACTGAGGCCAACTTTATTATTCTTCAAAAAGCAAAGTGAAACATAAATGTTATCTGGAAAATCCTATTTAATACTTTGACTTCTAGATACTAAAAGAATTTCAGTTGCACTTATTGGGAGGACCTTCAAGATGGCGGAAGAGTAAGACACGGAGATCACCTTCCTCCCCACAAATACATCAGAAATACATCTACATGTGGAACAACTCCTACAGGACACCTACTGAATGCTGGAAGAAGACCTCAGGCCTCCCAAAACGCAAGAAACTCCCCACGTACCTGGGTAAGGCAAAAGAAAAAAGAAAAAACAGAGACAAAAGAATAGGGACGGTACCTGCACCAGTGGGAAGGAGCTGTGAAGGAGGAAAGGTTTCCACACACTAGGAAGCCCCTTAGCAGGCGGAGAATGCGGGTGGCAGAGGGGGGAAGATTCGGAGCCACGGAGGAGAGTGCAAGCAACAGGGGTGCGAAGGGCAAAGTGGAGAGATTCCCACACAGAGGATCGGTGCCGACCTGCACTCACCAGCCCGAGAGGCTTGTCTGCTCACCCGCCGGGGTGGGCGGGGCTGGGAGCTGAGGCTCAGGCTTCAGTTGGAGCACAGGGAGAAGACTGGGGTTGGCGGCGTGAACACAGTCTGCGGGGCTAGTGCACCACGGCTGGCCGGGAGGGAGTCCGGGAAAAGTCTGGACCTGCCGAAGAGGCAAGAGACTTTTTCTTCCCTCTTTGTTTCCTGGTACGCCAGGAGAGGGGATTAAGAGGGCCGCTTAAAGGAACACCAGAGATGAGTGTGAGCGGTGGCTATCAGCGTGGATCCCAGAGATGGGTATGAAACCCTAAGGCTGCTGCTGCAGCCACCAATAAGCTTGTGTGCAAGCACAGGTCACTAACCACACCTCCCCTCCCGGGAGCCTGTGCAGCCTGCCACTGCCAGGGTCCCGTGATCCAGGGACAACTTCCCTGGGAGAACACACGGTGCGCCTCAGGCTGGTGCAACGCCACGCCGGCCTCTGCCGCCGCAGGCTCGCCCCACATCCGTACCCCTCCCTCCCCCTGGCCTGAGAGAGCCAGAGCCCCCGAATCAGCTGCTTCCTTAACCCCATCCTGTCTGAGCGAAGAACAGACACGCTTAGGCAACCTACACACAGAGGTGGGTCCAAAGCCAAAGCTGAACCCCGGGAGCTGTGTGAACAAGGAAGAGAAAGAAAAATCTCTCCCTGCAGCCTCAGGAGCAGCGGATTAAATATCCACAATCAACTTGATGTACGCTGCATCTGTGGAATACCTGAATAGACAACGAATCATCCCAAATTGAGGAGGTGGACTTTGGGAACAATGACATACATATTTTTTTCTCTTTTCCTCTTTTTGTGAGTGTCTACCTGTATGCTTCTGTGTGTGATTTTAACTGTATAGCTTTGCTTCTACCATTTATCCTACAGTTCTGTCTGTCCGTTTTTCTTTTTAATTACTTAAAAAATTTTTTCTTAATAATTATTTTTTATTTTTATTATTTTATTTAATCTTCTTCTTTCTTTCTTTTTTTCTTCCCTTTTATTCTGAGCCATGTGGAAGACAGACTCTTGGTGCTGCAGCCAGGCTTCACAGCTCTGTCACTGAAGGGGGAGAGCCAAGTTCACATCACTGGTCCACAAGACACCACCCAGCTCCACGTAATATCAAATGGTGAAAATCTCCGAGAGATCTCCATCTCAACGCCAAGACCCAGCTCTACTCAATGACCAGCAAACTACACTGCTGGACACCCTATGCCAAACAACTAGCAAGACAGGAAAACAACCCCATCCATTAGCACAGAGGATGCCTAAAATCATAATAAGGCCACAGACACCCCAAAACACACCACCACACGTGGACCTGCCCACCAGAAAGACAAGATCCAGCCTCATACACCAGAACACAGGCACTAGTCCCCTCCACCAGGAAGCCTATGCAACCCACTGAACCAACATTAGCCACTGGGGACAGACACCAAAAACAACAGGAACGATGAACCTGCAGCCTGTAAAAGGAGACCTCAAACACAGTAAGTTAAGCAAAATGAGAAGACAGAGTAACACACAGTAGATGAAGGAGCAAGGCAAAACCCTACCAGACCTAACAAATGAAGAGGAAATAGGCAGTCTACCTGAAAAAGAATTCAGAATAATGATAGTAAAGATGATCCAAAATCTTGGAAATAGAATGCAGAAAATACAAGAAATGTTTAACAAGGACCTGGAAGAACTAAAGAGAAAACAGTGATGAACAACACAATAAATGAAATTAAAAATTCTCTAGAAGGGATCAATAGCAGAATAACTGAGGCAGAAGAATGGATAAGTGACCTGGAAGATAAAATAGTGAAAATAACTACTCAAGAGCAGAATAAAGAAAAAAGAATGAAAATAATTGAGGACACTCTCAGAGACCTCTGGGACAATATTAAATGCACCAACATTCGAATTATAGGGGTCCCAGAAGAAGAAGAGAAAAAGAAATGGACTGAGAAAATACTTGAAGAGATTATAGTTGAAAACTTCCCTAATATGGGAAAGGAAATAGTCAATCAAGTCCAGGAAGCATGGAGGGTCTCATACAGGATAAATCCAAGGAGAAACATGCCAAGACACATATTAATCAAACTACCAATACTTAAATACACAGAAAAAAATATTAAAAGTGCAGGGAAAAACAACAAATAACGTACAAGGGAATCCCCATAAGGTTAACAGCTGATCTTTCAGAAGAAACTCTGCAAGCCAGAAGGGAGTGGCAGGACATATTTAAAGTGATGAAAGGGAAAAACCTACAACCAGGATTATTCTACCCAGCAAGGATCTCGTTCAGGTTCAATGGAGAAATTAAAACCTTTACAGACAAGCAAAAGCTAGAACACAGCACCACCAAACCAACTTTACAACAAATGCTAAAGGAACTTCTCTAGACAGGAAACACAAGAAAAGGAAAAGACCTACAATAAGAAACCCAAAACAATTAAGAAAATGGGAATAGGAACATACATATTGATAATTATCTTAAATGTAAATGGATTAAATGCTCCAACCAAAAGACACAGATTGGTTGAATGGATATAAAAACGACCTGTATATATCCTGTCTACAAGAGACCCACTTCAGACCTAGGGACACATACAGACTGAAAGTGAGGGGATGGAAAAAGATATTCCATGCAAATGGAAACCAAAATAAAGCTGGAGTAGCAGTTCTCATACCATACAAAATGGACTTTAAAACAAAGACTATTACAAGAGACAAAGAAGAACAATATATAATAATCAAGGGATCAATGCAAGAAGAAGACATAACAATGTAAACATTTATGCACCCAACATAGGAGAACCTCAATACGTAAGGCAAATACTAACAGCCATAAACGGGGAAGTCAACAGTAACAAAATCATAGTAGGGGACTTCAACACCCCACAATGACCAATGGACAGATCATGAAAAATGAAAATAAATAAGGAAACACAAGCTTTAAATGATACATTAAACAAGATGGACTTCATATTTGTAGGACATTCCATCCAAAAACAACAGAATACACATTCTTTTCAAGGACTCATGGAACATTCTCCAGGACAGGTCATATTTTGGGTCACATATGAAGCCTTGGTAAATTTAAGAAAATTAAAATCGTATCAAGTATCTTGTCTGAACACAATGCTATGAGACTAGATATCAGTTACAGGAAAAAATCTGTAAGGAATACAAACACATGGAGGCAAAACAACACACTACTTAGTAACCAAGAGATCACTGCAGAAATCAAAGTGGAAATCAAAAAATACCTAGAAACAAATGACAATGAAAACACGATGACCCAAAACCTATGGGATGCAGCAAAAGCAGTTCTAAGAGGGAAGTTTACAGCAATACAATCCTACCTTAAGAAACAGGAAAAATCTCAAATAAACAACCTAACCTTACACCTAAAGCAATCAGAGAAAGAAGAACAAAAATACCCCAAAGTTAGCAGAAGGAAAGAAATCGTAAAGATCACATCAGAAATAAATGAAAAAGAAAAGAAGGAAACGATAGCAAAGATCAATAAAACTAAAAGCTGGTTCTTTAAGAAGATAAACAAAATTGATAAACCATTAGCCAGACTTATCACAATAAAAAGGGGGAAGACAAATCAATAGAATTAGAAATGAAAAAGAAGTAACAACTGACACTGCAGAAATACAAAGGATCATGAGAGATTACTACAAGCAACTCTATGCCAATAAAATGGACAACCTGGAAGAAATGGATAAATTCTTAGAAATGCACAACCTGCCAAGACTGAATCAGGAAGAAATAGAAAATATGAACAGACCAATCACAAGCACTGAAATTGAAACTGTGATTAAAAATCTCCCAACAAACAAAAGTCCAGGATCAGATGGCTTCACAGGCGAACTGCATCAAACATTTAGAGAAGAGCTAACATCTATCCTTCTCAAACTCTTCCAAAATATAGCAGAGGGAGGAACACTCCCAGACTCATTCTACGAAGCCACCATCACTCTCATACCAAAAACAGACAAAGATGTCACAAAGAAAGAAAACTACAGGCCAATATCACTGATGAACACAGATGTAAAATTCCTCAACAAAATACTAGCAAACACAATCCAACACACATTAAAAGGATCATACACCATGATCAAGTGGGGTTTATCCCAGGAATACAAGGCTTTTTCAATATATGCAAATCAGTCAACGTGATACACCATATTAAAGAACTGAAGGAGAAAAAACATATGATCATCTCAATAGATGCAGAGAAAGCTTTCAACAAAATTCAACACCCATTTATGATAAAAACCTTCCAGAAAGTAGGCATAGAGGGAACTTTCCTCAACATAATAATGGCCATATATGGAAAACCCACACCAACACCATCCTCAATGGTTAAAAACTGAAACCATTTCCACTAAGATCAGGAACAAGACAACGTTGCCCACTCTCACCACTACTATTCAACATACTTTTGGAAGTTTTAGCCACAGCAATCAGAGAGGAAAAATAAATAAAAGGAATCCACATTGGAAAAGAAGAAGTAAAGCTGTCACTCTTTACAAATGACATTACTATACATAGAGAATACTAATGATGCTACCAGAAAACTACTAGAGCTAATCAATGAATTTGGTAAAGTAGCAGGATACAAAATTAATGCACAGAAATCTCTGGCATTCCTATACACTAATGTTGTAAAATCTGAAATTGAAATTAAGAAAACTCTCCAATTTACCATTGCAACAAAAAGAATAAAATATCTAGGAATAAACCTACCTAAGGAGACAAAAGACCTGTATGCAGAAAATTATAAGACACTGATGAAAGAAATTAAAGATGATACAAATAGATGGAGAGATATACCATGTTCTTGGATTGGAAGAATCAACTTTGTGAAAATGACTCTACTACCCAAAGCAATCTACAGATTCAATGCAATCCCTATCAAACTACCACTGGCATTTTTCACAGAACTAGAACAAAAAAATTTCACAATTTGTATGGAAACACAAAAGACCCCAAATAGCCAAAGCAATCCTGAGAACGAAAAATGGAGCTGGAGGAATCAGGCTCCCTGATTTCAGACTATACTACAGAGCTACAGTAATCAAGACAGTATGGTACTGGCACAAAAACAGAAATATAGATCAATGGAAAAGGATAGAATGCCCAGAGATAAACCCATGCACATATGGTCACCTTATCTATGATAAAGGAGGCAAGAATATACAGTGGAGAAAAGACAGCCTCTTTAATAAGTGGTGCTGGGAAAACTGGACAGCTACATGTGAAAGAATGAAATTAGAACACTCCCTAACACCATACACAAAAATAAACTCAAAATGGATTAATGACCTAATGTAAGTCCAGACACTATCAAACTCTTAGAGGAAAACATAGGCAGAACACTCTATGACATAAATCACAGCAAGATCCTTTTTGACCCACCTCCTAGACAAATGGAAATAAATACAAAAATAAACAAATGGGACCTAATGAAACTTCAAAGCTTTTGCACAGCAAAGGAAACCATAAAAAAGATGAAAAGTCAACCCTCAGAATAAGAGAAAATATTTCCAAATGAAACAACTGACAAAGGATTAATATCTAAAACATACAAGCAACTCATACAGCTCAGTATCAAGAAAAACAAACAACCCAATCCAAAAATGGGCAGAAGACCTAAATAGACACTTCTCCAAAGAAGATATACAGACTGCCAACAAACACATGAAAGAATGCTCAACATCATTAATCATTAGAGAAATGCAAATCAAAACTACAATGAGATATCATCTCACACCAGTCAGAATTGCCATCATCAACACTACACACAATAAATGCTGGAGAGGGTGTGCAGGAAACGGAACCCTCTTGCAGTGTTGGTGGGAATGTAAATTGATAGAGCCACTATGGAGAACAGTATGGACGTTCCTTATAAAACTAAAAATAGTACTACCATACGACCCAGCAATCCTACTACTGGGCATATATCCTGAGAAAACCATAATTCAAAAAGACTCAAGTACCAAAATATTCATTGCAGCTCTATTTACAATAGCCAGGACATGGAAGCAACCAAAGTGTCCATCAGCAGATGACTGGATAAAGAAGATGTGGCACATATATACCATGGAATATTACTCAGTCATAAAAAGGAATGAAACTGAGTTATTTGTAGTGAGGTGGATGGACCTAGAGACTGTCATACAGAGTAAGTCAGAAAGAGAAAAACAAATACCGTATGCTAACACATATATATGGAATTTTAAAAAAATGGTCATGAAGAACCTAGGGGCAAGACAGCAATAAAGATGCAGACCTACTAGAGAATGGACTTGAGGATACGGGGAGGGGGAAGGGTAAGCTGGGACAAAGTGAGAGAGTGGCATGGACATATATACACTACCAAACGTAAACTAGATAGTTAGTGAGAAGCAGCCGCATAGCACAGGGAGATCAGCTGGCTGCTTTGTGACCACCTACAGGGTTGGGATGGGGAGGTTGGGAGGGAGGGAGATGCAAGAGGGAAGAGGTATGGGGCGTATGTGTATGTATAGCTGATTCACTTTGTTATAAAGCAGAAACTAACACACCATTTTAGAGCAGTTATACTCCAATAAAGATGCTAAAAAAAAAAAAAAAGAAAGAAAGAAAAGGTGTATTGTCGAGTTTTTTTTAAAAAATATTTATTTAGGCTGCTCCAGGTCTTAGTTGCAGCACATGGGATCTTTTAGTTGCAGCATGCATGCAGGTTCTAACTCCCTGACCAGGGATCGGACCTGTGCCCCCTGCATTGGATGTATAGAGTCTTAGCTGCTGGGCCACCAGGAAGTCCCTACTGTTGAGTTTTTATTTAACCATTTGAAGAAATATCTCCAAGTTTTCTACTAAGCAAAGGCTTCCTTTAGATTTGTGTCATTTGCTTGTGACGTGCCTCAATTTACTGCCAAGTTATATTAATACATTATATCTTATAGACATTTAAAAAAATTTCCTATCCACTATCTCATTTGAGATACATAATCATTTTTGTTCCCTAGGATTTAAAACTGTGTAATTCAACTGGGTTTATAAAGCTAGTTTGTTTCATGAGCAACCTTTTTTGAAATTTAGGTAAGAGCCCTTCATTTTTTTTAATTATACATATATTTTTATTACTTATCTCCATATCATTTTATTTAAAAAAAATTTTTTAAACATCTTTATTGGAGTATAATTGCTTTACAATGGTGTGTTAGTTTCTGCGTTATAACAAAGTGAAGCAGTTATACATATACATATGTCCCCATATCTCTTCCCTCTTGCGTCTTCCTTCCTCCCACCCTCATTTTTTTTTTTTTTCAGTACGCGGGCCTCTCACTGTTGTGGCCTCTCCCGTTGCGGAGCACAGGCTCCAGACACACAGGCTCAGCGGCCATGGCTCACGGGCCCAGCCGCTCCGCGGCATGTGGGATCTTCCCAGACCGGGGCACGAATCAGTGTCCCCTGCATCGGCAGGCGGACTCTCAACCACTGCGCCACCAGGGAAGCCCCCACCCTCATTTTTAAATGGAGCACATTCATGACTTCTTTGAATGGTGTTGAGATTGGTGAGTTAGTTACAAGATGGGGGAAGAAGTCACATTCCATTCTCAGGAAAAGAGCTCCTCATATTTCCTGTCTGATCTAAATTTTAAAGTGAGAATTTACTTTCACTAAAAAAATGCAATTCGTGTCTTATACTGATTGCTAAATGAATATTTAAATAAATTATTTATCTAAATCATATATTTGTATATATTAAGGGACTACAAAAATAGATATACACAGATTTTATGGGCTGAACTGTATTATTCACAATACTTCATTATTCATATGTTGAATCTCTAACCCCCAGTACCCTGTTATGTGACTATATTTGGTGATGGGGCTTTAAAGAGGTAAAGTTAAATGAGATAATGTGGGTAGACCCAAATCCAATCTGGTATCCTCATAAGAAGATAAAATTTGGACAAGTGAAGAGATACCAGGAATGCATGAGCACAGAAGAAAGGCAATGTGAGAATGCAGCAAGAAGGTGGCCATCTGCAAGCCAACGACAGAGGCCTCAGAAGAAAGCAAACCTCCAGAACTGTGAGAAAATAAATTTCTGTTGTTTTAAGTCAATCAGTCTGTGTTATTTTATGGCAGTCCTAGCAAACCTGCATATATATATATATATATATATATATACACACACACACACACGCACATATATACACATATATATACATATATATATACATATATCAATATATTCCACCATTGCATACTTCTGTGCATCCTCTTGCCAAGTGATAATAGTTTTTAAAAATATTTTAAATCCAATGTATTATTGATGACAGTTTGCATTGACATAAGCTCTTCAGAAAGTAATGTATATTACCTGGCAAATTTTAATATATATATATAAAATTATCATTTCAACTCCTAGGTAAATACCCAAGAAAACCTCTTGCACATGTGCACAAACATTCATACACTGTTTATAATAGCAAAAAATAAAATCAATCTAAACACCCATAAGTAGAAGTACATATAAGAATATTATGGTATATGGATATAGTGGCATACTACTACACATGTTGAAATGAATGAAATAGGTCTGTATGTATCAAAATGAATATACACAAAGAACATAATATTAAGTGAAAAAGCAAACTGCACAATGATACAAGCAGTACAATGCCATTAATATATATTTAAAACATACAAGTATTAAAACCCAATAATATATGTTGCTTACTAATATACATATGTAATAAAATATTAAACCAAATTATATTTATAAAAATATTTACAATAGTGCTATGTGCTAATGAAACTGGGAGAAGAATTGGACTGAGGAAAAAACAAATGGTTTTAAATAATGTTCTCCATGTTAAATACATACATAATATGAAATAAAAGATGAAAAACCTTTTCATTAGTATAAAATTCGTTAATTGTGGGAAGTGATATCATGGGTATCTGTTGCAGTTTTTAACATATTTTTGCATGACATTTTTAGCAAATATAAACACAAAAATGAACCCTAACAGAATGATTACATTATATACTGCTAGAAGCATCGAAATTTTAGTGTCTGAAAACTAAGATGTAGTTGAAGAAACTTCCTCTAAATACTGAATTTTCAGTTTCTGTGACCCTATGTTCTAGACAGTTATGCTATTTAAATGCAATTGACATCATTTTTTTAAAAAGCATTAATTAAAAAATGATAAATGTAAGTATGACATTACTTAAGTTTGAATGGCTATTTTTCAGATCATTTTCTGAAAATGCTGTTTTTGTTAGTTTCTGTCATTTCTTGAGAATAAGGAGTTTTAACTTTTGTTTTTTGTTTTAACTTATTTCTATTCTGGTCTGATTGCTCTCTGAGTATAAAGACAAACCCACGGAAATGTATAAACAGGAAGGAACTGTTGAGCAGAAGGATGAGCCCTACTGGAAATTTCACAGCTAGTTTATACTAGGTAAGCACACGATCTTCTAAATTTCTCACGGATGAAAGTAATGCATGTAATACACTAAGCCTTTCCTGAAGTTTAAAATTAGAGTTGATCTTGCTTAAAATGCAAGATTTGCAATCTACCTTAAAGTAAGGTGGTATTGTAGTAATTTACCAACCTTCACAAAATCGATACAGTCATTTCTAGCCTATCCAGCTCTCCCAAATTTTGCATTTTTGACATTTTTGCAAAATTATCTCCTAGCATCTCTGTAGTAATTCGCATTGATTGCAATGCACTTGATCAGAGACAAAGCAATAAACTGCAAGTCCCGATGCTGCTAAAGTCAGCAAATAAGCCAGTTATGGTTTCATTTTCTATTTTTGCTTTTTTAGGCCTTTTATTATTTTTTTTTTTAAAGTTTTGCATCAGGGAATTTTTATGCTCTTGAACTTAGAAACCATCTTCACACCAGGCTTGGCTAAACCATCTAAGCTAACTTCATTATCCCAAATGTTAATAATTGCATTTCAATAATGGCTTTCATTAAAGTACCTCCAGGCACTTAACACACATCAATTAAGGTACAGCACGCCTCTGTAAAGCAGGTCAGGATTATTATATCCTTTGAGACACAGTGAGGTTACTGACTGAAGGTCATGGAGCAAATTAACAACCAAGTAAGTGGCAGAAGACCACAGTTCAAACTAAACTCTTGTTTTCTCTCTTAAAATTATATTTGGTCTCCTAAATGCTGTCTTCATTTCATTCGCCTTTAATTATAAATGAAGTGGAAATTTAAAACTTCAAGTACTATGAACTTAAAATACATAACTATAGTAGTTTAACCAATTCAGATCTACAAAGATTGATCAATTTATGTCATAAGTTTTAAACATTGCTTGGGCTTTATACTTCCTGCTCATGACAAATTTATTCCAAGCCACTTGGATTTTAAATATTAATGCTGATATTTATCCTTATGTATAATTTTCTCATAAGTCCCCTAAGAAAGATTAAATATCTATGGGTTAAATTACTCCTTCTACTTCCTACAGAAGCCAAGTCAGTACTCATAATTACATGCAGTGAATAGCTGATCACTATCATACCCTGGCAGGAACTAAAATAAATAGATAATAAAGAAATAATTGTTTCTTGATGGAGTATTTGGTAGTACCTACTTGGAAAAGGATCTCCGTTTGACAGGCATTTTATTATGGAGCACTAGAGCAGGGTTCAGAGAAACTCAGCTGCAAAAGGTTTGGTAAGGGAAACTAAAATGATGGAAAGATTGGTGAGACATTCATACATACTCAGTGTTAGGCCTTATGAGTCTAGGAAGATGAAAGCTGTGGGAGATGTGGTAAAATTTGATATGGCCAAGAAGCATGTGACAAAGTATGTTTAGGGCCTTGAAAAAGGACCAAACCATTCCTTGAAATTTGAAAAAGGAATCTTAGAAACATACAAAATATCCATTTATACAACAGGCACTAATCATATGATGAATGTGTTAATCTCTCAAAAATGGCATTAGCAGAAGTTATAAAAGGTCCAAAATTGTGTAGATACATTCCATAATGATACTTTAAATTTATACATAAATTACCAGATTAAAGATGTTTCAGAAAAGTGAAGTCAGAAAGAGAAAAACAAATGTTGTATGTTAACACATGTATGTGGAATCTAGAAAAATGGTATAGATGAACTTATTTGCAAAGCAGAAATAGAGACACAGACATAGAGAACAAACCTATGGATACCAAGGGGGGAAGGGGGTGTGGGACATATTGGGAGATTGGGATTGACATATATACAATACTATACATAAAATAGATAACTAATGAAAACCAACTGTGTAGCACAGGGAACTCTATTCAGTGCTCTGTGGTGACCTAAATGGGAAGGAAATCCAATAAAGAAGGGATATATGTATACATATAGCTGATTCACTTTGCTGTACAGCAGAAACTAACGCAACATTGTAAAGCAACTATATCCCAATAAATAAATAAATAAATAAATAAATAAATAAATAAATAAATAAGTTTCAAATTAAAATTAAAGAAAGATGTTTCAGAAAGACGACCACGCTGTAGAAGTTATTGTTCATCTTAAACAGATGTTATCTGGGTTATTCGTAGAGCTTATATCCCTGAAACTAGATATTGAATATCCATTCCAGTTGCACAAGATGATTATCCATATAGACCACTTAACTGATTTGAATAAATCACTTGGTCACTGTCCATGTTGAGGCAAAGATGCACCATTTTCCCTGACAACTGATGGTCTGTTTCATCACCCAACCTCTCAACTTCTATATCACATTTCTGTTATAGCAAGGATGTAATATATGTTTAGTGGTTAAATATCATAGCTATACCTGTGGATAAACAGACTTCTAAACCTTTGCATGTTTATTCAGTTTAAATCACTGCTTAATTCAATAATTCATCGTCCTCTCTGGGGCTTTCTTTATATGGTAGGGTTTTTTTTGCTTTAGCCTCTTCATTAATTGCCCTGAAAAATCAGTGAAGAAAGAGGAAAAATACCTTTTATCAGGAAAACTTAAAGGGGTAGAAAATCTTAATGCAGAATATGGTACGTATACATAACGTGTAGATGACTACATTAATGATGAAGTGATTTGATTCCTAAAAGTCCATTTCACCCAAGATGGTTTCCTTAGTACTTAGTTATCTTAGGAGAACCCTGTCAAGGTGGATGTGACAGGTTCTGGACTCTCCGTAGTTCTCTCCTAATCAGCAACAGCCATCTTCCAAATTGCCTGTTCATTTTTTTCCAATTACAGACAAGTTTGGTAATGGAGGGTAGGTGATAATACCTACTAAATTTATATTCTGTTGAATTTTATATGGAAAGCTTTGACTCACATTTTCTGGGCCAGCAAATATGAAGAAACCATGGGATAACTCTAAAACTAAATTCTAAAATAAAAATCAACATTATCATTTGAGCTTTTAAAATTTAAAACAGAACTGACTAAAAATTCAGTTATATTGTAACATTTAAAAAAAATTTTAGTTTGTGGTGAGACCACATATAAATCAAGAAAATCTACTAACCATTCCAGGAGGTGAGGGGGTACTCAATGGTATACTTACAGCAAGTGCAGTTTTCCATCTTTTACTACATGCTAGTGGAGCAAACTAGTGTGGGCTGAATAAAGGACATGGGGGAGGGGGATGGGAGACAGTGACTACTGCTGATTCCAGATGATTAATTTTGAACTTTATTATACTAGTAATGCTGAGGTAGTTATTTTATAAAGGCCAACGAATGCAAAGGAAGATACCAAGAAGAGCTGCATATTAATATTGAGGAATGTTAATTGGATTCCCTTATTCTTTGATAAAACCTAAGAAAATCATGTATTCTATTCTGGTCATCACAGGAAGATAAAATGAGATAAGGGAAAGGCCATTGAAATCGTAGAATTGAAAAATTAACTCAGATTTGTCTCTCTAACTCCATTTGAGCATCCTTTAAGTAGAAAGGAAAGAAATGGCATACCAAAAAAATAAAAAGTTAATTTCACTGACTGGAATTGTTGAGAAAATATCAACCAAAATTTCAATCTTCATTTTATTGCAGATAACTACAACACATAGAGGTGAGTTTTTAAATAAATAAAAACATAAAATATAAAACATAGATGAAATAACTGCTTGAGCTCCTGGGCAAAGTTGCAATAAATGAAGCAGTGATTACCCAAACCAGCAGAAGTCTTATTCTGTTGCCACTCATAGGAAATGCTGCTGATACTTCTACTAGCTACCAATTTGGAAGGACATTTGAGACTTGACTGAATAATTTTACAACACACACACGCTGCCACACATTCTTTAGGGAAGTCAGTGGTCAGGACAGTGTCATGCTTAGAATCGATGTACTAAAATGCAAAGAGGAAATCTCTCATTGTGCACAGTTTCCTTGGTGCAGAAATTAGAAAAGGGCTGAATATCTGTGAAGCAGAGAAAAAATTGGCTCCTACCTCTGAGGTCAATGTGTACAGATGATGTTAATGATAGCACAGGGTTAAAGCTTGACATACTGACAGAGAGGAAATTTGTCTCAGAAAGTGTTTCACACTGGAAAATATAAAAATCCAATACTCAAAATCACCATACAGAGATGGCAAAGTCACAGTCCTTGCTTCCAAAGCACTTATATTTTAGAGAAAGGGAGAGACATAGACATGTAAATAGCTACTCTCAATACAAGGAAATATTACTAGGTTCAAAATGAATTATGCAACGTGCTGTGCAAGTAAATAGAAAGAAGTTATTAACTTTGATGACCATTAATAATGGTTTCATTGAAAGGATGGTATGAAGCAATTTTTGGCACTAGAAATATGGATTTGGAAGTAACAAGCACATAAGAAGAGGAATCCAGGAGTGTGAAGAATAAAATGAAATACAGAAAGAGAAGGAAAAAATTTAAAACATTGTACAATATCTATAATTAAGGGGTGAAAAAGACAGAGAACTTAGAAAAGAAGAAAGAAAAGATATGGGAAAATAGAATGGGAGCTAGGAGCGAAAATGTATCTCATAAAAGAAGGTGTGGGAGAGGAGAATATTAAGAAAAGGGTGTGGTAATCAAATTCTGCTGAGAGATAATCAAAATGCAATAAGCAAAGTTGGCTGATGAGTTTGGTAGTTAGCTGGTTTTTATTCCATGAGGTTAATAAGGGAGTGTCTAGTAAAGAGATATATAAATTTGTGTGTGTGTGTGTGTGTGTGTGTGTGTGTGGAGAGACAAAGAAAGACAGTTTGAAAGTGATGGTGTCCCTAAGAAGTTTTATAATCATTTTATTTCGATGACAGATTTGAAAAGTATTAGGCTGAATAGTCTAGTAAAGCCTAGAGGCAGAGATAGACACATACATGTTCAGAGATTCAAGGAGATGAGATATGAGGGGATATGGATCAACAGAAGAGACAGTTCTGAAGCTGAATGGGGGGAAGAAAGATTGAAAGAATACATGGAGACATTTCCAAGAAGAGAGTTGAGAGAGCTCAGATTGGATGGTTTCTTTTTTCTCAGTGAAAGTGGAAACAAGGAGAACAAAATTTAGCTGGAGTTTGAAAAGAATGAGCAAGATTCAAAACATTGACTGGGAGGCTTGAGATAATTAAAGGTAAATAAAATAACTGAACAGCATTGTCAGGACTTGGCTGAGGAAGGTTGATGTGGATTTGTTCACTAAAGTTTCTCTGATTTCTAACTATCCATAGTGTTCACTCACCTGGGATCAGGTGTCCATAATAGGATGAATGGATAAAGAAGATGTGGCACATATATACAAAGGAATATTACTTAGCCATAAAAAGAAACGAAATTGAGCTATTTGTAATGAGGTGGATGGACCTAGAGTTTGTCATACAGAGTGAAGTAAGTCAGAAAGAGAAAGACAAATACCGTATGCTAACACATATATATGGAATTTAAGGGAAAAAATGTCATGAAGAACCTTGGGGTAAGAGAGGAATAAAGACACTGACCTACCAGACAATGGACTTGAGGATATGGGGAGGGGGAAAGGTAAGCTTTGACAAAGTGACAGAGTGGCATGGACATATATATACTACCAAATGTAAAATAGATAGCTAGTGGGAAGCAGCCACATAGCACAGGGAGATCAACTCAGTGCTTTGTGACCACCTAGAGGGGTGAGATAGGGAGGGTGGGAGGGAGGGAGACGCAAGAGGGAAGAGATATGGGAACATATGTATATGTATAGCTGATTCACTTTGTTGTAAAGCAGAAACTAACACACCATTGTAAAGCAATTATACTCCAATAAAGATGTAAAAAAAAAAAAACTGAGAAAATAACTGCAACCAAAGGACTGGAACCCAGAATACATATATTATCTTACTATATATAATTTATATATATATACACAATATAAATATTTTCTTATAAGTTGTATGTATTATGTAAATTATCATATATAAAATATATATATTCTCTCATATGTAATCTCTTATAATTGATTAATAAGAAAATAGGCAAAATATGAAAAAAGATCATATATCAATTACCTATACGTACATGAAAAGATGTTCAATATTAGGAATCATGAGGGAAATGCAAATTAAACCACAATGATACCATGACAAAGGAAAAAATTAAAATGACCAGCTGTGCCCAATGTTGGCAAGGATGTGAAGCAACTCATACACTGCTGATGGAAATGTTAAATTTTAAAGCCACTTGGGAAAATGACTTGGTACTTAAAAACTTTAAAGGAAACTTCCCATATGACCCGGTCATTCCACTTCTAGGTGTGTATGCCAAAGAAACAAAAACATATGCCCACATAAAGACTTGTATATAAATGTTACCAGCAACTTTGTAATAGCCAAAAGCTGAATACAACTCAAATGTCCAACAATATATTAGTAGATGAAAACAAATTTTGGTATATACATGCAATGGAATACAACTTGACAATAAAAAAAGCAATATTAATACACAAGATAACATGGATGAATCACAAAATTATTATGCTGAAAGGAAAAAACCACCAAATCAAAAAGTGCACATACTGCATGATTCCATTTACATGGAATTCTAAAAAATGCAAATGAATCAGATCAGCGGTTGCCCAGATACAGGGGTGGAATTAGGTACAGATTCCAAAGGAACACAAAAAACTTTTGGGGTGATCAAAATGTTTGCTGTCTTTTGGGGTGATGGATCCATAGGTGTATACATTCATATAACTTATCAAATTGTTCACTTTAAATATGTACAATTTATTGTACATCAATTACACTTAAAGTTGAAAACAGAAGATGCTCTGAAAAGTCACACTGGTATACTTTTTTTTTTTTTTTTTTTTTGCGGTATGCGGGCCTCTCACTGTTGTGACCTTTCCCGTTGCGGAGCACAGGCTCCGGACGCACAGGCTCAGCGGCCATGGCTCACGGGCCCAGCCGCTCCGCGGCATGTTGGATCTTCGCGGACCGGGACATGAACCCGTGTCCCCTGGATTGGCAGGCGGACTCTCAACCACTGCGCCACCAGGGAAGCCCCACATTGGTATACTTTTAATTTATGGTTAGTGGTCATAGAATATACGTATCTATCCCTTCTAACTAATGTAACAAATAGAATTGGAGACAATTTATTCCACAGATACAGTCTTTTTTAAGCTAATAAAGACACAGGCTGGGGGCTTCCCTGGTGGCACAGTGGTTGAGAGTTCGCCTGCAGATGCAGGGGACACGGGTTCGTGCCCCGGTCTGGGAGGATCCCACATGCCGCAGAGCGGCTAGGCCCGTGAGCCATGGCCACTGAGCCTGCGCGTCCGGAGCCCGTGCTCCGCAACGGGAGAGGCCACAACAGTGAGAGGCCCGCGTACCGCAAAAAAAAAAAAAAAAAAAAAAAAAAAAAGACACAGGCTGTGGGCAGTAATATTGTAAGAACTAGCAATTTTAAAAGTCTATTGTTTTTCAGGTTGATTAAGAACATTTTGCAAAAGGACCATATAAAGGGTATTGGGGAACTTGGACACTATATGCTTAATATAATAGATGCTCTGCTATGGAGAAATATATATTAAAATTATTCTTGTTATATGAAAGCTGGAAACAAACAAAGGGATTATATCATGGGTAAAAATGCTTTTTATAAAAAAATTTTATGGTTATTTGAGACAACATTCTTTCAGAAAATCTACAATATTGCTTCAGCTTCACTTAAAATAAATACTACAGCTAGTCAAAGGATATAAAAGAGAATAAAGTAACCTATATTTATACATCACTTTTCTCAGGTGTCCTCAGAGCACTAATATTGGAAAGACTGAAGCAAGACGGGGTTGTTTATACCTCAAATTCAGGTTTTTTGACTCCCAAAATGTGGTGTTTTCAGTTGTGAATCCATCGTTACTTTTATTAGAAGATGCCTTAACATATGTTTCAAATAACCTGGGTGTGCGTGGAAGCATACAGGTGTATAGATGAAACAAAATTGGTCATTAGTTAAGTGTTTGCTGGATGGTGAGTATGGGAGCTTTCTTTATGTCATTCTCTCTACTTTTGGATATGTTTGAAATTTTCATAATACAAAGAAAGAAAAATAGAAACGAAAAGGAGAGGAATGATCTAAGGTAGGACTTAAAGGAGTTAGTAACAAAATACATTCCACATATTAAGACTGTGAGTAAACTACAACTAAGGTCCCCCAAATTATAAACATCTTAAGTCTGGAAGAGAGGTTAAAGACAGTGGTATAACTAGGAAATGTGTACCTGAATTGCTATTTATTTATTTAACACTATGCTCCAGTACTGGAGAAGCAGCTAGAAATACAAGAAACAAAACTCTTTGTATAAAGTAACATTCTACTGGAAGTAACAGGAAAAAAATATCAAAGAAAGAAATCACAGTGTCAGAATTCATCCATGAAGAAAAGTAAGGCAGGTTTTAAAAACAGAACGACAGGAGCCTAGGGATTTGGGGGAAATGGGATCAGATGCCATTTTAGATAAGTCCTCTCTCAGATGGGGAAGGAAGTTAACATGATACAATCTACTGAGAGCTAGTGGATCAAAGCTAGTAAAGGTCAGTTTAATATTGAACTCTCTTCCTTTTCCTTCGGACTGCGATTCAAGTAAAAATGCAGGAAGACAGCGGTATGCAAAATAAAAAGTAAACATGAGAAAACAAAAATTACAAAATAGAAACATCTGAAAGCATGTGTTGTAATTGAAATTGAACGACTCTGCTGATGTGGTTATCCCATACAACGTATGTTGCAAAAGGGCTTCCAAAGTTTTTATTGTACACTAACTTATCCCACTGTGCTTCCTTCTGCAGCGACACCCAATCACAACACAGCAGGATACACACATTGGCTACAATATTCTCTCGCTCTGTCTTTGGGTTCAAAATAGAAGCAAAGGGTTGTATATATCTAGATTTTTACAGAATACTCACAAGTGTGTCTACTGATAGTACTATGCTCTCCTCTTTGTTTAGCCTTCTCATGAAGAGCTGAAAAACTTTGCACTTTCCAGCAATAGAAAGCAGTAAAAATGTAAATAGTGTATCAAGGGTAAACACTTTTACATATTAAGAATGTGTAATTTTCTTATTGGGTCCAATATGTTTAGGTAGATATTCATCTCATAGAATCAGTTAGAAGAGTCAATATTTACATGTATACATCAAATAATATTAAAAGCGCATGCAATGTGTTAATGCCATACACAGAGAAAACTAAATAGAAATATTCAATATCTGAGTTAATTTCTGTCACATCAGCATTGCTTTGCCATCATATTGTATTTACTGCATATTACCCAGCTCAGAGCAAGGAATCATTACTCTCTTACTAAAAGAGTATAATTCAAATCAAATGGTACTTACATAGGAAGAAAACAGTCGTTGACTGGATGTGGGCAGATGAAAATTTCAACCTATACTTCTCTGAAATTATTGAGAAATAAATTTTGTATCCATTGGTAGGGCGACCACTTTTTCTTGTTCCGTCCGAGAGTTATATAGTCAAGGCTGTGACGCTTCACCTAGATGCTCCTTCCGGAATGATGAACTTCTTCCGGGCTTTCACCCTCAGCTGTCAGCCCACTTTGGAGATTGCCTCAGCTGAAAGGTATTGCCTCACCCAAGATTCCCTTACTTTTGGCAGCCTACATCAAATTACTGATCAGTGTGAAGATATAAACGCCCAGTCTCCTTGCCCCTATTTGGGATAATTCGGAATGGCAGTCCCAGCTCTGAAGTTCTCAAGGAGGGCCAGCTGAAACCTTATTTGGGATGATACCACAACTCAACTTCTCCCTTTGGTCCAATCCTCCTTTCGCCCTCTTGTTTCTACAGGTGTTGCTTCTAAGAGCACTAACTAATTAACGTCCTATATAATAAATCCTGCCTCAGAATCTGCTTCCCAGAGATCTCAATCTGTGATACGTTATGAGAAGCATATGACATGATTTTAATATTAGATTGTTCAAATGTTTTATATTATGTGTTAGTCTTAAAGCTTTCTATAGGTAACCACAATATTCCACTAACCAGACAGAATGTTTCTCAGGTATTTTTATTAATCATAAATATACATTAATCCAGGCCTTGTTACTAAAATAAGAATTATCACTGGGGAATCTATAAATACGCATAGACTTTATTCTTATCGCTGCAATATCATTCCTAATGCTTGTTAGGGCAATAATATAATTCAGAGCTCTGGAAGACTTGAAAATCTTTACTGAATATAACAAATCTCTGTTCGCACTTTCTATGGTCTGAATGTTTGTGTTCCTCTAAAATTTATATGTTGAAATCTTAATACCCAATGTGATGGTATTAGAAGATGGGGTATTTGGGTGGTGATTAGATCATGAGAGTATAGCTGTCATGAATAGGATCAGTGCTCTAATAAAAAAGACTGCACAGAGCTCCCTGGCCCCTTAACACCATGTGAGGACACAGCCAGGGATGTGTCTGCAACCAGGATAACGGTCCTCACCCAACCAGGCTGTCACCATGATCTTGGACTTTAGCCTCCAGAACTGTGAGAAATAAATTCTGTTATTTATGAGTCACCTGGTTTTTCATGTTTTGTTATAGCATCTCGAACAGACTAAGATAATATTATATAGAAAATTATTCTTATGGAGGTGCATTTAAAATGTGCCACGATGACCATGATTCTCCAATGTTCTTATTTTCATTGACTTGTAAAATATAGGCAGTTTCTATTAGAAGTAGTTCTAAATAAATTGTAGCATATTTTTCTACAAATAATATACATTGAACACCTAATCTTTAGTATTAAGGCTGGTGGTTGAAATATTCATGCCTGAAAAAAATCATTATGTGATTGTATCTGATTAAAGTTTTATTGCATAATTCCAGACTTGTGAAACTATGACATTTTCTTCCTCTGGGTTCCAATTCTTAGACAAAATCACTTTGAAATGACCTGTTTCACACTGTAGTGTACTTTCAGCACCTATGTTCTATTAATTAGCCAATCACCTGTGTTTTGAAGGGTGGTTTAACCTTTCTTTCATGGGGTAATGTTACAAAAACTTGAAGCTTTTTTTTTTTTTTTTTTACAATATATTGCTCAGCCCAACCAGCTTCTGTACTACATTGCCTGAAGCTCAAAACCTGGTTGTCTTTAACATATGCAGCTACAGAAGTAACCATTCTCAATATGTTATTTTACTAAATAATATTCATTATCCCAAATCCTAGAGGAATTAAAGCAATATTACCCTAACATACTAAGATGATGATCGACATATCTACATGATGGATAGAGGTGTTTTATTATAGTATAGAAGACAACATTCTCAACAAGGAAATCAAGATATGCAAATTGATCAAAGCAGCCTTGTTTTTATTTTTCCCTTTCTTTCAACAGTTAGGAATGATAGATTTCTCTCTCCTGTTTCCATCATGCAGCTCTAAAATCCACTACAGTCAGAGGAAGTTTGAGATGAATACATTTCAGTGATATGCTGGAGCCGACTCATACTTGCTTACAAGTGCTGATTCTGTGCTTTTATTCCCAAATCCATGTTTAGTGAGGTAACATTGATAACCTGAAATTGACATGGTGGGCGTATATACATAATAGAAATTGGCAAACAGTATAAACCAAAACTTTTATTCCTAGGAGAGCCAGTTGTTAAACATTTACCAGCACACCACTTTAATTCCTATATAACCAGTAGTATGCTAGTGAGCCAGCTGACTGAAATGAGTACAATCAACTTTCTTGAGGTAGTGTGAGCTAGCTCCAGCAGACCACTGTAACTCCATTGACCCCATTTATATAAAAATTGTGAAGTTATACACATGGATCCTTTATTATGAAGGAAGTTGGCATTATCAGCATAGTAAAAATTTAAAATATCCAAAAAACAGCATTGCTTTTGTAGTAAGTGTAACTGAGCAGGACCCTATGGGGCCCTCAGGGGACAGACTGCCCCACCCCACCATGTCCTCCAATTGCCTCTTGTTTGTAGAAAAACTTGAGCCTCCTCGGTCTTCCCTAAGTTCCAAAGAATAAATTTACTCAGAGAATTGAGAAAATGCAGAAACAAAGGAAAACAGTCAAGTAAGAAAAGATAATAATAGTTTAGCCATTAGACAAGGTCAAGGACCTTTAGTTCCTCCTCAAGGGCTATCGATAATATTCTGAGCCATAGCCTTTGAGGTGTTTTGTGGATACTGATACCCCCACCAGGTGGAAGAAGTTAACTGCATTCTGACCACTAGCCCATAGACCTCAGACTGGCTGGAACCAGAAGGTTGATGATGTTGATTCCTGATTACCTCAGCATCAGCCAATCAGAAGAATGTCCATCAGCTGATCACTCTCTCCCTCACCCTATCTTTAAAAACCTTCCCCTGAAAACCACTGGGGGGTTGGGGGATTTGGGGTCTTAGTGGCCTGGACTCCTTGCTTTGTGCCTGCAGTAAACGAACTTTCCTTCATCACAACCTGGTGTCGGTAGATTGGCTTAACTGTGAGCAGGTGAGCAGACCCAAGTTTGGTTTGGTAACAGTAAGGATGTAGTGTACTCATTTCTTAGGCTACAAATTTCCTCACAGATTAAAAATTCAGGAAGTTATCAGCAGTGTAGAATGATTCCATAGTTATTTGATCTAGATCCTTTTGCTCTCTCTCTTTCTCCTTTTAATTTTAGATAATTATTATATCAGTTTAATTCTACTCCATTCATTACAGAGAAAATCAAAATACATATCCGGTATCTTCTATGTTTTGGCTTGAGACATTTTAAGCTAAAAGGATTTAATTATGAAATATTTAAACATAGAAAATTCAGAGTATATTATAATAAAAATAATTACCACAAACTACATTTAATAAAAAATAATATTTTGCCATATTTTCTGAGGCTCATTCTTTCCCTCCACTTTTGGTTAAAGAAATAAAACGGGGCTTCCCTGGTGGCACAGTGGTTGAGAGTCCACCTGCCGATGCAGGGGACATGGGTTCGTGCCCTGGTCCGGGAGGATCCCACATGCCGCGGAGCGGCTGGGCCCGTGAGCCATGGCCGCTGAGCCTGCGCGTCCGGAGCCTGTGATCCGCAACGGGAGAGGCCACAACAGCGAGAGGCCCGCGTACCGCAAAAAAAAAAAAAAAGAAAGAAAGAAAACATAAGCCTCACCACCACTGCTCCATCACTTCCATACGCTTCTCCAGAATTAATCACTACCTGTAACTGGCATGTTATAAAATCACACATGATCAATGTGAGAAATAATGCATACTATCATTTTGTATACTTAAAATATTTACATAAATGCTATTATACTGTGCATATATTTATTTCCTTTTTACATTTTAAATTTTATAATGTATAAATTATTATATATCTATTATATTTTAAAATGTAATTCAAATATAGACCAAAGTTGAAAAAATTCACCACCGTATATCTTCCATTCTGATTCAACAACAATCAACATATTGCCATATTTTGTGAACACTCTTTCTCTCTACATAACTATTTCAGCATGGGCCTCCTAAGAATAAAACTATTCTATATAGTCACAATATTATTATCACACCTAAGAAAATTCAAAATATTTTCACTGTATCATCTAATATCCAGTCTCTATTCATTTCTCCCAGTTGTCACAAAAATAGAACCTATCTTTAGTTTTGTTCAATCAGGATCTAACCAGGATTCATTCATTACATTTGATTATTTATATGGTTTCTTTTCATTTAAAAGACCTCCATTTTTACCAGTAAATTCATTATTTTAAAGGTGCCCAGATCAGTTGCCCATTTTATGAATTTGTTGATTGTTCCCTTATATCAATAAGAAAATCTGTGTACCCTGTATTTTTGTAAAGTGAATTTTCTTCTGGTGACTGCTTCAAATATGTAAATATATCTCATATATAGTTATATGTAGTACTATCATTATCATTACTTCTCAGAAATCCTGCAATTTTTCTTAGTATCCTTTGCTCCAAAAATTGTCTAATAGTTTTTTAAAAAATATTCAGGTGAAAGAGATTTTCAATTTTTTATATTTTATTTTAAATTTCCAGATCTTATGCATGATTGTAAGAAAATATAAGATTTCTCTTTATGATACTTCTTGATATTTTCCTGATATGACTCTTCATATATAATAAAATATGACACATTCTATAAGCATTTTGGAAGAACATACACTGTCTCTTTTTAGACTGTAGGGTGTTATATATAAGATTTACTATATTAATTATGTTGCTTTTATTTCTTATATTCTTATTTATGCCTACTTATTATATTTTATACTGAAAGTGGTATATTAAAGTTTCACATTATTAATGCTTCTACATATGTCTCTATGCATTATCTGTAATTTCTGGTTTAAATGGGCATTTACTGTGTAATTTGATATTATACGTAGATAATTTCTGTTGTGTCTTCACTGTGAATGTGGCTTTTAGCATTATAAAATATATTTCTTGGACTAGTTTAATACGTTTTTATGAATTCAACCATATTTGCATTTATTCCTTGTTTTATTGATTTCTGTGTTAGTTTTTTAATTTCCAAGTTTAGAGAAAGAATGATAGGTGATACATAGATAAGTGATAGATGTCAAAATCCTTATTGTATAATATATAATTTAGTTAGAATTATGTGTTACATTTTCTTTTTTTACTTTATGGTGGTTTGAGGATGGTGAGTTTTCATTAGCTGAAATATTTTTATTCATTTACCTGTCTTATTTGCCCAATTGCTTTGTACAGAGGTTCTCTTGCTCTCTCTCTCTCTCACTCTGTATGTGTGTGTGTCTTTTCCTATTTCTACTCATGTCGTGGACAGGGTTTATACTTGAACCACACTCCCTGCTGTTGCTTTAGTGAAATGTGGTTTTTTCATAGGTGATATTAATGGTGGGAGTGAAGGCAAAAGCTGTCAAAGCTTTTGTTTTTTTCCTTCCATTTCTTCAGGATCCTACTCTTTCCCCTCTAACTTTTTCTTTCTTTTCAGTGTTATCTTTCTCAAAGGTGCAACCCCATTATCCATCTCCTTCTCCAGAACAAATCTTCTCTAATACTCCCACTTTGAGTGTCTCTTATTATACTTTCAAGGCCATTTCATGTATCAGGTGGTGTAGATTACCAAGTGCCAAACTTTCATTTTGGTCTAGTACTAATTTGGCTCTGAACATTGGATGTTCTCTTTCTGAGGATGATTTTTTCTGTGCTTCATTAATTCTTCCAAATCTCTCCCCTCTTTGTCACGGAGTCTCCTAAGCCTTCTCTCCCTGCTCTCTACATCCACAGTCTTGTAGTCAGAGCAGAAACTCTCTTGGAATTGAGTGTTTATTTCTCTTTATAAATGTAATTTAAAGTTTATGGTATTCTCTGTCTTCTATTATTCAAGAAATTGTAGGTTATGTGTGGTTTTATATGCTCTTATTGATCTTATGATATTGGAGAGGGTACATATATTTGTAGGGATTCAGATTCTGATGGCCACCCTTTTCTGCCATATGCTGAGGATTCTGATTTTCTCCTTTGAAATATTCCTGAGATTTTGGTTCTGCTCCTTGGAAATTATGAAGTGAAACTCACGGTAGTTCATAAGATTCAGTGATACACTTGGCAAGCCTTGACCTCTAGGTCTGTATGGAGCAGAGAGCAGCATAATTCAACTATTCTTGTTCTATTACATTTATTCTATCTCCCATTTTTAAAATATCCTCCATATCACTTCATTTGATTTTAACCCATTATTCTTTTTTAAAAAAAAATAAAGCTAAATTGAATTTTCAGTATTTTTTTTAATTTAGCTATAACTGACATATAACGTTATATTAGTTTCCGGTGTACAACATGATGATTCAATATTTATACACATTGTGAAATGATCACCACAATTAAGCCTAGTTAACACCTATCACGATACATAGTTACAATTTTTTTCTTGTGATCAAAACTTTAAAGATTTACTCTTAGCAGGGACTTCCCTGGTGGCGCAGTGATTGGGAATCTGCCTGCTAATGCAGAGGACACAGGTTCGAGCCCTGGTCCAGGAGGATCCCACATGCCACGGAGCAACTAAGCCCATGCATCAAAACTACTGAGCCCGTGCACCACAACTGCTGAGGCCCGCATGCCTAGAGCCTGTGCTCTGCAACAGGGGAAGCCACCGCAATGAGAAGCCCATGCACCGCAATGAAGAGAAGCTCCTGCTCGCCGCAACTAGAGAAAGCCCGCACGCAGCAACAAAGACCCAAAGCACCCCTAAATAAATAATTTAAAAAATTTACTCAGCAATTTTTAAATACGCAATACAGTCTTATTAACTGTAATCATCATGCTGTACATTATACCCACATGACATTTATTTTATAGCTGGAAGTTTTTACTTTTTAACCCCCTTCACACATTTCACCTACACCCCACTCCCCACCTCTAACAACTACCAATCTATTCTCTATCTATGAGTTCATATAGTATTGGTCTTTCTCTATCTGACTTATTTCACTTAGCATAATGCCCTCAAGATCCATCCATGTTGTCACAAATGACAAGATTTCATTCTGTTTTATGGCCAAATAATGTTCCATTGTGTATATATGCCACATTTTCTTTATCCATTCATCCATAGATGGACACTTAGGTTGCCTCCATTTCTTGGCTGTTGTAAACAATGCTGCAGTGAACATGGGGCTGCATATGTCTTTTCAGGTTAGTGTTTTAGCTTTCTTCAAATAAATACCCAGAAGTGGAATTGCTGGATCATACAGTAGTTCTATTTTTAATTTTTTGACAGACTGCTATACTGTCTTCCATAGTGGTTGCACCAATTTACAGTCCCATGAACAGTGTACACGGGTTCCCTTTTCTCCGCATCCTCACCAACACTTGCTATTTCTTGTCTTTTTGGTGATAGCCATTCTAACAGGTGTGAGGTGGTATCTCACTGTGGGTTTGATTTGCATTTCCCTGATAATTTGTGACCTTGAGCACCTTTTCATGCACTTGTTGTCCATTTGTATTTCTTCTTTGGAGAAATGTCTGTTCTGATCCTCTGCTCATTTTTTATTTGGATTGTTTGTTTTTTTGCTATTGAATTGTATGAGTTCTTTGTATATTTGCTATATTAATCCCTTATTAGATATAAGATTTACAAATATTTTCTGCCATTCTGTAGGTTGCCTTTTCATTTTGTTGATGGTTTTCTTTGCTTTGTAGAAGCTTTTCAGTTTGATATAGTCCCACTTGTTTATTTTTACTTCTGCTGTTTTTGCTTTTGGTGTCAAATCCAAAAAATCATCCCCAAGACTGATGTCAAGGAGCTGACTGCCTGTGTTCTCTTCTACAAGTTTTATGGTTTAAGGTGTTACATTCAAATTTTTGATCAATCTTGAGTTAATTTTTGTGTACAGTGTAAGATAGTGGTTGAGTTTCATTCTTTTATTGTGGCTGTCCAGTTTTCCCAGCACCATTTACTGAAGAGACTGTCTTTTCTCCATTGTATATTCTTGGCTCCTTTGTCATAAACTAATTGGTTATATATGCATGGGTTTATTTCAGGGCTCTATATGTGGCTCCATTGATCTATGTGACTGTTTTATGCCAATACCATATTGTTTTGATTACTATATCTTTGTAATATGGTTTGAATTCAGGGAGCATAATACCTCCAGCTTTGTTTTTCTTTCTCAAGATTGTTTTGCCTCTTTGGGGTCTTTTATGGTTCCATACAAATTTTAGGATTGTTTTTACTATTTCTGTGAAAAATGCCATTGGAATTTTGATAGTGATTGCATTGAATCTGCTTTGAGTAGTCTGGATACTTTGACAATATTAATTCTTCCAATCTATGAACATGAAATATCTTTCCATTTATTTATGTCTTCTACAATTTCTTTCATCAGTGTCTTATATTTTTCCATGTACAGGTATTTTAGCTCCTTGGTTAAATTTATTCCTAGGTATTTTATTTTTTCTGATGAATTTGAAATGGGATTGTTTTCTTAATTTCTTTCCCTCCTAGTTCATTGCTAGTGTATAGAATCACAACAGATTCTTATATATTTATTTGTATCCTGCAACTTTATTCAATTTATTTAATAGTTCTGAAAGATTTTTGGTGGAGTCTTTAGGGTTGTCTAGGGCTTTAGGGAGTCTTTAGGGTTGTCTATATATATATATATATATATATATATATATATATATAACATCATGTCATCTACAAATAGGACAGTTTTATTTTCTCCTTTATGATTTGGATGTCTTTTTCAGTTATTATTTTATAATATCTTCTAACATACATTACTTAATGTCTTCATCCAAGTTTTAATATGTGGTGTGTTTATTAACACAGCCCTTAATATGTTTTACTTTCCATTATACTTTCTTCTGTGAACCATGTGTTGTTTTAACGTAAGTTTTTATATTATTGTGTATTGTGTTTTATTCTCCTCAATCTTTTTATTCTGTCAATCTTTAATTTATACATTTTAAAAATTATATTATTAGGTACTTAAAAGTACATGATGGTATAACTTTGATAAATGAAGTGAACTGCTTCCTTTATCATTATTACATATCTGTGTGTCTATTTATCATTTGTTTTTAATAGAGTTACATCAGCTTTGTTATGGTAGTACATGCCTGGATCAATTTTTTCCAACTCTCAATCCTTCACATTTGCCTTTATGTGTCATTATTTTAAGTATATTTTCCCCTACAATGCAATTAAAATTTAATCCACATCTGAGAACCTCTTTTAGATGACTCTTAAATCTAGTTATTTTTATTGTAATTTCTGATATAGTGTGGATTTATATCTAACATTTCAGTTATTTTTATTTATTATTCATTTTCTTTATATTTATTTGTTATTTTTTCTCCCTTTAGTTAAGTTGGAAAGTTATACATTCTCTTTCCATTATTTTGGTGGCTACATTAAACATTTAAAATATATTACTGACTTGCCAAATTTTAAAATTAATCATTTAGTTCTCATAAACCCTTGATTAACAGAAGGATCTTAGAATACATTTATCACTTTGTTTCCTAATGTTTAGTTCCACCTTTCCAAAAAGTTCCCTATATAATCTTTATTGTTATTATTACTAGAGTTGATCCTGATTTACATTTATGTATTTGCCAGTTTCTTTACTCACCATTAATTCTTACTATTGCTTCCTTCTGGATTAAACTTTCTTCTTCCTAAAATACATATTCCAGGACAAGTTATTTCAGCAAGAGTCTATGAGTGGTAAATTTCTTCACTTTTGTTTTGGAGATGTATTTATTTTACCTTCACTATTTAAGGACAATCTACCCAGAGATAAAATTCTAAGTTGAGTCATTTTCCTCTGTACTTTAAAAATATGATTCCATTTTCTTTGGTATTTTTGTTTGCTTGTTTGTTTCCAGAAGTCTCCTAGGGTTAAAATTACTGTAAAACTTTACTTTCTGTCTTTTCTTTAGATGAGTTTTATATATTCTCCTTGCCCTTGGATTTCTGCAATTTCAGCATATTGTATTTATATATAGATTTATTTTTAATTATCCAATCTGAGTCATTTTTTTCTTTAACCTGGGGATTCATATATTTCATTAATTATGGAAATAATCAACCATCTTACATTTGAATATTGAGTTGTTTTTCTTCTGTCTAGCTTTCTAGGTCCTCTCAATCCACAGTCAATGTCTCTTTACCTCTTTTTCATATTTTCTATCACTTTATCTCTCTGTGTTACATTATTAAAACTTCAGATCTATCATGCAGTTCATGAATTCTCTCTGCAGCTGTGTTCAATCTTTTTATCCAATCATTGGGCTTTTTAGTTTCATTGAGTATATTTTTTGAAACTCTGTCTTTCTAGTGCATATTCTTTTTTCATGTAAATCTCTTCTCTCATATGGTGTGAACTTTTCTGTCGTATCTTACTATTCTTATACATCAAGTTTGTTCAAATAGTTCTATTACCTCAAAAAGTTGGGGTGCCAAGCCTCTTGGTGGTTTTATAAAGCAACTATTTGACTGGTTTGAGAACTTTATTGTGTGTTCATCTCTAGTAGAGATGAAAAAGATTACTGCTTCCCCCAGCCAGTGGATAGATGTTTGTTTGTTTGTTTGTTTTCAAATCCATTTTGAAGAGAGAGAATAGTTCTTTCAGGTCCCCATATTTATTCAGTAGTGCCAGATATACTTATTTGCCTCATCACTCATCACTCTGTTCCCCCAGCAAGAACATACCCATGAACAATTATATATAATATAATTTATATATATATATATTTTTTCTTTTTCTCCAGCCAAACAAAATGTCTTTAATTTTCTGAAGCAAGCCTGTTCTTTCTTGCCTCTGATTCTTAGCTAATGGTGTTTGTCTTAGGGAGCTCTGGCTGCTATAACAAAATACTATAGCCTGGGTGGCCTAAACAACAGACATTTATCTCTCACAGTTCTGGAGGCTGTGAAATCCAAGATCAAGGTGCTGGCAGATTCAGTTTCTGGTAAGGGCCTGCTTCCTGACCTGTAGACAGCTGCCTTCTTGCTGTGTGCCCACATGGTCTTTTCTTGGTGCATGTGAATGGTGAGAGAGAGTTATCTCTGTCTTCCTCTTCTTATAAGGGCACCAATCCCATAAAGAGGGTCCTAAAATTATGACGTAATCTAAACCTAATTACTTCTCAAAGGTCCCATCTTTAAATATCATCACATTGGGGATGAAGGCTTCAACATGTGAATTTTAAGCAGACACATTCAGCCCACAAGAGTATTACCTTATACCAAATCATTCTTTGCCCACTTGTTTTTGTACTAAACTCCTACTCATGCAACAGGCCTCAACTTTGATATTCCCAGACTCCTTCCTCAAAACTGTGTTGTTAGCCTTAAAATTTACAATCGAAACCATGAACTTGACTTACCTTTTCTATTAGATGATGTAAAGGACCATGTTTAATTAGTTCATAATGTACCCGCAAAACTTAGTACACTATTGATTAGTACTTGGCACTTAAAATGAAATATTTCAGAATGAATTTTGTATATCTTCTGTGTGATATTTTATGACCAGACATTTAAGTAACTCTATTCTTCTCTTGAGAAGAATATATGGGCTTTCCTGTGTCCAAAAGAGAAAAGAGTTTTATAAAAAAAAAAAAAAAAAAGGTACAGCTATCCATGTCAAACACTGAAGAGTGATCCAGTGAAATCAAGTTTTGAAAACAAGTATCTGGAAAAAAGGTGGTCATGTGCAACATTAGCAAGGGTACTTACAGTACAATGGTGAAGACTGAAAACCTGTTGCAAAAGGTTTACATAAAATAAAAAAATAAAATAAATAAGATAAAATAAAATAAAAGATCTTGCCTTAAACCAGTGGTTCTTAAAGTGTGGACCTCAGATCAGCAGTATCAAAGTCATCTAGGAACTTGTTAGAAATGAAAATATTTGAGTTCTACCCATAGACCTCTAGAATAACAAAATCTGGAGTTAGAGACCAGTGCTCTGGCTTTTAAGAAGCTTTCCAGGTGATTCTGATGCATAGTTAAGTTTAAGAACCACTGTTTTAGATAGAAAGGGAATTGAATGAACAGAGGCTAGAAGGGATCACATGGTCACGGGTGGTTCATTCCCCTTGTTTTGTTTAAAGATGAAACATTGAACTTATTTTTATGATTACAGAGAAAAGATGAGGGTGAGAGAGAAAGAGACCAGAAATTGACAGGACCATGTATTAGAAGAGAATAAATTAATTGGATCAAGCAGTGGAATGTGCCTTGATATGTATGATGACTCCCTCCTTTTTAAAAGTAAGGGAAGCAGGTGAGGGCAAGAAAGGAGAGAGGAGGAAAGCAGCTGGGATGTAGGGAGGGTGAAGGAAAGATAATACAGTAGTTAGCCTCTGGCTTGTGAAGAAGAGTGAAGTTATTTCATGAGAGTGAGAAGAAAGATAGGAGCTTTGTAAATAGTGTTTTGGAATTGGTGCTTTGCTATGTGGGAGGTTATTTGAGCCGGGGTATATAATGTAAGTTTTTACAAGAAGCCCTGAGGGCTCAGGTAAGGTGTTCCTCTGTCCTCACAGGTCTATTATATTTTACAGCAGAAAAATCTTAGTGAGGTGTTGAATTGAGCCAGGTTTGTAACTCAGATGTAGGAGAAAAATAAAGGGATAGTGAGTTGAGCTGCACTTAATTATTTTTTAAAAATTCCTGGAAATGATGCAATTTCAACTAGAAAGGAATAATTAATAAAAAAAAGTATATTCAAACTCCATGATGGCTTTAGAAAAGTCAAACCACTTTGTGGGGGATGTTAAAGATAACCATGCATCAATGAGCTGAATATAATCACTTATGAGTTAAAAAAAATATTCTTGCAAATATGTCTGTATACTACAAAAAAACACAAACAACTGTTCAATATTTTAGTGCTCACAAGAATGACCAAGGAATATCACACCAACTCTAAATTAAATGTGTATGTTTACTTGAGCACTTTAGTATCTGTTCATCAATATTCCATCAATATTATTTTAAGGATGCCAGTCTGTGGAGCAATGATTCGGTGGTAAAGTAGACTCAACAAGGTATGAAAAGGAAGTTAATGGTTGCAATTTTCATAAGATGTGACGGTCTCTGAAGGGTCCCATTGCCCAAAATAATCCTCCTCTCCATGTTGCCCATGGCTAAAATTTCTGTTGTTCTTATGTCAATAATTTAAGATATTACTGTTATAAGGCCTAAATATGAATAAGTGAGAGTTCTAAAAAAAGTTCATGAGTGTATTTATTTATTAACTGATTAATAACCATTAACAACTCTAGCACATACTACTTTATCAGAAAACCTTCACACTGGGGTACGAACAACCACAATTTTGTGAGGAATCAAAGTGAGAAAAATCTCAGAACACAGATCGTGGGACAGTATAACTGGATGAGCAATCAGCCTAGGATTTATTTTTCTTATCTGTCAATTACTGGCTATGTGGCTTTTTCTGTGCCTCAGTTCCATCATCTATAAATGGAGATAATAGTAATTCCTACTTAATGGGATTATATATTAGGGATTAAATGAGCAAATGCATTAAAGTAGTTATCACAATACCTGGTAAATGGGTAGCACTCAATAAATATTAACAGCTATCAACATCATCATCATCATTATCATTATTGCTTGTTGTGAAGAAAGGGGGCCCCAGGATTTAATTAAGATATACTTTGCAGTTTACAAAGAATTAATGATATCATTACTGAGGAGAAACATAATATTGATGCTATTTTTCCATAAAAAGAAAACTAGGACAACACCATCCATAAAGTAAAAAGAAAACCCACAGAATGGGAGAAAATATTTGCAAATCATATATTGGATAAATGGCTTCTATCCACAATGCATAAAGAACTCTTACAATTCAACAGTATAAAGACAAATAACCCAATTTTAAAAACGTGGGTGAAGAACTTGAAGACATTACTCCAAAGAAAATATACAAATAGCCAACAGGCACATTTGTTTGACACCAATATTCATCAAGGAAATGAAAATCAAAATCACAGTGAAACCCCTCACACCCACTGGGCTGGCTAGAATAAAAAAACACAATAATCCAAATACATATAATTATACACCGCAACCCTAAACCAAGTGGGATTTATAGCCCAGATATGAAAGGCTGGATCAGTATTCAAAAATCAATTAATGTAATCTATCACATCAAAGACTAAACAGGAAAAATCACGTGATCATATCAATAGATGCAGAAAAAGCATTTGACAAAACCCAACACCTGCTCATAATAAAAATTGTCAGTAAACTGGGAATAGAGGCGAACTTCTTCAACATGATAAAGAATGTCTAAAAAACCCTACAGCTAACATTATACTTAATGGTGAGAAACTCAAAGCTTCCCCACAAATATCAAGTATAAGACAAAAATATTCTCTCACTACTCCTCTTCAAAATTGTACTAGAAGTTCTAGCTAATGCAATAAGACAATTAAAGAACATAAAAGGTATACAGTTTGGGAAGGAAGAAATAAAACTGTTTTTGTTTGCAGATGTTGTGATTGTCTATGTAGAAAATCTGAAAGAATCCACACACAAAAAAACTCTCCTGCAACTAATAAATTATAGCAAGGTTTTAGGATACAATGTTAATACACAAAGGTCAGTCACCTTTCTATAGACCAGCAATGAACAAGTGGATTTTGAAATTAAAAATACAAAACCATTTACATTAGCATCCCCTAAATGAAATATTTAGGTAAAAATCTAACAAGATATATACAAAATATATGAGGAAAACTACAAAACTCTGATAAAAGAAATTAGACAACAAAATACATGGAGAGACATTCCATGTTCACGGATACAAAGACACAATATTGTCAAGACATCAGTTCCTCCCAACTTGATCCCCAGATTCAATGCAATGCCAGTCAAAATCCCATCAAGTTATGTTGTGGTTATCTATTCGCTGATTCTAAAGTGTATATAGAGAGGCAAAAGACTCAGAATAATCAACATAATATTGAAGGAAAAGAGCAAAGTTGGAGGACTGACCCTACCCAACTTCAAGATTTACCATCTAGTTACAGTAATCAAGACTGTGTGTTATTGGTGAAAGAAAAGACAAATAGATCAATGGAACAGAACAGAGAGCACGTAAGTAGATGCTCATAAATATAGTCAACTGATCTTTCACAAAGAAGCAAAGGCAGTATAGCAGAGCAAAGAAAGTCTTTTCAACAAATGGTTCTGGAACAATGAGACACCCACAGCAAAACAAAAAACAAACAAACAAAAAAATTGATCTTGACACAGACCTTATGCCCTTCACAAAATTAACTCAAAATTGATTACAGATCCAAATGTAAACTGAAAAAGCATAAAATTCCTAGAAGATAACATTAGGAGAATACCTAGAGGACCATAGGTATGGTGATGACTTTTTAGCTACAACACCAAAGGTACAATCCATGAAAGAAACAACTGATAAGCTAAACTTTTATATTAAAAATAAACACTTCTGTAAAAAACAATGTCAGAGAATGAGAAGAGAAACCACAGACTGGGAGCAAACATTTTCAAAAGATACATCTGATAGAGGACTATTGTCCAATATAAACAAAGAACTCACAAAATTCAACAATAAAAAACAACTTGATTAAAAACTGGGCTAAAGACCTTAACAGATACCTCACCAAAGAACATACACAGATGGCAAATAAACATATGACAAGATGCTCTATATCATATGACATCACTGAAATGCAAATCCAAACAATGAGATATTATTTCCCACCTACTAGAATGGGCAAAATCTAGAACACTGAAAACACCAAATGCTGGAGATGTGGAGCAAAAGGAGTTCTCATTCATTTCTGGTGGGAATGCAAAATGGTACAGCCACTTTGGAAGATGGTTTGACAGTTTCTTACAAAGTTAAAATACTCTTGTCATATGATGCAGCAATCACACTCCTTAGTATTTATCCAAAGGAGTTGAAAATTTATGTCCACACAAAAACCTGTACATGGGTAGGAATAGCAGCTTTATTCATAATTGTCAAAACTTGAAAGCAATCAAGATGTCCTTCAGTAGGTATATAAACTGTGGTACATCCAGACAATCAAATATTGCCCAGTGCTAAAAACAAATGAGCTATCAAGCCATAAAAAGACATGAAGTAATCTTAATGCATAGGGAAAAAAAGCCAATCTGAAAACCTACATACTGTTTGATTCCAACTATATGACAGACTGAAAAAGATAAAACTATAGAGACAGTAAAAAGATCAGTAGATTGGGGGTGGATTAAGGGGAGGGATAAATAGGCAGATCACAGAACATTTTTAAGGCAGTGAAAATACTCTGTATGATACCATAATAACTGACACATGTCATTACACATTTGTCCAAATTCATATAATGTATAACACCAAGAATGAACCCTAAGGTAAACTATGGACTTTGGGTGATTTTCATGTGTCAATGTAGGTATGTCAAAAGTACCACTCTGGTTGGGTATGGTGATAATGGGGGAAGGCTATGCATACATGAGGGCAAGGGGTTTATGGGAAATCTCTGTACCTTCCCTGAAATTTTGCTGTGAACCTAAAACTGCTCTAGAAAATAAAATCTTAACAATTTTTTAAAAAGGTGTGATAAGAACAAGTGCTGTCGAGAATGTGGGAAAACCTCAATCTTCATACACTGCTTTTAGAAATGTAAAATGTTGGAGTCACTTTGGAAAGCAGTCTGGCAGTTCCTCAAACAATTAAACACAGAGTTACCATATTACTCAGTAATTCCACTCCTAGATATAAACCCAAGAGAAATCAAAACATATGTCCACACAGAAACTTGTACATGAATATTTATAGTAGCGTTATTCATATTAGAAAAAGGTGGAAGCAACTCAAATGTCCATTATCAGTTGACTGGATAAGAAACTAATATATCCTTAAAACGGAATATTATTCAGTCTTAAGAAGGAATGAAGTATTGTTAGATGCTACAACATGTGTAAACCTTGAAAACATTTTGCTAAGTGAAAGAAGCCAGGCACAAAAGACCACATAGTATATGATTCCATTTATATGACAGTGCAAAACAGGGTAATCTATACAGAAAGAGCGTAGAAGTGGTTCCTTAGGGCTAGTTGGAGGAATGAAGAGATATGTAGGTGATAGCTAAAGGGTCTGCGTTTTCTTTTTGAGCTGATAAAACTGTTCTAAAATTGGCTGTAGTTGAATGTATCTGTGGATATACTGAAAACTATGGAATTGTACACTTTAAAAAGGTGAATTTTATGGTATGTGAATTATATCTCAATAACAAGAAAGTAGGACCTGGAATGGGGAGAATGATCTGTCAATGGAAGCCTCATTAAATGTATTTTAAATTATTGTTATTGTTATTATTGTTATTATCCTTCAAGAGGAGACCTAAATCATCAAGTAGTGGGGGTTAGTGTTGCCTAAATTAGGATCCATTTTTGCATATCTGTGCTTAAAGAAAAAAAAGTAAGTTCTGAAAAAGGAGACTGGCTTATGTTCTCTCTACACTTCATTCATTTGATTCAACACATCACACTGAAGGCAGTGACTTTCTCCATATTAAAGATTATATTATCTATAAAGTCATTCTACATAAATCAGTGATAAATCATTTTACACAAATCATAAATCAAGAGATGCAGAATGACTCACACTCTCCACACTCAAGGATAGAGTTTAGAATCTAGTACATACTGGAACATTCCATAAACAGGATTTGAGGGGGTGTTGTCTTTGTAGCACTGCATTTAATAAGGTTGAATTGGTCCTGAACCTTATGTCCACAGCTGTACTATGCACAATCTTAGAAAGGTAAAATATGAAGTTAAACAATTCTAAAAGAATAGAGGTTAAGTATACAGAAAAAAAAAGCCAAAATTAAAGATATATGTATACGTCCATATGTACATAAGTGTGTATACATAAATGTTCTGTATTTGTTTTATTTCTTAGAAATTATGAGCAAAACTTGACAAAAATTGAACCTGGTACTTGAATGAGAGTAAAAACTTAGACTTATTTGTAAAACATCCCTCACAAAAAATGGCCCTCCTCCACATTTCAGATATCTGATTATTAGCAGCCTCTTAAAGGATCTGTTACTTCATTTAGATATACTGCTTTTGTCTCTTGCATTTGTCTATATGTGACTGAATTTTCTATGGATATATTGCTAGCAAATGTACAAGTGCATATGGGTAAACATGAATCAGAAATATATGCTGGTTTAACACTATGGAAGACATGTTCTTTGATATCCCAAATAATAATTTATCCTAGGTTAGCTATGACCATAAAACATTATCCACAGGCTGCAGGTTGTGTTGAGTGTGTCAGCCTGTTCTTGGCTCTTGGGGAGTGGAGAGGGTTTAAGAGTTAACCTGCGGGGCTTCCCTGGTGGTGCAGTGGTTGAGAGTCCGCCTGCTGATGCAGGGGACATGGGTTCGTGCCCCGGTCCGGGAAGATCCCACATGCCGCGGAGCGGCTGGGCCCATGAGCCATGGCCGCTGAGCCTGCGCGTCCGGAGCCTGTGCTCCGCAATGGGAGAGGCCACAATAGTGAGAGGACCGCGTACCGCAAAAAAAAAAAAAAAGAGTTAACCTGCTATAATACCTTATGGTCATTCCTATCCCTGTGCCTTTGCTCATGCTGATTTCTTTGCCTAGAATTTCCATCCTATTTCTCATTCAAGGCCCACTACAAATTCAGTTCTTTCATGAATCCTCCCCACAAGATCTTGTCCACAAGTCTCTGCCCATTTTCTCTTTCTTATTCTCACTGATTACTATCATCTCCCTTTTAATACTAGATCATATAGTAAGCTTTGTTTCATTACACATGGTTGTCTTTTTCCCCCAGTATTTTAAAAGTTTTTCTAAGGCCTAAACTTTTTTCTCTCTCTCTAAATCTCTCTCCTCTCTATATCACTCCTTTCTCTCTTAAATTTTCTGTGCTAAGAAGCTAATGATAACAAATATTTCCTGTGTATGTACTACGTGCCAGTAAATGTGCTAAGTGATTTACATGCTTTAATCACAGAATATATTTTGAATAGTCACCAAATTAAACTGAACTTAGTTGAAAATGATGTACCAAGTGTTTCCTTAAAACAGATGGAATTTTCTTCTAACCATATGTTATGGATGGAATTGTCTCCCCTGATAACCATAGGTCGAAGCTCTAACCCCCAATTTGACTGTATTTGGCAACAGCACTTTTAACAGGTAATTAAGGTTAAATGAGGTCAAAGAGTGAGGCCCTAATCCAATAGGACTACTGTCCTTATAAGAAGAGGAAGAGACAGCAGGAGTACATGCCCATGGAGAAAGGCCATGTAGAGGACACAGAGAGAAGGCAGCCAATTTCATGTCAAGGAGAGAGGCCTCTGGAGAAACCAAACTTGTTGACATGTTGATCTGGGACTTCCAGCCTCCAGAACTATAAGAAAATAAATTTCTGTTGTGTAAGCCTCCTAGTCTGGGGTATTTTGTTCTATAGCCCTAGATGATGAATACACTATGCTAAAGATAAATAATTATATGGAAAAGCCAATTATTTCTAGTATTTTTAAACAGGTAATTTCTTATGTCTTAGGTGAAGTTTACGTTTTATTTAATATAATCATTCTTAATGTTATTTCAATAAAAGACATTTGGAACACCCACCTATCTCTGAAACATAGCTTATTGTTATCTCTATAGATAAAAAGAAAAATATCTGTTGATTTCAGTAAAAAATAAATAATCGTAAGAGCTGAAGGTATGAGTCTTCCATACACATTTATATTCAAGCCCAGGCACACAAATTTTTATATTCAGTCCAAAATATCTGTTGAATAACATTAGGGCTGTGACAACAGCAACGATGTCAGCCATTTTTGCACTGCCAGAAGGAATCTCTGCCTGTCACTCAGTTGAACAATAAGCTTTTGGACTGGACTGTCCACCTCAGGACTTCCTCGTCAGGTTGTTGAATGGTTTTGTCAAGTCTCTACATTATTTAAATTTATTATATGTTGATAAAAATTTCTTTAAGAAATCCCTCTACATGTGAAAAGGGAAAAAAATCCTGCAAATAAAAATATAATGTACATGGCTCTTACAGAAATCTGGATATTAGAGATCTAAAAAATTACTTATGTGTATATTATATACATGAATAAGCACATACACATAGCACATGCATCACATAATCAGATGCATAACACAGGACCACATAAATTCCAACTAGATTGACTACTCTAACAGAATTGATCAAATAAGCAATTCAGTCAAATAACTATACAGGTAGGAAGACAGAGAGACAGAGACAGAGACAGACAGAGAGATTTTGATTTTATTCATTACTAAATTCAGTCGAAAAGCTTGAACTGGTGCATGTGTAGACATGACTTCTAAACAATAATTTGAGGGACTATTGTTTTTGCCCTTTAGTATGCATATAAGAAATATGTAGGTGTCATTCACCCTTCCACCAAAGTAGGCATAACCTTGCCACTTTTCTGCTGACTTTCTAAGTTATAGAAGTTGTTTGGTGACAGTCACACCTCCTCTGTGAGGTGCTGCATTTGAAGATTGCATTGTCCTTCAACATGACTATGGATATTGGACAGTGATTGAATGTCGTCTAGTGCTTATTAATATGCATGTTGTCATTTGTCATCTCAGTCATCACTGACACTTTCTCATTTATGTTACTGTAAGCATTATATCTACTCTGAGTTGCTGGATTTCAGACCCTTCTCTTGTTTGCAAACTCATCAAAAATAGAGGTTACCATCAAGAATCCATGCTAATTAAAAGAAAATGGGTTTAAGGTTGTTTGACTCATTCCATCCTTTAATACAATACAGAACTACCAAAATTATAAAGGAAAAAAACCTTATGACATAAATTGAACTCTTTGTCCTTTAAACAGATTATGTCTAAGTGTACTGATTACCATGTGAAACATTTGAATTTCCTTTCTCAAAGGTAGCTAAATATCTTTCAAAATAAGATAGTATTTCTAAGTCAAAGAGCTCTCATAGTTATTCCATTTTATGATCATAATGTCTACTTGAATGACGATAGGTAAGTAATACCATCCCTATGTAGGTAAGGGAAATAAGGTTCAGATATTTTTAATGATTATACTATGGACATAGGTTTTTAATGTGAAAGCTGACAACTAATCCCAGACCTTCATATCTTCAGCCTGATGTTTCTCTTCAATGTTTTCCTCTATTTCAACTCAGCCTATTATTTCAAAGGATTCTTCTTTGAGATTCTTAACATTTGTTTGAGATTATACAACAGAACTTGTATGTTTTCTGCTCAATATTCCATACCCTTCTTCTCCTTTCTAAAAGAACATTGATTTTTAAAAAATTGTCCACTTTACAGCATAAAATCATGTATTTCAGGGGAAGCTGCCTAATGTCTACTTCCAAATGGTGGATAAAATTTAGATCAATTCACTCATGGTAATTGCATCTCTCTTGCTAGTGATTGGATTAAGAATATACAAGTGCCCAATGATATATGAGTGAAGTCCTCTGAGGGGCTTCTAAAAATATTTTCCTTACTCCTAATAAAACAACACATGAAAAGGTAATCATTTTCACGTGAATATTGCCATACCTGGACTGATGACAAGAACTTCTATAGCCATTTTACTATGTTACTGGAAATGAAAACACCATCTAAGTTCGAACTCAAAAATTACAGAGAATTGAAAGTAGAATGCATAAGTTTATCTGACTTTTAAATCTTGTTATATGACAATGCTTTTTATAATTAAAGCCAATTTGAATCAAGATTTTATATTATTTTAATTCAAAACATGACTGATACATAGAAACTCTACCCAAGGCTATTTTGCCAAACATTAAAAATAAGTAATTATTGAGTGTTGCAAGCATTGTTTCAAAATATCACTAAAGAATTGGTGTAAGAACCATAGAATGTGCCTAGAAAGACCATCAGAGAGAAAAACATAATCTTACGTTTCCCAAAGTATGTTCCATTGAACATGTTTTACATAGGAGTTAGGGATGGACAAAACTGGGGGGAGTATTTCCATATCAGACACAATTTAGAAAAAAAGTGGGTTAAAATATTCCTTTACCGAGTTTACAGGTTCCTTTACTGAGTACATCTTACAATCACAGTATTGCACATCACAAATCTTCAATGAAAGCTTTAGTTTGTGGTTAAACTTACTTAACCACACAATATTGTGTGCGTGGCGGTGTGATGTTGTGGGATGGTGTTCTCAGAAACATATTTTAGGAGAAAATTATGACAAAATAAAATTCAGAACAGGCATGGGACTGTTCAGCACTTTTAGACAATTTTGTGGCAGATTTAAGATTAGCACCCTGGACTGCTGATTTTCTGGTCAATATTATTTCAGTCACATCATTTAGCCTTTTCCTTAACTGACTAAATAAAATATGGTTCCTAATCAAATACAAAGCTTTAATTATACATATTTGATGGTAATGATGGAATTTTAAGGAGTATTCTTAAATAGAAAGCAAAACGTTTAGAAACAGGAGCAGAGAAGCATACTGAAAAGGATATAGGCTTGAAGTCATACATAACTGGGTGACTATACTTATGTCAGACAACATACAATTTAAGTCAAAAAGAGTCACAAGAGACAAAGAAGGACATTGTATAATGATAAGTGAATTAATGCCAAACAAAGATATAATAAACTTAAATGAATATAAACCCAATAACAGGTACCTAAATATATAAAGAAAATATTAAGAAAACTTAAGGGAGAAATAGATAGCAATACAATAAAGGTACAAGATTTCAGTACTCTATTTTCAGCAATGGATACATTATTCAGACAGAAAAACAATGAGATAATGGTGGACTTGAATAACTTTATAGGCCAAATGCACCTAACAGACGTATGGAACATCCCACCCAACAGTAACAGAATATACATTGTTCTCAAGTGTATATAAAACATTATCCAAGATAGATCACATGTTAGGCCCCAAAACAATTGTTTACAAATTTAAGATTGAAATCATATCAAGTATCCTTTCTGATCATAACAGTATAAAACTAGAAATTAATAGAAGGAGAATTGGAAAATTAAAGAAATGGAAATTAAACAATACACACCTCAACAACTAATGGATCAAAGAACAAGTCTAAAGGAAATCATAAATATCTGGAGACAAATGAAAATTAAAACAAAAAATACCCAAAAATTATTATAGGATGCAGCAAAAGCAGTACTAAAAGTTTACATCAATAAATACCTACAATAAAAAGAATCTCAAATAAACAGGCTAACTTTACACCTCAAAGAACTAGAAAAAGAAAAAGAAAACATAGTCCAAAGTAAGCAGAAGGAAATCAATAATAAAAACTAGAGCAGAAGTAAATGAAATAGAGACTATATAAATCAAAGAAAAAGATCAACGAAATCAAGAGTTGGTTTCTTTGAAATGATCAACCAAATTGATAAATATTTGCTAAAGACTAAGAATAAAAGACAGGACCCAAATAAAATTAGAAATGAGAGAGTAAACATTATAAATAATGCCACAGAAATAAAAAGATTATATGAGACTATTTGGAACAATTATATGGCAATAAATTGGATAATATAAAAGAAATGGAGAAATTCCTCGAAATATAAAATGTACCAAGACCGAATCATGAAAAAATAGAAATTATGAACACAACAATGAGTAAGGAAATTGAATCAGTAATTAAAAACCTCCCAGCAAAAGAAGCCCAGGACTAGAGTGTTTTAGTGGTCTAGTCTAGCAAACATTTAAAGAATTAACACCAATCCTTCTCATTCTATTCCCAAAAAAAAACTGAAGAGAAGGGAGTACTTCCAAACTCATTTTATGAGGCCAACATTACACTGATACCAAATCTAAACAAGAACACTACAGTAAAAGAAAATCATAGGCAATATCCCTGATGAACATAGATGCAAAAATTTTCAACAAAATACTAGCAAACCAAATTCAACAGCACATTAAAAGAATCATGAAACATGATCAAGCAGGATTTATCCCTGGGATACAATAATGGTTCAATATACACAAATCAATAAATGTGATACACCACATTAACAAAACAAAAGGTAAAATTCAGTAGAAGCAGAAAGAGCATTTGACAAAATTCAACACACTTTCATGATGGAAACCCTCAACATACTAGTAGAATGAATATAACTTATCATAATAAAGGACATATATGAAAAGCCCGCAGCTAAAATCATACTCAATAGTAATATCGAAAATCCATTTAGATCTTACAACTAAAAATCTCTAAAGATATCTCTCTCTCTCTCTCTCTCTCACACATACACACAAACTGCTAGAACTAATAAATAATTACAGCAAATGTATAGGATACAAAATCACACAAAAGTCAGTTATGTTTCTAAACTGTAACAATGAACAATCTGAAAAAGAATTTAGCAAAACAATCCCATTTATGACAACATTTTAAAAAGTAAAATACTTAGCAATAAACTTACCCAAAGAGGCACAGTCTTGCATACTGAAAATTACAGAAACATTTCCGAAAGAAATTAAAGAAGACACAAATACAAGAAGTAGAAAGAAATCCTATGCTCTTAGATTGCAAGACTTAATATTGTTAAAATGTCCATACATCACAAAATGATATACAGATTCAATGCAATCTCGATCAAAATCCCAATACATTTTTCATCAATAAAAACAACCTCCTAAAAGTCATATTGAATCCCAATGCACCCTGAATAGAAAAAATAATCCTGACAAGTAAGAAAATATCTGGAGGCCTCACTTCATATTACAAAGCTACAGTAACCAAAACATGGTACTATCATAAAGACAGACATAGAGTTCAGTGGAACAGAATAGAGAGCCAAGCAATAAACCCTGAGTATATGGCCAAATAATCTTCTACAAAGGTACCAAAACTACACAGTGTGGAAAGGATAGTCTCTTCAACAAATGGTGTGAAAACTGGATATCTACATGCACAAGAATTAACCTGTATCCTGTCCTTAAGCCAAAAAAACTCAAAACGAACTAAAGACATGAACCTAACGCCTGAAATTATAAAATTATGAGAAGAAAACATAGAGTAAGAAGTTTCATGATATTTGCCTTAACAATTATTTCTTAGATATGACACTAAAGGCACAGACAACAAAAGTAAAAATAGTCAAATGGGACTAACTCAAACTATAAAACTTCTACATATCATAGGAAGCAATCAACAAAGTGAAAAGGCAATCTATGGAATGGGAGAAAATATTTGCAAACCATATATCTGACCAGGGATAAATATCCAGAATATATAAAAGTCTCCTACAACTCAGCAACAAATAAATCAAATAGCCAGATTCTAAAAACAGGCAAAGGGCTTGAATAGATATTTCTACAAAGAGATACAAACGGCTAGCAAGCATATGAAAAAATGCTCAACTAACTGTCAGAGAGATGCAAAGCACAACAGAAATGAGATATTACCTCATACCAGTAGGAATGGCCACTATCAAAAAAAAACAAATTTAACAAGCTCTGACCAAGATCTGTAGAAATTGGATGGATCTCTTGTGCACTGTTGGTAGGAATGTATATAAAATGGCACAGCCATCTGAAAACTAGTATCAAGATTCCTCAAAAAATTAAAAATAGAATTGTCATTGATACAGCAATCCTGCTTCTTGATAAATATCCAAAAGAATTGAAATATGATCTTTTTTTAACATCTTTATTGGAGTATAATTGCTTACAATGGTGTGTTAGTTTCTTCTGTATAACAAAGTGAATCAGCTATACATATACATACATCTCCATATCCCCTCCCTCTTGCGTCTCCCTCCCACCCTCCCTATCCCACCCCTCTAGGTGGTCACAGAGCACCGAGCTGATCTCCCTGTGCTATGCAGCTGCTTCCCACTATTTATTTTACATTTGGTAGTGTATATATGTCCACGCCACTCTCTCACTTCATCCCAGCTTACCCTTCCCCCTCCCCGTGTCCTCAAGTCCATTCCCTATGTCTGTATCTTTACTCCTGTCCTGCCCCTAGGTTCTTCAGAACCATTTCTTTTTTTTTTTAGATCCCATATATATGTGTTAACATACGGTATTTGTTTTTCTCTTTCTGACTTACTTCACTCTGTAGGACAGTCTCTAGGTCCATCCACATCACTACAAAAAACTCAATTTTGTTTCTTTTTACCATTGAGTAATATTCCATTGTATATATGTGCCACATCTTCTTTATCCATTCATCTGTTGATGGACACTTAGGTTGCTTCCATGTCCTGGCTATTGTAAATAGAGCTGCAATGAACATTGTGGTACATGAGTCTTTTTGAATTAGGGTTTTCTCAGGGTATATGCCCAGTAGTGGGATTGCTGGGTCATATGGTAGTTCTATTTTTAGTTTTTTGAGGAACCTCCATACTGTTCTCCATAGTGGCTGTATCAATTTACATTCCCACCAACAGTGCAAAAGGGTTCCCTTTTCTCCACAGCCTGTCTAGCATTTATTGTTTGTAGATTTTTTGATGATGGCCATTCTGACTGGTGTGAGGTGATACCTCATTGTAGTTTTGATTTGCATTTCTCTAATGATTAGTGATGTTGAGCATCCTTTCATGTGTTTGTTGGCAACCTGTATATCTTCTTTGGAGAAATGTCTATTTAGGTCTCCTGCCCATTTTTGGATTGGGTTGTTTGTTTTTTTGATATTGAGCTGTATGAGCTGCTTGTGTATTTTGGAGATTAATCCTTTGTTAGCTGCTTCATTTGCAAATATTTTCTCCCATTCTGAGGGTTGTCTTTTCATCTTGTTTATGGTTTCCTTTGCTGTGCAAAAGTTTTAAGTTTCATTAAGTTCCATTTGTTTATTTTTGTTATTTCCATGAAATAGGATCTTGAAGATATACTAACACATCCATGTTTACTGCAACATTATTTACAAAATCCAAGAGGTTGAAGGAAACTAAATGTCCACCGATGCGATGAATGAATAACAAAATGTGGTATATGCATACAATGGGGTATTAGTTGGTTTTAATAAATAAGAGAATCCTGTCATATGCTACAACATGTGTGAGTCTTGAGGACATTTTGCTAAGTGGAATAAGCCAGTAACAACAACAAAAAATACTGCATGATTCTACTTATATGACGTATCTCTCTTAATCTGCTTGGGCTGATATATCAAAAGCTCCATAGACAGTATGGCTGTAAATAACAGAAATTTATTTCTCACAGTTCTGGAGGCAGGTAAATCCAACATCAAGACACCAGTAGATTTTCTGGTGAAAGCCTGATTCATGGTTTATAGAAAGCTGTCTTCTTGCTGTGTCCTCACATGGCAGAAGCAAAGAGGGAGCCTTCTGGGGTTTCTTTTATAAGGGTACCAATCTCATTCATGCGGTCTATACTCTCATGACCTAATGACCTTCCAAGGGTTTCACCTCCAAATACCATCACATTGGGAATTAGCTTTCAACATAGGAATTGGGGGAGAGACATTCAGTCTATAGCAGTATTTAAACAGTGAAGCTCATAGAAACAGAAAGTATGATATGGTTACCAGCAGCTGGTGGGGTGGAGGGGAAAACAGGGAATCGTTCAATGGATATTGAGTTTCACTTTTGTAAGATAAAAAGTTTCTAGATATCCATTGCATAACAATATGTGTATAGTTAACACTACTATACTGCATACTTAAAATGATTAAGATAGTAATTTTTTATGTTATTTTTTTTTTACTACAATAAAAAGTCAATGTGTTAATCAATACATTCAAAAGGCAGAGATTGTCAGACTGAGCAGGAAACAAGATCCAAGTTATGCTGTCTATAGGAGAATACTTTAGATTCAAAAGTACAAATAGATTAAAAATGAAAGGATGAAAAAAGGTGTATCATGCAAATAGCAACCATGCAAAAGTTGTCACAGCTATTCTAATGTCAGACAAAATATACTTTAAATAAAAAAGTTGCTGGAGATAGAGAGAGAAATGTAATGACACATAGCTAAATTGGAAGATATAACAGTTATAAATACATATGCACCTATCATCAGAGTCTCAATATACGTTAAGCAAAAACTGGCAGAATTGTAGGGAGAAATAGCCAATTTAATAACAATAACAATAGGAGACTTTAAAGCTCCACTTTCAATAACAAATAGAACCAACTAAGTGTTAGCTCAACAAGGAATACAAAACTTGAAGAACGTTATGAGTCAACTGAAACTAACATATATCTATAGAATACTCCACCCATTAAAAATAGAATTCACATTCTTAGTAAGTGCACATGGAGCATTCTTCATGGTTGACTGTAGGATAAGCTATAATGCAAGCCTCAATAGATTTTAAATTACTGAATTTAAAAATATATATTCCCTGAATACACTGGAGTGAAATTAGAAACCCAATAACAGAAAAAAAATTGGGAAACCCACAAATACAAATAAATTAAGCAAAATATTCCTAAATAACCAATAAGTCAAGGAAAGCCAAGATAAATTAGAATATATATTGAAATGGGTGACAATGAAGGCACAACATAGTAAATCTTCAAACATGTTGCTAAAGCAGTACTAAAAGAGAAATTTATAGTTGTAAATGCCTACATTAAAAAAAGAAAAATCTCTAATCAATAACTTTCTCCCCAAAGACGTGGAAAAAGAAGGGTAAAACATACCAAAAGCAATTAGAAAGAAAGAAATAATAAAGACTAGAGTGAGAATAAATGAAATAGAGTATACATTTTTAAAAACCAAAAATTTATTTTTGAAAAGATCAATGAAAGAGACATTTAGGTAGACTGACCAAAAATAAAAAAAGAACTAAGACTCAAATTACTGTAAGCAACTATGAAAGTGAGACATTACCGTCAACTTTATAAAAATAAAAAGGATCTTAAAGGAATACTGTGAAAAAATTTGTGCCAGAAATTGGACATTGATGAAATGGAAAAATTCCTAAACAGACATAGTTTTATACATATATAATCTTATATAGATTTTTAGATTTAGTAAACAAGTTTAGCAAGCTTGCAGGATACACGGTAAATAAACAAAAAATCAATTGTATTTCTGAACACTGAAATGAACAATCTGAAAATGAATCATTTCACTTACAATAGCTTCAGGGGAATAAAACAGGAGTAAACTTAACAAAGTTTAAAACTTATATTCTGAAAACCATAAAATGTTGTTGAAAGAAATTAAAGGAGATGTAACAAAAATAGGCAGAAGATCTAAATAGACATTTCTCCAAAGAAGACATACAGATGGCCAAAAAGCATATGAAAAGATGCTCAACATCACTAATTATTAGAAAAATGCAAATCAAAACTACAATGAGGGCTTCCCTGGTGGCACAGTGGTTGAGAGTCTGCCTGCCGATGCAGGGGACACGGGTTTGTGCCCCGGTCCGGGAAGATCCCACATGTCACGGAGTGGCTGGGCCCGAGCCGTGGCCGCTGGGCCTGTGCGTCCGGAGCCTGTGCTCCGCAACGGGAGAGGCCACAATAGTGAGAGGCCCGTGTACTGCAAAAATAAAAAACAAACAAACAAAAAAAAACTACAATGAGCTATCACCTCACACTAGTCAGAATGGCCACCATCGAAAAGCCTACAAACAATAAATGCTGGAGAGGGTGTGGAGAAAATGGAACCCTCGTACACTGTTGGTGGGAATGTAAATTGGTACAGCCATTATGGAGAACAGTATGGAGGTTCCTTAAAAAACTAAAACTAGAGTTACCATATGATCCAACAACCCCACTCTTGGGCATATATCTGGAGAAAACCATAATTCAGAAAGGTACATGTACCCCAATGTTCATTGCAGTGCTGTTTACAATAGCCAAGATATGGAAACAACCTAAATGTCCATTGACAAATGGATGAAGAAGATGTGGTATATATATACAATGGAATATTACTCAGCCATAAAAAGAACGAAATAATGCCATTCGCAGTGACATGGATGGACCTAGAGATTGTTTTACTAAGTGAAGTAAGTCAAACAGAAAAAGACAAATCTCATATATCACTTATATGTAGAATCTAAAAAAAAATGGTATAAATGAACTTATTTACAGAATAGAAATAGAGTCACAGATGTAGAAAACAAACCTATGGTTACCAGGGGGGAAAGTATGGGGGGGGGAGGGATAAATTGGGAGATTGGGATTGACATATACACACTACTATATATAAAATAGGTAAACAACAAGGACCTATTGTATACTACAGGGAACTCTACCCAATACTCTGTAATGACCTATATGGGAAAAGAATCTCAAAAAGAGTGGGCATATGTATATGTATAACTGATTCACTTTGCTGTATACCGGAAACTAACACAACATTGTAAATCAACTATACTCCAATAAAAATTTTTTAAAAAAGAAGAAATTAAAGGAGATATAAATAAATGGAAAGATATCCCAAGTTCAGGAATCAGAAGATTTAAAATTGTTAACATGGCAATACTTCCCAAATTCACCTATGGATTCAACAAAATCCATATGAAAATCCCAGCTGACCTCTTTACAGACACTGACAAGTTCATATATTAATTCATATGGAAATTCAAGGGGCCAAGTATAGCAAGAAAACAAAAAAATCATAAAGAATAAGAACAACAGTGAGGGATTCACACTTCCAAATTTCAAAACTTACTACAAAACAACAGTTACCAAGAGACTGTGGTTCTTGGATTCTTTCATAGCATATGCATAGATATATAGGTACATGGAATGGAATTAGAGATATCAGAAATAAACCCATACATATATGGTCAATTATTTTAGTTTATTTTAGACCACTTTATTGAGATATGATTGACATGTAAAAAGCTGTACTTATTTAATGTATAAACTCGGTGAGTCTGGGTATAAGTATATGTCCATGAAACCATTACCACCATCAAGGTTAACAGACATATCCAGCACCTTCTAAAGTTTCCTCCAATACCTTTTATTGTTATTATTATTTGTGTATGAGTGTGTGGTAAGAACACAGTATAACATCTACCCTCTTAGCAAATTTAAGTATACAATACAGTATTGTTACCTATAGGCATTATGCTGTATAGTAGATCTCAAGGACTTATTTATCCTGCATAACTGAATATGGTCAATCCTTGTTAAACAAGGCTGTGAAGGCAATTCAAGTGGGAAAAGTAATTTTTGTAACATTTTGTAAAATTTGTAACAAATGGTGGTGGGATAACTATATTCACCTGCAAAAGAATGAAGATGAAACTCTACTTCACATCATATACAATAATTAATTCAAAATTAATCAAAGGCCAAACGTAAGAGCTAAAAAATATAAAATCCTTAAAATGAAACATATGTGAAAATCTGCATGACCTTGGGTTAGACAATGAATTCTTAGATATGATACAAAAAGCACTAGCAATAAAATTTTTAAAAAATAGGTAAATTGGACTTTATAAAATTAAAACATTTTTTTCTTCAAAGGACACCATCAAGATTGTGAAATGGACACATTCCCACAAAATTAACAAAAATTTTGCAATTCGTATATGTGATAAGGGACTTTTATCTAGCTTACATAAAGGACATTCTGAAGGCTACAATAAAAAGACAAATAACCCTACTAAAATAAGCAAAGGGTATGAATAGACATTTCTCCAAAGAACAATCCAAATGGCCAATAAGTGTAAAAAAGGATGCTCAACATGATTAGTCAACAGGAAAATGATAATAAAAACACTTGATACCACTTCACATACACTTGGACCACTATGTCAAAAAAGACAAGAGTTAGGGAGAAATATAACCCTCATACACTACTAGTGGGAATGTAAAGTGGTTCAGGCACTTTGTAAAACGGTCCAGTCTGGTAGTTTCTGGAAATGTTGTACGTTGAAAGTAGATAATTCAGCAATTCCACTCCTAACTATATACTTAAGAGAAATGAAAACATATGCCTGTACAAAAACAACCTACATATCCATCAACTGATAATGGGTAAATACAATGTGATCTCTCCGTATGATAGAATATTATTTTGCAATGGAAAGAAATAAAGTACTGATACACGCTGCAACATGGATGAACCTTGAAAACTTAATGCTAAGTGAAAGAAGCTAGTTGTAAAATATCACATAGTATATAATACTATTTTTACCAAATGTCAAGCATATGTAAATCTATAGATACAGAAAACAGTTGTTTCCTAGGGCTGATGTTGGGAGGATTAGGGATAAATGAGAGTGACTGCTGACGGGTAAGCAGTTTCCCTTAGGGGTTATGGAAACGTTCTAAATTAACTGTGGTGATGGTTGCTCAACTGTGTGAATATACTACAATCCACTGAATTATACACTTTAAAAGGACAGATTGTATGGTATGTGAAATACATACAAATAAAGCTGTTATAAACAATTTAAAAAGAAGTTTAAGGGAGAAAAAAGTCAACAAATCCTCAAGGCACAATTCAGTTATAAGATTTCCTAACAATTCCCACTACATTTGGTTTGTATTTCCAAGAATGTCAGTGTGAAACTTTATTGATAATATATTCTAATCATTTATTTTATAGAAGGAGACTTAAGGTCAAGAGCTGGAAAATGTCTTACTTGAAGCTGCAGAACTGGCCCAGGATTAAAAGACATAATATCCAGATAAGTCTTACATTAAAAACAAAACAAAACAAAACACCACCAACAAAAATAAAACAGTTCAGAATGAGAAACTCAGTTCTGAACAGTATACAGCACAGTTCAGCAAATATTTGTCAGTACTTATAGGTATTATATGTTCTACTAGTTTCTGGGGTACAGAAATGAATACTGTGTGGTCTCTGTCTTCATGAAGTGTAATGTCAAGCTTGAGATCTTAGGGTAGCCACTTTGCGCATTTTAAGTTTAATTGCCTGTTTTAACCAGTTTGGGCTGCTATAACAAATTTCCAGAGACTGGGTGGCTTAAACAACAAACATTTATTTCTCACAATTCTGGAGGCTGGAAGTTCAAAATCCAGGTGCCAGCATGGTCAGGTTCTTGGTGAATACCCCCTTCCTGGTTTGCAGAGGACTGTCTCATTGCTGTGTCCTCACATGGTGAAAGAGAGTTAGCTAGCTATTTGGCCTCTTCTTATAAAGGTACTAATCCCATTCACAAGGGCTCCACCCTCTTGACCTAATTACTTGCCAAAGGCCCCACCCCCAAATACTATCACATCAGGATTAAGGTTTCAACATATGAATTTTAGAGGAACACAAACACTCAGTCCATTGCAGTGCCTATGAGGCAATCAAAGAGAAATATCAAGTAATCTGAATCTTTAGGGAAATTTATCAAGGGAAATAGAGATTTATCAGTCAGCACAAAACTAGTAAATAAAATGTGGAAAAGAGAAGATGGACTGAAGAAGAGTGTGTAGAATGAGAAGATGACAAAGCACATGATCCTGGAAAATGTCAATGTTTATGGGTCAAGCAGGCATGATATGGATGTACCTTTATTCTTTACACAGAAATACAATTTAGAAAAACCCTGTAGGCACAAAAGGGTTAATCTGAAAAAATAAGTACATAAATGTATATAATCTAGTATTTATACCAAATGTCTCAGAAAGGTAAATCCTAAAGTAAGATTATCTTAAAAAGGGACCAATTAATATCACTGGATCCCTGGGGCCCATACTGCATCTATATCCCATGAATAAGACCTATTTTTACAGCCAAGGAAGCTGCAAAATTAAAATAAAATCTTAAGTCCATTAAATTGTGACATTTATAAGACTCAGATAAATAAGTAGAGAATGTCGTTAATGAATCTTATGAGTGTGTAACTTTGAGACCTTCCATCACTTGTGAAGCTATTTTAAGCTTCTGATTCAAAGAAAGAAAAAAATTCTTATTAAATTACCACCCTAGACATAATCTTACACTTACTCTTTCTGAATCAACTTGGCTTCCCAGTAATCAGTTATCTGCCTATAAATAAGATTTTTATCTATTTATATTTGGTGTATATTTTTGGTAGATTGATAAATTCGTAGTATGTTATCCATTCTGAATCCTTATACATACATTGCAATTATTAGTAAAGCTTCAAGTGCTGTTAAATATATTAGAGTGCTTTCTTTAAATTGGATTATCAGATGAACCCAAGACATTTTTTGTGTACATATGTTAAATTATTTAGTGGAATTAGCATTTAAAACATTATTAGAATAAGTTTTTAGTGTCCTTGAATACTTATCAAAGAGTAAGCTACTTTCATGTCCCCAACTATTTGATACACTCAAATTCCATTTTAAGTATTGAGCATTCTTCACTCTCATAATCATCTACCTAGATTTATACTCTGTCTACAGAAAATATTCTAGGAAATAATACTAGAAGTACTTTTGAATGTTCAATAACTAATTAGTCAGTTGCTTTAAAGATCTGTTTGAGAGTTGCTACATACTTGGAGTTATTCATTGAGAAACATCCATATAGAGCCTCACAGGTGTCAGGAACTATGCTTGTTGCCAGAGATCCTCATTCATGGGAAAGAAATAGGTTATAGGCATTATTAATCTGTTCTTGTTTTTTTTTTCATTTTTTAATATATAATCAAAATCAACTAGATATTTTAGATGATTTGCATTTTCACAGTGTTATACCTAAAGCTATGATGTCCCAGACCTATATTAGAGAGTCCTAGTTTAGAGTCTTTAGAACATAATTTTCCATAATTTAATTAAAATCCAGGGAATTGCTTTATTGCTAAATCACCTTAATTTTATTGCTCTAGCTCTTGAGTTTGTTACATTGTTTATCAAATAATGCAATAAAGCAGTGGGAGTTCATTACTGTGTCCTATAAATAATAGGATAAAATGTGAAATAGAGCAATAAAAATGATCAATAGAAAAATAATTTAATTATGAATGTCAGTATATTTTAACTATTTAGGCAACATGCCTTTGAAAAGCAAGCATCTTTCCCAAAAAATATATGATTGCATGTACTTGGGGGGAAAATTTGTATACTCAAATTTGAGGCATAGCCTTTGGATGAAAAACATATGAAATACCGAATGAAATTTATTTCTGATTTGAACATTAATAGTATTTCTCGATGAACAAAAATGACTAAATGACTCTAATTGCTCATTTATTTTTCCCCTTTTTGGCCTATTAAATAATGTGATGCATTTAAAATACTGAAATTTTGAATAAGTGGACCAGTTTGGTGATGTGCAATAGATACTAAAACTGTAATACCAGAAATGATTTGAATCATGCTAATTAAGAATATATAAATTTGGACAAAGCAGAGCTGAAATTAATCTACCCACTGATATATGGCATACGAATGGTGCATATATATATATGCATTATATATATGAATATACATATGAATATATAGTATATATAGTATTGTTATGTATATTATTATATACATAGCATTATATATTATAGTATATAGTAGTACACTATACTATATACTACTGTATACTATATATAAAACATACTGTATATATAAACACATTGTATATATACATGTTTTGTTTATCTTCTTGCATGCTATTTTGTTCAATGTTTGAATTAAGTAGAAGAAGCATGGAATAGCAGTTGAGGTGGAGAGGGTAGACACCAACATCCTTATCAAAAGATATTGAACTGTCATTCAACAGATTTGTTTTAAAGAAGTATATATATATATATATATATATATATATATATGCTTAAAAAGAAACATATAAAGTGCAAAGTATTGTTTCAATCATTTTGAGATTTTTTACTTTAGGAACAGTAACTCAACAAGAGAACAGTCCTATTTGTAGCTCCAGATGGTAGGATAAATCTTTTTAGCCTAGAAATAATGAATATGCTAAACAAAAATGTTTTAATTTTATCTCTTGGTTAAAGTAAATCCTAAGAAAATATATATTGTACATATGCATAGATTAAATTACTCATACACACACATACATATACACATATACATACATATATATTATATACGATCAGTGGATTGAAGACTGCTTTCTTTCTCCCTATTTCTATTTCTCCCTCCTCTTTCTCTCTTTCTTTCAGGTTTTCTGTTATTTATTCAACAACAATATACACTAGCTCTTCAGTTCTTACTGAGACTTAAAACAAGCGGCCTGAAATAGGTAAGGTTTACTTACAATTGTCTTTGTAGAATGCAGGATTGGATAATCCCAGGCACAACCATTTGTCTTTGGTTCCTGAATAAGAAAAGAGGGTGTATTTCCATTTCATTCATGAACTCTTTCCTCCAAATCCCTACCACATTTCCTACAATAGAGGCTAATGTTTATATATTGAATCTACAGGCTAAGATCCTTTTGCCAGTTGATGAAAAAACAAGAGTGCTTCATCAAAGGAAGTGTATTTTCAAGTGAAAAGTGTACACATTTAAGAGTATTTATATCTTGAAATATTTAAGAAGCGTTTTGGGTTCTATGAATATATCTTCCATTTGCTGCTGGAAAATCCTAAAAACTTTTTGTCCATGGAACATTTTTAGAATCTCTTGTCTTTTTTAGACAAATAATTTCAACTTTCACATGTAAAGAGTCAGCCACATCACTTTGATCTAGTTGTTTCTATTTTATATCTATGTCTACAAACATGCATCTCGTTATTAGATTAAAATAAGATATATGACAGTAAAGTGAAATGACTTCTCCAAGAGTTACCTTCTAGTGAGATTTGGAGCTAAACTCACAGTTTTAATATCCAAGAACCTCGATGCTGAGTGCTCTCCCTTCTATACCATACTGTTCCTTTTTCTTATCACTAATGAACCCTCTTTAATGACTCAACAAACCCATTTTTTGAAAAATGGCATTTGAAAACATGGAGAAACCTCCACTTTATGCTGAATTAATTTTGCATATAATCAAATGCAAACTAATAATATGAATACCCAAATTTTATCTTGCTCTTTCATTCAACTAATACTTTTAAGTCCCTACCATCTTTTAGAAACTATGTTAGTGACTGGGGATACAATAGTGAACAAATTGAATATGGCACTTAGAGCTGAGAAGTTTACAATCCTGAAAAGAACAATAGATAATCTTTACAAAAGTGTGTGATAAGAAGAAATGCACAATATTCTGTGAGAGTACTAGCACAGGTAGCCAACATTTTCAGGGGAGTCAGAGAGGCTTTCCACGGAACAAATAGTCTCTATATAAATTTTGCCACAAATAGGTTGTTTTAATTCTTTTTTGGGTCAAAAGTTAGATTTTTTTTTTTTTTTTTTTTTTTTTTTTTTGTGGTACGCAGGCCTCTCACTGTTGTGGCCTCTCCCATTGCGGAGCACAGGCTCCTGACGCGCAGGCTCAGCGGCCATGGCTCACAGGCCCAGCCACTCCGCGGCATGTGGGATCTTCCTAGACCGGGGCACGAACCCATGTCCCCTGCATCAGCAGGCGGACTCGCAACCACCGCGCCACCAGGGAAGCCCCAAAAGTTAGATTCTTTTAAAAAGTACATACAAAGCTCTGAAGGCAAGAGAGGAACAGATAGAAATACAACTGCAACGTAGACTAGATGGAAGGTATCTGGGGATGACTTTAGAAAGAAAAGAAGTAAAGTGAAGTGCTTAAGTGCTTAAATATTGACAGACTTTTTGGGTTGAATCCTGACCCAAAACAAACTGAATGTGTATTAGCAACTAAATTAATTAGCCTTTTTCTAAGCTACAGTTGTTGTTTTTATCTGCAAAATGGAAACAGTTTTACCTACTGTATAGTTTCAGTATGAGGTTTTAAAAACATATTGGATTCAAAGTAGTAGGCATATAGCAAGCAGTCAATAAAAGACAGTTATCAATATTTTTAAAGGGTTTCTCCTCTCCATCACTGGGAATGTAGCCTACCATGTTCCAAAAGAAATCAAGTTAATTTTTCTTTTAGCTTCTTCATAATATCAAGTTTGTTGATTATCACTGCTGATAACAGTGAACAATATCATAATTAGAGCACACTTTTTAGTCACATTTGTCATACTGGAGATCATTTCCATTGATTTATTGCAGGAAATATTAGGTCTTATTGGTACCAAATACCCATGTCTAAACTGTGCATTTGTCCCTTAAAGAGAGTTGGGCTTCCCTGGTGGCGCAGTGATTGAGAGTCCACCTGCCGATGCAGGGGACACGGGTTCGTGCCCCGGTCCGGGAAGATCCCACATGCCGCGGAGCGGCTGGGCCCGTGAGCCATGGCCGCTGAGCCTGCGCGTCCGGAGCCTGTGCTCACAATGGGAGAGGCCCGCGTACCGCAAAAAAAAAAAAAAAAAAAAAAGAAAGAGTTGACAGTGCATATGCTGCATGTTTCTGTGATCTTCCATTTTTCTAAAACGTTTCTATAATCTTCTAAATGATTTTGGTAAGTCTTGGTAAGAAAATACATAAATATTTCCTAGGTATGAGTTTTCCTGATGATACTCCAGAGAATAAAGGAAATTATGTCTTAAAATATTCTGAGAAATTACTAGTTCCCTTAAAATTCTACCATCAATTAACTCTTCATCCATCTTATTGTATGTATCAATATCAATAATAAAGATTCTATCACTAAGACTTTGCCAGTGCTGCTTGTAAGGTCAGTATTGAGACTGAGACCCATCAGAAGGCCAGAAAAATTAGTTAATTATTTTCTGAATTCCTGAAAGTCACTAAGCATATACCCAGTGGAAAAAAAAGGAGCAAAAGTGTTTCCTCTTGAATCAGCCTAATCATTTATCTTTAAACAGTCTGTCTCAAATTGAAGAATAAAAAACTTGGAAGAATCTTTGATAGTTCTCATCCATGATATTAGAAGGAAAGTAGTGGGCATCATTCAGGTTAAGAAACAAGAAATAACATCAAAGACAATGACAGAGAGAAAGACTGCACAACCCTATGAGTAAAATCTCACCACCTCAGGTGACAGAGTTCTAAGGGAGGATTGCTATTGACTAGATAATATAAGCAATGCAATTAGACCTTGTAAGGACTCAATGATTATTATCAATTACTGGCACTTTAAACAAATTTTTTCAATTGATAAATTGGTACAAGAATAAATGCAACACATTTTTATAATTTTTCTTTATTCCATTCCCTATATCTTACAAGATTATCATTCTTTTTTAGTATAAATCTTCCATTAAGTCAAAACACAGTCATTTATGTACCAGACACTGTCATGTGTGCTTTGGTATTTACAGACAAGTAAGGTTTCATCTTTCCTCTGAAGAAAACTGGATTCCAGTAGAGGTCAGAGACAGGCAAACTACAGATGCAGATTTTATTCAGATTTTTTTTCCTTTACAGTATATAGAACCATTTCTTTAATCAGCCATTTGATACTGATTGAACATCTCAATGTTCCAGGCATTGTGCTTGGTACTCAAGTTACAGACGTAGACAAAAATAGATCAACATCTGTTCTTCTGAAGCTTATGTTATAATTAAAAACCTACTAAAATATATTAGACAGTAGGACTTCCCTGGTGGTGCAGCAGTTAAGAATCTGCCTGGCAATGAAGGGGACATGGGTTTGAGCCCTGGTCTGGGAAGATCCCCATGCTGCGGAGCAACTAAGCTCATGCACCACAACTACTGAGCCAGTGCGCCACAACTACTGAAGCCTGCGCACCTAGAGCCCATGCTCCACGACAAGAGAAGCTGTGGCAATGAGAAGCCCACACAACATAACAAAGAGTAGCTCCCCTCACCACAGCTAGAGAAAGCCCATGTGCAGCAACGAAGACCCAACACGGCCAAAAAATATATAAATAAATATATTTATATATTTATTAATATATATTATATATTAATATATATTCATATATATATTTGATATATATGTTTATATTTAATAAAATATATTTTATTAAAAATAAAATAAAATATATTAGACAGTAATGGAGAAAAATAAATCCAGGTAAGAATTAGATTATTTTTCTCTAATTTTCCCTTGAATTTAAAACACAGAGTTGACCTGTATATTCCACACTGGCTCTTCCATTCCCATTTTACTTTGGGAGACTTTTTTTCACTGTTTGGGACTGCTGCTACAAGAGCATCACATATGAGCTCTCCCAGTGAACCTGCAAAGTTTTCTGGGGATTAAAGTTTACCAAATGGATGGATGGACAGTTTAGATAGATGGATAGAACAACAGCTTAGTTAGATAAATGGATAGATAGGTAGATAGATGACAGTGATGATGAAGATAGATAGATACATAGATAGAATGCAAGAAATAATCACTATGACAAAGGAATGGCTGACCAACAAGGGATTAATCTCCAAAATTTACAAACAGCTCACACATCTCAACATCACAAAAGCAAATAACCCAATTAAAAAATGGGCAGAAGACCTAAATAGACATTTCTCCAAAGAAGACATACAGATGGCCAATAGGCACGTGAAAAGATGCTCAACATCACTAATTATTAGAGAAATGCAAATATAAACTACAATGAGATATCACCTCACACCAGTCAGAATGGCCATCATCAAAAAGTCTACAAACAATAAGTTCTGGAGAGGGTGTGGAGTAAAGGGAACCTTCCTACACTGTTGATGGGAATGTAAATTGGTACAGCCACTATGGAGAGCAGTATAGAGGTTCCTTAAAAAACTAAAAATAGAACTGCCATATGGTCCAGCAATGCTATTCCTGGGCATATATCTGGGAAAACTATAATTCAAAAAGATACATGCACCCCAATGTTCATTGCAGTACTATTTACAATAGCCAAGACATGGAAGCAACCTAAATGTCCATTAGCAGAGGAATATATAAAGAAGATGTGGTACATATATACAATGGAATATTAGTCATAAAAAAGAATGAAATAATGACATTTGCAGCAACATGGGTGAACCTAGAGATTGTCATACTGAATGAAGTAAGTCAGAGAGAGAAAGACAAATACCATATGATATCGTTTATATGTGGAATCTTTAAAAATGGTACAAATGAACATACTTACAAAACAGAAATAGAGTCACAGATGTAGAAAACAATCTTACGCTTATCAGGGGGAAATGGGGGAGATAAACTGGGAGACTGGGATTGACATATACACACTACTATATATAAAATAGATAAACAACAAGGACCTACTATATAGTACTGGGAACTCTACCCAATACTCTGTAATGACCTATATGGGAAAAGAATCTAAAAAAGAGTGTATGTGTGTGTGTGTGTGTGTGTGTGTGTGTGTGTATATATATATATATATATATATATATATATATATATATATGATTCATTTTGCTGTACAGCAGAAAGTAATCCAATATTGTAAATCAACTATACTCCAATAAAAATAAAACATGGTTCAAAAGGATACATACACCCCACCCCAATGTTCATTGCAGCACTCTTTACAATAGCCAATGCATGGAAGTAATCTAAATGTCCATCGACAGATGAATGGATAAAAAAGATGTGATACATATATACAATGGAATATTACTCAGCCATTAAAAAGAATGAAATAATGCCATTTACAGCAACATGGATGGACCTAGAGATTATCATACTAAGTGAAGTAAGTCAGACACAGGAAGACAAATATCATAATATATCGCTTATATGCAGAATATAAAAAAAAGATACAAATGAACTTATTTACAAAACAGAAACAGACTCAGAGATGTAGAAAACAAATTTATGGTTACCAAAGGGGAAAGGCAGGGGGGAGGGATAAATTGGGAGTTTGGGATTGACATATACACATTACTATACTTAAAAGAGATAACCAACAAAGACCTACTATATAGCACAGGGAACTCTGCTCAATATTCTATAATAACCTACATGGGAAAAGAATATGAGAAAGAAGAGATATATGTATTATATATGTATAACTGAATCACTATGCTGTACACCTGAAATTAACACAACATCGTAAATCAACTATAGTCCAATATAAAATAAAAATTAAAAAAAAACAAATGTAAAAAAAAGTACCACGATTTACTTATCAAAAAAAAAATAGGCTGTGTGGGCCATTCTGTTCTTGTTGAAACTATTCAATTCTGTTGTAGCCTTTAAGCAGTAATAAACAATAGGTAAACAGACAAATGTGGCTGTTACAAGAAAGCTTTCTTTATGGATACTGAAAAAAATGAGCTTCTTATCTTCTTTAAAGCTAAATCATAGTTCATAGGTGAGACACTAATTATTTCTATGAACCTTGTGTCATTAGCTTTATAAGTAGGGAAGTTCTTCACAAACTATGGCAGCTATCTGTCAATCATTTTTTGTTATGGTTTTGGTCGTTTATATGCCTTCATGAGCATTTCAGTAGAAAGTTGGAAGTAGCGTTCTCTTTTATAAGAACTTCTCTCTGTCTCCTTACACCTCATAGTCTTCCCTACTGTTCTACTATATCCCCTTGTACAGATAAAAGAAATGCACACTTCACCTAGCAAAGTTATAGTGTGATGTCCTTCCTTTTGGTAATCCTTTGAGATTCTACTTAAGAAGGGCAAAGTGAGTAAAGTTGATATATATATATATATATATATATATATATATATATATATATATATATATATATATATAAAGGCCCACACAGCCTATGTTTTCTGATAAGTAAATCATGGTATTTTTACCTGTTTTTTTTCAAATTTTTATTTTATTTTGGACTATAGTTGATTTACAATGTATAAATATATATATTTATATATATATAAATGACTGTAATAAGATATTTAATTTCTATTCTATATGTTTTAGGTAATTTCACTTTTGTGGGAACTAAACTTTTCTAAAAGACAATGAAAGTATATATAGTTCCTGAATTGGATGCAGAAAAGCTTTTAAAGAAACAAATCATCTTGAAATGAAGAGAGAAGGAAAAAGCATAAAATTTTTATTAGGAGAAACACGTGCCTTCTAATAGCTACCTCAGGTAATGGCTATTCTGATGAATGGAAACAAACTGCCTAGACTTTTTTCAGATTTATCGCAGCAGATAAGCACTAAGAATGATCAGGTAAGTATGTACCACCTAAGCTTTGCATGAAAATGTCTTTTATGTTTAATAAAGGAAAAAAGTAACAATTCTGGAGTATAATGAGCAACCTAGAGTTGTTAGGTATGATTATTTCTATGCTCTTTCTTCTATAGAAATGTGTGGTCTTGTTTCAAATATAACAATTGAGATTTTAAAAGTTGCACCAGAAATGAATTCATTTAATTGTCATTCATGGAGATCTTATTAAGTGTGATTTTCCTATAATATATGCAACAAGAGGGCAAGAATCATATCTTTTTGTTCATTGCTATATCCCCAGAGCTTAGAATGATTTCTGGCAAATGGTAGGCACCAGATAAGTACTTGTAAAGTGAAAGAAGGAAGGAAGGAAAGAGAGAAGAGAGGGGGGAAGGGAGATATGATAAACTATGAAGTTAGTATAACTTTCAACCCATTTCTTTTATACGCAAAGTATTATCTATTTCTCTGTAGTTCTTTGTCAGGTCAATAGTGGATAAGGACTTAGGTTTTCTGGCTGATTGTAAAACTGTAAATAGTCACAATAAGATGATTATGAAACAATCAGAACTTCTTTTAATAACTCATCATAGATCTTAGTAACTTGGATTTACTGAGACTGCTTTTAGAAACAGGTTTATTTTGATACACTTTTCTTTTGGTAAAATTTTCTCTCTTTAGGTATATAAGCATGTTTGACAAATGTATACAGCATATAACCACTCTAAGAGTTATATAAAACATTTATATCACACCAAAAATAACCTGTGAGCCATTTTGAAGTAAATCCTCACCTGTCACCTTCCACTCTTGACAACCACTGACAGCTTACTGCCCCTATAATTTTGCCTTTTCCAAAATATCATATAAATGGAATCATGTAGTATGGAGCCTTTTGAGTTTACTTCTTTCATGTATCATAATGCATTTGAGATTCATCCATGTTGTTGTATTTCATTCCTTTTAATTGCTGTGCAGTATTCCATTGTATGAATATACCACAATATGTTATTCTATGTACCGGTTGATGTACTTTGGAGTTGTTTCTAGTTTTTGACTAATGAGTAAAGTTGCTAGGGATATTTTCAAGCAACTCTTTTTATAGACATACGTTTTTATTGCACTTAATACTAGTAGGATTGTTGGGTCACATGGTATACGTATGTTTTACATTATAAGAGATTGCCAGAATGTTTCTTAAAGTAGTTGTATACTTTTGCACTGTCATCAGCAATGTATGAGAACTCCAATTGTTCTGCACCTTCATCAACACTTCACAATGTCAATTGTTTCTATCTTTAACCATTCTAAAGATATCTCATTGTAGTTTTAATTTGCATTTCCCCACTGACTAGTGACTGAGCATCTATACATGTGCTTATGTGACATTCGTACATGTTCTTTGATGAATTGTCTGTTCAAATCTCTGTTTTTTGTTGTGTTGTTTGATTTCTTATTGACTTATAAGAGTTCTTTTCGTATAATGAATACAAGACCTTTCTCAGATATGTGTTGCAAATATTTTTCCCAGCCTGTGAATTTTCTTTTCAGTTTCTAAACGGAGTCTTTGGAAGAGCAGACATTTTACTGTTGATAATAACCAACTTATTTATATTCTTTTGTGATTCATGCCCTCTGTGTCATATCTAAGAAATTTTTGTATAACTCCATTTCACAAAGATTTTCTTCTATCTTTTCTTCTGCAGTCCTTTGTCAGGTTAATAGCAAATAGGGCCCCCAAGTTTTTGTCTGTCTGAAACACCATTATTATTGATAGGCCTATCAGGCATTCATAATTTTTAATAACTCAACATGGATAAGAAGCTCTGGAATTTATTTGGGTCCTTTTTGATTCCTTTTATATCTTTAGCTTATATGAAATCAATATTATGTATGCATTAAATATATTTCGTATTTGTCAAATTGTACTTAATAAAATTTATATTTCACATGAATAATTATTTATGTAAAATTTAATGAGCATTGATAGTCGTATAAAGTTCATGAGAAGAGAAGCAATAATTTTGATTTATTCCACTAGACAATATTCAGACCAAATCTGATGCAATTATCAGTTAGGATAAACTAGAATATTTCGAGGTCACAAGCAGTCCTTTACAGTTCCTTTGGCACTAAATTCTCTTTAGAACTGAATAGGCTTTTCATATATTTGATTCCAGTCGGGTACATGTGCTCATGTCTCCACCCACAGTAATTTTCTAGATACTTTCTTTTTTTTCTTTTTTATTTTTTTTGCGATATGCAGGTCTCTCACTGTTGTGGTCTCTCCCGCTGCGGAGCACAGGCTCCGGATGCACAGGCTCAGCGGCCATGGCTCACGGGCCTAGCTGCTCCGCGGCATGTGGTATTCTCCCGGACCGGGGCACGAACCCGTGTCCCCTGCATCGGCAGGCGGACTCTCAACCACTGCGCCACCAGGGAAGCCCCCTAGATACTTTCTTTAGATTTGCTATATTTCTTCACTTTCTTGTACCCATGCCTCTACCTGTCAACGTAATTGCAGAGACTCTGTGCCAATCAGCCTGTGGTGGAAGAGCCAAATATTTAATTCTTTTCCCCTGAGCCATTTTGTCAATTGGAGGAGTTTATTGGATGCTAACTTAATTCATTGAAAGGTTTTAACATTGGGTACAACAGCTAGAACCTCAATTTGAGTCTAATCACAAGAATGATTTAAATGGGCTTTTGTAATTTAAAGCATTTCTTGATTTTATCTTTTGCTGTTTGGAGTTGAGAAGCAGTTGCTTCTTGCACCCCTACAAGTCTCCGAATTTATGAAATCTTTCAATTCACTTTATTCCTATCTGCAAAAAATAAAATATAAACGATAGTGACATCTGCAAGATGGTAGACAGGAGGTTTTAGCTTTCCTCTCCCCACGGATACATCAATTTGAACAACTATCCATGAACAGAAACATATTCACAAGAGCTAAGGATTTCCGGTAAGGGATTATAGCACCTGGATGGAGCACAGAAATAAGAAAAGGGGGAAAAACAGTTTGATATTATCCCTGTCGTCCCTGTCACTCCTCCCCCAAGCCTTGGTAGCCCAACATGGAGAAATACTCTCCTAGTGGGGAAAATAAAGTGAGCAGACTTCAACTGCAGACTTCAGGTCCAGGCCTGAATTAAAATAATACATTTTAATTTCTTGCCCATGTTATATGTCCACAGTGGATAGCGTGGGCTCTCTAGCGTTGCCCTCACTCTGATGGAGCAGCCTGTCTAGAATAATTCTGGTCATTGTGGAAGAGGAAAAAGGGAGATTGTGACGGATTGTATGCTGGCTTTGAATCTTTCACCTTGAGGTAACACACACCATTAACACTGGCAATTCATTGGTCAAGGTAAGTTATTTGGCCAAACTCCAAGAGGGTAGGGAAATAGAATACTACCATGTGCCCCAAGGGGAACAATTCTCACTGAGCAGCACTAATGACTGCCCAGTTATGATCTCCAGTTCTCATTATAAGATATTAAGAGGAACATGAAGAAACAGGAATATGTCCAGAGGAATGTGATCTAGATAGTAAAAAGAATTGGCATACTTTGGATGAAGAATTGAAGTAATATTTTGTCAAAAGAAGAAAGTGCATGATTATGACATCCAAATACATGAAGCATTATGTTGAATAAAATGGACAAGTAAGCCAATAGATAGGTATGGGTCTGTGGCAACCAGAAAGCACATGCCTCATCTGATTATATTTGTTATTATTATTTTTTTTGTGGTACGCGGGCCTCTCACTGTTATGGCCTCTCTCGTTGCGGAGCACAGGCTCTGGACGCGCAGGCTCAGCGGCCATGGCTCACGGGCCTAGCCGCTCCGCGGCATGTGGGATCTTCCCAGACCGGGGCATGAACCCGTGTCCCCTGCATCGGCAGGCAGACTCTCAACCACTGCGCCACCAGGGAAGCCCTGTTGGCTGTTTTGATTGTCCTTCTCTGGATCTTCTCCAGGGCCAATTGTTAAAATTTTTATTTTGCTTTTCCTTTTTAAGGTTGTTGTACATTTACAGTCATTTTGACTAATTTTAAATCACACCAGCCTTTCAATGTATTATTAACACCTAAAATAATTACAAAAACAAAGAAATTACATCCTTAAGGTAAGTATAAAGGCGGACAACAATGGCAAAATAATATTATTTTATATAGTAGCTAAATTTTTTTTGAGAAATATTATTGCCAGGAACTATGTGCTAAATATTTTATTTCTAACTTTCAGTGAAATCAGAATTGTGGAAATAATGCACATGGAACAGTTAGTGACTAATGCAAGACAATAACAAATGTTAGTCAACATATATGCTAGAAGAAAACCAACAAAGGATTACCCATCACATTATGAATCAACCACTGACCTGTGGGGTGGAAGGGAACAAAATCAAACTGGAAAATCATTTCAGAGCAGATGTTTATTTTCTGATTATCTACATCTGGTAAAAATGAGGTCAAAGGCAAACGTTACAGGGGTAAAAGTAGTCTGATGTCAATTGACTAATGACCAACAGACATCTAGGGAGAACCCAAGCTTTCAGAAACAAAGCAAAGAAATGTATATAAAGATATGGGGACTGCCACTTACACTAAAGCAAAAAAGTTTACGTAAGACTAACTTTATAAAATAAGTCATGTTGGACTGCTACTAGGTTTAATGTTTCATGTTTCATATCCCTTGTTCAAAAAAAATAGGGAATGGCAAAGGAGGTTAAAGTGGCAAGGAAAGGTTCATGAGTCATCTCACTTTCTTAATCTTTTCCAACTATGTTTTGAAATGCATGTAATGCTGCCAGCAAAAGACAATTATGTATCCTTTTTATAATCTACGTACAACATTCTAAACCACAGGACAGGAAACTAATTGACATATCTTTTAAAGATTGAAGAAAAAGATGAGAATTTTGTAGGCTGAAGTTGATAATGTTGATAGCTATAAGATAAAGAGCTTTAACAATTCAGTACAAATGAAACTCATTTTTTTGTCCCTCACATCTGTAGTTTTCTCAAGCATTCCTTAGTCTTCCATAAGTTTAAAATTGGCAACCCTGTTTTCTTATATTTGCCAGTCAGACTACTGGCACTGAGAAGTGAAGGACATTTGAAGTCATTTTGAGAACAGAAGGGAGAGAAGAAAGCAATGAATAAGACTTCCACCCTTTTCTGTCTTTAACAAATCCAAAAGTCCACAATTTATAAAAAATAAAAAGTAATTTGTCATAATGAGACATTTATCCTTTTGATGAGAAGCTGTCTCTTACTATTTAGTGCTTGGAAGCAATGTATAATGTTTCAATAAGTTCATTCATCTTTCATTTGCTAAGGTGTTTTTTCTTGCTCTGGGTAACATCAACTAATATTTTACAAAACACCTATCTTACTCTCTCAAATTTAATGGACAGACCCTAGGGAATGGCAGAATTGAATGTGGGATAAGCCAAGGCAGGAGGAAGTATAACTAAAACGCAGTCTGTGAAGCCACTTCTTTTTTTACCATTAATCGTGGTTTCAAAATGTTTTGATTTTCAACCTGTTTTCCAAATTTTCTAAAACCGTACATGAGGGCTTCCCTGGTGACCCAGTGGTTGAGAGTCCGCCTGCCGATGCAGGAGACACGGGTTCGTGCCCTGGTCCGGGAAGATCCCACATGCCGCGGAGGGGCTGGGCCCGTAAGTCATGACTGCTGGCTGCGCATCCGGAGCCTGTGCTCCGCAATGGGAGAAGCCACAACAGTGAGAGGCCCACGTACCACAAAAAAACAAAACAAAACAGTACATGAGCTCAGGATATATGAAAGATTGTTTTGCCTACTGGATGAAGAAAATATTCCCTTGGAGCTCCTGATTTGGAATCGAAATCTGCATTTCCTGGTTAATGAGAAACTATTGATATTGAGAGACTATTTCAATACCTATGTTACATAATACCTGTATCAAAATGACATTTACAACTTACAGCTATGTTTTGGAAAAATAGTAACTTAACCTATTATATATTCAAAGATATATAACATAAGCAAGTCATATTAGGTTAAACAAAAAAGGCAACTTAAATTGAACTCTGATATATCATATTTATATAATTTTATGATGTTTTATAAAACAGATCTTGGGAAATGTTATACAGGTAAGTTTTGCTAACAATGTAGGCAATTATAGTAAATAAACCCTGGAAAATCTTTGTAGCTGAGGTGCTATGCTTCTTTGGATAAGTCACAAACTCCTTGAGTCTCAATTCCTTCAATTGTGCTATGGACATAAATATAACTGTTATATATAATATGTACCTTGGGATATTATTTTGAGGATTATATGAATAATATAATTTTAAAATAGAAAAATAGCTTGTAATTATCCAGTTCATCACTACCCCTAATATGTTTAAACTACAATGGATTTTAAGTGATTTACCTAAGGAGTCCAGGTCTTCATTTTTCTATTGGTATTTCTACTACTGTCTATTGACAAGGTACATGACTCATGTAGAAATATCCTACAGAGAAAAAATAAAGGAGGGTGCAAATTTAGAAATATCTTAATTAAAATAATAATAATGGCAATGATTATGACACTGATTTTTAGGACACAAATATTCTCAGAGAATGGTCTGAAGAGATCTTGGAGGTTAAAAGGACAAGGTCATAAGAATCTAAGAACACTTTTCCTTCAGGTCAATCAGTTTGAATTGGGGACAATAGTTACTGCTTTAAAAAGGGAACCTAAAACTGTGCCCACAACAAGCATCCCATGGCAAATTTTATGCTGCCAAATTTTGATTAATTGTAAAATATACCTTTTCTCCTACTAAGTGAGCACGGTTTTATAGAAAATTTATCAAATATAAAGTCAAACCAAATAATAATTATATATATATTTGAAACATAAAGACACTTTGCCTTGTTTGAATACAGGAGAGTGAGGTCAGGGCATTAAACACTTTTAAACAAGTACTGACAACATGCAGAAAATCTATTGGAGCTGCTCTGCCAGATACTGTGAGACATCATATTGCTGTAGTAGTGATATTAGTGCAATTATACATTGTTTGTTCAATATTGTATTGAGTATTTTTTAATCCCTTCATGAATGCTACTGATTTTTTACCAATATTACACTGTAAACAAAAGTTAATTTAGCAGTTACTGGCTTGTAATACCTCTTTTTGGAAATGGATCCTATCATTCATATGCATCCAAAGTCAGAATTTTTTCTATTGGGATTTTACACTCTTTTGATTGACAAACCAGCCAGCCAGTTGTGTTTTTCTTATGAATAACGTAACTGGTCCATTGAGGAGAGCATAGTAGGTGGCGAGACATCTGAGATTATCTTTTGTCTGCCCTTTACTAATTGTATTGATAGTTTATTGACTAATCTATGCCAGAAAATGGACAAGTCAGTAGAATGTCACCATAACATTAAATTTTATTCTCCATCTTTGCATTATCTTTGGCTCAAGATGAAATGAGGAATTGTTTGGGGTCTTGTGTGCATATTTCTTTGATTTGCAAGAAATTATTCATTTTTCCTTTGTGGGCAACACAAATGTATTAAGAAGACTGAAAGACACTATCATTAGGGAAAGAGCAAAGTCACAAAGCAATGCTTTGTTGCATAAAAATAAGCTTTTATTACCTTCAGCTGAAAAAATGTGAATTAGGATAAAACGTCTTGTGGCTCAAAGGATGCTAATAAAACTAAGCTAGAGAAATAATAGTCAGTGATGAAAATTATGATTCATATAAACATCAAATATTATAGCTATTAGTCTGTGTCACTTGCTTTTTGAGTTAGCCTCATAATTTTCACTTTAGTTTATTCCAGTTTTCTTACATGTTAGTTATTGTGAATAAAATTATTAACTTAAATTGTCTGAGTTAGGGCTAGGAAGTAGGACTAGCTGTTAAAAGGTGAATAACATTTACAATTTATTTAAAAAAAGGAGGAGTAATTGCAAGTTGGGAAAATGAATGGAAATTAGGTAAGTTAAAATATATATTGGTCAGAGTAGCTAAAACAGCACCCTCAAAGTAAAGTCAACTATAATTATTTCTTAAAGGAGATATAGAAATGCGTCCATATACTCCATAAATTGCTTGAAACTCTGTTTGTCTTGGGTTACCAAACTTCTATAATTGGGATGCATAAGGTAGAATATTTTAAATAATAACTAAATTTAACAGATGCTATGTTAAACTACATGATGAATTAGTTTGAAAATTGTCAAGGGAAACTCATATTGTGCACACACAGATTTATATCAAATCATCAGTTCTGACCAGAATGTATGCTCCTCCATAAAATGGTTCCACACTTGACTACTCTTGACACAATGCTGGACTTAGAACACCATTTTGACTGACTTGAAAGAAACCATCTCCAAAATTCATTTTTAAGGTTTGAGTAAAAACCTCCTGTAGTCTAGTCTGCTGTGTCTCAAATTGAGTGTGTAGGCCACTCACAACAGCAAAAGCGTAGCAGCGAATTAACTCATTCATTTGGCCTCAGCCAGTCAAAATCTGAGATCCAATTGATCTTTTTTGTATGGTTAGTGTGAGAAAATGTCTCCAGCTTTCCCTTCAGAATCTACTCTTTATCATCCAATTAAAATGTTTGAATTGTTCCAACACATTAATATGCACTGCAGTCCATCTCCTCAATATATGGGGCAAAGAAATGGCTCATCTCCAGGCAAGAGAAATTCTTAAAGGCAGTTCTCTATATTACTTGAATTACCATACAGCTGAATTTACCTAACCCAAGTAAATCTAGATTTAGGAGGTTATAGTTTATTTGATCATTAGTCCCTTGCATATATCCAGTAAAATATGCCTGAATATGGTAGCCCAAGAAAAGAACTTAGAGAAAACACTTTTGAAATTAATCAAGATTATGTCCCTGTAATAATTAGCTTTCTGTATTAATTACATATCCAAAATTGCACCCCCAAAGGCCATAATTTGAACATTTGACCTTCCATTTGCAACTTTTATGATATCTGAAAGTTCAAACTATCCTTCTACAGGAATAAGAAAAAAAGGCTTAAAAAATATACAAAATATTTTAATATAGCAAGCTTTGCATTGCATCTGTTTGCATATAGAATTTGAAGTTCTTTACTAGAACCTAATGCATATTCAAAGTAAGAGATCAGAAAAAGGTATCACTTGAAAAACAGTTTTTCTAACCACATCTGATCAAATTTTACTAGGCTGATGTGAAATATAGTAATGAATCATGTTCACTTGCATCAGTTATGTTATTGTCTCCTAACCCAGAATAAATGCATGCAATAAGATTGAGCATTTTAGAAAAGAGAGCAGCAGTGAAATTTGAAAACATTGAGACGAGAAACAGAGAGGTGGTAGGATTATAGTTTATAGGGGAAAGTGCTTATCTAGTTATGCTTAAGCAAAGTTTACTTTCTTCATATCATGGGGAAGGGTAAATATGTAATCCAGAAAGAAAGGGCCAAGATTCAGAATTGTTTGGTTAGTTATTCAGTCTACATATGATTATCAAGTTACTAAACATTTACTAATCTCCTACTGTGTGACAGTTATCATGGTTTTTATTCTTTTAAACTTGAACAAGACTAGTTACCTCTTTGTGCCACAGTTTATTTTTTTTAAACAAATGAACAACCAGGAGAAAACTCTAGTGGTTAAGGGAAAACAAAACTTAAAAAGATGAGGCCCCATAGGCATCAAAACCTATAAGCAATAACGTAGTTTCAGAATATATAATTTGCGTTGATTTTTCACGTGAGATTTTCATGGATGGTTTTGATGAATTACAGAGTATTCTTCTATATGAATTTGTCATTGCTAGTTGAAGCAACAAAACAAGATATCATGAAAGATCATTGTTTACATATCTCTCAAAGTAGCTACTAACGTCTCTATCTAATAGGCAATACCTGATTTGTAGATTTTTATGATCATTAATACATTTCACTTAATTTGTATCTTCCAAAATATCTTTGAATTGCATAATAGAGGTCAGGCCTTTCAATGGATTTATATGGCTCAACCTCTTTGCATGGCCAAATGACATGCAGAATTTGAAAAAAAATATAAGTGTGACAATAAATCATGCTTTTTATAAATCATCATCTCTAATAGGACATTTAAGCCACACAATTTTTAGCGAAGTCAGAGACAAATACCATACTTTGGAATGTACAAAATGCACCTTAAAATAGCATCAACACACCATTCATTCATAACTGTTTAAAGTTTTTGTTTTATTGTCTAGTGAAGAAATAGGTTGGAAACAGTGGATCTGACAGCATGAGAGCTTCCTAGACCAATATTTTACAAATTGCAAGTGGAAACACATTAGTGAGTCTTGAAATAAATTAAACGGCTGCAACCAGCAATTAAAAAAAGAAATAGAATAAAAAATGTCAGCAAGCATTGCAAATGGTAAAAGATAGTTCCATTAAAATCTTTTTCAGTGTGTGTGTGTGTGTGTGTGTGTGTGTGTGTGTGTTTACACAGTCTCTATATAAATTGTATTTTTACTATTTCTTACCATGGGCCAAAATAAAAACAGTCTGGAATGCCACTGGCTTTCAGATCCCATTATCCATAGACCCATGGCTAGGGAAATGTGACCTCAGCACAGAGGGAAAGATGGTTTTTATAAAGACTTTTCAGGCTTGCTCCTGTCCATTTAGAGAACAGTGACAGAACAATGAGAGTGAACTTGAGGTGGATGTGCCCCAGGGGTATCAAATCATTTCCAAATAGTCAACAGATAAATGTCACATTTTGCACACCCTTTCAGGGTTGCCTTCACTCACTGAAACCACTCATTCCTGTGGGGACAGTTGGGTGGCAGTGGCAGCAACTCTGTCATTTACAATACAAATACATCTGGGATCCCTTGATAATAAGAAGATGCCCTGTGTCACCTTAATTTATTATCACTGCTAATTAAAAAAAGAAACTCTGTTGTCTAGAAAGTTGGCATGTTTGGGATTGCACTGCTTCCTGTGGATTGAACCAATTAGCAGAACTGTTACTATCAGCAAATGTCTCCACCATTTCCCGTGTGTACATCTCACGACCTTATATATTGTTTGTTTTATTGATAAATCAAAACAAATCCTGTGTGTTACACATTTCAAACTGAAATAAAAAAATCCCTCACTGAACTATTTCATTTTTCTTGTATAGCTACAGCTATTTTGTATTTCTTGTAGAACAAAAAGTTCTCATAGATTTTTAATGCAATAATGTGAATGGAATCAATGATGCCTTCTTCTGGTAAGCTAGAACAAGTGCCTTTATACAGCACCATGTGTTGCTTGGAAAAGACTAAAATAAGCCAAATTTTACAAGTAAACTAGATGAGCTGATTTTCCTTTAAGCATAATTCTTTTCTAATTGTATTTTGCTGTCATTAAAATTTGACATTTTCTTGTTGCTTTACCAGGAAATATGACCATTTTCAGTTCCTATGGACAACAAATCAGTTGTGCTTGCTGCAAAACTGTTTATCTGTATCTAAACCATATGTGAATTAACTGACTGCCTTTTTACAGCCTAATTCTTTCAATATGGCTTTCGATGCCTACTGCATTTTCATTTAGTACCACATGGTTGATTGTTCTCCAGTTGTTTCATGTAATTTATCTAATAACTCCATTTTTCTTTCTTTCCATGTAACCCTCTCAGAACCTCACACAATTCTTGGCCTACAGATTTTTATTGCCTGTAACAGTCTGCTTCCAATTCACACATACTTGGATAGTCATAGCTTATATGGCAGAATATAAATTTCTTTCCCTACAGGAAAGATATAGCAGAAAAGGACCAGTAACCAAACATTATGATAATTTGTTCCTCTGCTTTAGGGAGGTTTGGAGAGATAATGTTTTATGATGGAAAAAAGCCTTAGCAGAAGACCTGGTTTGAGTCCTTACATGTGCTGTTGAGAAAGCACCCTAGACTCACTAGTGTTTCATACCTATCCTCTCCTATCCTTCTGAGTTACTGTAAAGCCAGAATGAAATAAAATAGGTGAAGGTACTCAGTTGACTGCAATAGTCTATGAATGTCCCTGGTTAGCATTGTCTCACTTTCTGCATGTGAATCTGTGCATTTATTAAAATGCTCACCATCTTCAGTTTCTTTACTATTATTCTCTTCTCTTCTAGAGCAATGAAGATGACAAGGTGATCCTAAGATACAGCTAACTTTTTACTATCCATGAAGGATTTAGCCATGGCATATTCTCTCATAACTAGCTTTGATACTGCTTGTGAGATTGGCTGCTGGAAGTCAGATTAAATCCAAAATAGGTTAGAAGTGGAAAAAAATGAGTTTGAGTATGTTCACATGTGTTGCACATTACTGATTATCAAGCTGATCATACTTAGTTCAGGAAGTCCTCAAATGCAGCATGAGCTCCCTAAATTCTAAGGATGCATACTGCTCCTTTTGACTGGAACTTTTTCATCTCCTCCGCATGCATTCCTACTGCCATCAGCCAGCAAATCTCTAATCATCCTTTGGTTATCCACTTAAAAACACTTTCTACATGAAATTTTTCATGACAACTTAAGTCTGTTTTGGGGGCCTCTTTAATGTAATTTTATACTATTGTGTATTATAATTCCCTGTGTACCTGTCTCTATCACTCACGATACTATAAGGACCTTAAGGGCAGACACTCTATCTTTCCTACATTTATGCAACAAATATGTATCAAGTGCCTCATTCATGTACACCAACTCTTAGCACATTGCCCCACAATATTAAATGTACAGTGAATAAACGGAAACCAAAACCAGTACTTTAGTTTCATGGAAATAAAACAAGTTTTAAAAGCCCCCTTACCAAAAATTACCGTTAGAATAGTAATGTCTTCAAGATAAAAAAGAAAAAAACAGAAAACAAACTACCATCCATTAATGAGACAAATTCATAGTAACTTAATAATCTTAATGCTATGAAATATATATAAGCTATGAAATATATATAAGCTATGAAATATATATATTTATATATATATATATTAAATATATATAAACATAAGTTTAAGTAATATACTACAAAATTATTCTCCTAATCACATAATTTAGTTTGCCATCATTTCCACGCTAATAATAATTTAAGGACTCACTGCCACTTCTGGGTATACCTTATATAAAAATGCACATGTTTGTAGAAAATTTATGGTAAAGTCCCATAGTGGTGGACTTGAGGACACGGGGAGGGGGAAGGGTAAGCTGGGACGAAGTGAGAGAGTGGCATGGACATATATACACTACCAAATGTAAAATAGATAGCTAGTGGGAAGCAGCCGCATGGCACAGGGAGCTCAGCTCCGTGCTTTGTGACCACCTAGAGGGGTGGGATAGGGAGGGTGGGAGGGAGACGCAAGAGGGAGGGGATATGGGGATATATGTATACATATAGCTGATTCACTTTGTTATGCAGCAGAAACAAACACAACATTGTAAAGCAATTATAGTCCAACAAAGATGTTAAAAAAAAAAAGTTTGAGGATTTCTATTCTTGTGAACAATGTGTTAGGATAAACATTTTTTGTTCAATGTATAAAATATGTGACAACTGACGATAAAAATAAGATGACAGAAGTCATCCAGTTGTGTGTGTGTGTGTGTGTGTGTGTGTGTGTGTGTGTATTTGGGCCATATGAAATTTATGAAACCACAGTACTTGGCAGCTTTTTAATATATTTGTCTATATTTTTATTTTAAAAATGTTTTTGGTCGCACCACGCAGCTTGTTGGATCCTAGTTCCCTGACGTGGGATCGAACCTGGGCCCTCAGCAGTGAGAGTACGGAGTCCTAACCACTGGACCACCAGGGAATTCCCAGTACTTCAGCTTTTGAGCCACAAGCTCAAAAGGTAAGATCAGGTGTTAGTGTAATAATAGTTAGATATATATTTCAAGGGGTCCTTGAAAGAGCTTAAAATGGAAATATTAGTATGTATAAATCATCTTAGAATGCATTTTCTTTTATTTCTTTTCTCACAGTCCTTGCATTCTATACTATTGACTTTGGAAAATCATCCTTAACAGAAAAATGAAATAAGGACTCAATTCTTAATAGTTCCATCTGATTCACTTAGTTTCCCGCAATATTTAGAAATTGAAAGTCAAGGAGTTATTATATAGATGCATTTTAACAGAGATAAACGTTTCAAAATAAAACTCAAGTGCTGGCCCTTTAACCAAGAGGTGTAAAAGAAGAGGATACCATAGTTGTGAGATGTCTGCATTCTTTGCAAACAAGGAACAAAATGATTTATTGAAAGCTCAAAAGTGTTCAGGGGTATGAACCTTTCTTGTTATTTCCTTGTTACCCTGAGTCAAGAAGTTGCAAGGCTTACCAAGGGGATATTACTGCATAATCAATGCGATGTTATAAATTGTGAAACACTGTCAAATGAGGCATGAATAGTGTTATCCAACAGATGCAATTTTGCCAAACTAGAAGAGCATTGTTGGCCAGCAAATCCTCCCAAACTAACTAAAATATAACATTAAAGAGAAAGCAAATGAACAAACAGAGTGGATCCATTACCTTTCCTTCCTGCACCTGGAAGACAAAAACACTGAACATATTTCATCTTTTAAGTATTTGTAAATCAAGTTTTGCAGACCCAATAAGAGATAAAACCATAATAGTTTGGATGAAATTCAGAGGGAAAATAAAATATTCATTAGTCAGGGAAGCATATCAATAAATACGGTTTAACATTTACCTACTAATAATGTAAATGCAGATGATCTATGCCAAGAATTATCACTGTTTTCCAAGAAATATGAAATGCTTATTTCAGTTGGAAAATAAACAAACAAACAAAAACTCATTCTATATTGCCCTGTGGGTATTCAGTGGTATAATTTTAATCTTGGCAAAAAAGGGGAGGGACAAAGAAGTGAAAACAAGAATGTTATTTTTTAATGGTATCTGTAGGGTGTGGTCAACTGAATAAAAATACAAATCCAGATGTTGGTTTAGTTATATAAGCATGGTATGTTCTCATGTAGAGTCAGGCCTGCATCTCAGAATATCTGTCCTGAATAGAGAAACATGGAGTAGATACAAGTCATTTGCCATATTATCACAGAAGGTTAAAATGGTAAGAATGAAGAGAGATCTATATGGCCCCAAACCTTCACTATATATGTGTGAAAAATAAATCCAAAGGAGGAAAAGTGACTTGTCCAAGATTTCCCAACTAGTTATTGGAAGAGCCAGATTTAGAATTCAGATTTCCTGTCTGCTAATCCAGGCTTGTTTTTCCCCTCCATATCATGACTATCTCTTCACCAATGTTCACCAACACCCACTGGAATCATGTCATTGCCCTGGACATTGTGGTAATAATTTTACTGGCTCCTTGCCCTAGTCCTTAAAGCTAGGACAATATAACTCTGATTTCCAGGCTCAGCCCTGAATTAGATTCTATTAGCAAGTAAGTCATCATTTAATGCATAGCTTGGTGACCAAGAAACCAATCAGACTTGCCACTGCAGCCTTATAACCTAGGCCTATTACTGACCTTTTCCTCCTTTCCTTTCAACCAACACTTTGCCTTCTATAAATTGGATCTTTGTCCTTTATTTTATGCTGAGTCCCTAACTAAGAGTCTAGACCAGGGTGTACCTTACTCTACTTTATCATTCTAAAGGCTGAAATCCTACTTCAGTACCCAGGCTGGATCTCAACTAATCCAAGTCCATCCTGAGTTCCACTACTGGACTGCCTGCCTGCATTCATGGTTATTTATTAAATTATCTTTACATAGTGTTCTTATTTCAGGTATTACCCACATCTTGTTGAGGTCTCCTGTTGGCCCTCCCTCCCTGATGGTAATTGCCCATAATTCTGGGATTCCTTTCATTTTCTGCTGCTAGATCTGTCTTGACCTGTTGTGTAGATTCCAGTTAATCTGTCAAAATTTTGGTCTGTAGTCAAGTCCTGCCACAAGCAATCTGCAAGCCTTACATTTGAAAAAAAAAATTCCTTGGAGCTTTTGAGCACTTTCTGTGGGGTTGTAAGAAACAGTAAACAGGCAGAGGAATTCAGTTATTTGGATCAGAGATAATTGATACTAAAATTGAGTATATTTCTTACTCATAGAGTATAAGAACATGTCTTATCTGTTTTCCAAGTGTCCAATATTATCTTCACAACAGAGATAGTCAGCAAAATTAATCATTAAATTAAGGTCAGTGTTAGTATTTTAGTGGGCCCAACAAAAGCACCCCATTCTTCTTCTCTAGCACTTGGAATCAATTAAGAGATACATTCAGGAGTGAGAAAAATCAAGATCAAGATGTCAGTATTTTTGCCATTTAAAAGCTAAATTAGAGAATATGACTTACACTTATAACTGCTTGCTAGCATTCCCCTAGGTCATTGATACTTGCCCACCCAATCACAGACAGCTTTGAGTAACTGCCATCCATTCACTTCAGAGATAGAGCCATTCTCTCTAGTTTATCATAAGACCTGGAGAGAACAGGAATGCACATTTTCTGAGGGCAGACCGAGCCAGGGAAAAGATAGAAGAAAGAGCCGAATAAAACACCCATTCCTCCTCCAAAAGGAGTGCAGAATTAGTGTCATCTAATAAAGGATAGATGTCGCCATTGTTCTTAAGTGTCTGTTGATGTGTGTAGAACACTTTCATTAAAAGAGCTTCTGGTACGACAGCCCCATAGGAAGCAATTTAATGCATGGTTGTAGGGGCAGGCTGACCTAGGTTCTTAGCCTGGCTCTGCTGTTTACCAGAGCGCTTAAGCTCTCCAAGCTTTTATTCCTACATCTGTGAAATAAGGAAATGTGTGCCTACTTTTTCTAGTGGTCATATAAATAAAATTAACTATTTTATTTGTTATCTTTAAAGTACCCACACATGAAAGGCGATTATTACTTCTACAGAAAGCCGAAGGGAAACTCCACAGCAGAATAAATCTCTAAGAAGGAAAAAGAGATATGCTCATATTTTCTAAATAACTGTCAATATATTTGGATTACTAGATCGTGTACACACACTATTAGGGCAAAAACATAAGATTCTTGAGTGCAATCACTATGCCACCTTCAGGCGCCTTTCTTAGAATTCTTTTTAAAATAAACTTTGCTTCTTATCCCTCTAAAAGTCATTAATCAAGCCATTGATTGATGCTTGAAATGGTGCAGGTGCTGCTATTACATATTCATTATTAATCAAATTGTTTATTCAGCCCAGTAGATTCTACATACACAACACAAATCTCCAGCATCCCCTCATGTTATCCAGAATCTGAAATTTATCACAGTAGTATTCAAAAACATTTTATTAGGGTTATATGAAATGCAAGTTTTCCAAATTAAGAGTCCCAAGAGCCTAACTTTTCTACTGTTACTTCTTAAAGAACACTGGTTCTCTCTTATTTTTATGTAATCTTTAACACTTTTAAAAATAAAATTTTGTTGAGTTTTCAATAATGAGATTAGATTTTAATATGCAGATTCAGACTTTTAAAAATTATTGTCCTAGAGTGATTCAGAGACAAAATCTTCTGGATGATCTATAGTTTAATGCCCTCAGTTTTCAGACAAGAAACCAGAGACTTAGAGAGGAGAAATAACTTACTCAAGATTACAGTATGCAGAAGAATCTGGTCTGTTGCTGTCTGTATTCTTTCCATTGCTTCCCAATGTTGTAAGGGTTATTGACTGAGCCTTTCAAAAATGCAATTTGCGATGCAGAATTAGTAGGAATACCAATACGCCGAACTTGCCAAGGCAAAGTATTTCAAAATGTTCAGGCCAGATTCTAACTGATGAGCTCAATTTGGTAAAGTACATATTAATATGCACATGGTAAGGTGCCTTGTATAAAGTAAGTGTTTAATAAAAATGTTTTGAGAACAATTTTTATCCTGTTACACTGTAGTTGTATCTCTAGCACACGGGACCCCCAAACCATCCAGTCATAGCATAAATGCATATGCATGATCACCGTATTTATATCAAGCATAAATATTAGTATCATACTGCTTCTTGTGAAATATCTTAAAGCTAACATTTTACTGCAAGTGACTCTGTAGAATTGTCTTCAGCAATGGAAGAAAGCATGCACTGGATTATTACATCATATGTTAAAATGAGAAAAAAATTATATGAATTGACTTTTCAAAGAGCAAATTTCTAAAAATAGCCACTATTTTCATGCTTAGAGCTTAAAATACTTCTGCCTCTTCTTTGTCTTTAATCACATCTATTGAGACCAGTTTGACTTAGAGCCCATTACTGAGTGTCATGGGAATATAAAATAAACACACCCTTTATGCTTAGAAAGTGTGCTCTTTACTTATAAATCTATATTGCGTGTGTGTGTGGAGGGGGGAATGCACCATAGAACTTTTTAAGTGCGATAAATCTCTTGTTATAATTTACCATAATTTTCTTTGGCTTCGTTTCTGTTCATTGAAATTAGTCTCAAAAATTACCAGTGACCTCCTAACCACCCTGAACATTTTATTATTTTTATCATTATTAAATATTTAAAACCTAAAAATTATGGAGTGTAATATAACAAATACCCAAGTATCCAATACACAGAATTTAAAATATCAACCTCAAAGGGCAAAATCAAATAAATTAATACTTATAAAGTACCTGAGTAATACTACATACTAAATAAATATTGATATGATAATATCATCCTCATTTGCTGTGTTTTCTTTTGATATATTTTAAGAAGATATAAAACATTATTGTCACAGTTGATGTTCCCATTGTAATCTTGCTCAATCTGTTTTTATAAATTACCACATATGTATATGCATTTTCCTAAATAGTACAAGATGCTTTGAAGTTTTAAGCTTACATAAATCATATAATATTGCAACATAATTCTGTATTTTTAAAAATCATCATATTCTTGCTATCTAAAGAGGTTAAGATGGATACATAGATACATACATATGTAGATGATAGAGAGATAGTTGATTTATTTTATGAACTCTATAGTATTCCATCCTATGCATTGGTCTGCTACTGGTTAATACTATTAGTACTATCACGGTATATTTTTTACATATTTTGGCAGTCTACCTTCATTAACATATCTAGATTGTATTTCTACCAGTCTTTTACCAGATTATTTAATAATTTTATTTGTTGTGATTATTACATAATTGGACTCATTTCTACTATATTCCTGGCCATCTGAATTGATCAAGTTTTTATATGTTTCATATATTTTTCCTTTCCTCTACTTGTTTGCAATTTGTATTTCTATTATTTTAGTGGTTTCCCTTATATTCTAACATGGTTGCTTTACCTAAAAATACTATAATTAATCAGTATCTATATCCTCTTTCCCACAAAAAACTTAGAATACCTTGAGTCAAACATCTCCTACCGTTTTTCAAACAACTGTTGTCTAGCATTTTATTTTATTTTTTAACTTTTTAAATCATATATATTTTCAAAATAAGACAAGATACAAACATATTTGTTTTATCTATTAAGTATTTTTATAGGAAAATATCATGATACATTATCTTTAATTTAAATCTCTTCTGTTATAAAACATTTTTTAAAAATCTTTATTGGAGTATAATTGCTTTACAATGCTGTGTTAGTTTCTGCTTTATAACAAAGTGAATCAGCTATACGTACACATATATTTCCATATCCCCTCCCTCTTGCATCTCCCTCCCACCTCCCTATACCACCCCTCTAGGTGGTCACAAAGCACAGAGCTGATCTCCCTGGGTGATGCGGCTGCTTCACACTAGCTATCTATTTGACATTTGGTAGAGTATATATGTCCATGTGATGTGGAATATTAATAGCTGATATGTGAAGAACTGACTATGGATTAAAAAGTTGCAAGATGCAGGATAAATAAAGGTAGGTAATTATTCTCCTTGTTTGACACACATCATTCTATTGCCTTGCATAGTGATAGGTATATGATGATAAAGGCAAAAAGTCCATGGCAAATTCCATGGACCACTAGAATTCTGTCAACACAACAGTTTTTATAAGTACTTGGAAGCTGACCTATTCTGCAGACATATTCAAATTATTTCAAGTGTCTACTTATTATTCTTGAATAGATTGTAGTTTGCAATTGATCTTAGCATAACAACCTTAGTTTTTAATAGGACCCAGGAGATACTACATGACATGTCTTTGTCTCAAGCATACTGCTATATTTTTGAATCTTTGATCATATGCCATGATCTATCTCAAGACCAGGCCTTATGCATGCCATCATTTCTTCTTAGAACCCACCCATTCACAGATTCTAACATTCACTTCTGTGGTTTCTAGTCAACCTTCATATTTCAGTTTAAAATTCCTTCTTCAGGGAAGCCTTCCCTGGACTCTCAGATTAGTTTTGTTCCCCTTGTTGTACACTTTCACAGTACGTTGCAATTTTACTCTACAGTATATTTCAGAACCTGAGTTTACGGACCAGTGGTGATTAATATAAATACTATCCAGTAAAGAGTTTTAATCTTTATTCCTCCCAAAATTTAGGGGAAGAGATGAATCCATATATTCTGTCCATAACAACTCTAATTAAGCTCTATTATCCTTCCATAATCTTTGGTACCTATACATACCTAGGATGATCTTGGTTTTCTAAACCAACAGAATTTTCTTTATAATCATGCTACTCTACTTAAACCTCTTGGTCTCTTGATCTTTCTTCCCCACAGTACGTGCAGCTCTGCACGGTCAGTGTGCCACCAACATATAATTTACTGGAGTGGTATACAATTCCTATGAGCATGGGGAGTGTGGTTCTTATTCTATTCTGATTGCTTTTTTCTTGATACTCTACTCACAATACATTTGATGCTTTTTTAAATCTTTACCTGTATCTGGAGAAGGAATGTTTACGAAAGCCTACATTTTATAATATGTATCTCATTATGTACTTTTTAATTAATACCTTTGTTGCCAAGTAGAGGGTCAGCTCTATGTGAGTAAAGAATGTTGCCTAGCTTTGCTCATTATTAAATCTCCAGTACTTAACACGATATTTTGCCCATGGATTTTGCTAAATAAGTATTTGTTGAATAAATGAATTGTGAGCAAAAATCAATGAAATCACCACAATTTGGCAGCAGTCTTGACAACTAAAGTATTGAGTGGAGGTTTATAAGGTTTGTGGAAGTTTAGAAAGGGATGAAAAGGAAAAGTAATTGTGAACACGGATGAATAAAGGAATAGCAAACTAATCCATGCAATATAAGCTTTTGCCTCTGTATTGAAGAGCCTGTAGTTTCCCTTACTCTTTACGATTTATTACCTAAATCAAGATGCAATGTTATATATGAATAAAAACAACTAGGCTTTCAAAAATTTTTATTGACGTATAGTAGATTTACAATGTTGTATTAAATAACCAACCTTTGAAGTACATGTATCATACCTCTGGTACTCTTCTAAGAGATGATCCTTGGAATGTGCTTGCATCATTTTTCATTGAACGTAGCTCCTAATTCATTCATGATTTTAAGTTTAGTGAAGCAGAGTATTCCTCAGAACTGGAAAAAGCATTCCTTGGTTCCTTTGGTTAAACATCATTTTTACCCTGTTTATTTGTTATTTCTAGAATAAGATGGATTCAATACAGTCTTGTGCCATACATTTATATTTACCAAAATATTACTGAAAAATCTCAAAAACATTCAACATTACCAAAATAATTCATTCAGCTTTGTTTTCTTGTATAACTTATTCATTCATTTTATTTTTTTGTCTAGAATCTTGTTTCCCATTTTTTCAGTCTTAGAACTTATGCTTTATATTTGTTTTAAAATAGCGGGGTTTAATTTTTCCCCTATCTTGGGGTACTGGATTTTTGCTGCACTTTTCTTGAGCATATTTTTAAACTATAAAGAAATTGGTGTAAATATAAATGTAAAGTTATTAACATTGAATTACCATCACATAAGTGTAGGCTCATGTTTGCCTGATGTTCTATGACCTATCGTGCTGTCAAATGGAGTTTTATCTTTATGCATTGCTTTCTAACAGCACTGAATTAGAGCAAGAGGAGTTTGTGTTCATTTTCCATGGCTCTTTGCTAACTGAATCTTTCAAACTGTCTCTTTCCTTTGGTCAAAGTAGTTAGTTTAAATGTAAATATATAGGTATATATATCTTTACAAATATATATATATGTATATAATATATGCAGAGAGAGAGAGAGACTTGTAGTTAATGGTCCTGTTAACATTCCTGATTTAGAGTATTCTAAATCCACATTTCATTGAAATGCAGAGACGTTTTTGAGTGTTGGTTGTTAGGTTGAGTTTGTTAAAATCTTGCCATTTCCTTTCTGTGTCTTGTTGAGACAGAAGTCCTTTCATCGACTGCTTCTCATTTTCCTTGTTGATGGTCTCCATCAGACAGACAGGCCCTGAGCTAATTAGCAGAGCTTTATTCTTGACTGCTCATTTCTTCAAATTCTTTGCAGAAAGGAAACTTATGAACACTTTGTGAAATTCAACCATGTACAGGATAATGATATAATAATAGTAAATATGCTGTAGAGATTTTTAATAAATTTGAGACATAATACACCAATCTATATATCCATAACTGGTAAAGGGACAATCACCATAAAGGTAGTTGGGGTAATATCCATGATGCCAAGTCACTGAGTGGAGTTACCAAATACTCCTCCACTCAACAAAATTCAGAATAGTAAGGTGCTTCATGGCCCACTGAGCCAATGCCTGTTTGAACTGGCCCAATCTTATATTCTGGCACTGTCATTAATGGCTGATTGTTTTAGGCCTAGGAACTTTCCCCTCTGTACTTTTGAGATAATAATAACAATGTACTATGGGGCTTTTAAAGGTATGTGATAATAATAGGATACAAAATAGCATTTGAGAGTATTACATGAAATTATTAAATTTAGGCGTACCAATTGCTTGGCATAATAACTTGAATACACAGTAAATGCTTAACAAATATTAGCCATTACTGTTGTCATGTTGTTTCTGCTGCTGTGTGGTTATTGCTATTTTTATTGTCATATTTAGAGAAAAATTCCCATATGAGAAAGTATAAGACATTTATAACATAGGTACAGTGACTGTATTTCCTCACCTATGGCCTATGTTGACTTGTACGTATGAAGAAAACCAGAGAATACATTGGGAAGTTCTTGATAAGTAGGCTCATTACGTGGAGAACAGGATGTCAACCCATTTTATGTGTACCTTCAGGCTCAGGATTAGATAGTGAGGGTTCAGTAGTCCTAGAGATTGCTCATAGATTTGCAATTTACTTTGACCTGTAAAAAGAATCAATTCGATGCTTAAGATGTTAAAGTTGTACATTCATCCTTTGTTGTATTTCCCCTGATTTGTCATTTGACATAAAGAGACAAGACAGTGACTGGATCCTAATTCATTCCTACATCGGATTAACCAACTCTGAGTTCAGTTGGTACTGATGAGGGGGTCTTGGAAAGCTTTCTCTGCACAAGGATATTATGTATTTCTCTATATAATACTGTATTTCAATTATCTTAGCAACATTTCCAGGATCAGAATTCCACCAAAACAATTTTTACTCATACAGACCCAGGTTAGCACACTTGTTAGGTCTTATTTCTTACTCTTACTACCAAAGTTTGAGTTTGTGTATATTTGTCTTTAAAATATATATTTAATTAAAACCTCTGGAAGGGAATTATATTTAGGATTTTAGATAACAGGCTTTCTTATTACCCCTTTCAAAGAGTCTTTCAATGCACCTTTATTTGTACAGTATTATCAATGCAAAAACTTTCCTCTTTTAAGGAAAGTTTTTTCTTTTAATACATCTGTCTCATCAAATTTTCAAACTCATATGCTATATGGAACAACAGTGATTATATGCAATCAGAATCTATGATGGAAATCTTCTGAACTTAGATAATCAGGGTATTTTACACAAGACCTGCACACACTTCTGGATCTGTCCTTCAGCTCTGAAAAAACTGAGCCCCTTTTTGGATGAAGTGGTTATCAGAGAGTCCCTAAATAACTTTCTGTCATTTTGTCTGAGGAATCATTTTCTTAAGATGAGGTAGCTTTATGAACCAACATAGTAAGGTGAAAAGCCCCCATAAATTCAGTAACATTAGTACAGACAGAAATTACAATACTTCAGTTACTGTCAGGAGCCAATTGGAAAACATAAATTAATCTGCCTGACCATCCTGTTATGGGGAGAGGCAGTTTTCATTTGATGTACTTGCTGACAAGGCTACAACTTTATTAATACAAAACATGCCATTTAGCCTTAGGCCCCACATTTTGGCAGCTGAACAAAACACAGAAGAGTTTACAGCTGCCTTTCACTATTGTATTGAGACAGACTTGAAGCACATCTTGAGCTCCCAGTGTGTGCACAGAATGCTGTGTTGAATATCTGAGGGACTACCAAAGAAATCACAGGCATGACCCTTGGGCTTGAGAAGTTTACAGTCCAGCTGAGGAAAGATGCAGTCCAAGAGAAAAAATTGAAGAAAATAACATAGCAGTATGCCAACAAGTGCAAACCAAATAGAAAACAAGTACAAACTATCTTTGGAGAAGAAAATGTGTGTTGATTGTGCAGTAATAAGGCTGCCTTTGTGTGATATTTTTAGGTATGCAATTCTGTGTCTGTTTTACTCTACCCTTTCTGATTTATACAGGATATCACCCAGGAAGCTCCATGATGAACCAGAAGAGACGGAGATAAGTCATCTTGACATCAATTCATACCACTTGTACTCTGCAGCAACTTTCATCTTAGTCGTTCTTTTTCAAAGCCCAAGGCCAGGCCTGCCTCTCTGCTAGTGCATGCATTTCATCTTGTTTCTCTCTAAAAACTGGACAATAACCAGATCTATGAATTCTGCTTCTCTTTTTCATATTCACTTTATACCTCCTAAAGCCTTCTACCCTAATTGGATTTAAAACTACAGGAAAGTGTTTTCTGAGCCTGATTTTCCAGGGTAAAAGGCACATATTTCTTTAATTCAAGAACTGCTGAGAAATACTAAGATCTCTTTCTTCTGTACTGTATAGCCAAGGCTCTCTTGAGTCAGAGGCATTTTGTTTTATTTTCTCTTTCATTTATTTTTGCAATATGTCTGTCATCTGTATTAAACTGGCAGAAGAATTATCTTTGAAACTCCAGCCATGGACCGTCCCTTTTGAGTTCTCTTTGGATTAAATGCTATATATTTACACCTTTCTATTTTGTAAATATTGCAGAGGGTTCTGTGATTGCCCCCAACCCCCTTCCCACACCCTCTTCCATCATATGGAAAGAGTCACGCATCACAACTAAGCCAGTAGTTATGTGTATTATAACACGTGTACATGAATCTGGAGAGCAGAACCTTGTCTTTAAATTTTGCTACAGTATCAATGAATCCAAGTACTATCGCCCAAAGCATTGTCTTTAAACCATCCACATTAGAATCATCTGGAGCAATCATTAAAAAATACAGATTTCCAAGGAATCTAGGTTCTACCTCAGACCTATTGAATCAGAATCACTGAAGATTCTGCCTTTGTTCATATTATTGTCTCTTCTAGAATGCCCTCTGTCTCTGCAGAAATTCTGCCCATCTCTTAAGGCTCAGCTCACATGTAGTCTGTTCTATAAAGCTATCCTTAATCTATTTGCTTTCAACAGCTGTGATCTTCCCTAAAATTATGGCACAGGATGACAGAGACATTAGAACTGTGATACAGGAGAGTTTGGGGGGAACCAGGATAGGTCATCCAGGAAAAGCGATGGGAAGCATCTAAGACTTACACTTAGATTTGTACTTAAATTTGGAAACCTGACCTGAAAATGCCACAAATAACTAAGTAATCAACCACAAAGCATCTATGCTTGAAGAGGAGATTGGTGACAATTTCACAAGAAAATCTTAGGATAAAAGTGCAATAAAATGGCTAGGCTTCTAGGCAAAAACATGTACAATAACAGAGAAGGAAATAGTGGTAAAGTTCTTTGAGGGAAGATAGATAAAATTTTAATTGAGCATGTGCAGTTATGAGAATGTTGTATCTTAGGGTAATATAAGCATAATGATCTAAGATTTGAAAACAGGAGGTCAGCAGAGATATGGAAAACAGTCGGGGCCATGGATACAGCTATTATGAAATGGCAGAGCTGGGGTGTGAACCTAAGTGGGCCTGACTCCAAATCCTATACTGTGAACATCTGAACTGTGTCTTTGTTCAAACTGTTACTTCATCCTAGAATGTCCTTCCACTCTATCTTTGCCTGTGAAAACCCTATCCTATCTTCAGCACCACAACACCTTGCCCAAGCTCCTTGGGCTGTCCCACTCTGACAAAAACAACTGACACTCTCCCTGTCACTCTCCTTCCCCTTTCATTCGGGGAGCATGGGGGTGCAATTCCCTGGGCTCTTTTGCTGGAAACCTCACAGGCCCTGGGGTAGAAAATACCAAGGAGCAGTCCACATTCCCTGGGAGGCCCAGGATACAGGAAGGTCTGTCCAGGGCAACGTGAGGTCTGGGGACCAGCTGCATCAGCATCACCTATTTGGAAGGCATCCTTCTGGACCCTACTCCACATCTCTTCCATCAGAAACTTTTGCTCTGGGCACAGGAATTTTCATTTTCAACAAGTATCCCATATAATTCTGATGTATAATAAATTCTGAGAAACAGTCATTTTAGTTCTTCTAGAAAGCTGACCAACATGCTAAGTCCTTGTTCATTTCAAATGCTTTTGTGTAATTAAGACAGCACAGCTGACTAATTCTCAGTTTCTTTTCTTTAGCATTAAAAAGCAGAGTTGTGAACTGTAATTATTTCATCTGGGGCAAACATCACTAAACAACACCCGCCATCTCTCCTCTGTTCAGCTGTCCCACTTATGGATTCCTAGTTACACCAGTTTTAGAAAGAATTCTTAGGAAAGATCAACTGAAAAAAATTCAGAAAAAGAAAAACAAAACAGGAAATCAGCCAAAACATCAGCTGAATGTAGAATTTGAGCTGATTTTCTGGTCATAATTCATAGGGAAACAGACATTATATTGCAAATTAAAATTCCAATGGATGAATTTTAGAATTATAATATGCCAGATTTCCATACATGCTAAGGATGTAAACTCAGCTGATTGCAGTTTGTGTAAATATTCTTCCATTTTTTTTTGATAACAAAGAAACAAAAAACTCGTTTTGGAAATAGGGAGAGGAATTACTAATTTTAAAATCATAATGGATTGAATAACTGTTGCCAACAAATATCCCTTAATTCCTAGAACCATAATTCAGCAGCCTCCTCTTTCCTGTTGGAAGAAAGTGACATATTTTCCCTGGAACTGCCAACTACCCCCATGAAATGTATGCATTAATAGCCCCCAATATTATACTTATTCAGATTTTTGCAGGAATGCTTACTCAACACAAATACACATGCATACATATCTTGTTATGTGGCGTTTTATTATAGATTCATAATTAATATTTTGCTATATAAGTGTTCTGAACCACAATTTATTATATTGTTATATCAGAATTTTTCACATAGTATTTGCAAATTAGCCCCCATGAAAGATAGAAATATCTCTTATGTTTAACTCAATTATTGAATTTTGGAAGCAGTAGCTTCCTAATCTTCAGACCAGTATAATAGTACTTAGTAATCAAAAATTTACCCTTAGTCTCCATTGACCTCAGTGGAAGTGTAACTTTGAACTAGTGTCAACTCTTTTACTACTGTCAATAAAAATGAGGAGGCGGTTCTCATCTGGGTAGCAACATGAACTCTTTTAAAATAGCAGAAGTGTAGTGGTGACTGGATGGTATACATGATTTCAGAGCATGTGTAATTTGAATACATTTACCCTGAAGAACTTTCTAATAGTTATTTATACTTCATACATACCTACTTAACTTCATGCACTTCTTAGGCATTAGCCAGTCAATTATTTCACTATCCTTGAGAGAAAGTTATGATATATGATATAAACAAGACTGTGTCCTATCCCATTTAATAATATACTATAGTTTGCTAGTTAAAGTGCTTTAGTCCTGTAATTAAAAAGAGCTGAATTTTAAATCCCATCTACAGCACTTATTCTAGCCATATTACCTTGTATAATACCTTGTATAAGTTAGTAAACGTCCCTAAGCATCAAATTTTTATCTTCTGTAAATAGAGAAAATAGTAATAGCAACCTCATAGTTTTGAGAACTGAATGAATAAATGGAATGAATTCATGAAATTAATCAGTGTAAGGAAAATATTACACTGTGCCTGACACAAAATAAATGTTAGCTGCTATTATTATTATCATTATTATTACTACTATTATTATTAAATTTGTGGCTAATTTTTGTGAGTGGTATAAGCTAGGGTTCTAGTTTCATTCTCTTACATGTGAATATCTGATTTTCTTAGCACCACTTATTGAAGAGACTGTCTTTTCTCCAACTGAGTATTCTTTGTTCCCTTGTCAAATATTAGTTAACAATCGAGGCTCTCAATTTTGTTCTATTGGTCTATAGACCTGTTTTTATGGCTAGTACCATACTGTTTTGATTATTACAGCTTTCTAATATAGTCTTCAATCAGAAAGTGTGATGTCTCCAGCTTTGTTCTTCTTTCTCATGATTGCTTTGGTTACTCGGGGTCTTTTGTGGTTCCACACAAATTTTAGGATCGTTTTTTCTACTTTTGTAAAAAATACTGTGGGAATCTTGATTGGAATTTCATTGAATCTATAGATAGCTTTGGGTAATATGGACATTCTAACAATATTAATTCTTTCAATCCATGAACACAGGATATCTTTCCATTTATTTGTGTCTTCTTCAATTTATTTCATTAATGTTCATATAGTTTTCAATGTAGAGAACTTTCGCCTCCTTGGTTAAATTTATTCTTACATATTTTATTGTTTCGATGCTATTGTAAATGAGATAATTTTCCTTATTGTTTTTCAGATAACTTGTTGTTAGTATATAGAAACACTACTGATTTTTGTATGTTGATTTTGTATCCTACAACTTTACTGAATTCATTGAATAGATCTAACAGTTTTTTTGGTGGAGTCTTTAGGATTTTCTCTATAAAATCATGTCATTTGCAAATAAAGACAATTTACTCATAGAAAAAATAGGTCAAATTTATGGTTACCAGAGTTGGAAGGTGTGGGATGGGAGAATTAGATGAAGGTGATCAAATATACAAACTTCCAGTTATAATATAAATAAGTGCTGGAGATGCAATGTACAACATGATAAATATAATTAACACAGCTGTAGAGTATATTTTAAAGTTGCTAAGAGAGTAAATCCTAAAAGTTCTCATCACAAGGAAAAATTATTTTTTGTACCTGTATAAGGTAATGGATTCTAACTAAACTTGTGGTAATCATTTCATAATCTATGTATGTCAAGTCATTATGCTGTATACCTTAAACTTATACAATATATATGTCAATTATATCTCAATAAAACTGAAAAAAAATTGTGGCAATAACATTTTGCTTTTGTCAAATATTTCTGAAGATTTCATAGATCATACCCAATTTGATGGGATATAATTGATTATATGAACATTTAACTTATATCTTGCTTGAGTTACACATTGGAAAAAATGTTGAACGAGAAGCAAATGAGGTAATCTAGAACATTAAAGACAGAAGAACAAGAGAGCAATTAAAAACTAACATTACTTTGCCTGTTTTATGCCATATTATCTTTCCTCCTTCCTTAAGTCACCTAAAATAGACCTACGACTAAAAATAAATTATAAAAATAAAAAATGGTTCAGACCTATGGTGAAATTAGTAGATGCTTGCCTTGATTGAAAAAAGAAAGAAAAAAGAAAACTGTATTACTTTCCCATTTTATTTTTATCTTTGTTTCCAAGTTTAAACTTGATATCTGAAAGTATCAGTACAGCTAATTATCTTTTTTATATACTTTATTTGAAATTAGAGCTTAATAATTTTGTTTCTGTCATTAACTTAATTGCATTTGCAATGTGGGTTACTTTATCTTTACTAATCACTGGTAGATTCTATTGTTTTCATGTTACATTGTTTTCATCACACTTTTTTATCAAAGAAGTGAAGAACTGATGCTATAGTTTATATATTAAAATCCACTTCAATGAACGTTTAACAAATTTCTGCATGAGTAAGCATGCATTTTAAATGCCTGACAGAAAAACAATAATGTTGCCCAAGGGAGCCATGGAATGAGAATATCCATGCACATTAGAATGCTAGAACTTTATGATTCCACGCAATTAATTTTTGAACAAGGGAGATTTACAGACTCTGTTGTGGAAAATGGAAAAACTAAAATTTAACAAAAAAAGCAGTCAGCATGAAACTAAGTACTGAACTGGACAAATGCAATAAGAACTAATGATAAACTTGACTTCACAGATTGTAATTAGAACATTTTACAAATAGTCTATTTCACAAAATAATACGTAGACATAAGCGTTTTAAACTCTTTTTGAAATATCAGATTATTTAAACCTGATAAAATTTGGAAAACTATCGTTCATAGCAGGAATTAATTACCACAGTTTGTTGTAGAGGCCTTAATTTTTAGGCAAGGTACTTGATTTAGGGGCAATTGAAACAATTTCCTTTTAAGGGTCAGGAATATAAATCTAAAGATGACACAAAAAATTATAGTTTGTGAAGTGCTTTTGTACACATTATCTCATCTGAACAATCTGGTGATGTAAGCCTTAATAGTTACATTTTACACATGAGAAAGTGCAAAGGAGTTGTAACTGGTTCAGGGTCACAGTGCTAATAAATGGTGAAGATGGAAATCAAGTTCAGATCTTCCACGTCCACTACACCAGCGGTCCCCAACCTTTTTGGCACCAGGGACTGGTTTCATGGAATAAAATTTTTCCATGGACCGGGGGGTGGGGGGATGGTTTCAGGATGATTGAAGTGCATTACACTTATTGTACACTTTATTTCTATTATTATTATACTGTAACATATAATGAAATAATTATACAGCTCACTATAATGCAGAATCAGTGGGATCTCTGAGCTTGTTTTCACTTGCCACTCACTGATAGCGTTTTGATATGAGTCTGCAAGCAATTGATTTATTATGGTCTCTGTGCAGTCAAACCTCTCTGCTAATGATAACCTGTATTTGCAGTCGCTCTCCAGCGCTAGTATTACCGCCTCAGCTCTACCTCAAATCATCAGGCATTAGATTCGCATAATGAGCACACAACCTAGGTCCCTCGCATGCACAGTTCACAGTAGGGTTCACGCTCCTATGAGAATCTAATGCCGCTGCTGATCTGACAAGTGGTGGAGCTCAGGCGATAATGTGAGCAATGGGGTGCGGATGTAAATACAGATGAAGCTTTGCTCGCTGGCCTGCTGCTCACCTCCTGCTGTGCGGCCCAGTTCCTAACAGGCCACGGACTGGTCCTGGTCTGTGGCCCGGGGGTTGGGGACCCATGCACTACACCACATGGACAATGAATGCCACATCATCACTATCAGCTTTAAATTCACTTTCGTGTTCAGCTTCACCATCATTTTCTTTGGCCAGGTTGCTCTGCTCCACAATCAACAGGGAGCTTCTAATTTCAAGTTCCAGCCACACACTTTGCCTTCATGTGTTTCATAGGGTCAGATCTAGTGAATACTTAGGTCACATCTGATTCTTCCTGTGCATAAGACACTTGATTCTTCCTGTTACAAATCTAATTATTTGTACCAGATTCTTTACTACTCTTCCTGATATTGTTCCCCAATGGGGAATATTCTTTTGAACGTAATATTTACTACTTACAGTAATGATCTAAATCAATTAGGGAAGGCATTGAATTTACACATCAAAGTCACTACAGATAGTATAAGCTAATGTTTTACGTTCCAATATCATTTGACAATCCCTTCAATTTTAAATATAGAGTTATTTATTTTGCTACCAATATGTTCTGTTTATGACAATACTAAATTTATATAAAAGTTATATAGAATTCATTACCAATAAGTAATCACTTAAGGAAAACTGCTGATATATATGTGTAGTAATTAGCATATATATATATGTGTTTGTATACATATATATGAAATTCAGTATTTTAACACTGAAAGTCTTTCACCAACAAATGAGATCAGCATAATGTCCATTTATCTTCTATTTAAATTGTGAGCAATTATGGTTTGGTCATTCCAACTCACTGGAACATCCTTTTCAACATTTTCTGATCATAATATATTACTTATCTTTTTTTATTCCATAATTTTTCTAGAGAGTTACAATATTATGGAATTATATAGCAGTCTTGTGATGTGGACTAAGGTAAAAGAGGGTCATAAATTCCATTTCTAATTATAATATACTTTGCATAATTAAATGTTTGTTAATTAAGCAAATAGATATTAAGTTTACCAGTATGCAATATATTTTAAGTACAATAAGTTATGGTCTCAGTTTTGGGAATAGGTTGTTATTTCTCTAATGTACAATACCTTTGGTTAATCTAGAATGAAATGCTAATTTGTAATCTTAAATTTAAATTGACTAGCTGTGTTTACAAAAACAGATCAATATTTCTCAAATATATGTCTCATTGTCACATAAAGATACTTTTCTTTATACCATTCATCAACTATCTTATTTTTATATTTTTAAAATTCCAATTATGGATAGGAATTATATCTAACATACAGAGATCACGGGGATTTTCACCCAGATCACATTTCTATTTATCAAATATTTTCAGTATTTCAGAGAGGTATTCTTTCAAACCATCTGAAATTCTCAAATACCTTCAGCTATGTGTTTAGTAGTGCTATCTAGGGAAATATTCTTTCTGAGGTGCAAAAATAGCCTTAGCCGAACTCATTTCTGTTTTAACTTAAGCAAATAAAAGTGAAACTTGCTGTCCATTGGAGATCTTAGAATAGACAATTCAAAAGTTTTTAAAATTGTTTAATTATTTTTATAATAAGTAATAGCTTAATTATTGGACTTGAATAATGAATTAAAACTCAGTGAGAGGGCTTCCCTGGTGGCGCAGTGGTTGAGAGTCCGCCTGCCGAAGCAGGGGACACGGGTTCGTGCCCTGGTCCGGGAAGATCCCACATGCCGCGATGCGGCTAGGCCCGTGAGCCATGGCCGCTGAGCCTGCGCGTCCGGAGCCTGTGCTCTGCAACCGGAGAGGCCACAACAGTGAGAGGCCCACGTACCGCAAAAAAAAAAAAAAAAAAAAAAAAAATTCAGTGAGACATGTTTATCTCAAAAAATGTTAAAATACTCTGATCAGCCCTGATGTTGATAATAAAAACCAATTACTTGCAAGTTTGGTATATTCAATTCCAGAACTGATAATAACCTAATATAGCAATATATTAATAACTCTGTCCTAGCAGTGAGTGGTATTTGTTTTGAATCTACAGCTCTGTAACATATATCTCATGCCTCTGGGCTGACCAGAAGAATCAGCCTTCAGTATGCTTATAAATCCTATTTACTTGCCTTCTTTATTGCCTCATCTTTATAGTTATCTTTTGACACTGCTTATCTCTAAACGCTGATCATAGAAAAGAACCAATCCCATAAAAGCCAATCTGATATCAGCAATCATGTTACTTCATGTCAACACATAATATTGTTGAGAGAATATGTTCTTAGACTGTGAACTTGAAATTGACATGAAAATATTGAGGAAAATAATTAATATATTAAGAAGTACTGACATTCCTTCACGATTTGTTACAATAGTGATGTAAAACAAAATGTAAATGATTTATATCTCTAACATTTCCTAATCCTGTGGCTGTCAAAATTTTTCTTACACAAGAATCACCTAAAAAGCCTGTTTTAAATGCAGTTTCCTTTATCAGAGATCAAACATTATGAGGTTGAGACCTGGGAACTTGTGTTTGTAACAAGTTATCCAAGAATGATTCTAATGCTTTTTATCTGTGGTTCATACTTTCACTACATTCTGAAATCAGCAAGCTGTTGGGATCATGATCCTTGTAAACAGATATTTCAAATGTAAATAGATATGTAAATGTAGGTAATAGATATTTCAAATGTAGGTAATGTAAATAGATATTTCAAATGTAGGTAATAGTATTAATTTAAAGAGCTATGATTAAAATGTTCCGCCTCATTTTTTAGTCAGGTATGGCCAATTTTCCTATCAGAGCATAAGTGAATGGATACGTACCCTCTAAGTCATGGAAGGTACTGGAGAAACAGTCCCAGAATTAGTCACTGAAGAATATTTTACTCTGCTGGGTAAAATACAGCATCCATGAGCATATGGTAATAGAATTTTGGGCTACAGGCATGCACTTAGTAGTGAATAAAAGGTCAAGATAAAGTATCTGGACATCACAATGGGTAATCAGAGCACAGTAATGGCAAATTTGGGGCAAACAATGCTTCAAAGTCATGATAAGTAGGCAGTAGACATCAGTTAGGTATGTTTTATGGCAAAAGGGTCTCGAACTTATGAAAGGACTAGGGAATAGGCAAACTACTAGAAAATAAACTATTAAAAATCCATCCACATATATATTATTTTCATTACAAGAACCTGCTACAAATGTGATGACCTGTTCTAAGCTTATTCAAATTTTCTGTAGCATCTATCACATCACTTTGTGCATCATTTTTTCCCTTTTCATATATATCCACTGCCTTTCAGTACTCTTTCCCTTGCCCAGGATGTTTAGGTCCTTCATTCACTCTATGAATTTACTCATTGTTCTGAAAATCAGTGATAGAAGAAATATCCATCTATCTAGTAGGCTAAAAAAGTATATTTTAAAGTCCACATCCCAGAACAAGAGCTATTCATATCACTTCCTAAGAATAGACCAGAACAAATACAGACCTTTGTCTGGTCTTTTGTTCCCCCTCTACCTTTCACTCTCCTTCTCAATTTGTCCTCCTCCTGACAACTCTGGCTGCTTCACTTTGATCACTTGCTTTCCATTTTTGTCTTCACTTCCTTCTTCGTATTTGCACATGCCATTTTCTCTCAGTTACATATTTTTCTATTTTAACTGAGCTTGGCTATTTTGACAAAGCATAACTAGACTGTGTATTAGTTTTCTACTGCTGCACAGCAAATTACCACGAACTTAGTGGTTTAAGCAATACAAATCCGTTATCTTACAGTTCCCATGAATAGGAAGGAGTCTAGCCATTGAATAGCTGGGTCCTCTGATCAGGGCCTCACCAGGCTGAAATCAAGGTATTGGTCAGAGTTTGGGTCTTATCTAAGGCTCAGGTTCCTTTTCCAAGCTCATATGGTGGTTGACACATTCCATTTCTTTTCAGCTCTAGAGCTCATAGAGGTTACATTTTCAAAACCAGCAGGACCAGACCGTTTTGACACTTCATCTTCTTTTAAAGCCTCCTCTGAAACATCAGGGCCATGTAGTATTAGCTTCCTTTTGTTTACTCTGATTCTTAATCAAGCAAGTAATATCCAGTCATATTCACATGTTCTACTCACACTCGAGAGAAGGTAATTATGTGGGTCATATATACCGGGAGCAGGGATTTTGTGGCTCACCTAGAAATCTACCTAGCACAGCCTGTTCCAGGTAATTACTCTCCTAATTGGCAAGGAGCTCATAGGCCTTTCCTGCCCAGTTCTTAGGAGAGTACTTACTCAGCTCATCCTTCTTCTCAGGTAGGATGCAAGAACTGGGCAGTCCAGGTCCGCACTGGGTATCCACAAATGTATCCACACCTGAATGTATAGAACTTCTAACCTGATTTGAGGAGATTCCATTCTCACCATCAGATAAAAACTTCCCCAACTCTTATCTCATCCAGTGACAGGAACATATAACACGTGCCCGAACATACTAGAGATAACATTAAACCTACAATGCTGGACCTTAATAGGATTTTTGAATCTGCTCTTATCAATTTTTCCTATATTCCAGATTTTATCCAGAATAATTTGCTATTTTAAGTTTTTCTTTTCTTTTTCAGCTTTATTGAAGAATAAGTGACAAATACAATTGTAAGATATTGAAAGTGTACTCATGATGATTTGATATTCATATACATTGTGAGGGGATTAATACATCCAACACCTCACATATTTACATTTTTTAACATCTTTATTGGAGTATAATTGCTTTACAATGGTGTGTTAGTTTCTGCTTTATAACAAAGTGAATCAATTATACATATACATATGTTCCCATATCTCTTCCCTCTTGCGTCTCCCTCCCTCCCACCCTTCCTATCCCACCCCTCTAGGTGGTCACAAAGCACCGAGCTGATCTCCCTGTGCTATGCGGCTGCTTCCCACTAGCTATCTATTTTACGTTTGGTAGTGTATACATGTCCATGCCTCTCTCTCACTTTGTCACAGCTTACCCTTCCCCCCCCCCCATATCCTCAAGTCCATTCTCTAGTAGGTCTGTGTAAATTTATAGGTTGTCCATTTTATTTTAATCTTTGAGAAGAGGCCTCTACTATCCAGTATTCTACTCTTTCTCTATCTTTCATTCTCTACTGCCCTGAGTATTTTCAAAGTATCTATGATTTGTTTTGTATGAGTTTTGGAGTTATCTTTAATAATCATATTTATATATGAAATAAATAAGTTTTTAATTGCTTTAATCACATAAATTAAGCATCCAAGTTAATAACATATTTTACTGCATAAAAAACCTTATTTTGCATAATATTAATACAAGGTAATGGAGAATAGTTATAAATATGGAACACTGATGCTCATAAATTGATCAAGCTTATTCTGTTTCAAATTAAATTTATACACAGTATTTATTTGCTGTAGAGAAACTTTATAAATTTATTTTATTTTTCGCCAGAGATCACTGATTGCTTTATGAAGAGATGCTTGTTAAGAAACCTATGTGATGTGGTCTACAGTTACATTTAGATTTTCACTTTGAGCACAGCTACAGAAAAAAAATAACACCTCAAAAAAAGAAGGAAAATACAATGTAGTCACAGTATCTCCATTTTTTAATTATTCCACATTAGATTATCCATGGTGTTCTCAAACATTGCCCTATGCCATACATCAGTTTTATGGTTACTTATGATTTAAAACTCAATTTTCTTCCTAGAGCAGTGAGAGCTGAAATTTTAAAAATAATACGGCAGTTTAACTTGAAATCAGGTAGGAAAATTCATTGGCAACGCTGTTTCTTTATCAGACCATTCACTACAGTATGGGTTTGTTTTTGATTTCTTTCTAGGTAAACTTTCCTTGGTGTGGGAAAGGTAACAGTAATCACTACCATTTACTGAGCACATACATAGTACAAGATCCTTTACGTATATCATTTCTAAGTCTTACAGCAACTCTGCAAAGCTGATATTAATATTCCACTTTTAAAGATAAGGAAATCAGGACACGTTAACTTGCCAAAAGTCATGGTATTTGAAAGTACTCAAGCCAGAATTCAAACCCAGGACTGTTCAACCTCAAGTTCCACTGCATTCCACTGCCTACACCTTTTCTAATTAGCTCTCTGCTTATAACCACACCATTCCTCTACCACTGTTAAAGGATAATGCCTAGTCTTCTGCTTTTCTCCAATATAGTAAGCAGGGAAATGTGGAGAGCATTGAGTTACACTGTTGGCTTGCTCAGAGGACAGGATGCCACCAGAACGTCATCACTGCCATAGCCTACCAATTTTCCACCATTGTTCAGGTCCTATTAACAATTTTCCACCTTTCAAATAAAAATAATCTTTCAGACAGGTTTCTTGTTACAGTGTCAAATGTTATTTTCTCTCATCACCTCAGGCTGAAACTAAATGTGTATGGGGTGGAAATCCTCTAAACAGAGGAACTATTGACTGAAAAGAGATTTCATTTTTAGCTACAATTTCTCTTCAGTATTATTTCACTTTTATTTTGCAAATTTACTTTGCTTCATCACAGAGCCCACAGGAAAAGTTGGGGTAGTAGAGAAGCTCTTCTGTTATCCAGCACAGCCATAGAGGAAAATATTCTGTTTAACCAGATACATTTACAGCACTTTAAAGAGTACCGTGTAAGAAATGCTATTAGTCATGAAGTTAGAATTTAAAAATGCAACAATTCCTCAATAAAAATTCCTCAAATAAACTTCATGTAAAATCTCCTGACTTTAAACAAAACTGCATAAGTCCTGTGAGGCAGGGTTGCTTATATTTACAGAAGTCAAACCCACAACTGTTACCTCACTACATATTTGTCTTTGCACAAGGGAGACCTAGAAGAATCCATTCTAGATATACTTGAAGTCAATAACGAATAAGTACTCTTCTTTCTCCCCTCCCTTCTCCCTTAACAATCTACTCTCCACTCTCAGCTCCTTTTTCATGTCTTTTCTTCACTCCTTTCTCTCTTTCCAAAATGAAAGTATCATAATCAGTCTGTTAAGCTTTTGATTGATTGGCTCATTATACTTCAACTCCAAGACACACTTGAGGAATTTGAAGCATTAACAAGAAAACATAGATTATCAATTGATTGATACATTCGGCGTGAGAGGTTGGGGGTGGGGAGAGGTTGAGAAGCAAGGGGCATGTGCCTCAAATCACACCAGACAGCAAGCAAGTTCTGAAGATCAACTTAATATACTTCTTTCTGGGTTATTTGGGAGTTAGAGTGCAGAGTACTGTTAACCACAGATTTATAGAGGGTCTCTCATTTTCTACGCACTCTCAGCCAACAACTAGTGAGCTCTATCACGCAGAGGCTATATCCTGATACTGACCCTACAGGAAAGGACTTGGAGTTTCTGATCATTCTTTGGACATAGAATATGTGATACTGGTGGGAGAAATAAAAGTCCTGTGGGCTTTCCATATCTCCAAGGTAAATACTCAATGAATTATGAAGTGGTTTTTTGTTTGTTTTTACAAAAAATTCCTGGGAGAAAACTAACTTCATGTGGAGTAGTCTTCAATATATTTGGGATAAACTCTCTCAAAGCATCCATAAATGCTTACTCTATTTCAGAAAGCATTATAGTAGCATTCATGGGGTGAATTTCCTGGCTTCTCTGACTCTGATAAATGGACAATCTAAAGATTAAGGGAAAACTGGAGGATGAGTGCTTTGCCTGACCTCTTGTGTTCTTTGTACTTCAAGTTCCCCACTTCATCTATGGTGAACCCCGGAAATCCTTTAACTGAACCCTTGGAAGAAGATAGGTATATGTTGATTCCACCACATCACTAGATCTTAACTAAGGGTAAAATGTCAGAACCACGTGTTAAGATTTTTCAGAATATGCATGTCTGGGCCCTAACCCAAATCTACTGAATCATAATGCCCAGAGGTTGGTTCTTAATATGCATGTTTTTAACAAAGCACTCTAAGTGATACTGGCAGTAGAATTCTGCTTAATAAAAAAATAGCTACCATGCTAGATAACTCATTAAAAGAGCTATCACACCTGTTTTCTTTTGAACTGGGTTACAGTTTTTCTGAGATAGAAGCACAGGAATAACACTCTAGGCCTTAAGATAGATATATTCTTAAATTAAATAATGTAAGTATGCTTTCAAGAATGAGCATTGGTTTGCATTCTCACTAGCAGTACATGATGATTCCTATTACCCCAAAATCATTTTCAACACTTAATAATATGCCAAATATACCTCAGTAAAGCTGTTAAAATATTTTTGGACAGTTTTCATCATTTTAATTTATTCTTCTATTTTCAGGAACCATTTGTACAAGGAAGGAATAGACATTACATGTTTTTTGAATGTTTGGTAGAATTCAGCCTTTAAAATCGTCTGATTCTGGGGCCACTGGCAGTGGCTGGAGATTTTTATTATCAATGTCTGTCTCTTTCAGGTGTTGGGATTGGGAAAGGGAGCCAAAATTCCAACTAGTGTCTTACCTTACTCAAAAGTAGAATTATCTTACATATTTTATATCCCTCAAGTAATTGTTATGTTATAGATGTAGTAGAAGTACAATAAATTTTTAATGGGTAAGTGAATGAATGAATAAAACAAATACAGAAAATGTGTGCTGCTTGATGGAGCAACTGACATTTTTTTTTTCAGGGAATCATAAAATCAATCCACATGCCTAGGAGAGAAGACTATACAGTCTCTGGATCTGTATCAAATAATTTCTAGCACATTAAGACAGTGTTCCCAAAGCATGGAGGCTACTCCCCATGTTGCCATGCTATGCCATTTTTCATAGATTCACAAAAATATTGCTTTTCAGGCTATAGAAGATGTGAAGAATATCCAGGAATCATCTAATCAAATCGCAACACTTGAAGCTGACAAATGGCTGTATCATGCTAGACACATGATTGTCCCTTCTTTTCCACAAGAATCTCAAGGTCAGGGAACTGGTGAAAAGCTTGGTTGACTCTTTTCCAGTTTTACTTTAATTTTATGTTGCTTATTTTAATCACACTGATGTTTGACAAGTTCTTAAAATATACACATTTTGTGAATTCCCCTATTCTTCCCCTTTGAAGAACTGTACATAGTTCAGATGTACGCCCCACAATATTATTAAAAAGATAAAATGTCCTTTGGGCAGGATTCCTTTTTTTTCCGATTACACTTTTTTTTTAGCTTACTGAGGTATAATTGACAAACAAAAACTGTATATGTTTAGGGTGTACTACGTGATGTTTTGATTTGTTATACATTGTGAAGTGATTACCATAATCAAGCTAATTAACATGTCTATCACCTCACACAGTTACCATTTTTTGTGTGTGTGGTGAGAACACTTAAGATCTACTCTCTTAGCAAATTCAGAGTGTATAATACAGTGTTGTTAACTATAGTCACCATGCTGTAGATTAGATCTCTAGAAATTATTCAGGCTGCATAACTGAAATTTTATTCACTTTGACCAGTATCTTCCCATTTCCCCACATTCCAGCCCCTGCCAATCACCATTCAACCCTCTGCTTTTATGAGTTTAACTTTTTTAGATTCTACATAAGTGAGGTCATGCATATTTGTCACTCTGTGTCTCACTTATTTCACATAACATAATGTCCTGCAGGCTCATCCATGGTGTTTCATGGCAGGAGTTCCTTCTTTTTAAGGATGAATAATAGTCTTCTGTGTATAAAAATACACCACATTTTATTCATTCATCTGTGAATGAACACTTACATTGTCTCCATATCTTAGTTATTGTGAATAATGTTGCAGTGTACATGGAAGGGCAGATATCTCTTTGAGATAGTGATTTCATTTACTTTGGATACATACCCAGAAGTGAGATTCCTGGATCATATGGTAGTTTTATTTTTAATTTTTTGAAGAAACTCCATACTGTTTTCCATAATGTCTGTACCAATTTACGTTCCCTCCAACAGTGCACAAGAGTTTACTTTCTCCACATTCTTGCCAACCCTTGCTATCTTTTGTCTTTTTGATAACAGTCATTCTAACAGGTATGAGGTGATATCTCATTGTTTTCTTTTTCCTTCCAGATTTATTAATACAAGATTGACATATAACATTGTGTAAGTTTAAGGTGTGCAACCTAGTGATTACATATATATATATATATACACACATATATATAAGTGTGTATATATGTGTGTATATATATATACATATATTGCAAAATGATTAATGTGAAAAGGTTAACACATCCATCACCTCAAAAAGTTAGAATTTTTAAAATTGTGTTTTTTGATTTGCACTCCTTTAATGATTAGTGATGTTGAGCACCTTTTCCTATAACTGTTGGCCGTTTATATGTTTTCTTCAGAGGAATGGCTATTCAGGTCATTTGCTCATTATAAAAATCAGGTTACTTGGGTTTTTTGGTTTGTTATATTTTTGTTTTTATTTGTTATTTTTATTGTTGGTTTGGTTTGGTTTGGTTTTTGTTGTTGGGGGGGGTTGTTTGTTTTTTACTATTGAGTTGTTTGAATTCCTTATATATTTTGGGTTTTAACTCCTTACCAGAGGTATTGCTTGAAAATATTTTCTCCCATTCAATAGATTGTCTTATCTATTTATTGATTCCTTTGCTGTATAGAAGCATTTTAGTTTGATGCAATCCCACTTGTCTATTTTTGCTTTTGTTATCTGTGATTTTGAGATCATATAAAAAAAATCATTGCCCAGGCCAATGTCAAGAAGCATTTTTCCTAAGTTTTCTTCTAGAAATTTTCAATTTCAGGTCTTTTGTTTAAGTCTTTAATACATATTGAGTTTACTCATGTATATGGTATGAGATAAGCATTCAATTTCATTATTCTAAACATTAATATCCAGTCTTCCCAACACTATTATTGAAGAGACTACTCCTTTATTCTTTGTGTGATTTTGACACCCTTGTTGAAGGCTGTAAATGTGTGGATTTATTTCTGGGATCTTTATACTGTTCCACTGGTCTATTTGTCTATTTTTATGCCAGTACCATACTGTTTTGATTACTGTAGTTTGGAATATGTTTTGAAATCAGGAAGTGTGATGCCTTCAGCTTTATTTTTCTTATTCAAGATGCTTTGGCTATTCAGAGTCTTTGGTGGTTCCATACACACTTTAGGATTGTTTTTTTCTATTTCTGTGAAAACTGTCACTGGAATTTTGATGGGACTTACAGTGAATCTGTAGATTGCTTTGGGTAGTATGTATATTTTAACAATATTAATTCTATCAATCCGTTAACATGGGATATCTTTCCAATTACTAATATCTTCTTCAATTTCTTTCATCAGTACTTTACAGTTTTCAGTGTACAGATCTTTCACCACATTGGTTACATTTATTCCAAACTATTTTGTTAACTTTTATGCTATTATAAATGGGACTGTTTTTTTAATTTCTTTTTTGGATAATTCATTGTTAATGTATATAAGCACTACTTATTTTTGTATGTTGATTTTATATTTTGTGACTTTACTGAATTTGTTTATTAGATATAACAGTTTTTTGGTGGAATCTTCAGGGTTTTCTATATATAAGGTCATATCATCTGCAAATAGAGAAAATTTTACTTCTTTCTTCCAGATTTGGATGCCTTTTCTTTTTCTTGTCTAATTGCTCTAAGATTTCCAGTACTATGTTGAATAGAAGTGTTGAAAGTGGGCCTCCTGTCTTGTTCCTAATCTTATAAGAAAAGTTTTCAGCTTTGCACTGTTGAGTATGATGTTCACTGTGGGCTTGTCATATATGGCCTTTATGATGTTGATGTACATTCTTTCTATACCTAATTTGTTGCGAGTTTTTATCATGAAAGGACATTGAATTTTCTCAAAAAAATTTTTTTCTGCTTCTATTGAGATGACTATATGAATTTATTCCATTGTTCTGTTAGTGTGTAGTATCATGCTTATTGATTTGCATATGATGAATCATCCTTGCATCTCAGGATTACATCCTAATTTATCATGGTGTATGCTCCTTTTAATGTGCTGCTGAATTCTGTTTCCTAGTATTTTGTAGAAGACTTTTACGTCTATGTTCATCAGGAATATTGGCCTGTAATTTCATCTTCTTGTAGTATCCTTATCTGGCTTTGGTATGAGGCTAATGCAGGCCTTGCAAAACGAGTTTGGGAGTGTTCCCCCATATTCATCTTTTGGAAGAGTTTGAGAAAGAGTGGCATTAATTCTTTAAAAATTTGGTAGAATCCAGCTGTGAAACCATCTGGTCCTGAACTTTTCTTTGTTGGTAGGTTTTTGTTTATTTAGTAAATCTCCTTATTATTGATCTGTTCAGATTTTCTATTTCTTTGTAATTCAGTCTTGGTAGGTCATATGTTTGTAGGAACTTATCCATTTCTTCAAGGTCGTCCAATTTGTTTAAATATAATTGTTCACAGTAGCCTCTTATGATCCTTTATACTTATGTGGTATCACTTTTTTTTTTTTGTGGTACGCGGGCCTCTTACTGCCGTGGCCTCTCCCGCTGCGGAGCGCAGGCTCAGCGGCCATGGCTCATGGGCCCAGCCACTCCGTGGCATGTGGGATCCTCCCAGACTGGAGCATGAACCCGCGTCCCCTGCATCGGCAGGCGGACTCTCAACCACTGCGCCACCAGGGAAGCCCCTGTGGTATCATTTTTAATATCTCCTTTTTCGTTTATAATTTCATTCATTTGAGTCCTCTTCTTTTTATCTCATGTTTAGTTTAGATAAAGGTTTGTCAATTTTGCTTATCATTTCGAAAAACCAACTCTTATTTGCAATGGTTTTTTTCTATTGTCTTTCTAGTTTCTATTTCATTTACTTTGCTCTAATCTTTTTTATTTCCTATCTTCTGTTGACTTTGGGTCTAGTTTGTTCTTCTTTGTCTAATTCCCTGAGGTATAAAATTAGGTTGTTTATTTGAAATTTTTGTCTTCTCTTATGGTAGGCATTTATTACTATATACTTTACTCTTAGAACTGCTTTTGTTGGACAGCTACATGTAAAAGAATGAAATTAGAACACTCCCTAACACTATACACAAAAATAAACTCAAAATGGATTAAAGTCCTAAATGTAAGGTCAGACACTATAAAACTCTTAGAGGAAAACATAGGAAGAACACTCTTTGACATAAATCACAGCAAGATCTTCTTTGACCCACTTCCTAGAGTAATGGAAATTAAAAAAAAAAAAAAATGGGACCTAATGGAACTTAAAACTTTTGCACAGCAAAGGAAACTATTAACAAGATAAAAAGACAACCCTCAGAAGGGTTGAAATTATTTGCAAACGAATCAACGGACAAAGGATTAATCTCCAAAATATATAAACAGCTCATGCAGCTCAATATTAAAAAAACAACCCAATCAAAAAATGGGCAGAAGACCTAAATAGACATTTCTCCAAAGAAGACATACAGATGGCCAAGAGGCACATGAAAAGCTGCTCAACATCACTAATTATTAGAGAAGTGCAAATCAAAACTACAATGAGGTATCACCTCACACTGGTTAGAAGGGGCATCATCAGAAAATCTACAAACAACAAATGCTGGAGAGGGTGTGGAGAAAAGGGAACCCTCTTGCACTGTTGGTGGGAATGTAAATTGATATAGCCACTATGTAGAACAGTATGGAGGTTCCTTAAAAAACTAAAAATAGAATTACCATATGACCCAGCAATCCCACTGCTGGGCATATACCCAGAGAAAGCCATAATTCAAAAAGACACATGCACCCCAATGTTCATTGCAGCACTATTTACAATAGCCAGATCACGGAAGCCACGTAAATGCCCACTGACAGATGAATTGATAAAGAAGACGTGGTACATATACACAATGGAATATTACTCAGCCATAAAAAGGAATGAAATTGGGTCATTTGTAGAGAAGTGGATGGACCTAGAGACTGTCATACACAGTGAAGTAAGTCAGAAAGAGAAAAACAAATATCGTATATTAACACATATATGTGGAATCTAGAAAAATGGTACAGATGAACCAGTGTGCAAGTCAGAAACAGAGACACAGATGTAGAGAACAAAGGTATGGACACCAAGGGGGGAAAGCGGAGGTGGGGGGGGGGATGAATTGGGAGATTGGGACTGACATATATACACTAATATATATAAAATAGATAACTAATAAGAACCTACTGTATAAAAAAAAAAGAAAATTCAAAAAAGAAAAAAAAGAACTGCTTCTGTTGCATCCCATAAGTTTTGGTATGTTATGTTTTCATTTTCATTTGTCTCAGGATACAGTCTTATTTGTCTTTTTATTTCTTCTTGACATATTAATTGTTTAGTCATGTGTTGTTTAATTTCCAGGTTTTGTGAATTTTTCAGTTTTCCTTCTGTTATTTTTAGTTTCGTATCATTGCGATCAGAAAATATACTAGCTATGATTTCAATCTTCTTAAATTTGTCAAAGCTTGCTTTTGACCTAACATATGATTTTTCCTGGAGAATATTCCATCTGTACTTAAGAAGAATGTGTATTTTGGTGCTATTGGATAGAATAGTCTCTGTATGTCTCTTAGGTCCATTTGCCCTATAGTGTTCAAGTCTGCTGTTTTTTTTATTCCTTTTATGTCTGGATGATCTATCCATTGTTGAAAATGGAGCACTGAAGTTCCCTATTATTATTTTATTGATGTCCATTTATCCCTTCAGCTTTGTTAATCTTTTCTATATATTTAGGTGTTCCATGTTGGATGTATATATATTTACACTTGTATGTCTTCTTAATGAATTGACCCCTTTATCAAAACGATGGGGGAAACCAGACACTCACTACACTCTCACTTTCCTTTATGAGAAACTTCAGGCTGAGACAGTCTCCCTGGTACTGATCTGTGCTGCCTTCGTGGAGGGATGTGGTGAGTAAAGTGAAACTATTATTGTAACTCTCTTCAGTGTATATATTCTCAGACTTTTTTGCTCCAACACAACTCTGGGACCTCTCTCCTGAACTCCTATGCCCCCACAAAGGTACTATCACCCATAAGTTGTTGTCAAAATTGATGTTTCTGTAGGGAGATGAAGTCTGAAAACTCCTATTTCACCATTTTGCTAAAATCACTCCTAGGCAGGATTTCTGAACTCAGCTAGAAATTGGACCTTACACCATCCAAATTCTATATTTTAGACTCCACTAGTAAAGGAATAGAAATGAGAGATAACAAAGGAGAGCAGCACAATCTCAAATGATGCCACTGAGAAGAGAAGAAAGGGGTGGGGTTTGAAGAAGATGCTTTGTTGTGACAAACTTTTAAAAACACTATGCAATGTTAATTAATATGTGCATGCAGACCAAGAAGATAGTGTTTAGTGCCTGACACCACAGATTTTGAAATGGCATACAAAACATGAAAAAAAATAGAAGTAAGGGATCAATGAACTCTTTCTATACTTGATTCCTATGTGATGCTTTTTTTATTGGAGGATGACAGAGAGAAAGATGGAGAAAGAGAGAGACAACGTTTTTCTCTGCTATTTTCCATTATACTTTCCTGTCATATTTAAGAAGGTATGAAGTGACTTTTCTACCTCACTATACAGAGCCAAGTTTTTTTTCCCCTTCAATATTTATTTATTTATTTATTTTGGTTGTGCCTGGTCTTAGTTGCAGCATGCGGGCTTCTTCATTGTGGCATGCAGGCTTTTAGTTGCAGCATGCCGTAGCCAAGTTTTTAAATACAGTACGAAGTTACTGAATGCCAACTTTGGATAAGCTTGTTCCTTTTTGTCTTCCTTTTAAACCTTTGAAAAGGAGCTTTAAATTGTTAGCAGATTCCAAACTGCACCACTTCAAATTCAAGTAGAGCCAATTAAGCTAGAATGCAAAGTTAACCCAAAAATACAGTTAGCACTGCATCCAGGAAGAGATTACGCTACAAGCAAGAAGTGTTAACAAATGACACACTAAAATTTTATAAGGAGAGGAGAGATAGACTGGTCATGAGATAAACAAAATAGCATTACAAAGTTGCAGTATAAATACAGAGCACTGTGGTTGATGTTTTATAATGAAATTTTAATTTTAAAATATTGTTTTCGGATTACTATGTTGTAGACCAATTATACATCCATGTAGATCTGGAGCTTTGGAAATATATTTTAAAATATGTATGCAGCAGTTTATAGACTTCAAGGGCAATCTGTTAGAAATCAAATTATACAAGTAGTAGTATAGTAATTAAAAGAAAAAGGAGAAAGAAAAGGAGAGGAGGAAGAGGGGAAGGAGAAAGAGGAGGACAAGGAGGAGGAGGAGAAGAAGAAAGCTATACTGTGTTTAAACCATTTTGCCCTCTTGGCTGCTTTCCTCAACTGTAAAATAAAAGGAGTAAATTTGATGAACTTTCAGGTTCTAAGTATCTAATAATCACTTTAAAATTTTGTTTTATGAACCTCATTGTTTTTAGGTCCAGAATCAAAATTTTCCCAAACAATTTGATTAAGGATTGATCAACATGTATGTAGAATCTAACATATGCCCAGTCTGTATCTAAATCTCCTAATGAGGATACTCTGTTCTGTGATAATATGAGGTTAATTAACATTGATGATACACTTGGATGTTTCCTTAAGAAAGTCATTTATCAATACCAATTATTTCTTCAGTATATAAACAATAGTCATATTATAATGGTGTAGGTATAATATTTACCTTTTATAGTCAATTTCCCCTGGGGTAATTGAATTATGATAAATATGCACTGATATGATTCCAATTTTATCAGTGGATAGTCTTCTTTTATTCATTCATTTATTAATTCAACAAATATTTATTAAACGTCTATGAAACATCACACAAAATTTCGGTCACTAAAGATTCAACAGTTAAAACAAAAAACAGCCCCTCCTCAAATAAAAGAAAAACAAACCAATGAAGCATAATAGATATTACAGGTGTGGCATTGTGGAGCAGTAGTAAAAAGTGTTATTAATAATTGGTGCTGTGAAAACTGAGTATCCATATGGAAAAAAATAAAATTAGTCCCCAACTTCACATGATACACTGAAAATCAATTCTGGCTAATTAAATAAGTCAACTATATTGAAACTAATAATTTCTGTTCATTTAATGAGATAACTCCTAAATGAGAGTGAAAAATAAGCCACCAAGTGGTAGAGATATTTTTTAAATGTAAAACCAGTAAGGATTAGTATCCAGAATATATAAAGAAGTAATACAAATAAGAACAAGACTACCAAGAAATCTGGACAGGTATTTCATAAAAGAAGACAACCATATGGCCCCCAATAATACATAAAAAGATGTTCAACTGTGTAGTTATTATATAAATGAATTTTAAATTACAATCAAACATTGTAACTCAGCCGCCAAACTGAAAGAAATTAAAGAGATTGACAATATTAAATATTAAATGTTGGCAAGAATGCACAGCAAAGGGAACTATTGTATAGTTCTGATGAAAGTACAGTTTGGTACAAATACTTTGGAAAACTGACATTACCTGGCAAGTTTTAAGATACACATATGTATGATATAGCAAGTCCATTCCTAATTATATTACGCCCCAGAGAGAGAGTCATGTACATGTGTACCTGGACACATGTACAAGAATGTTGATAGTAGCTTTTTTTGTAATAAACCCAAAATAGGAATAATCCTATGTTCATCAACAAGAAAATAGATACATTAATTTTGGTATATTCATACAATGGAACACTACACAGCAATGAGAATAAACAAACTACAATGTTGTCATAGATGAATTTCACAAAGAAAATATCAAACAAAAGAAGAAAAAAGAATACAATGAATTTCCATTTATATTTATATTTTAAAAACAGGCAAAAGCAAACCATATTATTTAGGGATGCATACATATGTGGTAAGATTATAATGTACAGCAAAGAAGTTATTCTCATAAAACTCAGGATAGTGATATACCTCTAGGGAGGAGTGATGCTTTGATAGGGAAGGACCAGATATTGGGAGACAGGGAAGTAGCTCTGGGGTACTGTATGATTCTACTTTTTTACCTGGGTTGTAATTACATTAGTTATTGCTTTGTAAATATTTGTTAAATTGTATCTTTATGTTTTATTAACTATTCTTTGTGTTGTGAATGAGAGTGAGAATGGGAGGATGAAAAAGTAAGAGTACATATGTAGACAATTTGTTCAAAGATATTTTCTCAAAAGAGGAGCAGACATACATGGTGGTAGCTGGAGTGGTGTACAGGATAGGAGGGATTGTGACATGTTTATAGGCCATTGGCAATTAAGCAGGAGGGGGGCAATTTATTAAGGAGTAGGAAAAGACAAATGAGAGAAAAACTTCATGTAGATGAGAGGGGTGAGATCTAGTACCTGACGGAATGATTGTCTTTATCAAGATGCAAGGATAGTTAATCCATAATAACAGGATAAAATTGTAATGGGGCATAGAAGTAGTTTGGAAGATTTAAAGTTGGGATGGTTCTCTTCTCATTGCCTCAATTTCCCTGTAAAATCACAAATAATTTCATCATCTGAGATGGAAGAGGGTTGGAGGAAGTGACAGACATTTGAGGTGAGATAAGTCATCCAGAAAAGTGTGCAAAAACAATTGACTAGGAAAACTCAGGACTGTCAGGCTCATTTGAAATTAATACTTATGATTTTTAAGTAAAAGCAGTCACATTGTTGGATTTTTTTTCCTAGTCATGGCACTGTCCTTCTACAGTTTGTGGTTAACTAGAAAAGACAGACATTAAACTAGCACTTATCTAAGTCATCTAACAAAAAAACTCATCTGTTGAAGAATCTATATCTCACAAGAATACCTAATGATGGAATTTTCTAGCATTGTTTTTGCTCCTTAAGTGTTATTGAAAGTTTAGAAAAATATGTGACTGAAAATAGTAGTCCTACTTCCCAAGCTTTGGTTTTCCTTCCACTTCTATTACACTCTCTAGGTGGTCTCATCTAACCCTATGTCTTCAACCACCACCAACACACAGATTATTTTGAAGTCCAAAACTCATCCTCTTCCTGTATTCTCCGTCTCAATGACTAGAAACATCACCTATCCAGTCATTCAAATAAAAAACGTGGACATCATCTGGGACTCCTCTTTCCTCCATCTCTGCATCCGATCACTAAATCATGCTGGTTTTAACTCCATAACATTTCCAGAATTAGAACAAGGTGTAATCAAGTACATCAATTAAGAAGCTATATAAATAATCTAGGAAAGAGAGAATGGTAGCTTGAGCTAAGATGACAGATTAAAGAGACATAAAAGAGGCAAATTCTCCAAGTCTTAGTGAGCACATTCTAGAGGTGTAGAAAAATTCCCAGGACTTCGTAATTGATGAAATACTGAGGCTAAAGGAGAAGAAAGGGTCAAGAAAGACTGTCAGTTTTCTGGCTTGATGTTACTGAATGGCTGGACATGCCATTCACCAGATAGGGAATATTGGGAAGGGTAATGGATATCTTCAGATGGTGGACATCATTAATTCGGTTTTATATTATGTTGAGTTTGAGATGACAAGAGGACGTACTAAGGAGACAGTTGGATACACTGTCTGGCACTCAAAGAAAAAGGCTAAGATTGAGATATTCATTTGTAACCATTAAAGTCTTAGGGCATAGATGAGATTATTTTAGAAGACAGTAAAGCATGAGAAGAGAAGAGGGCAAAAAATCAAGCGTTGAGGAACACCACTTACTAAGATCCAGGTAGCCAGGGATGAGTGAAAAACAGATAGAGATGGAACAGCCATATAAGTAAGAAGAAAACCAAGAGAGCACTGTGTCTTGTAAGTCAAAGAAGAGAATGTTTCAAGAAAGAATGAATGTGCAACAGTGTCAAATGTTGCTGAGAGGTCAAGCAACATTTGAGAACCAAGAAATGTCTATTTACTTAGTGATCTAGAAGTCGTTGGTGATATTAAGCAAAATATGTTTGGTCGAATCCAGATTGGACAAATAAAAAATAGGTGGGAATTGAGGAAACAAAGGCATTTTCCCCCTTTGGGAAGTTTGGCTGTGAAAGGAAGGGTGGTAATCATAAATTTACAGATATCTATCTTCCCTTTGGTAGATCTCTCAAGCAGTGATACTGAGATTCAGGTATATAAAATGTAAGTGTCAAGGCTCATCCAGTTTAGTACTCTGTCAACTGGTGTCAATGAAAGACAGAAGGCAAGTGAGTTTAGAGTTTTGGTAAAGAGTGTTACTAAAATTATGAACTGTGGAATCAAAGCTGGATATGGAGGAGAGTGAATTAAAAAGAGGTCTGACGGAATGGGATAGAGTAGAGGGATCACTGGATTGTGGGCCACGAAAGTGAAATTTTGGTCAGAAAGCAGTGATGGTGGGGGTGGCAATTATAGGGAATGATAAGGTCCAGGGTATGACCAGGAGAATGGGTTGCCGAAAGAAGATTGAGAACTCACTGAAGATAATAAGATCGAGGAACTGAGGCACTTGAAAGTCATCATGAATAATGTCTGAAATAGAGATGGAAGAAAAACTGTAAACCATATGATAAACTCGTTACTAAACGCAATGTGGGCAGAGTAAGCAGGTGGGGAACTCGGTAGCATGTGTCTCAAAGGAACAGAATTTTTTGTTGTTGTTCAGCTTTTCTGTTTTCAAGATGTTGGTGCCTTTAGGTCTCAAAATATCAAAGGGACCAAGGGAAACACCCAACCTCCAGAGGCATATGGAATATGAGAGGGAAACATAAGATCACTATTCAAGAGGGTTGCAGGGTCAGGCAACCTAATTGTTAGGGGTGAGCCTGGTTTCATTCATGGAGGGGACCCTTGGAGAAGTGGTAAAAAATAAAGAAAAAGCTCTTTTGTGGCCTAGAAAATGGTGGGCTCAGAAACTGCATTTCTGCACCCTGCACAAAATATGTGTGATGCTGGATCCATAAATTATTGGAAGTAATCTAACTTCAATCCAAGCGTCAGTTCCTCTTTGAATCCCCCCCCCCAACATATGCCCCCTCCATCCAAAACAGGTGTTAGGGAGCTTTCTCCTTTCTTCTCCCTCAGGATCTCATACAACTTTTATTATAGCACTTATCACATTACTGTAATTACGTTTCCCCCACTAGACTTTGAGTTTCTCTAGGGCAGTCAGATTTAGACTCTATTTTACTTTGTGTCTCAGGGGCCTAACAACTAACAATGTAAATTGATGAATGAATAATACATCCATTAGTAGGAATTAGTTTATCTAATTAATCCATCACTACTCATTCCCGTTGAGATTAGAAAGTGGCCAAGGGATGAAAGTGTGCCACTAACAAACTTGTGGTGGGTGGAGAGGCGGAAGTGGGAGGATAATGGAAAGGCCTTTTAACTGGAAGATGAGAGACCTGTTTTCCTACCTCTTTTCTTCCACTTACCAGCTGCGTGATTTTGAATACCTTAGGTAACATACAGTACTTCTAATTTCTTTACCTATAAAATGTGGGGGAATAGACTAAATGATCTCTGAGTCCAGCCTTCATCTAATATGATAGAGCTATCATTTTGGTAAAGGCCGGTTTATACTGGAAAGTTAGATGTATAAAGCAGTTAGCTTAGTGTTTGAAGACAAGATATTTACAGATTTTTAAAAAATATGACTAACTTAAAGGCTAGATAACTCACTTTAGTCTAAAGTATTTTATCTAAATGTAGTATTGAATGATGATCGGTTTTGCTGTGAATAAACTGGTTTTGTTATACACTGTATAATCATATTTTTTTTTGCCCAGTTTGAAACTGGTTATTAAATCGGTTTGTCTTAATTCCCAAGGGTGTGTGACAGAGACTTAATGCCTGGGCTACCTGGACAACCGGATTATTTCATACGTTTTCTGCTCTACCATGGCTTCAGAGGTTCTGTCATAGACACTATGAGGAATGAAGCCAAACCAGACATAGTTCACAGCATCAGCTATCATTGGAAGTCTAGTAACATTTAGATTATACATTTGCAGAAGTTCCAGCAGGCTTTAAAAGTGGAAAGCTCTATTATTGAAATAATACTGCCTTATTTCTCTCTTTTTGTTTGCATTTCATCATAACAAATATCCCTAGCCCACACGTGTTTATTGTTTAGGAAATACAGGCTCAGTTACAGTGAGTACCATTCTCTGCCATAGGGTCGATGGACTTAAAAAGTAAAATATAATTGTTTTGCACTTACATAACACATCCCTATATAATACTAGTAGAAAATTTATCTCACACAAAAGAAGGAAGAAATAAAGGAAGGGATGGAGAAAACCTATCACTACCACCAAAATTCCTCATCACCATTCAAGTATTGAGGAGTGGGGTAGAAAGTTTATGGGAGGATATAAGGGGTCAGAATAGGTTATCAGGTTTCATTATGCAGGCACAATATTGTGGATAACAAATAGTGACCTCAGGAATTCAAAGCCTTAGCATTACTGAAATATCTAAAGTCTCCTTTTCCATTTACTGGTATGTCCAGAAAATTAGCCTACTTGTACAGGAGTACTGTCAAGAAATGCTGCCTCCGAACTTTTGGGAATCAAAGTTTTAGTATCTATCATCAAGAGCCATGGAAATGTTCGAGTCCTTCCATCCAGAAATTCTAATTGTGCAAACCTAATCAAAGGAGATAGTGCAGGATGTTGAAAAAATAATTTGCAGCAAAATATTCCTTAAAATTATATAAGTGAAAAAAAGAGAACTAATTTTCTCAATTACTGATAAGTGATCAAGTTAATGGCATTGCATTCATGATGGAATATTGTACAGCTCTTAAGTGATGTGTTTGCTTATTTACTTATTCATTTATACTCCACATCTTTCAAAACTGAACTTGAATATGTTTACAAAAATATAGGCAATATTATACTATAAAAAAGCTCTCTTCATTAAAATTAACTATGCAGACTATATTGTAATGGCATAATTTTTAGTGGAAAATTATATAAAGTTGCATATGCAACTGAATTATATGTATAACTAGAAAATACCGAGAAGAAGATATCAATAGTGATTTTGTTATAACAGAGATTATTAATGAATTTCTCCCTCTTTTCCCTTTCCCCGAATATTTTTATATCTTGTACTGTAATACATATATATTCCAATAAAATATATCTATCTATCCACATATATAAACAAAGTTGGTGCCCACTGAAGAATATGACATCTTAAAAATACAAATTGAGACTATATTAAATGAAAGACGTTTTAAATGTCTTGTTTCTTATGCTCTTATCAGATCAAGGCCAGTTCTTATTAGTTTAGAACTTTCAAAGATTATATCTAGTCTAGTTAGTTGCAATGATCCATTTGCATTAAAAAGTAGTTACTAATAGGGTAGGACTTACTCTTGTCATTCTGTTTATTGTTTTCTGTCTTGTAAATTTTGTTCCTTTTTCCATCTCCTGATGCCTTTCTATTTCATTTATTTTTTTGAAGTGACACGCTTTGGTATCTTTCTCATTTTTTTTAATGTACCTTCTATTGTTATACTCTTTGTGGTTGCCATGGAGCTTACATAAAATATCTTATAGTTATAATAATCTATTTGAAGTTGACAGAAACTTAACTACAATCACATAAAAAACTCTACTCTTGTATTTTTCCCTGTCCACACATACTTTGTTATTGGTGTAAAAAATAACATCATTTATTGTGTGTGTGTGTGTGTGTATATATATATATATATATATATAGTATATCCATTAACATACTTTATAATGTGAGTGCTTAAACATATTTTAATTGTTATAGTTATATTTACACATTTGTCATTTTACTTCTTTATCAGAAGGACTACAGGGGAAGCTGGGAATGTCCTTTCAATTGTAGCATACTGGGGGGAAGCAATATGGCAAGTGAGCACCATGAATTTTGCTATACGTTTTAATGCAGCATGGAGAACAGAAGTCATTTAACTTGTTTCTGCATTTCTCACAGAGGGAATTTTTTGGTGTATTCTTTTTTTTTTTGTGGTATGCGGGCCTCTCACTGTTGTGGCCTCTCCCATTGCAGAGCACAGGCTCCGGACGCACAGGCTCAGTGGCCATGGCTCACGGGCCTAGCCGCTCCGCGGCATATGGGATCTTCCCGGACCGGGGCACGAACCCGTGTCCCCTGCATCGGCAGGCGGACTCTCAACCACTGCGCCACCAGGGAAGCCCTGGTGTATTCTTGAGTGTACTGTTGAGTTGGGGTCCCTGTGGGAAGAAGGAGAGTATGGGGCTTCCTAGTCTGCCATCTTGCTCTGTAATTTGAAAAAATTTCGTACAGAGTGTAAAGCCATTTTTTCTCTGGAAAATGGGAAAAAATACACCTCTAAACTGACATCTAGGAAACCAAAGAGTGCTGTATACTCCTAATGAGCAAAATATTTTTATCTGTATTGAGAAAGAAAGGAACTATAAATATATGCCAGACTGACATTCTCATGTAATTAAAAAGGCCAGAACTATTGCTTTTCCTCACCTTGACATTTTCAAAACAAAATCAAGTTTTATTTTGAAAATTCATCCCCTGAACTGTTTCTATCTCATCATCAGAATGTCTCCTTCCTGAGTGCCACCGCCCTCCCCCAACCCCACTTCCTTCCCACTCCTTTAGTAACTTAACAGAAATATAATACCTCAGTATTTTAAACAATGAAATATTAAATATTTCACCTCCACATGTTGTAATGACCAATTCCACTTTAGGCCAGGCATATTGATTTTCAGGAAAAACTTTTTTTTCCACAAAACTTATTTAAAAGTTACCTGTGTCTTATGCATCAACACTAACATTTTGTAGTCATACAGTATTCCGGAAAACACCAAAAGCATGTGGTTTAATTTTATGAGAAACAGCATGACTGTTTTATACTAGACTATAAAATTGAGTGGAAACTCACAGGGAATTATCAGTTCACTTTATATATATATATATATATATACACACACATATATGTATTCAATATATATGAATATATATCAGATATATATTCACATATATATTCAGTTTTTAGATAATAAAATTCTAAGGGGAGATATACTAATGTCTCTAGATTCAGATGATTGTAACTTCAGATTATTGTCCAGAGCACAAGTCATGCTACTCATGAATTTGGTATTATTCTCAGGCTGCCATGTTCCATATTAACTAAAATACATACTAAAACAACTTTTTCCTTACGTTTGTGATAATATTTTGTAGGTAAACAAGAGAAGACATTCTTAGTACTTTAGATTCAGGTTCAATATTTTGGAGTGTCTATTATGTGTCTGATCCTGATTATAGTAGTCAAAAAATGTTTGTATGAATAAATGGAAAGCATAGTGTATAAAAATAGGTAAATTTATTTATGAATGTATATACCTTAAGTTATTTAATATTATCCAAATAATTAATTGAAGAATAATTGTTAGAAAAAAAGATGCTATGAGATTTAAAACACTTTAAGACAATTAACAAAGTCACTAATTTAAACATTTTATAATGTGCAAATTTAAATATAAGCAAGATGGTCTTAGGTAAACTGACAAATGATGATGTTCCAGATTGTTCTTAATTACTTACAAACAAATATATCATTTACCTTTTTACACAGAACATTGGAGTCATCCAGCTAAAATTTTCTTACTACCTTCCAGCCCCTGGCAACTAACATTCTTCCTGTCTCTTGAATTTGACTTTTCTGGGTACTTCATGTAACTAGAATCATATGGCATTGTATTTTTGTGACTGGCTTATTTCACTTAGGATAATGTCTTCAATGTTCCTTCATGTTGTCCCATGTGTCAGAATTCCCTTTCTTTTTAGAATTGAATAATATGCCATTGTATGTATATACCTCATTTTCTTTATCCATTCATCTATAAAATAGATACTAGGATTTTTCTACCTTTTAGCTACTGTAAATAATGCTGCTATGAAAGCGGGTGAACAACTTTATCTTCAAGGAAATGCTTCTATTTCTTTTGGGCATGTACCCAGAAATGGAATTGCTGGATTAAATAGTAATTACATTTTTAATTTTGTGAGGAAGCACCATCCTGTTTTCCACAGTGGCTACACCATTTTATATTCCCACCAGCAATGTACAAAGGGTTCCAATTTCTACACATCTTTGCCAACACTTTTTATTTACTAGTTTTTATAGTAAACATCCTAGTGGATGAGAAGTGATTTCTCATTGTGGCTTTGATTTTCATTTCCTTAGTGATTAGTGGTGCTGATCATGTCTTTTTTATGTGCTTGTTGTCCATTTCTATATCTTCTTTGGAAAAACGTCTATTTAAATCTTTGGCCCAGGGCTTCCCTGGTGGCGCAGTGGTTGAGAGTCCGCCTGCCGATGCAGGGGACACGGGGTTCGTGCCCTGGTCCGGGAGGATCCCACGTGCCGCGGAGCGGCTGGGCCCATGAGCCACGGCCGCTGAGCCTGCGCGTGCGGAGCCTGCGCGTGCGGAGCCTGTGCTCCGCAACGGGAGAGGCCACGGCGGTGAGAAGCCCGCGTACCGCAAAAAAAAAAAAAAAAAAAATCTTTGGCCCATTTTTTCTTGGGTTGTTTGCTTCTTGTTGTTGAGTTGTAGGAGTTCTTTATTCTTTGCATTAATCCTTGATCAGATATATGATATTTTTCCCATTCCATGGGTTGCCTTTTCACCTCTGTTCTTAGTATCCTTTAATGTACAAAAGCTTTTGATTTTGATAAAGTCCAATTTTCTCATTTTTTCTTTTGCTGCCTGTGCTTTGGTGTCATATCCAAGAAATCACTGCAAGATCCAATGTCATAACTCTGTAAATATACTAAAAACCACTGAATTGTATACTTTAAGTGGTGAACTTTATATGTGAATTATATCTCAATAAAGCTGCTATTCTTAAAAGTAAATATACATATATATATATATATATATATATATATATATATATATATATATATATATATATATAGTGAGGGACTTCTCCAGTGGCGCAGTGGTTAAGAAACCGCCTGCCAATGATCTGGGAAGATCCCACATGAAGTGGAGCAATTAAGCCCGGGCGCTACAACTACTGAGCCTGCACTCTAGAGCCCTCGAGCCACAACTACTGAAGCCTGCGTGCCTAGATCCCGTGCTCTGCAACAAGAGAAGCCACCACAATGAGAAGCCTGCACACCATAATGAGGAGCAGCCCCTGCTCGCCACAGCTAGAGAAAGCCCATGCGCAGCAATGAATACCCAACATAGCAAAAAATAAATAAATAAATTTATAAATATATAAATATATATATATATAAAATGAGGCCAATCTATTCATCATCATCAATATTACAAAAATGATGAGACACTATTAAGAAAGTTTTACCTCCAGGAAAGCAAAGATGATTCAACATCAGAAAATCAATCAATATAACTTATCATATCAATAGACTAAAGGAGAAAAACTATACAATTACTGTAATAGAACCAGAAAAGGCACTGATAAAATTTAATAACTATGTATGATTAAAAATAAAAACTATTAGAAAATTAAAAAAAAGATCCAATGTCATATAGCTCTTCCCCCCTTTTTTCCCCAAGTTTTGTATAGTTTTAGCGCTTACATTTAAGTCTTTGACCCTTTTTTTTTTTTCTGTGGTACGCGGGCCTCTCACTGTTGTGGCCTCTCCCATTGCGGAGCACAGGCTCCAGACGCACAGGTTCAGCAGCCATGGCTCACAGGCCCAGCCGCTTTGACCCATTTTGAGTTAGTTTTTATACATGGTGTAAGGTAAGTGTCCAACTTCATTTTCAGCATGTAGATATCCAGTTTTCCCAATGGCATTTGTTGAATTCTTAAGTTTCTTGAATGCACAAAGCTAACTCCTACTTCAGGGCCTTTGCACTTACAGTCTCTTCCACTTGAAAAACTCTGGCTCTACATATTCATGAGGTTGGTTCCATTTTATCGTAAAGGTTCAATTCAAATACCACATCCTCAGATAAGCCTCCTGTTCTCAAAAATCTCTTTATCATCACCCAAGGATGTATCTTTTAAATTACCTTATTTCACTTTCTTCATAAAAATTTTCACTATAAAAATTTTTTTATTGATTTTTTTCAGATTTTTGTAGCTTCCTCTAACCTCCCCATCCCAGTCCTTATAGAAGGTAAGTTCCATGAGATCAGGGACCCTGCCTATCTCCTTCATCCCTGTATAACTAATGATAAGAATAAGAGGCTGGCAACCATAGGAGATCAATAAATGTTTGTTGAATTATCATTGTCATTAATAAACTATAAAACGTCTTGCTGCTTCAGCATTTGTTCTATGTCTGTTGAATCAAATGAATCAATATTGCATGCAGATTCACAATATTATCCAAAATGTACCTCCATATTTATCCTTTATAGAGTAAAAAGAAAAGTCTGTTTTACCATCAAAGCAAAATATAAGGAACAAAATATATAATACAAAGGAAAATAGTTACTATTTCCTTTCCAGTGTGTCTCTTTTCCTTTGTCCCATTACTTTTGAAGAAAATGCCATATGCTGTAAAGTTTAATGGAATGGCGAAATGACTTGAATATAAATTGGTCTGCCTTACTTAGAAAATACATCATTTGGTGATGTAGCTTCCCTGAAAGATGTTTTGGAAAGTGTTTTTGTATATTTACTGGAAATACTAATTTAAATTGGACTATATTTCTCAACAGGGTGCAGATATGATTTTCAGCCAGAACAGTTATCAGAGTATATTGTTTCAGGCTATTTATTCAAGAAGAGAGAAGAGAGGACAATTCTCCAATGGGAGTGAAAAAGTTGCATAATGATGTCATAAAACATTAACTTAACAGTAGGAAATAGCACTTATGAACCACTGTAAGTTCTGTTCTCTTGGGTTTAATTTTTTTTACATCCATGGTAAATCTAATAGATACATAATTTCTTTATTGAGTCAGAAATTGTATTTGTTTTAAAAAACTAGCAATCTTCTACTAGCACAGGCAAATACTCACAGGCTCATAGACTACACATATACAAAATACATGAAATCTCTAGCATATTTTTAAATTAAAATACTCTACGCACATTTTCCCTTAGGTAATTATTTAGACATCATGAATTAAATAAATGTTCCCATTGACTCTCAGAATGCCAGGATGTGTGTAAATTTTGAGAAAACACTAAATGTGAAAACATTATCTTACTCTCTTACCAAATGGGTATTTAAGATGACAAGTGGTGAAGAGGTTTTCAGTCTCAGTGAGAAAATGGCCTGCTTATCTGAGTGCCTTCAAAGTGCAATGAAGCAAAATGTGTTGTCTCTATTTGCCTTACATATGGCAGCTCCAAGTGATAGCACAGACTCTCTTGTTCTCAGAAATCTCACTACAAGGATCCTTTACATTTTCAAGGTAAGTTTCTCTGCAAGTCTGAGTACCACAGATTTCAAATTTCATGTTATCACTAGAAGATATCCTCAGATTCTTAAATGTTTCAGTACTTTAGTAAAGCCCCCCTTTACACTATAGTTAAAAATAATATTCTACCCTTCAATATTTAAAATTTATTTTACTTTATTATTCACTGTGCTTAATTCCTCCTTAAAGAAATTGACTTCACATCACTAACACTTCCAGTGCCTCAACTGATTGTTTATTTTAGATAATCCATAATCCTGTGGTTTTAGCTCTTTTATTTTTGCTCTGCTGTCAGTGGAAATGGAAGACAGATATATAGTGTTCTCTGTATAAAAGACCTCTACCTCAGCCCAAATAAGCTTAGTTCTTTCCACCTATTCTCATGAGTCTTAATTTCTGAAATTTGAAATATTTTCAAAATCAGTTAAATTATATCTTTGAGTTCTCTAAACCTATATCATCTTTAAAAAATGTTGTATGATATGTTTTTGCCACAGCATACTTTTAGTACTATAACTACAGAGGTTTGCCAAGTGGTTACAAATCTACAGGTAATTAATGATAGAAGTATATTCAGTCACTGAAGAGGAGTTTTATTGTCCTTCCCATCCTTTTAAATGAACTCAATTATGCCAATTATTCATCTTGGAAATTACTTAGCTAGCTCTAGTGATATCAGTAGACATTCACTTGGTTCTATGCCTTATTTCTGAATCAGAGCAGACTTAAACCTGCCTTACATATATGCTCCATTTCACCCAGCTCATCAGTACTAAAGAGATTACTAGAGAATATTGTGAACAATCATATTCTAGATAGTATCTTTTTCTAGATAGTATTTGACTAAACAATTTTCTTTATTATGAACATAAACACGTGATCATGAAATTTATAAATATACTTATTTGTAGATTTTGGAGAATGGATAAATATATCAGCAGAAGAGTTGCTTAAGCAGACAATGGTGAAATTATATTCTTGGCAAAAACTCTCAACAAGATGTGTTCATCAACAAAGACATTGTCTTTGGAATGCTACCATTATGGGTCTCTAGGGTTAAATGTCAAGTTTTATTAAAACAGAGTTGGCAACACCACATTTCTGGGTCTGTACCCTAGTCAGCCAATTGGTTATATAAGTGGTATTCACTAGTTTGCCTATAGGAGTGGTTGCCTTCATTAGAGAAGAGAAAACAAAACCATAAAGAGTAACTCTCAGGAAAGATGTGATCCCTGTCAAAATGCCTCCCTGAAGTCACAAGGGTAAGTCTGTAAGAAAGTGTAGATGAGTACCTAGCACAGTAATTCAAAGGCCTACAAAAAGATGAGCTGCATTAGCAGAGATTCATTAATATGGAAAGGTAGCTTCTTTAGTATGGAAAAACAGCATGGTGGAGCTGTGAAGGCACGTAAATGGAGTGCCAACCCCAACCTTGGGAAACTTTCTTAATTTCTCTCCCCCCACTTTTATCTTCAGTAAAATTGTTATGAAAATAGTTTTTGATTCATAGTGCTGCTATGATGATTAAAGTTAATAATTATTGCAAAGCTTTGTGAGTAGCATGTGACCCATAACACAAACTATATGGAATTGTTAAATAAAATTTATTTCAAGGCTTGCAGTTATGCTTCTGAGCAGGAATATCTCAGAGACGTCACAAACTCCACAGTTAAAGGTCACAACAGTCACATAGAACATCAAAAATGAAAGGAATTTTAGAACTCTTTAGTTGAATACTTTGCAGGATATTTTTTAGTATCTAGATACTGCTTTGTTTTTTGAATGTTATTTTATTTTTTTATACAGCAGGTTCTTATTAGTTATCCATTTTATACATATTAGTGTATATATGTCAATCCCAATTTTTAAATGAAACATTTTATAGAACCCCAATTTATAAAATAGATAAAAGCAGAGTTGCTTTGATTGAAATAAGAATGGTCCTCTCTTCCAGTCTTGGCAGCAGTAAAGGTCTGATTCATTTTAAAAACAAAAGGTCCATAAAATGTACAACACTAGGACCAAAATGTAAACTATGGACTTTGAGTGATTATGATGTGTCAATGTAGATTCACCACAAGTATCACTCTGGTGGAAGATGTTGGTAATGGGGGAGGCTATGCATGTATTGGAGCGGGGGTATATGCAAAATCTCTACCTTCCCCTCAATTTTGCTGTGAACTTCAAATTAAACTGCTCTAAAAAATCTGAATAGAGATACACAAAAGTTATTTTAAAAAAAAAACAAAAGAAACATTCTGTATTAATAGACTACTGTCTAGGTGTTACCATTCAAAGAAGTAGCTCCCAGGAAATGTGAACAGTCAACTTTGATGATCCATTCTCTCCAGTTTGCAGTAGAGCATTATATAATTAGTATAAGTGTCTGTCTCCCACGAATCTGGAGATCAGAATGAGTTTTTCAGTAATCTGATCAGAGATCAAGCACCCCAGAAGAAATGCTTTCTACTTGCTGGCTCTTATTTTAAAATTAGACCATTTAAACCATTTTAAAGTGTACAATTCCATTGCTTTTGGTACATTCACAATGTTGTACCATCATAACCACTATCTAATTTCATCACCCTGAAAGAAAACCCTGCACTCATTAAATAGTCACTCCCCATCCTCCACTCTCTATCTCCAGTCCCTGGCAACCACTAATTTGCTTTCTTTCTCTATGGATTTGCCTGTTCTGGACATTTCAAATAAATGGAATCACATGGTATGTGTCCTTTCTGTCTGGCTTATTTCACTTAGCATAATGTTTTTGAAGTTCATCCATGCTGCAGCATGTTCATTCCTTTTTAGGGCTACATAATATTCTATTGTATGGCTATACCACATTTTGCTTAGCAGCTGATGGACATTTGGCTTGTTTTCACTTTTGGACTATAATGAAAAATGCTGCTATGAACATCCAAACACAAGTTGTTTTAGGAATACATGTTTTCAGTTATCACAGGTATTTACATGAGAGCACAGCACTGACTCATATGGAAATTGTATATTTAAATTTTAATGAGCAGCCAAAGCGTTTTCCACAGCAACTCTACCATTTTACATTCTTACCAGCAATACACAAAGTGTTCCAATTTCTCCACATCCTCACCAACTCTTGTTATCTTTTTGATGACCAATCTAGTAAATTTGAAATAATATCTCAGTGGTTTTGATTTGTATTTCCTTAATGACTAAGGATGTTGAGCATTTTCCATGTGATTGTTGGTCATTTATTTATCTTCTTTGGAGAAATTTCTATTTCACTATTTTGCACATGTTTTAGTTGGATAGTTTTTGTTGTTGAGTTGTACATATTTGTTATATATTCTGCATACAGGCCCTTATTATATATATGGTTTTACAATATTTTCTTACATTCTGTGGATTGTCTTTTCACTTTTTTGATAATAACCTTGTATGTACAAAAGTTTTTAATTTTGATGAAGTCCAATTTATCTATTTTGTCTTCTGTTGCTTGTGTTTTTGGTGTCATAGCTATGTATACATTGCCAAATCCAAGAATATGAAAATTTACTCCTTTTTTCTTCTATGTGTTTTATACTTTTAGCTCTTACATGTAATTCTTTGGTCCATTTTGTGTTATTTTTTGTAAATGGTATGAGGTAAGGGTCATTCTTTAGCAAGTGAATACCTAGTTGTTGCAAGACCATTCCTTGAAAAGACTATTCTTTCCCCATTAAATTGTCTGGGCAACCTTGTCAAAATCAACTGGAGATAGCTATACAGGTTTATTTGTGGACAGTTCCATTCCATTGACCTATATGGCTATCCCTATGCCAGGAATACACTCTTTTGATTACTGTAGCTTTGTCCTAAGTTTTAAAATCAGGATGGGGGAGACCACCAACTTTTTTTTCTCTTTTCCAAGATTGTTTAGGCTACTCAGGTTCCCTTGCAATTCCATATACATTTTAGTATCAATTTGTCCACTTTCACTAAAAATGCACTTCAGATTTTGGTATTTTATTGAATTTGTAGATCATTTGAGGGAGTATTGTTATTTTAACAATATTAAGTCTTTCAATCAGTAAACATGGTATATTTTTCTATTTATTTAGATCATTTTGAGTTTCTTTCAATAGTTTTCAGGATAGGAGATTTGCACCTACTTGGTTAAACTTATTCCTAAGTGTTTTTTTCTTTTTCATCCTGTTGTAAATGGATTGGTTTTAGAAATTTTTTTGGATTATTCATTTCCAGTGTATGGCAATACAACTGATTTGTGTATTTTGTGTGTATGTTGATCCTGCTCCTTTGATGACTTTGTTTATGTTATAATATTTTTTGTAGATTCCTAGGATTTTTAATATGTATTCTCATGCTATCTACAAATAGAGACCATTTCATTTATTTCTTTGAAGTTTGTATGTCTTATTTATTTTCCTTGACTAATTGCCCTAGCTAGAACTTCCAGTACAGTTGAATAGAAGTGGCAAGAATAGACATCCTTGTTTTGTTAATGATCTCAGGAGTGAAGGGTTCCGTCTTTCACCATTGAGTATGATGTTAGATGTGGCTTTTTAAAATAGATAACCTTCATCATATTGGAAAAATTTCCTTCTATTGCTATTTTGTTGAGTTTTTATCATGAAAGGATGTTGGATTTTGTTGCATGCTTTTTTCTCTATCTAGTGTGATGATTGGTGCTTTAGTTTCTTTGTTCTATTAATATAGAGTATTACATTGATTGATTTTTGCATGTTGAAACACCCTTGTATTCCTGGGAAAATCCCATTTGGTCATGCTTTTAATTTGCTACTGGATTTGGCTTGCTAGTATTTTGTTGAGGACTTTTGCAGCTATACTCATACGGGATGTTCGCCTATAGATTTTTTTCCCTGTGGTACCTTTGCCTGGCTCTGGTGTTAGGGGAATCCTGGCCTCATATAATAAGTTAGGAAGTGTTCTCTCCTTTATTGGGTGGGGGGTGGTGGTGGTGGTGGTGGTAAGAGTTTGAAAAGGATTGTTGCTAATTCTTCTTTAAATGTTTGGTAGAATTCACCGGATCAGCCCTCTGACCCTGGGCGTTTTTTTGGAAATTTTGATTATGTATTCAATCTCTTATTATAGGTCTATTTAGATATTCTCTCTCTTCTCCAGACAGTTGTGGTAGTTTGTGTGTTTCCAGGAAATTACCCAACTAGGCTATCTAATTTGTTGGACTGGATGGATACCTACAATTGTTCATAGCATTCTCTTATACTCCCTTTTTATTCTGTCATGTTGGTAGTAATGTCCCCACTTTCATTTCTGAAGTTAGTAATGTGAATCCTCCTTTATTCTTGGCCAGTCTACCTAAAATTTTGACAATTTTACTGATCTTCTCAAAGAACCAACTTCTGTTTTTGTTGATTTTATGTATTGTTTTTCTATTCTCTATTTCATTCATCCCACTCAAATATTTATCTTCTTCAATTTACTTGCTTTGAGTTTAGAGTTTAGAATTCTGCCTTTGCTTTCATTTCCCGCTAAAGCAGTACCTGAAAATCTACTAGGAATGAGGGTTTGGGAACTTCTCAGGTAGTTTCTGTACAAGCAACCATCCCTGGATATGTGTATGTCTTTCCCAGAAATACCTGTGAGCTTTTCAAAGCCCTCGTCCCCTGAAGTGTCTGATTACCCAGGCTTCACTCTCAAGCTTTTCAGTTTGTTTGTTGTTTACCCAAATTTTAATCCCTTTCTCCATGGGCAGAGGCCACTGCACTTGCCTTTACATATTTTCAACAATCACACCCGCCCCCCGAGGGTAGCCACGTCAGCCATGCTAACTTACTGAGGTAGGTGAAATAAAGGCAAGCCCTCTGAGCGGATCCTTCAGGATGTTACCAGATAGATCAAAACAAATAATCACAATTCTTGGAGTATATCACATTCTCTCCCTCCATCACTAGGAACCAGGATGTGGTCTGAGTTCTTTAAGGCTATCACCAAGCTGGTGAATGCAGGGTAGTGTTAGGGTAGGTAATAATCCCACAAAACACTCCTAATGAGATTCAAGTGATTGGGATTTTTTCTTGATTAAGCATTTTTCAGGTTGCTATAAACTTCTGATTAGTTTCCAGAGTTCTGCTAAAGGGCATTATGGCAGCTTATGTAAGTTAATTTTTGCTTTTGTGGAACAATGAGCTATTGGAGTTCCCTACTCTCCCATTTTTGCTTACGTCACTGGCAATCCACTTTTAAATAAGTCATATATTACCTTAATAGGGCCTAGAGATCTGTATGTAATAATGGCACCATGTCAAGAGGATGAAGTTTTGGAATAATCACTGTTATAACTTCTTATCTGTGCTTCATCATGGCATCAATTAAATTAAATTTTGTTAATTTAACTAGCACCCCAGTGTTTAACTGATTCTGCATTCCTACAAGGAAATTGTTAGAATTGGCTTTGTACTAATTAGTTTTAAAAATACATCAAAACCTCATTTTCATGTCAAAAAATTACCACCTTGAAACATTTATTTTAGGGTGGCCAATTTAGATTTGTTAATGTGCAGATTGCAAAATTTCCAATTTGCAATGAAAACGTAAAAGTATTAATTTGTATAAATAGCTCATGCCTACACATTCAAGCTAACATGGAAAATTATAACAACTATTCAGAAACTCAAACAAAAGCAGTGCATTTACTTTGAGCACCTATATTCAACCCACATATGATTTCGTGGAGAAAAAAATGATTCTGAGCCAACTGTTTTTGTTATCTGTGTAACAGTATCATAAATAATGTCTTTACAAAGCCAACGTCTAAATGAAACATAATTTTTCCTTATATCTTTACTTTTACTTAAGTATAAATATAGACACTCCTAAAAATTTAACAGTAATAATTATATAAATTTCACTTTTTATACTGTTTTGAACCTAAAATGTTAGCTACTTTTTATATCATTTTCAGAACTAATTTACCACAAATATTCTAATTTACCAAAAAATGTAGTAATATATCTCTTTATGAGCTCATACTTTATTGCTCCTTCGGTTAAAAAAAGGTCCTTGTTTGCATTTGTATAACTCGGTTATTACATGTCCCTCAGTGTCTCTACAGTAAAATGTGTGCGAAAGGAACTGTAAGAAAAAAAACACATCTTCATGGTGATTAAGGTTTTCTTATTCAGAGTAACATTACTTTTTCTTTAGAAGCCATGTTTAACTAATATTCAAACGCTGACTATTTAAAATATGTTTGGAGGCTTTTAACATATGCAAGAAATGAGCTTGCTGAGACCTGTCCTGTATTGATTAAAAGCACAGACTTTGAAATTAACCAGATCTGGATTGGAATCTCAGTTCCACAGCTAACAAGTTGTGTGACCTCAGGCAAATTAAATAAATTCCCTGTGTCTTAATTTTCTCAACTGCCAAATGAGAAGATTAGTAGTGTACACATCAAGAGATGATGGGAGAATTAGACAACTTAGCCCTCAGAAATTTGTGTTATGCTATTAAATGTTTCCACCTGAGGATACAACTTGGAGAAGTAAAGGAAACATAAACCTTGAAGCTGAACTGCTAAGGAGACCCCAAATATTCAAATATCTATCTGCTTCTTAGGTTCATAAAACATTCATGCAATGTTCTTGGCACATAACTCCTATTCCATAAATATCAGTTCTTTTCTTCCGCTCTTCCATTTGTAAAAGTATTTACCGCTACTTTTACTGTGGATTCAGATTTTCTGCCACAACATAGAATAACAATTAATTGAGACTGCATATGGAGCCCTATATATAGTAGAAGTCCAATACCATTTTTGATGATGATGAAGAAGATAACATTAGTGATAGGTAAAGATACCAAACAAACAGGCTTTCCAATAGACAGTGGAGGGAAAAACTAGTAAATGGCTGCCTTAAAGGAGTAAGGCAAATATTCAGGAGATAGAATTTAATGGCTCACAAAATTTGGAAACTGATAGAAGAACACAAAATACAACTAAACTACACATTCCATAGCAAATGGCTTCAACCATTTTCCTTCTGCAAAGAAGAAAAATGTCATTTCCATGATTTTCACACTTCCATTGGGCATACTCAAGCTTATACTCAATTCCCTTTATACTTTCCAAAACTCTAAACTTTTCTTACATCAGACAAAATGTTGATTGTCAGTGAGAAAGGCATAATTTGAGAATAAACATTAATCGACTCTACTTTTTTTCAGTAAAGCAGTATACTGCTTCTAGCAATAGAATGTTTCTAATTTGGGGACAATACCCTTAATGAGAACCAAAACAATGATGAAGAGAATACTGAAAAATAATTTTTGTGAAATAACTAGTATGTGGACATTTCAGTTCAGCTCAACTCGAATGTGGGAGAGGAGGAAAGCCCACACATATAAACTAAGCATTTATGGCAACTTTTTTCCAGATGTATCTGCTAATTCTGAAAGTTCTACTGAAACACAAAGCTGAGCAACTCTTTCAATACACTCACTGACTCTATTATTAATAGGGTTATTAATATTGATGATCAGGGCCATTCAAGGAGTAAGCACCTTGACCAAGGAATCTGAGGAACTATATCCAAAGAGGAAGAAAGAACTAGAAATAGATCAATCCTCACAGAGACTAAACTCCATTTTTGAATCATATCAGTCCTCATTGAGTTAAATTGATAAGGGTTCACTCGTTGTTCTAACTAGTCCCCTGTCAGAAGTATTAATAAATAAGTAAATAATTCCTCTAAGGAGACAGATATTTATCAATATCATTCAGAGTCTCAGATTATCTCTATAATTTTTGAAACATGATCTATTAAACCCAATCAGAAATTGCCAGGCACATAAGTAGTTATACTCTGTGATCAAAAACCAAGAGACATACTACAAAATAATAATAAATCCATGGGTTATCCAAATAATGGAATTTTTATATATGGAATTAAAATAATTATAAACAATAGGACAATCAAATAGAAGACAAGATTGAGAATTTTAAGATAGAACTGAAAACTACAAATATGTGCTAAATAAATTATACAAATATGAAGTGAAATAACTCAAGTAAAAGATGCGATAGGTTGAACAGATTAGACTCTGTTGAGGAGAGAATTAGTAAACCAAAAAATAGATCCAAAGAAAATATCCAGACACAAACCTGGAGAGATAAAAGGGAGGAAAATGCTGAAAACGTGTAATTTTTGTATGATGATTGAATTCCTAGAAGGAAAGAAGAGACAGAAACTGTCACCAATAAGAAGAGCCTAAAGAAACATGATGACTATATAAAATGTCTTACTCTGGATGGGATACTAGAACAGAAAAAGATCAGAGTTTACATTGTTACAACAATTTGTAAGAGTCTTCAGCATTGTATGCCGAAGTTGGAGATATGCATACCCTCTGATGCAGCAATTCCACCCCTACAGATATATCTGACAGAAATGAGCTCACATTTTTGCCAAAAAAATAACAATGTCAAGATGCTTCAACTCAGCACTAATCATAACAGCCCCAAACCGGAAACGGATGTTTATCAACAATATAATGGATAAATAAATGTCAGTATAACCACAGAGTATACTATTAGTAATGAAATTGCATGAAGTACTACCATACATGACAACATAAATAAACCTCAAATCATTACACTGAGTGTAAGAAGCCAGACATAACAGAATATATAGTTTATGTATTTATATAAAGCTCAAATCACAGAAAAGTCTATTTTATTAGTAGTGAGGATAATGGTTCCCTTTGGGATAAAAGGTGGGGAGAGTACTTAGGAAGGACCTAAATGGGGCTTCCAGAACACTGGCAATATTGTTTCTTTTACTTAGTAGTGGATACATGGTTTTACATGGGGGTTACATGGAGTTGTAAACTTGAGATTTTTGTACTTTTCTGAATGTCTTACTTAACTAAATTTTTTTCTTGCTGAATTAAAATCACTGAAAAAATAAATTTTTACACAATGTGATATTTTATTTATCATTGAAAGCAAATTACTTGTGACAAAGCATGTGGACAAACTGTCTCCAAATTAATACCCTTATGATTGATAGCCTATGTTAAACATCCTTCCTTATTCTAAGTCTTTCAGGTCCGAGTGGGTGGAGGCATGTATAAAATTGGGCCAATTTTGAATTTCTGTATTTAACTGTGGGATTTCACTTTTAAATCAACTATCAGATAACATTGTTATCCACATGGCTGTGCTGATGCTTTTGACAGTGTTTGTATGTGAAGTGACTTATCCACAGTAAGAAATTTTACTGGATTCATTTCATTTGGGAAGTAGGGAAGAAAAGGAAAAACAAAACAAAATAGTGGCTCAGTATAAACTGATTTAGTAGGAAAAATCATTCTATTTTTGAGTCCCCCAAAATAGGAATAGGATGAAAAAATATTGAAAATTTACTATAAAGTGCATTTTTTCATTAGTGTCATTTCCATTGGCTACAGTGTCTACAGATAGCTGCAGTTGTCTCTGGATAAAAACTGAAGACAGTATTTTATATTTTCAATGGTTAATTTCCTCAAATAAAAGGGAGGTTTAGATAACTATAGCCATTAAAAAGTTCTTTCGTGGGCTTCCCTGGTGGGGCAGTGGTTGGGGGTCTGCCTGCCGGTGCGGGGGGCACGGGTTCGTGGCCCGGTCCGGGAGGATCCTGCATGCCACAGGGCAGCTAGGCCCGTGGGCCATGGCCGCTGGGCCTGAGCATCCGGGGCCTGTGCTCTGCGGCGGGAGGGGCCGAAGCGGTGAGAGGCCCGCGTACCGCAAAAAAAAGAAAAAAAAAGTTATTTTGCATGTGAAAAAAAGTTCAACTGTCAATGAATGAACTGCATAAATTTATATCTGCTTTAGGAGTGAGTCTTGGAACCATGCTCTACATTTAATTTCTCATTAAGCCAAAGAGTCACAATAGGTTGCACGTTATACTGTGATCATTTCACCTAGCGCACTGTGAAGTAAGAAGCCCAGGCCAAATGGCAATGTAGCCACTGTGAAGATTTACACAATAACTTATAACTCATTATTTCTTATGGAGATGGTAAACATTTTATTAAAATAAAGATAACATCACATATTTTAAGCATAAATCTTACCTCAATTCAAAGACAAAATAAATGAAGAAAAGATACAGTCCATTAGTATTTATTCAGTGACCTTTTAGTCCTTATGAAATATCATATATTTGTAAAAAAAAGAAAAAAGAAAAAAAGGGAAGGTATATTTCATAGTAAGTTAGAGAAAAAAACTCAAAAATCTTATTATTTTGAACTTAACTAATTCAAGTGCATGATCATTTGTCTGAAGAATCTGTTTCATTTACAAAAAGATATTTTAATTGTGAGTGAATAATCTCAACCCATTAATATTTTGAGTATTCATCCTTCTATCCATCATTCTTTCTTTTACTCTTTTATTTAATAAATATTTATCTGGTGCCTGCTACATGTCATGCACTCTGAAATGTTTTGAGTGCAAAGAAATTAATAAAATTTAGCCCACTATCCTTAGCAAATCACAGTAAGGAAAAAGAAAAGGATGTATGCAATCACTTTGAATACTATGAATAAGCTAAGTGAGTAAAGAGTGCTTTATAAGAAGCAGCAACTACTTTGCCTGGGGGTGAGAGTAAAGTTCATGAAAGCCTTCCAAGAAAAAGTAATGCTTGAGTTTTAAAAAATAGTAGGAGTTGTTGGGTTTTTTTTTCCCCAGTGGACAAAAGGGCTAAGGACATTCCAGTCTAAAGCACCAAGTTGCAAGATAGTATAGTGTGTTATTAGAAATGGTTAGTGGAAAAGACAATATTTGAGTGAATGGTGGATGAGGAGATTGTGAATCTAGATAGTGGTCAGATTAAGAAGTGTTTCATTTATCACAATAAAAATTTGAGTTTTAATTCATAGGTACTGGGGTAAAATTGAAGAGTTTTAAGTAAGAAAGTGTTATTTTCCACTATGGAGACTAGACTAGAGCTAGAAGAAATGGGAGATATTACATAGAGACCACTTAGAAGCCTCTAGCAATATTCCAGACAAAAAAATGATGAGGGTCTGAACTCAGGCAATAAGTGCATATTACATGTGCAAAGAATATTAGAGATATAGGCCCTCTGGAACTTCTCCCCGTGTTGGATCTCTACTTTGAGCAAACAAAGTAGAGCTGCAGAATGCATAGAAGATATACTTTATCATTCCCAGCTCCATCCTTATTAAGTGTATAATCTTGGACAAGTTGACTTTGATACCTTTTCCAAAGCTGGAATATGAGAATTCTATATATTTGTATTTATATATAATTTATATATAAATATAAATAATCCCCATATTCCAGCTTTGGAAAAGGCACAGACGTATGTATCTATGTATCTATCTGTCTAGCTATCTATCTATAAAAAAATATATAAAGTGATTGTCACAATTAAATGAGATAATGCATTTAACTGTGCATTAAAATTTATTTATTATTTATTATTACTCAATATTACGGAAGTGTGAGGCCTGAGAGGTGCATGCCCGTGATACTTAAACAAAAAACTATAGTATTGGCATAATCAACATTCACCTTATTATTAAAATCCAAAGAATAATATCAGCAGTATAACTCCAAATATTAACATTTTTGATAAAATGCAAACAGTTGTGCTCTACTTCTAATTGCAAATCCTTTTAGTGGATGGTAATACCAATGGTTTACATCTCCCTGTCAACATATGCTTACTTTAGTATTGTGTATAATTTTTCTTTTGGATTGATGTACTAAACTTATTAGGAAAAATAAAAACTCCACTGTATCTAGCTATCCTACGTCCACTCCCACTCCCATCTGTAGAGGTTTCGTGGCAATATTTCATATTAAATGTGCTCAAATTAAGCATTTAAACTATAATAGCACTTTTTCTTTTGGACATATATTTCAGTTCAGCTTTCTCTTTTTTTTCTTCCACTGCATTACATTCAGTTATTACCATTACCTCCTGGCTCCATCATTCACTATTTGTGTGGCCTTTGGTAAGTTACTTAATCTATCTGAACTCAGTCTCCTAGTTTCTCAAAAAAGACAAATTAATAGTACTTAACTCGCAAATACATGATGGGAAATAAATGTCATAATTTTGGAAAAGTGCTTAGCATAATACCTGACACAAGGGATTACTCAAGAAATGTTGTGGTTATTATTTAACAATTCTCTCTAGGATCAGCCCCATGTTATTGGTGAATAATACCAATCAGAAACTAGCATTACTTGCTGAGCATTTACTGGGAGATTTTTGCCATATTTCAGTAAGGAAATTTTGTCTGAATGAAAGGGAGAAGTCTGAGTGGGGATAGCTGGGGCCTCTCTGACAGTCTGTTCTTAGGAATAATTAGAGATGACTGAGGTCACCGAGAGCTGGATCTAGGTACATCTATCACAAAGAGAGAATGTGAGCAGAACCTTCTGGAAGTGGGCCATGTGATGGATGGAGACCAATGAGAGAGTATCACTGAGTGATTTAGAGAATCAGGTCAGATAAATAAAAAGCAAAGTAGAATGACTCGATAATGTAGTAGGTTAAAAATCTGGCTCTGTCATTTACTAGTTTTGATATCTTGGACAAGTTACTTAAACATTTTCTCACTAATCCAAACCTAGCCTCCTTCTAGTGAATCCCTAAGGCAGTCTGACAGTAGAACATTTAAGATATTGCATTTATCTAATAAACTTTAACACAGACCATCAATAATGTAATTCCAAATTATATTTTTGTTAAAATATGTTTTGTCAAGGAACCCCAATTGTTAACCTTTTAGTTTCTTTGAAATTATATACTTGAGAAATTCTCAAACTATATTTATATAAATATGTTTTGAAATTATTAATTTTAATTGTCCTCTTAATATGCCTCACATTGGTAGTGATATTTGCCTCTTTTGTTCACTGCTCTATATCCAGCAACTAGAACAGTTCCTAGCACATAATAGGTTCTTAATAAACACCCATCGAATGAATTCACTCAGACTGACTTCTCTCTAATGCATACAAATAAACAATTTCAAAGTACAAATACATAATTATCCTGAGAATATTCATACATTTCTAGCAAAACAGTTGAAGTTACTAACAGAATACTATATATATATACATATATATATATATATATATATATATCTTAGATATCTATTGACCCATATTTGAATTCCTAGGCCCAAATTCAAAGTAGGAGGAGGGTTACCCACACCTACCACAAGCAATGCCCCATCACCAGCGGAGCGTCCTACAGTCTAACTCAATTCAGACACATCTACCTGGAGATGGCGTCAGATTCTACAGGTTAAGGGTTCAGTCCTACAAGACTGCTTCTCCCCACTTCAGGAACCAATTGCAAGCCCAGGATATCACCTGTGCTTCTGACAAACTGGCTATAGACTAGAAGTTCCAATGACCCCCTCCTTGGATTTCAGATGCCCTTTGCAAGTTCAGGTTGTTACCTGTACTTCTGACCCACTGGCTATAAATCAGAGGTTCCCACGATCCCCTCCTCAGGTTCAATTAATTTGCTAGAGCAACTCACAGAAATTAGAGAAACTTTTCATTTACTAGAACACCAGTTTATTATAAAAAGGTGTAACTCAGAAACAGCCAGATGGAAGAGATGCATAAGGCAAGGTATGGGGGATAGGCACAGGGCTTCCATGCCCTCTTCCAGGTGCACCACTCTCCCTGCACCTCCACGTGTTCACCAGCCCGGAAGCTCTCTGAACCCTGTCTTTTTGGGGGTTTATGTGGGTATGATTGATTAAATCATTGGCCACTGGCAACTGATTTAACCTTCAGCCCCTCTCCCTCCCCAGAGGTCAGGGGCTGGGGCTGAAAATTCTAACCCTCTAACAACAGGATTGGTTCCCTGGCAACCAGCCCCCAACAGTAGGTACAGTCACAAAGACGCCTCATTAACACAATAAAAGACACCTTTGCTTCTCTCAAAACTTAGGAAATTCCAAGGGGTTTTTAGGAGTTCTGTGCCAGAAACTCTGATGGGGACCAAATATATATTTCTTACTATAAATGATAATATCACAACCCAACATTACCATTCATTTTTAAAACATGCTGCAAATCTCTGTAAATGTCTTTATGATTTCAGATATATAAAAAACACTAAAGAGAAAGCAGGTAGATGACTGTGACGTTAATTCAGAAAACAATGACCACTAAGCAATTCACTAAAATATCTGCACAATTATAACTTATCTTCAGAGCAATCTTACGGTGAATGTTCCGTTCTTTTGCGTGAAAGCGGGCATTTACCATAGAGGAAGTTTTCCTAGCCCACACCCCTTAGATACTTACTATTTGCTGCTCATCGTCTCATGTATCTGGTCTCTCCTTTACCGTAAGTATTGGGTCCTTCAAAATAGAAAGAACCAAGGGAGATGTGAATGTTTTTAATATTATACTTGTGTATTATTTTTTAAGATGTTTTAAAACACGTAAAAATCTATAGGTGTGAATATTATTCATAAACAATTTTCCCACTTCACAAACTCAATGCATTATGTTATGACAACATATTGTTCACTCTAATTTTTCTCATTATTTTATTGTATAACATGGATAAATAATGACTAGCAACTATGATAATGACTCATTGAGGGAAGCTCCTTATGTCAGGTAGCAGAAGTGAGGAGACAAACATTTCTTTACGATGCTAAAAAAAAGCTAGTTGAAAAGTGAAAAATCACATGAATTTAGAACTCACTTTTTTTTTTTTTGCGGTACGCGGGCCTCTTACTGTTGTGGCCTCTCCGGTCACGGAGCACAGGCTCCAGACGCGCAGGCTCAGCGGCCATGGCTCACGGGCCCAGCCGCTCTGCGGCATGTGGGATCTTCCCGGACCGGGGCACGTACCCGTGTCCCCTGCATCGGCAGGCGGACTCTCAACCACTGCGCCACCAGGGAAGCCCTAGAACCCACTTTTGACCTATGTGGTCAGCTATTTTGAATATTTTCATAAGTGAGATTATTGTTTTGGCATAATATAGAATAATAGAGAATTTTAGTGAACTACAATAAAACTACTATTAACCAAAATGTTCATCTATTGGAGTATTCTGGCTATTCAATTTTTCTTAGGAAAAGAATCTTAACTCCAAAAAACCTTTCATTGAAGACTATTTCCAATATGTTTGCCCACTTTGCTGCATTTGCCATATCATATAGGCAACAGATTGGGATATTTTTTGATGATTGAAGGACTTATGGTTTTTCCGTCTCAATATTTTCAATGCCTGCACTATTTGCAGGCCTGTAGGTAGAGATGGTATAAGAGGCTGAACTGAGTGTATTCAGATCCTCAGACCTCTCTAGATGTACTTTCATTTGTTTGTCTAATTTGAAAAAAATATACTTGCATCTAGCTTGTAGGTTTATTATAAAGTTTAATTTAGACAAGTATACAAAAATCTATATGAAAGTCTATTAAAATGTAAGGTATGTGTTCATTCATTAACAATTATTGGATACTTCAGTGTGCCAGATATTATGCTCGTTATTTGTGTAGAAGTATGAGCATGTGTGTATAGATTTTTAAAATATTTGCCTTTTAGGCAGAAATACAATATAGCCAGAATAGCATAATTATAATAAGGAACTGAAGTTTATTTGATCATGGTTAATTAAGGTTTTACTGTACTTTTAGATGTTAGTAATGTTAGTTCTTTATCTTTAGATAAAGAAATAAAAAAAGAAATACTGTATGATATCACTTATATGTTGAATCTAAAAAATAAAACAAACTAGTGAATATAAGAAAAAAGCAGACAGATATAGAGAACAAACTAGTGGTTATCAGTGGGGAGAGGGGAGAAGGGCAGTATAGGGGTTGGGGAGTGGGAGGTACAAACTACTGGGTGTAAGACAGGCTCAAGGATGTATTATACAACATGGGGAATAGAGCCAATATTTTGTAATAACTGTGAATAGAAAGCAACCTTTAGAAACTGTATAAATCTTTTAAAAAGTTGTTTATCTTTAGATCTTGAGCCGTCTTTAAAGTCTTTCCTGCTGAAGTGTACCATCACAATTTGCGACTTCTTCAGATTTTGTCTCAGCATCCTTAGATTCATGCAAATTACAAATACACATGCACACATATGTGCACACAGGGATATACACTCTGTCTATATATTATTACAAGTAATTTAAATTACTATCTAATGTGAGATACTGTATCAGAGATGTGGCCTGCGTATCTACAATAATATATGTTTACTAGATCATTCCATCTCTAATCTATAAATTAACTTTGTCAACTAACAATATGCAATTATTATACCATCTGAGATCAGCTACTTTTACTTTGCCTATGAGAAGGAAGAGGCCATGAAGATTTTAATCAGTGAATGAATGAATGATTAAATGTAGCCTGAGTCCATTTGCCTCAGTTTCCTGAATTAGGTCTACTTACTTGGTAGAGAATAAAGCAATGGTGGGTTATTTTTATGTTCACTAGGAAATAGGAGGGTTTGGGTATTTTGTACTTGCAGTAGATGGCAAAATGATCACAGATTCTTCACATCCCTGCCACCACTCCCCTCCTCGACAGTGAGACTTTGCAGCTCCTCTCATCAAGAGCTGGAGCCTATGACTTGAATCCATTAGATTTAAGATCTGAGTTCGGTCATATGACTTAATTTGATTAATAGGACATTACCAGACATGACACAAGCCAAGGCTTGGAAACTGCTGTTCCCAATGCTCTTGGGAACACTGCAATTATCACCATGTGAAAGAACCTGGGCTAGGCTTCTTGATAATGAACACCACATGGTTGAGTTTAACTACAAATACATTAGGAAATGTAATTTACACAACAGAGAAAAAAGTCCCAGGTGTACCAAGCCGAAATTAACTACCCACACAATCATGAGTAAACAAATGAGTTGTTTCTTTAAACTATTAAGTGTTAGGTTGTTTGGTCAAACCAAAGTGAATTAATAAAAGTCTATATGCTTATGTCAATACTTCTTGGTACTTTAATGGGCATATGAATTACCTGAGGATCTCATTACAGGCAAATTCTGATTCAGTAGGTCTGGATTGGGGCCCAAGATTCTGCATTTTTAATGAGTTTCAGAAGATGACTGGTCCACTGAACACATTTTCATTAACAAGGGCCTCTGTGATAGGAGAAATAAAACTGTTAATAGAAACACGAGCTGCTCTTGTCAATGATGTCCATGACTCTGATCAATGAAATAAACTCTTTAAATTTAAATAAATTTACATTATCTTCTCACCTAATAAAACAGATAACAACACCCACCTTGAACACAACACACACACACAAACACATGCACCACCACCCCCACCACACACACACTCACTTCATTGCCAGAATGCAGTGAACATACACAGAACCATCAGAGTAGGTTAGAAAACCATAGAACCATGCAAATAAAATAAGTAATTATTAACTGACAGCAGAAATATTTCAGGAAATAAGTTTGCTTTGCAATAAATTTTATTTAAAGACTTGTTTAAATATCTAAACTTGAAGCAATTAGAATCCCTGCTCTCATTGAGCTTACAAAACAGTGCTTGGTTTAGGGGTACATATAGTCACATTTTCACTCACTCATTTATCCTAAATGAATAAGTTGCTGTATTTAGGAAGTTCTAAATAAAATATCCTTGCAAGTATTATCATGGAAAGAAATGAAGACTGAGTAGATCTCAGCTAATTACCACCATCAGTATTGTACAACTCAAAGCAGTATAAGATAAATCCTAAGAGATATTCCTATCTGGTTTTGCTACACACTACAGAAGAATAGTATTTAATAAATTAATAGTATTTAATAAATTAGCATATAATAGTATTTAGTATTTAATAGTATTTAATAAATTAATTAAACTATTTAATAGTTTTAAATTTTATACTTTTGAAAGGTGCTTTAAATAAACTTGAGATAAAAAGGATTAGACAAAAGTTAATGCTGACACAAATTCAGCCCTTTCTGTGCCAAGTAAAAGTTGAATTGGATGATGCTTAAGATCACTCCAATCTCACAAGGTGAGATTTCATGAATTTTCTGAAGAGGAAGTCGCTTAACTACAACAATATGTGATGTATAATTATTGCTAGTGGTGTTCATTAAGAAGAGCTTTTCAAATTCAACAAATAAGAAGATAGTTATTGAATTACACTGAAGAATATCTTATTGTGATTTTACTTCACAAGCTCTTATTTATTCATAAAATAAAGGAATACTTATTAAGAATGATTTTTAAGATAGTTTAAAAGTATATGATGATTTACTTCTCTACAATTAGACATGCATGCATGCTGCTTATATGAAGATTTTAACCCTACATCCCTACCACCACTACCATCACATACATATACACACACAAACACATTCAGATAATAATGAAGACATTTTAGTGACTGTAAAATTTCTTATCAGCTTTTGTGAGATATAATTTACATACTATAAAATTTACCCATTAAGCTGTAGAGTTCAGTTGTTTTATATATTACATTAATATTTTAATTATGGAAGAATATAACAAAATTTGCCATTTTAACCATTGTAAGTGTACAAATAAGTAGCATTAATTACATTCACAATGTTGTGCTACCATCACCACTATTTCAAAAATTTTTCATCACCCCAAACAGAAACCATATAACAATTAAACAATAACTCCCTATTCCACCCTGCCTCCAGCCCCCAGTATTTGAGATACTGCATATAAGTAGGTTCATAAAATACTTGTCTTTTTGTGTCTAGCTAATTTTAATTAGCATAATGTTTTCAAAATTTATCAATGTTGTGGCATGTATCAAAATTTCATTCCTTTTTATGGCTAAATAATATCCCATTGCATGTATGTAGCCATATTTTTACCCGTTCGTCTGTTGATGGACACAGGTTGTTTACAACTTTTTGCTATTGTCAATAACGCTGCATCACTGGTATACAAGTATCTCTTTGAGACCGTGCTTTCACTACTTTTGGGTATATACCTTGGAGTATTACAGAGTCATATGGTAATTCTATGAACAGCTATTTGAGGAACTTCCAAATTGCTTTCTATAGCTGCTGTACCATTTTATATTCCTACTAGAAACATACAAGGGTTTCAGTTTCTCCCCATCTTCACCAACACTTGTTATTTTTTGTGGTAAAAAAAACCTCATTTAAGCAGAAATTAACACAACATTTTAAATCAACTATACTTCAATAAAAAAATGGAAAAAAATTAATAAAATTTTAAGTGCATAGTACAATATTGTTAACTATATGTGCATTGGTTTACTGCATATCTCTGGAACATCTTAATCTTGTGTGACTGAAAGTCTACAGCCATTAAGCGGAAACTCCCAATATGTTCCCTGCCCTAGTCCCTGACAACTGCCATTCTCCCTTCTACTTCTTTGAGTCTGAATAATTTACATACCTCATTTAATTGTAATCATGTCATACTCATCCTTCTATTACTGGCTTATTTCACTTAATATAATGTCCTCAAGGTTCATCCATGCTGTAGCATACAGTAGAATTTCCTTTTTTTAACCTTGAAATATGTATATATTTCTATAAAATAGAAAGACGTGGAACTATATCTCCTTTGGGAACTCCCATGATGTGTATGCTGTGCATCCATTTAACATGTATGTTGTTGTTCCACGGGTTCTATTTATTGTTGTTCATTCACTTTACTTGCTTCATTTTACAGTACTTTATTTATTTTACTTAAGTTCTGTTTACTTCAGTCTTTATTCTTTCTGCTCCACAAACTCAATAATTCCAATTATCCTGTCTTCAATTTTGCTGGGTTTTTCTTCTGCCTGCTCAAATCTGTTGTTGAATTCCTCCATTGAATTTTTAATTTCAGTTATTGTACTTTTCATCTCCAGAATTTCAGTTTGATCCCTTTTTATAAATTCTCTTTATTGATATTTTAATTTTGTTCATACATCAATTTGCTTTAGTTTTTTGGGGTTATGTTTTTCTTTAGGTCTTTGAGCATATTTAAGACAGTTGTTTTAAAATGTTTTTATGGTAAGTGTGACGTCTGATCTTCCTTAGGGATGATTTTTATCAATTTATTTTGCTACTTTTAATGGGCCATACTTTTCTGTTCTTTGTATGCCTTGTGATTTCTTTGTCAAAAACTAAACATTTAAATATTATAATGTTTTAACTGTGGAAATCATATTCTCTCCATTCTGCAGGGTTTGGTTTTGTTGCTGTTGTTGTTGCAGGCTGAAGTAGTCATTTGTTTAGCTACTTTTCCAAACTCTTTTGCAAAGCCTGTATTCCTTTTCATGTGTGATAACTGAAGTCTCTATTCTTTTTGCTCAAGTTCAACTAATGCTTTGACAGAAATTTCCTTGAATCCCAAGATCTAAAAAAAAAAAGGAAAGAAAAGAAACAAAAATAAAAGACAAGCACCTTTCCTAGTGTTTGCAGATTTCTCTTGCTGGGTGATGCCTTCAACACTTAGCCAGTCTTTCATCACGTGTAGGAATTAGTCTGAAGTGAAAGCTGAGGGTCTATTCTGCTATTTTTTGAGTATGCATTTTGCCCTTGACAAGTACGTGGCTTTTGAAATTCTTTCGTATACACAACTGGTTTTGATTTTCCTAGTTTCCCAAAGAATCTCTACAAGCTTTTACTCTGAGCCCCTTGTATGTCTATTATACGTTTTGACCAGTTATCTTTTGTCTCAGAGATCTTTAATTTGTGAGTTCACCTTGCAGCATTTTTCAGCAATGTCTGCCACTTTTCTAGCCTGTGTTCCAAATTAGGTGAAATAGAGATGAGTGCCCCACATCATTCCTTCAGGAAGCCCTTGGACCTGTTAGAATAGACATACGCAATAATTTGCAAATCATATCTGATCTGCTTCTTCTAGAACTAGGGACAAGGGTCCCATAGTGGGACACAGGCTGGCACTGCTTTAAAACTTCCACTGCTTTAAAACTGCTGGCACACAAGGTTGGGGTGGGGCCAGGGCAAGTAAAAATGCCACAAAACTTTCTTACCATTTTCAAATTGCCTTTTTAAAAACTTCAGTGTTTTCTTGGCAGCTATAAACCTTTGACTATTTTCCAGAGTATTGAAAATGTTGGTTCTGACAGTTCCTGCTATGTATTGATGTTTCTGTGAGGGAGTAAGAGCATGGAACTTCCTATTCTGCCATTTTGCTGATGTCATTTTCCTGCATGATTTTAGTTTGGACTTCAAGTATCCATGTTCAAATAAGCCATATCAAGCTAAAGCTAAGGTGTTTCTACTAGATGTCAAAATACAGAAATAGCAAAATTAAAACCACCAAGTCAGTAAGTAGTATTTAATAAGAGTTTATTGTGCATATAAGAACAGTTCATAAACTGAGAGCTTTCAAAATTAAAGACTGATGAAGCTCAGGGGCATGAAGTTACAGGATGGCTTAAAAATTGAAAATAAGGAAGCTGTTAACCTTTACAATGATTGGTTACTACAACAGGTATTTCTGGATGGCAGGGTATTGGTTAAAAGTGATTATCTCCTACCAGTTTTAGGAAGATGACTTAACTTTCTTTTATGATTGTCTGAGGCATTTGCAAGAAATAACCTAAGTTTTGCTTATGTTCATGAAATAAGCTAGGTTTAATTTTGTTTATGTGGCTTAAATGGTTTTGTCTGCTCAGGGAACTCTCAAGTCTGGTCTCCATTTTGTATTTAATTTTAACACAGACTAGAGAATAAATAAATATTCTACTTCTGTTTCAGGCATGTGTTTATCAGTATGCATTTTTGTGGGTACAATTTTATTCTATTTATTTTGTTACTTTATTAACTAGCTTGCTTAAATTAGAAATTTGAAAATGATATATATTTCTTGTTTCTATCAACTTCGATTTCTGATAATTTGACTCACAATGAGTGCTGTGAAATTTATCAACTACAAACAAATATTTTACGCAGGAGCATTTCTGAGAAAAAAGGCACTTTATCTAAATTAAAAATAAAACCATTCGAGGACTTCCCTGGTGGCACAGTGGTTAAGAATCCACCTGCTAATGCAGGGGAAATGGGTTCGAGCCCTGGTCTGGGAATATCCCACATGCCGCGGAGCAACTAAGCCGGTGCACCACAACTACTGAGCCTGCGCTCTAGAGCCCTCGAGCCACAACTACTGAGCCCACATGCTGCAACTACTGAAGCCCGCTTGCCTAGAGCCTGTGCTCCACAACAACAGAAGCCAGTGCAATGAGAAGCCTGCGCACAGCAACAAAGAGTAGCCCCTGCTTGCCACAACTAGAGAAAGGCTGTGTGCAGCAACAAAGACCCAACCCAGCCAAAAATAAATAAATAAAAGAAATATTAAAAAAAAACCAAACATTCGAGTGCCTAGTATGGGTCAGGCACTATCCGAAATGTTTCACAGACTATATCACATTGTCACATATCTTCATAACAACTTTACAATTTTACAGAAATTTGTAATCAAAGAAGTTATGCAACTTTCCCAAAGTGACACAGCTGGTAAATTAGAAAACCACATTTAAACCAGGTTTTCTAACTTCAGTTCTAATTTTCATTCTACAGTTCCACAGCTGACTGTTATTTTCTTAGCTGTTTTTAAAATAGGATTTAATATGACATTATGAAAACATGTAGAGAAATGTAAAAATAAGAACGTCAATTTAGGAAGAGTCTAATCTTTTAAAATGAAAATATATGCAGTGGCGGATGGGGGGAGAGGAGAAAAGAGTGGTATCTTGTTTTCAGTATTGTCCATTGTCATTTATACAGAACTCATGGACTATATCTTGTTAATCACACTCACTTTTTGTTACTTTCCTATGGATATTTCTGTCAATATTTACAAGATCACTTAAAAGAACAATAGTAAAAAGAATGAGCCTAAGGATTCAAGATTGTATAACTATGTAATAGAAATATATCCAATTTATCTGTCGCGAACTCTTTAAACTGACAAACCGCTATTATTTAACTGCTTTTTGCCACCAACAAAATCATAGTAGTTTCTGTCCCTACTACTGTAAAGACCATTTACTCATATTTTGTCAACTAGGCTAGACTTAAATGACAGCAAGGAAGAAAAATGCACATGCACATCAGGAAAAGAATGATATGATAATAGCAAATGAATACACATTTGCCAACGTTCCTGTCATTTTTGCCCCCTTGAACTTTACTCATCTATCATGGCACTCTTCCGTGTTGAGCTTAGACTTCAGGTCAGAATCTTTCAACACAGATCTGCAGACAGCCATGATTCATCACTAAGGTTGGCACATGAGTTCAAGCTTCTTGGTTCTCTCTGGTATAGGATATCATTTATAGTTCTGTAATACGAATACCTATTGCTTTACAGACCAACATAGTTCAGTGTAAAATTCATTCTATTTCCACTTGAAATTCTGTCACAAAACTGGAACTCATTATACAGAAGGAAGAAAAAGAAACGAACCAAAATGCAAAAAAAAAAAACTTGTGCTAAAAGTTGTTAACAACTTTGGGGACAACTGTATAGGCCTTGCAGTTTATTGGTGTTGTCTGGTAATCTGCTGCCAACAGACTAGGACCCATGCTTCCTTTCCTTCCACTTCAATATTTTTCAGGACTTCATACTAACTCCGTTTGCTCAGTGTCCAACATGAAATTCCTCACCTTATTGAAACAGAGCCACTATATTCTTTTTGCATTTATAATTCAAAAAAATCACTACTGAGTTGGAATTATATTAACAGGGGTGAGTTATTGTTAGCTTTTAGAAGAATATACATGTTTAGAAGGCTAGCATAGCTTTATTTTTGTATCAGAGTTCTAAGTACTAACAACTAAAGATTAATATATTTGACCCTATCATCAACATGAAATGCTATTTTTAGTCAGCAAAAAACAAACATCTGACCCCCCCCATTTCTCTTTGCTCCAATCCACCATGGTGCTTTCCAATACCAGGATTGCACTACTACCTCTGTACTGTGCTAGGGGCTCAAGATGCCATTCAGAGAGAAGGCATATACACTACATCAGTGTGATCATCACCAGTACTAAAATACTGTCAAGGATACTTTGAAGCACAACTAAAAGTAATGTAACTCCAGGCCAATGAACAAGAAACAAAAAATCAGATGAGACTATGAATATAAGCTCAGAGAATAAAGTCACGTCTACATGATGGTAATACCACTTACCACTCCTGTGGTAGTAAATATTCTACTTTATTTCTTAATAATGATATTAAGAAATGTCTTAATATCATTAATGATATTAATATCTTAATGATATCTCTTAATAATAATGTGGATGTTTGTTCACTCTGGTTATATTTACCTAAGTGTATGTACCCCTTCTCTGCTCAAGTCAGAGCCCAGTAAGAAACCCATGAAGCTAAAACATTCGATTATCCAATCCCCTTCTTACTCCCAACATCAGTCAAATAAGCTGACTTTACATTCCTTTTAAATTCGGTGACAGTTTTGCAGTAGCAGTCCCCAGGGCTCATGACCAATAGTCTGGCTAGGCTTTAGCCTCTCAAGGGATCCTGGAAGTAACACACAATAATATGCTAAGCTGTCTTCTCACTATTTGGCACATTTGTATCTGGCTGACAAGGCTGTTTGCACTGTATTCTGCCCTCATCCTCCAAAGTGCTCTCCACTGGCCACACATTGGCAGGGCTTTGACAGCTCTGAGCCAGAAGGCACAGGTCCCGAATAACCTTTCATAGACAACAGCATCTAGGTCACTGGTTGCCCTTCCATGCTGATGATTTTTCACTCGGGTAGCTAAAGACCTGTTCAAAAGGTTAAGACTTAGCCAGGCTGCTATTGGAATTCTTCGTCCTGCTCACTCTTAATCCCTTGTGCCTTTCTATCACATTTTAGAGGAAGATACTGAGATTCAGCTCTAGTGCAAAGCAATAGGAGAAGTGTCTACAGTATCTAAGAGAGTCAAAGAACTACTAATGATCCACTGTGTACCTTTGAGTAGTTTATGGCTCAATGATAGGAAATGCTGAGGCTTTTGAACTGCACATAGGCTTTCTGCTCCTTAGGCAACTGTGGTTGGTTTGATTCCTATTTTTTGTTTCTTTTTAATAACACATATTTGGTTGTTTTTCTTTCTTTAGAAAAGAACAAGCTTTTTTATTTAACGGCCTATAATTTGACCACCAAATAATCTTATGGAATAAAAAATAATAGTAATGCATATGCCTATTTAGAAAATTTTAAATTTGAGCATAATAGCACAATGAAAAATAGAAGGTTTGTTTCCCTCTTAACGATAAATCTATATATGTACATGTACATATGTATATATATACATATATCTATGTTTATATTTATACAAAAAGGATCACTGATAGCTCTGTTTGTTTTCATTGTTTTTATTAAATGTTGAATGGAATTTAAGGTGAATAAAAGTCATGCATGCACTTAGCACCCATATTCCTACCATTCAGTTTAAAGGAAACAACAAAAACCTGCATTAATATTGATGCTGCCTGTGTCATTGAAGCAACCCATGCCCTTTCTTGCCCTCTCAGAGAGATTCAGAATCCTAAATTTTGTATGTACTGTCACCCTACTTTTCTTTACAGATTTTTCACATTTTTCCTTAAACAATTCTTTGGTTTTGTTTTGTTTTTGAAATTTATATAAAGGAATGATGCTGTAGGAATTTTCTATGACTTAAACATTATTTCTGTTTTGCTTAACATTATGTTAGTGAGATAATTCATGTTAATGTGGAGCTGCAGTCTATTATATTAATATACCACAACTTATTTAAACCTTTTCTGTTGACAGGCATTTGATCTGTTTCTGGTTTATTTTTTCTGCCCACAGAAACAATGCTCATACAAATGTTCTTATACGGATCTCCTGGTGGACAGGGGTAAGACATTTTCTAGGGTATATGCCTAGGATTAGAATTGCTGAATCCAATGCTATACACATATTCAAAATTATTGTGTAATATTATTTTCCAACGATCTGTACCAATTTATACTCCAATCAGTAGTGTATAAATGTATAGATTTATTCCACATCCTCAGCAACCACCTTGATAATGTTAGGTCTGACATTTTTGCCACCTTGACGGATATGAAATGACACCTTCTTCTGGTTTGAATTTGCATTTCCCACTTCCTATTGAGATAGAACATCTTTTAGGATGTGTATTTGCCATTCAGTTCTCCTCTCTTGGGAAGTGCCTGCTCAAGTCTCTTGTCCATTTTTTCATAAGGTTGTTTGTCCTTTTCATATCAATTTATGGGTGCTCTTAATATATATTAGATACATTCTCCTTTTTGGTGATACACGTTACAAACATCACCCTTCTCTCAGTTTTGATTTTGTCTTTTCATTCTCTTATTGGTGACTTTTTATGAACGTGACTTTTTATGAAATTTTAATTTAAGTTTGATTCAAACATATTTTCCTTTAGGTTCGTGGTTCTTGTGTTCTTCCTAAAAATATCTTTCCCTAATGAAGGTTCTGCAGATGTTTGTATGTATCATCTTCTAAGAGACTTATTTTTTGCCTTTCATTTTTTGCCTTTCATCATTTTATCTACATACTACCTGGGATTATTGTGCATGGTGTAGGTAGGGACCAACTTTTATTTCCTTTTCATATTAATGTGCAGTTGAGCCAGAATTATTTATTAAAGATGCTGTCTTCCTCATTGATCTATAGTGATGCCTCTACCTATCAGTCTATCTCTATTTTTCTATATAATCTATTTCTGACATCTACTTGTCTATCCTTGCATCAAATCCATACCACCTTAACTGCTTCTTAATAATATGTCTGCATACTTAGTAAAATAAGTCCTTTGACTAAACTTTTCTTCCAGAATGTTTTGGCTATTTTGGGTTCTTGTCATTTCCACATAAATTTTTGTATCAGCCTGTCAACTTTTTCTTGTTTCCTGCGAGGAGTTTTTATATGATATGAATACAAGTTCTTTGCCAGTTAAATGTCTTTTCAGTATATTCTCCAGTTTAAGGCATGTCTTTCTCTCTCTTTGTGGTGTATTTTAATGAATAGAAGTTGTTCATTTTAATATGATAAAATCATATTTAAATGATTTAATTTTTAAGTTTTACAACTTTTGTATCTTCTATGTTTTCTCTTACCTGAGTCAATGGGGTTATTCTTCTATATGTTTTCTAAAAGCTTACAGTATTGCTTTTTCACATTTAAATCTTTTATCTACCTAAAATCAATTTTTAAAATGCATAGTTTGAAACACAGGTCCAAATTCATTTTTTAGAAACATACGGTCAAGCAATTGTCATAACAACATTATTGAAAAGTCTATCTAATCTTGCCAGCTCATTATACATCAAATATCCATTTACATATGGTTCTATTCCTGGATTTCCCATTCTGTTCGGTTCATCAGTTTGTCTAAGTTCAGCACTGACTTAATAAACTGACTTGATATAGTTTTAAATTAATGTTTGATACATGGCTAGGCAAATCTTCCTACCATGTTTTTGTTCTTTATGCATTCTGGATATTTTTGGACATTTGTACTTGAATATAAATCTTAAAATCAGATTGTTAAGTTGCACCAAAATAACCTGGTGATATTTTTTATTGGAATTGCTTTGAATCTAGAAGTTTTCAAAATTTAGATTCTGTGTCCTAAAATAATTGACTCTGCACTCTAGGAACTAATATGTAAGAAGCATCATCAAGGCAGTGATTCTGATATTTTGTTCACTATTTTATTCCATGTGCCTAAAATAGGGCTTAGTGCATAGCAAGGACTCAATAACATTTGAGTTGAATATTGAAGGAAAGAATAAATCTATGGATCATTTTGAGGAGATTTTTTATCGTAAAGTTTTTCAGTCTTCTGATCCATAAACATGTTATATCTCACCTGTATCAGTCGGCCCACGCTGCTGTAACAAAATGCCACAGGCTGGGTTGCTTATTTTCTCACAGTTCTGGAGGCTGGAAGTCTAAGATCAAGGTGCCATCGGGATTGTTTTTTGATGAGGCCTCTCTTCCTGGCTTGCAGGCAGCCAGCTTTTTGCTGTTTCTTCACATGGCCTTTCCTCTGTGTGGATGCATGGAGAAAGAGAGAAATAAGAGAGAAAGATAGATCTTTGGGATCTCTTCTTCTTCTTACAAGGACACCAGTCCTATGGTATCAGGGCCTCACCCTTATGACCTCATTTAACTTTAATTATCTCTTTAATTTCCCTATCTTTAAATACAGTTACATTGGGGGTTAGGGATTCAACATAGGAATTTGGAGAGGGGACATAACTCATTCCATAATATCGTTATTTATTTAAATATTCTTTAGTCACTTTCAATAAAGTTTTATAATTTCTTCATAAAGGTAGATTTTCTAATAAGTATAATTTATATTTTGGTGTACTTGTAAATATCTTTTTAAAATTACATTTTTTCTTGCTAGTTTTTGGTATATAGAAACCCAATTTGATTTCATATAGAGATTTTTATATCTAGCCACTTTGCTGAACTTTGTACTTAATTCTATGATTTATCTATAAATTACTATGAGTAGTCTATCTACAGATATTATCCTTTCCAGTCCCTATAACTTTAATTTATTTTCTTGACTTACATTACTGACTAGGATCTCCAGTGCAATGTTAAAAAAAAAGGTGATAATGAGCATCCTTCTCTAGACACTGAAGCCAGTAAACTGTAGGATATATTCAGTGCACAATAACTGTTAACATAGACTTAAACAAGTAAATTATGTTTTTACTACTTCAACCTTAAGTATTATGTTTGTTCTTCATTTTGTAGATATTTTACTTGTTAACAAATTATTCTGTTTTCTAAGTTTTTTTTGTCATACAAGGATGCTGAATTTTAACAAATGATTTTTATCTAGAGAGTCTGTTGATTTTTCTTACAAATATGCTAATGTAATGAATTATATTAATTAATTTCACAGTTATTACAACCTCTCTAAATTATCACTGATCTAGTTTACCATTATGGTGGCCTTGTTTTTATTATCAACATCAGTATAGGCTTATCTACTCTTCTTTGACAGCTTATAATTTAAATTTCCCGTTATCTTTTGAGAACTAAGCCATGCCATTGTCCAGGTTATACCATAATCAGGCCAACTTTCAGCTTCCCTTCGCTTTGTTCACAACTTGTTTCTGGTCATTATCTCTCTAATTCTTACCCTATGAGAAAATAAGTTTTTCATTAAGTCTCTACATACAGGTTTTTTCAATATATAGCAACTTTATTTTTTCCTCAGAAGAGAGAAAAATCCAGAGATGGCCAACAGTACTTTCTCCTCACATTAAGAGTTTAGAGAAAACAGTTCTGTTTTCAAAATGACTTCTAGGTCAAAGGTCCCAAGGGGAGAGAGTTTTGTTAAGGGTAGAAATACAGGTGACACAAATTAATTGGAATCAAGGAATATATTGAAGTAGCATTGTGGAGAATTCCCTTTCTTTTCTGTTGTTAGCTAAATGCATTAGAACAACAAAAAATGATGACTTTCATTGATAAGACTAAGATGAAGTAAAAATGCTTTCATTTCCTTTTTCACCCTGAAGGTTGATTTTTATCAGGGCACTTAAATGCATTTAGAAATGATGTCTATTTTCAGGGGTGAACTTTTAATTCATGTTTTTCATTTCTCTTTTTTACTTTTCAATTTTATACGTGTATATTATATATATATACATACATATATACAATTAACACTGTCACCTACCAGTTGTCTATTATTTTTAACATCAAATTAAATAATTTTATTTAATTAAAAAACTAAAGTTTTATTTTTAATATAACATAGATGTGTTAGTGTTTATGCAGTTTATATAACTATTAAAAATGTGTACCTTCTAACGGAATGTGTTAATATATCCTATTTACACATTATTTTTCCATTCAATTAAATTTAAGGATTCAGAGATCTTTTAATTTTAAATATACTGTTTGTCATAGATTTTAACTGATGTCTGACCCAACATTATTTATTATTATTTATTTATTATTTTTCTACCAGCATAATTTAGCTCTCCTAGTTGGGGACCAGTGGTAATAATAACTGATTTGTTGTGTGCTTTATATGACTATGCATTGCACTAGATGCTTTATTTACATTTTGCCATTTAATCTGCATAAAAATCCTATAAGGTAGATGATATTTAATAATTTCATTTCCCATATGAGAAAAACTGAAACCCAAGAAGTTATGTAGCTTGTCCAAGGTCATATAGCCAGCTAGTAAGTGGCAGAGTGACATTCAAGTGCAAGTTAATCTACTGCCAAAATCTGGCTAGAAATTGTTGGAGACAGAGAGTAGCTAACTGCTTTAATACTTATTGACTATTTCATCAAATATTTATTGAATACCTAACTCTAGGGTAGTAGTGTATGTGCAATAGTTATGTAAGTAAAGCCATTTTACATAGGGATACATAATTCAGACTTTATAAGCACTAAGGTAGATAAAGAAATTCCTTTTATTTTTTAATGCTTCTTCTGGGTCAGGGTCTGTACTGGGTGCTTAACATACACTATCTCACTGGAACCACACAAAAACCCTTTGAGGCAGCTATTTTTATCCCCCTCTTACAACTAAGGAAATTGTGACTCAGAAGAGTTAAGAAACTTGTTTTCCTTTACACAGCACATAAGTGCTTAAATAGGACTTGACTCATTCCTAACCAATTATTCTAAATCATCCAGATTTTTTATGTGTATTTAATACTATTGGTATTTCCTAATATTAGAACCACAGAATCACGTATCTTGAAAATATCTTAATGATAATCAAGTTTAATTCCTTCAGAGCAGAGTCAGGACTCAAGGCTCCCAATGCTCAGGTCAGTGGTAGGTCCCTGGCACCCTACTGCTTCTCTGTTTCAGGCCCTTATATGCTTGATCTATTACTATTTAAGATTGTTGAATGGAATGCTCTCTAGCAACTTGGCTTGCTTATAATCCACATTTTGTCTCAACGTTTCCGCCAATAGAATATACACACATATTATTTTGTATGCCAGGGATCTAAGCCATTGCAAAATTTCATGAAAATCCAAGTTAGCCAAGGGTGATATTTAATCACCCCGATGTAGTCAGAGTAGTATTCTCAGAATTTGCTTATAATCACTGTCACTTGTTTTTGTGTTCTCTCTTCACTTGACAAAAATGAATAGTAGAAAACTTTTCCTGAGGGCTTATTGTTTCTCACTTGGTCGTAACTTGCCAAAAGACATTTTGTAAAAGGAGTCAGTTTTATCATTTTAACCCTAAAGCTTGAGGAACAGGGAGTGATGGTAATATCTTATTGTATTCTACTTCACTGTGAATTCCTAATGAATTGTTTCAATATGAAATGAAAAAAGTAATCTGCATAGCCCTAAATTTCAATGACTCCTGCCCTTGAAAGCTTTTTTTAATCCCACCCCTCTTTTGTCCAAAAAACCCCACTAGCTTACAAAACACCCCTTTAAAAAGTTAACTTCTCTTATTAATGAAGAGAAAAGTTGTTTCAATAAAAATCAGAAGTAGAATTATGAGGTAATGTTTGATTCCCATGGTCCAGCCTGAATCTACTGAAGGAAGTAATTTTCTGTGATTAGATATGAAATGGAGAGAATGACTGATTATCCAGGGTTTCAGTAGATATAGAAAAGGAAGATAAAGAAATATTCTTCTTCTTGTGTATAACTTTTATTTTCTCATAAAAAGGTAATCAACTTTGAGAATTACAAATACAGTGGTGGAGGGAGGGCGAGATTCACTTAAAAGAAATTATTTATGGCTCTGTCAACAAATAATAAAAAATTAGATTTCATTTTCATGCTAAAGCTTTGTATTTTGAATAAAGCCAAAAGTCTATATTCCCCTATAAGCCTTGTATTGGGAAAAATAACTGAAAAATCATCACCACAAAAAATACTACCCTGCTTACTAAAAGAAACATGCTGCTAAGTTCAATGCTATGTAGTAACCTTTGCTGACTTGGTACCTAACAATATTCCTATGTTTGTAATGGCATGAGATGCATCTGCTTCACATTCTAATTATTTAGGGAACTGTCTAACCTTCCCATTAGACTGCAAGCTCCTTGAAAGCAGGTGTAATGTCTTATCTGTGTTTTGTCCTATACATATTAGTTGAAAGACCTTATACATGTTACTTAACTCCAGTACAACAGTTTCTTTGTTTATAAAATGAAGGCAGTAATTCTTGTTTGTTGGTATTTAGCACAGTGCTGGTCATAAGTAGGGATTCAATATATGTTAGTTTCTTTTATCCATGTGTCTTGTATATGTGAGGTGATAGGCAAATATTTGATGAATGGGTCAATGAATGAATGATAGAAAGCTATGTAATCTGAATTTAAAATGTACTCTCGAAGAAACTAACAAAACTGAATAGAAAAAAAACAATTATCCAAAATACCTTACCTTACATATTAGCTAAATAAGCCATCTCTTTCTAGGTAGTGGCAACGTGATCAGCTTTTACTTATGGAAAAATTAGAACACTTTGGTCATTTAATGCACCACAGTAATTATCACTTGTATTATATTAGATCATTGTTTTAAGTATTGACTCCCTCCCTATCCTATCTCTATGGAGAGAGTATAGCTTTCCACTCCTTGATTCTAGGGTGAGCCAATTACTTTCTTGGACACATAGGATATTTATTACATTTATAGATATTGAGTACTCAAAGTATAAAATCATGGCCAGAGGTTACCTCCCTTCCATACAGGAATGGATTAAAACATAGGCATATTAAAAATACCAATGATATGAAAGCATTATTCAGAAGTTATCTCAGTAGACTAAGGGAAAGAAGTGAGGCACTGTATTCTAAACCTAGGGTCCTGACACTCCAAGAGCTCCAGGAAGATAATAATAGGTATCTGTATGCTATATTAAATACTTCCAAAAGCTTTAAAAATATAGTAAATATCAAATTTAATTATGCATAGGCTAAACAAGAAGAGGAATTTGTTTTTGACTGAGATTTTATCAACTCAGTGATAAAAATCTTCTGTATAAAACCACACATGTCACATATAAATTATAAAATCCCCATATGACATTAAGTGGGTGGCTCTGAAACTTCATACAATTACAAACTGAAAGAACCATCCCAGAGATATGTTTGACAAACAAAGCAATGTAACTGTGAAGTGATCTCAGTGATAAAATGTCTTACTTTGGAAGGATATGGAAGTCTGGCCTTTCAGAATTTTCCCAAATATCAGTTTTCTGTGCATTTTACAAGGTTACTATGTCCTTTAAAGAATAGAAATATATTTCAGAGATGTGTTTCTTGGAGTCAACTGAACAAATTGCAGTTTTCATTAGGCCTGGTTCTAGGGAGCTTGCATTTAGGAGAGTACTTACAAAAGGGTTTGTAACCCTATTTTTACATAGTGCTATGTCACCACTCAGTAGACTGAGGACAAAACCAAGCTGAAAAATGCTTCTTCATAAAATAGATATAAATTTGGTCATTAGGACAGGCTACACAGAGTGACATAATCTTTAAACAGACTCTGATTAGACAAAATGTTGATTTCAGTCACATTGTGTTCATCATGGACACAGTCTAATGCAATGTGACTGATGTAATCAGATATGATATATCACGTAACGAGGTATCTATCTAAAGAGATAAATTTTAGAAAAACATTTAAAAGTTGAGAGACAATAAAACAAATCACTCAATTTGGAAATGATATTTTAGGAAAAATTAAGTTTTAGAGAAAGGGAAAAAATAAAACATTTTTCTTTCCCCAGGTCAGAAAGATTTCTAAAACACACATGTATGTGTGTGTTTGTGTGTATGAATATGCTGGCAGTGGTGAGCTGGAGTGAGCCTTAGTAATTTGATTTTAACTTTTTAATCTTTTTTTTTAAAAAAGAAACATTAAAAAGAATTTAAACAAAAATAAAAGTAGTGTCATTATAAAAACCTCTTTGAAGAGTATATAGTACAAGGCACACAAATTTGGTGCTTAAAACAATGTTTTATGTGGGCAGGGAATGAAATACAATTATGTAGAGTATCTACTGCCGATATTTCCAGTATTACTATTACATCCTATGATTATACCAAGCCATATATAACTGATTAAAAAGGACTTGGGACTAATGACTGGAAATTGGGAGCAGCTATTAGCTCACTCATTAATTAGGGCTCCATTTGCTGTTCTATTATGAACTAATAATCATTAGTTAGGTTAATTAATTCTCTGTACCTAGTTGAAACCTGTCACCCTGGGAATATATTCAGTAAAGTGGGTCTGTGCTCATGAAATCCCAATGAAACACTGTGATCTGCAAAACTATTATTTCATGTGTACATGTCTACTTTCAAAAAGAAGACTATAAACTTGCAAATTATAAGAGCAAGAAGACCACTCAGGGCGTATTGTGATTATGTCTGCAAGAGATGATGAAGGCCTGAAATAAGATCATAACAATGAAGTAGTGGATCTGAGAGAGGTTTTTCATTGATTATATAAACATGATTCTTATTAATGAATTTGATAATACACACTATATTTTTATGGACCAAGTTCACTATGGGAAACATATCTACAAATTTATTTTGTTAATGGAGTGCCTAGTGCTTAAAAACAAACAAAACAAAAACAAAAGGAAAAGCCACACAGGGAATAAAAATAACAAAATGAGTTATCCACAACCACTCAGAAAATGAATAAATAGAATAACTTTTAGATGAAATTGTACAATCTGCAGTTTTGCTTTAAAGTTTATTTCATTTTTTATCAAAATTATAAACTCACAGAGTTTAAAAAGTCAAATTGTTCCACATGGTTATAATGGAAAAGAAATTGTGCAGTCCCCTTCCCTGTCCCTCCTCATAATTGATCCCTCTTCATGAGATTCAGGTTTTCAATTCTTAGCTATGATTTCCACAATACTAAATAACATGTTCATACTACTAGAATTCATTTCTATTATCTTTATATTACTTGTGGATACTCTATTATGGAAGATGAGGATTTAGTTTTAACTTCTCTACCTCTAAAAAACACACAAACTCTCCTTCTCTGCTTCCATTACACATATCAGTATTTTTCATTACAGAATCATTCATTCTGTACATTATTATGACAATGTTTTATTTTTCCTGGAATTAAAAATGACCTCTTGTTTTTTATGTCCTTGATTATCTCTGAACCTATACATAGTCCATAACTACACTTTCTTCTAACAATGCAAATCTCTTTCCAGTACATTCAGACATAGCAAATAATCTGATTTGTTCTTCCCTCTTCTTTCCTTCCTTCCCTCCTTGCTTCCTTCCTTCCTTTCTTCCTTCCTTCCTCTCCCTCCTCCTTTCTCCCTTTTCTTCTTGCCCCTCCTCCTCCTTCTCCTTCTCTTTCTCCTTCTCCTTCTCCTAAATCTGGAAGGCATCCCTCCTGGAGCCTACTGTCCTATGCTACAATCTGGACTACAACATAGCTTTTATGGAGTTCCCTTTGCCATCATCCTGGAAATTCATCTCAAACTTCACTTTGATTCCCCTGCCCTTGCATTCCATATCTTAGTTAACATCCTCATTTTCTGGAGTATGCTATCAAATTGTTGCTGTTGTTTTTACCTTTCTTTTTCAGTTTTATTGAGAAATAATTGACATATATCTCTGTGTAAATTTAAGCTATACAGCAGTAATGGTTTGATTTACATATTTTGTGAAATGATTACAATAGGTTTAGCTAACATCCATCACCTCATATAGATAGAATAAAAAGAAAGAAGAAAAACAGAATTTCTTCCTGCGATGAGAACTCTTAGGATATACTCTTTTAACAACTTTCCTATATATCATGCAGCAGTGTTAACTAGAGTCATATTGTACATCTCCAGTACTTATTTATCTTACAGCCAAAAGTTTGTACCTTTTGACCACATGCCTCCAATTCCCCCTCCCTCACCCTCTGCCTCTGGCAACCACAATTCTGCTCAAAAACATGAGTTTTTGTTGTTGTCATTGTTGTTATTGTTTTGGATTCCACATATAAGTGAGATCATATTGTATTTGTCTTTTTCTGTCAGACTTATGTCACTTAGCCTAATGCCTTCAAGGTCCATCCATGTTGTCTCAAATGGCAGGATTTCCCATTTTTTATGGCTTAATAATATTCCATTGTGTGTGTGTGTGTGTGTGTGTGTGTGTGTGTGTGTATAACAACTTCAATATCCATTTGTCCACAAATGGACACTTAGGTTGTTTCCATGTTTTGGCTATTGTAAATAATTCTGCTATGAACATGGGGGTGCAGATATCTTTTTGAGTTAATGTTTTTGTTTCCTTTGGATATATTTCCACAAGTGGACTTGCTGGATGAAATTGTTTCCTGGAAAAGGTGCAAGAGATGTTGTTTGTTAACTTGTTTTCATGTCTCGGAACGTTTTTATTCTAATGTCACTCCCAATTGATAGTATGATTGGGTATTGAATTTTATACTATAAGTCACTTTCCCTTAGGATTTTAAAAGCTATCCTCCTTGGTCTTCTAGTTTTCAGTACTGCTGTTGAGAAGTCCGATACCACTGTGATTTGTGACCTTTTGAATGTGACCACAATGTGGTTCCTTTTCTGGAAGCTTGAAGGATCATCTCTTTATTATTAAAATGTAGTAATATTTGTCTTGCTTTGGTTATGTTATCATTCATTGTAATGGGTGTTCTATGAGCCAATTCAGACTAAAAACTCATGTTCTTAAGATCTTCAGATGTTCTTAAATTATTTCCTTATTTTTCCTTTTATTTTCTTTGTTAGCATTCTAATCTTTCCTTCCTTCCTCCCTTCTTATCTAAATTGTGAAGAATTAGTTCAACTTTATTCTTCTTTCTCTTTCCCCCCCTCTCTCTCTATATATATATACAAAATTAAATATATATTAAATATATATGACTAAATATATATTAAATGCATATATTTATTCTAATATATAATATAGAAGTTAGTTATTTAATCTGAGAAACAAAAATGAGATTATATCCGTATATATATTCTCCTGCCTTTCTAAGAATAATATTGATAATGTTTATTTTTTTTTTCAATTTTAATTATTAGGTTGTTTCCTGCAATGATTTGTTAATTATTGGCTGTACTTTCATAGTTAAAAGGAGATCCTAAAACTTGATTGGAAGGGCTATGTACATTGTTGGGACTTATTGATTATAGTGCTTAAACATATGGTGATCCTGCTGAGATGGTTTCATAGACACATCTCCAACAGCGAGTTCCTCAGGCTTTCTTTTACCCTGAAAAGTAATCTGTACTATATTTTGCATTTTAATGTAGGTGACTATGAGCCAGGCTTCAAGTTTCTGAAAGAGATTGAAAACAATATGTAATCTAAAAAAAGAAATAGATTTTGTCCTTGAATAACTAAACATTATTTTAAGAATTATTTACATATGTGAGTGTTTCTGTGTATATATAGTCATTAGTACAATTGAGACAAAGAGCTAGAAGACACCTTAGAAAGTACACATACTCAAATTTTACAGAGAATTAAACCAGAGCCAGAGAGATGCAATGACTTTCCCAAGTCACATCCAGATAATCTGACTCCTAGTTCAGTGTTTAGTTGTACATTATTAATTAAATTAATTGATTGATTAAATGATTGATAACTCCCTAGTACCTAAAACAGTATTATGTTCTGAGAGGCAGCTAAATAAATGTTCAATTGATTGATTGTAACTGTCTCTGCCCTTTTTTAAAAAAACTACTGAACTCTTCACTTTTCAAGTTAGTTTTCTTCCCCTCAAATTAACATGTTCTTTGTAGAAACCTAATGTTTTATGCAATACATTATTTAGATTTGAAAAAGAAAATATCATGAACACCGTGAACGAAGTTGGAACATTAAATTTTGTGAATCTATTTAGTAAAGACTTTTTGATAGAATAAAGCCAAGGCAGCTATTTCTGACCATATTCAGTCTCTGGGTCTCCTATTCTTAACACTCTGTGTCTTTTCCATGAACTTCTCAGGTGCCTTGATGAAAAAACTTCCTAGTTGTCATTGGTTTCAGACATGTTTGTTTGTCTCATTCTACTGAAATTTCAGTTGTGAATGACATGTTTACAAGAGATAAGAGCCAAAAAAATTGCTTCCTTTCTCTTGATTGTGTGCCAGAAGTGTTGTACACAACAGTGAATGATCTGTCACCCTGGCCCTTGATGACTAGAAGCTCAGTTAAAAATAAATTTGTGCTTGTTGAATATGCACCAGGGTTAACAAGTACAACAGTGTTCAGGTATGAGGAGAATTTGGCCAAGGACTCGTTATAACTGTTCTATTTCATGCATGCCTTATAGCAGTTTAGCCTTGGGGTTTCACATAAAAACAAAGTAATACAGGGCAATGGGTAAATTCAATTAAAAATGTGTATATATTGAACATCTGATATTTTAGAATATACTGACAGAATATAAAATGGTTATTTCATGCAAGTGATTCAAAATCTAGAAGAGGAAACAGAGATATAGGCAACAAATATATAGTTGATAAGTAATTACTAGAAAGCAGAATTTGAATAGTAATATAATAGAAATCCAGACAAAGTACAGTAAGAAGCAAGAGAATAAAGCAATTAACTACAAGGAGGAAGTCTTAAAGGAGGATATATCTTTGGGATTGGTCTTTGAAAGATGGATATGACTTTGTCAGAGACTGAGCAGAGAAGGACATTCCAGGGAGATAGGACAGCATGAGTAAAAGCAAAGAGCCAAACAAGCACTGTCCAAACTACCTGGAGTAGAGGAGAGGATGATCAGAATACAGGCTGAAGAAGTAGGTTGAAACAGATGATGGAGATTTTGAATACCATCGTGAGGAATTTAGATATTATCCAAAGGAAACAGGTTTAGAGAAAGTGAATGGCACGGTCAATTTTGAAATTAGGAAGCTTACTGTGATAGGAGTATAATGGTTTAGAACAAGTAGAAACTGGAGGCAAAGGGGGATATTACAATAGACTCCAAGCATGAAAGAGGGGCATGAATTAGGTCAAAAGGGATGAATAGAAAAAGGATGAGTGAAAAGTACTGTGTAGTTGAAATCAATAGAGAGAAGATGTAGTCAGAGATCAATACCAACACAACTATCCTAGGGAAAGGCAACAAAGAGGGTACAGAAGGAACTGGACCAGATGTCAAACCACTGTGAGTGAACTGAATGTAATGGAATTCAACAGATTACTAGAAGGCTCAGGTGGAAGCAGCTGATCATTAAATGTCAGTCCATATGGTTCTAAGACAACTCCTCCAAATCAAAGACTGGTGAATTAGTGGTATTCCCTACATAGATTTAAAAGATGACTGGGCTGGGGAAGGAGACATGATGGCAGAGTAGAAGGACTTGAGCTCTCTCCTCTTTCACAAAAACAAAAAACACAACTGCTGAACAACCATTGACAAAAAAGACTGTAACCTACTGAAAAAGATATTCTATATCCAAAGACAAAGAAGAAGCCACAATGAGGTGGTAGGAGGGGTGCTTTCATGATATAATCAAATTCCATACTCAGCAGGTGGGTGACCCACAAACTGGAAACTAATTATATCACAGAGGTTCTCCCATGGAGTGAGAGTTCTGAGCCCCATGTCAGGCTCCCCTGCCTGGGGGTTGGGCATCAGGAGAAGGAGCCCCCAGAGCATTTGGGTTTGAAGGCCAGCAGGGCTTGATTGCAGGAGATCCACAGAACTGGGGGAAACAGAGACTCCACTCTTGGAGGGCAAACACAAGTTTTCATGTTCATTGGCACCCAGGGCAAAGCAGTGACTCCATAGGAGCCTCTGCTAGACCTACCTCTGGGTCTTGGAGGGTCTCCTGGAGAGGTGGGGGTTGGCTGTGGTTCACTGTGGGGGCGAGGACACTGGTGGCAGAGGCTCCAGGGAATATTCATTGGCGTGAGCTCTCCTGGAGGTCATCATTTTGGCACTGAGACCCAGCCTCACCCAACAGCATGCAGGCTCTAGGGCTGGGATGGCCAAAACAACCAACAAGGTGGGAACACGGAAGCACCCATAAGCAGACAGGCTGCCTAAAGTCATCCTGAGACTACAGCCCCCTCTAAACATGCCATGTGACATGGCCATGCCCAGCAGAGGGACAAGACCCAGCTCCACCCACCAGTGGGCAGGCATCATCCCCTCCCATCAGGAAGCCTGCACAATCCCCTGGAACAAACTAACCCACCAGAGGGCAGATACCTGACAGAATAGGAACTACAATCCTGAAGTCTGTGGACTGGAGACTACAAACACAGAAAGTAAGACAAAATGAGAAGATAAAAGAATATGTTCCAAATGAAGGAACAAGATAAAACCCCAGAAGAACAACTAAGTGAAGTGGAGGTAGGAAATTTGCCTGAAAAAGAATTTAGAGCAATAATAGTAAAGATGATCCAAGATCTTGGAAAAAAGAATGGAGGCACAGACCAAGAAGATACAAGAAATGTTTAACAAATAGCTAGAAGATTTAAAGAACAAATAAACAGAGATGAACAATACAATAACTGAAATGAAAACTACAGTAGATGGAATCAATATAAGAATAAATGAGGCAGAAGAACAAACAAGTGAGCTGGAAGACAGATGGGTGGAAATCCCTGCTGTGGAACAGAATAAAGAAAAAAGAATGAAAAGAAATGAGGACAGTCTAAGAGACCTCTGGGACAACATTAAATGCACTGACATTCACATTATAGGGGATTCCAGAAGGAAGAGAGAGAGAGAGAGAGAACCTGAGAAAATATTTGAAGAGATGATAGCCAAAAATTTCCCTAAAATGGGAAAGGAAACAATCACTCAAGTCCAGGAAGTACAGAGAATCCCATACAGGATAAACCCAAGGAGGAACATGCTGAAACACATATTAATCAAATTGACAAAAATTAAAGACAAAGGGAAAATATTAAAAGCAACAAGGGAAAAACAACAAATAACATACAAGGGAATCCCAATAAGGTTATCAGCTGATTTTTCAACAGAAACTCTGCAGACCAGAAAAGAGGGGCATGATATATTTAGTGATCAAAGGGAAAAATCTACGACCAAGAATACTCTACCCAGCAAGGCTCTTATTCAGATTCAACGGAGAAATCAAAAACTTTAAAGACAAGCAAAAGCTAAGAGAATTCAGCACCACCAAAGCAGCTTTAAAACAAATGCTAAAGGAACATCTCTAGGTGGAAAAGGCCACAACGAGAAACAAGAAAATTACAAAGGGAAAGCTTACTGGTAAAGGCAAACATACAGTAAAGGTAGGAAATCATCCACACACAAATATGATATCAAAACCAGCAATCATGAGGAGAGTATAAATGCAACATACTGGAAATGCATTTAAAATTAGAAGACCAGCAATTTACCAAAACCTCATGGTAACCACAAACCAAAAAGCTACAATAGATACGCAAACAAAAAGAAAAAGCAATCCAAACACAACACTAAAGATAGTCATTGAAATGCAAGAGAAGAGAACAAAACAGAAAGGGAAGAAAAAAGACCTACAAAAACAAATGCTAAACAATTAACAAAGTGGCAATAAGGACATACATATCAATAATTACTTTAACTGTAAATAGATTAAATGCTCCAACCAAAAGACAGACTGGCTAAATGGGTACAAAAACAAGATCCATATACATGCTGTCTACAAGAGACCCATTTCAGATCTAGGGACATGTACAGATGGCAAGTGAGGGGATGGAAAAAATTATTCCAAGCAAATGGAAATCAAAAGAAAGCTGGAATAGCAATATACATATCAGATAAAATAGACTTTAAAATAAAGACTGCTACAAGAGACAAAGAAGGGCACTACATAATAATTAAGGGATCAATCCAAGAAGAAGATATAACCATTGTAAATATACATGCACCCAACATAGGAGCACCTCAATATATAAGGCAAATGCTAATAGCCATAAAAGGAGAAATCGATAATAACACAATAATAGGGGGGACTTTAACACCCTATTACATCAATGGACAGATCATCCACACAGAAAATCAGTAAGAAAATAGAAGTCTTAAATGACACATTAGAGCAGATGGACTTAATTGACATTTATAGAACATTACATCTGAAAGCAGCACAATACACATTCTTTTCAAGTGCACATGGAACATTCTCCAAGATGGATCAAATGCTGTGACACAAAGCAAGCACTGGTAAATTTAGAAAAATTGAAATCATATCAAACATCTTTTCTGACCACTATGCTATGAGATGAGAAATCAACTACAAGAAAAAAACTAAAAAACAGAAATATATGGAGACTAAACAATATGTTACTAAACAACCAATGGATCACTGAAGAAATCAAAGAGGAAATCAAAAATACCTAGAGACAAATGAAAATGAAAACACTATGATCCAAAACCTATGGGATGCAGCAAAACAGTCCTAAGGGGGAATTTTATAGCAATACAATCTTACCTCAGCAAATAAGAAAAATCACAAATAAACAACCTAATCTTACACCTAAAGCAACTAGAGAAAGAATATCAAACAAACCCCAAAGTTAGTAGAAGGAAAGAAATCATAAATATCAAACCAGAAATAAATGAAACAGAGGCAAAATAAAAAACAATAGAAAAGATCAATGAAACTAAAAGCTGGTTCTTTGACAAGATAAACAAAACTGAGAAACGTTTAGCCAGATTCATCAAGAAAAAAAGGGAGATGACTCAAATCAATAAAATAGGAAATGAAAAAGGAGAAGTGACAACAGACATCACAGAATTACAAAGGAGCATAAGAGGCTACTACAAGCAACTATATGCCAATAAAATGAACAATCTAGAAGAAACTGACAAATTCTTAGAAAGATACAATCTTCTGAGACTGAACCAGGAAGAAATAGAAAATACTAACCAGTCACAAGTACTGAAATGGAAACTGTGATTAAAAAACTTTCATTTAACAAAAGTCCAAGATGAGATGGTTTCACAGGTGAATTATATCGAACATTTAGGATAGGTTAACACCTATCTTTCTGAAACTATTCCAAAAAATTGCAGAGGAAGGAACACTTCCAAGATCAGGCCACCATCACCCTGATACCAAAACCAGACAAAGATACCACACACACAAAAAATTATAGGCCAATATCACTGATGAACATAGATACAAATATCCTCAACAAAATACTAGCAAACTGAATCCAAAAATACATTAAAAGGATCATACACCATGATCAAGTGGGATTTATCTCAGGGATTCAAGGATTTTTAAATATCCATAAATCAATCAGTGTGATAACACCACATTAACAAATTGAAGAATAAAAATGATATGAATATCTCAGTAGATGCAGTAAAAGCTTTTGACAAAATTCAACACCCATTTATGATAAAAACTCTCCAGAAAGTGGGCATAGAGGGAACATACCTCAACATAATAAAGTTCATATATGACAAATCCACAGCTAATATCATACTCAACAGTAAAAAGTTGAAAACATTTCCTCTAAGATCAGGAACAAGACAAGGATGCCCACTCTCAAAACTTTTATTCAACACAGTTTTGGAAGCCCTAGTCACAGTAGTCAGAGAAGAAAAAGAAGTAAGAGGAATCCAAATTGGCAAAGAAGAAGTAAAACTGTCACTGTTTGCAGATGACATGATACTATACATAGAAAATCCTAAAGATGCTACCAGAAAAATACTAGAGCTCATCAATGAGTTCTGTAAAGTTGCAGGATACAAAATTAATACATATAAATATCTTGCATTTCAATACATTAAAAACAAAAGATCAGAAAGAGAAATTAAGGAAACAATCATATTTACCATCACATCAAAAACAATAAAGTACCAAGAATAAACTTACCTAAGGAGGCAAAAGACCTGTACTCCAAAAACGGTAAGAGACTCTGATGAAAGACATCAACGATGACAGAAACAGATGGAAAGGTATAAACCACATTCTTGGATTGGAAGAATCAATATCATCAAAATGACTATATTACCCAAGGCAAAGTACATGTTAAATGCAGTCCCTACCAAATTACCAATGGCAATTTTCACATGTTTAGGACAAAAATAATCTTAAAATTTGTATGGAAATACAAAGACCCCAAACAGCCAAAGCAATTTTGAGAAGAAAAATAAAACAGAGCTAGAGGAATCAGGCTCCCTTACTTCAGACTATTCTACAAAGCTACAGTTATCAAAACAGTATGGTACTGGTGCAAAAACAGAAATATAGATCAATGGAACAGGATAGAAGTCCCAGAAATAAACCCATGCACCCATGGTCAATTAATCGACAACAAAGGAGGCAAGAATATAGAATGGAGGAAAGACAGTCTCTCTAATAAGTGGTGCTGGAAAAACTGGACAGCTACATGTAAAAGAATGAAATTAGAACATTCTCTAACACCATACACAAAAATAAACTCAAAATGGATTAAAGACCTAAATGTAAGACTGGATACAATAAAATTCTTAGAGGAAAACATAGAACACTCTTTGACATAAATTGCAGCAATATCTTTTGGGATCCACCTCCTAGAGTAATGAAAATAAAAACAAAAATTAACAAATGGGACCTAATTAACCTTAAAAGGTTTTGCACAGCAAAGGAAACCATAGATAAAATGAAAAGACAACCCACAAAATGGGATAAAATATTTGCAAATGAAGCAACCAACAAGGGATTCATCTTGAAAATATACAAACAGCTCATGCAACTCAATATCAAAAAAACAAACAACCCTATCAAAAAATGGGCAGAAGATCTAAATAGACATTTCTCCAAAAAAGACATACAGATGGCCAGCAGGCAGATGAAAAGATGCTCAACGTCACTAATTATTAGAGAATTGCAAATCAAAACTACAATGAGGTATCACCTCACACCATTCAGAATGTCCATCATCAAAAAGTCTACAAACAGGGGCTTCCCTGGTGGCACAGTGGTTGAGAGTCCGCCTGCTGGTGCAGGGGACACGGGTTCATGGCCCCGTTTGGGAAGATCCCACATGCCATGGAGCAGCTAGGCCCGTGAGCCATGGCCACTGAGCCTGCACGTCCGGAGCCTGTGCTCCGCAACGGGAGAGGCCACAACAGTGAGAGGCCCGCGTACCACAAAAAAAAAAAAAAAAAAAGTCTACAAACAATAAATGCTGGAGAGGGTGTAGAGAAAAGGGAACCCTCGTACACTGTTGGTGGGAATATAAATCGGTACAACCACTATGGAGAACAGTATGGAGGTTCCTTAGAATCAAAAATAGAACTAACATATGATCCAGCAATTCCACTTTTGGGCATATATCTGGCAAAACCATAATTTGAAAAGATACATGCACCCTATTTGTTCATTGCAGCACTATTTACAATAGCCAAGACAGGGAAGCAACCGAAATGTCCATCGACAGAGGAATGGATAAAGCAGAAGTGGTACATATATACAATGGAATATTACTCAGCCATTCGAAAGAATGAAATAATGCCATTTGCAGCAACATAGGTGGACCTAGAGATTACCATATTAAGTAAAATAAGTCAGAGAAAGACAAACATCATATGATATCACTTATATATGGAATCTTAAAAAATGATACAAATGAACTTACTTACAAAACAGAAACAAACTCACAGACTTCAAAATGAAACTTGTAGTTACCAAAGGGGAAAGGTGGGCAAGGGAGAGATAAATTAGGAGTTTGGTGTTAACATATACACACTACTATATATAAAATAGATAACCAACAAGGACCTACTGTATAGCACAGGGAACTCTACTCAATATTCTGTAATGACCTATATGGGAAAAGAATCTGAAAAAGAGTGGATGCATGTATATGTATAACTGAATCACTCTGCTGTAAACCTGAAACTAACACAACATTGTAAATCAACTAAACTCCAATATAAAATAAATATTAAAGATAAACTGCAAAAAATAAAGGATTGCTAATAAACTGCAACATTACTTGGACTCATATCTTTATGGTTTGGGGACAATTTTGTTTAAAAACATATTTTAAAAGATCAGTGAATTAATGAGAGTGTACATGATAAATATTTTCATATAATCTTCAACATTTAGAGCTTAAATAAATCAAGTTCAAATCATCTTGAGCTCTTTATGTGCAAAAATTTAGTAGTGGGCATGGCCGGGAAATTTTGCCAGGAAATCAGAGGTTTGGCAGTAAGTTCTCCACACATGCAAGTGTTTTTTGCTTTTCAAATGTGAGTCATTTCATGTATAAAATCAGAAAAAGAGTATTTTCTGCAACCAAAAGCTCCATTTCTGCTGCATACCTTGAAATGGAAATTTTTAGTGATAATGCACAGATTTCCAGGCATGGCTACTGTCTGCGCAAACTGCTGAGGGATATGTGGAGAGCTGCCAGGCAGAATTAAGGATTGGGGCCCTTTGGATAGAGCTTACAGCATGTGCAAATGCAGTAGGTATTTATAATTACATTACAATCACACTATTACTCCTGGGGCACTTCTCTGGCCTATTCCACAGTTATTAAAATTCTCCAATTAGAATTCACTCTTATAGGCTATGGTGTCAAAACAAGAGTAAATATAAGAGTAGTACCCACAGCTGCAGGAAATCATAATTCTAACTAGAGTGAAAACGTGTTTTCTTGAGGAAACACTTAGGTATGATTAGAAGGCATAAAGAAAAGGGCATTGTGCATAATTCAATATTCACCCTGCCACAGTCACTGTCTGATGGCAATTGGCATTGGAAAAGGGTGACATTTCTCTTGTAGACAAGAGTGTTTTCCAGTAAGCAGTGGCCATCTAATTCTATGTTTCTAATGCATATCTCCTCAATCATAGGGACTGAGGGAAAAAAAAGCTTGCATTATTAGGTAATTAGTGCTCACTGTTTAAAGAAAAGAAAAAGAAAGAAAGAAAAAACTGTGCCAAAATTTCAGTGACTCATGCAAAAGCCGATGTTCTGGACGAACATTTCTTTTGTACAGCTATCCCCCAGGCAGTGACTCAGGGATTCAGGCTCCTTCTATTTAGTGGTTTTGCCATCCCAGTTGGGCTCCTCAGAATGCTATGAACCAGATAATGTACATTCAGCCAGTTTATGAAGTGAGAAGGGGTGTGTGTATGTGTGTTGGGGAGAGGGAGAGAGAGAAAGAAAGAGATCATGAAAGATCATATGCATTTTTTGCGGTACAGTCTGCAATTGACTTCTATCACTGTCCACATTCCATTGGCCAGACCTAGTCACATACCACTACCTACATTCAAGAGAGCTGGGAAACAGTCTTTTTGTATACACAGGAAGACGAGGAAATGGTGTAGAGACTGGGTTCCCAGCACATCACAACAGGACATGGGTTACATGAAGTTTATTTATGTCCACTGGGGAAAGCACAAAGTATTCCTGATTAAAGAGAAAGATTCCAATATAGCAACTGCATGGGTTGTTTTGTGGATTTAGGATTGAACTATTTTCACATAAAAAAAGAAAAAGCCGTCAATGAATTTGTCTGTCAGATACTTCAGCCCATGTGATGGTGCCATGGTCAGATGGACATGGACGCTAGGTTGGGAGTTTAAATGTTTAGTACTGTCTTGACTTTATCATTAACTAGTTATGTGACTTTCGGTATAGTCCATAGCTATTCCAGTCTATTCCATCTGTAACATGAAACTACTAATTCTAACGTTTATATTTCCCAATTTATACAAGATCCCTTTGACAGACCTAAAAGTAAAAGTAGCACAACGCACATAATATATTAACCTCTCCTGCTAATTGAGAATAGCTCCTATGCTTTCCGTATTTTTTTGTCGACTCTGATTTCTCTCTGGTTTCCCTCTTATTGTACAAGAGTAGTTGTTGAATAGAATATGATTGGCTGACAGAGAGGATTTATGATAATTTCCATCTGTTTTTTTTTCTTTTGGTTACCCCAGGGTAGACAAATGAATACAGAAAAAAGATACATATCTCACAGGCCATGTCTCCTGACAGATGCTGAATATAATAAATAAAAGAGGCAGAAATAACGTCTGTTTTAACAATTCCTAGTTGAATTTTTAGTTATTTCAACATACAAATAAACCTTTTAATACTGAAAAAAAGACAACTGGATCCAAAAGTATAATAAAAATGGACTCTTTAACCTCATTCCCCTCCTTCTTCCAGTCTATTTTTTCTACTTTTATGCAAATACCTTCATGAAGCAGGTAGCAGAGTTTCAAATTAGCTTATTCCAAAGACAAAATAGGTAAAGAGTTACTAAATAAGAGAAATTAAGGTAATGTCAGAATAGGGATCGTTGACAGAAGTCAAATTAATAATTGGCCTTTTGACATGGGGCCCTTATTTTTTCCAAATATTTCAAATGCATTTTTTGTTATGAGTTTTTCGTTTGATTCTAAGACTGAAACAGAATAACTTTCTATAAGGTAAACATAATTTTTAAAACCACAGAGAGGCCAAGTTATTGAATAATATTGGTCTTCTCAGAACTATCAATGCAAGAGAAACACAGTGAACTTAATAAAATTGTCACTATTGCCATCAGTTCAATTAAGTTTGAAAATACAATTATTAAGCATCAATTACCAGTTAGCAATTATACAAACATTATTACCTATCATTATTAAATCTACCAGGTATTCATACTTCACTGGTTTGAGTGGGTGGTATATTTATTTGAGGGTGAAGACAGAGCCTCTTAATAAAACCTGGTAATTCAGTCTAATGCAATCTTTTTATTTATTTATTTATTTTTTGCGATACGCGGGCCTCTCACTGTTGTGGCCTCTCCCGTTGTGGAGCACAGGCTCCGGATGCGCAGGCTCAGCGGCCATGGCTCATGGGCCCAGCCGCTCCACGGCATGTGGGATCTTCCCAGACTGGGGCACGAACCCATGTCCCCTGCATTGGCAGGCGGACTCTCAACCATTGCGCCACCAGGGAAGCCCCTAATGCAATATTTATTTATTGAACACCTGCTGAATGTGTAACACTACACAGTGATGCTAGAGAAATACACAAGAAGTATACAAGAAATATACAAGAAGCAAAATCTTATCCCTATCTCTAAGTTAACATTATTAAGGAGATAAAACTTACCTTTAGAGAAGAATGTTTACATAAAAGTATAAAACAATAAGTAAATATCAATACATTCTTCCAAGAGCACTGGTAGATTATTTCAAAGGAGAGAGATCATTGCACCTTGAAGAGATGGTGAAGAGTGTTGATAGACTGCTGGGATTTTTCTTGGGGACAACATCTTAAGTAGGGCAAGAATGGCATAAGAAAAGGTATAGAATTTAAAATCTGTGAGGAAAAAATGAGTATATTGACTAGAACCATGAATTCTTACACATTAGACCAATAGATAGAGTAAATGAGCTAGAATATAGTTTCTGTGGTCTGAAACTGTGTCCGCCCTGTCCCCTGCAAATTCGTATGTTGAAATCTTAATGCCTGATGTGATAGTATTAGTAGATTGGACTTTGGGGAGGTGTTTAAGTCATAAGGATTGAACCCTCATCAATGGGATTAGTGTCTTACTAAAGACATTCCAAAGAGATCCCCATTCTCTTCCACTTAGTGAGGACATAGACAGAAGACACTTGCTGTGAACCAGGAAGAGGGCCCTCACCAGAGAATGAATGAAACCATACTATAAACTTCGTCTGGGACTTCCAGCCCCCAGAACTATGGGAACTAAATTTCCATTGTTTATAAGCTATTCAGCCTGTGGTATTTTGTTACAGCAGCGCTGAATGCACTAAGACAACAGTCAACTTTGAAAGCCTGGCTGAGATTTGGGACTTAATTCTATAGGAAATTTTAAGATTTTCATACAGGAGAATTCCATCATGAAAGTGATATCTGGGACACCCATATAGCATCAAATCCTGCTCTATACTATGTAAGCCTTTGAACTACCGAAACAGGTTGAAACCCACTCCTTCCATTACTTTATTCTATTTTCCCCTTTATAATTATTGTATATTTTGATTGGAGTAGCCTAGGGGCCTAAGTAAGAGCATTAAGTGTGGTGGTTAAAAGACTGCCTCTTAGATCAAAATGATTGGGTTTTCATTCTTGCTCCTCTACTTATTAGCTGAGTGATTTTGGAAAAATTACTTATTCTCACTAGGCCTCACTTTCCTTGTTTGCATACTAGAGATGATAATAACAATACCTATTTCATAGGTTGTTATGTAGATTGGAATTCCAAACTATTCAGAAAATTTTTAGGGTTTTACGGTACTTGGCATATAGTGAGTACTTCATAAAGGTTAGCTATTACCTTTATTATTGTAGTCCCTTTTGCCGAGAGTACATGTGGCCATCAGTGTTTACAAAGTGGTTTGAGTCATGTGGTTAAAAATGCACCTTTTCAGATTAAAGTTAATGAATTGAGAAAAGAGACTTTTAAGTCTTACACCAAAGATGATGATACACATTATAAATAAGTCAACCTGAAAATATACAGCAGATGTTTCACTAAACTTAGATAAACCCAGAGAACATAATCAATCCCCATTTTAACTCAGCTGGTTTTTATATATTTGTGTATATTCAGTTCTATTCAATGCGTTTTTTTAAAGAATTTCTGCTGTGATCCAGCAGTATTTATGAAGCACTGAAATATTCAAAACAAATATAAAGTGCAAGCCCAAGTTCTCAAGGAGCTGCTTTCATTTTAAGCACATACAAATAATATTACAGGTCAAAATAAATTTTCTTCCATTAAAAACCCTATAAATCAAAGCTTAAAGAAACTTATTGATTTACAATACATATGTTATTATTTTCCCCAAATCAGTGATATAAAGTGTATCAACTGGGTTTTTCTTACAAATAAGAATATGTAAATTCAGCAACATGATTCCATCATTTCCTCTGTTTAGAATCAAAGTCTAGGGATATTAAGGGCCTAAAAAGCTCCTAAAGTAAACTTATTACATTGATTTTGAGCAAAGTATTAAGGGAGATTTCCTCAATCCATAAGAAAATGATATTAGTACAACAAATTCTTGTTTAGTTTTTATGGGATATAATGATGCTTTTGTAGAAATAAATAATGAGAACTCTAGAAAGAGTTGCTTTCCATAGCGACAGATGATGCTATAAATAAATAATGCTATAAATAATGAGAACTCTAGAAAAATTTGCTTTCCATAGCCACAGATGATGCTATAAATCCTACTATCTGCATCTGAAAAATATATGAATTCAATTGTTTTACTCTCATAAGGATGAGACAATAATCATGTGTATTTTTTCTTTCTGGGTCAAAGTGTTATACTTCAAGTATTAGTGAAATTAAAATTTACATACACACAAACACTGAACACAGGCACATAATTACACACAAATCTTTGTGAGGTTATTTGATTTTTCTGAAGTTTGAATCCAATGACTTCTACTTCATTTACTACTATGTTCAGGTTATTCATTCTCTTTTTCATCAGCCTTACTTGTGATCTTTCAGTCTTCATGTTAAGAAAAAATAAAGGTCAATGTTTAAAGAAGTCTCTGAAAGTTCAGAGATACCAGTCTAGAATCCTGATTTATGTTAATACACATATATTAAGATTATTCCCTAACTTCAAATTTAGATTTGTCTTCTAAATAACATTTTATTTTTTTAGATATAATGAATGCTCTTCTACCGTCTTGTTACATTAAACTATAAAGTTTTGTTGACTGGTTATTAAATACGTAAAAAATAGATATTATAAGGTTTTAAGTAATTCATAGTGTTGTATTCCGAGAGATTGTTAGATGTATTGATATTCACCACAAAATTCCTTTTCCATTGTCTCTCAAATATATTATGTGCTATTACAACCAAAGATACTAATTTCTCAAATGAACAATTGGTGCTATAGCGCTGTCAAATTACATCCATGTAAAGAAACTAGTCAAATTTTTAAAGAATATATATACTTTCTGACATAAAATGGGAAACATTTTGACAAATTACTAAACTTAGTGTGGTATAATAGAAGTAGACTGATTCATAATTCAGGTATATGAGTTCCAGGGTACTATTCCTGATAGAAGGTTGCCGTGTGACTCTGAGTATGCCATTAAACCTATCCGTGTTTCAGTTTCTTCATCTAAAGACTGGAGTATATAATAATATCTTCCCAATTTTTCTCCCAGAATTTTTATGAGTTCAAATGAGGCAATTATTATGAAAACACTTTGGAACATATGAAGCAATATATACATCCAAGATATACTTATCCAATTGCCCATTATAATTGATTAAATATACACCTTGGTCATTTCTGTTTTAACTGTTTAAGGGCAGAAATCATGTATTGTACACTCTTAATAATTCTCAACAACATCTATTTTAAGCACCATAACTGTTGCTTAAGAGATAGTTGGTGAAGATTCAGAAACTGGATTTAGCTGGGCATTGTTTCTTCATTTGTTTTTCAAAAACAAATTTGATATTGCTAGGAGAAATTGCAGTGAGAAAATAAAATAATTCTATTCATCAGAAGGTGCCTGAAGCAGAGGAAATACAGGACAGATGGGAAGTGAATACTAGGTTTAAAAAGATGCCCCCTGGACTCTTTGAAATTTATAAAATATTTTTTCCCCAGATACACACTTCCTCAGATATACTCACCACCTCACTACAAGCACCATCCCTAGGAAATTACTGTACAAAGCATCTTGAAATGACAGCTAGTACTACATACCTACATTTAGTGATAAGACAAACAACTGTTAGGTTAAATGAAGACAATGAGGATATATAACCATTTAACTTGGAAGCTGTCACTTCATTTCAGCTCAGCTCCCTTCAGCAACATTCATAAATCACTTACTTTGTGGCACACACTGAGCTAGCTATTGAGAAACCAAACATGACTAAAAATGGCCCCTACCCCTCAGCAACTTGGAAGAAGTGATGAATTTACACCTTGGGTGTGTATATATTTCAAGAAATCATGATACCAATAAGAATCAAAAGGGTAAGTAACCACATTAAAGACCAAAGTCAAGGAGCACAATAAAACAGAAAATTTTATACATATTTGTCATATTTACTATTAAATAATTATCCTATGGGAACTTAATATCAATAATGAGAAAAGGAAATGTCTGTACATCTTACATATAATGCCTTATAGATGACTAAATATGATGAGAGAGAATGAGTAAGCCTGGGGAGAAATTCTCCATAGAGGTCTCATCACCAAGTCTTAGAGAAACAGAATGATTAGGACAGGCAAAACAACAAAATCAGTTCATCTATTACACTTATTAAACCGTGGCCAGGGTGACAGTACAGAAGAGTTAATCTCAGTATTGCTAACCTTAAGTATTATTAAAATTAAAGACTCGGGAAAGTTTCATGAACATAAAAGTTTTATAGAAGGAATCGTAAATTGTAAGAAAGTGGGCATAAAGCACATACCCATAGGGAAAGCCAAATGAAATATGAAAGAGAATAACATAATAATAGACCAGATGTAAAGAGGTGATGCAGAGAACTAAGCCTTCTGTCTGCCAAACTTTATTTAAAGAATCATCTGCTGAAATGTCCCCATAGCCTCTGCTCTGTGAGTATCCTGTGAAAGCTTTGATCGGCTTCACTGAGAAAATCCAATTCCTTAGATAATTCTGCAAGTTAATTATATTGCCTGTCCAAGCACCTAGACCAAAATGGCACACCACAGCATGGACTGTGCACCTGTTAATTTCTTGGTGAGGAAAAACTGTTTCCCCTGGCATGGGGTTGGAGCAAGCAACAGTGACAACTTATATTTTGTCAGAGGCAAGATGAAGGAGAGGATGAAATGATTCAGGGTTTCCAGCATGCTTAATTCTGTTTCAGCTAACTAGAGGGATCTGATTTGGGGAACACACATTGTAAGGGATTTGTGTGCATATGGGCGTGCATGTGTGCATGTGTGTGTGTGTGTGTATGTGTGTGTGTGAAAAATTGTGAAAAATAAATGAGATCAGGTGTATTTGGGTTTGTTAAAAATAAATATCAGGTATAGATGCATCTGGCACAGGCCCTTGAATATGGCCAACATCTGAAGCAATTATGCATTAGCAATAACACATAAACTAACAGAAAATATTAGAGAAAGACTTGCCCCATTAAAAAAAAATTAGATAAATAAAGCTTGCCATTTTCTGGACCAAAATTTGATTCAATATTATTCATATTGAGAAAGATATTTCTAAAATATTTACTGAACACCTACTACATCGAGTCGTTCTGGGAGCTGTAAATATGGCAGAGAACAGGAATAAGTGATATCCTTACATTTGCAAAACGTATGTTCTAGTGAATAGATGGAGGGAGTAGACTATAGATAATAAATAAGTAAACAAATATACAAGAAAATATAGTAGGTGACAAGTGTTATGGAGAAATCAAAACAGTGTAATGTAAGATAGTAACCAAATAGCAGAGATGGGAAATTTATCTTAGAATGAATGCTCAAAGAAGGTCATTCAGAGGAGGTGATAACTGAATGAGATCTAAACAATGGAAAGGAGCAATCTAGGAGAAAGCATGAGCTGGAGAGACCAGATCATGCAGGGCCTTTCGGGTTGGGTTAAGCGATAAAAATTGTCAACTCATCTTTGACAAAGGTGCAAAGAAACTACAATGGAGCAAAGATAGTCTTTTCAACAAATGGTGATGAAACAACTGGATGTCCATATGCAAAAAATGAATCTAGACAAAGATCTTACACCTTTCACAAAAATTAACTCAAAGTGGATCACAGACATAAATGTAAAACACAAAACTATAAAACTCCTAGAAGATAACATAGGAGAAAACCTAGATGACCTTGGGTTTGTTGATGACTTTGTAGATACAACACGAAAGGCACTCTCCATGAAAGAAATAACTGATAAGCTGGACTTCATTAAAATTTAAAACTTCTGCTCTGCAAATGACAATGTCAAGAAAATGAGAAGACAAGCCACAGACTGGCAACAAATACAGCTTAACCTTGAACAGTGCAGGTTTGAAATGCACGGGCCCACATATAGGCAGATATTTTGTGACAGTAAATACACAGTACTGCAGGACTTACAACTGGTTGAATCAACTCTAAATTATATGTGGATTTTCAACTGCATGGAGGTTTGCTGCCCCTAACCTCTGTGTTGTTCAAGGGTCAACTGTATTTGCAAAAGACATATCTGATAAAGGACTATTAGCCAAAATATTTTTTAACAAGCTCCTTAAAACTCGATAATAAAAAAACCAAATAACCCAATTTAAAAATGGGCCAAAGACCTTAACAGATACCTCATCAAAGACGGTATACAGATGGCAAATAAGCATATGAAAAGATGCTCCACAGTATATGCCTTCAAGGAAATGAAAATTAAAACAACAGTGCAATACCATTACACACCTATTAGAATGGCCAAAATCTGGAACACTGACAACATCAAATGTTGAGGGGAATATATAGCAACAACAACTCTCAGTCATTGCTGGTGGGAATGCAAAATGGTACAGCTACTTTGGGAGACAGGTTGGTCGTTTCTTACAAAACTAATCATACACTTACCATACGGTCTAGCAATCATGCTCCTTGGTATTTACCCAAAGGAGTTGAAAACTTAGGTCCCCACAACAACTTGCACATGGATGTTTACAGCAGCTTTATTCATAATTGTCAAAACTTGGAAGCCACCAAGATATTCTTCAGTAGGGTGAATGGATAAACAAACTTGGACACATCCAAACAATGAAATATTACCCAGTGCCTAAAAGAAATGAGCTATCAAGCCATGAAAAGACATGAAGGAAACATAAAAATATATTGTTAGCTGAAAGAAGCTAATTTGAAAAATCTACATAATGTGTGATTCCAACTATATGACATTCTGGAAAAGCCAAAACTAGGGAGACAGTAAAAAGTTCAGTGAATGCCAAGGGTTGAGGGTGAGGGGAAGAACGAATAGGTAACACACAGGTGATTTTTAGGGCAGTGAAAATACTCTGTATGATACCATAATTATGGACACATGTCATTACACATTTGTCCAATCCCTTAGAAAGTACACCACCAGGAGTGAACTGTAATGCAAACTATGAACTTTTGGTGATGAGGATGTTTGTCAGCGTAAGTTTATCAATTCTAACAAATGCAGCATTCTGGTGAGTGATGTTGATAACGGGGCAGGCTGTGTATGTATGGAAGCCAGGGATATAAGAGATATCTCTGTACTTTCTCCTAAATTTTGCTGTATATCTTAAAGTGCTCTAAAAAGTAAAGTCTTGATAACAATTAAAAAAAAACCCAAAGTCTTGTGTTTTATGAAAGGTCACTGTGATTTCTGTGTAGAGAATAGATTGAAGTAGAGCAATGATGAAAACAGGGATGCCACTTGGGAGGCTGCTGCAGCAATTTAAATCAAAGGAGAAAGAGAATGATGCTTTGGGCTTAGGAGTTACTGGTGGATTTGGAGAAAGACCAAATGGATTTGGATATATTTTAGACATTGAACAGATAAAACTTGGCAATGGTAAATATGTTTGGGGAGGGGTGTGAGGTGAGATGAGGAAAATGTAAAATCTTAATCCCTCAAGAAACATTAATTCCCTACTGTCCTTCCCTTTGAATACTAAACACTCAATATAGGACAGGAATGTAATAACTATTCAATGAACAAGGAATGTATGCATTAATGTACCCTATATATTTTAATTTTCAAACCATTTTCTTTTCCTTTCTCTTTTTTTTGGCTAGTTTAATAAGTTGTGTGAGAATTCAGCTTTACTATACTTGGTTTTAAGTGATGACAGTTGGCAATACTTGAGGAACCACTGGATACTGCATTCAAGGTTTTATTAGGGTCACCCTCTATGTTTTATGTGGTTCATGTTTTGACAACATTTAGTGAACTGAGAATTAAAATTTAGACTGAGATTCAGGTTTACTGGACAAAGAGCTGTCATCAAAAAATTGCATCATTTTAAGAACATTCCTTAACTTTGTTACTCACTTTACTCATCTAAATAAAGGGAATAAATAATAATTCTATATCTGATAGGTTTTCTCTGTGAAAGTAACCAATGAAAATGATCATTGCATGCAGTATGCAATATTATAAATGCTTATGAAATAAATCAAAATAGCTAAAATCACTCTGCAAGTGTACATGAATAACAAGAAATACCCCTTTTATTCTTTTTTTGTCTGTAAATGGACTGATTTTGAGCAGTTCAGCCATTGCTTTTCTCTTTGAACATTTCTCTTCACATCTCTATTCTTATAATGCTAACTTTTCTACTTTGTGAGTGAAGAATTTCTCTGTGTCATAGGTTGGGAGTAGTTTTTCCTTGTCTGATGTTCTAATGGCTCAGTTCTGATGAAAGCTTCTTGAGGCACTCTGTGTTCACTTTAGTACCGTCAAGGATTCTTTCTCTCTAGTGCCCTTTCTTGTGATGCATGACAAGAAGAACATCCTTTTAACCAGTGTGACAATTAATAAAATAAAAGTAACAACTATCTCTTATAATTTTTTCTATCACTAGCAATTACTATTCACTGAGTAATTGTAGTGTTCTCAGCACCATACACACAGTAATTAAATTAGATCTCAATAGGGACCTGTAAAATCAGCACCGAAAAAGGCAATTCTTTATTTTTACAGCTAAGGAAACCAAGGCTCAGTGAGATTGTGTAACTCAGCTATGAAGTAAAAGTGCCAAGATTCAAACACAGGTCTGTCTGATAACGAAGTCTTTCCAATCATCTCAGGGTATTTCAATATATAAGCTATTACTCTGAACATTAATCTGTAAATCATGAAAATAAAACAGGTTTCATTTATGAATGATCATTTAAGAACACACGGAGCGCATTCAGAAAAGCCAAAAATTACATACTCATATTTACTTGCACCCTCTGTGCTAGAAGTTCTCAAAGTATGATCCCATAAAACACTGGTATCCTGAAAACTACCAGTGTGTTCCATTGCTAATCACATAACAGCGATGCCTTCCTAATCCACAGAAAAATCAGGTTAATTAATAGAATTTCTTTCATTTGAACATTTACCTCATATATTTTTCTTGAACTTTCAGTACTCGCAATACTACTAGATGATCAACTTATTTTGGTCTTTCTATATCTACTTCTACCCTTCTACATTTTCCACTCTTCAGAGTAATTTTTTAAAGAAAAACAGATTTGATTACATTACTCTCTTGCTGAAAGTCCAGCAGTAATTTACCATTGTTCTTTGGATAAGATCATAAACCCTAACCTATTCCTCTCTCTCCAAACTTCTCCTTGCTCTATTCTCCAGCTTCACTGGCCTGCTCAGTTTTTGAAATCTGTCATGCTTCTCATAGCCTAAGGCCTTCATACACACTGTTTTCTCTCCCTAAAATGTCTCATTCCTTATTTACTTGATTAATACCTATCTATTCTTAAGGTTTCAATTTTAACATTCCTTCCCTCCTGCTTAAATGCTTCTATAGGTTTTCTTAATTTATATCATTTATTTATAATACATGATTTTAGTTTAACAATTTATAGTTAATTATCTTTTCATCTGTCTTCCATGTTATACTATAATCTCCATGAGAGCAAGGAGCACTCATTCATGCTTATCATTCATGTTTACCTTTTTATCCCCAGTGCCTATCACATGCCTGGTACATAGTAGGTATTCAGTAAATATTTATTAAGTAAATAAATGAGATACAGAAAATAACAATGAAAAGATCAGCTCTATCTAATCTACACTCTTCAATAGGCCCTTTTTAGTGTTTGTATATTTCAGGTAAAAGAACATCCTTTATCTGAAAGCAGCAGAGAGAAATAGCAAATTAATGCCATGATCATCAGTGTATTTTGTACAAAAAGTTCTACTTGATTAACATAAATCGTCCCCATGGGTAATGAAAATGTATTTAGAAATCCTTAATTATAAAAGTACTTTTCATTGTATTTTTTAATAGGGTCCTAGACTCAGCAGAAATGCTTCAAGGTATCAAAAATTAATGAATAGAGCATTACTCAAATCAACAGAAGATGGCCAAACTGCAAGATTACACCACAAAGGGAATTTTGTAACTAATATTTGTTATGTGCTTATTATGTATTTGGTCCTTTTCTGGGTACAATAAACTAATCTTCACAATGATAACAATTATTATCCACTTGTTTAGATGAGGGATCTGAAGCTCTGATATGTTAAATAATTAGCATAAGCTCAAGAGATTCAAAATTGGTTCAAATTCCAAAGCCTACGTTCTGTTCAATATACCCTATTGCCTCTCTTGCCCTATGCATTTGTTCATTATTGTTTTATACTATGGCCACTAGCTAATAATTGATAGAGCCATAGTGTTTGGATACAAATTATATTAATTAGAAAATAATGTTCTATATCAAGACTCAGTTGGGATAATAGAAGAGATATCATGCTATTGTATGTAAAGACTTTATACCATAAAAATGCAAATGATACTAAAATGAATACATATGTTTAATGCAATTCCAATTACAATCCCAGAGTTATAGTAAGTTTTCTTATTTTTAGAAACAAAAAGAATTTAAGGTTCATTTGGAAGAGTAAATGACAACAATAACCAAGAAAAATAAAAAGATTAGTGAGCAGTCACTTGCCTTACTAGATGAGAATATTCTATAAATCTATTTTAATCAAATAAATATGGTATTGATATAGGAATAGAGAAATGCATCAGTGGAAAAGAGCAAAGAATTCAGAAACAGATCCTAGGACATACAAGGACTTAATATAATATACAATAGTAGTTCAATTGAGTGGTGAAAGAATGGTTTATTTAATATGTGGCATAAGCACAACTGGCTAGTAATTTGTAAGAATATAAATTAAAACCCTATTCCCCAATACATCAAAACAAAAACAGGTATTAAAGGCAACGGGAAATAAATGAAAAAATTAAGATATGTATGAGGCTAAACATATAATCTAGGGACAGAGAAGTCCTTCACCAAGATAAGAAACCTAAAATCCATAAAAGGAAAACAAAATAAGCATTTCAATTTATGAAAAATTAATAACTTTTCTAAGGTAAAAATGCATTAAACAAATGAATACATAAAAACTAAATTTGGAAATAAGAAAGTAGATGACAAGAAAAGGTGCAATATCTACACCAATGCATCTCAAAATTTAAGGAGCATTACTTGGGGATCTTATTAAAATGCAGATTCTAATACAGTAGATTGGAGATCGGGCATTTCCAACCAACACATAGGTGATGCTAATACTGATGCTCTAAGGAATTTGTCAAGAGAAAATAAGTATCCCCGTGGGAAAAAAATGCACAAAGAGTATGAAAAGGCAATTTAGAAGAGAAAATTCAAATGACCAACACACTTGAGAAGATGCTAAAATCACTAATAGTGAAATACATACAACAATGTAATATTACCTTTCATGCATTATTTTTTATTTGCAAAAAAAAAAGAAAAAAAGTCCTTTTATGATGGGACAGATATGGAGGGAAAGATTGCTTTCATAAAATGCAGGCTTTGAATTTGAATTATCAGAACCCTTTGGAAAAGTTATTTAATAAAACTATTAAATTTTAAAATATACATATCTTTCAAGGTCACAGCCCCACTACTGAGAAGTTGTCCTATCATGATAAAAACACCAATATGAAATAATATATGTACATATATGTTTGCTACAGTATTGTTTATAAAGAATAAGAAGAAAAGGGAATGCTTATATTTATTTATGTTATTAGTTAAATAAATTATGAAGCAGTCATACTTATAATGTTATGTAACAATTAAGATAATGAATTAGAGCTATACCATTTGAGATGGAACAATTTCCACAAGTTGTTATTGAATAGGAAAAGCAAGATGGAAATCTAACAAGAACAAAGCCATTGCACATATATGTACTCATTAAGATGTTAAGGCTTACTTTTGTGTTACATGTTAATACATATGTAGCCACTAAGATGTTAACTCAAGAGTTCATTTTCGGGCTTCCCTGGTGGCACAGTGGTTGAGAGTCCGCCTGCCGATGCGGGGGACACGGGTTTGTGCCCCGGTCCAGGAGGATCCCACATGCCGCGGAGCGGCTGGGCCCGTGAGCCATGGCCGCTGAGCCTGCATGTCCGGAGCCTGTGCTCCACAACAGAAGAGGTCACAACAGTGAGAGACCCGCATACCGCAAAAAAAAAAAAAAAAAAAAAAGAGTTCATTTCCACAAACGTGCAGTTTTTTAGTGACAGGTAAAGCAATCAGGGAACAAATACTACCCATCTGTTTCAATGCTTGCAAACCATCTTTCTACAAACAGCCTAAAGTGATAGCTGTACCATGGTTGGAGTTTGGAGGTAAGCAACCTGGGAGAGGCAAGTAAAATAGGAAAATGATTACACCCCAAAACCTATCAGAGAACAGTGTAATGCCATTCATATAAAATTGCATAAATGAGTGTGTATATGCACATTAAAACATTAGAAAAAGTAACAGAACTGTACCTATTGACCTGTAGATATCAACAAAATATATTAAGTGAAATTACAAAGTTGCTTTTGTGTGTGTGTGTGTATATATATATATATATATATAGTTTTATAAACAAGGGCAAAAGAACTAGGCTGTTAATATCAGTTGTCAGTTACCTCAGGCAGAAAGTCAGTGGGAAGATGGGATGGGGGATAATTTCTCAGTACAATAAAAATACAATATGCTACACTTTTATAAAATGGATTATGCTTTTATTGTAATGAGCAAGTTGGCTCTTTAAATACACTCTATACTAATTTTTGTAAGACAGATAATGATCCACTAATCTATTATCTTTTATGATTCTCAGTATTCCTACATAGCTCTGTATCAAATGATAAATTCCTGGAGAAAGGTGATATCCCTATAAAATCACCTAATTCTAATATTTTTAAAAAATCCTTTTATTCATTCTGTAAATGGTATTTTACTTGATTTTAATTTCTTAAATATAATCTTATAGAACTTATACAGAGTGTCTATTCCAGTGAGGATCAGGCAATTCCTCTTCCATGATAGAGGTGGCCCAATGTAATCAACCTGCCATCAGACATCTGTCTGATCACCCTGAAGGGTCCACATTGGAGACTCAGTGTTGGCCTCTACCGCTGGCAAATTGGGCACTCAGCAGTGGCTGTACTCAGGTCGGTCGACCTTGGTGAGTTGAAGTACATGTTGTGAGCCCATGCTAACCTCCACCCCTGCCATTATGACCATTGTTATAGGCTCATTAGGTAATGACAAGGGAAGCTGAGGAAAGAGTCTGACTGCTATCCTTAGAATGTGTCATCCTACCCACTTGATTATTAAAATCCTCTTCTGCTGAAGTCACTCATTAGTAGCACTCACATGGAACACAAATATCTTCATGTTGTTATTATTGTTGTTTTGCACATTCACAGAAGTCTATCCACATATCACTACCCTACACCTCCTTGTTACCAATTTTCCAATCATGTTTCTTCAAGTCCCTAACCATCCAGGCAAACCATTGTCCATAGCTCATAAACTGGTATATACTCATGCTTCTGGCAATTTATCCTTCCTTGAAAATTAAAAACAAGGTGCACATCTCAAAGTTCTGCCCACTGGGAGGATTTCCCTTCACCAATGTCCTTCAGGGATGTCTCAGAAAGGTGCTGTACTGCTGTATCTGTCTACTTTCAGATGGTGCCTTCATGTCATAAAAAACCATCTGTAAATCAGGCCTGAGTTTTCTCTTACTTAGACAACTAATTATAGGGAACTCTCCATGAGGACATAGGTACAGGCTGGGTGAAAGAAGGAAATATAGCAGGAGAAGGGGCCATATGCATTAGGGTCACTTCGTTATACAATTAATTGTGCCTTCACATCCTGTTCAATCCTGAGCTTGTATATTTCACTTCCATGTGATGATGGAGTGCTGCTGGCTTAGTGGCTCATACAACACCTAGTTCATGATGGGCAACTCAGATAGCATGATAACTTGGTGGCCCATGGCCAACCATTCAGTCTCTACAAAGACCCAGTAGCAAGCCAAAAGTTGTTTCTCAAAGAAAGGGTAGTTATCCACAGAAGATGACAGGACTTTGCTCCCAAATCCTAAGAATCTACTCAATGATTCACTGACAATGGAGCATGTTCTGCCACTGCCACTTCAAGCACCACTGGATCTTCTGGATCATACAGCCCAAGTGGCAGAGTAGTTTATCCCAGACAGCCTGGACCTGTTGGAAAGCCTGCTATTGTTCTTGGCCCCACTGAAAGCTATGAGATTTCATGGAACTTGATAAATGAGCCACCCCAATGAGGAATAGGTTGCCTCAAATATCCAAAGAGACCCACTAGGAGTTATGCCTCTTTTTTAGTTGTAATGTCTTGTGGAAGGGAAAGGAGATCAAGTCTCCTTCATTTCTGTGATGACACTGAGCTGGAGAGTTGATACACTCCTGAAGCAGAACAATGGAAGTATATTACTGGCCTTGTCAGTTGAAAGCCAATTGCTTCTGGTGGCCTTTATGAACAACAGGTGTAGAAAGAAAAAGCATTTACCAGATCAATTCAGTAGCTACATATCAGGTGCCAAAGTATGTGTTAATTTGCTCGAACAATAAAATCACATCTGGTACAGCAACTGCAATTGGAGTCACCACCTGAGTAAACGTATGATAATCCACTGTCGTTCTCCAAGATCCACCCATTTTCTGCACAGGCCAAATGGGTGAGTTGAATGGGATGAGGTGAGAATCTCCATCCCGGCATCCTTCAAGTCTTTGATGGTGGCAGAGATCTCTGCCATCCCTCCTGGAATGTGGTACTGCTTTTGTTTTCCATTTTCCTAGGTAGAGAAAGCTCTAGTGTCTTCCATTTGGCCTCTCCTACCATAATAACCCTCACTCTACATGTCAGGAAACTAATAATGGATACTCTGCTAGTTGCTGAGTATTTTTATTCCTTTATGCATTCTAGAACTGGGGAACCAAACAATCAGTTTTGTGACCCACTGGGCCCAATGTGTGACGGACTTGAGTTGATGCTCCACTGAGTACCTGACCTGTATAAACTCTTAATTTGACTGGTGGACCATAAAGACATTTTGAGTCTCCTGGAATTAGTATCAGTTCAGAGCCAGTGTACATTAATCCCTTATAAGTCAGATTATTTTCTTTTTCTCAGTGCACAGTCACCCTGGTAAATGGCTGTAAGTCCCTTTTGGGGAAGCTGGGAGAAAAATTAAATATAACTTTTTTGGTAGTGTACTGGGGTCTTCTTTCAAGAGGACCCAGCATCCCCTTCATTCAAGGGGTGCTATGTCTGTTCACTGGCTCAAGTCTCAGAATTGATTGAGGAACTATGAATCTCTGTTTTGACGATTCATGTTAGACTCCTATTCACTTGATGTATAAATTTTCTGCTTATATAGATCAAGAAAGAACTTAGTAGACTGCCTATCTAGTTCTCTTCTATAAACATCATGATCAACTAGCCAACCACAGGTCACACTATTCAATTACTGCTTTGACTCTACTATCAACTACAGTAACCATGCCAACTTTGCTTTTGACAATTACGTGATGCCACTTGGCCCCCTGCCACCCCAGAATCCAATTATCCCCATTGCATTGAAAGATCCCAGTTTAGTGGCAGATGTTTCCACTGTAATTTCTGTGGAAGAGAAAGAGCAACCACAGAGGTCTTCAATAATTCTGAGGTTCCCTCACAAATTTATTTTGCGCTTGTGGCAAAAGGTGTGTCTGCTGGACCCTCCTGGGGTGGGTAAGCAGATTTTACATAATAAATCCACTTTAACATTCCAATGTCGCTGAGCCTTTGGATATCTTCCTCTACAGTATATCAAGGAAGCTCTGACATTTCAATTTCATTTAGTGTAGGCACCTTTTGATGCATTTTGCAGCCATCCAACCAATAGAATTGTTAGTGACCTTTATCCCCTTGAGCTGCAACATTGAATATATCCTTCTTAGTGGGCCAATATTAAAAAACTCAGCCTGATCCAACTTTATGTTACACCACCATTATCCCATATCCTTAATATCCATTCCCACACATGTTCTCCAGATTTCTGTCTGGATTAACTGGAAAAATAATGCCCTTCTTTTGGAGTATAGTGTACCTCCTCATGGGTCACACCTCATACCTCACCCTTCAGGGTCTGCTGGGACTTGTGTCTAGTTATAGATCTAGAAGCAAAGAAGGGCATTTGGGATAGGTCCTGAAGAGAATCTTTAGTATCTTACAAGGTAACTACCTCAGGGGAGGCCATTACAAATTCCTTAGGCAAACCAGGGTTAAACTTCTCAGACAGGGGTAGAAGAACTGGCCAAGACAACTCATCAGAATTTGGAGGTTCAATATCCTCCTTTCATTGGAATCTGCCCATAGGCTCCTATTCCAATTTTCATGATTCCAATCATTCCAAATTAATGTCCCTCCTTTAACAGAAGAGACCTTATACGTTTGGGAATACATAGCATGCCATTCATCCACTAACAGGATGAGAGTCTGGATTTGGTTTTCAGCAATCACAGACTTGCCACTACAGGAGATAAGTATTTATTTAAAGGAAGTCATAGAAAATTTCAGGTAATTTATGTACAACTTGAACTGAGAACAGAAGCCCTGAGCTCACCCTTTTTTCCCCCTCACTTCCTCCAATGCAGTCAGCAGCAACAAGCCAGTCTCATCATACTCTTTAGTCTGACAAAAATGTTTTAAGGTATCAAATACATGGTCACCCAGAACTTTACTTTTTATAAGTATTTGATTAAGATTGGTGATATTTTGCACTATCAGTGTCCAATGTCCTCTTCACCAGTGAAAATAATCACTAGTGCCTTAAAATCTAATCAGATTAGAAAATCAATACCAGATACTCCATAACACACACACACACACGCACCTCTACATATAGATATATAGACAGAAAGAGACAGAAATAGAAAGAGATTTATCTTAAGAAATTATCTCATATGATTAAAGCATGTATAACTGACACCCACCTTAACTGTGAAAATAATCTCAAATAGACCTCTAGAATTCTTACCATATGGATCTATGTTGGTTTCCAGTGAGCTTCCTCTTACTAAAGGACAGATCCATTTCTCTCACACTTTATATCCCCTATAGTACCTAAAATAGTGTTGAGTATACAATAACGGAACAGAATTATTTATTAGCAGTGTGGCTACAAGATATTTGATTTAAACAGGTCACTGGGACAGAAATGCTTCCCCTCAGCATCCCACACGCCATGTCTAATAATTTTAGGAAATCCTCCCCTCAAAGTGGACCCTGGTGGGAGTTGATGGGGAAGAAGAAAGGAGAATTTCTGGGATGGCAGGGATCGTTCCATTTGGTCTTATTACAGATTCAATGTTTACAAGATGCTGAATAGTAAAAGCTGCCTGAACCAAATGAAACAGTTTTGTTCTTTTGGTGTGTGCTAAATCCCAAAACTCATCAGACTCAGCATCCCACTTCTCCTCTGCCAAGGCAGAAGCCTCAACAACGAAGCTGAGCAAGCACCATGGAGTTTTCTGTCACAAAAGGCAATTTCCGGCTCTCACAGAGCAAATACTTTGCAGAGGTGCAGGTGTGTCTGCATTTCCCCCATGGGCTCAGCCCGTTATTTGCATTGTTACTTGAATCGCTATTTCTATCAGTCCTAGTTGTCTAATCTGTGCTAGCAACTCAGTTCTCTAGAATAGGGCAACTCCACAAATTCAGAAGTTTCAATATTTGTAGTATGTTAGATGTCACTCCGAATCACATTGTATTTAACATTGCTTGGGAGCTTGTTAACACTGCAAGTGGATAATATGACATCTTTGTGCTTCGTGGCTTCCCTGGAATATTATTAACTCTGTGTTGCAGATTATTGGGGCACATCTGGCATTTGAGTTTCTATCAGCATAATTGCAAACACATCATATTCTGAGATCTCAGCTTCAATACTGGCCTCCTGGGAGAACATTTGAAAATAACCCCTCTTCCTTGCAGTGCAAAGCTCTCACTCAGCTGTCTAAGCTCACTTACCCCTCCAGAAAAGTTTGGAATGAAACCTAGAAATAAGTTTCCAGAGAGTTTCAATAGCTCCATGGGTAATCACATTGGTTAGTTCAAGAATACTGAAATGCCTGGGGGGCTCTTATGGTCAATATTACATCCTGATGCCACTGTTAGTGGACAGTAGTCTCCATTAGTGCAATACTTGTTATTTATACACATCCACAAAGATACTTACTTCAAAATACTTAACAAATTTACACATTGCCCTACACATACTACTTATTTCCTCAAGGGCAGAGAAAATGTCACTACCAGATGTGTGTACTCAGTTATAGTCACTCAATCTTACAGAGATGTCTTAATGCTCTAAGTAGAGAAAAATTAATGAATTCAGCACTTAAGAATATTCTAAGTTGCATCACTACTGCTACTTTTGAAACACACTTTTACATCAAGGCACTTAGCAATGCTAAGAAGAATAATGCTATGGGGTGACAAATCATAACTATTTTACCATGGTATCTAGCCATTCGGATAACAAATATAAATCAATATTTTACTTGTCATTGTGTTGCAAAAGGCACATGCATTTCATATCTACAATTATAAGATGCCAGCTATTCCCCTTGTGTTCTTATTAGTTCTATGCTACATGACTAAATAATAATATACTTAGGGATTTGAAGGTAGTAAATATACCCTTATTGTTGAAACTTGTATTAAAAAATAGGTTATTTTTTATAGACATAGCAGTCCACTAATTCTTACTGATAAATCAGGGTACATAGTTAACACTGTGGTTTAAATATCTAGAATTAGGACAAATGATAAGCTGAAACATCTGGCACTGAGGCTAAGGCTAATATTAGGACATTTAGGACCTTTATTCCATGTTAGTCGTTATTAGTAGGAAAATAGAGATTTCCAAGGCAATGAAAAGTTTTTGCAGTACTTACTGTATGCAGGGGATAGTAAAACATCAGGCCCTGTATAAATGGTTGGAGGCATATACATATAGCTGATATAAGATACAGACTTAAGATATATATAATTGATTTGTATAACTCTAGTAAGTATAAATAAAGTTGTATAACTTTACATAAAATGAGCTACATATGTAAGAAGATAAAGTGTTTTAGAAACCAATAAAGGAAGGCAGTGCCTAGTGAAGAAGAGAGCACTAAACCAGGAGTCAAGAGTCCAGGATTCTGATCCCAGTTGTGTGAACAATAGGGGTCTCAGTTTCTTCTTATATAAATAATTATGACACTACCCTACATTACAAGGTGTTGAGATGATCAAATGGGATAATGTACTTGAAAGTGTTTTGAGAAACATAAAGTGCTATATAAATGCAAGTAATTATCACATGGAATACTCAGGAGAATTCAGATTGACTAGTGTCAAAATGTGACTAACTAAAATATTAATAAACTGAAAACCACTACAGTTGTAAATATGGAACTGTCAATAGAGAATTAAGTCTTCCAAATGAATTTAATGTCTACGTAGTACTCACAGATTTCAGGTAGATAGATAGATCACCTAAATAGTCTTGAAGTGGAAAATAATAAATGCTATCTAAATTTTAAATGTCATATTGTATGATTTACAAGGTCTAGTTAGGCTTTACTTTCAATCAATGCAGTCAGTCTTCCTTATTGATCATTTGCTGGATTTGGGTGTGCATATTATAGTGACATAGAACAGCTTGATTTATTTTAAGTACATCTGTGATCTGTGACACATGATATAGTACAAAATGATATGTCTGTTAAAACCTGACAGCAGAACACAATGTAAGCAGTTCACATCCCCTAATCTGAAATCAATACAGTAGAGTTCTTTACAAAGCACCAATTTCTTATATAAGAAAATGAAGAAGCAAATATTGAGGTTTGAAACTTAAAAAAAAAAAAAGAAAATGTAGAAGCAATGGTCACTTGCTAGTAATGATTCAAAAGTATTTTAGGCAGGCTTTATACAGTTTGTTAGTAATTTGAAAACTGATAAATATTGGTATAAATTTGACATAGCAGATACTGAAGACAATTAATGATCACTTCTTGTTTGCGCTATTAGATTAGAACTAATTATGTTCCTTTATTGGATCAGTTATTTACTTATATTTATTCCTGTTTTTAAGCATAATGACAAATATACTTTTAATGGATTATACCTAATCTCCAAAATAACTAGCTTCATTTTGAAAGACATAAATGATGTGTACCAAGAAGTAATTTAGACCTGGAAATGTATATTCTATGTAAAGTTCATTTATATTTTATATGAACTAGAAAGACTGGATCCTCAGTATTTGGAAAAGGACGTCTTAGTCCCCAGAGGGTTTTTTTTTAAAGTTCTTGTTTGTGTTTTTACTTGGACTTTTATTTCCTCTTGGTGATAAGAACAAATTTCTGATTGACTTAAGGTGTTGACAGCTGAATCAGTGTCTCAATATTAAAATGGGTCAAAACAACTGTATTATTCACTGTAAAATAAATGACACAAACTACTGTTTGAAAAAAACTGTAAGGGTTACAGTTTATACCAATTTTTGTGGTTTATATTTATTTTCTAAAGGAGGAAAACCATTTTAATTTTACTGGCAGTTTCTCATACTTGAAATAAAAATTGTCAATTTTTAATACCAACCATTGTGTTAAAAATTATTCTTCCCTTTCTGTTAATGTATGGGGCAGAGCCTACATTTGTAAGGCATCTCATGCCTTCAGTAAATGAAAAGTATTAGCAGTGGTCAGGCACATGAAAATTCACAGACACCCTAAGATGCACAACTTAAAACAAAACACTGAAATTTTTAATACACCCAACAACATGCTAATGCCCTTTTATTAGACCAGGTGTATCAAAACAAAGTTGGAATGATGGTTGTGTAGGATCTTGTCTGACCTACTGCATATACATAAAATTTAGTGATTTTGACTGAGCTAAACCAAAAATATTGAATAAAGTATTCTGCATACTACTTAATATTTTAAAATTTTTTACAGCCATTTGATACATTATTCTTTTTTCCAGTTTTATTGAGAAATAATTGACATCACTGTATAAGTTTAATGTGTACAGCATGGTGGTTTGATTTATATATACTGTATTGTGAATAATTATCACAATACCCCTAGTAAACATTCTACGGTCAAGTTCTTACTGCCTTAAGTTTCAGAAATGAGTGGATAGGATTCTGATTTCAAGTCTTTTGGGTATATGCCCAGAAGTGAGATTGCTGGATTGCATGGTAATTCTATTTTTTAATTTTTGATGAAACTCCATACTGTTTTCCATAGTGGCTGCACCAATTTACATTCCCACCAACAGTGCACAAGGTTCCCCTTTCTTCACATTCTCACCAACACTTGCTATCTTTTATTGTTTTGATAACAGCCATGCTAACAGGTGTGAAGTGATCTCCTATTATAGTTTAAATTTACATTTCCACTGTGATTAGTGATTGGAACTTCTTTTAATGCCATTTGTTTGTCTTCTTTGGAAAAACGTCTATTCAGATCATTTGTTCCCTTTTTAAAATTTTTTTGTTCTTTATTTTTTTATTGGGGTATAGTTGCTTTACAATGTTGTGTTAGTTTCTGCTGTACAGCAAAATGAATCAGCCACGTGTATACATATATTCCCATTTGTCTACTTTTTAATGAATGCTTTTTTGCTATTGAGTTGTCTGAGTTCCCTACATATTTTGCATATTAACCCATTATCAGATATATAGTATGCAAATATTTTCTTCCATTCTTTAGGTTGCCTTTTTGTTAGATTGTTTCTTTTACTGTATAGAAACTTTTTAGTTTGATGTAGGCTTTTCCCCTATGTTTTCTTATAGGAGTTTTACAGGATCAGGTCTAATAGGTCTTTAATCCATTTCAGTTTAATTTTTGTGAGTGGTGTAAGATAGGGATCTAATTTTATTCATTTGCATGTGGCTATCCAGTTTTCACAATATAATTTATTAAAGATAATCCTTTTTCCCATAAGTATTCTTGGCTCACTTGTCAATTAGTTGACAGTATATGCTTGGGTTTATTTCTGCACTCTTGATTCTGTTCCATTGCTCTATGTGTTTGCTTTTATGCCAGTGACATGTTGTTTTTATTATAATAGCTTTGTAATGTAGTTTGAAATCAGGGAATGTGATGCTTCCACCTTTGTTCTTCTTTCTCAGAATTGTTTTGGCCATTCATGAACTTTTGTGATTACACATGGATTTTAGGATTATTTTCCCATTTCTGTGGAAAATGACATTGGAATCATGATAGGGATTACACTGAATCTATAGGTGGCTTTGGGTAGTATTAACATTTAAAAAATATTAATTCTTCCCAACCATGAACATGAGGTCTTTCAATTTATTTGTGTCTTCTTCATTTTATTTAATCAATGTTTCATAGTTCTCAGTGTATGAATCTTTCAACTCCTTGGTTAAATTTGTTTCTAAGATTTTTATTGATCTTGATGCTAAGTGGGATTGAGTTCTTTAGTTTTCAGATAGTTCAATGTTAATGTGTAGAAATGCAACTGATTTGTATGTTGATTTTGTATCTTGCAACTTTACAGAATTCATTTATTAGTTCTGACAGCTTTTTGGAAGAGTCTTTAGGATTTTCTATATATAAGATCATGTCATCTGCAAACAAAGACAATTTTACTTCTTACTTTCCTATGTAGATGCCTTTATTTCTTTTTCTTGCCTAATTGCTCTGGTTAGGACCTCCAGTACTATGTTGAATAGGAATAGTGAGAGAGGGCACCCTATCCTTGTTCCCAATCTTAAAGGAAAACCTTTAATCTTTCATTATTGAGTATGATGTTAGCTTTGGACGTGTCATACACGGCCTATCGTGTAGGGGTGTATTCCTTCTATACCCAATTTGTTGAGCATATTTTATTCAGAAAGGATACTTTATTTTGTCAAATGCTTTGCCTGCATCTATTGTGATGACCATAAGATTGGTAGTCTTCATTTTCCTAATGTATCACATTTATTGATTAGTGTGTTTAACCATCCTTGCCTTTCAGGGATAAATCCAAATTGATCATGCTGTATGATCCTTTTAATGTGCTATTGAATTTGGTGTACTACTGTTTTGCTAAGAATTTTTGAATCCATATTCATCAGAGATATTGGCTTGTAGTTGTTTTTTTGTTTTGTTTTGTTTTGTAGTATCTTTATCTGGCTTTGGTATCAGGGTAATACTGGCCTCATAAAATGAGTTTGGGAGTGTTCCCTTCTCTTCAACTTTTTAAAGAAAAGTTTGAGAAGGACTGATGTTAATTCTTATTTATATCTTGGGTGGAATTCACCTGTGAAGCCATTTGGTCCTGTGGTTTTCTCTGTTGGGAAGTTTTTGATTATTGATTCAATCCCCTAATTCGTTATTGGTCTGTTCAGATTTTCTATTTCTTTATGATTAAATCTTGGTAGGTTAGAGGATTCTAGGAATTTGTCCATTTCTTCTAGGTTTCCAATTTGTTAGCAGATAATTGATCTTAGTAGTCTCTTATGAGCCTCTGTATTTCTGAGGTATCAGTTAATAATGTCTCCAATTTAATTTATATTTTTACTAGTTTGAGTCCTCTTTTTTGTGTTTATTAACTTTTTCTCAATTTCATTTATTTTTTTTAAAAAAAAACTCGGTTTCATTGATGTGTTTTATTATTGTTCTGGTCTCTATTTCATTTATTACTGCTCTTATCTTTGTTATTTCCTTCCTTCTGGTAACTTGGGCTTTGTGTGTTCTTTGTCTAGTGCTTTAAGGTATAAAATTATATTTTATTTGAAATCTTTTTTTTAATTTTATGTATGAATTTATCACTATAATCTTCCCTCTTAGAACAGCTTTTGTTGTATCACATGCATTTTGGTATGTTGTATTTCTGTTTTCATTTGTTTTAAGATTTTAAAAAATTCCCCTTTGATTTCTCCTTTGACACATTGGTTGTTCAGTAGTGTGTTATTTAATTTCCACATATGTATGAATTGTCTCATTTTGCTCCTGTTATTGATATCTAGTTTCACACCATTGTGGTCAGAAAAGATACTCTGTATTATTTAAATCTTCTTAAATTTGCTATGAGCTGTTTTGTGGCCTAACATAGGTTCTATACTGAAGAATGTTCTGTGTGCCCTTGAAAATGTATATTCTGCTGCTGTTGGATAGAATGTTCTGATAATGTCCAGTTGGTCTAAAATATAGTTCAAGTCTGCTGTTTCTTTATTGGTTTTCTGTCTGCAGGATCTATTCATTGTTCAAAGTTGGGTATTGAAGTGCACTACTATTATTGTATTGTCTATTTCTCACTTCAGATCTGCAAGTATCTGTGTAACATATCTTGGTACTCTGATGTTGGGTGCGTATATATTTACAATTGTATTCTTTTGATAAATTGACCCCTTTGTCAATATACTATGACCATTCTTTCCTCTTGTTACAGCTTTTGACTTAAAGTCTATTTTGCCAAATATAAGTATAGCAACCCTTGCTCTCTTTTGGTTCCATTTGTGTGGAATATTTCCTTCCATCCCTTCACTTTGATCATATGAGTGTTCTTAAAGCTAAAGTGAGTCTCTTGTAAATAGTGTATAGTTGGGTCTCATTTTTTTTATCCATTCAGCAACTCTATGCCTTTTGATTAGATAGTTAAACCATTTACAGGTTAAGTAATTATTGATAAGTAAGGACTTACTGATGCCATCTTATTGTTTTCAGGCTGTTTTGTAGGTCTTTTGTTTCTTCCTTGCTGCCTTGCTGTCTTCTTTGGTGAACTAATGATTTCCATAGTGGTATGCTTTGATTTCCTTCTCTTTATCTTTTGTGTATCTACTGTAGGCTTTTGCTTTGTGATTACCATGATGCCTACATAATATATCTTATAGTTATAACAGTCTACTTTAAGCTGATAACAGCTTAACTTCAATTGCATACAAATACTCTACACTTTTACTTCTCCTTCCACATTTTGATTTTGATATCCTAATTCATACTTTTTATATAGTGTACCCATTAACAAATTAATTTAGTTATACTATTTTAATACTTTTGTCCTTTAGCCTTTATACCCCAGGTAAGTGATCATCACACCACCATATTACAATAATGGTGTATTCTGAATTTTACTCTATACTTACCTTTACCAGAATGTGTTATATTTTCATATGTTTCCATGTTACCAAAGAGTGTCTTTCATTTTAGCTTCAAGAACATCTTTCAGTATTTTTTGTAAGGTGGGTCTAGTGGTGATGAACTCCCTCATCTTTTATTTGCCTGGGAAAGTCTATATTTCTCCTTTATTTACAAAGGAAAATTTTTTCCATATAAAATATTTTTGGTTGGTAGCTTTTTTTTTCTTTCAGCACTTTGAGTATATCATCCTACTCTCTTCTGGCCTACAAAATTTTTGCTGAGAAATCCACTGATAGTCTTTTGGGGGATTCCTTTGTGAGGATTTTTTTTCCTCTTGCTGCTTTTAAAAGTCTCATTCTCTCATTGATTTTAGACAGTTTTATTATAATGTGACTTGGAGAAGAACTTCTTGAGTTGAAACTTTTTGTGGACCTATGAACTTCATGAACTTGGATGTCCAAATATCTCCCCAGATTTGGGAAGTTCTCAGCTGTTATTTCTTTAAGTAAGCTTTCTGGATCTTTCTTCCTCTCTTTTTCTTCTGAGACTCCAATAATGTGTAAATTGTTTTTTTAATGATATCCCAATAATTTATGTAGGCTGTCTTCACTCTTTTTCATTCTTTTTTATTTTTGCCCCTCTAACTGGGTAATTTCAAATGACCTGTCTTTGATTTCACTTACTCTTTCTTCTGCTTGATCACAATTGTTGTTGAAGCGCTCTACTGAATTCTTCAGTGCAGTCAAGGTATTCTTAAGCTCTAGAATTTGTTTGCCTTTTTAATGGTTTCTATATCTTTGTTGAATTTCTCATTTTGTTCATGCATTGTTTTATCTAGTTGTCTGTCTGTATTTCCTTGTAGGTCACTGAATTTCTTTAAGAGGATTATTCTGAATTCTTTGTCAATTCATAAATCTCCATTTCTTTAGGGTCCATCATTCAAGCTTTACTGTTTCCTTTGGTGGTATCATGTTTACCTGATTCTTCATGTGACTTGTATACTTGCATTGGTATCTGAAACTCTGAAGAATCAGTCTCCAAATCTAGGCTTTCTCAAATGGGTCAGCATATGACTTGCTTCCCTACCCAGGTGGGCCATATGATGCACTCTGCAGCTGCACCACACCTCTGGGCTTCATGGCTTGGTGGTGGTGGAGTCTATGCTCAGCGGTTGGCTGGGGCCAGTGACTTGCTTCCCTGTCCAGGCAGAGTTTTAGAATGGGCTACAAGGCTGAGATGGTTCCCCAGCTAGGGACCCAAACTGGGCAGAACTGCTGAATGAGATCCCTAGCTAGATGGGACCATCAGCCCAGTTCTGTAGGTGAGCAGAACTGCTAGTTGAGATCTCCATGTGGGTGCTGTCACCAGCAGGAACTCTCTCTGCCATAATCCATTCTCATCACTGTGAGTCCCACTGCCCTTCTCCATCTCTAGGTGATTCCCCCAGTGATCTTTATGAGGCAATACCTAAGTGGGTATCTCCAGAAGCATTCCAGAACTTTCAGGAAGCTGGATGTCCACCTTAGATTCTCCTTTTCCCACTGGAGAAACTATAGGCCCAATGCAGACCCCTCAGTTCAGCACTGCACTGGTTTGGGGGAGAGATGATATGGTCAAAGTGAAACCATTCCTCTTATCCTTCTAATGTGGTTTTTCTCAGTGTTTGTGGTCCAGGGTGGTGCTTCAGCCTCACTCCTGTATTCTGGGATCTTCGAAAAGATGTTCTGTCTATGAATAGTTGCTAGTTACTATTTCTGTGAGGAAGAGTAAAGTTGGGAATCACCTATTTTGCCATTTGCTGGTGTCCTTCTCCCCAGAAAGTTCAAACCCTTTAATATGGCACAAAGTCATCATTAATACACGGGTTCTCAAATATGAGCTTGAGTCAGGATGACATGGTGGGATTTTTAAAACACAAATTGCTAGGCCCCACCACCAGATGTCACTTAGGTGGATCTTGGTTATTCATCTCCTGTGATCCTGTAGTGAGAGAGGGAGCCTGAGGTGGGTCTCAATAATGTTTATGTCTAACAAATTTCCAGGTGATGCTACTGCTGCTGGTCTGGAAACCACACTTTGAGATCCACTTATCTAAGTCTGTCAGAAATTCCTTGCCTAGCAGAGCCATGTTTGTTATTCTGGTTTCAAATCCACTTTACTAGTTGTTAACCCCTCACTGAATTCTCACACTCAGTCATTAATGATTCCTCTAATTTAATCTTTCCCCAATTCTTCCTAAGTAAAAGCACAGATTTGCACTCGTTACAGTACAAATTACCAAGTCCCTCCCTCTGATTCAGTAAATCTAGTGAAGGGCCCAGGAATTCGTATTTTTAAGAAGGGCTTTAAGTGTTTCTTTTCCTCAGACAAGTTTTAAAAACACTAAGGAAATTTTAGCTTATTTTAAGAGTAAAGTAATTCTCCTATTTTTAGCGATGAATATTTAACCTGTGATGAAAACAGTTTTATGGTTTCTTCCTCTTCCTCTATAGGAGGGATCCTTAACCTCTTGTCATGCCATTCATTTCTTTTGCAGCTTGGTGAAGCCAATAGATCCCTTCACAGAATAATATTTTAAAATGAATAAAGTAAAATACAAAGAAAACCAACTATATTAAAATGTAGTTATGAAAATATTTAAAAACAAACATGTTTTATGACAATATATTCACTTCATTATTAAGGCATTAAATAAAATACCTACTAGTGAGTCCAATAACTACCACAACTTCAAAGTAATGATGAACATAATGATTTTACTGATACAGACAAAAACTGCAATGTTATACAATATTTTTGATTTATATTGGTGACAAAGTTGAGGTTCTGGTAATATCACTTTGGATAGTTGCCAACATTCATAACTTGAGGAAATGCTATCAATAAATTTCAATGAGAGGTTAGTGAAAATAAAATACAATTTTTCTAATCCAAGTTCAAGGACTCCTTGACCCCAACTTTAAGAAATTTTGCTGAAGAGTTTCTTCCTGAAACCTTTCAAATACATCATCACAGAGAGGTAGGGCTAGATGAAGTTGATGGGATTTAGTGGAGAGATTGGGTAGGTTAATACATATTCATTTAGAGAGGGTTGTGTGGGACTGCATCCAACATTGTTTCAAATGACTGATAATTTTCCTGTTTGTGGTGTTCTCACTGGGTGTTTCTGGGGCCCAGCCAACTAGTGAAGGAAGAGTCTTAATTGGTATCAGGAACTACTAGTGCCACTGTTTTCTTTTATCAGTTGGCTCTGCCTGAATTTCTGTTTAGAGCTTTTGCAGACTTATCCCTGCATTTCATCTTCTTTATCTGGGCCTATCTGTTTCATAACCTGGACTGCAAAGTTGCTTATGTGATAAAGTAGCTTAGATTGGGGCTGTCCTCTCAGCTTATATTCTTCTATGCCTTTGAGGGCAAATAAGTCCTAGCTGGACTGTTAGTTTTTGAAATACACAGGCAGGTATCACTAAACACAACTCAGGTGATCTTCTGGCCCATTCCTAGTCTGCAGAAAGAAAATTTAAAGGGTAGTTGAGATGAACCTAGAATTTTCTCTCTTTCTCTTTCTTCATCCATGGAGCAATACATTTAATTTTAGTCAGAAATAAAATATAGGAAACATCAAATGAAGGAAATAACCTGACATTTCCTACATTTTAATCATTTTTTAAAGTACAGTGATCCTTGGGTATCCATGGGGGATTGGTTCCAGGAGCCACTGCAGATAAAATCCACGGATACTCAAGTTTCACAGTTGACCCTCCATATCCACAGTTTCCACATCCACAAATATGGAGGGCCTACGGCATGTATAAAAGTAAGGAGAGAATCATAATTATGAGCAACTGCCCCTACTGCTCTCCTTCTTATTCACAACACTACTCCTACATGAGGTACTTGTTTGAATGAGAAAAATGTTCAAAAGACACTCTCTTGAGGTTCTTCACCATAAATAATGCTTTGCATGTTATACTGTATCAGTTAGGCAGACAAATCACCTTTTTCAGAGATAAGCAAATTTATTTTTTAAATGCCCCCCCCACAATATAAACAGATTGCTGTCAAGGACATCTTGGGTAGGAATATGTTTAACTTAGATCAAGGAGTGCATTTTTTTAACTATCAAAATAGAATATGCACTCTTTTCTCCTAAGAGCCTGGCTGGGCAGTAATCTGACTGGAAACTGTCAACAAATTTTGCTCTGTAACATTCTACATAACTCAGTTGCCATGGCAACCAGATCCCTATTGACAAGAAAGAAAGAGAAACATATGGTTGGGTAACAGTCTTACTTCAAGAAGCCTAAAATCTATTTACAGGGTCATCATTCTTTCTGAGAGAAGTAATGTACTTAAAACCGAAGGTAGCTTTAATCAAATATTCCAATGGACTGTTGAAAATGTTACTTTTTACATATATGAAAAAATAATAGCAACAAAAATGTTGAACTCTAAAATTTTCAAGATGTTTTAGTTTCAGAAATCAACATAAACCAAGAAAAAGTCCATTTACCATCAAAGGTGCATTGAACTTTATTATTACTCTATATTTAACAGTATTCAGATAATATTTTTTATGAAGTACCTGCTATGTGCATTACAAGATACTAGGTTTGTTGGTCCAAAACAATGTCCTTGTTATTCAATTGCTTATGAGTTATTAGAGGAGATAACTGCATAAACAAATAACCACTGGAAAGTGAAGAATATAAAAATATAATTGACATAATAAAGTCATAAATAGCATTACAGGAGCACAGAAAAGTACTTATTTAGGTGATCTTTTCTCTACATTTCCACTGAAACTTGTCAGTTCCTCCAGTAGCACAGTTATCACATTATATTACAGTGCCTTACACATGGTGTTTGGTTAACAAATATACGTTGCTTGCTAACCATTTCACTGATCTTTCTATATATTTGTTTGCCCATTAGACTACAATCCAATTATACTCTATGTAAGGGTAGCTAGAGCCTAGCATTGTGCCTAATACATCACAGACCTCCAATAACAAATAAAGGTATAATAATTTTGAAGATTGGATTTTTATCTTAATCTTGAAGAATCAATACTTATCTACTTGTATAAATAGGATATAGATAGATTTCTCAAGTTTTTCTATCTCAATCACTCTGAATTTTCCAATAAAGATGAAATGGGTAAATTTGTAAATTGCTATTCAATTTCACTACCTCCTGTCAAAATTTTCAGCCTATTTGAATAACCAGAGAGTAGTAAAAATTATCCCTTTAATAAAAAGTCTAGAGGCTGTATCATCCACAAACTATATACAATATACTTATGGTGTAGCTAATAATAAAATGTTTGATTTCTATGGGGAGAATCATAAGAATAGAGAGGATTTTACTAATTAATGTCAAAATCAGGAATGAAACTCAAGTATTTCCATTTCCACTCTTATTAATAATATCAAACAATGCTTGTCATTTAAAATCCAAACTTTGTTGGCAAAACCTTTTTCTTTTTTGAGTCTTAGATTCCTCTGATGCAAAATGGGGCTTTTGAACTAGTGGTCGCTAATGTTCTATACAACTCTGACGAGCTGTGATTTATTTTCAGTTTAAACTTACATATTTTGCAGGAGTAAAAAATGTAAAATTTACCATCTGTGTCATCATTAAAGCTTAGTACTGATATTTAGTACACCATTCTCTTTAAAGCATGATAACTGGACTAGAGCTGGGTTAGATTTGAACATTGTGGTATCCATAAATAAAGGTTTTGCTAAATAAAAGGATAAACAAGGTTTTGGGGGTACTAAGACTATTTAGACTAGCACTATCCAGTAGAATCCCCTTCTCTAAATACATACACACACACACGTTACACTCACACATGTATATGTGTTTCTTTGACCGGTAAACTCTTATCCATTTTTCAAGTTCCAACCCAAATGTTAACCTTCTCTGTGTATGGTAGCCCTGTCCAGTAGAATTTTCTGTGACAAAGGAAATGTTCTATGTTTGTACTGTAAAATGTAGTAGACACTAGCAACATGTGGCTATTGAGCACTAGAGAGGCATTTAGTGCAAATGAGGAACTGAATTTTAAGTTTTATTAATTTTAATATAAATAGCCACATGTAGCAAACGCTGGATAGCTCAATTTTAGACTATTCAAAAGAAGAAATGTTTCAGTGATCTTAAATATTTCCCTTTAAAAGGAAATGTTAATTATAAATCATTCTTAACTATTCATCACATCAGTCAGTAAGGTGCAAACCATGTATGAATTACTTCCTACACTTGAAAGTAATCAAATTGCATTACTTTAAAATTATTTAGAATGTACAACTTTCACTATTTAATAACTGTTTTCCTCTATTTCAATGAAACGATAATTCCTTATCCTGGTATTTTACTTGACAGCTTTAAATACATTATTACATCCTGAATTTCATATGATATTCACAAAACTCTAGGAATATAGGCAAGTAAAACATTTTCTTGATTCTACAGATGAGGAAATTGAGAATCAGGAAGAGTGGTACAGGACAATAGGACTTCAATCTGCAGAGCCAGAATCACAATCTAGGGCCTCATATTTCTAAAACATAGCATTTTTTCTGTTACAATCTGAGTGTAAAATAGTGAGTGTGCTGGTAAAACTCCACTTAAAATTCGTGAGGACTTTTTTTGTCACTAAATTCCCAACAAAGATAATTGACTTGCGACACTAATCAATAATTACAAAATTGAGCTCCTCAAAAACAGGAAAGAGAATGGGAGCAAGAGGGAGAGAGAGATTTTAAACCATTCTAGCAGATTTTTTTTCTTGAGTTATGAATGAGATTGTTTAGACAGAGCAGAACAGTACACTAACATCTCTGTGTTATTTGATTTAGGTGATACTGTATTTTTCAAGTATTTTTTTCAGATTGGCAGTAAGAATACTACAGGAAGTACTTATATTTTGCAGTTGAGATTTTATAAGCTTTTAGACAGGGTTTAATACCAGGTAGTGTTGCCTGCTGTGTTCGTTTTCTTGGGGGGTGTGGAGGGTAGAAAAGTAATACAGTATTGAGTGGGTGAGAAGTATGTGTTTGATCATTTTGAATTCCATGTGGGTGACACACTAAAGAAATCAAATTTTCTTTTATTCATACAAATGCTACTTTCACTGACAGTTACAAAGCTCTGCATTATTATTCACCTGTGTAGTGTTCCCCAAGGAAGCCGTTTCCCCAAGATGTGGTGCCACGGCCTCCTTTGATAGACCAAAGAGACAGATGTGTCTTTGTACCCACCTTCTGCTCCTAGAAGACTTTTTAAGGTCATGTTAGTCCCTCACTTTTAATACAGGAATAGCATATGAAAGTAATGGACATTTTAGAAAAGTACAGTTTTCTACAATTACTGATAGAAAATTCTGGAAAGATGAGTGGCTAAATTTCTACTAAACTGTGGAGATGCAATTTCCAAAGTAGTTTAACTGATTAGAACCCCAAACTCCATTTTTAGAATTACACTGATTATAGAAATATTTGCTAAAATGATCAGATAAGACATGATTACAAACAAGGTGTAAAAAATAAACCTAGCCTAAGTCTCTGGTGTTAACTTTACAATCATTCTTTCCCCACTTTTCTCTGAAATTCTTGGAAACTGCCACAAATGTACAGTCTGCATGTTCAATGTCTTTTTGGACTGATAAGAGTTTTATGAGTCTTATTGTTCTGCAAAATGGAGGTTCTAATACATTCTTGCATGCTTTCTATGAGGACTAAATGCTAAACACATTGTAGGTTCTTATAGTGGTCATTAATAAGAGTAGCTCTATGGAAGTACATCTCATGAAGAGAAATTCAGTAGTAAACATATACTGCTATATAGCACAGCATATAAACCAAGACACTGACTTAGTACAGTCTTTGGAGGCATGCTTTGCTTTGTTCAGATACTTTCTGTCTTATGTTTCATTGAAATCATTCCCCAGGATTTTGTTTACTGCCATTAGTGTGCCAACAGATTTATTCTGTTCATTTTTATAATTGCTGGTGGAATCATTGTTTGTGTTAGACTTCTATGCTTCCTTTTATCTTCAGCCCAAATAATTGTGCTCATTTCTAAAATCCAGAAGCATCGAAAAATGTTGGAAAACAAGTCCCAGTAAACTATATAGAAAATCCCATTCTCTTTGTGTCCCATGTAGATTTGGTACAAGACAAAATACTTTTCAATCTTGTGTTTTCTGTTCAGTGTGACTCTCATTACTATTTTTATTTTTACTTTTCTTTTTTTGATTATGAGGCAGTACAGTGTAGAATCAGTCAAGTCCAGGTTCCAGTCCCTGCTCCTTGAACCTTGCTAGCCATATGACCTTGGCAAATTGCACAGTCCTACTTGGACTTCAGTTTCCTTATCTATAAAATGAGAAGAATAATAATACCTATCTCATGGGTTGTTGTAAAGATAAATTGAAATATGCATGTGAATCTTTTAGCACAGAACCTGGCAATGGATAAATGGTAGCAGTTTTTACTTAACGGAAAGCAAACCATAAGATTCATATGTTGTGATTCACTTTTGTATAATGTTTCAAGAAGTATAATGTTTCAAGAAGTGATCCCTTTCACTCAGTCAACTTTCAGTGGTTACTCACAATATATGAAAAATTTTAAGTGTCACAGAAGTATAGAAAGATGAGTAAGACATGGTTTCTTTCCTCCAAGTGTATACTAATGTTTACTCTGGTGAAGTTAAATAAAAATTCTAGGCATGTTGCATGATTCTTTGTCTAAAATACACACTTGAATATTCTACAACATAAAAGCATGTTATGAGTTTTAGGGTGAAGGAGAAAATGTCTTACAAGCTTATTTGATGTGTACTTGCTTATATCTAATTTTCCACATACAGAAGTCTGGATACCCAAGTTAAATTAACACATCTGTCACTCATTTGATGTAGTGACCTTATACAAGTTATTGCTCCTCTTTAGACCTCAGTTTCCTCATCTGTAAAACAGTGGTTTTGGAATAGATAGACTTTAAGACTCTCTCTTCAAGAAGAATTTCAAGCAAATTCCACCCCAAAAGACATAATGGTCTTGGACCGTAAAATAAGATGTCCTTCAAAGACAAGGAACATTTCTATTGAAAGCATTGATTTATAGCCAACCAATAGAAAGAAGAACACATACGTGTGTGTGTATGTGCACGTGCACATGTGCACATGCCCTGCATTCTGCATTGCTGGAAATGGAAGCACTAACTCAATTAGCCAAAGCCTTTTCAGCACAGTCCTTATGGAGAAATGCCCAAGAATATTATATTAATGACCACTCTTTTATTCTCTTCATATCTCCTGAAGTCATGAAATGTCTCTGGTCATAGTTGCTCCATGGTTGCTACACTTCAGATCATTTTAGTTAGTCTTTCTAAGTGTCAGTAGCTTGTGATGCATTTTGTAATGTCAAAGGGCTTCCCAAATCTTTGTGTTCTTTCTTATTTTTACCTATTTTTCTCCACCATTTGTTTGAAGGTATCTTTAGCCATCATAAAAATTGGATGTTAACAACCAGCTTAGTAATTTCTCCCTTGGGCCATTCCTGATACTATTACTTTAAACCTTTTTCATCAGAACTCTTGTCAAGAACCCCAAACAAAGGGGACAAAGGCTGCAGTAAACAATGCACACAGCACAGCACACAACTAAGGTTAGTGAGATAGAGCTGTACTTACAATATGCTGTGTTTAACCCTTAAAGACCAGGAGAATGGAGGCAATACATTTGGGTACACTAGCCCTCATTCTTGAATGTGTATGAGAGTACTCAGAGAGAAGGAGACAGAGAATGCGTCTAATAGATCTAGGGCTTTAAAATTTGGTGTGACCTGAGCCTCAGTCCTGGGGCCTCTTTTTTCCACTCAATCCCTAGGTCATCACATAAACTTTGCATGGTTTTAAAATACTATTTCATCTCCTCTCATTGCCAATAACTTTCTGCTTCCTCAGACTGTTATATTCTTCCTCCAGATAGTTGCTTATCTAGCTCTCAAATTTCAAATATTTTCTTAACATTCACCTTATTGAGGCTTATTTTGATTACTGCATTTAAAATATCAATGCTCTCAAGAGACTATCAAGATGGCAGAAGAGTAAGACGTGGAGATCACCTTTCTCCCCACAAATACATCAGAAATACATCTACATGTGGAACAACTCCTACAAAACACCTACTGAACGCTGGCAGAAGAACTCAGACTTCCCAAAAGGCAAGAAACTCCCCACGTACATGGGTAGGGCAAAAGAAAAAAGAAAAAACAGAGACAAAAGAATAGGGACAGGACCTGCACCCGTGGGAGGGAGCTGTGAAGGAGGAAAAGTTTCCACACACTAGGAAGGCCCGTCACCGGAGGAGACAGGGGGTGGTGGGCCGAAGCTTTGGAGCCACGGAGGAGAGCGCACCAACAGGGGTGCGGAGGGCAAAGCGGAGAGATTTCCCCACAGAGGATCAGTGTCGACCAGCACTCACCAGCCTGAGAGGCTTGTCTGCTCACCCACTGGGGTGAGTGGGGGCTGGGAGCTGAGGCTCAGGCTTCGGAGGTCGGATCGCAGGGAGAGGACTGGGGTTGGTGGCGTGAACACAGCCTGAAGGGGCTAGTATGCCACAGCTAGCCGGGAGGGAGTCCGGAAAAAACTCTGGACCTGCCTAAGAGGCAAGAGATCATTGTTACAGGGTGCACGACGAGAGGGGATTCAGAGCATCACCTAAACGAGATCCAGAGATGGGCGCAAGCCGCGGCTATCAGCACAGACGCCAGAGACGGGCATGAGACGCTAAGGCTGCTGCTGCAGCCACCAAGAAGCCTGTGTGCAAGCACAGGTCACTCTCCACACTTCCCTCCCAGGAGCCTGTGCAGCCCGCCACTGTCAGGGTCCCGTGATCCAGGGATAACTTTCCCGGGAGAACACACAGTACCTCAGGTTGTTGCAATGTCACGGCAGCCTCTGCCGCCACAGGCTCACCACGCATTCCGTATCCCTCCCTCCCCCAGGCCTGGGTGACCCAGAGCCCCCTAATCACCTGCTACTTTAACCCCGTCCTGTCTGAGCAAAGAACAGATGCCCTCAGGTGACCTACACGCAGAGGGGGGTGGCCAAATCCAAAGATGAACCCCAGGAACTGTGCAAACAAGAGAAAGGGAAATCTCTCCCAGCAGCCTCAAGAGAAGCAGATTAAATCTCCACAATCAACTTGATGAACGCTGCATCTCTGGAATACCTGAATAGACAACAAATCATCCCAAAATTGAGGTGGTGGACTTTGGTAGCAAAGATATATTTTTTTTTCCTTTTTCTCTTTTTCTGAGTGCATATGCTTCTTTGTGTGATTTTGTCTGTATAGCTTTGCTTTTACCATTTATCCTAGGATTCTGTCTAGTTTTTTCTTTCCTTTTGTTTTTCTTTTTTTTTAATACAGTTTTTAGCCCTTGTTATCATTGGGGGATTTGTTTATTGGTTTGGCTTTTCTCTTCTTTCTTTTTTAAAATTACTTTTGAATTTCTTTTATTTTTAATAATTATTTTTTATTTTTATATTAATAAATTTATTTTTTTTCTTCCTTCCTTCCTTCCTTCCTTTCTTTGTTTTTTTCTCCCTTTTCTTATGAGCAGTGTGGCTGACAGGGTTTTGCTGCTCGGGCCCAGGGTCAGGCCTGAGGCTCTGAGGTGGGAGAGCCGAGTTCAGGACATTGGTCCACCAGAGACCTCGTGGCTCCACATAATATCAAATGGCAAAAGCTCTCCCAGAGATCTCCATCTCAACCCTAAGACCCAGCTATACTCAATGAACAGCAAGCTACAGTGCTGGACACCCTATGCCAAACAACTAGCAAGACAGGAACACAACCCCACCCATTAGCAGGGACGCTGTCTAAGATCACAATAATGTCAAAGAAACCCCAAAACAGGTTGGGTGGGGCACCACAGGACACAGTCCTGCCCAGCAGAAACACAAGATCCAGCCTCATCCACCAGAACACAGGGACTAGTCCCCTCTAATAGGAAGCCTACACAACCCACTGAACCAATGTTAGTCACTGGAGGCAGACACAAAAGAAAACGGGAACTACAAACCTGCAGCTTGTGAAAAGGTGACCCCAAACACAGTAAGTGAAGCAAAATGGAGAACAGAGAAACACACAGCAGATGAAGGAGCAAAGTAAAAACCCACCAGACCAAAAAAACGAAGAGGAAATAGGCAGTCTACCTGAAAAAGAATTCACAGTAATAATAGTAAATATGATCCAAAATCTTGGAAATAGAATGGAGAAAATACAAGAAATGTTCAGCAAGGACCTAGGAGAACTAAAGAGCAAACAAACAATGATGAAACAAATGAAATTAAACATTCTCTAGAAAGAATCAAGAGCAGAATAACTGAGGCAGAAGGACGGATAAGTGACCTGGAAAATAAAATAGTGGAAATAACTACCTCAGAGCAGAATAAAGAAAAAGAATGAAAAGAATTGAGGACAGACTCAGAGACTTGTGGGATAACATTAAATGTACCAACGTTTGAAATGTAGGGGGCTCAGAAGAAGAAGAGAAAAAGAAAGGGACTGGGAAGTATTTGAAGTGATTACAGTTGAAAATTTCCCTAATATGGGAAAGGAAATACTCAGTCAAGCCCAGGAAGCACAGAGAGTCTCATACAGGACAAATCCAAGGAGAAACACGACAAGACACATATTAATCAAACTATCAAAAATTAAATACAAAGAAAAAATCTTAAAAGCAGCAAGGTAAAACCAACAAATAACATACAAGGGAATCCCCATAAGGTTAACAGCTAATCTTTTAGCAGAAAATCTGCAAGCCAGAAGGGAGTGGTAGGACATACTTAAAGAGATGAAAGAGAAAAACCTACAACCAAGATTACTTTACCCAGCAAGGATCTCATTCAGATTTGACGGAGAAATTAAAACATTTACAGACAAGCAAAAGCTAAGAGAATTCAGCACCCACAAACCAGCTTTACAACAAATGCTAAAGGAACTTCTCTAGGCAAGAAACACAAGACAAAAAAAAGACCTACAATAACAAACCCAAAACAATTAAGAAAATGGGAATAGGAATGTACATATTGATAATTACATTAAATGTAAATGGATTAAATGCTCCAACCAAAACACATAGACTGGCTGAATGGATACAAAAGCAGAACACATATATATGCTGTCTACAAGAGACCCACTTCAGACATAGGGACACATACAAACTGAAAGTGAGGGGATGGAAAATGATATTCCATGCAAATGGAAATCAAAAGAAAGCTGCAGTAACAATTCTCATATCAGACAAAACAGACTTTAAAATAAAGATTATTACAAGTGATAAAGAAGGACACTACATAATGATCAAGGAATCAATCCAAGAAGAAGATATAATAATTGTAAATATTTATGCACCCAACATAGGAGCACCTGAATACATAAGGCAAATGCTAACAGCCATAAAAGGGGAAATCGACAGTAACACAATCATAGTAGGGGACTTTAACACCCCACTTTCACCAATGGACAGACCATCCAAAATGAAAATAAATAAGGAAAAACAACCTTTAAATGATACATTAAACAAGATGGACTTACTTGATACTTGTACGATATTCCATCTAAAGACAACAGAATACACTTTCTTCTCAAGTGCTCATGGAACATTCTCCAGGATAGATCATATCTTGGGTCACAAATCAAGCCTTGGTAAATTCAAGAAAATTGAATCGTATCAGGTATCCTTTTGACCACAATGCTATGAGACTAGATATCAATAACAGGAAAAAAATCTGTAAAAAATACAAACACATGGAGGTTAATCAATAAACTACATAATCAAGAGATCACTGAAGAAATCAAAGAGGAAATCAGAAGCTACCTAGAAACAAATGACAATGAAACACAGCAACCCAAAACCTATGGAATACAGCAAAAGCAGTTCTAAGAGGGAAGTTTATAGCAATACAATCCTACCTCAAGAAACAAGAAACATCTCAAATAAATAACCTAACCTTACACTTAAGCAATTAGAGAAAGAAAGAAAAAAAACCAAAGCTAGCAGAAGGAAAGAAATCATAAAGATCAGATCAGAAATAAATGAAAAGAAATGAAGGAAACAATAGCAAAGATCGATTAAACTAAAAGCTGGTTCTTTGAGAAGATAAACAAAATTGATAAACCATTAGCTAGACTCATCAAGAAAAAAAGGGAGAAGACTCAAATCAATATAATTAGAAATGAAAAAGGAGAAGTAACAACTGACACTGCAAAAATACAAAGAATCGTTGAGAGATTACTACAAGCAACTCTATACCAATAAAATGGACAACCTGGAAGAAATGGACAAATTCTTAGAAAAGCACAACATTCTGAGACTGAACCTGGAAGAAATAGAAAATATAAACAGACTAATCACAAGCGCTGAAATTGAGACTGTGATATAAAAGTCTTCCAACAAACAAAAACCATGGACCAGGCGGCTTCACAGGTGAATTCTATCAAACATTTAGAGAAGACCTAACACCTATTCTTCTCAAACTCTTCCAAAACAGAGCAGGAGGAGGAACACTTCCAAACTTATTCTACAAGGCCACCATAACCCTAATACCAAAATGAGAAAAAGATGTCCAAAGAAAGAAAACTACAGGCCAATATCACTGATGAACATAGATGCAAAAATCCACAACAAAATACTACCAAACAGAATCCAACAGCACATTAAAAGGATCCTACACCATGATCAAGTGGGATTTATCCCAGGAATGCAAGGCTTCTTCAATATACACAAATCAATCAATGTGATAAACTATATTAAAAAAATTGAAGGATAAAAAGCATATGACCATCTCAATAGATGCAGATAAAGCTTTCAACACACATTTATGATAAAATCTCTGCAGAAAGTAGGCACAGAGGGAATTTACCTCAACATAAAAAAGGCCATATATAACAAACCCAGAGTGAACATTGTTCTCAATGGTGAAAAACTGAAACCACTTCCACTACGGTCAGGATCAAGACAAGGCTGCCCACTCTCACCACTATTATTCAACATATTTTTGGAAGTTTAGCCACAGCAATCAGAGAAGAAAAAGAAATAAAAGGAATCCAAATTGGAAAAGAAGAAGTAAAACTGTCACTGTTTGCAGATGACATGATACCTTACATAGAGAATGCTAAAGACTCTATCAAAAAACTACTACAGCTAATCAATGGATTTAGTAAAGTAGCAGGATACAAAATTAATGAACAGAAATCTCTGGCATTCCTATACACTACTGATGAAAAATATGAAAGAGAAAATAAGGAAACACTCCCATTTACCATTGCAACAAAAAGAATAAAATACCTAGGAATAAACCTACCTAAGGAGACAAAAGACCTGTATGCAGAAAATTATAAGACACTGTTGAAAGAAATTAAAGATGATACAAACAGATGGAGAGATATACCATGTTGCTGGACTGGAAGAATCAACATTATGAAAATGACTATATTACCCAAAGCAATCTACAGATTGAATACAATCCCTATGCAACTACCAACGGCATTTTCCACAGAACTAGAACAAAAAATTTCACAATTTTTATGGAAACATAAAAGACCCAAATAGCCAAAGCAACCCTGAGAAAGAAAAACGGAACTGGAGGAAACAGGCTCCCTGACTTCAGACTATACTACAAAGCTACAGTGATCAAGACAGTATGGTACTGGCACAAAAACAGAAATATAGATCCATAGAACAGGATAGAAAGCCCAGAGATAAACCCAAGCACATATGGTCACTTTATTTTTGATAAAGGAGGCAAAAATATACAATGGAGAAAAGACATCCTCTTCAATAAGTGGTGCTGGGAAAGTGCACAGCTACATGTAAAAGAATGAAATTAGAACACTCCCTAACATCATACACAAAAATAAACTCAAAATGGATTAAAGACCTAAATGTAAGGCCAGACACTATAAAACTCTTAGAGGAAAACACAAGCAGAAAACTCTATGACATAAATCACAGCAAGATCCTTTTTGACCCACCTCCTAGAGAAATGGAAAGAAAAATAAACAAATGGGACCTAATGAAACTTAAAAGCTTTTGCACAGCAAAGGAAAACATAAAGAAAATGAAAAGACAACCCTCAGAATGGGAGGAAACATTTGCAAATGAAGCAACTGACAAAGGACTAATCTCTGAAATTTACAAGCAGCTCAGGCAGCTCAATATTAAGAAAACAAACAATCCAACCCAAAAATGGGCAGAAGACCTAAATAGACATTTCTCTAAAGAAGACATACAGATTGCCAACAAACTCATTTAAGAATGTTCAACATCACTAATCATTAGAGAAATGCAAATCAAAACTACAGTGAAGTATCTCCTCACACCAGTCAGAATGTCCATCATCCAAAAATCTACCAACAATAAATGCTGGAGTGGGTGTGGAGAAAAGGGAACCCTTTTGCACTGTTGGTAGGATTGTAAATTGATACAGCCACTATGGAGAACAGTATGGAGGTTCCTTAGAAAACTAAAAATACAACTACCATAAGACCCAGCAATCCCACTACTGGACATATACCCTGAGAAAACCATAATTCAAAAAGACACATGTACCACAATGTTCATTGCAGCTCTATTTACAATAGCCAGGACATGGAAGCAGCCTAAGTGCCCATCGACAGATGAATGAATAAAGAAGATGTGGCAAATATATACAATGGAATGTTACACAGCCATAAATAGTAACAAAATTGAGTTATTTGTAGTGAGGTGCATGGACCTAGAGTCTGTTATACAGAGTGAAATAAGTTAGAAAGAGTAAAGCAAATACCGTATGCTAACACTTATATATGGAATCTAAAAAAAAAAAAAAAGAATGGTTCTGAAGAACCTATGGGCAGGACAGGAATAAACACGCCAACGTGGAGAATGGACTTGAGGACATAGGGAGGGGGAAGGGTAAGCTGGGACGAAGTAAGAGAGTGGCATGGATTTATATATACTACCAAATGTAAAATAGATAGCTAGTGGAAAACAGCCATATAGCACAGGGAGATCAGCTCAGTGCTTTGTGACCACCTAGAGGGGTGGGATATGGAGGGTGGGAGGGAGACGCAAGAGGGAGGAGATATGGGGATAGATGTATATGTATAGCTGATTCACTTTGTTATAAAGCAGAAACTAACACACCATTGTAAAGCAATTATATTCCAATAAAGGTGTTAAAAAAATAAAAATTAAAATGTAAAAATTAAAAAAAAGAATGTGGGACTTCCCTGGTAGCGCAGTGATTGGGAGTCTGCCTGCCACTGAGGGAGGTACAGGTTCGGTCCCTTGTCCAGGAGGATCCCACATGTTGCAGAGCGGCTGGGTCAGTGCACTGAGGCTGACAGGCCTGCACTCTGGAGCGCATGAGCCACAGATACTGAGCCCCCGCACCACAGCTACTGAGGCCCGTGTGCAGCGACCAAAACCCAACACAGCCAAAAAACAAAAAGAAAGAAATTGTTAAAAAAAATTAAAAAGAATGTATATAGTTGTAAAAAAAAATATCTACAAAGAGAGGTGGGTGTACTGTTCCTGAAAACAATGCTGTGATACACACTGGTGAAAAAAGAACCAAAGCTGTAGCTGTTCTTGTAGTCAGTTTTCTGTGCCTATCTGATATAACTCTCTTTCACTTTACCGTTCAGTTTGAAAGATCCTTTTTTTAAAACTTTTTATTTATTTATTTATTTTTGGCTGCATGGGGTCTTCGTTGCTGTGTACTGGCTTTCTCTGGTTGTGGCGAGTGGGGGCTACTCTTCATTGTAGTGCGCTGGCTTCTCATTGTGGTGGCTTCTCTTGTTGCAGAGCACGGGCTCTAGGGCACGCAGGCTTCAGTAGTTGCGGCACATGGGCTCGGTGGTTGTGGCCTGTGGGCTCTGGAGTGCAGGCTCAGTAGTTGTGGAGCATGGGCTTGGTTGCTCTGCAGTGTGTGGAGTCTTTCCAGACCGGGGATCAGGCCTGTGTCCCCTGCATTGGCAGGCAGATTCTTGACGGTTGCACTGCCAGGGAAGCCCCAATAGATCCTTATTGCTGTTGACTGTGGAGGAAAGCACCAGGAGTATTCTCTTTCTAGGGAAAGTTGTGGACCCAAAGGAACTGTAGTTGGGAAAGAGGTTGTTGACTAATTGCATGTGCTTATTGCAATGGGAAATAAATAGTATAGCCTGATGCAATCAGTGTGAGCTTGGATGTGGCTTCCATTGTGCTGGGGTGGAGACTGGATCCTAGCCAAACTTCCCTGGGTGTGGTAGAGGCCATACCTGTGGCCAAATATTCAGGTAGTCAACAAGTGTGTTATTACCCAAATCATTGGAAGGCCCGATGTTATTTCTCTTCGTCCGAAAATCCTCCAGTTAGTCAGCTCCAAGGAAACTGGGCTGCCAAATGTCCTTTCTCTGCCCTCTGGGGAATAGTCAAAATGCAGATCATGTCCTCATATCCCAGTATTTCATTAACAAGATCAATGAACATAAAACAATAAAAATGCAGTGGCTTATACATGAACCTCTCAATCTCCTTCTGACCATCCCATCAGAATGCTTCTTTGTGTTCTTCCGAGAATTGTTATTGGTGGGATGTAAATAATTGTTTCCACTACAGGACTGAGTCAAAGACAGAGAGCAACTAAGAATGTGGTTTTTGTGACTCAGAAAGCGTGGGGCAAAAGAACAAGAGAGACAAGATGAACGCCACTGTACAAGCCCCCCTCGCACCTCCCAAAGTTCCTTTATTGCTAATTTATAAGCTGGGAATGGAGAAGGAAATTTATTCATTGACATCATTATTTCATATCTTCCTTCTGCATCCCAATCAGACTCTCTTCCAAATGCTGCACCCCTGTCCCGTTTCCTCAAGTATGAATGTCCTGGTTAATCTGTCTTTTGTCTCTACTCTCACTGAAGTCTGATACCTCTGTATTGAGAGATCCTTCAACAACTCTGCCTTGCCTGTGCATGCCATCCTACCCCTACCCACCAAACTAGACTTCATCTCAGACAATGCATATTCAAATGCCCAGTATTAGAATTCAGTACACACAAACAGAACAGTGACTGTAAATGATGTATTGTCTGATATTCTAGCCCTAAGATGAAACCCTTTAGTGAAAGGGAAATTATAACAAATTCATAAGTGCTGTTGTGGTAATTATGCTTTCCATTTGAAATAAATAAATACATACTGCTTATAAAAATAAAAAACAAAATATCAGCACTCTCTACTCCTTTCCTGCTTTATGTTTCTTTAAAGTATTTATTGCCATTTAACATGCCACATGTTTTAATTATTTATTTATTGTATGATTCTCCCACAAAAAGCAAGGTTTTTTATTAGGTTGTGCATAGCTGTATCTCCAAGACCTAGATCAGTGCCCATATGAGTGGATTCATATGTAATACACACACACACACACACACACATTGAGGAAAACTGTTTCAGAAAAAAAAGGCATGACATTCACAGAAAGATAGACAAAATGAAAAAGGCAGAGGACTATGTACCAGATGAAGGAACAAGATAAAACCCCAGAAAAACAACTAAATGAAGTGGAGATAGGCAACCTTCCAGAAAAAGAATTCAGAATAATGATAGTGAAGGTGATCCAGGACCTCAGAAAAAGAATGGAGGCAAAGATTGAGAAGATGCAAGAAATGTTTAACAAAGACATAGAAGAATTAAAAAAGAAACACCTAGAAGAATTAAAGAACAAACAAATAGAGATGAACAATACAATAACTGAAATGAAAATACACTAGAAGGAATCAACAGCAGAATAACTGAGGCAGAAGAATGGATAAGTGACCTGGAAGACAGAATGGTGGAATTCAATGCCGTAGAGCACAATAAAGAAAAAAGAAGAAAAGAAATTACGACAGCCTAAGAGACCTCTGGGACAACATTAAATGCAACAACATTTGCATTACAGGGGTCCCAGAACGAGAAGAAAGAAAGGACCCAAGAAAATATTCAAAGAGATTATAGTCGAAAACTTCCCTAACATGGGAAAGGAAATAGCCACCCAAGCCCAGGAAGTGCGGAGAGTCCTAGACAGGATAATCCTAAGGAGAAACACGCCGAAACACATAGTAATCAAACTGACAAAAATTAAAGACAAAGAAAAACTATTGAAAGCAACAAGGGAAAAACGACAAATAACATACAAGGGAATTCCCATAAGGTTAACAGCTGATTTATCAGCAGAAACTCTACAGGCTAGAAGGGAGTGGCATGATATATTTAAAGTGATGAAAGGGAAGAACCTAAAACCAAGATTACTCTACCCGGCAAGGATCTCATTCAGATTCGACAGAGAAATCAAAAGATTTACAGACAAGGAAAAGGTAAGAAAAATTCAGTACCGCCAAACCAGGTCTACAACAAATGCTAAGGGAACTTCTCTAAGTGGGAAACACAAGAGAAGAAAAGGACCTACAAAAACAAATCCATAACAATTAAGAAAATGGTAATAGGAACATACATATCGATAATTACCTTAAACGTGAATGGAGTAAATGCTCCAACCAAAAGACACAGCCTTGCTGAATAGATACAAAAACAAGACCTGTATATATGCTGTCTACAAGAGACCCACTTCAGACTTAGGGGCACCTACAGACTGAAAGTGAAGGGATGGAAAAAGATATTCCATGCAAATGGAAATCAAAAGAAAGCTGGAGTAGCAATACTCATATCAGATAAAATAGACTTTAAAATAAAGAATGTTACAAGAGACAAGGAAGGACACGATATATTGACCCAGGGATCAATCCAAGAAGAAGATATAACCATTATAAATATATATGCACCCGGCACAGGAGCACCTCAATACATAAGGCAAATGCTAGCAGTTATAAAAGAGGAAATTGACAGCAACACAATAATAGTGAGGGACTTCAACACCTCACTTACACCAATGGACAGATCATCAAAACAGAAAATTAAGAAGGAAACACAAGCTTTAAATGATAAAATAGACCAGATAGATTCAATTGATATTTAGAGGACACTCCATCCAAAAACAGCAGATTACACTTTCTTCTGAAGTGCACACAGAACGTTCTCCAGGATAGATCACATCCTGGGTCACAAATCAAGCCTCAGTAAATTTAAGAAAACTGAAATCATATCAAGCATCTTTTCCAACCACAATGCTATGAGATTAGAAATCAATTACAGGGAAAAAAATGTAAAAAACACAAACACATGGACGCTAAACAATACACTACTAAATAACAAAGAGATCACTGAAGAAATCAAAGAGGAAATCAAAAAATACCTAGAGACAAATGACAATGAAAACACGATGATCCAAAACCTATGGAATGTAGCAAAAGCAGTTCTAAGAGGGAAGTTTATAACTATACAAGCTTACCACAAGAAACAAGACGAATCTCAAAAAAAAAAATCTAACTTTACACCCAAAGGAACTAGAGAAAGAAGAAAAAAAAAACCCCAAAGTTAGTAGAAGGAAAGAAATCATAAAGATCAGATCAGAAATAAATGAAAAAGAAATGAAGAAAACGACAGCAAAGATCAATAAAATTAAAAGCTGGTTCTTTGAGAAGATAAACAATATTGATAAACCTTTAGCCAGACTCATCAAGGAAAGCAGGGAGAGGACTCAAATCAACAAAATTAGAAATGAAAAAGGAGAAATTACAATGGACACTGCAGAAACAGAAAGCATCGTAAGAGACTACTACAAGAAATTCTATGCCAATAAAATGGACAACCTGAAAGAAATGGACAAATTCTTTAAAAAGGTATAACCTTCCAAGATTGAACCAGGAAGAAATAGAAAATATGAACAGACCAATCACAAGTAATTAAATTGAAACTGTGATTAAAAATCTTCCAGCAAACAAAAGTCCAGGAAAAGATGGCTTCACAGGTGAATTGTATCAAACTTTTAGAAAAGAGCTAACAACCATCCTTCTCAAACTCTTCCAAAAAAGTGCAGAAGAAAGAACACTCCCAAACTCATCCTATGAGGCCACCATCACCCTGATACCAAAACCAGACAAAGATACTACAAAAAAAGAAAATTACAGACCAATATCACTGATGAATATAGATGCAAAAATCCTCAACAAAATACTAGCAAACAGAATCCAACAACATATTAAAAGGATCATACACCATGATCAAGTGGGGTTTATCCCAGGAATGCAAGGATTCTTCAATATACACAAGTTAATCAGTGTGATATACCATGTTAACAAATTGAAGAATAAAAACCATATGATCATCTCAGTAAATGCAGAAAAAGCTTTTGACAAAATCCAACACCCATTTATGATAAAAACTCTCCAGAAAGTGGGCATGGAGGGAATCTACCTCAACATAATAAAGGCCATATACGACAAACCCACAGCAAACATCATTCTCAATGGTGAAAAACTGACAGCATTTCCTCTAAGACATGAAGAAGACAAGGATGTCCACTCTCGCCACTATTATTCAACATAGTTTTGGAAGTTTTAACCACAGCAATCAGAGAAGAAAAAGAAATTAAAGGAATACAAATTGGAGAAGTAGAAGTAAAACTGTCACTGTTTGCAGATGACATGATGCTATACATAGAGAATCCTAAAGATGCCACCAGAAAACTACTAGAGCTAATCAATGAATGTGGTAAAGTTGCAGGATACAAAATTAATGCACATAAATCTCTTGCATTCCTATACACTAATGATGAAAAATCTGAAAGAGAAATTAAGGAAACACTGCCATTTACCACGGCAACAAAAAGAATAAAATACCTAGGAATAAACATACCTAATGAGAAATAAGATCTGTATGCAGAAAATTATAAGATACTGATAAAAGAAATCAAAGATGATAGAAACAGATGGAGAGATATATCATGTTTTTGGATAGGAAGAATCAATATTGTGAAAATGACTATACTACCCAAAGCAATCTATAGATTCAAAGCAATCCCTATCAAATTACCAATGGGCATTTTTACAGAACTAGAACAAAAAATCTTAAAATTTGTATAGAGACACAAAAGACCCCAAATAGCCAAAGCAGTCGTGAAGGAAAAATATGGATCTGGAGGAATCAGAAGCCCTGATTTCAGACTATACTACAAAGCTACAGTAATCAATCAAACTATACTACAAAGCTACAGACAATATGGTACTGGCACAAAAACAGAAACATAGATCAATGTAACAGGATAGAAAGCCCAGAGATAAACCCACGCACATATGGTCACCTTATCTTTGATAAAGGAGGCAAGAATATACAATGGAGAAAAGACTGTCTCTTCAATAAGTGGTACTGGGAAAACTGGACAGCTACATGTAAAAGAATGCAATTAGAGCACTCCTTAACACCATACACAAAAATAAACTCAAAATGGATTAGAAACCTAAATGTAAGACCGGACAGTATAAAAGTCTTAGAGGAAAACATAGGCAGAACACTCTATGACATAAATCAAAGCAAGATATTTTTGTATCCACCTCCTAGAGTAATGGAAATAAAAACAAAAATAAACAAATGGGACCTAATGAAACTTAAAAGCTTTTGCACAGCAAAAGAAATTACAAACAAGACAAAAAGACAACCCTCAGAATGGGAGAAAATATTTGCAAATGAATCGACGGACAAAGGATTAATCTCCAAAATATATAAACAGCTCATGCAGCTCAATATCCAAAAAACAAACAACCCAATCCAAAAATGGGTAGAAGACCTAAATAGACATTTTTCCAAAGAAGACATACTGATGGCCAAGAAGCACATGAAAAGCTGCTCAACATCACTAATTATTAGAGGAATGCAAATCAAAACTACCACGAGGTATCACCTAACACCAGGTAGAATGGGCATCATCAGAAAATCTACAAACAACAAATGCTGGAGAGGGTGTAGAGAAAAGGGAACCCTCTTGCACTGTTGGTGGGAATGTAAATTGATACAGCCACTATGGAGAACAGTATGGAGGTTCCTTAAAAAACTAAAAATAGAATTACCATATGTCCCAGCAATCCTGCTACTGGGCATATACCCAGAGAAAACCATAATTCAAAAAACACATGCACCACAATGTTCATTGCAGCACTATTTACAATAGCCAGGTCATTGAAGCAACCTAAATGCCCAATGACAGACGAATGGGTAAAGAAGATGTCGTACATATATACCATGGAATATTACTCAGCTATAAAATGGAAAGAAATTGGGGCATTTGTAGAGACGTGGATGGATCTAGAGACTGTCATACAGAGTGAAGTAAGTCAGAAAGAGAAAAACAAATATCGTGTATTAACACATATATGTGGAACCTAGAAAAATGGTACAGATGAACTGATGTTCAAGGCAGAAATAGAGACACAGAGGTACAGAACAAACGTATGGACACCAAGCGGGGAGAGTGGCGGGGGGTAGTGGTGGTGTAGTGATGAACTGGGAGATTGGGACTGACATGTATACAGTGATGTGTATAAAATCAATGACTAATAAGAACCTGCTGAATAAAAAAATATATAAAATAAAGAATAATTTAAAAAGGCACTATAAAGGACTAGCACTACATAGTGTACTCAAAAGAAGTCTGTATGTTAAAGTGAAGAGTTATGGTTGATTGAATCAGTGGGCAAATCAAGAACTATCTGAGCTCCTACTACATGTAATGTATTGTTCTAAGCACTAAACTTCATGAGATACTCAAGTTGGATGCTAAAAGACAAAAGAAACTATTTCCCTGAATTTATCCCTTTTATTAATTGATTTAGAGAAAGCAGTGCACACAGATTACTACATAGGTAAGCTCTTCTGGTATAGCTTTCTGTTCAAATATAGTTCTTATATATAATACAGCCAGTGACTATCTGATTCTCTGATATCTCTGTCTTTCTCCATGATATATCCTCTCCCTTCCTTCTCTGTATGGGCTTTTGTCTTAGTATGGTCCACTGACTTTCTTAATCCTCAGTGTTTTGGCTTATAAGATTAGGCCTGGCTTAAGACATGGAAGCAACCTAAGTGTCCATCAACAGATGAATAGATAAATAAGATGTGGCACATATATACAATGGAATATTACTCAGCCATAAAAAGAAATGAAATTGAGTTATTTGTAGTGAGGTGGATGGATCTAGAGTCTGTCATACAGAGTGGAGTAAGTCAGAAAGAGAAAAATAAATACCGTATGCTAACACATATATATGGAATCTAGAAAAAGAAAAAAAATGGTCATGAAGAACCTAGGGGCAGGGCAGGAATAAAGATGCAGACCTACTAGAGTAACCATACCTATCATATGGGGTTATTTTGAAGATTAAATATAGTAACAAAAGTAATGCATTTAGCATAGTTCCTGTAATATAATAAAGGAAAAATATAGCATTACTGGGCTTCAGCAAGGCCAAAGAGTAAATTGTCTATATAATCACACTGCTCAAAATTGTGTTTTAGTTAAGCCTTAGAATCCTAGAATTTTGGTTCCCAGCCAAGTGAAATGCAATGGTGTAGGCCTGTGAGATCACCAAAGTCCAAGGCATACTTGGAAATTTGTCCCAGGCACAAAACTTTTCTTTCTGTTTTTTCCTTTTGTAATCAAACATCACCAATGGCATATGGAAGAATATTATTTAATTAATCCACTCAGAGAGGTTGAAAGCAAGAAGTGAATGACAGAGGCCATGGTAAAGAGTGGTGGATTTACCTTTGGATCATAGGATCAGAAGGAGAGAGAAAGAAGAGATTCAGCCAATAAGATCTTAGTATAATTTTACAGAAGTTAAGTTTATATATTTGGCAAGTAAGTTTGGTGTTCTGGTATGCTTCTTTCCAGATTCTATTTCTTCTTCTAGGAATACTAATAATCATCTCTAAGCATTTGAGCCTCAATGACTTGTTTTATTGTCTTTGAATCACCAATACCTAATACAGTGCTCATACAGAGTAGGGACTTGAATTTTGAATGAATAATACTAATACCACTATTACTAATAAAATATAATACTGGCTATGACAAATCACATCATATTCATAAACCAACCACCACCACCTAACAGGCTGGAATAACAGGACAATTTTTATATCAGTAGGCCATATCCAACAAGTTAGTCTATTATCATTATTTAATGAGCTCTTAGTGCATGCTAGATACTATGCTACATACTTTACATATATTCTCCCTAATCATCATAAAATAAGATCTTGCACATGAGAAAACAATATTCTGATTAGCTAAGGTCACTAAGCCAGCAAGTGACCACCACATACGATTCAGTTCTGTCTTATATCAACGCCCAAGTTGCTTAATATTTGCCTCTTTCCACTCTTTCTCCTTCACGCCCTTTCTTCCTTCCTTCCAACACATATTAAGCACCTAATATGTGTCATACATTGTGTTAAGCACAGTCTCTATTTTCTGCATTGTCCATTTCCTTTATAGTTGTACAATACTTTAGAGTTCTGTGCTTTACACACATGATCTCATTTGATTCAATATTCTACTCTATTTTAAAAAAGAAAACAACTGACACTCAAAGAAGTTAACAAACACAAGATTATACAAGTCTTATGTGAGGTGCTAGGACATAAAACATGAAATTGGACGTTTTCCCCCAGTGTATTATATGATTATAAAATAGTGGGAAAAGCCAAGGCTTTGAGTTCAGACAGACCTGGGCTTTAACCTTGACTCCTCTACTTAATAGCTGTGTGACACTGAACAAGTTACTTAACCTCTCTGAGACTCAGTTCCCTCATAATAGTAGTTACAGTGGGCATTACAGTAATGGTCACTTCAGAGTACTGATAAAAGATTCACATAAAGTACTTATAGGTATTGAATAAATCCCTCCTTGTTATTACCATCATCATTGTGGGGGATTGAATAGAGTAAATATGAAGTGTCAAGTGCAGTGCTTGGAAACTAAGTGGGTGGCCAAGAAGTAGGCACTGTACTGGCTATTACTATATTAGGATAAGGATTTTCATACTTAAAAAAATATAAAATTGGAGCAAATCAAATAGAGTACTTCTTTCTTACACATACTAGAAAATGTACAGATCTTTCTCATTTTATGATGGGGTTACATCTTGAAAAATTCATTTAAAGTTAAAAATACTGTAAGTCCAGGGACTTCCCTGCTGGCCCAATGGTTAGGACTCCGTGCTTCCACTGCAGGGGGCGTAGGTTCGATCCCTGGTCAAAGAACTAAGATCCTGCATGCCACATGGCGCAGCCAAAAAAAAAAATTTGTAAGTCCAAAACACATCTAATACACCTAACCTACCCAAACACCATAGCTTAGCCTAGCCTACCTTAAACGTGCTCAGGACACTTACGTTAGCCTGCAGTTGAGCAAAATCATCTATCACAAAACACAAAGCCTATTTTATAATAAGGTGTTGAATATCTCATGTAATTCATGGAATACTGAACTGAAAGTGAAAAACAGAATGGTTGTGAGTACAGAAGAGTTTTAAGTGTATTGGTTATTTACCCTCGTGATCGTGTGGCTGACAGAGCTGTGGTGCTCTGCGCTGCCCAGCACCACGAGAGAGTATCACTAGCCTGGGAAAAAAGCAAAAGTCATAATTTGAATTATGCTTTCAGCTGAATGTGTATCACTTTTGCACCATCCTAAAGTCAAAAACATCATAAATTGAGCCAGAGTAAAGTGCGAACTGTCTATACAGTGCTCGTTACCCTTAGTGGCAGGAATATAAAGATCAGGTTCAGACAAATTCTTCAATAGCAGTTATTCAGGAAAACTAGGAATTATTGTGTGGAGTTTTCTAGCCCTTGATATCATAAAAGATAATTGTCACCTTCTTCAATATATATTTGTGCCCTGAAAACAAGATAAAATCTTGGACCAGGCAGTCTAACATTTTAGTAAGGAAGAAGAGAGGGGCAGTTTTGAGATTATATAACTGAATCCTTAATGAGTTTCCTGGATCACTATTTAGAAGTGCCTAAACCAAATTCCAAATAAATCTGTGATCCTTTGGGATGCACACAGACTATGCTTTGATTTCAAAATCTGCTTGGTAATTTTCCTTCTTCAATTTATGATGGGGTTACATCTCAAAAAATTCCTGGAAAGTTAAAAATATCATAAATTAGAAGTCATGAGTTTTCAAGATGGCTCAAAAAATCCCAGGGATATATATAGATGTGTGGTTCTTATCCTTTTTTTTTTCCCTCTTTCTGAATTAAAAAAGGCAACGTTTATGCTTAAAGATAGATTTCTTAAGCACATGGAAATCACTGGAAGTACTTGGTTAATTGAAACTCTTCATTCAGCATGGAATTTAAAATTCAGTATGGAATCATTAGATTTGTTGCTACTTAAGGAACGATCTTGTGCATTTCGTAAACTGGCTATTCATACTGTATAGATAACAAATTTTTGTGTTCATATGAACTTACAGAGGTTTACTTTCAGCTGAGTGCTTAACTTTTCCAGGCCTTTACTGTCGGTTTGGGCAAATTTGGGTATAGATAGTTAATGAAGGTAGTTGTCATGTTCCTAAAAAGGAGCAATGAGGATAAAAGAAATATTGACCTCAATACATTTTATAACAAGCAGATCCTTTGTGGATCAGCTATATCACCTCTCTTTGTCAGTACCCTCATTGAGATTTCATCATGGCCAATCATTTGCTTTCAGCCTTTGCACTTTCTAAAAATTTTTCAGATGCAGCAACGTATGTGAGAAGGATTAAGTTAAAACCTACATATATGATTAGTTAACCAATGTAGGCCTTAATTTCTTCAGACTATGTTAGAAACCAGGAAAAACTCATAAACCATAAAGTCTACTGCATGAAAATAAAGAAGTTTTCACTGACTGGAAGTGAAATCAGAAGAGCAAGGATAATGGTAATATATTTTACATAAAATTAAAATTATTCAATTTAATGTATTGTTTTGTTTTGTTTCTGACGTTATGTCTTTCCTGTTCTTTGGATGTTATAATAGTATTTCTTTTGTGAAATGATGGTGATACTCAATATGCTTCTTTCATGTTCTTACCTCGTCAAAAATTTTTGACAACCTAATGTAGGTCTTATTTTTTCCTTAAAAAATAAATTCAGAATAGAGAGCCTAGAAACAGACCCCAATAAATATAGTCAACTGATCTTTGACAAATGAGTAAAGACAATACAATGGAGCAGAGATAGTCTTTCCAATGAATGTTGCTGGTACAATGGAATATTCACACGTAAAAAAATGAATCTAGACACAGATCTTAGACATTTCACAAAAAGTAATTCAAAATGGATCACAGGCTTAAATATGAAATGGGAAACTATAAAACTTCTACAAGATAACATAGGAAAAAACTTAGATGACCTTGGGTGTGGTGATGCCTTTTTAGATAAAATACCAAAGGCACAATCCATGAAAGAAATAATGGATAAGGTGAACTTCACTAAAATTAAAAACTTCTGCTCTGCAAAAGATAACTCCAAGAGAACGAGAGGACAAGCCACAGACTGGGAGTAAATATTTATAAAAGACACATCTGATAAATGACTGTTATCCAAAATGTACAAAACCCCTTAAAACGCAACAATAAGAAAACAAACAACCCAATTTAAAAAATGGGCCAAAGACCTTAACAGACACCTCACCAAAGAAGATATACAGATGGCAATACACATATGAAAAGATGCTCCACATCATATGTCATCAGTTCAATGCAAATTAAACAACAGTGAGATACCACTACACACCTATTACAATGGCCAAAATCCAGAAAACTGATAGCACTAAATGCTGGTGAAGATGTGGAGCAACACAAACTCTCATTCTTCCTGGCGAAAATGAAAAAACAGTATAGCCATGTTGGAAGACAATTTGTTGATTTCTAACAAAACTAAACATACTCTTACTATACAATCGAGCAATTGTACTCCTTGGTATTTACCCAAAGGAGCTGAAAACTTACATAAAAAAATAAAGCTGCTGATAGCAGCTTTATTCATAATTGCCAAAACATGGAAGCAACCAAGATGTGTTTCAGAAGGTGAATGGATAAACTGTGGTACATCCAAACAATGTAATTTATTCAGTGCAAAAAAGAAATGAGCTGTCAAGCCATAAAAAGACACGGAGGAAATCTAAATGCATACTACTAAGTGAAAAAAGCCAATCTGATAAGGGTACATACATACTGCATAATTGCAACTATACCACATTTTGGAAAAGGCAAAACTATGGAGACAATAAAAAATATCAGTGGTTACCAGGAGTGTATGTGAGGGCTGGTGAAGATGAATAAGCAGAGCACAGAGCATTTTTGGGGCAGTGAAAATACTCTGTACAATATATATATATATATTTTTTTTGCTGTACGCGGGCCTCTCACTGTTGTGGCCTCTCCCATTGCGGAGCACAGGCTCCGGACGCGCAGGCTCCGCAGCCATGGCTCACGGGCCCAGCCGCTCTGCGGCATGTAGGATCTTCCCGGACCAGGGCACGAACCCGTGTCCCCTGCATCGGCAGGCGGACTCTCAACCACTGCGCCACCAGGGAAGCCCTCTGTACAATATTTTAATAATGGATTTATGTCATTATACATTTATCCAAACAGTAGAATGTACAACCACAAGGGCAAACTAAAATAAACTATGGTCTTTGAGTCTGTGGATTGTGGATCGTGGATTACGATGTATCAATGTAGGTTCATCCTTGATAATGTATCATGCTAGTGAGTGATGCTGATAACGGAGAAGCTATGCATGTGTGGGGACGGGGAGTATATGGGAAATCTCTGTACTGGCCTCTTCGTTTTGTTGTAAATCTAGATGTGCTCTAAAATTTAAAGTCTTAAAAATATTCAATATTTATGTAGATTACAATTTATCTATAAAAAAAAACTTACTGCTCTGTGAAATATAAAAGCCTAGCAACCAGTGGTGTACAGAATCAAAAATGCTAATGATATATCATTGAAATCACTGATATATTATTGAAATATCATTGAAATTATTCAAATATTATTGAAATCATTTGAATACTATATAATCTAGATATCACCAGAACCTCAGTAATATAGGATAGGTCTATATCAATACCTGCATCTGAATAGAGGGGAACATGAATACAAATAAAGTGAGTTAAAAGAACAGCTGGATTTGTACAAATTCTGAATTAAATACAATTCTTAATGAAATAGTTTTATTACTTTCCAGTACATTAAAAAACTTTAAACTCATGACTAGCAAATTGTTGCCAAGTAGAGGAACTGTGGATCTGACTTCTATGAATAAATGATGCATTTATAATTAGCATATTAATTATTCATATGGAAATGAATGCCCCTGGAATGCTTGCACCAGCTTAAACATACACCCCCTGCAGATTTATTTCCGACTATTAAATCCACATTCAAGATAATAATACTTAGGGTATGGGGCATTCTGGTTAATTGAGATTTCTAATGAACTAGGAAAAATACTAAACTCCTTTTTTTGATTTGTCCTGATGTTGAAATGTTTCAATTGAGTTCATTTTCTTTATTAAATGGGCAATGTTTTGTTAGATTACTTGAAACTATAAGGCTGTGGGTCTTTATTATAAAATTCATTGAGATCCAAAAGTGGAGATATGATGTAGCATGAATGTTGACTGAATTTAAAACACATTCTTTTGGAAGGCTTTCAGTTCCATTTTAAGTAATTTCCTGATATCAGCCTGGTTAGATCTGATATGCCCAATGTACTAGTGAAGATGTTAATTGAGGTTGTGGGGTTCAACTTGGTGGCTTTATATATTCTGAAGTTGGGAAAAGAATGCCTGAATTGCTAGTTAATTTTAATTTAATTTAATTGCTAGTTAATTTTTGCAAGGTTTAAAAATTAGAAAAGTACACAGAAATAAATAGCAAAATCCAATTTACCTGCCCAAATTAATGAATGATAATATTTGTCATTCTGATTCAGATACTTTCTGTTATAAAGGCAGTAGAATATTTCAGATCAAGTTGAGGTTCCTCACAGTTCCGTTTATACCACCTCCCCATGGCAACCAATATCATGTGCAAATATACTAGATATATAGATATACTAGATATATATCATTCTAGAATATATACATATACACATATATATGCATATATACACACACACACAGATAGTATATACTATCATATCCCTCTTTGGGTCACTTGTTGAAGTTAACATAAATTATACCTATTGCAGTATACTGTATTTTTTCACTCAATATTTTTTTCAAGATTTATCAATATCAATATAGAAAAATCTAGTTTATTCAATATTGCAATTAAATTTTACCTGAAATATACATAGAAAAATATGTAGAAACTGTAAGTATGCATATTAACTTCTTAATGAATATCACTATCTGAATATAATACAATTTATTTATTCTCCCAATGATAAACATTTACTTGTTTCCATATTTTTGCCTTTATAATATTTTAATAAACTTCCTTATGTGTCTCCTGGTAAGCCTGGTTTTCCAAGAGAAGTGGAACTGCTGAGTTATAAAATATACTCGTAGTTAAGATGTTTTGGTGAACATTTCATGTACTCTGGCCCTGTTTACATGTTCCCACAAAACAGATACATGTTTACCTGGAGGTTTTTCTGGTTATAAAGCCGTTAAAAAAAAGTTTTGGTTTCAGAGCTCCACACTTTATGGGTAGTGTGCTGTCAGACACCACAACCAAGCATGGCAAATGCAGGGATCCAATATCTGGAGGGAAGGTAATAATTTTGCCCCCTGAAGCCTAGCTCCAGTTGTGTACATGCATGGGACCCACAGTCTGAATATCCTTTCATGGGAGTGTGACAGATCCTCAGATCCACAAGCACTGCTGTGTATATCTGATTCTGATCCAAATTTTAGTTTTATTTTGTTTCCTCTTCTAGCTTGATTTCCTTCTTCATTTCTGGCTCCCTGAGATTTCCCTCTCTTGATGTTGAACTCAGTTACATATCTCAAAATTATTGAGATTCGAGTGGGAGGTGAGGTGGAATGGGGTTAGAGTGTGACCTGCTGTGTCAGCTCATTCTATCCTATTGACTGGAAACGAATCAATGGGTTTTTACAAATTAAATTCTCCTTTCTAATGCAGTGGCACAGGTGGCACTTGGCTTTATTGACAGTCTGCTAAAGAGGACACAACTTCGTGAAGAGAAAGAGAGGCCAAAGAGGGCAATTTTGTGAGTTGAATAAATCACGAAGACTTTCTATACCAATTGGAGTTGGTGAGCAGGAGAGTAGTCAAATAGATATGTATACTATTGGGTTGGTCAAAAAGTTCGTTCGGTTTCCGAATGAACTTTTTGGCCAACCCAACACATATGACAGTTTTAGGGAATTAGACGGTTTCCATAAATGAATTTTACCCAAAACTTTGATGTACTTTTTTAAATACTTTTAAATACTTCTTTATGGAGATGTAGTTGTATGATTTTTTTTTTTACCTTTAAAACACCGTTTCTTGGGCATGATTTAACCTTAATACTAAACAATCAAGACTGTGCTTATAATATAAATCATGACCTCAGATTTTTACTACACTGGGTATGACCATTTGCCCCTAAACTAAATAGCTTTTGATGTCTGGGATTCTTAAGTTAGTATAGACAACTCTAATAATTCTGCTGCCTATTAGTTTGCTGTCAGATAACTCTTTGTATTTTTTCCAATGTGCCTGCTTCTAGGTTCAGCACATCCCTTTCTAAACGTGGTGGGCTGAGAAAAGAAAGATGAGTGTTTAGATGTCACTATAGACCAAGATGGTCCATTTGGTTGTAAGACATTTTCCAGTGAATATGTTACCTGAATTTCATTATATGAACTTTGGCTCACTTATTTATTCATTCATTCATTCACTTTTGCTACTTAGAGATGAGATTTGCCTTTTTTCTGAAATCCTGTCTTTTTTCTAGTTAGATGAATTTGTAAAATAAAATCTAAACACTCTGCACATATTTATATGTATGTACATATGAACCAGCTACTGAGTCCTGAAATCTAAATGATGTTATAAGTCTAGAAAACATACACTGTGTTTCGTATAAAGTACAGGGTTTTTTTGATCAAACTAAAGAGCTTCTGCATGAAAAAAGAAAACAATAAATTGAAAAGTAACCTGCAGAATTAAAGAAAATATATGCAAATTATATAACCGATAAGGAGTTAATATCCAAAATATTTTTAAAACACAACTTATATAACTCAGTAACAAAAATGCAAATAACTCAATTAAAAAATGGGTGAAGGACCAAAATAGACATTTTTCCAAAAGACACACAAATGGCCAATAGGTACATGAAAAGGCACTCAGCATCACACATCATCAGGGAATTGCAAATCAAAACCAAAATGAAATATCACTTCACACCTGTCAGAATGGCTATCATGAAAAAGACTACAAATAACAAATGTTGGTGAGGATGTGGAGAAAAGGTAACCCCTGTATGCTCTTGGTGGGAATGTAAATCGGTTCAGCCACTATGGCAAACAGTATGAAGTTCCTCAAAAAATTAAAAACAGAACTACCATATGATCCAGCAATCCCACTTCTGGGCACATACCTGAAAGAAATGAAATCAGGATCTCATGGAGACATCTGCATTCCTAAGTTCACTGCAGCATTATTCACAATAGCTAGGACATAAAAACAACCTAAATGTCCTTTGATGGATTAATGGATAAATAAAATATTACATATATATATATAAAGGAATATTATTCAGCTATAAAAAGGAAGGAATCTTGCCATTTGTGACAACAGAGATGAAACTGAAAGGCGTTATACCAAGTGAAATAAGCCAGATGGAGAAGGGCAAATATTGGATGGATATATTATGCATGGAATATATCCACGTATAAGTGGAATCTGAAAATAAATAAATAAATTAAAGTAATTTTATGGAAACAGAATACAATGGTGGTTGCCAGGGGCTGGGGGATGAGGGAACTGGGGAGACATAGGTCAAAGGGTACAAACTTTCACTTATAAAATGAATAAGTACTGAAGACCTAATGTACAGCATGGTAACTGTAGTTAATAAACATGGTGTTGTATTATAGATTTGAAAGTTGCTGAGAGTAGATCTTAAGCATTCTTACCACAAAAATGTTAACTACCTTAACTATGTACGGCGATGGATGTATTATCTTTTTTTTTTTTTTTGCGGTACGCGGGCCTCTCACTGTTGTGGCCTCTCCCATTGCGGAGCACAGGCTCCGGACGCGCAGGCTCAGCAGCCATGGCTCACGGGCCCAGCCGCTCCCGGACCAGGGCACAAACCTGTGTCCGCTGCATCGGCAGGCGGACTCTCAACCACTGCTCCACCAGGGAAGCCCTGGATGTATTATCTTGATCTTTGTAATCATTCCACAACACATGTGTACATCAATTCATCATGTTGTATACTTTAAATATATACAATTTTATGTCAATTATTCCTCAAAAATTTGGGAAAATAATTAATATACAATTTCATTTCGATATTTACAATTCTTTAGTGAAATAAGCATTTAAAAGTGTATCTGTTGAATTAGGTTGTCTCATTATTATTATAATGCATAATTATATTTTTTGAATATCATTTATCAGATATATGTTTGCAAATGCTTTCTCTTCTTAATGAGGTCATAAAGGCTACCCAAAATGTTCACTTGCCTAAAATGTTTTTAGTTCCCATCTTCTCTCCTGCCCTGTTATGCCAGGCTATAACTTCATCATTCTACTGTTTAACTTATGCTTAATTTTAAACCTTGCAAAAATTAATGACCTAAGGGCACATTGAAGTAGAACAAAATATACTTACCTATGCATAGTGAAATCTCTGACAGAGTGCAAAGATTTCTGTTGGGACTCTTATAGGCTTCAAAGATTTATAGTGCAAAACCCCACTTTAAAACTAATTTTCCTCCAAGCTCAAGGAGTGTGTTCTAAGAAGGTTTCAGTATGAAAGCAAGAATAAATAAATCCAATGCATATAAAATTTAAGTAAAATCCAAGGTTTTTTGTCTTTAGAATTTGGAGAGAAATATTGCTTCTCAAACTGAATGAAATTTCATCAAGACATGAAACACATATAGCTAAAGGAAGTCAAGGTGTAAAATCTGGTTTGAGGATTTATGGTGAATATTGGTACTCAACACGATTACTGTACAACAGGAATAACAAGAGAAAAAGATATTGTTTCAATAAATTCAGACTATATTTCTCTGACAATAATTATTAAATGGAATTTATAAAAATTAGGAATTTGGGGGAATGTCTGCTTAGTTTACTTTCTGCTATTTTAAAGAGTCTATTACCAAGAAGTAGTAAAGAAAACCTGTCCAAGATTCTGTGTTACAAAATGTAACTCACAGTCACTTCGTTCAGAGTTACTTACCTGATGCCAGAACAGCTAATTAATTCAAGGGGTTGTTTCTGGCTTTATTTTTGTTCCTTTCATTTAATGTCATGTCTGAGGGAAATATCATCCATGCTGTTACTTGGTTGGTTTTGAGGCTGGCATTGCATTATGGAGGTACGACCTGGGGAGAAGACCAATTAAGTGTTTTCTTTCTCTTCTGTTCTCAATTCTAATTTCAGTGACAAAGCATGTGGAGAACTATCAGCTGTTGTGAAGTGATAGGAACACAGATGTAGCAATTTATTGAAGGAACTGGTGATCTTTGAGCTTTGGAGGAAAAAAATGACTTCTTTTTGGTGGATTGCTTTGGGTTTGGATTTGGGGTTAGATTTAGAAGAGAGGAAAGTGGCCATCACAGAATTGAGAGAAGGTCATCAAAATTTCCTGAGAAGTTTAATCAACAGATCTATGCAGTTATCCTTTGATAAAGACAAAGAAGAAAACAAGAAAGGCAAAATAGGAAAGATAAATACTAATAATTATGGCAACTATTATTTACTGAGGACTTGATCTGTTCTCAAAGCTTCACATTCATTATTTTTACATTAACTTGACTTTGAAAGTGAGATAAATGTGACACAGAACAATAAGGTAACCTGCCCAAGGTCACACAGCTTTTAAAAAGCAGAAAAACCTGAATTCAAACTAAGTAGCTATGACTCCAAAGATCTTGCTCTCAAATTCTATGCTATACTACCTTGCAGTGAATAACTACTGGTTGAAATGTGTATTTATGACTCATGCTTTGAAACACATTTCGAAACACATGTCAGAATACCATTATTTAAAAAGGAAGAAAAATTGGTTTCTTTCTATATTACAAGTTGATCTTCGGGTCATAATGTATGCAGTAGCACTTACTGAACTCCTGATACATATAATATTAAATGTGGGGCAGCAATCTAGCCAGAAATTGTGAAATTAATGAATTTTTGGATTATCACTAGTTATAGCATAATCATCTGCAGTAGTTTTGCTAAAAATATTCTCTGTTAAACCTTTACTACTTTCAATCCATAAAAGAGAAAACTGATAAATTTCACTTAATCAAAACTCAAATCTTTGGGCTTCCCTGGTGGCACAGTGGTTAAGAATCTGCCTGCCAATGCACGGGACATGGGTTCAAGCCCTGGTCTGGGAAGATCCCACATGCCACAGAGCAACTAAGCCTGTGCACCACAACTACGGAGCCTGCATTCTAGAGCCCACGAGCCACAACTCCTGAGCCCACGTGCCACAACTCCTGAAGCCTCGGTGCCTAGAGCCCGTGCTCTGCAACAAGAGAAGCCACCACAATGAGAAGTCCGCACACCACAACGAATAGTAGCTCCCACTCGTCACAACTAGAGCAAAGACCGCATGCAGCAACAAAGACCAAATGCAGCCAAAAAAACAAAAACAAAACTCAAACCATTAAAAACTCCAATCACACCATTAAGAAAACAAAAATACCTCAATTATCTATCCACAGACTGGGAGAAAATATTTGTATCAATATATCATATATGTGAGGGAGGAGCTTCAAGATGGTGGAAAAGTAAGACACAGAGATCACCTTCCTCCCCACAGATACATCAGAAATACATCTACATGTGGAACAACTCCTACAGAACATCTACTGAATGCTGGCAGAAGACCTCAGACCTCCCAAAAGGCAAGAAACTCCCCACGTACCTGGGTAGGGCAAAAGAAAAAAGAAAAATCAGAGACAAGAATAGAGATGGTACCTGCACCAGTGGGAGGGAGCTGTGAAGGAGGAAAGGTTTCCACACACTAGGAAGCCCCTTCAAGGGCGGAGACTGCCGGTGGCGGAGGGGGGAAGCTTCGGAGCCATGGAGGAAAGCACAGCAACAGGGGTGCGGAGGGCAAAGCGGAGAGATTCCCGCATGGAGGATCGGTGCCGACCTGCACTCACCAGCTTGAGAGGCTTGTCTGCTCACCCGCCGGGGCGGGCGGGGCTGCAAGCTGAGGCTCAGGCTTCGGAGGTCTGATCGCAGGGAGAGGACTGGGGTTGGTGGCGTGAACACAGCCTGAAGGGGTTAGTGCGCCACGGCTAGCCGGGAGGGAGTCCGGGGAAAAAGTCTGGACCTGCCAAATAGGCAAGAGACTTTTTCCTGCTTCTTTGTTTCCTGGTGTGCAAGGAGAGGGGATTCAGAGCGCTGCTTAAAGGAGCTCCAGAGATGGGCACGAACCATGGCTATCAGCGCGGACCACAGAGACGGGCATGAGACACTAAGGCTGCTGCTGTAGCCACCAAGAAGCCCGTGTGAGAGCACAGGTCACTCTACACACCTCCCCTCCCGGGAGCCTGTGCAGCCTGCCACTGCCAGGGTCCCGTGATCCAGGGACAACTACCCCGGAGAACGCACTGCGCGCCTCATGCTGGTGCAACGTCACGCCAGCCTCTGCCGCCACAGACTGGCCGCAAATCAATACCCCTCCCTCCCACTGGCCTGAGTGAGCCAGAGCCCCCGAATCAGCTGCTCCTTTAACCCCGTCCTGTCTGAGCGAAGAACAGACGCCCTCAGGCGACCTACACACAGAGGCGGGTCCACATACAAATCTGAACCCTGGGAGCTGTGTGAACAAAGAAGAGAAAGGGAAATCTCTCCCAGCAGCCTCAGGAGCAGCGGATTAAATCTCCACAATCACCTTGATGCACCCTGCATCTGTGGAATACCTGAATAGACAACCAATCATCCCAAATTGAGGAGGTGGACTTTGGGAGCAATGATATACATTTTTTTCCCTTTTTCTCTTTTTGTGAGTGTGTATGTGTATGCTTCTGTGTGTGATTTTGTCTGTATAGCTTTGCTTTTTACCATTTGTCCTAAGATTCAGTCTGTCCTTTTTTTTATCATTAAAATTTTTTTCTTAATAATTATGTTTTATTTTAATAACTTTACTTTATTTTATTTTATCTTCTTCTTTCTTTCTTATTTTCTCCCTTTTATTCTGAGTTGTGTGGAGGACAGGTTCTTACTGCTCCAGCCAGGCGTCAGGGCTGTGCCACTGAGATGGGAGAGCCAAGTTCAGGACACTGGACCACAAGAGACCTCCCAACTCCACGGAATATCAAACGGTGAAAATCACCCAGAGATCTCCATCTCAACGTCAAGACCCAGCTCCACTCAATGACCAGCAAGCTACAGTGCAGGACACCCTATGCCAAACAACTAGCAAGACAGGAACACAACCCCACCCATTAGCAGAGAGGCTGCCCGAAATCATAATAAGTCTACAGACACCCCAAAACACACCACCAGACGTGGATACAAAATTAATGCACAGAATCTCTTGCATTCCTATACATTAATGATGAAAAATCTGAAAGTGAAATTAAGAAAACACTGCTATTTACCACTGCAACCAAAAGAATAAAATATCTAGGAATAAACCTACCTAAGGAGACAAAAGACCTGTATGCAGAAAATTATAAGACACTGATGAAAGAAATTAAAGATGATACAAATAGATGGAGAGATATACCATGCTCTTGGATTGGAAGAATCAACATTGTGAAAATGACTGTACTGCCCAAAGCAATCTACAAATTCAATGCAATACCTATCAAACTACCACTGGCATTTTTCACAGAACTAGAACAAAATATTTCACAATTTGTATGGAAACACAAAAGACCCCGAATAGCCAAAGCAATCTTGAGAAAAAAAACGGAGCTGGAGGAATCAGGCTTCCTGACTTCAGAATATACTCCACAGCTACAGTAATCAAGACAGTATGGTACTGGCACAACAACACAAATATATATCAATGGAACAGGATAGAAAGCCCAGAGATAAACCCATGCACATATGGTATCCTTATCTTTGATAAAGGAGGCAAGACTATACAGTGGAGAAAAGACAGCCTTTTCAATAAGTGGTGCTGGGAACACTGGACAGCTACATGTAGAAGTATGAAATTAGAACACTCCCTAACACCATACAGAAAAATAAACTCAAAATGGATTAAAGACCTAAATGTAAGGCCAGACACCATCAAACTCTTAGGGGAAAACATAGGCAGAGCACTCTATGTCATAAATCACAGCAAGATCCTTTTTTACCCACCTCCTAGAGAAATGGAAATAAAAATAAACAAATGGGACCTAATGAAACTTAAAATCTTTTGCACAGCAAAGGAAACCATAAACAAGACCAAAAGACAACCCTCAGGATGGGAGAAAATATTTGCAAATGAAGCAACTGACAAAGGATTAACCCCTGAAACATACAAGCAACTCATGCAGCTCAATATCAAAAGAACAACCCAATCCAAAAATGGGCAGAAGACAAAAACAGACATTTCTCCAAAGAAGATATACAGATTTCCAACAAACACATGAAAGAATGCTCAACACCACTAGTCATTAGAGAAATGCAAATCAAAACTACAATGAGATATCATCTCACAGTGGTCAGAATGGCCATCATCAAATATCTACAAACAATAAATGCTGGACAGGGTGTGGAGAAAAGGGAACCCTCTTGCACTGTTGGTAGGAATGTAAATTGATACAGTCACTGTGGAGAACAGTATGGAGGTTCCTTAAAAAACTACAAATAGAACTACCATATGACCCAGCAATCCCAACACTGGGCATATACCCTGAGAAAACCATAATTCAAAAAGAGACATGTACCATAATGTTCATTGCAGCTCTGTTTACAATAGCCAGGACATGGAAGCAACCTAAGTGTCCATCAACAGATGAATGAATAAAGAAGATGTGGCACATATATACAATGGAATATTACTCAGCCATAACAAGGCACAAAACTGAGTTGTTTGTAGTGAGGTGGATTGACCTAGAGATTGTCATACAGAGTGAAGTAAGTCAGAAAGAGAAAGACAAATACCGTATGCTAACACATATATATGGAATCTAAAAAAAAAAAAAAAGTGATCAGAAGAACCTAGGGGCAACACAGGAATAAAGATGCATACCTACTAGAGAATGGACTTGAGGACATGGGTAGGGGGAAGGGTAAGCTTGGACGAAGTGAGAGAGTGGTATGGACATATGTACACTACCAAAGGTAAAATAGATAGCTAGTGGGAAGCAGCCGCATAGCACAGGGAGATCAGCTCGGTGCTTTATGATCACCTAGAGGGGTGGGATAGGAAGGGTGGGAGGGAGGGAGATGCAAGAGATATGGGGACATATGTATATGTATAACTGATTCACTTTGTTATAAAGCAGAAACTAACACACGATTGTAAAGCAATTATACTCCGATAAAGATGTTTAAAAAATATGTATATATATATCATATATGTGAAAAATGACATATCCAGCATATATAACGAACGCTTTCAACTCAGTGATAAGCAGTCAAATAATTGAATTAGCACATGGGCAAAGATCTGAATAAACATTTTTCCCAAATAGATACACAAATGGCCAATAAGCACAGGTAAAGGTGCTCATCAGCATTAGTTACGAGGGAAATGCTGCAAAACAACACCACTTTGAGATATCACTACATACTGCCTAGGATGGCTATATTCAAAATGATGGATAATAACAAGTGTTGGTGAGGAGGTGAAGATGCAGATAAAATGACACATTCATACATTGCTGGTTGGAATGTAAAATGGTACAGCCACCTTTAAGAAACAATTTGGCAGTTCCTCAAAGGTTAAACACAAAGTTATCATATAGCCGAGCAATTCCACTCTAGGTATCTACCCAAGAAAAATGAAAACTTACCCACATATACATACGCACATGAATGTTCATAGCAGCACTATTCACAATAACCCTAAAATAGAAAGAAGCCAAATGTCTGTCACCTAGTAAATGGATAAATAAAATGTAATATATCCATACAATGGAATATTATTCACCCATAAGAAGAAATGAAGCACTGATATGTACTACACCGCTGACAGACTTCACAAATATGCTAAGAAACCAGAAACAAGCATCCACACATTATATGATTCTATTTGTTTTAAATGTCCAGAAAACTCAAATCTAAAGAGACAAAGTATAGTAGTGTTACCTGGGGCTAGGAGCAGAAGCAGGGATTAATTGTACCTGGACATTAGGAATTATACTGGGGTAATGGAAATGTTCTAAAATTGGACTGCAGTGATGCATGTACAACTCTATAAATTTAGCAAAACATATTGAATTGTACTCTTCTTTATTGAAGCATAGTTGATTTACAATGTGTTAGTTTTAGGTGTACAGCAAATTGATTTAGTTATACATATTTTTTCAGATAATTTTCCATTATAGGTTATTACATGATGTTGAATGTAGTTCCCTGTGTTATACAGTAAATCCTTGTTGCTTATCTATTTTATGTATAGTAGTTTGTACATGTTAATCCCATACTCCTAATTTATCCCTCCTCCCTTCCTTTCCCCTTTGGTAACCATAGTTTTTTTCTATGTCTGTGAGAATGTTTCTCTACTGTATATAGATTCATTTGGTTGCTTTTTTAAAGATTCCATATACAAGTGATATCATGTAATATTTGTCTCTCTCTGTCTGACTTACTTCACTTAGTATGATAATCTCTAGATCCAGCCATGTTGCTGCAAATGGCATTATTTCCTTTTTTATGTCTGAGTAATATTCCATTGTGTGTGTGTGTGTGTGTGTGTGTGTGTCTTTTTAAGCCAATCATCTGTTGATGAGCACTTGCATAGGTTCCATGTCTTGGCTATTGTAAATAGGGCTGTTATGAACATTGGGGTGCATGTACATTTTTGAATTAGAATTTTCATCTTTTCTGAATATGTGCCCAGGAGTGGGATTGCTGGATCATATGGTAGCTCTATCTTTAGTTTTCCAAGGAAATTCTGTACTGTTTTCCACTGTAGTTGCACCAATTTACATTCCCACCAACAGTGTAGGAGGGTTCCCTTTTCTACACACCCTCTCCAACATTTATTATTTGTAGACATTTTGATGATAGCTATCCTGACTGGTGTGAGGTGGTCTCTCATTGTGGTTTTGATTTGCATTTCTGTAATAATTAGTGATGGTGAACATTTTTCATGTGCCTGTTGCCCATCTGTATGTCTTCTTTGGAGAAATGTCTATTTAGGCCTTCTGCCCATTTTATGATTGGTTTTGGGGTTTTTTTGTTTTTTTTGTTTTTGATATTGAGTTGTATGTGCTGTTTGGATATTTTGGATATTAACTGCTTGTCAGTCACATCATAGGTTGTCTTTTCTTTTTGTTGATGGTTTCCTTTGCTATGAAAGAGCTTTTAAGATGGATTAAATCCTATTTGTTTATTTTTGCTTTTATTTCTTCTGCTTTGGGAGACTGATCTAAGAAAATATTGCTACCATTTATGTCAGATAATTTTTTGCCTATGTTCTCTTCTAGGAGTTTTATGGTGTCATGTCTTATATTTAGGTATTTAAATTATTTTGAGTTTATTTTTGTATATGATGTAATGGCGTGTTCTAATTTCATTTATTTACATGTAGCTGTCCAGCTTGGCCAACACCATGTGCTAAAGAGATTGTCATTTCTCCATTCTTGCCTCCTTTGTCATAGATTAATTGACCATCAGTGTGTGGGTTTATTTCTGGTTTCTCTATTCTGTTCCATTGATCTATATGTCTGTTTTTGTACAATACAACACTGTTTTGATTACTGTAGCTTTGTAATATTGTCTGAAGTCTGGAATGGTTATGCCTCCAGCTTCGTTCTTTTTCCTCAAGAATTCTTTGGCAATTCTGGGGTTTTTGTGTTTTCATATAAATTTTAGTATTATTTGTTCTACTTTTGTGAAAAATTTCATGGGTAGTTTGATAGGGTTCATATTAAATATATAGCTTGTTTTGGGTAGTATGGCCATTTTAACTATATTAATATTTCAAATCCAAAAGCATGGGATATCTTTCCATTTCCTTGAATCATCTTCAATTTCCTTTATCAGTGTTTTATAGTTTTCAGCATACAGGTCTTTCAACGCTTTGGTTAAGTTTATTCCAAGGTATTTTATTCTTTTTGATACAATTTTAAGTGGGATTGTTCTTTTTTACTTCTTCTTTCTTATATTTCACTGTTAGTGTAAAGAAATGCAACAGATTTCTGTATATTAATCTTGTATCCTGTTACCTTGCTGAATTCACTTATTAGTGCTAATAGTTTTTATGTGGAGTCTTCTGGGTGCTCTCTATAGAGTATCATGTCATCTGCAAATAGTGACAGTTTTACATCTTTCCCTCCAATTTGGATACTTTTATTTATTTTTCTAGTCTGACTGCTGTTGCTAGGACTTCCAAACTATGTTGAATAGAAGTGGTGAGAGTGGGCATCCTTGTCTTGTTCCTGAATTTAGTGCGAAAACTTTCAGCTTTTCGTCATTGAGTATTATGTTGGTGGTGGGTTTGCCATAAATGGCTTTTATTATGTTGAGATATGTTCCTTCTATTCCCACTTTGGTGAGAGTTTTTATCATGAATGGATGCTGAAATTTCTCAAATGTTTTTTCTGCATCTGTTGGATGATCATGTGTTTTTTGTCTTTTGTTAATATGGTATAGCACATTGATTGATTTACGTATGTTGAACCATCCTTGCAACCCTGGAATTAATCCAAGTTGATCATGGTATATGATCCTTTTTATGTATTGTTGGATTTGGTTTGCTAATATTTTGTTGACGATTTTTGCATCTATATTCATCAAAGATATTGGCCTGTAGTTTCTGTTTTTGTAGTGTCTTCGTTTGGTTTTGGTATCAGGATGTTGGTGGCTTCAAGAATGAATGTGGTAGTATTCCCTCCTCTTCAATCTTTTGGAAGAGTTTGAGAAGGATCAGTATAATTGTTCTTTGTATGTTTGGTACAATTCCCCAGTGAAGCCATCTGGTCCTGAACTTTTGTTTGCAGAGAGACTTTTAATTACAGATTCTATTTTACTTCTAGTAATTGGCCTATTCAAATTATGTTTCTTCTTGATTCAGTTTTGACAGGCTGTATGTTTGTAGAACATAGGTTGTTCAATTTGTTGGCATATAACTGTTCATGGTATTCTCTTATGTTTTTGTTTTTGTTTTTTTTTGTATTTCTGCAGTATCAGTTGTTATTTCTCCTCTTTAATTTATTTTATTTGGGTCCTCCCTCCTTTCTTCTTGGTGAGCGAGGCTAGAGGTCTGTCCATTTTGTTTATCTTTTTAAAGAACCAACTCTTGGTTTTATTGATCTTTTCTATTGTTTTTTTAATCTCTATATTATTTATTTCCTCTCTTATCTTTATTATTTCCTTCCTTCTGTGGACTTTGGATTTTGTTTGTTCTTCATTTTCTAATTATTTTAGGGGGTAGGTTAGGTGGTTTATTTGAGAATTTTCTTGTTTCTTGAGGTACGGCTGTATTGCTATGCACCTCCCTCTTAGAACTGCTTTTGCTGCATCCCATAGCTTTTGTAAGGTTGTGTTTATATTGCTATTTCCCTAGAGGTATTTTCTAATTTCTGTTTTTTGTTTTTGTTTTTTTTTTGCGGTACACAGGCCTCTCACTGTTGTGGCCTCTCCCGTTGCAGAGCACAGGCTCTGGATGCGCAGGCTCAGCGGCCGTGGCTCATGGGCCTAGCTGCTCCATGGCATGTGGGATCCTCCTGGACCGGGGCACGAACCCGTGTCCCCTGCATCAGCAGGCAGACTCTCAACCACTGCGCCACCAGGGAAGCCCCTCTTCTTTGATTTCACTGTTGACCAATTGGTTTTTTAGTAACGTGTTGTTTAGTCTCCATGTAATCAGTTTTTTCTTGTTTGTCTTTCTGTGGTTGATTTCTAGTTTCAACTCTTGTGGTCAGAAAAGATGCTTGAAATTATTTCTATCTTCTTAAATTTGTTGAGGTTTGTTTTGTGTCCTAGTATGTGCTTTATCCTAATGTTCCATATGCACTTGAAAAGAATGTGTAATCCAGTTTTTTGGGATGCAGCATCCTATCAATTAAGTCCAACTAGTCTATTATGTCATTTAGGGTCTCTGTTACCTTACTGATTTTCTGTCTGGAAGATCTGTCCATTGATGACGGTGTGGTGTTAACTTCTTCTACTATTATTGTATCCCTTTCAATTTCTGCCTTTACGTCTGTTTATTTTTTTTAATATATTTAGGTGCTCCTGTATTGGGTGCATATATGTTAACAAGTATAATATTCCCTTTTTGTATTGATCCCTTTATCATTATATAATGTCCTTCTTTGCCATTCTTTATGGACTTTGTTTTAAAGTCTATTTTGTCTGATATTAGTATTGCTACTTCCATTTTCTTGTCATTTCCATTTGCATGAAATATCTTTTCCATCCCCTCACTCATCAATCTATAACTCCCTTTTGCCTCAAAGTGAGTCTCTATTAGGCAGCATATTGTAGGTTCTTGTTTTTTTCATCCAGTGTGCCACTCTATGTCTTTTGAATGTAGCATTTATTTAGTCTATTGACATTTAAAGTAATTATTGATAGGCATGTACTTACTGCCATCTGAGAAACTCTTTATTTCTCCTTTTATTCTAAATGATAAGTTTGCTGGGTACAGTATCCTAGGGTGCAGGTTTTTCCCTTTCAGGACTTTGATGTCATGCCACTGTCTTCTGACCTGCAAATTTTCTGCAGAGAAATTAGCTCATAGCCTTACGGGGGTTCCCTTGTAACTGACTCTTTGTTTTTCTCTCTGCCTTTAGAATCTTCTCTTTAACTTTTTCCATTTTAATTATGATATGTCTTGGTAGGGGTCTGTTTGGGACCGTCTGTGCTTCCTGAACATGGATATCTGTTTCCTTCTTTAGGTTTGGTAAGTTTTCAGCCATAATTTTTTAAAATACATGTTCGATCCCCTTCTCTCCCTCTTCTCCTTCTAGTACCCCTATTACGCATAGGTTGTCATACTTTATATTATCCTATAGACCTCATATGTTGCTTTCATTTTTTTTTAATTTGTCTTTCTGTCTGCAGTTCTGATTGGGTGATTTCCATTGTTCTGTCTTCCAGATCACTTATTCATTCTTCCATGTTATTTAGTCTGCTATTCATTGCTTCTAGGTTGGTTATTATCTCAGCAATTGAGTTCTCTAATTTTGAATGGTTCCTCTTTATAGTTTCTACTCAGTTCCTTGTTACAGTGATCTGTATTTCTATCGATAATCTTTCCTAATTCCTTTAGCATTTTTATTACCTCCTTTTTGAACTCAAGGTCTAATAGACTGGTGAGGTCTGTTTCATTATTTGTTCTTTCAAGGGATTTCTCTTGTTCCTTTAACTGGGAGTAGTTCCCCCGCTTTTTCATTTTACTTAACTTTGTCTTTATGACTTTAGGATAAAGAGTTATCCACTGTGGTCTTGAAGGAGTGTTTTTATGTGGGAGCATCCCTGTGTAGACTGTGTGAATTCAATATTTTTGGTGTGAGGGTTGTTTTTGGTATGAATGCCAGCCACATCTTTCCTCAGAGTGTGCTGGCTGTTATCCCCTTGATAGGCAGTGTGATTGGTGTTGTGGTGTCTAGAGCCTAGAGTGGATGTTGGGTGGAGCTTCCTCTTTGCTCCATGGCTGTCACAGCCCTGTTAGGGGTGGAGTCTGCTCCCCAGTTGTTGGAGTAGAAGCCCTGAGGGTCGGGTTCCATAAGACTCCATTGCCCTTAAGTGCATGCTCTGTCCCAAAGGAGGTGAGGGCTAATGCAAGTGAGGCCCGTGTGGTCACAGTAAACCTATGCACTGCCTATGCAGGCATCTGTGGATCTGCCCAGAAGCAGCCCAAGGTCACTTCTCTTTCTTTATTGTGTTCATCTCACACCTAGTGCTAGGCTAGTGCTGGGGGCCAGGATGCTGTGTCGGCAGGAATTTAGGTGGTTATGATGCCATCTGTGACCACGGCTGTCTCTGTGGCAGGGCTCTCCCAGGACCTGTCTGCCTCAGATCCAGCTCCAAGCTGGGTATGGAATGGGTGGAACTGGAGCACTCCCACAGGGAGTACTTCTCCTCAGGAGCTATCCACCAGAGACATGTGGTTCTGTGATGCCACCCAGTGTGTGTGCCAACAAAGTCTGTTGCTGCTGGACCCACCCCCAGACCTGCCCCACTGGGCAAGTACTGATAAAGGGCTCTGAAGTCAGCCCCGCCCCCACCATGTCTGCACCCAAAAAGTCCACCACTGCCAGTCCTCTGCCCTGCCATGCATGTGCTGATAATGTGCGTTGATGGTGGACCTGCACCTACTATGGGCATGCTGACAATGGGCTCCAAAGTTCAGCTCAGACCAGACATCTGGCCCTCTGGGATGTCTCTGTGCAGCTAGACCTAGTTCTCTCCCAGGGCCCATCCACCCAAGATTCAGTGCCTAGGCACAGTGTGTAGCAGCAGCCCCTTCCAGTTCATGTTTCAGGCTGAGAAGTACAGCAAGGTGGCTGCCCTCAGTGCCTGTCTTTCTCCCTCCTGATTGCTAGTAAGCCAGCACATGCACATTTCTCACAATTAGAGTCCAAGCCCCTCCAGCCCCTCTACTGTCCTGGCAGACCTCCCAGCAGGCAAGGGCACTCCCCAAGGTGTGGGCCTGCCTGTGTGGACCTTTGCTCCCTCACAGATCCCTCCCAGGGATGCTGATACAGTCCTGATGCCTTTTTCTCTGTCCTACTCGGTTATGTGGGGCTATTTCTTGCAGCTTGGTTGTATAAGAGATATTCTGCCAGGTACCAGTTGATTTTCTGTGAGAGTTGTTCCACAGTTAGATGTATTTTTGATGTGTTTGTGGGGAAAGTGAGCTTCACATCCTCCTACTCTGCAATCTTGATCCTCTCCATGAATTGTACTCTTAAAACATGTGAATTTCATGGAGTACAAATTATTTTAATGCATTTATTTAAAACATCTTTTAACTAAATTATAGATTTCCACACTACTTCTTAGTGAGCATACTCTAGGACAGGGATGGTAGATATCTTGGCCTTGAGGATTTCCCCAGTATCTAGAACAGATTCTGGCACAAAGTAGACATATAAAAATTAAGTATATATGTGTGTATATATAAATTTCTGTCTCTATATTTTCCTCATAAAATTGGTTGTCTTTATTTCCCAAATTCTTCTTACTACAAAAGTTTCCAAACACAGAATATAATTAACACCCTTAAATTTACCAACTAAATTCAACAATTGTCAGCATTTTGCCACAGTTGTTTTAATCTTTGTATCTATGTATATGCATATTACTAAACCAGTTGAATATAAGCTGCCTACATCTTAATAGTTCCTACTCAGTTATTTCACATACATCTCCTTACTAGCCATAATTTCATTATTTCCTCTAAGAAAATAATAATAACCTAATATTATCTACTATCCAATCCATTTTCAATATTCCCCAATTGGCCACAAAAATTACTTCAGTTTTTTTAAAACCAGCATTCAACCAAGACTCACAAATTTCATCTGGCTGTTAGGCTTCCTTAATCTCTTGTAATCTAAAATCAGTCTCCAATTTTATTCATGATACTGAACTTTTGAAGAAATCAGAGAAGTTGCGCTATTGATGGCACCACATTCTTGATCTGTCTTCTTCTTTATGGTACATTTTGTTCCTCTATACCTTCCATTTCCTGTTAACTAAGTGTTACTTCTAAAGGTTTGATTAAATTCAATTTAAACATTTTCATTATGGATACATTATAGGTTATGCTGGGTAGCTCAGTTAAACATTTAATGAATAAATTTTATCCAGATTTTGAGTGAGAAAATGGAATAAACAAGATAAAAGGTCTTTCAAGAAAAATATTTTTTGAAATATAGCACATTTTCTCTTTCAAATATTTTGAAAAGGGAAGACAACACCTCAAAACAGTTTTCAGAGGTTACCATTCTGAAGTCTTTCTGAGTGTATCAAATTTACCTTTTTCTGAATATGAGCTATAAGTTGCTTTTCTGAAAATATATTTCTTTAGTTTTTAAACCAAAAGGTCAAAACATATTTTTTTAGTTTGAGCTCTTCTTTTAGGAGAAATTCAAGCTGTTTCTTCTGCGTTACTATTTCATATGTGCTACAATAAACCATAGTCATTTTCATTGAAAAGGACAAAGAACACGTAAAAGGGGAAATTGATGAACTGTAGTATTACTTAGATCATTTCAGCACTGGAGATTTCCCTTTTGTCCCACAAGTATTTTGCTATTATTATATTTTCTACTTAAAAGAAAATATCCCTGAACAGCACTTTCTAGTGTCCTCAACTGTGCTAAATATTCATCTTGTCTTTGATCAGCCCTGCCCCATTTAGGGTGATACTCTGAGGACATACAACACTAAGGTTCTTCCTCCATGGCAAGCACCGTGGACCATGGCTTTGCCAGTGACAGACAGTCCCTGAATGTCTTGACCCCTCATTGGCTTGTAAAACTTAAAGTGTTGTTAATTTTTTATTATTTAAAATCTGCTTAATTAAGTATAACTAATAAATATTTATTGAGCACCTTCTATATGCAAAACATTGGGAGAGTGTAATTCTCTTTGTACACTTAAGTACATTCTACATTTTTATAGATTTGTCCTCTATGTACCTCTCTTTCTCTCTACTTCTGTTTCATACCTGCTTCAGAGAAGTTATTATAATACACATGAATGATGTCCTCTGAATTGTTTGACGAGTACTATTCTTGTAACCTTCATTACCAAGTTTGATTGCCAAAATAGATCCAATTGATGAAGCCATAGGTCAATGACAGCAACTTGTTTGGAAGAACAGCTGAACCAGTAGCTGACAAGTTTGGCTTTAAATGCTCCTTTAAACTGTGTTTGTCAGTGCGTCATTACAGAGACAGGGATTAATAGTGGTTTGATTGTTGCTATAACTCAAAGGGATCAACCGAAGGGTCTCAGAGAAATAATGGGCTAAACTTTTAGTGTGAGAAAAGAGATATAATCCAGTTAATAATAGAGTTGACATTTATTTGATTTATATTTATATTCTCTCAAGGTTCTCTATCCTCCTTAGATGGTATACAGTAAAGGAGGCTGTATTCATATTAAAAGGAGCTGAGTTGATAAAGTAATAAGGAATACTGATCAGACCACTATATTCTAACTTTTAAAATACAATTAGTTCATCATCCAGTTTTGCAGTTATAATTAATGTAGCTGAGTTTGCTTCAACTAAATCTTCTCTTGTCATTTGTATGGTTCATATTGGTTCACTGTGCTCTATATCCTAGCACAGTGTATGAAATTTAAACTGATTTAAGAGAGTTTGACCAGTTAAATGTTGCTTGAACAGTTATTAGCATTTTAATTGGTTGCATTATGGGGAAGCGTTGTTCTACTGCATTCCCCCCACACTTTCATCCTTATATAGCTTCCTAATGGCTTAATGGTCCATCTGGATCATTTTCTCTACAATAGTTTAATTCTATTTACTAATTTTGTCATCTGTAGATTTCTAATTTAAATATTGAGAAACATCACATGATGCCATATTGCTTAAGTGGTTTAGTGTAATTGTTTTGAAAGCATGAACAAAACATGCCTCATGTCTTATTTTTATAAAATTTAAATGGAAGTTAATTTATACAGAAAAATAATCAAACCCCTGCAGATATATATCTCATTCAGGTATCCTGCTCTGCATGGGACATCAAACATTAACAACTGAAAAATATGTTTTCCTTTCACCCTGCTGCTGTTATGTTTCAGATTTATGCATAAGATGGCTCATCTTACACAACTGTTTCCTAATTTCCTACTCTTGGATGATAGGAAAGAAACTCAAGGATATCAAATGTCACATGTTTTTTTGATTTTTCTGGAAAAACAGGAGGGTAAAACTTGTATTTGAAAGTAGTAATAAAAATACCTACCCAAATTGCTTGCTGTACTGTCTAGATAAATAAGTCTTCACCAAGGAAATACACCCTTTGTCTCCTGGTGCTAGAACAATCCAGCAAATAATCCAACTCTGATATATTAATTCTAACAGATTGAGTTGGGTGTATGTGATTAAATACAGTAGGGCATTAATGAAAAAGAGATAGAATAGTTTCCCTCAAGAATTTACAAATTGTTATGTAGGAAAGAATTAAACTATTTTTTCATTCCCTCAATGGCAGAATTAGAAGCAGTAGGTCACAGATAGCACAGAAAAAACTGTTAATTCCGTAACAGAAATCTTTTCAGTGGCACGAGTTGCCAAACAATTAGTTGATTTTCCAGAGAAGGGATTGACTGTACATTGCTGAATCTGTTTAATCAGAGACTTAATTTCCTCATAGTAGCAGATATACAGTGAATTCACGTACTGTGAGAGGACTGGGCCAGATAACCTCTAATATATCCCTTCAATCGAGAGAAGCCGTGATTTTGTACTCTTAAAAACAACCAGGAAAACCAAACAAAAGCAGGAGCCTTCAGAGAGTTGGCTGTATGCAATAGCTAATGGGATACTTACCTGCGTCCTGTTCATACTGATATCGGGAGGCCAAATATCTGCTTTCAGATAACTTCTCATCTGGCTTGCTTCAATGCATAGGATTTTCATCATATTGTTTACCTCTTTGGAAACTTCTGGGTGCATGCACATCTGACCTGGATGCAGGAGGGAGAGTTTCTATATGAGTTATGGAACCATTCTGAAGGCATTTAGTTTACTATATGAAAATCCTATCTCACCACAAAGTTGAGCATGACACCTACATAGTGCCATGCAATGACCCCTCATTGTCCATAGATAAGTACAAACTCCTTTGATGAGATTCGACCGAGCTTATAAGCAGATTTGAACCTACCTCTCAAATCTCAACTCCTATTGCTAAATCCATGTGTTCCAGATCAAGCTGTTTATCATTCTTCCAAAATTCCTTGTTATTCCATATCTCTGTGGCTACATATACACTATCCCCCTGCCAAGAATGCCAGTTTACCTGTTTCTTTGCTCAGTGAATGCCTGATCATCCCTCAAGACTCCCCTCAAATACAAAAATTTCTCTGAGGCCTTTCCTGATCTGCTGGGTAAACTTAGTCACTCCTATTCTCTCATGGAATTTTGCAAAATCTCAACTCTAACACTTAGCATATTACTTACTGTGTGAAGTTTTCAATTTTTAAATATATTTTCTACTTCTTGACATTGGATAATATCTGGCTGTTTTTTAGTCTATTATACTGAGCTCCTCAGGGCCAATGAACAGTGTTTTAGTCTTCCTCTATATCTCCAGTGTTTAGCTCATAGCCCTACAGAAAGTTGGTACTTGGTAAATTTTTTTGGATACTGTATGTTTAGTAGGAATATTCATTGATAAATTTCTTGATCGACTAGAACATGCACATCTTTGTGAGGAGGAAATGTAGGGACATGTCCAGTGCATTGTGTCCTACTGAAATTCTGGATTTATCTAAGAAAGAGTGATCATGTTGAACAAATACCTGGAAATGGAAGAAAGCAGAGAGTGAGGAGCAAAAGAAAGCCTAGAAAGAGAAGAACACTGAAATGAAGGGTTTATAATAAGAATGCCAGGGCTTCCCTGGTGGCGCAGTGGTTGGGAGTCTGCCTGCCGATGCAGGGGACATGGGTTCGTGCCGCGGTCTGGGAAGATCCCACATGCCGCAGAGCAGCTGGGCCCATGAGCCATGGCCGCTGAGCCTGCGCGTCCAGAGCCTGTGCTCCGCAACGGGAGAGGCCACAACAGTGAGAGGCCCGCGTACCACAAAAAAAAAAAAAAAAAAGAATGCCATAGAAAAAATACTTGGGCATGCTCAGGTCCTGAGGACTACTTTTTCTGAAGCTCCAAACTAGAGGGTTTTGAAGTTCTCCATCCATAAAGAAAAGTTAATACCATTTTACGACTTGTTGGGAAACTGACACACATGATTTCTGTGTACCAAGAGTTCTAAATTCAGGACTTCTTTAAGAACTATGATGAATTGCAGAAATTAAATAGAAACCATAATTCTGTTTTGCCTGTCTCACAGTCATACTTTTTGACTCATAGACTTACTAGTGACTAAGCAAAAGCATATTACAAACACCCACGTGCCAGAGATCAACACTGTTAAAACACAATGACTTCAAAGTTGCTTTTCTACTCAACTCTAAGTTAACACATTTTAGTATCTGTTCTTCTACACATAGAGGGTCAATCACATTGAATGACATGCCAAGATAAAAGCATCACTACTTTGGCAAGAACAAATAAACACAGAAAGATTTCCAAAATATCAAGCTGAATGTAGGGCTATTTTATTGTATGTTTAGTTAATCAAAATATGTTATTTAAACTGTATGCTGCCTCTGCTCTGTAGAGACTGGGGCATTGTTAGAAGAATGGAATAACAACTCTTGTCATTATATCAGTAGGGTTTTTTTTCATAATTTCCAATTACTGGAGATAAAGGATACACCTGGCGTATTATTTCACATGTGAAGTTTTCCATATTTAAATATATTTTTCTATTTCTTGAAGAATTGTGGAATTTTAATTAATTCTATAAACTGCATTTATTTATTTACACTTGTATTTGAAATGGAAATGTATGAAGGTCATGATGATTTTGCTTTTCTGGAAACTATAACTTGCAGGGGAGGAGGGGTACAGGTGAGACAAACACTCACTTGAGAAAGAAACCTAAAGGCCAGAGAATAAGATTGAATCATCAGCAATTGATGTCTTGTAAAAGTTCTCATTTTATTTTTCATGTTTAAATACAATGAAACTTTTACATACTTACGAAGTGATAGTAACCAAGCTCAGCTTATTATTTCGGGAGACAGAGAAATGAAGAGAACTTGATCTCTGTTTTCAAAGTTGTGCTGTTTATAAATCAGCATTTTTTTCTTAATTGCTTTACATCAAATGGTCATAATATGCTAAATGCCTATACATACTATGTAGCAAGGATTATGCTATGGTTACAAAGAATTCTCTCACTCTTACCATTAACCAGGGACTTCTCAAAAACATGGAAATCTTACATCATAATATTTTCTTAGCTTAAAATGGAGTATAAAGGAACTAATAAGTTATAAATATAACAGGTCATTTTGGACAAGACCTCTTTATTAACTTTTGGTACAGAGTCTAATATTCTAACTTACTTTGCCTGTGAACAGAACACAAGACCACATTTTTTTCTCGCAAGAGCTGAGTAGGCTATTTTCAGTTACTACAAATCTAGTAAAGAAGCTATGGATCAAGTTATTTCTCCAGTAGGAGGTTCTCCTTTTTATTTTCTTTCCACAGCCACTGCTCCATATTTTAGGCTGAGCATCCCCAAATTAGGTAAGATAGGATCAAGTTGGCTATCTTTCAGAAAGAGTCTAGGGACTCTGCCCGGACCAACATTCTGTTTGTATCAGGGATTCCAGATGGTAGCAGCTGATAAATTTCCTCTGTGATAGATTATGTCTTGATTAACACTATTATGAATACATTAAAATCAAATAGATGAGTTGAAATATGACCTCTGTCACCTACTAGTTAACTGTCCTTGGATGAGTCGTTTACTCTCTTTAAGTCACAGCTTCTGTGCCTTTAAGTTTTCTTTGGCAATACTATTTTACTTTTTAAACCAAGTTAAAACATTAAGTACAGTTTCTGAGATATATTTTCAAAGAATGTCAGTTTCCTTTTATCCCTCTGATATGTACAAAACCTGCTGTATAACTATGTCCAATTTTGTTTTAGTTCTTGGTATCACACTGTTTCCTTAACTTTAGGGAGCCATCTTGAAAATATATACCTTTTGTTCAAGGGATACTGGGTAAAAAATATGAATGCTTCAGCGTGAAATCATGCCACCACTGGAGACACAAATATAAGTGTACCTCTTATTGATAGTAAAACACTAAGATAGTCTTCAAGCATTAAAGGTAATATGATATTGATGACATGGTTGGGAGAGCAATAATTAAATATTTGACTCAAATCCTTACAAGGCGGCCTGTAGAGACATGCCACATAAAAGCTAGGAAAAGTCATTTAATTATTAGATGGCTTGGTTTCTCCAATTTTAGAGGCAGAAATAATCCTTGTTCACTAAAACGTAACATTTGTATTTTATAGTCTAATAAAAAAACTTCCTAGAATATTAGTATTCCTATTACTTTAGAAAGCATTCAGTAACATGTAAGCCCTTTCCAAAATAATAAATGAGATTTTAGGAATTTTTCTCACAACAAAAGTGTTTATATTACCAGACAAAGTTTGTCAGTGTGGGGAGGGAAAGAGTCTACAACAATTATTTTTATAATAAGAAAAATACATTGAACATTATGAAAATTTTTAAAGAATAATAGCCAAAATCATTTTCTTATGCAAGGAAGCATTCTAAATAATATATTAATAAGTTACCTACTAAGTAATCCTGAAGGTATGGGGGGAGGGATTCAGAGGAAATACCACACACATTCCCTAACTTTAAAATGTCTGAAATCTAATTAGAAAGATATAGTTAATATGCATGAAACAATAGCTTACAAAACCAGATAGGATGCAATTCAGAACTAAGCTATGTAGTATGAACTCTTAAGTATTACATAGGTTCTGAGAAGAAAGAGATGATTTATCTCCAGAATAACTGAAGATGACTTCAGGAAGAGGGTGGAATTTGACCTGGACTTCAACCAAAAAGTGGAATTTGTATAGGCAGAAGGGGACTTATTTATATACTAGACCACAATTATTACAGAAGCAAAGTATTTGACTGGTGAATGAGTGTGGCACACCTGTGGGAAACAAAACAGAGGACACATTTCAGTGAGGATGAAAGCTGTAGAATTAGATTAGGACAGGTTTAAACTATGAATCACAAGCAGAGCTATTTGGACTTGATGTCTTAGGAAACGATATAGAATAGTATGTCTTGCTAGAGATTTCCTGAACATGGGCTATGGAAGACTAGACGCAGGAATATTGACAAGGAGCCTGTTGTAAGCATTCATTCACCACTTGAAGAAAGAACTGAGAGGACTTAGTAATTGAATACAAAGCTAAGATTTTTTTCTGGTGATAGTTTACATATTTCAGTTTATAGAATAAACTTCCAAGATGTCTACGTACTCCTCAAAATAATTGGACCTTCAATTATAGTATACTACCAACAGTCTGTAGAGGTTCCTCATTCACAGTAATGTTGGCTGAAGAGTAGCCCAAGATAATGTTGCTTTGCATAAGATTGAGATAAGCACGTTTTCATGCATTTGTGAAAAAAAATGTGCTGTAAAAACAATCAAAATTGAACATTAGTCATTAGATATAAGTAAATGCCAACTATCTGATGTATTTCTTGCTAATTTTTCCTTTATTACATTTATCCTGATCTAGCCCCTAGTCTTTCTTATTTCCAGCTTTAATTTAGAACCCTTCATTCAAACTTACTGTAAATAAAAACCTTGGAATGTGTCTCTTTTACATCAACTGTACATCAAGCCATCTTGACATCAAAGACCTTTCCAGTTCCTTGCAGCTGTCAGTGACTTAATTCTGTCTTAGCCAAGGGCTGTTTATCCACCTGAGTCAGATAATCAAAAGGATAGTTTTACTTCCCCTTCTGGCCTCCAATAATCTAGGAGTGTCTTTTGTTTGATTTTTTAATTCAAATGAATTACATAATATTTTCATCTTGGCCAGAGGAGAAGGTAATTAAAGTAACTGGTTCTGTCTTCATTTCAGTGTGAAACCCAAATATCTTGATTGTGAGATCAGAAAAATGACCACATTCTTGTCCATGAACAAAAATTTTCTTCTAAAATACATTCTTGCTACTGGCTAAAGTAGGTTTTATTTTAAATAAAATATAATGCTTTTCTTAGCAATATTAAAGCAGCCTCTTTTGGAACAGCTTACCTTTGATACTTTTTTAACTCTTTGCTATATCATAAAACTCAAGTTATTACAAAGTTCCTATCATCTGGAATACTGGCCCTTAGATTTGATGAGACATAATTTCTTCTCAATGTAATATGCTTATTATATAACAGATTAGTTTATTCAGTAATATTTATTGAGAATATACTATGTCTCAGTGTCTCTGCTAGGCTCTGAATAGACAATGGCAAACAAGACAGGTCAGGCAGAAGCCTTAAATAGAAACACAAAACCTAATGGATGGCAGACACTCCTTGATATGTATACAAAGCAGCACAAAAACTTCAGTACAGCTTCCATCAAAGAGAATAAAAGACGTACAAGCATTCAGAGCATAGGGGGCTAGTATTTATTGTTACTAAAGCCTAAATTTATTGCAAAGCACTTTTCTGAAAGGCCTGATAGCTCCATAAAATATTTACTTTCTGACACATTTTGAATAGGAAACAATTTTTTTACACCAAAATATACAGTGGTTAAATCTACTCATAAAGATAAAGCAGCCTCAGTAAAGCCAAGGAAAGCCAGAATATCAAACACTTCAAATTGTCAAATGCTAATTAGGTATTGAGAACAGAGAAAAGTCTGTTGGATTTTGTGACACTGTATACAATGGCTGTCAGCATAGTTATGGGATCCTAAGCCAGATTCAGGGATAAAGAATAGTGTGCATGGTAAGAAAATGCAGGACGAGGACTGAGACTAAACATCTAGAGAAGTTTTGCAGAATAAAGAAAAGATATTTCTAGAATGGGTGATTAAGGTAAGTAAAATTACTTTCTGTTTGTTGTTGTTTTCCTAGTTAAGAAAGACTTAGATAAGTTAAAAGTAAAGATCTGCTTTTAAATAGGTTGAGTGCAATTTTGGGTTGGAAAAATGTTTAGCATATTGTACATTTTCATGAAAGAATATATTATGGAAACAACAGCCTCACGATTATAAATGTTAAACTTCACATTCTTCAGGGAAAGCTCTTCTCAGTTGTCATTAGTTCTCTGATCTAAATGTTACATCATGGCAAAAGCTATTTAGCCATGTGATAATGAAGTCGAGACTGCCTGGTTCTAGAAATGAGACTGTTTAGGAAGATTAACTTGAGGTAGAATTTACATCCTGAACAGGACTGTCTGGAGAACCTGCCGCAAGTACAATTTGAAAATCACCATGACTCTTGAGCTCTTAACTGGGATCCACTTTTTCCAAAGTCACCATTGCTTGTGAACCAGCTTATTTTGGGAAAGGAAGACTAGAAATGAAAGCCACCATTCTTTCTAGTTTTTTAAGACATTTTGTTTAATATTCATAGATTTCTTATTTCCGTGACATAACTTGCAATCTGCATAATTCACCTATCTCTACTTTTACTTCCATAATTCATCATAGGAATTTTGGTTCATTGGAATGTTTTTCATTCATTAAGTGTAATACATTTTAAACATTTTAAAGCGTTGATCCTCCTATTAAGTTACTGAATTAGGAGAGCTATGTGGTATTTTATGTTTTCTTTTTCTTTGAAGTTTGAGTTCACTTCCAATTTTGAGTCAGATATCTGTAGGCTTAAATCTAGAGTCTTAATATACTGTAGATGTGTACAACATTGAATTTAAAATGGGTTAATACTCCAAAATGCAATAATATAGAGAAAGGAATAAAGAATAAAGACTACTCTTGAAATTAAAGGACTCTGTTTTACTGACTTTCCCTATTAAATTCTAAAGAGCACACATATTTGTTGTGGAAAAGCATACCTATATACGATTTAATAACTTTACAATAATCCACAATTCTGAAAGCAGACAATGGAAAGATGAATTTATTTGTAGAATGAACACTAGGCCCTATTCAATCAGAATCTTTGCAATCACAGAATTTTAAAAACTCATATATCCATAAAAAGAACAGCTACTAAACTAAATCAATGGAAAAAATTAAAGGGCCTTCTCTCATTTTAGTTATTTCTTGTTTTTTTAAAGCAGTGAACACAACATAGTGTATACCATTTTTTACTTATAGAAAGTGTTTAATTTTATTAAGCATTGCTAAAAGAATAAGTAGAATGTTAAATAACTTACATCACTGAACATCATGTTAAAAATACTCTCTTGTAAATGTGCTTGAGCAAATATTGTGGTGATACTGTGATGCATATGCAGGTGTAGATGTGCGATACTGTTTCTTTAACACTTCATCAGTTTATGACATTTTAATTTCCCAGTGAGTATGATTAATACTACTTGGAAATAATTTATCACTAAAACTAATTCAAATGGTGGATCATTTCTAAAAATCAGTTGGCAATGAAACTGATATCCTGCTGATAGTCTACTAGTTTAATGCATTAACATACACTTTCATTAATACCATGTTTATCCTTGTTGACAGGTATCACATTTGCAGGTTTTAGAGTGTCCCCTCCAGTTCAAAGACATCTTGGTCTTTAGAAAACTAAATTATGCTAAAGCAAGGAAATGATGCATACAAGCTTGTTCTCGGCCATATGTTTAAAGCAATCAGAAAGTTAAACTTGCACCTCTGAAATGTTTATCCTGCTATAAAAGGACTAATATAAAGAATCATATGGCACTGCAAAGGAGGAAGTTTTCCTTTCTGCCTTCATTTCCTATAAATTTGGCTTGCGATTTCAATGACGCTGAAAGTAGGCTATACATATGAGCTGAAATTGGGAATAACTCACCAAGAAAGCTACACTGTGTACGTACATGATTTAAATACAGCATGTTGCTTATCTTAAGAAAATAAACTTTTCTTCTTGTTTCCACTCAGAAGGTTGGCCTTTAAAAAAAAATACAGTGTCAAGTGCTTGTTTTCATAATACAAATGGTTCTCTGAAAATGCCATAATATTTCCCAAATTCAGTTGCCCCTGAAGCATCCTATACGATAGGAACAGAAATAGGCAATAATTGCAGGCTGCTACAACAACAAAAGGCAAAAGGAACCAAATGATAAGGTTAACCCATTTTTTCATGTATAAGGCATTTAGTTGCACTGCTTTTTCTGCTCATACGGCAGCCTCCGTCATTCATATGGTAGTGCCAGCTGCAATAAATCCACCAAAGGTGTCCTGAAAGAACTGAGACCTGAACTCTCCCCTACTATTTCTAGACATTGGTATTAATCAGTATAGTCAGTCTGAATATCAAAACCCTGGGAGGTTTACCTTCCTCTCTCACAGTAATGCCAATGATATTCTTGTAATTGTGATCTTTTCACCTTTTAACAAACATGCATTAAGTGCTTTCTATGTGCCTGGCACTGTGTTAGTTGCCAAGGATAACAAAACAATTAGAACATGGTCTCTGATATCTAACTGTTCCTAAACTCACATAATGATGGAGTAGAAGTACAAGGGATCAAGTAATATTGGCAAATGGCTTACTATGGGATTTAAAACTGTGTTACTTTTGCTCAAGTTCCAACCTAGTCCGAGACATAGATACTTAGCAAATGTAATTCCCTTTGCTACAATACATCACAATATGAAGGCACTTGTGAAGGGCAATCCAGTTATTGTTAGGTACCATGTTATCTTCTTCTAAACCTCATACAGCAAGGCCTATTCATACCACCTAAGGTGAATTGTAACTGGATTAGAATTTCCAGAAAGTTATTTTGAATTTTGGGTGTAAGACCTGAGCAGATCCATACTGAAAGATGTGATATGACTCAGAGTTAAGTACATACCACTGAGTCACAGAAAAATCTAACCATCAACACAGCGGATCTAGCCTAGCAGGGATCAGAAGAGAACGTCTGATGGCTAAGGCCTAATAAGAATTAGTCACTGCGGATTCTATTTAATAAAAGCCTATGCTGTGACAATTTCTGAAAACTTACTGGAAATGTTAATATTTGGGCAATTTGAACAGAAACGTGAAAGACTAATCTTCATTAGGAACTACAGTTAGCTCTTCTTCATTTATAACCCCTAAAATAAAATTGGTATGTCATACAGAAGAAAATGTTTATCTTTTATCTATTCCTATTCTCTTTTAGACACAACATGTATCTAATCGTCAAACATCCTCATTCTACAAAGGAGAAAGCTAAGGCTCAGAGAGGTCAAGTATCTTTTAAGATCTAGTTTCACCTAGTAATTGGTGGGCCTGGGATTCTATTATGTCGGTCTGACAACAAATCTAATACTTTGCACTCTATCACAATGCATTGAAAGGAATGGTGGAGGGGTAGAGAGTGTTCCAGTTCTGCAATTCTTGCAGAAATGTGAAAGACTCATCTTTGCTAGGCACTTCTAAGTGCCTTCATCTCTCTTTTCTTAGTAAAAGAGAATTTAGGGAATAATCAGACTTGCGCATTGTTAGGCATTATATACAAACATCTGAAAAGGAATGAAGAAGACTTAGCTTGTGGTAGACAGAATAATAGTCCCCCCAAAGAACTCACATTTCAATTCCTGGAAGCTGTGGGTATATGACCTCACATGACAAAAGGGATTTTGCAGATGTGGTTAAAGTTAGAGAGCTTGAAATGGTGGTCCCAATTTAATCATATATGTCCTTAAAACTGGAAGAGGAAGACAGAAGAGAATGTCACAGAGAGATGAGACGAGAGAGAGACTAAACCTGTCATTGTTGTCTTGGAAGGTGAAGGAAGGGGACATGAGCCAGGGAACGGAAAATCTCTAGAAAATGAGAGCAAGCCTCACTGACAGCTAGCAAGGCAACAGGAACCTCAGTCATACCATGAACCGCAAGGAACTTGAATAATCATGAAAACAGATGCTCCCTTAGAGTCTCTAGAAAGAAATGCAACCCAGTCAGCACCTAGATTTTAGCCCAGTGAGATCCATATCAGACTTCTGACCTACAGAACTGTTAGATACTCATTTTGTATTGAGGAATTTGTGGTAATTTGTTAGATGAGTAAAAGAAAACTAAAACTTAGTTATTTTTTCACACACACTCATCCTCCCCCATATCCACACACATACTTGGCATCCTCCCACCCCCTTGATATAGTGTCAATTTGGTTAGTTCAATAATGTTTACATTATAAGACTTTTTGTAAATGCTATTAATGGCAGAGCCATGAAGTATACCTTTTTTTTCCCTTTCCCATGCAACTGTTTTCCTGTGCCCACAGTTAAATATCTACCTCTCTCTCAATCCCTCCTTTCGCTCACTCCCACTTTCTTTCTCTCTCTGCTTGTCTTCCTATGTTATTTCCACTAATTTATCCCTAAAATGCTCCCCCCCCAGCTATATAAATCTATTATTGTATACAAGTAAATACAAAAGGTATTTTATCAAGGTAATTTTCTTGGAGAAGTTTCTCCTAGAGCATTTTGAAATCTTTTTTCTTTTTTCTAATAATAAGTTTTACTGTCATATGGAACACGAAAAAATGCAAATATGTTAAGTGTAAGGTTTGGAAAATTTTGTCTGCTGAATATACCCCTATAACCACCACCCAAAATAGGATATAGTACATTCCCATAACTGCAGAAAGTTCCTACATACCCTTTACTGTCAACCTCTCTTCCAGTCCCATTCCTACCTGAGGCAATCCCTGATCTTATATCTATAACCATAAATTAGATTATTCTGTATATAAATGGATACAAACTGTGTGTACTTTTTTCTGTTGGGCCATTTTCACTCACTATAACACTGTGAGATTAATCCATGTTATTGTTCATTTCAGTAGTTCATTCATTTTTTTCTTTTCCTTCCTCCCTCCCCAGATTTACTGAGATATAATTGACACATAACTGTATAAATTTAAGGTATTCGATGTGCTGATTTCAAACATTTATAAATTGCATAATGATTACAATCATAATATTAGCTAACACCACCACCCTATCACATAATTACCATTTCTTTTTTGTAGTGAGAATATTTAAGATCTACTTTCTTGGCAACATTCAAGTATACAATTCAGTATTATTAGGTATAATCACCATGTTGTACTTAGATCTCCAGAACTTGTGAGTCTTATGAAAGAAAGTTTGTACCCTCTGTGCATTATCTCCCCATTTCCAGCATTCCCCAGCCCATGGCAGTCAGTATTTTACTCTCTGTTTTTCTGAGTTTGACACCTTTTAGATTCCACATATAAGTGATATTATACATTATTTGTCTTTCTCTGATTTATTTCACTTAGCCTAATGCCCTCAAGTTTTATCCAAGTTGTTACAAACTGCAGGATTTCCTTCTTTCTCATGGTGAATAATATTTCAGTGTGTGTGTGTGTGTGTGTGTGTGTGTGTGTGTGTGTGTGTGTGTGTCTCAATCACACCTTCTTTACCCATTCTTCCATTGGTGGACACTTAGATTATTCCATATCTTGGCTATTGTGAATAATGCTGCAGTGAACATGGGAGTGCAGGTATTTCTGTGAAATCCTGATTTCATTTCTGGTGGATATTCCCTGGAGTCAGATTGCTGGATAATAGGGTAGTTCTATTTTTAATTTTTTTGAGGAAGTTGCATACTATTTCTATAGTGGCTATACCAATTTACATTCCCACCAATAGTGCACAAGAGGTCCCTTATCTCCACACCCTTAACAATACTTCTTAATCTCTTGTCTTTTTGATGATAGCCATTTTGACAGGTGTGAGGTAATATTTGATTTGCATTTACCTGATGATTAGTGATGTTGAGCACCTTTTCATTTACCATGTTCATGTCTGCCTATTTTTAAATCAGGATGTTTGTTTTTATGCTATTAAGTTGTATGAATTCTTTATATATTTTGGATATTAACCCCTTATTAGATATATGGTTAGATTAGATTAGACATATGGCAAATATTTTCTCCCATTCCATTGATTGCCTTTTCATTATGCTTGTTTCTTTTGCTGTGGAGAAGCTTTTTAGTTTGACAAGAAGCTTTTTAGTTTGACATAGCCTGACATTTATTTTTGCTTTTGTTCCATGTGCTTTTGGTATCATTCAAAAAACTATTGCCAAAACCAATCTCAAAGAGCTTTCTCTCAATGTCTTTTTTTTCTTTAAGAGTTTTGTGCTTTTAGATCTTAACTAAGTCTTTAATCCATTTTGAGTTCACATTTTGTGTGTGGTTTAAGATGGGGTCAAATTTTATACTTCTGCATGTGGTATCCAGTATTCCCAACACCATTTACTGAAGAAACTATCCTTTCCCCATTGAGTATTCCTGTCTCCCTTGTCAAATATTATTTGACCATGTATGATGCAGGGGTTTATTTTGGGGCTCTCTATTCTGTTCCATTGGTCTATATGTCTACATTTATGGCAGTACAATACTGTTTTAATTACTATAAAAATCAGGAAGTGTAATGCCTCTAGCTTTGTTTATCTTTCTCAGAATTGTTTTGGCCACTCAGGGTCTTTTGTGGCTCCAAATTAATTTTAGGATTGTTTCTTCTACTTCTATACAAAAACGTCATTGGAATCATGGCTGGGATTGCATCAAATCTGTAGATGACTTTGGGTATGAAAATGTAAAATATTAATTCTTACAAACTATGAACATAAGATATCTCTCCATTTATTTGTGTCTCAACTTCTTTGATCAAACTCTTGAAGTTTGCAGCATATAGATCTTTTTCCTCTTTAGTAAAATTTATTCCTAATTATTTTATTATTTTTGATGTTATCTGAATGGGATTGTTTTATTTTGCTTTCAGATGTTTTGTTGTTTGTGTGTAGAAACACTACTGATTTTTGTATGTTGGTTTTGTATCCTGCAACTTTACTGAATTTGTTGATTAGTTCTAGCACTTTTTTAGTGAAGTCTTTAGAATTTTCTATATATAAGATCATATTATCTTCTAACAAAGACAATTTTACTACTTTTTTCCCATTTGGATGCTCTGGCTAGGACATCCAGTACTATCTTGAGTAGGAGTGGTGAGAATGGACACCCTTGTAAGTGTTCCACATCTCAGAGGAAAAGTTTTCAACCTTTCACCACTGAGCATGATATTGGCTGTGGGTTTGTCATAAATGGCTTTCATTGTGTTGAGGAATCTTTCTTCTATACCCAACTTGTTGAATGTTTTTGTCATGAAAGGATGGTGTATTATGTCAAATGCTTTTTCTGCACTATTAAGATGATAATATTATTTTTATCTTTAATTCTGCTAATGTGGTTATCGAATTAAGTGATTTGCACATGTGGATAAGTGATTTGCATATGTAGAACCATCCTTACATCCATGGGATAAATCCCACTTGATCATGGTTAATGATCCTTTTAATATCTGTTGATTTTGGTTTGCTAATATTTTATTGAGAAGATTTCCATCTATATTCATCAGAGATATTGCTCTGTAATTTTTTTTTCATATATCCTTATATGGCTTTGAAATCAGGGTAATGCTGGCCTCATAAAATGAGTTTGCGAGTGTTCCCTCCTCAGTTTTTTGAAAGCGTTTTAGAAGGATTGGCAGTAATTCTTCTTTAACTATTTGGCAGAATTTGCCAACGAACCATCGGGTCCTTGGGCCTTTCTGTGTTCAGAGGTTTTTGATTAATGATTTAACTTCCTTATTCATATTTGATCTGTTCAGACTTTCTATTTTTTCATGATTCAGTCTTGGTAGCTTATGTGTTTCTAGGGATTTATGTATTTCTTCTAAGTTATCCAGTTTCATGGTGCATAAATTGCTCATAGTACAGTTGACCCTTGAACAACATGGGTTTGAACTGTGTGGGTCCACTTATGTGCTGTTATTTTTCAATGGTAAATACTATAGTACTACATGGTCTGCATTTGTTTGAATCCACAGATGTAGAGAAACCTTGGATAGGGAAGGCTGCCTATAAGTTATAGGCGGATTAAGCCTCATATTGTTCAAGTGTCAACTGTAGTCTCTTGTGATCCTTTGTATTTCTGTGGTATCAGTAGTAATGTCTCCTCTTTCATTTCTGATCATAATTTAGGTCCTCTTTCTTTTTCTGCATTAGAGTAGCTAAAATCTGGCAACTTTGTTTATCTTTACAAGACACCACCTCTTAGTTTTAGTTACCTTTTCTATTGTTTTTATGGTCTCTATTTCATTTATTTCTGCTCTGATCTTTGTTTTTCTTTCCTTCTGCTAACTTTGGGTTTCATTTGGTCTTCTTCTTCTAGTTCCTTGAGGTATAAAGTTAGTTTTTTTTTTAATTTGTGATTTTTCTTTTTTCTTAATGTAGATTTTTATCACTATAAACTTCCCTCCTAGAACTGCTTTTGCTGCATCCCATACGTTTTGATACTTTGTCTTTCAATATTTTGTTTCAAGATTTTTAAAATTTTCTTTTGATGTCTTCTTTGTCCCATTGGTTGTTTGGGAATGTGTTATATAATTTCTGGACATTTGTGAATTTTCCAGAGTTCTATACCTGTCAATTAGTGTTATCCAAGTCTTCTATATACTTGCTAAGTTAATACCTACTTGTTCTAACAATAACTGAGAGAGAGAGGTGATAAAACCTCCAATTATGATCACAGATTTTCCTGTTTTTCTTTAGTATTTTTAGTTTATGTTCAGTGTGTTCTAAAGTTCTTTGATAGCTGAAAACACATTTAGGTTGTTTATGTACTCCTACTGAATTGACTCTTTCATCAGTATGAATTTTTCTGTTTATATCCTTGCTGCTTTTTCATATTATTTATAAAGCTTTTGACTTCTCCATTGAATCTGAATGAGAACCTTGCTGGGTAGAGTATTCTTGGTTATAGGTTCTTCCCTTTCATCACTTTAAATATATCATCCACTCCCTTCTGGCCTGCAGTGTTTCTGCTGAGAAATCAGCTGATAACCTTATGGGAGTTCCCATGTATGTTACTTGTTGCTTTTCCCTTGTTGCTTTTAATATTTTTTCTCTGACTTTAATTTTTGTCAGTTTTATTACTGTGTGTCTCAGCATGTTCCTCCTTGAGTTTATCCTACCTGGGACTCTGCTTCCTGGACTTGGGTGACTGTTTCCTTTCCCATGTTAGGAAAGTTTTCAGCTATTATCTCTTCAAATATTTTCTCAGATCCTTTCTCTCTCTCCTCCTTCTGGGACCCCTATAATGCAAATATTGGTGCATATAATGTTGTCCCAGAGAGCTCAGACTGTCTTCATTTCTTTCCATTCTTTTTTCTTTATTCTGTTCTGTGTCAGTGGTTTCCACCATTCTGTTTTCCAGCTCACTTATCTGTTCTTCTGCCTCAGTTACTCTGCTATTGACTCCTTCTAGTGTATTTTTCATTTCAGTTATTGTATTGCTCATCTCTATTTGTTGTTTATTTCTTCTAGGTCTTTGTTAAACATTTCTTGCATCTTCTTGATCTGTGCTTCCATTATTTTTCTGAGATCTTGAATCATCTTCACTATCATTACTCTGAAATTTTTTCCCAGTAGACTGCCTATCTCCACTTCACTTAGTTGTTCTTCTGGGGTTTTATCTTGTTCCTTCATCTGGGACATATTCACTTCTCAGGAAGTGAGCAAATGCTGTTGGAAAAATGGTGCCAACAGGCTTGTTCAACACAGGGTTACCATAAACCTCCAACTTGTTAAAAAAAAAAAGCAATAGCTGCTAAGTGCAATAAATGAAGCATAATAAAACAAGGTATACTTGTATTGCATTATGTGGGTATGACACTGTTTGTTCATCCATTCACTCACTAAAAATGACATATTAATGATTAAGACATAACTTCTTTCACTTTGTAAAACATTTGATGTATATTTCCAGCTTATCTGCTCTAAGACTGAACCAATTAAATTCCCACAACCAGTAGATGAGAATGCATTTCTTCTTCCCTTTCCAACACTATGTAACTTCTCTATATTAACACTTTAATTGCATCCATTTCACTAATAACAGGTAGAGGTTTTTTACTTACTGTTTACATGATCCAGGCAGTTTAATAAACCCTTTGCATAGATTCTCTTGTTCAGTCCTCACATCACTACTATGAAAACATTATTGTTTACTCTTGTTATAGGTGAATAAATTGAGGCACAGAGAGGTTAGGTAACATATGCTAGATCATACAGAGCTTAGTGACAGAGCTTGGATTTCAACACACAAAGTCTGATTACAGAGCCCAGGCTCTTAATCACTATGTTATATGGCCTACTCTCCATACTTTTTTTTTTAATTGAACTTTTAAAAAATGTTTATTTTCTTCTTTTAGTTGCCCATTCATGTTCTTCACATATATTTCTTGAGTATAGTGCTCGTTTTGATTTAATACAAATCTTTATGTACCACATATAGTGGCCACTTTTCTCACATTCGTTGCAAGTAATTTTTTGCTCGCTTGCTATCTAGTTTTGGATGTAGTTCAAAGTATTTTTATTACAAAAGCATTTAATATAGTCAAAATTGATTTCACACTTAGAAATTTCTTACCTATTGCAAGATCAGTTAAATAGTTATTCACCTCTTATATTTTCTCTATGTTAAAATTTACTATTAAAATATATTTAGTATAATTCCTATAAAATTTAAAAAATGACATCAATTTATTTGGTACAAATATAAAGAGGAGGCTTAAAATTTCTTTATTTTCTGCAAATACATGGTATATTAATTTCCTACTGCTGCTGTAAGAAACTGCCATAAACTTGTGGCTTAAAATACATTATCTTATAGTTCTGGAGGTCAAAAGTCTGATATGAGTCTTAATGGGCAAAAATCAAGGTGTTGGGAGGGCTATATTCCTTCTGGAGTCTCTATAAGAGAATTCATTTCCTTGCCTTGCCCAGTTGAAAGCAGCTGCCCAAACTCCTTCGCTCATGGTCACCTGCCATCTTCCAAGTCAGGAAAGTCACGTGTTTTTCATATTTCATTACTCTGACAATGACTGCTTTTCTGCCTCCAACTTCCACGCTCATAATTACACTGGGCCCACTAGGATAATCTTCCTATTTTAAGGACAGTTGCTTTGCAAACTTAATTCCCATTTGCCATAATGACCTAGTATATATACATGTTCCAGGGATTAAGATGTGGACATCTTTTTATCAGAAACTCCTGTGAATCACCCTAATACTATCCTTTTCCATTCTTCTGCTGTATTTGTTTTAATAGATCCATGGGAGTTAAGGGATGCTATTGTTATTCTTTTTTGTTTGATTAAAATCTTGTTTCTGTATCTCCTTATAAATCTTCTGATGGAAAGAATTCTATACAGAGTATTTTCTTTCACCTTTCTACAGAAGGTACAAGTTCTTCCCTTAAGTCAACTGACTTTATCCTGAGAGGCTTATTGAGTCCCCTTACCAGATCTTTAACCCAAGAGCCAACTGATATGCTCATTTCTCAAGCAAATTTTTTTTTATTTTTTAGCTACAATTCATATATGTAGCTCTGGAATATTCTGATGGTTTATTATTTTGGCTCTGATGCCTTCTTTACTGATATTCTCAACTTAAGAAGAATACAAAAAAATACAATAAACAGTCACCAAAAGTCTTTGTTTCACATGATCTAAACTGCTTCATTTATTGTGACTACACCTCCTAAAAGACAATGTGCCATGATTATTATCATTGCTTTCTCTTCTCTTCACCCTCATGCTTTGATCTGTTTCTTTTTTTGTCTTGTTTTATTTTCCTTTACTTAAAATTTTCTAAACTAATGCAGATATGTAGATAGAATAAAGTAATTGCTCTTTTCAAAACAATATATTTGCAATAAAGAAGTGGCTACTCAATTTTATGTTTGGTACAGACTCAGGTTAGTTAGTTTACAACTCTCACTTCTTCTTGATCAGATTGGGCCGCTTCCTTCTAACAAGTTGCAAGGATTTCTCTACTTCATGTAGTAAAACATGAAGGGTTCACTGATATTACTGTTCTCACTCCTACTCCTCCAGCCACAAAGCTAGTGGAAACTCCTCCAAAAGTGTAAAAATGGAGGGTTTTTGTTTGTTTTTATGGCTTTTGGTTTGTCTATTTTTGGTGGGGATATTTTAGGTAGGGAATTTAATTTTAGGTCTGGGTAGTGTTATGGGTTCTCTTTTTTGTTGTTACTTTTCTTCTCTATTTGTGTAAACCTGAGAGGAGCTGCAAGCTTAAAAAGGAAAGTAGATGCTTTTGTCATATTCATGAATCAGACTACACCTAACTTTATGCTCCAATCAAGCATACCATGAACAATTTGTTTTTGTATATTACGATGCATATATGTGATGTATTTTTGCAAATGTTTTTTCAAAGCCCTCTGCTTGTTTTTGGCTTACAATTTTAGAGAGATGACAGTAACATAGATCTGAAAATAAAAGTGCAGAAAGAAACTAGTCAAGTAGAAAATTACAGTCACAAATTCACGCAGAAAGCCTTAAAAAATTAAAAAGGTGTTAAGGTCAGGTAGTTGGGTACCAGGAATTCTTGAGTCTTGCAAAAATTACACCAATTAAAATAGTTGTTACTGTCCAAAACAGAATACTGAGCTGAATGGATCATTTGACTAACCCAGAGAGACAATTATAACTGTCTCATGGAGTCTAAGTGTGATCTATATAGTTTAAGTTAAATTGTAAAACATCCAGACTCCAGAAAAGCAGGTAACCGACTTTTAACCCTAGCTGTTGTGCTTGGAAAAATGTCTGAAAGTAGTACATAAGAAGCAGTCATAGGATATTGACATTCTGGCTGAGATGAGGACTCATAAACAACATCTGAATAGGAACTTAAAAAAAATATCTTTCCTACCTTAAATAGGAAGATCTTTAATACTCTGTCCCATTACAGTCTGAAAGGAATTTTTAGAAATAGTTTATAAAAAATCATTTTGGCAGAAGGCATCAGTAAAGCGTATTTGCCTTAGTAGAAAGTTGACTATAGTTCCTAGATATTTAAAATAAAAAAAGGAACAGAAGCAATTGGAGCAACAGAAATGCAATGAGGATGAACATACCTTAAACACTGAACTCAGCACAAATACATAGAGGAATATTGAGATTTGGGTGTGATTATTTTATCAGCTCTAATTCAGATGTGTGACAAGTCGCTCTACCTATATGTAAAATATTATAAATAGTTATATATCTATACATATGTCTATAGATCATATCTACACATATATATGTGTAGATATATAACATACTTATATAAATATATCTATATGTAAAACTTTATATATATATGTATAGCCATTGAGAAGAATTGCCACACATGTATGTATTTATGGAGATATATTTTGCATGTGTATAAATATATGTGTGTTTATATAAACATGTATACCATATAAAATGAAAGTGTCTGTACATACACAAAGATGCAGATGTGTGTGTGTTTGTGTATAGATATATAGATATTTCATTCCAAGGTATTATTTTATTTAGTTTTACATGTATTTGATTTCACAGAATACTGACTTAACTGGCCCTTTAGGTATTTTAATGGAAAATGGTCAACATATGCAATCAGTCCCTCCCTTGGTGCCCTATTTGGGTAACACTTACTAAAGGAATTCAGAAAAGAACTGATTCCTGTAGGGCAATATTGCTTAAGATCTCTCATCCATTACATTGCCATTTACCCATATTCAAGCTTACATTTATGGATCAAGGTATAATATTCACTTTTAATGTTTCTGAATGAACAGATTTTTGCCTTTCCAATCTCAGAGCTGTGGATTCTGAGACTTTTGAGGGGTCATTAATCAATACCACTTTGTTCTCATCATTTCCTGAGGAAGAACCTGAAAATGTTCAGTTTTGTAGAGACTTAGAATCTGTAAAAACAGTTTCTGGTCTGCATTAGGCAATCTTTGAAACAACTGCTGTTTCAGAATCCTGTATCTGCTGCCACTAAGCCCTTAGGTAAGCTTTGGAATTCCTGGAAGTTCAGCAGTTGCTTGAGGACACATAGTATATACATAGACTGTGTGGATTATCATTTATTTCTTTTCTTTTGTAGTTATCATAAAACTTTTTCCCAAAACAGAGCTTGGCACAAAATATTGTTTTATGGCCTGTATATAGAGTTCCACCCTGCTGCATAAACCCTACAAAAATCAGTGGAATTGAACTTAGAGAGATTATTACAAATAATAGGCTCTCTATTCAGAGTCTAAAGACATGAATCTACATGCTTGATTATGTGCTGCAGAGGTTGATTTATCATTTCTAGATAATGGAAGAGATTTTACTTATTATTTGCAAGCAACAAAATGGTTTTGTACCTTTTTTCTTTTGTATTTCTTTTTTACTAAGCAAAGAGCACATATACTATCATCTCTCGGGTACAGATACAATGTTTTATTTAAGATGTGTAATCCAGCATTGTACCTAAAGATATGTTGGTGTTGATTTTCATCATATAATGGAGGAAGATGAGAAGTTAGTGGTACTATTTTGATATTTTCTGAGGGAGAGTTTACCACTTGCTCAGAGCTCAACTTCTATTGTCAGTTTGGGTTTAACAGAACCAGAAAATATCATCTCTGGGCTTTAAAGTTATATTTTAGAAGAGTAGTCTATAGCAAAAGCAAACAATACTATAAGGTTACTAGATCACATTCTTGCTATATTTTATTTCAAAACATAGAGAATATCCTCACTGACTAATGTTCTATTTATAATAATGTTCTTATAGCAGATAATGTTCTTCTTATAACAGAAAATGTTATAAGAAGTTACACAGTTGAGTAACTAGCATGTTTTATGAACATATTTACATCTCAACAATTGTATTATACATAGGGAAAAGTGTTTTAATATTGAAAGTCATTGAGTAGCAATCATTTAGAAATCGGCTCATTTATGGACTGTATAAGAAACTGAGATGAAATCTTTAAGTCTTGCATAGGGAAGCTAGAGAGTGTGAATAGAGAATTCGAGCTTAATGAATGTTCACTTTCAAGGTAAAGCTCTTACAGCATTCATGGACCAAGTACTCATACTGTTGATAGCACATTGAGTTTATCCTCTAATTCATTTGTTGTTGATGGAAGTAGACTAATATTACTCCTTAGGATGATAATAATACTTTTATTCCAGAGGATATAAAAAGGTATATCCTGGATTACAAAATTACATGTATGCAACTAGGATATGTGGTTCATCCAACGCACAGTCCTAATTCTAGTGCAGACACTAGAAATAGAAAGATAATGAATTGGAGTGCTGTGCTATGACTATGCGCTCTTAGGTTGACTGACCATCACATTTAAAAGTAACAACCAAGGTTTCCATAATACTTGGACATGTACAAAGCACTTTAATATATGTTTCATCTTATTTTGCTCTCACAATAACTCTATTTGATGTATGGTACTAATATTCCCATTTTATAGGCGAGGGTGACTTTATGAACTGAATGTTCGTATCCCCTCAAATTTAGATGTTGAAGCCCTAACGCCAAGTGTGTGATGATATTTGCAGGTGGGGACTCTGTAAGGTAATTAGGTTTAATGAGGTCATGAGGGTAGAGCCCTCATGATGGGATTAGTCCCTTTACAAGAACAAGAACAAGAAGAAGAAGACAAGGAGATCTCTTTCTCTCTCCATGAACAGGCACTGAGGATAGGCCAGGTGAGCACACAGAAGAAAGGTGGCTATCTAAAAGCCAGGAAGTAGGAGGCCACCAAACACAGAATCTTTGGGCATCTCAATCTTTTGTCTATTGTTAAAGCCACACAGCCTATGGTATTTTGTTAGAGCAGCCCAAGTTAACACACACACTAAAGTCCAAAAGAGAATATTAATAAAAAATATTAATAGCTTATTAAAGCTGCATAGCTATTATGTAACAGAGCCAAGATAAATGGAACAGAATTGAGAGTCTATGCATAAACCCTTGTATTTATAAATTAATTTTTGACCAAGATAATAAAATGAAGAAATAATAGTCTTTTCAACTAATGATGCTAGGACAACTGGCTAGCCATGTGCAAAAGAATGAAGTTGGACATTTACCTCCCACCATATTCAAAATATAACTCAAAATGGATCAAAAACCTAAATATGAGAGACAAAACTATAAAATGCTTAGAAAAAAACATATGAGTAAGTCTTCATAACCTTGGATAAGGCAATACATTTTTAAAAATATAATACCTACAGTCCAAGAAATCATACAAAAGATTAATCGGACATCATCAAAATTAAAAAATAACAACTGTTCTTCATAGGACACTATCAAGGAAGTGAAAAGGTAACTCACAGAATGGGAAAAAAAATATTTTCAAACCATATTATCTGATAAGCATATATTATCCAGAATATACATAGAACTTGTACGACTCAACAGTGAGAAGAATAAAAACATTAAAAATGGGTAACATATTTGAATAAACATTTCCATAAAGAAGATATACAAATAGCCATTAAGCACATGAAAAGATGATCAATATCATTAGATATCAGGGTAATGCAAACCAAAATCACAATGATATACCACTTCACACCTATTAGCATAGCTATAATTTAAAAAAAGAAAGCAGAAAATAAGTGTTGGAGAGGATGTGAGAAAAAATGGAACCCTAATACCTTGCTGATGGGAATGTGAAATTATGTAGGTACTCTGGCAAACAATTTGGTAGTTACATGTGGCAGACCTTCACTGTATGAATATATAATATACACATATTGTATGATTCCATTAATATGAATTGTCCAGAATAGGGAATCCATACATACAAAAAATATATTAGTGGTTGCCAGGAGCTCAGGAGAGGCGGAAATGGGAAATGACTGCTTATGAATGTGAAGTTTCACTTTGGAGAGATGAAAATATCCTAGAATTAGGAATGATTGATGCAAAACTTTGTGAACATACTAAAATCTGATGAATCGCACCATTTAAAAGGGTGAGTTTTATGGTATGTAAATTTAACCTCAATACAACTGTTAAAAATAAACTATAAGCATATATAGTGATAATGGCAACTGACACTTGGCCCTAGTGACAGGGATAACAATACTTGCTGCCTCTTTTTTAAACATCTTTATTGGAGTATAATTGCTTTACAATGTTGTGTTAGTTGCTGCTGTATAACAAAGTGAATCAGCTACATGTATACATATATCCCCATATCTCCTCCCTCTTGCATCTCCCTCCCTCCCACCGTCCCTATCCCACCCCTCTAGGTGGTCACAAAGCACCGAGCTGATCTCCCTGTGCTATGCGGCTGCTTCCCACTAGCTCTCTATTTTACGTTTGGTAGTGTATATATGTCCATGCCACTCTCTCACTTCATCCCAACTTACCCTCCCCCCTCCCTGTGTCCTCAAGCTCATTCTCTACGTGCCTCTTTATTATTAACCCAGTGGTGCTTGAAGTCCATTGGTGTTTTGATTACAATTCACATAAAAAGAAAGGATACAGTCCACACTTTTTGTTTGTTTTGGACATCATTAAGTCTAATCTTACAATATTGAAATAGCAGATGACCACTGTTGACAATGACATTCTTTCACTTCAATTGATATATCAGTGCTTCATAATTACAAGCATGCTTAAACTCTGAAAATGAAACAGCTAATACAACATGACATACACATCTGTCTAGAAGAGTATGTATTTTTCCTTATATTATATTCTCCTACAAAGTCTCCACAGGTAGGTGTAAGTCTCAGGGTCAACTATAGGAGATGTGTGATGTGGTTTAAATCACTGGGTTTCCCAGCCCAGCCTCGCTGTAACACTGGAGGTGGGGAAGGGTTGTCTTGTTGATAATGAAAGCAAGTAGGCATTCAGTTGATGCTACATCCTTAAGAATAAAACGTAGGATCTGAATGGATCTTGCTTTGGGAATGGTGACTGTGACTGACATCTCTGTCTATTCCAACAACTCAGTTACTGACACTCACAGGACTTCCAGTAGTTTCATTCATTTGGGGAATAAGGAGAGGGAAAGAAGATTCACTAAATCTGTTATAATAGAAAAGAAAGGGACACAGAAGTGAAGACCTAATTACAGAGTATAATCATAGGTTGGGATTTTGTTTTTCATTTAATCAGTGCTTTCCTCTTATGGCCCATTAGCAACCCCTTGAATAAACAAAATATTTTGATTCTTTAACATCTCCCAAGAAATTCTGGTTAAAGATCATTGATTTAAGACAGTAGATCTCAACAAAGAGTGACTGCCCCAACCACAGGACATTTGGCAATGCCTGAAGACCTTTTTGGTTATCACAATAGGGGGGAAGGTGCTATTGGCATTTAGTGGGTAGAATCCTGGGAATGCTGCTAAATAGCCTACAATAACACAGGACAATCTTCTACAACAACGGATTATCTAGCCCAAAATGTCAATAGTTGCAAAGTTGGAAACCCTGCTTTAAGGATAAAGCTCACCTATTAATTATGAGTAAAGAAAGGTAGAAATATTGGTATTATTCGAACCCATGTCCCCTGCATCGGCAGGCGGACTCTCAACCACTGCGCCACCAGCGAAGCCCCCTTTCACTGACCTTTCTTCTCTTGTTGCTCCAGAACCAGGGCACAACAAACACAGTGATGCACTGACTGTAGAACTATAATTAGTTCTATCTTTAGAGCCTGTTGAAAACATTGAATCAATAGAATTCACAGTATTGTCTTCCTCATTTGGTTCAGTCTGACATTTTTACCATTTTTAAAGAAACATTTCCATTTAATGCATGGCTATTGCTGTTGATCCACCCCCACTGATGAAAAGCTAACTTGGTTCTGTTCAGTTAAACCAAGACAAATTTTCAGTAGATTTTCTGAATAATTATAGCAGTTTTGAACATAAGATTTTGTGCATAGGACACCCACATGTAGTATGATTATTATAATTAGTAGTAATTTGTATAACACTTCATATTTTCAAGTGTTTTCCAGTAATTCCTCATAGTAATTCCATGTGCTAAATCACTATTATCATCCCCATTTCACAGATAAGAACATAGCAGTACAGAGAGGCTAATTATCTTGCTTGGGGTCACAGATTGATTCAACATAGGGTTTGGACTGAGGATTTTTATTTAAAACTTAGCAAGTAATTCAAGCCCATCAGCATATGTCAGTCCTTGTTTCAAAGAGATTTTCAAAAACAAAAATCAGAGAGGTTTTATTGTCTGTGAGTGGAAAGCTTCCAGGATTAATTTTGTGTGTGTGTGTGTTATTTAAAATTTTATAATTTTAAAGGTGTTACTTCAGTTTGAATTACCTTAATGTGGAACAGTAATTAAGTCAGAAATACACTGGTCAGTGGCACTGATTTTATATTGAACTAGATTTGAATGCAGTGAGAATTAAGAATATGGAAAAAGAGCTGTTGTTTATGAATGTGAGAAATTGTTTAGATATATGTCTCACATCGAAGATAAACAGGGTTTAAAGCGCTATTTATAAGCATACTCTCTCTAAGAGAAATTTAATATTGTTTTCAATCTGTGTCTGGTTAGCTCAGTTTCTTTGCCTGATAGTAATGAGACCGATGTTATACCATCGATCCCCAAATGGGTCAATTAGATGTGCTCTGTTCATGGACAAAATCTGCACACAGAACTCAGAGCAGCTGTCTCTTCAAATAGGTGTATTGTTCACACACAGCTGTCAGCAGGCAAGATAACATGCCCTACTTAGTGCCACTCAAACCCTTAGAGTGGAGATCATTTTTTCTTACTGATTGTTATTTAAGAAATGTCAATTGGTCATAGCAAGGACAGACGATACCTATGCATCAACGCATTATAAAAGTGTAATCTTAAAATGTGATGAATAAATGTTGGTGTTAGACTCATGAAGGGTGATATGTGAGCCTTGTTTGCTATACCTTGATCCCTATTCATTTGAGGAATCACAATGAGTTTTCAAAAGCAATTAAAGAACAAAGGAACCTGATATAAGACTTAGGAGATATACATACTCAGGCCAGTGACTTACTGAATTGATTATAACTGACCAGTCGATCAATATGTTCTTTTCAGATTACTACTATTATATAAAATTTTATGGCTGTATTTTCAAATGCATTAACACTAAGAAGGACTTCAATAAAAATAGCACAATATAAACAAGAAATTATTGAATAAGGAAAAATAGTAATTACAAGCGAAGAAGCAGAAACTCTGGAGACAAAATCACATTAACAAAATGCCACTGAACATCAAGAGTTCATTGTATCTGCCACAGTGTTAGTAGAAAACTAAATTTTACTATTTCCCTTGAGCCAAAGAAATGCTTTATTCTCGGTATTTGGGTTAATTTCTTTTCATTTTCTTTATCTGCCTTTCAAATTGCTACTAGGAAATTGTAGGAAGAATCTGGGGGGGAAATCATAGCTCTAATGAAAAGCAGTAAAAGAAAATTAAAATTATTTTCATAAAATTTGATGGAGATATTGTTTTAAGTTTAATAAAAGATAAGTTATGGGCTTCCCTGGTGGCGCAGTGGTTGAGAGTCCGCCTGCCAATGCAGGGGACACGAGTTCGTGCCCTGGTCCGGGAAGATCCCACATGCCGCGGAGCGGCTGGGTCCGTGAGCCATGGCCATTGAGCCTGTGCGTCCGGAGCCTTTGCTCCGCAATGGGAGAGGCCACAACAGTCAGAGGCCCACGTACCGCAAAAAAAAAAAAAAAAAAAAAGATAAGTTATAATTCCAGATAGCATAAAGGGTGGCAAAGACTCTGTGTCCAAAAGAAGACCCAAAACAAAACTAATATTTGGCTAGGACAGCATAGTATCTGGAAGCAGACTTGGTGTATAATCCTGATTCTATTATTTTCCAGCTGTGAGATTTCAGGCAACTTACTTATTATACAAACCTTCTGTTTTCTTACTTATAGAGTGAAGATAATATCTTCTTTATAAAGTTGCTATGAGGATTTAACGAAAGTGCATATAAAAATCTTAACACATTACATAATGGTTGCTTGCTTAATGTTAGTATTAGCATTAATTAGGACTGATAGTGGACTTAATATTTGCTTTGGTGTTAGTACTAATACTGGTATTAATTTCAGCATTAACATTACTATTAATATTATTGTTAATATTAGTACTAGTATTATTTCTCCTTTCCTTACTTTTTTTTTTTTTTTTTTGCGGTACGCGGGCCTCTCACTGCTGCGGCCTCTCCCGCTGTGGAGCACACGCTCCGGACGCGCAGGCTCAGCGGCCATGGCTCACAGGCCCAGCCGCTCCGCAGCATGTGGGATCCTCCCAGACCGGGGCACGAACCCGTGTCCCCTGCATCAGCAGGCGGACTCTCAACCACTACGCCACCAGGGAAGCCCTCTCCTTTCCTTACTTATTATCAGTGTTTCCAACTTGGATGGGACTAGATGACAAGTTGGTCATTTAGTCCAAATGCCTCATAGCACAGAAATCCTCTCTAAAACAACATTAGCAGATGGTATTTTGAAACAAAATATTGAATTTTGTAATTATCCCTGTCAAATTTTATTTTGTTGATTTTCTTTTATGGTAGGGCACTATTTTCCTCAAATCCAGAAATGATTAAATGTGGCATTTAACAAGAAAGAAAAGTGAAAATGCAGTTGACATATAGAAATGAAAATCACCAGTTCTGAGGTAAATCTATAACACACACTGACAAAAATTTCATTATATAGTTTTTTCAGTTTTTTGTCGTTAAACCAACGATTAAACTTAAGTTTGTCACCTCAAATCATCTTAAAAATTATGATCTCTCTCTTCTAAAAATGTTTCACTATTAAATTGTTTGTGCCTGCATTATATCATTTTTGTAGGTTAAAGATGACTTTCTTGGCTAACTTCCACAAAATGGCCTTTTTTCCTTCTCTCACTCACACGTTACCAAAATTCAGACTATACTAAACGTGATCAGATCCACATAACAACTTGCTGGAGATTTCCTATTAACATGAACTGTTATTTATTGTTTTACTCTGTGCTAAGCACTGTGCTATTAAGGTAATGTTTTGTATGCCAGGTCTTAGGGACTGAATGTTTTCCCCAAAAATTCATATGTTGAAACTCTAATCCCCAGTGAACTGATATTTGGAAGTGGGGTTTTGAGAGGTAATCAGGCGCTAGATTAGGTCATGCTGGTGAGCCCCTCATGATAGAATTAATATCCTCATAAGAAGAGGAAGAAACAGGAGAGCTCTCTCTCTGCCATGTGAGGATACTGAAAGAGGGTGGCCATCTGCAAACCTGAAAGAGGGATCTCACCAGGTACTGAATCTGCCCGCATCTAGATCTTGGACTTCCCAGCCTCCAGAACTGTGAGAAATAGATGTCTGTTTTTTAATCTCACCAGTTTATGGTATTTCATTATAGCATTCCAAGCCAACTAAGACAGATATTGGTACTGATTGGTACTGCAAAGTGGGGTGCTGCTGTTAACAAACACCTAAAAATGTAGAAGCAGTTGTGCAACTGGGTAATGCATAATGGGTAGAGGCTGAAAGTGTCTGGAGGTGCATTCTAGAAAAAGCTTACATTGCAAGAAAAGACTATCCTTGCTAAAAAGTGGCAAAAATTTTAGCTGAATTGTGCTTGTGTCTTAGTATTTTGTGAAAGGTAGAACTGTAAGGATTGAAATTGCATATTTAGCTCAGATTTCTAAGAAAAAATGTTGATGGAGCGACTTGGTTCTTCCAGACTACTTACAGTAAAATACAAGAAGAGAGAAATAAAAGAAAAAGGGAATTATTAAACATAAAGAAACCAAAACTTAAAGATTTGGAAAATCTTGCCAAAAAATGAGAAAGCATTACTCTGGAGAGAACACTAACTAAAGGTGGGGCAGAGCAACCATTTGATAAGTAGATTAGTATGAGTGTGAACCAGGAAAGAACCTAATCAAGCCATCAGAGCAGAAACACTGCCAGTTTGAACTGAATGGAATGGACATAGGATGGAATGAAGGAACGCTGCCAGACTTCTTACATTCCACAGGACAGGACAATAAAGCTATGCAACTGTGAACTTGTGCTATTCTTCGAGAAAAGAGAAGAATGGCCCCAAAGGCAAGTCAGATATCATCAGGGCCACCTCCTCAGTTTCAGCAGACCAGAGGTCCTCCAACCAAAGCCAAAGGGGCAGTGCCACCCAGAAGTGTGACAGTGTCACCCCAGTGGGCCAGGAGGGCAGAGCATCTAGCCAGAGGATTATTCTTGAGCCTTAAGATCTCATGGAATTTGCCTTGCTAGGTGTTGGACTTGCCTAGGACCCATCACCTCTTCTTTCTTATTTCTCTCTTTTGGAATGGGAATGTCTATTCTATGCCCCACCATTGTATTTTTGGAAGCACATAACTTGCCTGGTTTCACAGGTTTACAGCCAGAGGGAACTTTGTCCCAGGATGAATCGTACCTTGAGTCTTACCCATATCTGATTTAGATGGTATTTGTCCCAGGATGAATCGTACCTGAGTCTTACCCATATCTGATTTAGATGGTATTTGTCCCAGGATGAATCGTACCTGAGTCTTACCCATATCTGATTTAGATGATATTTGGATGAGACTTTGGATTTTAGTGCTTGAAAGAGTTAAGACTTTTGGGGCTGTTGGGATGAATTTAATGTATTTTATATCTGAGAAGGACATGAATTTGGAGGCCCAGAGGTGGAATGCTATGGACTAAATATTTGTGTCCCCCCAAAGTTCATATAGAAGCCATAATTCCCAATGTGATAGTATTTGGAGGTGGGACCTTTAGGAGGTATTAAGGGTTAGATTAGGTCATGAGGTTGGGGCTCTTGTGATGGGATTAATGCCCTTATAAAAAGAGGAAAAGTATGAGGGTGCTCTTTCTTTGCCATGTGAGGATATTGCAAGAAGGTGGCCATCTGCAAACAAGGAAGAGCACTATCACCAGATACTGAATCTGCTGGCACCTTGATCTTGGCTTTCCTAGCCTCCAAAACTTTGAAAAATACATATTTGTTGTATAAGCCACCTATTGTATGGAATTGTGTTACAGCAGTCTGAGCATACTAAAACACCAGGATCCATGTTTCTGTATTGTTTCAAAAATTACTTCCAAGGGAGTATAAATTGGCCATAGGCAATTGGGAAAATAAGAAAAGCTTCAAAACATTTAAAAAAATAGCTTGTAAACTCTCTTAAAATATTGGTTTATATTATTTCAATCTTTCCTTCTAAATATATCTGTACATAATTCCATATGAGTATTTACTTAATTGCTTTACACATTTAGAATCATGCTGTACATAGAGTGCTATTTTGAAATGCCCACTCATATACCTTAAAATATAAGTGTACAGAACCTGGGGCTGGATTACTAAACTCTTCCACTTAATAGTTTTATGAACTTGGTCACTTCATATAATAATCTCTCTGTGCCTCAGTCTCCCATCTGTAAAATGGGAAGAGTAATAGTTATACATGTCTCACAGAGCTCTCATGAAAATTAAATGACTGAACATTTGTGAAGCATTCTTAGAAGTACCTGGCATATACAAATCTCTATAAAGTTGTAAGCCTATAAGCATTAGCATGACTACATTACCATGTCTAAATTTTATTCTACAATGTAATATTTTCAAAGCTATATAATATTAGTATAACCTAATGGATCTAACCAATCCCTTATCACTGGGCATTTCTAATAATTCTAATTTTTCACTTTTGTATTACTCTGATGAACATCCTTACACCTAAATATTTCTTCATATAACATGTATCAGGCAATAATATCTATGGATTTCATCCTTAAAAATGGCTGGTCTCTACCTGATTACTCTATAGCAAGTCCTACCAATCCAAATATCCCCTATGAAAACAGGGATTCCTGTCATCTTTTTAATGTTTTACTTGTAAACATAGAGAGCCAAAGGGGTTAGATTTTATTATTAATGTAGGGAGAGTTGGTATCATTAAACTATTGACTCTTCCTAGCCAAGTACAACTTTTATTTCTCTATGTATTCAATTTTTTACACATGCCTTGCAGATTTTTCTTCACATAGGTCCCTCTCATTTCTTATTATTGATACATCCCTAGTTTTTTGGAAAAGCTGTTTTTGTTGTTACATTGTCCTTTTTTGCTTCCCATGGGGAATACATTCAAGACTGGTATGAATTTCCTTAGTTCTCATCCAGATTTTGCCCTGAACTTAAGATGTTCAAGTGTAATTACAGTGTTGCAGGTAACTTGAATATCGCTATTATAAGACAATTATTAGTTTTCTCTAAAACGCTTTAAAAATAGTAATGCATCTGCAGGTATGCAACTATCATATCTATTACACTATGTATGTACTATGATGTATTCAAATTCATGATGCAGAAAAATATTGAAACCATTAAAATGATATTTAATACATCATGATTTATCATAATTATGATTAGATTTAATAAAATGATTTGATTTAACATAATTTATGTAACAAATTGCATAAACTTCTGATTTTTGTAATCTCTGACTTAATTTTACAGTAACAAATAAAAGTAAAAGTGCCTTGATTAACCATTCCATTCCATTCTAATGAGGAATTTTAACGGTAATTTTGAGACAAATGTATGTGTATATATATATGAGTACATTTGCCAAAGTTGTTCTGTAAGCATGATTAAACATAAGCTGAGGAATACTTGAAACAAAATGATGCATTTATACAGTTTTTACACTCACGTTACCCCATCTTGTCCTCACAGCAGTCCATTTTACAAGTAAGAAGCTTTGATGTAGATTGAGAAAATTGCCCAAGTTTACAAATACAGTTGCTGTCAGGGTTCATGTGCTTCCTGATTCTATAGCCAGTGCTCTTTTCACTCTGTTGCCTAAGAGACTCACAGTTCAAATTTTTCAAGTCTTATTACTTTCATCTGAAAGCTACCCACTGTTAATTTTACAAAATGTCATATTAATCAATTCTTTATCACAACCATAAGCAAGGTTTTGAAAAATTTTGGATGAATAACTTGGAGAGGACTTTTAAAGGAACATGGAAGTATTTGACATTAAGGAAAAAACCTGTCAAGTATTACATAGATTTCTACACAATTTCTGAAGAGAATCTAAATTTAAGTTCTATCAAGCACCTGGGGAATGAGAAAGGCTTTGCACTTTCTACTGAGCTATTGTTATGACTTGAATTTTCTAAACTATATTAATGACCCCGACTCCTATGTAGGTGTTCATTAATGAAAAATTACCAAGCAATCCTCACAAATTACAAGTTATAACTACATAAAAGTAGTTCCTAATGAGTTCAACATAATCAGTGATTGTGCTGTGAATATACTGCAGTAGAAATCAAAAGTGAATGGCCACTTTAAGGAGATTCTAAGTGGCAACTCTAAATGTGTTTTTTCAAAGGCAATCACGTTTTCTTAAAATTCAAATAAGCAGAGCATTTTTCAATCATTAGCCTAAGAAATACATACTTCTAAAATAAGCAGATATTGGCTGAAACGACAAAAGAAGCAAAATGGGCAGTCAAAGAAAACCTAGACCAGAATTTTCTCTTTAAGACAACCGATACTTGAAAAAATTCAGTTGAAATTAAACAATTTGTATCTAGTACCTACTATGTGCAAAGGAATAAAATTAACATTTATTTTCTGCTTAATATGTGCCACACAGTGCTAGAAGCTGCATTATTAGTATTAGTACTAACATTAGTATTTATGAATCCTCACAACTCTTGGAGGTAAGTAGTATTATCATGATTGTACATCTGAGAAACCTGGGGCTCAGAGAGGTGAGGAAGCAAAGTTACCAACCTTCAATACTCTCAGACACTCCATATAATAGGTATTTTAATTTTAATTCGCAGCTTACAAGTAGTGAACCCGGGACCCAGGTAGGTTACATAAATTGCAAAAATTCACAAAGGTGGTGAATGGTTTGACTATAACTCCAATATTAAAGCTAGATTATTACCTTTATCTACCAGTGGTTTTCCAACTTTAGCATGCGTCAGAATCATCTTTATAAAACAGAGGTTATTAAAACAGAGACTGCTGGGCTCCATCCCCAGAGTTTGAATCAGGAAGACTGGGGTGGGGCCCAAGAGTCTGCATTTCTAAAAAGTTTCCAAGTGATGTTGCTGCTGCTAGTCTGGGGACTACGCTTTGATAACTGCTCTGGGAATAGTAGTTAAGGAGAACAAAGGAGTCAAGTATAGTTTTAGTTGAACAAATGGACTGAAAGTCTAAAAGGTATATTGTCAGAAAAATAATGCTCGGTTACAAGTTCCATATGAAAGGCAAAAGAGAGCCATTGATGGGATTTTAAGATGTTGTCATAGGGATGACTGTAGTTGAGAGAAAGAAGTAAGGCTACCTATTTCCTTTAACTTGTCCTTTACTTTACAGAAACAGAATAAAGCATTCAGAGTGAAGCTAATGTTATATGGCTTTTTAATTACTCTTTTTGGGTTTTTTTGTTTTGCATTCAGCATATTATTTTGAGCAACACAGAGTTAAGCCACTAAAATCCTTAAGGAAACCATTTTTCCTTCTTCTTTCTTTTCATTTCTTTTTTGTTTGTTTGTTGCTGTGGGTTTTTGGGGTTTTTTTTTAACCTATTTCATTTTAAGTGATAGACAGGGATTTTCCCCCCTTAATGGTAGAAGGATCAAGTAAATTGGATTTGAGAAGTTTAATTAAGTCAGTTCACAGACAAATGGACTTGATGAGTGGCAGGTTAGTGTGGTGTGGTCCATGAGAAACAACTGCAATTAGAATAAACCTGCGGACATAAGATTAAGATTTTTTTCCAAGGTCAAGCCACAGAACTCATTTGGAAAAGAACTAACAGGATGCAGACAAAGAATCAATACTAAAGCCCTCTACTGGACATATAAACAATACAAGAATGCCTGTGAACTCTAGTCAATACCTATTGCCAATTGATCCTGGGGATAAATTGTGACATGAAAATATTTTATAAATAAGCATATACCTGTATCTCATTGTTTCCTCTAAATGCATTTAACTATAGTTGGAAAATAGTTTAGTCTCAGCACAGGGAGAAATGCACTTCTTCATTCAGTGTCCAGAATACTAGTAAGTGGTTTTAGTTTTTTATTAAATTAGTATATTATAATCTCTCTGTTGGAGACTAGAAAAATTTTTTTCTAATGAATATATTAAATAGGTGGAAAAAAACAACCAGGATCTAAGTCAGGATTTCTGAACTTTTCTGTGCTATGGCAATCTAGTAGTATACGAACACCCTTTCTCAGACTAATATTTTTAATGCATAAAACAAAATAAATAGGATTTCAAAGAAATATTATAATGAATGACTTACCAAATATTAGCAACTGAATGTACTATGTAGTAATAGACATGTTTCTTTATCAGTGCATCGGTAACAAAATGATATATTTTAGAAAAGCAACTTAAAATTAATTTAACACTTCAGTGTGAAGAGAGTGGCTGCTTGGTTTGAATAAGGCCATTAACCTGTGGGGCAATACACATGTCATGTTGGATATCCAATCAATTTTTATTTTTTATTGTTATTTTCATGGCAGGAGATAGATGGACCCCAGGGTAAGCAGCTGGAGTTCGTTCCTTTTTGGATTTTGGACAGAAACTCCAAAATATCAATAGCAGGACAATTGAGAGAGGAGGCTGGGCCCTGCCCAGATAAGAGATAAAAGACCACATAATCCCCATTCTCGAAATCAAGGAGACCTCCCCGACTACACATATGCAGAAAGGCTCCCTGGAGGTCAAAAAGGGAGGGGGCGCCACCCCATAGTAAGTGATGTCAACTAACCATAGGCCTCTTTGCTAGAATCCATCTTGGCTAAGAAATGCGTATGCACACAGGGGAGGACCCTGAGGTATACCAAATAAGGACTCAGAACCAGGCAAAGCAAGATAACTGGTCAAAGGAAACCCAGAAGAAATGGCCCATAAAAGTGATTCAAACTACCACGAGGGCGCGACCTCTCTGAGCCCGTCCATATATCCATCCACAGGTACTGTACTTTTTCCTCACTACTTTCCATCTCTATGTGGAAATTCATTTCTATACAGCTGACGGGCCAGGGCCTTGTCACTGGCCACTGGTCCCTGGTGGTCTGGTGGCTAGGATTCAGCGCTCTCACTGCCGCTGCCTGACCTCAGCCTCTGGCTGGAAACTGAAATCCTGCTTCAAGCAGCTGCAGGCCAAGGCCACCCGAAGTCCATCACAAGAGCAGAAAATATCTATTTGCAAAGATATATTTTTGAAAATGGAACTAAAACTTTCATAGCTCTCTTTAAAATGCAAGGATAGGTTTCTCAAACTGAACCCTAGGATTGTCCAAGGATTTTTGAGTTAAACTCCAATTGTAGTAAATTCTTTTGTTCTAACAATCAATGAGTTCATCTTTAACTAGTTTAACATCTTTAATACAGTTTATATCAGAAGAAAGGAATGTGAATCCATGTTTTAATTTTAATGCTATTAATGTAAAATACCTGTTGAAAATGTTCTGACGTGTGTTCTGATGTTTGCAGATTTCTCCTTTCAAATAAATTAACAGAGAACTTTACATCTCCACTCCGTTTGGGTAAAGCATTTCCTCCAGGTAAAGTTTGTAAGAATGTTGACCTCTACTCTTCTTTATTGGCAGCTTAGCCAAGAAAGCTTGGAATTTTTAAAAAGCACCTGCAATGCGGACTTTATGCTGTTGAAAAATTTATATCATTCATATGGTTAAAATAGCTGTCAAGTAAATCATCCAATGGGTAAAATCATTTCTTTCAAAGTGATTCAAGAGAGTTTTTTTTGGTTTTGTTTTTGTTTTGTTTTATTTTTAGAAAAAGTGAAATTTCTGCCCCTGGTTAAACCATCAGTGCAAGACTTGTCTTGGAAGCCACAGAACTTCTGTGTGGTAGAGTAGAGCGTAATATCCTCCTTCCATTTTTTGGAAATAAATCTTTTAAAATGAAGAGATTCAGAGATCTGCACCTGATTTTATTAATACCATTTATGGCTCTTGACAAAACTTCTTTCAGCCTTATTGCAAAAGTCTTTGTTGCCAGTGCATATTTCTGTATAAAGTAGTGAGTGACAATGACATAAGGAGATTCCTTTTTTTTTTTTTTACTAAAGTAGCAAAACCAGATGCATTATCAATCATTGTAGAAGATCCATCTGCACAAAGAATATGAAGCTTTTTATCGCAATCAAATATTTGTTTGCCAAACAACTTTTTACTATTTCCAAACAACAGCAGCTTTTTCAGCATCCAAAAGGGACTCACAAAATAAGATTTCTTTTTTTGAAAGTGTCAGTATGCACATCATGAACAAAACAATCTGTTGGCTACCTTAAGAGATGTCTATACTATAGCTTCATCTAGTTACATAGTCAATGGGAATGTTGAATCTACTAATTCCTTTATGATCTGCTTCAAGAATAAATCACAACATTTGTATAGGGGCCCACTTCTAAATTTTTCCTCTGTTCCATCCACAAACCATCTTAATATCTTCCAGTCCCTGTGACTTTACTAAAGCCTCTGTAATAGTGTGCAACTCCAAATAGTGAGCAATCTCATGGCTGGTCTAATAACTATCATAATTTTAGAGTAGTAATGAGCATAGATGATATTTCAAAACTAAAATATGATAGGAAAATATAGGTGATTTTTATTGGTGACAGAATCACTACCAATGATTCTGTGGTTTGCTTCCTGCATTCATAAGGAAGGAAAGTATAATACATGGAATACCTGAAATTTATCCATGGGTCTCTTGGGGACCTGTAGATCCCAGCTTAAGAAGCCCTGATCAAGATGGTTACCAATGGACTGAACTGTTACACACACAGTCTCCTTTCAATTTTCTACAGATGAATTTTTCACTTTGCAATTATTCACATGACTTTTTCGCTTTTCCTAGTGAGTTTAAGTCTGGAGTCAGTAGTTTTTGATTACCCTGTTTATTTTTTTCTGTTTCTCTCTAATCCTATTCCAAGATAAGACTAGAAAGGGAAAATTTAAGATTCCGTCCCATATTCAATCTCAGCTTCTAGTCAAGGTATATTTTAATGGAAGAACTCAGTGACCTCACAGGACCATCATGAAATGTCCCAATTAGACAAATAATGAGCTTGGAGTTGGGGATTGAAAAGAAAGAGGTGATAAAAATTGATGTACAGGATGCAAAATGAAAATTATGAAAAATAATCTAAATATTTGCTATTTATTCCCAACATAACTATATTTTCTGTTGTTTTAACTGTGTTGAATTTTGAGAATATGAAAATTAGTTAAATTCAAATACAAGTAGAATGTTTTCTAAATTCAAAAATTCTTTGTGCAAACATTTTAACTTTGACAAATCCCTTTTCTCATTGGCAAAATGGGAGTAATAATAATTCCTATGTCATAGGGTTATTGTGATGATTAAATGACAGAATTAATATAAAATTCTAGGCACAATGACTAGAACATATTCAGTACTCAATAAATCTTATCACTTAACTATCATCATCATAATTCTTATCATAGTTAGATATTATTTAAAGGTCAGATGGGAGTCATTGAAATGTTTTAAGCAGTTAGCACAATTAGATTTGTATTTTAGAGAAATACAAGTAGTGATGTGGTAATAGTAGCTTTTGGTGATATTTATTTCTATCTTATTTTTAATATCAATGTAATAGTAAGGCTATCATTGTAACATTTTAATACTGTTTTAATTTTCTTTCACCAAGGACAAGATAGATAAATATATTTTAAAGAATCCTGATCCAGAGGGTTTCACAGTTGTGGTCGACGAAAAAGTACTATTGTACTAACTACTTCAGAAATTATTGCCATTACCAGTCCATCTGAATGAAGCTGAAGATGACTTTAGAATAAGAATTCTGGGAAGAAAAATCCCAGGAACTTGCTTATCACAGAAAGGAAGGCATACCATGCATACAAATATCTAGCTTTCAGGCACAAAAAAAGGAAACAATGTACTTATTTTACATATATTTGTTGAACATTGATTATGTGTTAGGAACTCATAGGTGCTTGGGAATGTATCAGTTAAAAGAAAAAAGAAAGTAAAACAAAACTTCCTGCACTCCTGGAGATGATATTCTAGTAAGACAGAGGAAGAAGGACAATAAACAGTAACCATAATAAATAAATGACATGGTATGCTGAAAGGAGATAAGAGCTATGGCAAAAATAGTAAAGCAGAATAAAAAAAATGAGAAGTTCTGAGGTGAGAATAGAGTTATAATTCTAAATATAGAGGTCACAGTAGATAGGCTTCATTTACACAATAACATTTAGGCAAAGACTTGAGAGAGGTAAGAAAGTTAATCATATTTGGAGAAGAGCATTCTAGGAGAAAAAATAGCTAGTACAAAAGGCTCTACATTTTTTAATGTACCCATTATGATGGAGACAATGAAAGGATTCCAGTGGGGCTAGAACAGAGAAACTGAAGGAAGAACAGTAGAAAATGAAGTCAAGGAAGTAACATGGGAGTGGGAGGCAGATCATGGAAAGCTTTTAAGTCAATGACTTGAATTTTACTCTAATTTGGGGAGTCATGACAGTATTCTGACTTATATTTTAAAATAATATTTTGACTGCAGTGTTAAGAATATATTACAGAGAGGCAAGAACAGAGTCAGAAAAACCAATTTACACCAAGGGAAATTAATAGATTGGACTAGGGTGGTAGCAGTGGAGGTGGTGAGAAATGGTCAGATTCTGGGTATGCTTCATACGTTACAGAGACAGGCTTTGCTGATGGACTGGATACAGAGTGTGAAAAAAAGAAAGGAGTCTGCGACAGAGTCAAGATTTGGGACCTGAGCAAGTGAAACTTTGGAGTTACCATAAACTGATGAAGAAGGCCCCAGGAAGACCAAGTTTGAGAAGTTCCCATTTTGAACATGTTGCCTTTGACATGTCTGTTGGATTTCCAAGTGGAAATGCTTAGTAAGTAATTGAATACAGTGGCCCAGAGTTTAGGAATGTGAAAAAGTTTATTAGGAGTCAGAAGTAATCAAATAAGATGAGTGAGAAATGACTGAGAAATCGCCTAATAGCAACAGAGAGAGGTCTGGTGGAGTTAAGGGAATAAAAGCTTAACTGGCAATGGATTTAAGAGAAAATAAGATAAGAGTAATTTGAGGTACTATGTATGATCAACCGTTTCAAGGAATTTAGCTGCAGGTGGAGTACAAAGAAATTAGTCAGTAGCTAGGAAAGATCAAGAGTAGATTTTTGTTTGTTGTTAAGATGGGAAGACTAAGAGTATGTTGGTGCTCTGATGAAAATAATAGAAAACAAACAATTAATGATGAAGGAAAAAGGGAAGAATTACCGGAGTATTATTCTTGAGTAGGAAAGAAGGAGATTTCATGCATAGGTGGAGGGACTTGATTTAGATAGACACACAGAGAGTTCATCTATGAAACAAGAAGTATATTGGCTGTTAATATGTGCTTGTTTTAGAGCTATGAAAACTGTTACTCATATTATTTAGCAAATAAAATTTACGTGATTTTGCTTTAAGCCAAAAACAAAAAAGTGTACTGGCATAGAGATCAATTTGGTGGGTATATGTGGTACCAGGAGACTGTGGAAGTTTTTTTTAAAACATTTTTATTTTGGAAACTCAAATTTATAAGAGAAAATAGTATAATAACCCTCTATGTACCATTATTGTTTCAAATTTAGCATCATTTTGCCAATTTTGTTTCATCAAAAAACCTGATTTTTTGCTGAGCTATTGTAATTCAAATACCAGATATTGTATCATTTCACTCATAAAATCTTCAGCATTTATTTCTAAAAGGCTTTTGCTTTTAACATAACTACCATACCATTGCTGCAATAATAAATTTAAGAATAATCTTGTAATATTATCTAATTCTCATTCCATCCTCAAATTTCACTGATTATCTCAAAACTATGTTTTCATATTTGATTTGTACAAATCATGATCTAAACAAGGTTCAGACACTGCATTTGGTTAATGTATTCCTTAAATCTGTATTTAAGACTTTTTTCCCATACCACTTATATGTTGAAGAAACTTGGCCACTATAAAATTTTCCATACTCTGTGTTTGTCCATTTCTATTCTTGTGGTACCCTTCAATATGTTCCTCTTGCTTACATACTTTCTGTAAACTAGTAGTTAGATCTGGATGCTTGATGATTCAGGTTCTATTCTCTTTCTTTAGCAAGAATAATTAATAGATTTTACTATGTGCTTTCTATTGAATTAAAACATGTGGCCATATGCATTACTGTTCTATTTTTAGTCAACTAAAATTGGTTATTGAAATTAAGTGGTGTTGATTTAATCCTTTAATTATAAATATCAACCTTTCACCTAATGTATTTAGCATACAATGATTTTCACTGTTTAGGTCCATTATATCTTTAGGTATTGCAAACTGGCTATTTTTCTAATTCTAAACTTTTTTCTGGAATTATTCTATATGAAATAACTTTCATTAGCAATCTGATTACTGTACATACAGAAAAGGTAGAATAAACACTTCTTTCTCCTTATTCACCAACTTTCATAGTAATTAGTTGGTGCCTTAGCAGTCTCCAAAGATTACCTCAGATATTTCTGTTTTAAGAATCATTATAAACTCTTAGAATTTTAATATAAAATTAATACATTTCAATTATTTTAGTCATTTTCTGCATGCTCAAATTGTCCTGTCTTTGGCACTGGAGGGCCTTTCAAATTGGCTCCTGTGTCCTTTTGGATTGATCCTAGTACTATTTAATAGTTTCCCTGTTTCCCAGCACAAATGATATTATCCAGACTCACCATGTTATTTTTTTGGTCTCAGATATGGAATTAGAAATTTCTTCAAGGAGCTCTTGTTTCTCTTTAAAAACAAAAAACTTTTTTTTGTTTTTAGTGGTTTGAGAGACAGCAACTTTTTAAAATATATATTTATTTATTTTTGGCTGCGTTGGGTCTTCGTTGCTACGCATGGACTTTCTCTAGTTGCAGCAAATGGGGGCTACCCTTTGTTGTGGCGTGCGGGCTTCTCACTGAGGTGGCTTCTCTTGCTGCGGAGCACGGGCTCTAGGTGCAAGGGCTTCAGTAGTTGTGACGCACAGGCTCAGTAGTTGTGGCTCACGGGCTCTAGAGTGTAGGCTCAATAGTTGTGGCGCACAGGCTTAGTTGTTCCACGGCACGTGGGATCTTCCCGGACCAGAGATCAAACCCGTGTCCCCTGCATTGGCAGGTAGATTCTTAACCACTGTGCCACCAAGGAAGTCCGTTCTTGTTTCTTTTAGTGAGAAATGGTATTTAGAAATCACTTTCCGGGTACTAAGGGTGTCCATTATTATTGGGTTGTTGTTGTTTCTAGGATTTCTTAGTAAACACAGCTACAATATTCCACAGTTTAAAAAATAAAATATAAATCATGAATTATTCTATTTCCTTTCTAGATATAATGTTATGAGTTTTAACTTCTTTTATTTTATATCTCTTTTTATCTAATACTGGAAATACTGGTTCTTAATGATATTAATATAAGTAATTATATGATGTACAATATATTGATAATTGAATCAAAGTAACAACATTGATATCTATATTAAAAACAAAAATAGTGAATGTAGTTTAAGATTTCCTTGCCATTCCTAGGTTTCGTGATTTGGGATCATAGTTTGGAAAGATTACCACATCTGGTTATAGTGGAATTTATCCATGTTTTCTTCTAATGCTTATATAGCTTCACGTTTTACTTTTAGACCTCTGATACATTTAGAATTTCTATTGGTGCATGATATGAAGAATTTATCCACTTTTATATTATTTCATTTGACTATCTGGTTTTCAAATCATCCCTTATTAAAATGTCCCTCTTTAATTCACAGATTGGGTATTATGCCTTCATCAATATTGAATTTTCATGTGAAGTTGGGCCTTTGGGAGAACTTTAATAATTCTGTTTCATTAATCTATTCAAGCACCAATACCATATTATTTTAAAACAGGCTTTTATAACATGTTTTAAGGTCTGTTAAGATTATCCCACTTCTCATCGTTCTTTTTATCACAGTTTTATGTGGGGTTTCTTTTCCAAATGAAATTCATAATAACTTATCTAGCTGATGATATTTTTAGTTGTGTTTACATTAAAATATAGTTCCCTTGTGATCAATTCAATTTCCTTAGTGAAATAGAATGAAAGATCATCAATGAAGAGTAAAGACTGGGGAGAAGATATTGGAATATGAGGAGAGAGAAGAGGTAAAGCAGTTATCTAGGAGATAGGGGAGCTGCCATTATATGGCAGCATTAAGAATCCATTTGAGGTTTGTGGTCTTGAATTTACACGAACATCACCCTATAGAGTTGTGTGTTTTTCTCCAGTCACATTCAGCTGCATGAGTGCTAATGTGCAATAAATAGATAGCTGGGATTGGTTTGGTCAATTGAGTTTAGGGAAGGGAGAAAAGGGACAGGAAAAAAAAGTGTAAACAAAAAGGGGTGATTATAATAATTAAAAATGAAATTCAATTTTATAAAGAAATAAAGAATATCATGGGGATGAAGGGCAAATCAATGGATTTTAGGTCATGGCTGATTGCTAGTTTTGTTGTATTAGAGGGAATGAGCTCATGGCACCAGTATCAATTATAATAAATAAAAATATGCACAATTTAGTTAGTGTATTCCAAACACTGTTGGTTTCTATACATGGATTATCTTCTTGGGGGGTCATTTCAGGTACGTACTGTAACAATGAGCAATCTTAAAAGGAAATTATGAAAACAATGTCATTTACAATAGCATCAAAAATAATAAAATATCTAGGGATAAATTTAACCAAGGAAGTGAAAGACCTGTACAACAAAAACTACAATGCAGTGCAAAAAGAAATTAAGATATAAAGAAATGGAATGAAAGACTAATACCATAAAATATCAATACTTACCAAAGCAATCTACAGATTCAGTGCAACCCCTATGAAAATGTCAATGATGTTTCTCACAGAAAAACAAAAACATCAAATATCCAAAACACTCTTGAAAAAGTAAAGTGGGAGGGCTCACATTTCCTGATTTCAAAACTTACTACATGCAAAGCTATAATAATCAAAATAGTATTGTACTGGCATAAAGACAAACATATAGACAAATAGAATAGAATAGATAGACCAGAAATAAATCCTCACAATTATGGACAAATAATTTTTATCAAGAATGCCGAGAATATTCAATGGCAAAAGGACAGTCTTTTCAACAAATGCTGAGAAAACTGGATACTCACACACAAAAGAATGAAGTTGTAACTTAGCCTGACACTGTATACAAAAATTAACTCAAAATAGATAATAGAGATAAACATAAGAGCTAAAACAATAAAACTCTTAAAAGAAAATATATGGGTACATCTTCATAACACTGGAATTGACAGTGATTTTATAAATGTGACATCAAAAGCATAGACAACAAAATGAAAAATAAATTGAACTACATCAAAATTAAAAACTTCTGTGCATCAAAAAACACAATCAACAGAGTGAAAAGGCAACCCGTGGAGTGTGAGAAATATTTGCAAATCACATATCTGATAAGGAATTAATATCCAGAGTATACAGAAAACTCCTAAAACTCAACAACAATAAAACAAACAACTTGATTCAAAAATGAGCAGAAGACTCAAATAGATATTTCTCCAAAGATATACAAATGGCCAATAAGTATATGAAAAGATGATCAACAGCACGAATAATTAGGGAAATGCAATTCAAAACTACCATGTGATACCATTTCGTACTTGTTAGGATGGTGACTATTAAAAAAAGAATCATAAGGTGACAATTGATTTGGATGTGGAGAAAGTGGAATTCTTGTGTGTGACTGTTGGTGAGAATATAAAATGGTGCAACTGCTATCTATGGAAAACAGAATGACGGTTTCTAAAAAAATTAAAAATAAAATTGTCATATGATTCAGAAATTCTCCTTCTGGAAATGTACCCAAAAGAATTTAAAACATGGTCTCTAAGAGATATTTGTACATTCATGTTCATAGCAGCATTTTTCACAAGAGCCAAGAGATGAAGACAACCTAAATAGCCATCTATGGAGAAACAGACAAAGTGTGGGATATACATACAATGCAATATTTAAAAAGGAGATTTTGACTCAGAATATGTACGAACCTTGAAGACATTTTGCTAAGTGAAATAAGCCAGTCACCAAAAGACAAATGCCATAAATTCCACTTATATTAGGCACATAGAATAGTCAAATTCATAAAGATAGAATGTATAATGGTGATTGTCAGGAGCTGGGGAGAGGGGGCAATGGAAGTGATTGTTTAATGGATGCATAATTTCAGTTTTGTAAGATGAAAAGAGTTTTGGAGATGGATGGTGGCAATGCTTGAACAACAGTATGAATACACTTAATATCACTGAACTGTACAATTTTAAATTGTTAAGATGGTAAATTTTACATGTATTTTACTATAAATTTAACAATCAGTTTCCATACATGTGTGCGTCGGTTTCTGGGTTCTCTTTTCTGCTCTACTCATCTATCTGGATATCCTGCCTTGCTTACTGTACCTCATAATAATTCTTGTAATCAGGTAATATTAGCCATAAAACTTGTTATACTTTTTCAAAATTGTTTTGGCTATTCTAGATCCTTTGTATTTCTATACTACTTTCATAATTAATTTCTCAACTGCATTAAAAGGCCTCTGGGATTTTGATAGGGATTACACTGACTTTTTTTTTCCTTTTTTTTGGCCACGCCGTGTGGCATGCAGGACCTTAGTTCCCCAAGCAGAGATCAAAACCACGCTCTCCGCATTACAAGCACAGAGTCTTAATCACTGGACCACCAGGGAAGTCCCTACATTGACTTCATAATTCAGTTTCGAGAAATGTATTATCAATAATAATAATAATCAGTCATTTGGTCAAAGAATATAGAGTATCTCTATTTAGAACTTCTTCAATTTCTCTCAGCAAAGTTTTGAAATTTCCAGTGTACAGTTTTTGCAGATTTTGTGTCAGGTTTATCGCTATGTACTTCGTATTTCGCAGTGCTATTATAAACAGTGATTTTTTTCAAATGCTGATTGTTTGCTGCTAGTATAGAGCAATGCAATTAACTGCATTTTTATCTTGTATCCTGAAAACTATTACTTCTAATAGCTTTTTTGTAGATTCCATCATATATTCTGCAAGTAAATACATTTATTTCTTCCATTCTGGATGCCTTTTATTTTTTTAAAAAAAATTTATTTATTTATTTTAACATCTTTATTGGAGTATAATTGCTTTACAATGGTGTGTTAGTTTCTGCTTTATAACAAAGTGAATCAGTTATACATATACATATGCTCCCATACCTCTTCCCTCTTCCTTCTCCCTCCCTCCCTCCCACCCTCCCTATCTCACCCCTCTAGGTGGTCACAAACGGCCAAGCTGATCTCCCTGTGCTATGTGGATGCTTCCCACTAGCTATCTATTTTACGTTTGGTAGTGTATATATGTCCATGCCACTCTCTCACTTTGTCACAGCTTACCCTTCCCCCTCCCCATATCCTCAAGTCCATTCCCTAGTAGGTCTGTGTCTTTATTCCCGTCTTACCCCTAGGTTCTTCATGATCTTTTTTTTTTTCTTAGATTCCATATATATGTGTTAGCATACAGTATTTGTTTTCTCTTTCTGACTTACTTCACTCTGTGTGACAGACTCTAGGTCCATCCACCTCACTACAAATATCTCAATTTCATTTCTATTTTCTATCCTGTATCTCATTAGACTCTTGCCTTATATTTCATTGCTGAAAAAAATTAAGTCAAGTGATTTTTTAATAGCCTTTACTTTTTCGAACAATTTTAGGTTCACAGCAGTACTCTGCAGAATGTGCAGAGATCTCCCATATTTCCCCTACCACCACATATGCAGAAACTCTGCCATTATCAACATCCACCAACAGAGGATACACTTGTTAGAATTTATGAATTTATGAACCTACATTAACTCATGATGATTACCCAAAGTACATGGTTAATTTAGAGTTCACCCTTGCTGTTGTACATTCTATGGGTTTGGACAAATGGATAATAGCATGTATCCACCATTATAGTATCATACAGACTAATTTCACATACCTAAAATCCTCTGTGCTCTGCATTTCATTTCTCCCTCCCTCCTAGACCTTAGAAATCACTGATATTTTCATTGTCTCCATAATTTTGCCTTTTCCAAAATGTCATATAGTTTAAATCACATAGTATGTATCTTTCCATACTGGCTTTTTTCACTTCATAATATGCAGTTATATTTCCTCCCTATATTTTCGTGGCTTGATAGCTCATTTCTTTTCAGTGCTGAATAATATCCCACTTTTTGGTTGTACCATAGTTTGTTTATACATTCACCAACTGAAGGACAACTTGGTTGATTCCAGGTTTTGGCAATTATTAAGCAACTATAAACTTCTGTGTACAGGTTTTGTGGACATAGGTTTTCAACTCCTCTGGGTAAATACCAGGTAGCCCGATTGCTGGATGATATAGTAAAAGTATGTTTAGTTTTGTAAGAAACTGCCAAATTGTCTTTCAAAGTGGTTATACATTTTGTATTTCCACCAGCAATAAATGAAACTTCCTATAGTTTTATATCTTCACCAACATTTGGTATTGTTGATGCTCTGGATTTTTGCCATTCTAATAGGTATGTGTAGTGACCACATTGTTTTAATTTGCATTTCCCTGATGACATATGATATGGAGGATCTTTTCCTATGCTTATTTGCCATCTGTACATCTTCTTTAGTGGGGTTTCAAAGTATTTGGACCAATTTTTAATTGGTTGTTAGTTTTCTTATTGTTGAGTTTTAAGAATGCATTGTATATTTTGGATAACAGTCCTTTATTAGATGTGTCTTTCACAAAGATTTTCTATCAGCCCATAGATATTATTCTCATTCTATTGACATTACTTTTGCAGAGCAGAATTTTTTAATTCGAATGAATTCCAGCTTATCAAGCATTTCTTTCATGGATCGTGCCTTTGGTGTTGTATCTAAAAAGTCATCACCTAACCCAAGGTCATCTAGATTTTCTCCTATATTATCCTCTATGTGTTTTACAGTAAATGTCCCATGTGAGCTTGAAAAGAATGTATATTCTACTTTTGTTGGATCAAGTAGACTATAGATGTCCATTATATCTAGGTGATTGATGATATTGTTGAGTTCAACTTTATTCTGACTGATAATCTGCCTACTGAATATGTCCATTTCTGATAGGGAGGTGCTGAAATCTCCATCTATGATACTGGATCCATCTATTTCTTCTTGCAGTTTTATCAGTTTTTGTCTCACATATTTCGGCACTCTGTTGTTAGGTGCAAACACTTAAGGATTCTTGTGTCATTTTGGAGAATTGATCCCTTTATCACTATGTAATGTCCCTCTTTATCTCTGATAACTTTCCTTGATCTGAAGGCTGCTCTGTCTGAAGTTAGTACAGCTACTCCTGCCTTCTTTTGATCAGTGTTAGCATGATATATCTTTCTCCATCCATTTACTTTTAATATTTGTGTCTTTATATTTACAGTTGGTTTCCTGTAGACAACATAAAGTTTGGTCATTTGGGAGGACCTACCCTGCCTTTGTCCATCTTTTAATTGATGCATTTAGATCATTGATGCTCAGAGTCATTATTGATATAGTTGGATTACTATCTATCACATTTGTTAATTTTTTTCTATTTTTTGTTCTTCTTAGTTCCTTTTCTTTTTAAAAAATATTTATTTATTTATTTATTTATTTATTTGGCTGCACCAGATCTTAGTTGCAGCATGCGGGATATTCACTATGGTGTGCGGGATCTTTAGTTGAGGCATGCAGGCTCTTAGTTGAGGCATGCAGGATCTAGTTCCCTGACCAGGGATCAAACCTGGGCCCCCTGCATTGGGAGCATGGAGTCTTAAGCGCTGGACCACCAGGGAAGTCCCCTTAGTTCCTATTCTTGTCTTCCATTATTTGGCTGCCTTTTGTGGTTGTCTTTGAACATTTCATATGATGCTCAGTTCCCCCTCCAGTTTGGTGGGACAGGATGGGTAGAGTAAGCTTGAGTTGGGTATTTCCCTTCTCTCACGTGGAAGGCTAGAGCTGACTTGAGTATTTCCTTCCCCCCAGGTCAGTTAGGCTCTAGTAAAAGCCCAAGCAGGTTAAGGTCTGGTTAGTTCCTCTGAAGGGCAGACATTGTTAAAAATAACAGAATGCTCTGGTGTATTTCAAAATGGTGCTTTGTCCCCTCCCTTGCCAGAAGCAGGAAGGGATTTTTCTCCAATATTCATTGTAAGAATCTGGTAGAACTCTAGGATGTAAAACTCACAAAAGTATGGGGGTCCTGATGACTGGGTCCCTTTGGAGTTTTTATCTCTCAAACTTGTCCACACTGAGACTCCAGCAATTAATCAATAACGGTTTAGGATTTCCTACCCTGGCACTGGTTCCTATGGAGGTTTCTGCTCTTGGCCTGTGAACTCGCTTCTCATACAGAACTAAGAATAGCTGTTGATTTTTCAGTTTATTCAGTATTTACTTCGAGGATGAAGTGGTGACTTCTAAACTTCTTACATGCTGGACTGGTAACCAAAAGTCTATAAGTGGATTTTTTTATTGGTGAGTCTAAAGCTGCAACATATATGGAAGAATTTTCTGATTCATTTAAAAGATAAAATTTCTTCACTATAAGTTTGGTATAGTATATATAATGTTTTTACATTCTTTGATAATCTATTATGTGAATAAGATGTATTTTATAACATTCTATCAAACACAATATTGAATTAATCAGAACATTCCATTCTCCAACTGTGATGGATTACCAAGTGCAAGTGGTCATATCAAGCTCTTTCAGTAAATAAAAATATGGCAATTCATATCCTTTTCCCCCAATAGTATTATAACAACAACAACAACCATAATAAAATAACTAACACATCAGGCACTCTTCTAAGTGCCTCATATATATCAACTAATTTTTTCTCCAGAACCTCCTAGATATAGATCCTATACATTAGTATACCTATTTTAAAGACAAAGACAAAAAAAATGAGACAGAAAGATGTTAACTGCCTTGCCCATGGTCACACATTTAATAACTGACAGAGATGAAATATGGACTTAGATAATCTGACTCCAATTTAGTGTAAAAGAAATTGAAAAAATCAGGTTTTGGTGTCAGATTTATTGCTTACTAGCTTCATGACCTTCTGCAAGTTGTTAAGTCTTTATCCGCTCATTTCATCTGTTACATGGTAATAATAACCTAACTTACTGTTTTATTTTAAATGAGATTATATATATATGTGTGTGTATACATATGTGTGTGTGTGTATGTGTATATATATATATATATAGCATTTAACACAAGAGATCTGATATTCAATAAATAGTATATATTTTCTCAAATTAGGCCTTGACCAAAAGAGTACTTTTTATTTTCTTATATTATTTTAACAATTATTTTTAGTTTGATATATTCTAGTAGAAATTTGCATCCTTAACACATAGAAGCAGGAATGAGGAAAGGAAAAAAAATAAATGAGCAAGTGAAATTGATACTATGACCTTATATTCCTCTTAGTATTATGGTACCCAGGCTATGTATCCATTAAGCAAATAGTTTAGCTGCTTCAATTTGCAGCAGCTCATATATTTAACTTTTATAGAGCTATTAATGAACTATAAGGATAAAATTTGCATTCAGACACCTGACGTTTTCAAATAGTTTTCAGAAATTAGGTCAAAGGCACCAGGGAACAATTTATGAAAATGCTTTCAAGCTCTTAAAGGGCTTGAGCACAGACTCAGTCTAAACTTGGAAGTTTCATCAGGAAAAGAATCTTTTCAATTTTGTTGATTGGTTCTGGGGAGTAACAGACACTCTCTGTGTGTGCGTGGAGTGGGGAGGGAGGGAGGGAGGGAGGCAGGAAGGAAGGAAGGAAGGAAGGAAGGAAGGGAGGGAGGGAGGGAGGGAGGGAGGGAGGAACAGAGAAGAAAGACAGAGAAGGAGGAAGGAGGAGGGAAGAGGAAAGTACACATGTTGATAAAAGCAAAGCAGACATGTTGATAGTATGAATGTACTCATTGCTTGGTGAACAGATAACCTTTTCTTGCTAAGTAGCTTCTATTTAACTTATCCACAATTTTCATTTCCTTGGTCTATGTATTTTCTCCTGTTCTATGTTGAATATGTAACTTTGCATTGATCACTTGCCCTGAACACTGCTTAATAAATATTTTGTTACATTTTGAGGAAAGGGGTTTGTACTTTTTCCAACTCTGCAGTGTAAGCTTCCCAAGAGCATAGACTGTATATTCTCTATAGTCCCTGCTACTTTGTTTCACTTTCAAATTTTGTCATCAAATAGCTACCTAATCAATTTTGTGGACTAAATTGATAAGTTCAAACATCTGTAAGATTTTTCTTTTGCTTTAAACTAAATTAAATGCTGCTTTTGATAGTGGATAACAATGCCAGGTACTGGGTAATTTTACCTCCACTAAGCTAAATTTAATTAAGCAAGCCTAATAAAATGAAATGACAAATCAAAGATTGTCCTTAAATAGAAAACTCCCCTACTGCATGTAAAATGTAATTTAATTTTCCAGAATTCAGGATATACACAATTCTTCAGGGAAATACTCATTGCAAATGTGAGTCCCACCTATACTTTTTAATTAAGTTCCTCTACAAAGAAATTGTTTGCAGTAAACTCTTATAACCTTAGAAAGAGGAGCTGTGGTAAATTTTTGAGATTTAAAAATGCAAAAATGTATAAAAAGAGTGGAATGCAGTTCTTAGATCTGTCATTAGGTACAAAGACCCTGGTCTTCCAACCAAAGCCTTTAAACATAGATTGTCATATCCTTTTTGAAAATTAAATTTCTGGGTGCTGCTCAAAAGTCATATGCTCCTCCCAACTTACAACAGGAATCTAGATTTTAAAAGATATGTTTTTGGCCGTAAGCTGGAGGAGACAGAATAGAATGCAAAATTACTTACACCTGCAGTCACTGGTCTCAATAGCAAAATCAAGTGTCTATTTAGTTCACCATTCAATCTTTAGCTACATTTTAAGAATAGCAGGTGCAACTATTACACAGTTTGAACCCAGACTGCAGAAGATGCATATATAGATTGGAGTAAAACTTCAGGAAATCTCCCCAATGTAACTTAGCAAACTTTCTATCCCTCTGGTTAAGGTAGTGCAATGTTTATGATCAATCCCCTTCACCTGCCTTCACTCCTCCCCACCATCCTGTATGAGCAGCTATGTTAACAAATGCATTAAGCAAAGAATAAGTACATAAGGCAGTAATATTAAACACCAAACAACTCTTACCAAGCATCTCATAGACAACTGTCAATTTTAGAGACTGTGCTTATTTTCAATATCACACAAAAAAATGATACCTACAGTTGTCATATTTCTGAGGGTCCTTTTATAATCAAAGTAATGCATCATTAGCTACTACTTCCTGTCTTTTCTGTAGTTCTTTTAAAAGTTATTTTTAAATAGGTTATATATGCATATGATACAAAAGATACAAACTCTTTTACCACCAGTTTTCTTCTCTAGAAGCAACTTTTATCCATTTTTAAAATAAAATAGTTTTACAAGAGAGATATATATATAGATAGCTCACTTTTAAGAAACATATACTCCATTGCATATTACTATTTTATCTTATATATCATTCATATAGTTTTATATTGGTAGAAATAGGACTACATCATTCTTTTCAACAACTGCATAGTTTACATTGCACAGAAATACCAGAATTTGTCTGATCAATCCCCACTGATGAACACTTTTTTCAGTCTTATGCCGCTATAAAAATGCTGTACTGAATATCATTGTACATTTTACATATGTACAAGCATATGTGGAAGATACATTTCTAGAAATGTATCTGTGGGAGCACAGGACATATGTATTTTTAACTTTAATATATAATGACACATTATTTCCTGAAGAGATGTAACAATTTATATTCCCACCAACAGCATGTGAGAGTTCTTTCACATCTTCAAAACACTTGAAATTGTCAATCTTTAAAATTTTTTCCATTCTGATGGATACAAGTAGTATCTAATTATAATTTTATTTTGCTGGTTATTAATGAGTTTAAGTACCTTTCCTTATGCCTACTGGTGATTTGTTTATATTATTATGAAAAGTCTTTTTTTCCCTTTGTTTTCTACCCTTTTTTAACAAATTGTAGGTTTTAGATATGAATTCAGTATTGGTATTATTAATATATTCTTTCACTCCATGGTTTATATGTTCATTCTTTTAATGATGAGTAACAAAAGTTCTAAATTTTAATAAAGTTATAATATATTAATCTTTTCCATTATGGCTATTGCTTTCCCTACTCATGAAGCTATCCCCACATGTTATCTTCCAAATCTTTATTATTTGCCTTTAGCACTCAGTTCTACAATCCCCTATATCTATATGATGTGTGTGGAGAGGGAGGGTGTAAGACAAAGATCAAGTATCTTTTCCTTCCAAAAAATTCTCCACGTAGTTGACCAGAATCATTTTATGAAAAACAGCATCCCCTCCCCACTGCACTGTGGTATGAACTGTTATAAATTTTGTCCACATATTTATGAGTTTGTGTTTGCATTCTCCATTATATTTGACTGATCTATTATTCTATCATTGCAAGAATACACACTCTATAAAAATGATTATATGATTTTCCCCTTTTATTCTGATACTGTGAGAAAGCTATTTTCAAAAACTGAACAAACCTTGCATTCAAAACAAACCTAGTCTACTGTAGTATATTACTGCTTTACATCATGGAATTTGGTTTACTAATATTTTGCTTATGTTTTTGCATCTAAGTCTATGGATAAAATTGGCATATAATTTCACCTACTCATAATGTTCTTCTTAGATGTTACCTATCGCTGTATAAAAATTTACACCAATGCTTAGTAACTGTATTAGCCAGTATTCTCCAGAGAAACAGAAACAATAGGATATTCTTGGAAGAGATTTATTGTAAGGAATTGGCTCATGTAATTACAGAGCAGGCTCAAAATTCCAATGATCTACCATCTGTAAGCTGGAGACACTGGAAATCCAGTGATGTAAATCAGTCCTATTCTGAAGGCCTGAGAACCAGGGATGCCAGTGGTATAGATTTCAGGTCAGATTTAAAGGCTTAAGAACCAGGAGTTTGGAGGGCAGGGGCAGACCAATGGCTCAAGTAATCAGACAGGATGAAAATAAGGGGCAAAGTCCTCATTCTTCTGTCTTTTGTTCTATTCAGGTCCCCAATGAATTGTGTGATGCCTGCCCACCCACACTGGGGAGGGCAATCTACTTTATTGAGTCCACCATTCAAATGCTAATCTCATCTAGATACATTCTTACAGACATTCCTGGGTACATAAATCTTAGGGGAGTTTACAACATGGCAGCTGGTTGTTTCACAGTGATCAAACTAGAGCAAGAGAACATTACAAAAACAGAAATCACAGACTTTTGTAATGCAATCTTGGAAGTACCATCCCATCACCTTTGCCACATTTAGTTCAAAGAAAGTCACTAGGTCCAGCCCATATTCAACTGGAGGGGATTGCACAAAAGTTAGAATATCACATGGTTATGCTGGCCTCATGATACATGTTGAAAATAATTCCTTATTTTTCAACTCTCTATAATTATGTGTATCATTTGTATGTATCTTCCTTAGGAATAATATATTACTGCTTAGTATTATATTGTTTCTTCAGTATGATACATTTGTTTTAAATATATCTAATATAGGTTGACATCAAGTCTGTTAATATAAATAAAAATAAATCCCTAAAATACTATATGTAAAATATATTTTTGTATTATGTTTTAAATATATTTTATAATAATATAATATAAGACATAATATATATGCCCTGAAGCACTCTGGGACTGGAGCTGATAAAGTTAATTTGTATATCAGGACCCAAAAAATGATGGCCACCCCAAGGGCCCAGCCCACATGACAAATCTAAACCTAAGTCAGCCTGCATTTAGGGGAAATACTTGTCAAGGAAACCTAAGATATACCAATCACAATCCTCCAACTTAGCTTTAGTGAGGTCGCCTTACCATAAAAATATGATCAGCAAGACTTATAAAGAAATCCCCAGGGAGGGAGGGCAGGGGGAAGGGGTAAACATAGGAGTAGGGGATTAAGAGGTACAAACTACTGTATATAAAATAATCTACAAGGATATATTGTACACCACAGGGAATACAGTCAATATGTTATAACTACGAATGAAGTATAATCTTTAAAAATTGTGAGTCACTATGTTGTACAAATGAAAATTATATAATACTATATATCAACTATACCTCAACAACAACAAGAAGAGAAGTTCCCAACCTCCCAGTCAATCATACCCTGTTTCAGCATTGCTGCTTCTAACTGTATAAAACTCACTCTTCCCAAAAGATTTTGGGAAGACTACTCTCCACTGCTTGTGAGGCACTATACACCCTCAATCCATGGATTATTTTTCCTTGAATAAAGGATATCAAATTCATTACTAAATTGTTTTAGCCTGTCATTTGACAGGTTTGGCGATAAGATGAGACCCAAAACCAGCTGCTGCTGATTCCAGGTACGGCTCCTAGATGCAAGTAAAGATACCCACAGAGCCCTTTTGGTTCACTGCCTCTTGGGCTACTCTCCAGGATCACTAATAAGCTTCTCTCAGGTCAAGCAACGTATGTTGCATTCTGAACTCTTCAAATTTTCCCTAATCCTTCCAGGTGGAATACTGGTGTATGAGAGACTCCATATTTTTCACAGTGAGACTTAATGGGTCACAGCATTCGGGTTTCACGGCAAACTTCATCTACAAGGTAACTGCCTTCTGGAGGTCCTGACAGGTCTCAGGAACTGTGCACAGGAAGCCGGAAACATAAATCTGGTTGAATTAAGGAGGATTATTTCAACAGGGGAAAATAATGGGTACAACTCAATTGAAGAAAGCAAGATGGTAGCTATTAGGAGATTCACAAAGCCTCAAGGTAAGTCCATAGCATAAACTGCTAGGGGATTTGGGGAAATAAATTAAGGCAAGAAATTCAAACTGTTTTGACCAACGACACCTCAAAATCTAAGCAGGCACAAGCCAGACTAATAGAAGCCATTAGGGCATCTACCACTATAAATAGATCTTTTTCTGAAAGAAACAATAGATCTGTTCCTAACAAGAATCTCAGCAGCCAAAGGTGCAAAACTGGTGGGCATGAGTCGAGTACTTAAAAGCTGTTAGAGGAGAGAGATCAAGGTGGTGGAGTAAGAGGATGTGGAGCTCACCTCCCCACTGCCGCCCCCAAACACATCAAAAATAGATCTACATGTGGATGAATTCTCACTGAAAACTAACTGGAAATTGGCAGAAGGACACCTGTACAACCAAGGTTGGAAGAAAGATATACACAAAATCAGGTAGGATGAGAAGAAAAGTGACTGGGTCCAGACCTGTGCCCCTGAGAGGGGTCTCAGAGGAAAAGATAGATAGTATGGGCAGGGCAAACAGCCACACTGGAGAGTAAGCGGGTCAAGCCACAGACTGAGTGACTCAGTCCTGGGGCCTTATACATAGGCGACAAAGCCCACTGGCTGGCTGGAGAAATGCTAGGACAGAGAGAAAGGCTGGAAAGCCTAGACTCCACTCATAAGGAGCATGCAGGTGCTAGCTTGCCCCCAGGCAGGACTGAGAGAGGTCTGCCCTAGTGGTTGCTGGGTTTCCCCACAACTACTTCGCCACCCTGCACTCCGCAGCCCAAGCCAAGCATACACCTTGGTCCTACTCACTCCAAGCCACAGTGCAGCACTGGACCCAGGGCTGGCAGGACCTTGAAAAGACTCGACCTTGGGACAAGGAGGCAAATGAATCCTGGGGCAGAGCCCAGGTGGGGTGGTGATGGCCATGGTTGGTGCTTACTCAAGTGGCAGCCCAGAAACAGCCAGAATTCTGATGGCAGCATGGCTTCCAGGTTTCCTGGGACAGCCTCACTGTGTGCCCCAGCCAAAGCTGAGCAAATGCTCCTGCCCTGCCCACTCCATGCCACAGTGCAGCACTAGATCTGGGGTGGTCACCATCAGGGAAAAAATGCAACCATGGGCCACATCTGAGCAGAGCCACAGATGCCTACACAGGCAGAGGATCAGACCTATGTAAGCACAGGAGCCCCGCTTGCTTCAGCATTTCCCTTCTTCGGCACAAAGCTCCTGGTACAGAGAGAAGGAAAAACACACATTAAAAGAAAATGGAGCCAGCTAGAGCTTGACACTTACGGGCTTCCACTCCAGCAACTTGGGATCAGACCCCACCCCTGACAGGGAAATGATGGTGACTGAGCACAGAGGAAGTCACACCTCACACCCTGCACAGGGTCTAGCTCCTCCATCTCCAGCCCCACCCCTTACCAAGGTGATAGTTGCCAGCACACCCTGAGGAAAGATGTGACTGGCTGCCACATCAAATCCAGCTCTCCCACCAGGCACACGGGGCATGTGCTGTCTACACAGGGATGCTCTCACATAAGAATGCCCCTTTAAAAGACCAAAATACATAAATGTTTCACCTGAATTCATAATCAGAGAAAGTTAAGTAAAATGAAAAGTCAGAGGAACTACTCTCAGTTGAAAGAACAAGAGAAAAACCCTGAAAAAATAAAAGCTGAAACAGAAATAAACAATTTACCAGATAAGGAATTCAAAACATTGGTAATAAAAATGTTGACTGGGAAAAGTTATTTGGGAATTAGGGAAAAGAGAATTGATCTAAATACTGACCACTTTATCAAGGAACAAGACAATATTAAAAAGACCCAATTAAAAACAGATAATTCACTATCTGAAATAAAAAACACACTAGAAGGAAGGAATAGTAGACTAAGGATACAGAAGAACACATAAATGATCTGGAAAATAAAATAATGGAAATCACCCAATCAGAACAGCAGACAGAAAGACATATGAAAAGACAATGAAAAGAATTTATGAAACCTCTGAAATAACAATAAGAGTGCCAACATTTGCATTAAAGGTGTTCCAGAAGGGCAAAAGAGAGAGAAGGGGATTGAAAATATATTTGGAGAAATTATGACTGAAAACTTCCCCAAACTGAAGGAGACAGATATCCGAGTACAGGAAGCACAAGGGCCCCAAACAAAATAAACCCAAACAGACCCACACCAAGATATATTGTAATTAAAATGACAAAAGTTAAATATAAAGAGAGAGAGTTCTAAAGGCAGCAAGAGAGAAACAAAGAGTGATATACATGGTAATCCCCATAAGGCTATCAGCTGATTTCTCTGTCAAACTTTTGCAGGCCAGAAGGGAGTGGCATGATATATTCAAAGTCCTGAAAGGCAAAAATCCTGAAACCTAGGGTAGTGTACACAGAAAGATTATCATTTAGATAAAAGCAGAGATAAATAATTTCTCAGACAAGCAAAAATGAAAAGAATTCAGCAACACTAAACCTACCCTAAAAGAAATATTGAAGGATCTTCTCTAAATACAAAAGAAGCAAGAATCTACAGGAAAGGGAAAATGGCCCAAGGAAAGCAAATATATAGTAAGAATTGAAGATTACTTAAATAAGCCAGTATGTAGAATAAAAGGTAAAAAAACTGTAAAAGCAACTATAACTAAAATGAATAGTTAATGGGCAAGCATGAAGCTGTAAAATATCAATAGGATATCGAAAACACAAGATGTGGGGGAGGGGAGTAAAAAAAAATGTAGATCTTTTAGAATGTGTTTGAACTAAATTTACTACCAGTTTAAAACAAGTGGATGTATTTATGGATAAATGTATATGAACCCCATGGTAAACACAAATCAAAAACCTACAAAAGACACACAAAAGCCAAAAAGAAAGGAACCCGAGCATACCACCTAAGAATAATCATCAAACCACAATGGTAGAAACAAAAAGAAGAAATGAATGGAGAAGAACTAAAAAACAACTGGAAAACAAGTAATAAAATTGCAATAAATACATACCTATCAATAATTACTTAATTTATTTGTTTTTTTGAATATCAAGACACCTTTGTTGTGTTTTTTTTTAAACATCTTTATGGGAGTATAATTGCTTTACAGTGTTGTGTTAATTTCTACTGCATAACAAAGTGAATCAGCTATATGTATATATATCCCCATATCCCCTCCTTCTTGCATCTCCCTCCCACCCTCCCTATCCCACTCCTCTAGGTGGTCACAAAGCACCGAGCTAATCTCCCAGGGCTATGCAGCTGCTTCCCACTGCTATCTAGTTTACATTTGGTAGTGTATATATGTCCATGCTACTCTCTCACTTCGTCCCAGCTTACAGTTCCCCCTCCCCGTGTCCTCAAGTCCATTCTCTATGTCTGTGTCTTTATTCCTATCCTGCCCCTAGGTTCATCAGAACAATTTTTTATTTTTAGATTCCATATATATGTGTTAGCATATGGTATTTCGTTTTCTCTTTCTGACTTATTTCACTCTGTATGACAGACTCTAGGGCCATCCACCTCACTACAAATAACTCAATTTCGTTTCTTTCTATGGCTGAGTAATATTCTATTGTATATATGTGCCACATCTTCTTTATCCATTCATCTGTCAATGGACACTTAGGTTGCTTCCATGTTCTGGCTTCAGTAATTACTTTAAATGTCAATGGACTAAATGTTCCAATCAAAAGACAGAGGGAGGGGCTTCCCTGGTGGCGCAGTGGTTGAGAGTCTGCCTGCTGATGCAGGGGACGCGGGTTCGTGCCCTGGACTGGGAAGATCCCACATGCCGCGGAGCGGCTAGGCCCGTGAGCCATGGCCACTGAGCCTGCGCGTCCAGAGCCTGTGCTCTGCAACGGGAGAGGCCACAACAGTGAGAGGCCCGCGTACCGCAAAAAAAAAAGACATAGGGAGGCTGATTGGATAAAAAACAAGACCTTTCACTATGCTGCCTACAAGAGATTCACTTCAAGGCTAAAGACACATAGGCTGAAAGTGAGTTGATGGGAAAAGGTATTTCAAGCAAACGGAAAGGACAAGAAAATGGAGGTAGCAATAATCATATCAGTCGAAATAGACTTTAAAACAAATGCTATAATAAAAGACAAAGAAGGGCATTATATAATGATAAAGGGATTAACACAAAAGGAGACTATTATACTAATAACATAATGTACCCAATACAAGAGCACCTAAATATATAAAGTAAATACTAACAGACATAAAGGAAAAAATTGACAATGATACAATAATAGGAGGGGACATAAACACTCCACTGACACCAATGAACAAATTAACCAGACAGAAAATCAATAAGGCAAGTGTTCTTAAATGACACAATAGACCATGTGGACTTAATAGATATCTACAGGACACTACATCCAAAAAACAGCAGAATACACATTGTTTTCAAGCACACATGAAACATTCCCCAGGACAGATCACATACTAGGTCACAAAACAAGTTTCAAAAAATTTAAAAGGACAGGAATTATATCATGCATATTTTCCCACCATAATGATATAAAACTAGAAATCAACTACAGAAAGAAAATTGGGAAAAGCACAAACATGTGGAGACTAAACAGCAAGTTGCCAAGAAAAAAGAAAAAAAACGTCAATGATGAAATCAAAGAGGAAATCAGAAAATACCCTGAGCCAAATGAAAATGGAAATACAACTTTCCAAAATCTACAGGATGCAGCAAAGTAGTTCCAAGGGGGGAAGTTTACAGTGATACAGGCCTTGTTCAAGAAACAAGAAAAATCTCAAATAAACAATCTAACCTACCACCTAAAAGAATTAGAAAAAAAAAGAACAAACAAAGCCCAAAGTCAACAGAAGGAAAGAGATAATAAAGATCATAGAGGAAATGAATAAAATACAGAGTTAAAAAGAGAGGACTCAAATAAACAAAATAAGAAATAAAAGAGGAGAAATAACAAATATCACAGATACAAAAAACATAAGGTAATAAATACTATGAATAGTTATATGCCAACAAATTGGACAACCTGGAAGAAATGCACCAATTTCCAGAAACCTACAACCCGCCAAGTCTAAATCAAGAAGAAACAGAAAAATTGAAAAGACTGATCACTAGAAGTGCAATTAAATTTGTAGTAAAATTCAACATCCATTCATGATAAAAATTATCATCAAAGTGGGTATAGAGGCAATATATTTCAACATAATAAAGAACATTTATGACAAAACCACAGCCAACATCATACAAACAGTGAAAAGCTGAAAGTCTTCCCACTAATTTCAGGAGCAAGACAAGGATGCCCACTATCACCACTTCTATTTAACAAAGTATTGGAAGTACTAGCCACAGCAATTAGACAAGAAAAAGAGATAAAGGCCATCCAAATTGAAGGGAAGAGGTAAAACTGTCACTATTTGCACACGACATGATACTTTATATTACAACTAACACATTAATTTGGCAAGGCTGCAGAATACAAGATTAACATACAGAAATCTGTGTTTCTATATGCTAATAATGAAATATCAGAAATGAAAGTAAAAAACAATCCCATTTAAAACAGCATCAAAGGGCTTCCCTGGTGGCGCAGTGGTTGAGAGTTTGCCTGCCGATGCAGGGGACACGGGTTCGTGCCCCGGTCCGGGAAGATCCCACATGCCACTGAGCAGCTGGGCCCGTGAGCCATGGCCACTGAGCCTGTGTCTGGAGCCTGTGCTCCGCAACGGGAGAGGCCACAACAGTGAGAGGCCCGCGTACCAGAAAAACAAACAAACAAAAAACAGCATCAAAAAGCATAAAATATCTAGGAATAAATTGAACCAAGTGAAAGACCTATACTCTGAAAACTATAAAACACTGATGAAGGAAACTAGGAAACTGAAGAGGATACAGAGAAATGGAAAGATATCCCATGTTCTTGGATTGGAAGAATCAATATTGTTAAAATGGCCATACTACCCAAAGCAATCTACAGATTTAATGCAATCCCTATCAAAATAGCCAAGACATTTTTCACAAAACTAGAACAAATAATCCTAAAATTCATATATAACCAAAAAAGACACCAAATTGCCAAAGCAGTGTTGCGAAAAAAGATCAAAGTTGGAGGTATAATACTCTCAGACTTCAGAATATACTACAAAGTTACAGTAGACAAAACAGTGTGGTACTGGCACAGAAACAGACACATAGATCAATGGAATAGAGAGTCCAGAAATAAACCTATGCACCTATGGTCAATTAATCTATGACAAAGGAGTCAAAAATATACAATGGAGAAAAGACAGTCTCTTCAGCAAGTGGTGTTGGGAAAGCTGGACAGCCTCATGTAAATCAATGAAATTAAAACACTCCCTCACACCATATATAAAAATAAACTCAAAATGGTTTAAAGACCTAAATATATGACAGGATGCCATAAAACTCCTAGAAGACAACATAGGCAAAACATTCTCTGATATAAATGGTTACAGTATTTTATTTTATTTTTTATTTTTTGTGGTGCGCAGGCCTCTCACTGTTGTGGCCTCTCCCATTGTGGAGCACAGGCTCCAGACGCGCAGGCTCAGCGGCCATGGCTCACGGGCCCAGCCGCTCCGCGGCATGTGGGATCTTCCCAGACCAGGGCACGAACCCGTGTCCCCTGCATCAGCAGGTGGACTCTCAACCACTGTGACACCAGGGAAGCCCGGTTACAATATTTTCTTATAACAGTCTACCAAAGCAAAAGAAATAAAAGCAGAAATAAACAAATTTGACCTATCAAATTTAAAAGATGTGTGCAGCAAATGAAACTTCACAAAATGAAAGGACAACCTGTAGAGTGGGAAAAAATATTTGTAAATGATGTGATCAACAAGATGTTAATATCCAAAATATATAAACAGCTCATAAAAATCAGTATCTAAAAAACCAACAACCTAATCAAAAAAATGGGAAGACCTGAATAGACATTTTTCCAAAGAAGACATACAGAAAACTAACAGGCTAATATTTCCAACATTGCTAATAGGAAGTATTAATGAAAACAATGAGATATGACCTCACACCTGTCAGAATGGCTATCATCAAAAAGCTTACAAATAACAAGTGTTTGAGAAGATGTGAAGAAAAGGGAAGCCTTGTACACTGTTAGTGGAAATATACATTGGTACAGCCACTGTGGAAAACAGTATGGAAGTTCCTCAAAAAACTAAAAATAGAACTACCATATTATCCAGCAATTCTACTCATGGTATATATCTGGAAAAAATGAAAACAGTAATTCAAAAAGATGCATGCACCCAAATGTTAATAGCAGCACTATTTACAATAGCTAAGACATAGAAGCAACCCAAGTGCCCATCAACGTAAGAATGCAAAAAGATGTGAGATACACACACACACACACACACACACACACACACATGCACACACAATGGAATTTTACTAAGCCATAACAAAAATGAAATTCTTCCATTTGCAGCAATGTGGATGGACCTAGAGAACATTATGCTTAGTGAAATAAGTCAGACAGCGAAAGACAAATACTGTATGATATCACTTATATGTGGAATCTAAAATACAATACAAATGAAATATGTAAAACAGAAACAGATTCACCAATACAGAAAACAAACTCATGGTTACAAAGGGGAGAGGGAAATGGGGAGGGACAAATTACCAGTATGGGATTAACAGATACAAACTACTATGTATAAAATAAGCAAGCAAAAAGGATATATTGTATAGTACAGGGAATTATAGCCATTACCTTGTAATAACTTATAACGGAATCTAATCTACAAAAATACTAGATCACTATGCTGTACACCTAGAATAAATAATAATATGGTAAATCAACTATATTTCAATTTTTAAAAATAAATAATAAAAGATGTTAGAGTGCTTGCCATCTAACTCTAAGATCCTGTGCTAGGATAAACTGGTCACAGAACAGGTTAGAACTAAGTCACAAGCCACCCTCAAGAAAATTTCCATGCAATGAGGTACACTATAAAACAAAACAAAATCCTTAACCCAGTGGCATATCTCTCTTGGGGATTAATTTGGCTGAGACCCAATGCTTAGCTAAAGAATTGTGATCCTCAAGTTTCAGAAAACTGAGTATATCTTCTGCTTATTTTATGTCTAAGAACTGTTCTCCTGGAAGATGTAAATAATAAAAATTGCAAAGACTTATTACGACAACCTAGAATTACAATGGCCATTATGGGAAATGTTCTGAATGGGTGCAGAATATGCAACCCCAAAATATGCCAGTTTGGCATATTGATTATTTTGAATTAAAGTTACTTGAGAAGCAGCCAGTGAGAGAAGGACACTCTGGCCTTCCTTTGTCACCCTGAAAGCAGGAAATAAACCTCCCATGAAAGGTACCCTCCCTATACATTAAGGATAGAAGGTATCCTTATCACCAGAAATAGGAAATTTAGGGTGAAAAGGCTATAAAAACAAACCGTTTTACTTCACTAATTTACTGTCCTCCAAGCCCAAACTCCTTTGTCTTGTAAATTCTTCACTAATTTATTGTTACTTTGTCTAAAAGGTATAAACCTCCCTGCTTTGGTCACTTCTTGGAGTCTCATATTTTTATGGGGCTCTTGTACATATGAAAGTAAATTGTTTGTCTCCTGTTAATCTGTCTCGTGTCAATTTAATTATTAGGCCAGCCAAAGAACCTAGAAAGGGTAAAGGGTAAAATTTTCCTCCCCTACAGTTGCAATTAGCTAAGATCATTTTAAAAATACACTTGAGAGTAAACGTTCCTAATTTAAACAAACAGAAGGGGATACCGATTTTAACTGGCATGAGGAATCCTCCAAAATAATTTAAGAATAGTTTCACTGAGAGATTCATTGCACAGGGCCAATAATGAAAAATTAAAGACACAAGAGGTCCCTAAAACAAAAGACTGTAAGACTGACATGACTCCTACTACTCCCCCTCTACCTTCCTTTATGGGAATACTCACAGTCTACTAATCCTCTATCTGAATTGCCTTTTCACTCTGAAGATACTACAAGGCTGTAAACAACAGTCCACCAGGTTGGTGGCTTACAGATCTGTTTGCTTCTGTCTGTATGTTTATGTATGCCTATGTATGTATATTGTAAATGTGTGATTTTTTCCTGCCTCTGGATGGTATTGCTAAAACTAGTTTGTATAAAGCTCTATTTAGCTGACTTGAGGAAAAATAAATATTTATATAAATCAAGTACACTCTCAGAAATATAGAAACTACCTCAAATGTTTTTCAAGTTCACATGATCTAGGATAACCTTTGATTAGTAAAAGCTAGTTTAAGTTTGTTAGTTTAATTAAAACAGGCATGTCTTTAGAGTTATCATTAAATATAATGCAGACATCCAACTTTCATTCTACCCAGGTTTACTAAAAGTCAAACAAACTCACATTATCTCTGTTACAGAACTTGTTAGCAAGGATGATAACTTAAGATGATGGTTAACTGTTTAATTTCTCATGAAACTTCCATGAGTAATCTAATTCTTAAGAACAAGTAAATTAAATAGATGTAAGATAAAGTTCAAAACTAAACTTTTCAACAATAAATATTCTTTATGGTATGTGTACATGAAAATAGTTTCCAAAATATTTTTGGTAACTTGAAATCTTGAAGTTATACTGAGATAATTTAAATGATGAGTATTCATTCAATATCTAGATTATTTCCAAATAAGATAAAATACTGAAACATTAATTACTGAATATAGGTTTATCCACTTTTGGCTTCCTTTTACAGAGGAACTAAAGATACTTGGTTCTATTGATAAACATAGTTTATATCACATTGAAAACACTACTGTGAGGAAGAATATATTTCTAGAAATTATGAAATGTATTTTTTAAAATCTTCTGTAAAATTTTTATTTTATATTGGACTATAGTTAACAATGTTGTGTTAGTTTCAGGTGTACAGCAAAGTGATTCAGTTATACACATACATGTATCTATTCTTCTTCAAATTATTTTCCCATTTAGGTTGTTTCAGAGTTGAGCAGAGTTCCCTGTACTATACAGTACGTCCTTGTTGGTTATCTACTTCATTGATAAATATAGCAGTGTGTATATGTCAATCCCAAACTCCCAATTTATCCCTCCCCACCACCTTTTCCCTTTGATAACCGTTAAGCTTGTTTTCTAAGTCTATGAAATGTATTTATAAATTTGCCAATCCACAGAATGTTAGTGTAACAGTCCACAATTTCATACTTCTTAGTTTTTACTAGGAATTAACAATTCTAAAGGTTAAGAATTATAATTAATATATGTAATTAAAACTACTAGAAATAATAAGGAAAACATATCTATGCAAGGAAAACAGGGTGTGTCTTTGCTAAGAAAATGTATGAAGTATGGAGATATGTTTTTGAATATGTGGTCTTATGTGATTGGTTTCTTTCACTTAGCACAATGTTTTCAAGATTCATCCATGTTGTAGCATATACTAATGCTCCATTTTTTATGACTGGATAATATTCCACTGTATATCAATTTTCTGTTTATCCTTTTATCACTTAATGGATATTTGAGTTGATTCCACTACAGACAGCTATTATGAATGACACTTTTAACATTAGTGAACAAGTGTGAACACAGGTTTTGAATTCTCTTGGTTATATGACTAGGAGTGGAATTGCTACATCATATGGTAACTCTAATACTGTGAGGGATTCTAAACTGTTTTCACAGCAGCTGAGCTATTTTACGTATGCAGGAACAATTTATGAATGATCATTTTTTTTCACATACTTGCCAAGCCATGTCATTTTGTTTGTTTTATGTCTAGTCTAGCCAACCTATTGGATATGAACTGGTATCTCAGTGTGTCTTTCATTTATATTTCCCTAATGACTAATGAACTTGAGCGTCATTTAATGTGCTTATTGACCATCCATCTTTGAAGAAATGTTTATTAAAGTACTTTGCCCATTTTTAAAATTGTCTTTTTGTTTTATCAATTTATAAATTCTATAAAACTGCATTATATATGGTTTGCAAATATTTTCTCTTACTCTGTGAGTTGCCTTTTCACTTACTTGATAGTGTCCTTTGATGCACAAAAGTTTTAAATTTTGATGAAGTCCAATTTACTTTTCTTTTTGCTGTTTTGATTTGGCTAAAGTATTTAAGAAACTGTTATCTAATCCAAGGTAATGAAGAATTAAAAATATGTTCCCTTCTAAGAGTTTTATGTATATTTGTATATGGTGGGAGAGAAAGGTCCACATTCTTTTTTTTTTTTATCAAGTAGGTATCCAGTTGTCACAGCACAATTTCTTGAAATTACTACTCTTGTTCTATTGAATGGTCTTGGGACTCTTGTCAAAAATCAATTGACCATAGAGTTATGGATTTATTTATGCACACATAATTCTATTGCATTGATCTGTATGTTTATCCTTATTCCAGTGCCACAATGGTTTGAATATCATAGCTTTGTAGTACATTTTGAAATCAGAAACTGTGAGTATTCCCACTCCTTTCATCTTTTTTGAGACTGTTTTGGCTATTCAGAGTGCCTTGTAACTTCACATGAATTTTAGGATGAACTTTATCATTACTACAAAAAAAGCAGTTGGAATTTTGGTAGGGATTGCAGTGAATGCATAGATCCATTTGGGGGAATACCTTAATTATAGTAAATCTTCCAAACCATGAACATGGTAGATCTCTACATTTACTTAGGTCTTCTGTAACTTCTTTTGGCAATGTTATGTAGTTTTCAGTATAAAAGTACTATTCTTCTTTGCTTAAATTTATTCCTAAGTATTTTATTATTCAGATGATATGAATGTAACTGTTTTATTTCACTTTCAGATATTGCATTGCTGGTGTACAGAACACAACTGATTTTTGTATATTGATCTTGTATGCTAAAACTTTGCTGAACTTCTTTTTTTAATCCCCAGTAGCATGTTGTGGAGTCCTTATAATTTTCTACAAGAAAAATTATGTTATCTACAAATAGAGATAATTTTGATTATTCATTGTTCATCTGGATGTTTTATTATTTATTTTCTTGCCTAATTATCCTGGTTAGATCTTCCAGTATAATGGTTACTAGAAGTGTCAAGAGTGGACATCTTTCTCTAGTTCCTGATCTTAGGAGGAAATCTTTTTTTTTTTTTAATGATCTTTAAATTTTTAATTGTGGTTTAAAGAAACATAACATCCAATTTACCATCTTACCAATGTTTAAGTCTATAGTTCAGTAGCATTAAGTATATTCACATTGTTGTGTTATAGCTCTCCAGAACTTTTTATCTTACAAAACTAAAAATCTATACCCATTGAACTATTCCCCATTTCTCTCTCCCTCCAGCCCGTAACAGCCACCACTTTCTTTCTGTTTCTATGAATGTGACTAATTGAAACACCTCGTTTAAGTGGAATTATGCATTATTTATCTTTCTGTGACTGGCTCATTCCATTTAGCACAACATCCTCAAGAGTCATCTATATTGTAGCATGTGACAGGATTTACTTCTATTTAAAGTGTGAATAATATTCCATTGCATATACCACATTTTCTTTACCTGTTCACCTGTTGAGAGAAACTTGGAATGCTCTGGATATGTATGTTAGGTTCATTTGGTCTATAGTGTTGTTCAAATCCCTTGTTTCCTATATTTTCTCTGTCTGGATGATCTATCTATTATTGAGAGTGAAGTATTAAAGTTCCCAACTATTATTATATTGCTATTTACTTCTTTACATTCTCTTAGAATGTGCTTTTTATTTTTAGGTATTCTGATATTGGGTGCATACATATTTACATCTGTTATATCTTCTAGATGAACTGACCCCTTTATACAGTGACCTTCTTTGTCTCTTTTGACCATGTGTAATTTAAAGTCCATTTTGTCTCATATAAGTAGTTACCCCTTCTTTCAAGTAGGATAGAAAATCATAAATACAGAAACTTCTGTCAACTTCTATTTATCTAAATTAATGTTGAATTTTGTCAGATCTTTGAGCAATTATAGTTAGTGTTTTGTGATTTTTGTCAGTTTTTTCTTTATAAAATTTATATTAATAGAACTGCTACCATCGATCCATTGCTACATCCCTACCATAAATCATTTTGGGGCGTAATTTTCATAACATCTTTAAACTTTTGTAACATGATCCTGCTTATTAACAAAGATTTAGCAGTAATACTAAAATACATTGTAGTTTTAATTTTTTCTTATCTCTCTCAGTTTGGTATTAATGCTATCACTATAAAAGTGTTTAAAGGTTTTCCTTCCTTTTCTATTTGCTGTTGTGGTTAATATAGCATGTGAGTTGAATCTTTTTAAGATTTCGGTAGAATTCCCCTGTGAAATCATACAGCTTAGGACTTTTCTGCAGGCTAAGTGCTGGGAGGAGGGGATAATTCTTTGAAAAAGTATATTTTATGGAAATTGAACAGTTAAAATTTGCTTCCTAGTCTGAGTTCAGTTTTGGTCATTTATATTTTCCTGGAAACTAATCCAAATCATCCAGATTTTCATATATATTCATAATCAGTTGACAAAATGTAGCTACTTATAATTATTTTTCTCTGCAACAGTTGTTTTAACATTATTTCTGTTTTGCATATTTTCATGCTTTCTGCTTTTTTTCATTCATTAAATGAGGTAATTTCTAATACGTATTTTGTGTGTGCCAGAAATTAGATTGATTTATTAGTTCTGTTATTTTCCAAATCATCAATTAATAGATTGCTCAAACTTGCTTTCCTTTTTTGTTTGTGTATAGCTTCACTTTTATCCCTACTGTGGTTAATCATATTCACTTACAGGATTTGTTTCCATTCTTCCTTTTTTCTTTTTTTTCTCCAATTTGACAACCTGTGGACCTAGGATCATGTTACAGTCAGTCCATGTTTTCCCCATTGATCTTTCTGTTTGATATCTCTGTGATATTCCTTTGGTATGTATAATCACCCCTGAGCCAATACATATGATTTTCATTGCTTTAGCTATAAAACAAAACTTGATATCTCATAGGGCATGCTCCCATTCTTTATTCTTACTTATCAACACTTTTGGTATTTTGGGGTTCTGTGAATTTTATGATCAGCTTTTCAAATTCCATGAAAAACATGTTAGGATTTAAACTGGAAATGCATTGATTTTTACAGTATTGATTTTTAACAAATAATTATAGATCTATTAAGGTTACTAATTTCTTCCTGAGTTAAATTGTTATGAGGCAAAACACTTGCCTAAATAAATCCTTGGAAAATGTGTCCCCAGTTAGTGTACTGGGGAACATAACCAAGATGGCTTTATGAAAAATGAGTTTTTTGAAAATTATAAGTAAATTTTAGGGTATGATAATTTTTAAATTAGAGATTTTTTCTTTCAGATTTATTGAGGTATAATGAAATAAGTACAGCATAAGATATATAGCATAATGAACTGATTTACATATATCATAAAATGATTACCACTATAAGTTGAGTTAACATCCATCATCTCATATAGATACAAAAATATATTTTTAAAAAGGTTTCTTTTCTTTTGAGAGAACTTTTAGGATCTATTCACTTAAAAACTTTCAAATATACCATACAGCAGTGTAAACTATAGTCATCATGTACATTACGTTTGCCTTACAACTGGAACTTTGTGTCTTTGACCACTTCACCCAAATCTCCCTAAATCCCTCAACCGCCACCACTGGTAACCACAAATCTGATCTCCTTTTCTGAGTTTGATTTGCTTTTAAGAGACACAGATGTAGAAAACAGACTTGTGGACACAAGGGGGGAAGGGGAGGATGGGACGAATTGAGAGAGTAGCATTGATATATATACATTACTATGTGTAAAACAGCTAGCTAGTGGAAAGCTGCTGCATAGCACAGGGAGATCAGCTCGGTCCTCTGTGATAACTTAGAGGGGTGGGGTGGGGGGTTGGGAGGGAGGCTCAAGAGGGAAGGAATATATGTATACATATAGCTGATTCACTTTGTTGTACAGAAGAAACTAACACAATGTTGTAAAGCAATTATACTCCAATAAAAAAAAAGTGACATGGGGAAAGGTGTACAAAGTCAAGTTAAAAAATACAACATAAAACCATAAAGTAAAATATGAGAAATAAAAAAAAAGATTCCAGCTATCAGTCAGATCATACAGTATTTGTCTTTCTCTAACTTATTTCACTTACCATAATGCCATCAAGCTTATCCCAAATAGCAGGATTCCCTTCTTTTCTATGGTTGGAGAGTATTCCATTCTATAGATGTACCATATTTTCTTATCCATTCATCCATTGATGGACCTTAGGCTGTTTCCATATCTTGGCTATTGTAAATAATACTGCAATGAACATTGAGGTGCAGATATCCCTTCACCTATATACCCAGAAATGGAAGCACTGGATCATATGGTAGCTTTACTTTAAAAATTTTGTGGAACTCCATACTGCTTTCCATAGTGGCTGAACCAATTTACAAACCCACCAAGCATGCACAAGGGTTTCCTTTTCTCCATATCCTCACCAACATTTGTTATCTCTTGGCTTTTTCATCATGGCCATTCTAATATGTGTGAGATGATATCTCGTTGTGGTTTTGATTTGCATTTCCCTAATGATCACTGATGTTAAATACCGTTTCTTGTAACTGTTGCCATTTCTTTGGAGAACTGTCTATTTGGGTCCTTTGCCCATTCTTTAAATTGCATTATTTGGTTTTTGGCTATTGAGTTGTATGACTTCTTTATATATTCTGTATATTAATCCCTCATCAAACATATGATTTGCAAATATTTTCTCCCTTTCTGTAGGTTGCCTTTTCATTCTGTTGATTGATTCTTTTGATATGCAAAAGCTTTTTAGTTTTATGTGGTCTGACTTATTTTATCACTTGTGCTTTAGATGTCATATCCAAAAATTATCATTGCCAAGACCCCTGTCATGAAGTTTTTTCCTGTTTTTTTCTAGTAGTTTTATGGTGGGACGTCTTAAATTTAAGTCTTTCATGAATTTGGAGTTCATTTTTATGAGTGGTGTAATACAGGGATCGAATTTCATTCTTTTACATGTGAATATACAATTTTCCTGGGACCATTTATTGAAGAAACTATCTTTTTTCCACTGAGTATTCTTGGATCTTTTGAAATAAGGTTTGACTATATATGCATGGGTTTATTTCTGGGCTCTCAATATGTTCCATTGGTCTATGGGTCTGTTTTTATACCAGTACAATACTGTTCTGATTATTATAGACTTATAAAATAGCTTTAAATCAGGAAGTATGATGCCTCCCATTCTGTTGTTTCTCAGCTTTGGTTTGGTTATTCAGGATCTTTTATGGCTCCATATCAAGTTTTAAAAATTTTTAAATTTAATTTATTGAAGTATAGTTGATTTACAATGTATTAGTTTCAGGTGTAGAGCAAAATGATTCAGATATATATACATATGTATATGCATATACATATGTGCAACATATATATATACACACACACACATATACATTCTTTTTCAGATTCTTTTCCTATGTAGTTTATTACAAAATGTTGAATATAGTTCCCTGTGCTATACAGTATATCCTTGCTGTTTATTTTATATATGGTAGTATGTATATGTTATTCCCAAATTCCTAATTATCCCTCCCCCGACCTTTCCCCTTTGGTAACCATATGTTTGTCTTCCGTATCTGTGAGTCTGTTTCTGTTTTGTAAATAATTTCATTTGTATCATTTTTTTATCATCTACAAATAAGTGATATCACATGATATTTGTCTTTCTCTGACATACTTCACTTAGTACGATAATCTCTAGGCCCATCCATGTTGCTACAGTTGGCATTATTACATTCTTTTTTATGGCTAATATTCCATTGCATACACACACACACACAAACACCACATCTTCTTTATCCATTCATCTGTCAATGGACATTTAGGTTGCTTCCATGTCTTGGCTATTTTAAACAGTGCTCCAATGAACACTGGGATGCATGTATCTTTTCAAATTATGGTTTTCTATGGATATATGCCCAGGAGTGGGATTGCAGGATTATATGGTAGCTCTATCTCTAGTTTTTAAAGGAACCTCCGTACTGTTCTCCATAGTGGCTATACTAATTTACATTTCCACCAACAGTGTAGGAGGGTTCCCTTTTCTCCATACCCTCTCCAGCATTTATTATTTGTAGACTTTTTGATGATGGCCATTTTGACTGGTGTGAGGTGATACCTCATTGTAGTTTAGATTTGCACTTCTCTAATAATTAGTGATATTGAGCACCTTTTCATGTGCCTTTTGGCCATCTTTATGTCTTCTTTGGAAAAATATCTATTTAGATCATCTGCCCAGCTTTTGATTGCGTTGTGGTTTTTTTTGTTTTTTTGTTTCTTGATATTGAGCTGTATAAGCTGTTTGTATATTTTTGGAGATTAATCCCTTGTTGGTTGCTCCATATCAATTTTAAGACTTTTTTCTGCTTCTGTAAAAAATGTCATTAGAATCTTGATAGGGATTTCACTGAATCTATAGATGGCCTTGAGTAGTATGGATATATTAACAATATTCTTCCAATGCATGACCACAAGATACCTTTTATTAGCATCTTTTTTATTTCTTTCATCAATGTTTTATGATTGAATTTATTCCTAAGTATTTTATTGTTTTTGATGCTTAGTAGAAATGGGAACTTTTAATTTTTTCTTCAAGTAGTTCACTATCAGTGTATAGAAATGGTACTGGTTTATCCATGTTAAATTTTACCCAACATTCCTAAATTTGTTGATTAGAAATAAGTTTCTTGGTGGAGTCTTCAAGATTTTTTACATATAAATCACGTAATCTGCAATTTTACTTCTTCTTTTCTAATTCTATGCCTTTTATTTATGTTTCTTACCTGATTACTCTGGCTAGGACTCCAGTACTATGTTGAATTCCATTCTTTCTTATCCATTAACGTACATTGAAAAGTGTATGAAATTTCCTTTATTGTTTATGTTCATCCTCAAGTGTCTGATATGTAGCTTTCTTTCCCATTATTTTCTAATTTTAGTTCATATTTCTTCTTTGCCTCAGATGTTGACAATTTTTATTTTTATATATCTAGATGTTAGAACTTTTTTTCTGATTTGGTTATCAATTACGTATTTTCCCAGTAATCTTTCTTTTTTGGTAATTTCCTACTCATGGGGTTTTACTTTTAGTTTTCTTTTGGCCTAATACCTGCTCAAATTTTGTAAAAATTCCATAATTAATTTATATGTGGTCTTTCTGTTTTTTTAGCTATGTATCTATTAGATCTAACTGATCATGTAAGCATTTGAGGTTTTCTACATTCTTACTTTTGTTCTAGAATTGTAATGGATGAGAGAGGTTAACTAAGTTATTCTACTACTAATATTATCTATTTCTCCTTGCATTTACTGACATTTTCTGCTTTATGACTTTTTAAGGTATCTTATTTGATGAATAACTGACACACTTTGATGTAGGATTGTACTTTGTTAATAAGAATTACTCTTCTTCATCTTATTTAATTATTTTTGCCTCAGATTTTGACTCATATTACCATCAAGACTTCTGGTATGTTATTTTTTTTTAAATACACAACTGAAATACTTTTGATTTTTATTTTCAACCTTTCTGAGCCACTTGATTTTCCTTGTATCACAGTTCTATAGCATATGGTCACACTTTGCTCCAATTGAAATGTGATGTTTTTCTTTTTAATGGATTATTTACCACATTTACAGTTATTGATAGATTTTGTCTTAATTCTGCCATAATATTCTACATTTGTGGTTTCTGGTTTTATGTCTTCATTCACATTATTTATTTGTGCTTAGTGTTTTCTTCACATTGTTTTTCTGTATATATCCCTTCAAATAATATGAGGTTTGATTTTAGTTTTTGAAGAGATTACTTTTTATAACTATAATTTTAATATTAATATTCTATTTAACATGATATAAGACTCCATCAATAATAGTGGTAGAATTATTATGCATTTATTCTGAGTTCTTTTACCTCCCCATCATAATTTTAATTTTTTTGCTCTCTTATAATTAACATTATATTATTATATATGTAACCTATTACTTTATTAGCTTTAGCTTTAAATTATATACTTTCACCCTCAAGCTATAGAAGACTGGGAAATCTATTTGTATTACTTTCTATTTTCTCTTTCACACCCCAATCCAACTTTATTTAGCTAGAATATTACTATGGTGTCATGATTTATAATATTTAAATTCTGCTCTGAAACAATAATTCTCTCAGTTTTAGTTTTAAGGCTAGGGTTTAATGGATTTAATGCTTGCCACCTCTCTGTTTAACATAGATTCTCTTTCATCATTTGGTTGTCTGAAATTCTTCTTCTATTAGATCAGTTCAATAGGACATATGCAAACTATACTCCATGAAATTTTGTGTATTCAAAAATCATAGTCTGTTATCATTATATTTGAATTAATATTTGCCTAACGATAAAATAGAGGTCACACTTTATTTTTTTTGAAGATTCTGTGAACACTATTCTGCTGGCTTCTAATATTGGAAGGTGATGTGGACATTTTTGAGACTTTCTGGATTTCTTTCCCTTACAGGTGACTTCACATTTTTACTTGGATGTCCAAAGAATCTTCCTTTATCTTTGAATCCAGAAAGTTTACTATGATGCGTTTTGATGTTCATTGTTTTGTTTCATTTTCCCGACTGGGACTCAGTGTACCCTTAAAGGCATTTAAATTAAAATCTTATTTCCAGAAAAGTTTTATGAAGTATACTTTAAACACTGATTTTCTATTCTATTTATTTCTCTTCTTTAGTGACACTGATTATGTGTAAGTTGGTTCTTCTGCTTGTCTTCCATATTTATTATTTTAATCAATCTTTTTTTAAACTTTTTGTTCATGTCCATCTCTCTCTTACTAGCTTTTACCATTTCTCAGTCCTCATCTCCACATTCCTTGCTGTGTTTTCAACAGTTATTTTCTTTTATGGTATCTCAAAATTAAGATGGCTTTATTTCTCTCTTCCACTTTTTTCTCTTAATTCAGCTGGCTCATGTATTAGCTATTTCTGTTGTTTTAAAACATCTTCTCTGAATTCTTAGACTGCTTTGAAATCCTATTTAATTTTTTTCCAGGTTTACTGAGATATAATTGACATATAACATTGTATAAGGTATACAAAGTGAGAATTTGATATACGTATATATTGTGAAATGAGTTCCTCTATTAAAGTTATGATTGTTTTATTGAGCTACCTGAATTACAATATTTAGTTATGTCATCTGTTAACTTACAGTATTTTTCTTGTTAATATTCTTCACTAACCACTTGTTTTCCATGTTCCTTTCATTATACATGCATACGTCCTTTTACACTGCTTCACTGTTTTGCACTTTGCAGATACTGATTTTTTTTTTTAAAGGTTGAAGGATTGTGGAACAATCAAGCAAGTGTACTGTCACCATTTTCCCAACAGCACTGGCTCACTTCCTGTCTCTGGGTCACATTTTCATAATTCTCACAGTATTTCAAACTTTTCCATTATTATTACATTTGTTGTGGTGATCTGTGATCAGTGATCTCTGACATTACTATTGTAATTGTGTGTGGGGGGGGGGTGTACCACAAACCACACCCATATAAATAGATAGCAAACTTAATAAATAAATGTGTGTGTTCTGACTGTTCCACCTACTAGCAGTTCCCCCATCCCTTTTCCTCTCCTCCAGCCTCCCTGTCCCCTGAAATGCAACAATATTGAAATTAGGCCAATTAATAATCCTACAATGGCCTCTAAGTTTCCAAGTGAAAGGAAGAGTTGCATGTATCTCACTTTAAATCAAAAGCTAAAAATGATTATTCTTAGCGAGGAAAGCATATTGAAAGCTGATACAGGCCAAAAGCTAGGCCTCTTGCACCAAAGAGTTAGCCAAGTTTTGAATGCAAAGGAAAAGTCCATGAAGGAAATTAAAAGTGTTACTCCAATGAACATATCAGTGAAAAGAAAGCAAAACAGCCTTATTGCTGATATGGAGAAAGTTTTACTGGTCTGGATAGAAGATCAAACCAGCCACGACATTCCCTTAGGCCCAAATCTAATCCAGAGCAAGGCCCTAACTCACTTCAATTCTATCAAGGCTGGAAGAGGTGAGGAAGCTGCAGAAGAAAAGTTTGAAGTTAGCAGAGATTGGTTCATGAAGTTTAAGGAAAGAAGCCATCTCCATCACATAAAAGTACATGATGAAGCAGCAAGTGCTGATGTAGAAGCCGCAGCAAGTTATCCAGAAGAACTAGTTAAGATAATTAATGAAGGTGGCTACACTAAACAACAGCTTTTCAATGGAGATGAAACAGCCTTCTATTGGAAGAAGATGCCATCTAGGATTTTCATAGCCAGAGAGGAGAAGTCAATGCCTGGCTTCAAAGCTTCAAAGGACAGGTTGACTCCACTGTTAGGGGCCAGTGGAGCTGGTGACTTTAAGTTGAAGCCAATGCTCATTTACCATTCTGAATCCTAGGGCCCTTAAGAATTATTCTAAATCTACTCTGCCTGTGATCTATAAATGGAGCATAAACAAAGCCTGGATGACAGCACATCTGTTTACAACATGGTTTACTAAATATTTTAAGCCCACTGTTGAGACCTACTGCTAAGAAAAAAGAGTTCTTTCAAAATATTACTGCTTATTGATAATGCACCTGGTCACCCAAGATCTCTGATGGAGGTGGACGAAGAGATTAATGTTCTTTACATGCCTGCTAATACAACATCCATTCTGAAGCCTATGGATGAAGAAGTCATTTTGATTTTCAAGTCTTATTATTTAAGAAATACATTTCATAAGGCTATAGCTGCCATAGATAGGGATTCCTCTCATGGATCTGGGCAAAGTAAATTGAAAACCTTCTGGAAAGTATTCACCATTCTAGATGCCATTTGGAACATTTGTGATTCACAGGAAGAGGTCAAAACATCAACATTAACAGGAGTTTGGAAGGAGTTGATTCCAGCCTTCATGGATGACTTTGAAGGGTTCAAAACTGCAGCAGAGGAAGTAACTGCAGATGGCGTGGAAATAACAAAAGAACTAGAATTAGAAGTGGAGCCTGAAGATATTAATTAATTGCTGCAATCTCATGATAAAACTTGAATGGCTGAGGAGTTGCTTCTTATGGATGAGCAAAGAAAGTGGTTTCTTGAGATGGTATCTACTCCTGGTGAAGATGTTGTGAAGACTTGAAATGATGACAAAGGATTTAGAATGTTACATAAACTTAATTGATAAAGCAGTGGCAGTGTTTGAGAGGAGTGACTCCAATTTTGAAAGACATTCTACTGTGGGTAAAATGCTATTAAACAGCATTATGTGCTGCAGAGAAATCATTTGTGAAAGGAAGAGACAATCAGTGAGGCAAACTTCACTGTTGTCTTATTTCAAGAAATTGACCCAGCCATCCCAACCTCCAGCAACCACCACCTTGATCAGTCAGTAGCCATCAACATCAAGGGAAGACACTCTTCCAGCAAAAAGATTAAGACTACCTGAAGGCTCAGAAGATGGTTAGCATTTTTTAGCAATAAAGTATTTTTTTAATTAAGGTATGTACATTTTTTAAAGATATAATGCCATGCACACTTAATAGACTACAGTATAGTGTAAACATAACTTTTGTATGCACTGGGAAACCAAAAAATTGCTGTGACTCGCTTTATTGCAATATTTGCTTTATTGTGGTGGTCTGGAAGTGAACCCACAGTATCTCCAAGGTATGCCTGTATTTTTTCATGGTATAATTTTGTAGTTCTTTTGCTGGTTCCTCATTAGTAATTACTTATGTTCGAATAAACCAAGTATCTGTGGACCAGCAGTTTAGAGGGGCTTATGTGGAGGAAGGGCTAGTATTTTTTACTTCTGATACAGAGTTGTGTGTGAGTTATTTAAATATTTACTTCTCCCTAACCAGCCATAGACTACTTCCTGTTTAATACTTCAGTAAGCCTCCTATTTTTTGTTTTGGCCATGCTGCATGGCTTGTGGCATCTCAGTTCCCTCAGTTCCCCAACCAGGGATTGAACCCGGGCCATGGCAGTGAAAGCCCAGAATCCTAACCACTAGGCCACCAGGGGACTCCCAAGCCTGCCTTCCTTTGATGCCTAATGGAATGCGAGGAACATGGGGAAGTACTCTGTAAAAGCCCATGCTTGACTTTCTAAACAAAAGATTGACAAATTTAGCAATAACACTTCGAAATTCATAGCTGCAGACCTTCTTCCTATGTGTATTTCTCGGTGTCCTCTGAGTTTTCTGTATTTGGCAGCTCTTCCCCATATATCGTGGCACAGAGTTACATAAGTCTTCTAATATCACTAAAATTTGCAGGGATTTTTATTTTTAAACAAGAATAATGTTTTGGCATGGCTTTTGATAGCATTTGCCATTCTTTTCTTTATTCCTTCCTAAAACTAGATGTCTAGAAGGCTCACCTTATTTACATTTTGTAACTTCAATACTTTAGAGAGTTCATTAACTTCCCTCACCATTTAAAAAATAATTCTCATTTGTCTCTTTATGTATCTATAATACATATTAAACAACTCATTTAAACTAGGAATTTCTTGATTATTTTAATGGTCAGATTTTTTTTAACATGCTACAAACCATTTGTCAAATATGTTTCCTTCTGGTAAGAGTTTTAGCCATATCATTAACCTTCTAGCTTACTCAAGCTTAACTATGTATCCTCAGTTCATCAAGTAATGTGTAGTTTTGCAAATTATAAATGACCTTTTCAATACTGTAGATGACTTCTGCAGTATCAGCTACAGACTCTGCTTTAGTTTCCTAATATTGTCACATAGAATTGTCTAAATGTCTGTCATCTACAAGTTTATAATGAACTCTGTGCTAAGCACTGTGTCAAATCAGTTCATTAGCAGCATTACCAATCATTTTCTCTTTTCATTGTTTCTCTCCATCACTGCTACCAGCTGTGGCCTAATTCCAAAATGTCACTGAACAACATAAAACAGCTTGGGACGGTGAGGTTTTTAACAGACTAAAGATTTTCCTTTAATATTCTAGATATAATCCTACCAACAGTTAACTCTTTATGGAGTGGCCTACCTATATGACTGTGAAGATGCCTCTGTTATTATAGATACAGATAGACAGGTAGGTAGATATACATAGATTGATCAATAGAGATATATAGGATGATGTGCATGTGCATGTAAGCATGAAAATAAACATCAAGCTCATAATTGTATGTAATCACCACTTGATAAATTAAGTGGGTTCTATTGGATTTGTTTACTTTAATAGATGGAGTGTAGAATTACTTACCCTGTATAAAAAACAATCTAGATTTCCAAGGCCAGGTAATAAAAATTTATATAACTCAGCACTGAATTAAAATACTTGAGACTACCACTTGATGGAATTGGTGGTGGGTTATTTTCAAAGAAAAATATAGTATAGAAAAAATAGTTTAAAATAAGTTTAACTCCCAAAGATGTTCATAAAGTTGTTGTTTATAAAACATTTATTTAAGAATGATAAAGTTAATGAAATACATCTGTATGTATTAAATTATGTTTATATAGAGTCCTAATATCCTATAGAAAATCTCATTTAAAGTTTAAGTAATAGACTTAAAGACAATAATTATAGAACACAAAAGTATGTAGTATTGGTGGTGATGGTGCTGGTATTAGTGCTGGTAGTAACAACAACAGCTAATATTCACTGAGTACTCACTAAAAGCCAGGTATCATGAAAATGTTGCATGGATTATTTCATTTAATCTTCACAATAACTTGGAGAAGTATATAGTATTATCATCTTAATTTAACAGATATGAAAATAAAGATCAGAGAGGTTACATGAATTATCCAAAACTCATGTAGTTAGAAAGTGAAAGGCAAAAAAAAAAAATTTAAACCAATAGATTTAATTAAAACTACATAATTTTCCCATATGTATATATCAGAAACTATCACCACACTGTAAAAAATGAAATTAAATGGTGAAATACATAAACCATATATAAATAAATGTATGTAACATAATCATCAAAAAGCTAAATAGCTGTCCCTTTTTAATGAAATTATCTATGACTGCCTTTTGTTCTTTGTTTATGTGTTACATATCTTCACATTGAACATAAGATTTATATTTGGAAAATTAGGTTTTAAAGAAATAACAGTTATCCCTAGAGGCGTGAGATAGGGAGTGTGGGAGCGAGGCTCAAGAGGGAGGGGATATGGGGATATATGTATGCATATGGCTGATTCACTCTGTTGTACAACAGAAGCTAACACAGCATTGTGAAGCAATAATACTCCAATAAAGATGTATAAAAGAAAATAAATAACAGTTATCACACAACTATATACAAAGGAAAACATAATTATCAAGGGGATAATTTGTATTTCAGGTGCTATAACAGTATATAAAATTATGAAATGTGCTATATTAAGTATCAAGTAGAAAAAAATTCTAGATTCAATGAGATTGAGGCAGTTTAACAATCATCAGTACACACCTTTTTGAAAAGCATTAGAAGCAATCTATAAATAGAAGCTTTAAAATCACATAAAGTAGGATTAGATTTAAATATTTACCAAAAGTGATAGTTTCACAAAAGTTTCATAAAATCAAACATATTTCACACACCATTTATAGTGACCATGTTGTGTGTATAGTCATGTTGTTAGCGAGTTGATCTCATGCAAAACCAGAAGCTTGAGGAATTAGTCTATAACCTTTACATAATATTTCAAAGTGATCAATTTAGACTCAACATTGGTACAAGATTGGATGTATATTTATATTTCATTTAAATACTGTTTACCTATGATACCAAACAAACACAAAAAGTTGCTGCCAAGGAGTTGGAGACTACCATACCGGGAGGCTCACATACTAGGCTGTTATTTAAAAATGGATCTTCCTGGGACTTCCCTGGTGGTGCAGTGATTAAGAATCCGCCTGCCAATGCAGGGGACACGGGTTTGAGCCCTGGTCCGGGAAGATCCCACATGCCGCAGAGCAACTAAGCCTGTGTGCCACAACTACTGAGCCTGTGTTCTAGTGCCCGCGAGCCACAACTACTGAAGCCTGCACGTCTAGAGGCCGTGCTCCACAACAAGGGAAGCCACTGCAATGAGAAGCCTGCACACCGCAACAAAGAGTAGCCCCCGCTCACTGCAACTAGGGAAAGCCCGCGCACAGCAATGGAGACCCAATGCAGCCAATAAATAAATAAATAAATTTATTAAAAAAATGGATCTTCCTTTTCCACAGAATTTTCATGTAAGAGTTGATCCAGAAGGACATACTTTTTTTTTTAACTCTTGCCTCCTTGTTTAAAATGAGAGGGGGAATATCCAAATACACACCCCTGGAAGTGATTTATATGTTGGGATAAGGCTGGGAAAGAAAAGAACTATGTTCTGAATACTACATTTATGAGTTTGTTTGGATGTCATCCAAAATCATTGAAAAGAGTGAACAGACCTACACGCCAAATCCCAGAGCCATGTTCGCATTATTCGGCATACATTCCAGACTGAGAATCAATGTTAGAAACAGCTACAACTGTCAGCAGCTTTGAGAGTAACTTGAAAACATGACATTTTGGATTTTAGAAATATTTTTCACAGCAACAGAGATGGGTAAAACACATACGTTTATGTAGCACACCACTTTGTCTTGTGTCAGTAATTGCTGGCTTGGGCCTCTGAGATGTCTCTATCAATCCACTGAAAATAAAGTTAGATGTGAGCATTCTATGAGGGAGCAAAATGGCTGTCTGTATTTAAAATATCTAAATATTCTTTATGCATTATTTCTGACACATTTACAGCGACTTTTTAAACTAAACATTTTATTTGGAGACAATTGTACACTCACATGAAATTGTAAGAAATAATACAGAGAGACCCTATGTATCATTTAATCGGTTTCTCCCAATGGTAACATCTTGGAAAACTATAGTACAGTATCACAACTAGGATACATACTGACATTGACACAATCAAGATACAGAACAGTTCCCTTACCACAAGGATCCTTGAGTTGCATTGTTATAGCTATACTCACTTTTTTCCCATCCCATCCTAACCTCTGGAAACCTCTAATCTGTTCTCCATGTCTATACTTTTGACATTTCCAGTTGCTTTTAGGAAGTAATCTTTATTGGTTTCCCCTTCCTATCTTTCAGTCCTTTCTCTGTGACTTTTACTCACATCTTTCAACTAAAGCACTCTAGGTTCAGTGTAAGTTCCCCCTTTTTCAAAGTAAATAAATGCCCAGGGAATGTAAACCAAGTTTTGGTAGAAAGATCAAAAGTTTAATTATTTATTGAGTATTATATGCAGGATACTGTTCTAGGCATTAGGGGATATAGTGAATGAGACAGACAAGGTCCCAGTCCACGTGGAACTCACATTCTAATGGGGAAAAAGGCATGATAAACAAATTTTAATATAGATCAAGGGAACAGGATAGCAAGCCCAGAAACAAACCCATGCACTTATGGTCAATTAATCTATGACAAAGGAGGCAAGAATATACAATGGAGAAAAGACAGTCTCTTCAATAAGTGATGCTGGGAAAACTGGACAGCTACATGTAAAAGAATGAAATTAGAACACTCCCTAACACCATACACAAAAATAAACACAAAATGGATTAAAGACCTAAATGTAAGGCCAGATACTATAAGACTCTTAGAGGAAAACATAGGCAGAACACTCTGACATAAATCGCAGCAAGATCTTTTTTGACCCACCTCCTAGAGAAATGGAAATAAAAACAAAAATAAACAAATGGGACCTAACTAAGCTTAAAGGCTTTTGCACAGCAAAGGAAACCATACACAAAACAAACAACAACCCAGAGAATGGGAGAAAATATTTGCAAACGAAGCAACCAACAAGGGATTAATCTCCAAAATATACAAACAGCTCATGCAGCTGTATGTCAAAAAAACAAACAACCCAATCACAAAATGGGGGGAAGATCCAAATAGACATTTCTCCAATGAAGACATACAGATGGCTAATAAGCACATGAAAAGATGTTCAACAGAGAAATGCAAATCAAAACTGTAATGAGGTATCATCTCACATCAGTCAGAATGGCCATCATCAAAAAGTCTACAAACAATAAATGCTGGAAAGGGTGTGGAGAAAAGGGAGCCCTCCTACAATGTTGGTGGGAATGTAAATTGGTACACCCACTATGGGGAGCAGTATGGAGGTTCCTTAAAAAACTACAAATAGAACTACCATATGACCCAGCAATCCCACTACTGGGCATATACCCAGAGAAAACCATAATACAAAAAATACACGCACCCTAATGTGCACTGTAGCACTATTTACAATAGCCAGGACATGGAAGCAACATAAATGTCCATGGACAGAAGAGTGGATAAAGAAGATGTGGTAATACAAACAATGGAATATTACTCAGCCATAAAAAAGAATGAAATAATACCATCTGCAGCAACATGGATGGACCTAGAGATTATCATATTAAGTGAAGTAAGTCAGACAGAGAAAGACAAATGTCATGTGATATCACTTATTTGTAGATGATAAAAATAATGATACAAATGAACATATTTACAAAATACAAACTGACTTACAAATATTGAAAAGACATTTATGGTTACCAAAAAGGAAAAGGGCAGGGGAGGGATAAATCAGGAGCTTGGGATGAACATACACACACTACTATATACAAGATAGATAACCAAGAAGGACCTACTGTATAGCACAGAGAACTCTACTCAATATTCCGTGATAACCTATATAGGAATCTGAAAAAGAATGAATATATGTATATGTATAACTGAATCACTTTGCTCTACACCTGAAACTTATACAACACTAAATCAACTATACTCCAATAAAATTTTAAAAACTCAAAAACAACTTAAAAAAAATTAAATGCACAAATTTTAAAGTCCTTACCCTTACATGATATTTCTCAGTTACATGTGTATGTGTGTGTGTGTGTACGCGTGTGTATATATTCAATGCGAAAATAATCTGCTAGACTATACACTCCATGAAGGCAGGTATCTTATTTGTCTTGTTCACTTTTTGATTTTTAAAAAATAATGCTTGGAACATAGTAGTTGGTTATTTATTCAACCACTACTTATAGCAAGCCCATAGTGTGGTCCCAGGCATGGTGCTAGGCACTGAGAATACAGCAGTAATCAGATAAAAGTCCCTGCTCTCACAGAGCTTTGTGAATTCCAAAGATAGCTGGCACCAAATAGGTTTTCAATAACCTGTCACTGCTGCTGTTGCTATTGTCATTGTTTTGACTGTTATTAATATTTACTAAAGCTGATTCACAGACATAATTGTTGTGGTGACTCTTAGAACACAGGACAGATGTGTGAGAAAATTCTGTGTACGATGATGCAAATGTTAAAGTTAATATTTTATGATCTTTCCTCCCATAACCACAAGAGATGTTTTGACTCTCCTCCTGGTGAGCAGTATTCTAGCCTTTTTTTCCCCAGCAGACATGCCTAGTCCAATTATCACGTTGATGTTTATTCTGAGCACACCATGAAAGTGTAGCTTGTCATTCAAATGCAGGGGAGTCCTATACCAATAATACTAAACAGCTAGTGCTATGGAAAACAACACAAAACAAAAATCAATTTGATTTACAATACATCATTGTTTTCAGTAAACTACCTTTCTATTTGCTTTTAGAGAGATGACATATATATTTCTTTTGGGGAGATAAAATATGTATATACTTCTTTGCATTTCTAAATGTCTTCTAGATTGATTTTGAGGCGATTGATTGGATAAAACAGAAGTTTATATAGTACACCATTTTGTCTTATGTCAGTAGTTGCTGACATAAGATATAATAAATAGAATTATTATTCCCAAAGATTCCCAATCTTTGGGAAGAATGTTCAAGATTGGACTGGGTGCAAAGACCACCTCTCAAGGATATCTGATTGAACACATATAATAGCAAGTTGCTACTCAATATCAACATGCTTAGACAGATGATGTGTAATATTTTGTACATAAATGGGTGCTCTTATCTGAGACTTTCTTCTCCTGACCTTGCTCATCCTCTCTGTTTAGGTGTTAGTTGTTTGCAGAGAGCATTTTTTGAGGATATTTCTCTCTTCTTAACCTCTCTTTTGGTGGGAACAGAAAGATTTGAGGATCAAATATAACCTCAGGGGAAGCCCAAGCTTTTCTTTTACTGAAAGGCAGAATCCAGGCCGATAGGATGACATTTCTAACTGTTTGAATTTCTGGTGGTTTATTCTATACAGATGTAAATTTAACATTATCTGGCCTTTAAAGGAAGAGCACACAAGAGCAGGACAAGACCAAACCAAAAACAGCGAAGAGAAACAGTCTTCTGTGGAAATGTCTGACATCAGTAACAAGCTTTTTCCTTACCATTGCCACTATCCTAACCTTGGCGCTCACCTTTATGCCTAAAACTATATCAAAAACCCCTTATCTAAAACACCTGCTTCCACTATCTGTCAAGAGGCTTGTCTCACCTCACTCTATCTTCACATCAGTCCATCCTGTACATTTCACCTGGAATGAAATGTTGTGTCTTCCTAAAACACTTTTGCCCTGTCATCAAGTTACTATAAAAACAAATAAAAGCAAAAAAAAAAAAAACCATGAATGCCTACCTTGGCTATTCAATCTGTGTTGGAGTCCTGGAATCTGTACTTTTAAAGCTCCCAGGTCATTCTGAGGTATAGCAAGGCTAAGGATTTGCTGGAGTTGAAGCAGAGCTCAAAGTCTTCAATTTGACATCCAAAGTCCAATTTAATCTGACCTTAAGGTTACTATATTTACTTGAAAATATGTTTTAAAAAACAGTAAACGTCATTAATTTTACAATCTTCTAACTGACTTGAGTGTGAACAAAGATTTCTTTTCACTTCTCCAAAGCAAGTGCAATTTTCATGCAAGTCCGGTTTTCACAGAGGTAGGACATGTAATGCTAAACTATCAATTTTCTAACAACCCAACTTTAAAAGGCAGATTTTTTTTTCTCATTTCTTGGAACGCTAGGAGGCCTTTGGCAGTAACTCTGTATATAACAGAAAAGAACTGAAACAATGCAATAAATGATATTGCTGCAAGTAAAACCTTCATTATTGGGCTACTTAAGACAGACTATCTGCTAAAATTTGCACCTGTTTTGAGCATGTCTGATTGTTAACTCAAAATACTTACAGGAACAGTGAGGCTTATTGTGAAAGCCTCATTGCACTAAACGCGAAAATATGTAACCCAGTTCATTGTCTGAGTAGTCTAAAGGAAAACTTAAGGTGTTGAGTGGAGCAATTTATTCAAAATATCGATGGCCTAGAGAGAGCAATTGATCTTAATTTATTGAAAATTCTGTTGATTACTCAACTTCCTCAATAGTAAATTCTGAAGATATCAGAAGGTTTTGATGTTTACCTGACCAATGTTTTTTTTTTTTTGCTCTCTTTCAAATCTCAGGCCTTTGCTGAAACCTGAATTATTGATAGTTCATATTTTTTCAATTTCATACCACTTTGGCACACATAACTTACTGGTAATTGTGGTCCACAATCACATTGAATATATTTTCATACTAGATACTTGGGCTAAGCAACTCTATAAAAAGGAATTTTTTCTGAAATTAAAATGTCTGACTCTATATATCTTCAACTGTAAAAAGGGTACTGTATTAGTTATTTGCTGCTGTGTAGAAATTACCTCAAAACATAGTGGTTTAAATCAATCAACATTTATTTTTGTGAGTTAGGAGTTTGGGAGCAGCTTAGCTGGGTGATTTTGGCCTAAGATTTCTCATGAGGAGGTAACTAATAGTCCTGGTTTCCCTGGGACTGCTGTAAATCTAAGACAGTCTCTGGAAAACTGCAACAAGTTGGTCATGCAAACTAGAGGCCTGGGATGCAAGACTTCTAGTGTTAAAATCCAGTGAGGATCCGGATGACCTGTTTTTATAGTAACTAGCTCATTCTTAGGAGTTCTCACACTTTATTTAGATTTCAAAGGTGGCAGAACCACTGCACCATTTCATCCTCTCTTCCCTAATCTGGAATCGTGCTCCATTAATTTTGCCCCTTCTTCCAAAAATTACTAATCAAATAAGCCAAAAATTATTAATCCCTCCTCGAGTATGCTACCTCTTTGTACTGTATGAGCTCCAGGTAATACATATAAAACCTCAAAATGCTTGCCAAATATCAAAAACCATTCTGAAAAAAGTTATCAAAATCAGCTCTCTGCTAAACAATATATGCCTTAGCCTACAAAGTATAATTCCTGCAATGGCCAAACAACATAGACCCTAATACAAGATTCCCATGGCTCCTTCCTCCTTCAGAGTTTCCAAAATCCTGCTTAGAAATCATCTAGGAATACTATATCTCACCTATCTGCAGAATAATAAATCCAGAGGTATTCTTGGGTAAAATGAAGAAAACCTAAATTATGTAGGATAAATTAGAAGAATGAAGCAATCCATTGTGATATTACTTATATTCCCATGACTGTTTGTTCAGGATTATGTAATTTGGTCTTGTAATACTTTAGCCAATTAGGGATTAGGAAAGGGAGTTTGAATATTACTTTAAACCAGATAAAAGTAACGTATTACCCATTAAATTACAGTTTCCTAAATTGTACCCTAAGGGGAAATGCATATTAGTTTGTACTCTAAGGTCAAATAGTTTCATAGAGAGAAACAAAAGCAATGGACTTCATCAGCATCAAAATACTATAGTCAATACTTAATACCATTCTTGTATAGCTGCATACACTTGCTAATGATTATCATTAGTTGCAGTGTTCTCTCTCAGGCATTGGCTGCAATGACTTAGTTTTGACACTACATCTCACTGAAACCATCTCTGCTGCCCTAAAATTAGGCGTTAATTTTTTGTTTGAAATCAACAGTATATGGGCTGAGTATGAAGGAGGCCAACTCTCCCTAAGTTACTCCATATGAGATAGCAGTCTATCAACCCAGTCAAAATCTCCATTTGGGCAACTGTGTTAGGGTTACAAAGAGAAAATAGGTTATTTCAGCCAAGTAAAGGAACAGTCAGTAAATTTTCCAATTTTCATAAATTGTGGTGTACATCCGAAACTAGATGGTTGATGGAGTGGTCTTTAATACTAAATCATTCTTGCATATTGTTATAACAAATCTCTAAAACTGGAAGTAACCATGATTGTCTCTTCCTTGCAACCTCAAAGAGCTTGACTAATATATCTTTCTGCTAGATCCTATCTGTTCCTCTTTCATTTTCTGCATCATTAAAAAAGTAGTTCACGTGCCCTGTCAAAAAATCAAACATGTTTTCCAGAGTGCCCTAAATTTAAAGGTAGACATTAATGTTACCTTCATTATATACATACATTATGTTACCTTCATATATACACTATTGGCAAATATTGGGGCTCCTAACTGGCTCCAAATACTGAACTTTGCTTATCTCTACTATAACATTATATTTTAATGATATTGAGAGGTCTTCACAACAAGCCCTCCAACAGTGAATAAACAGAACCCCTTGAAAGGGACGAGACGTTCTTTATCAACATGTGGCATGAAAGCCAAAAATATGAGATTTGTTACTCTTTTTTAAAAAAAATTATTTATTTTTGGCCGCATTGGGTCTTCGTTGCTGTGCGCAGGCTTTCTCTAGTTGCAGTGAGCAGGGGCTACTCTTCCTTGCGGTGCGCGGGCTTCTCATTGCGGTGGCTTCTCTTATTGCAGAACATGGGCTCTAGGCAGACGGGCTTCAGTAGTTGTGGCTCGCGGGCTCTAGAGCGCAGGCTCAGTAGTTGTGGCGCACGGGCTTAGTTGCTCTGCGGCATGTGGGATCTTCCCAGACCAAGGCTCTAACCCGTGTCCCCTGCATTGGCAGACGGATTCCAAACCACTGTGCCACCAGGGAAGCCCTGACTTATTACTCTTGATATAGTCCTATTTTCATGCCCTCTACAGAATTCCAAAGTTCAACATTATTATTGTAAATTATGGAAGAGGTGAAGCAAAATGATAAATGTATTCACTCACCATATACAGAATGAAAAAATACTAATATTGATATTGCATCCCTGGTCCTAAATGATACTGTAGAATTAGGACATAAAAGTGAAAGAAAATAATCCAGAAAATGAAGTAGAAAAGGGAAGAAAATTAATGCATTTTAAATACCACCATGGGTGTGATCTTCATGTAGCTTCTCTCACTTTTCTTTTCTTAACAAGCAAAATAAAATTCCTTCATGTATCCCCAAATATTCTTGTCTTTGAACACATTGATTCCAGCAGTAAAAGGAATCCTAAGTCTACAGTAGCTTCTTATATTACTTTTTGAACGTCTGAGTTTCCTACTTCACTCTTTTTTCAAAGGGAATAGGTGCCTGACCAGTTAGAGACTGTCTTCTTGGAAAAGATGTTCTCAGAAACCTCAGCATGGCACATAATCACACAGTGAACTACAAACTTTCATTTAAATAGAAATATGATATATAAATGCACTGGTAAGAAACTCCCTCATCAAAGGAAGAATTTCAAGTAAAAACATTACTGCTGAAAAAAATATTAGCTTTGCCATATTTCACATTCACCTGTCTCCACTTAATTGTCTAAAGAATGAACAAAACAAGCCCTAATGTGGCACACACTATCTCCTTTGTCCTCTGAATTATCTCTGGATAGATATAAAGGATGAAAGATGTTAACATTCTCATCTATTAGTCATGGCTTTATCCAGGAAGACAGATATGTCACCTATCCTAAAACAGAAAGATTGCTGAGGTTGTCACAGAGAACTTGATTACCTCGGATATTGCTTGATTTGTATGTTCACGAGATATACTGTCAGATTAAAGACAGATGCACCATTTGAGTACACAGGCAAAGATAAGGTACACACCAATGTACCATCAATCCAGATAGATTCATATTTTTTCAAAGTTTAAAATCTATTTCAAAAGTACATGAACTGCCTTCTTCCTGCTGTGTGGGTTGTATATTATTAGAAAAGGGATACAGCCCTTCTCTTGGGTACTGTACCAAGGAAGCAATGCCATCTCAAATAACGTATTGACAAGGTAAACTTCTTTCTGGATATGGCAAAGACTAGCCAGAAGTCCTTTCTGTTATCAAACATTTTGGTTTGAGAAAGTAAGAAAGCTAAACTATTTTGTATTGTTTTTCTCTCTCTGACTGATTCTGTTTTTAGAGCAAACACAGTATTAATAATAAAGAAATAAAATACTGTAAAAGCCACTATGGGTCTAGGTGAAGCCTAGACTCAGGTTTTGACCTTTTCAAAGCTCACTACGTTAACTGTAATCTTTAATTGAAAAATATTTATTTTTATACTGTATGGGATTGAATCAGAGAAAGGAATATGTCAAACAAATACAATTCCCTCCAAAAACTATGCCATACATTAGGAGAAAAATGGAAGACCTTTAAAAATAAATTCGGATCTTGAATGGGTAGAGTGAGAGAGTTTGCTATTTTTAACATAATCTTTTTAAAGAATCTATAAAGTCTCTATTTTCTTTGAAAATTCCAAGGGCATACTATTATAATCCAGAAGAAAATATTATAATAAGAAATAATAGGTATTCTTAATCAGGTTTATTACTGTATATATGTTTAAGATACTGCCGTAGCCAAGCCAGCTGATTATGGCTGACCTTTTAAAGCACGTTCGTGTATTTGCTTGTTTATCCACCATTGTCTATTGAAGAGAAAATTGTTCCCACTTATTTCCTTGAACCTAAGGGTACAAAGGGGCTATCTAATCACCCATGAGATATGACTTTAATCCTGTTCAAGAAAGAGAGCAATTGTAAATTACACAGTGTAAGAAGCACATGAGTTATGGTAAATTACTGTGGTGGTGTGGAGTTGTCTTTTCCAATTAGAAATTTTCTATAAAAGCGTAATTCACAAAGTATATTTTCAGGTATGATGTCCCTTAAAAAGGATGTAAATAATAGGCAGATATCATTAGGTTGCTTGATTTGGGGATGATGATGCGCCTACAGTGAATTCAAACAAAACTGTGACCCTTCCATGGGACTTCCCTGGTGGCGCAGTGGTTAAGAATCTGCCTGCCAATGCAGGGGACATAGGCTCGATCCCTGGTCCGGGAAGATCCCACATGCCATGGAGCAACTAAGTCTGAGAGCCACAACTACTGAGCCTGCGTGCTACAACTACTGAAGCCCGCACGCCTAAAGCCCATGCTCTGCAACAAGAGAAGCCACCCCAATGAGAAGCCTGCATGCAGCAATGAAAACCCAATGCAGCCAAAAATAAATAAAAATAAAAAATCTATAAAAAAATATTAAAAAAAAAAACTATGACCCTTCCAATTTTCCTTCTTTGGCCCCCATGGATAGATGGGGCTGTCACGCACTCTCGTGAGATATTAAAAGATCCATACTCACTCAGTTTATTAATAACATCTGTTGTAATTAAAAAGAATATGCACCTGTATTAAATGAGTTTCTAAATAAGTCAGTTTTCAGCTCTACTATAAAAGATTTTGTTTTGAAATTTTGACAAATGTAGTTCTTTACAGAGACCTTGGTAAAACAAGTGGCATTTAAAATGTTTGCAAGCTCTATTTGGACAGCTGCTACCCTCTTGTTAGAATATAAATTTACCAGCCTGTGGTGAAAGTTTAGGTCATTTTTTTTGTTTATTTGTAAAACCATATTATATTTTATTTGAACCCAAGTTGACTAGATAATACACATATATCAATCTTAGAATGTTTTAAGTGAAGATATTTTAAATAAACCCTAACTAAAGAAGTCAATAAAATTTAATTTTTACACAAATGCTATATGCTAAAATATGTAATAAAGAACTACTAAAGACTGAATTGTGTCCTCCAACTCCAAAATTCCTATTTAAGCCTTGGAGGTGGGGCCTTTGGGAAGTCATCATTGTTAGATAAAGTCATGAAGGTAGGGCTATTATGATAGGAACAGTGGCTTTATAAGAGAAAGACTGTGTTCTCTTTACCATGTGAGGACACAATGAAAATACAGCTGTCTGCAAGCAAGGAAGAGGACCCTCTTGCAAAGCTGGCCCCTTGATCTTGACGTCTGGCCTCCAGACCCATGAGAAATAAAGGTCTGTTGATTAAGCCACCCAGCCTATGGTATTCTGTTACAGCAGCCTGAGCAGACTAATACAAAACCCATTAAATGAATAGCCAATCAAATGACTTAATAGGTCTTGTCAAGTATGTCTCATAAATATGCAGTGTCAAGAGTTTGAGACAATCGCTATCTCTAATGATAAGTTCCATGATAAATAACCACCCTGAAGACTAGGAATCACAAAGCTGCCATCTTGGGAGAGTTTTTTTCTACATTGTTTTAGCAGTTATAAAGTCCCAGCCTCCCAATCATTTTTCTTACACTTTTGATATGCTGTCAGAATGTGATAGTACTGGACCTCAGTTGCAAGAAGATAAATTTCACTGTGAAGATACGGTTTCCCCTTTTTAGTGCTGTTCATTAGCTAACTTTAAACTTGTGGAAAAAAACTGTGTATATTAATTTCTAATAATTTCTCTCAATTGACTCTACGTTCTTGTTTTATATTCTTAGAGACACAAAGAGAAAGTCTAAATTGGAAGAATCTTAACACAAAAGTCAGCTTCAAATTATCTTTCCAATCATTCTTCTGATTCCAATCACCTTCCCAAGCAGCTACACAGAATTATTGCTTTTCTAAGGATATCATGTTCTTTCACATCTCTATGTCTTTGAATATGCTTCCCCCCTTTGCATGGAGGAACTTTCTGAATCTCATAAAATCCCACTGATCTTTTAAAGTTCAGGGCAAAATTTCAATTCATCCTGAAGACTGTCTAGGCCACCTAAGAAATTATGCTCCCTTGTAGTGCCACAGAGAAATAAATTGCTTAAAAATAATTGGAGTAGGTCAAAGGGGTACAGGAGCCAACTGAAAAAGTTTAGAATGGCTATAGCTGAAAGAATTTGAGGTACAAAATAAATATTGGATAAAAAATAAAAAATACTGGAGTATAAGCTAAAGTGTAAAATAAATACCCATAAGACCACACTTATATATAAATAAATGATTGAATAAATAAATAAACCAGGGGTGGGATGAGGAGGGACAAATCTCCTTTGCAGAAGAATTCCAAGTAACTTATGTAGATACTCCACTCTCAACGAAATGAGCGTAATTCCTCACTCCTTAAATGTGAGCTGTTCATAGTGACTTCTTTCTAAAGGGTACAGTTTGAAAAGGGGGAAACAGAGTAACTTTAAAGTGGAAAAACTTGACAAATGCTACCTCAACCAGGTGATCAAGTTTAACACCAACAGTGATAAGTCATGTTGATAGTATGTGATGTGATGAAAGTGGCACTTAACCTCTGTTAAATTCCTCCCCAAAACCAATAACTCCCATCTAATCATAAGAAAAACACTAGACAAATCTTAATTGAGAAAGATTCTACAAAATACCTGATCAGTAATCCTCAAAACTGTCAAGGTCTTCAAAAACAATGCGAGTCTGAGAAACTCTCACAGCTAAAAGGAGCCTAAGGAATCATCATTTTTAAAGGTAATGCGGTATCCTGGATGGAATTCTGGAACAGAAAAAAAATTAGGGAAATAAGTGAGGAATTCTGAATGAACTATATGTTTAGGTAATAATAATGTTATCAGTATTGGTTCATTAAATGAGACAAACATACTGTACTAACGTACAATATTAATAGAGCAAACTGGGAGTGGACATACAGGAAGTTTCTGTACAATCTTTGCAATAATTCTGTAAATTTAAATCTGTTCTAAAATTGATAAGTGTATTAAAAAGCGATCATAATCATGAAGCAGTTATGGTCCAACAGAACAGCTACAGGGCTCTCCTTAGCACTCACTGAAATGCATTTTAGTTTCCTTTTATTCTCCCCTAGCTTCTAAACTCCTTATATCCCCAGCCTCTTGTATATAGTATACTCAACAATAGGTCTATGGAGTGAATTAGAAATATGTATTTAGATATACAACTAATGATGGGATCACTGCAACATTCTGAGAGATTTTTTAACCAGAGAAATAATGTAAATTGGCAATGCTGTTTGTAATCAACTTTACACAAATCTCAATAATAAAGTGAATTTATTAAAGTTATAATAGTTTTCTTTTGATCCTTCACGTACACACAGATGTTCACTTGAATTTTGTTTCTCCTAGAATTAAAACATTTTTAAATGGTGCTTGACACCTTTGGAAAATAACCTTCACGTTGTCTTCTGTGTAACTCTGTCCCAAATCCTAGACAACTGGTGAGCTGAAGAGTGATAGAAGGCACTGACCCTGTAACCAGAATACTTGGGTTTCAACAGATCTGTTGCTTTACAGCTAAATGACTTTGGTCAACTTATTGACCTCCTTAAGCCTCAGTTTCCCCATTTGTAAAATGGAGATAATCACAGTAATGCCTCTCAGGGTTACTGTGAGAATTAAATAAATTAATACCTGTCAGTGGCTTAGAGTGCTGTGTGGGAAGTGGTAGGCAATTACTAAATATCAGCTATTATTACTATTAAATTAAAAGAACAATTATTCTAAATATAACTTCCAATTGAGCCTACTTCTTTAGATGTTTGCAGTAAATAATACGAATAAAGTAATTGTTATTTATTTCTGATTCTATGCTAATTATGCTAAGTTAAGGGCAATATTTTATTGATCATTATGACCAAAGTTAATTATTAGACTAGTTATGATTGCTGGAATGTAAGCTTCATGATGAGAGACTATTTATTTCACCATTGAAACCTCAGCACCTAATATCAAACTTGGTACATATTAGGGCTTAGTAAATATTTTTCAACTTATATATCACTTATACCCAACATGAACTATGCTACACAATTCATCCAAGGTTGAGCTTAAACTAAATAATTTGTGATATACTTTTAAAAGTCTAGGCTTTATTCTTCGGTCTTGAAGTCAATTGTTCTGGCCTCTATTCTTAGCCTAGAATAATTTTAAAAAGTCTTTCCTCTATCAAAGTAATTGTTGCTGTACAAATGCATAAATAGCTATGGATGGATTTTCCTTTTAAGCAGCCTTGAAATATGTACTGAATTGACTTAAGAATCCATTAACTTTATTTCACACATGCCCTCATTGCTTGTTTCAGTGTCAGCCATACTAATATCACTGCATATGTACAGTTCGCAAGATAAGACAGTTGGCTGTAGTTTAAAATAGGGACAGAGGGGAAGAAGGGAGAAGAAAACAACAAGTGAGATGGTGATAGATGTTAAAACTGTTTTAAATATTTTTGGTTATGTTTTCAAGTGAATCAAAAAGATCTTTTCTGCTTCATATTCCTGTAGATGCATATATTCCATTTTTAGCAAAAAAGTGTTATAAAATATTTCTGAAATGATGTACTTATGTGTAAGGCGTTGTGTAAAAATTGTAGAGAATAAGAATATGACTCCAATATGGCCTTTTCCCTCAAGGAGCTTAACATGAACAAAAAAGGATGCAATGATAGAAAATGTATATTAACAACTAAAATACAAGCAGTAGAATTCTACTTTGCTTCTAAGTTAATATTTTCAGAATCACATTATTCTTAGGGATATCTTCTTTTTGAAGCCATAGATCAAGGCTTATGGTTAATCAAAGGACACATTTAACAAACCATGTATATGTATTATGCATATGTATATAAATCTGTGTATACAAGCACTGGTTGCCAAATACTACATTTCCTGTAACCTATGACTCATATCACTTTCATTTAAGTCAGTACTATTAGGTTGTAAAATATCTAGAAGGCAGAAGCCATGAATGTAATATGTCAGGGTTGTAGTATATAAAACTGCATATCATAATGCAAATGCTTAAATTTTTTTGGTTCTGTTATATTTAATATAATACATAAATAAGGACGTAAAACGGTTTGTTTACCAACTCAGAGCCAACTTGATAAAGTCTAATCTTCCCTGAAAAGTCAGCTAAAGTTACAACCTACTCTGCAGATATATATCTTTTTTTCTTTTCTATTACTATTTGAATAAGAAATGTAATAGTTTCTAATAGAAAAAAAATGAGTTAAATACTTAAGATCTTTTTCTTTCTATTCCCAATACGTAATGCCCAGCTTATACATTTGCCAATTTTGTCCATTATAACAATTTTTTGTCTGTATATGCATTTCTATAAGATTTTAAGTTCCATGAGAATGGTAATATTCTTGTTTCAGCTATTTATGTACAGGGTAATTAGTAGTAGTCACCATATTTGTTGAATGAATGAATGAATGGGAAGCTTCTCATAATCCTACACTCAAAATAAATGATTATGTTTTTCACATGCTCTACTACATACTGTCAACACGTGTCTTGAAGATATAATTCTACATTTTTCTCTAATCAATATTATATAGTACACATTTTCTGTTTTGCACAGCCTTCATAATCATCTCATTAACTGCATAATAATGCATTGATATGATTTTTCATAAGTTACTTTACTACTCAACTTTCACTGATACAAACTGTTAGAGTGAAGTTGTTTATACACATACTCTTTTTTTCTGAAACGTATTTCTTGGAGAAAATGTCCATGATAGAAGAAGAGGGATGTGGTTGTGTGCAGATAACATTTATAAAACCTGGACTAATAATAAAAAGCAACTATTTTTAAAGGTGCTGGAAAGCATCCAAAAGAAGAGCAAAGGCAGAGGAGTTTCTTCTTGAAAAACTATATGTGCAAGAGGCAAGAAAGGCAAGTTTGCACTTTTCTTTTCTGAGGGAGTTCTCCAAACCACACCCATGGTGAGCAGAAAATTGTAGCTTTACCAGTTTGACAAAGAACAGAGAGCAGAGCTTAGTACTGGAAAAGCAGCCAGAAATTTAACGTAGAAATTCTGGAAGCAAAAGATATGAGAAAGAATGAGACCCAAAATCTGAATGTAAACTCTATTCCTATCCACTAAATACATAGGGGCAAGGGAGAAGCCAGGTGACACAGCAAAAAGAAATGCACAAAGAAAATGAAAAAGAAAAAACTGACAGGGCCTAAAGAAGAATTTTGAACCCGAAGATAAAGCTGTAGTGGATGAACTTTTTGAGGTTGCTACTTTTTAAAGTATTCCCCAAAGAAGACCACCTTGGAAAGCAGAAAATGAAGTCTTGCTGGCTTAAGGTACTAGATGACAGAGCCCAACAATGGTCAATCAGTTGGAAACTTAGAGTAGAATCCTCAGAAGCAAGGAAACCACAGAGAGGATTAATGCCAAAATCTGTCTATAAAGGCAGTCCAACTTTATGGTTTAGGAAATAAATATACAGTTTCAGGGAAAAATGCAGGGAGCCACATTAAAAAAAATACAGCAGGTAAAAGCTATAAGAACTCGGAAGAAATATCTGCTGCTGCCCATTATAGGGTGGACAGAGTCTGATATTTGGCCCAAGCTAACTGCCTACAAGACCAATAACAACAAAATTCCCCAGAAGAATAAAGCAGAACTCAGAGTCACTAAAACATATCTAAACTATCTGGATTCCAGAAATTACTATACTTTCAAAGCAATAAAAAATGTATTCTCAGGGTTAGGAAACTCAATAGGAACTAATTCAAAATGAAATCCAAACTTAACCCATATTTTTTAAGTATATGTATAACTGATTCACATTGTTATAAAGCAGAAACTAACACACCATTGTAAATCAATTATAATCCAATAAAGATGTTAAAAACAAAACAAAAAAACAGATGAATGGATAAAGAAGATGTGGAACATATACTCAATGGAATATTACTCAGCCATAAAAAGAAACAAAATTGAGTTATTTGTAGTGAAGTGGATGGACCTAGAGTCTGTCATACAGAGTGAAGTAAGTCAGAAAGAGAAAAACAAATACTGTATGCTAACACATATATATGGAATCTAAAAAAAAAAAGAGAGAGAAAGAAAATTGTCAAAATAACCTAGGGGCAAGATGGGAATGAAGATGCAGACCTACTAGAGAATGGACTTGAGGATACGGGGAGGCAGAAGGGTAAGCTGGGACAAAGTTAGAGAGTGACATGGACATATATACACTACCAAACGTAAAATAGATAGCTAGTAGGAAGCAGCCGCATAGCACAGGGAGATCAGCTCAGTGCTTTGAGACCACCTAGAGGGGTGGGATAGGGAGGGTGGGAGGGAGGGAGATGCAAGAGGGAAGAGAAATGGGGACATATGTATGTGTATAACTGATTCACTTTGTTATAAAGCAGAAACTGACACACCATTGTAAAGCAATTATACTCTAATAGAGATGTTAAAAAAAAAAGTAAAAGAAAGTCATCTTAGTGAGTGAACACTTTCTATTTCTCTGTTGAGAGTTACTATCAAAAATAAAATCTCGAGGGGACCTTCAAGATGGCGGAGGAGTAAGACGTGGAGATCACCTTCCTCCCCACAAATACATCAAAAATACATCTACATGTGGAACAACCCCGACAGAACACCTACTGAACGCTGGAAGAAGACCTCAGACTTCCCAAAAGGCACAAAAATACCCATGTACCTGGGTAGGGCAAAAGAAAAAACAGAGACCAAAGAATAAGGATGGGACTTGCACCACTGTGAAGGAGCTGTGAAGGAGGAAAAGTTTCCACATACTAGGAAGCCCCTTCATTGGCGGAGACAGGAGGTGGTGGGCTGAAGCTACGGAGCCATGGAGGAAAGCGCAGCAACAGGGGTGCAGAGGGCAAAGTGGAGAGATTCCCACACATAGGATCAGTGCCGACCAGCACTCACCAGCCCAAGAGGCTTATCTGCTCACCCACCAGGACGGGCGGGGCCTGGAAGCTGAGGCTCAGGATTCCGTCGTATCCCAGAGAGAGGACTGCGGTTGGCTGCATGAACACAACCTGAAAGGGGCAAATGCACCACAGCTAGCCAGGAGGGAGTCCACAAAAAAGTCTGGAACTGCCTAAGAGGCAAGAGACCATTGTTTTGTGGTGCAGAAGGAGAGGGGATTCAGAGCTCCACCTAAACGAGCTCCAGAGATGGGCGCGAGCCGTGGCTATCAGCAGGGACATCATAGACAGGCATGAAACGTTAAGGCTCTTGCTGCAGCCACCAAGAAGCCTGTGTACAAGCACAGGTCACTATCCACTCCTCCCCTCCTGGGAGCCTATGCAACCCGCCACTGCCAGGGTCCCGTGATCCAGTGACAACTTCCCCGGGAGAACACATGACGCACCTCAGGTTGTTGCAACATCACACTGGCCTCTGCTGCCTCAGGCTCGCCCCACATTCTAATTATAACTACTGTACCCCTCCCTCCCTCCTGACCTGAATGAGAAAGAGCCCCCTAATCAGCTGCTCCTTTAACCCCCTCCTGTCTGGGCAGGGAACAGATGCCAGAGGGCGACCTACACGCAGAGGTGGGGCCAAAACCAAAGCTAAACCCCAGGAGCTCTGCGAACAAAGAAGAGAAAGGGAAATCTCTCCCAGCAGCCTCAGGAGCAGCGGATTAAATATCCACAATCAATTTAATGTACCCTGCATCTGTGGAATACCTGAATAGACAAAGAATGTTCCCAAAATTGAGGCAGTGGACTTTGGGAGCAACAGTACACTTGGGGTTTGCTGTCTGAACCGGATTTACTTCTGATTTTTATGTTTATCTTAGTTTAGTTTTTAGCGCTTGTGATAATTGGTGGATTTGTTTATTGGTTTGGTTGCTCTCTTCTTTTTTAAATTATTATTTACATTTTTATTTTAATAATTTTATTTATTATTATTTTTGTTTTCCTTTCCTTTTTTTTCTCCCTTCTCTTCAGAGCTGTGTGGCTGACAGGGTCTTGGTGCTCTGGCCTGGTGTCAGGCCTGAGCCTCTGAGGTGGAGGAGAGGAGTTCAAGATATTGGACCAACAGAGACCTCCCGGCCTCATGTAATATCAACTGGTGAGAGCTCTCCCAGGGACCTCCGTATCAACACTAAGACCCGGCTCCACCCAACGGTCAGCAAGCTCCAGTGCTGGACGCCCTGTGCCAAACAACTAGCAGGACAGGAAAACAAACCAACCCATTAGCAGACAGGCTACCTAAAATCATACCAGTTCACAGAGACCCCAAAACACACCACCAGACGTGGCCTTGCCCACCAGAAAGACAAGATATAGCCCCACCCACTACAACACAGGCACCAGTCCCCTCCACCAGGAAACCTACACAAACCACTGAACCAACCACACTCACTGGGGGCAGACACCAAAAACCATGGGAACTACGAACCTGCAGCCTGAGAAACGCAGACCCCAAACACAGTAAATTAAACAAAATGAGAAGACAGAGAAATATGCAGCAGATGAATGAGCAAGGTAAAAACCCACCAGACCTAACAAACGAAGAGGAAATAGGCAGTCTACCTGAAAAAGAATTCACAGTAATGATAGTAACGATGATTCAAACTCGTGGAAATAGAATGGAGAAAATACAAGAAACGTTTAACAAGGACCTAGAATAACTAAAGAGCAAATAAACAATGATGAACAACACAATAAATGAAATTAAAAATTCTCCAGAAGAAATCATAGCAGAATAACTGAGGCAGAAGAACAGATAAAATACTGGAATATAAAATAGTGGAAATAACCACCACAGTGCAGAAAAAAGAATAAAGAATGAAAAGAACTGAGGACAGTCTCAGAGACCTCTGGAACAAGATTAAATGTACCAATATTCGAATTATAGGGGTTCCAGAAGAAGAAGAGAAAAAAAAAGGGACTGAGAAAATATTTGAAGAGATTATAGTTGAAAACTTTCCTAATATGGGAAAGAAAATAGTTAATCAAGTCCACGAAGCACAGAGAGTCCCATACAGGATAAATCCAAGGAAAAACATGCCAAGACACATATTAATCAAACTATCAAAAATTAAATACAAAGAAAACATATTAAAAGCAGCAAAGGAAAAATAACACACAAAGGAATCCCCATAAGTTTAACAGCTGATCTTTCAGCAGAAACTCTGCAAGTCACAAGGGACTGGCAGGACATACTTAAAGTGATGAAGGAGAAATACCTACAACCAAGATTACTCTACCCGGCAACGATGTCATTCAGATTTGATGGAGAAATTAAAACCTTTACAGACAAGCAAAAGCTGAGAGAGTTCAACACCACCAAACCAGCTTTACAACAAATGCTAAAGGATCTTCTCTAGGCAACAAACACAAGAGAAGGAAAAGACCTACAATAACAAACCCAAAACAATTAAGAAAATGGGAATGGGAACATACATATTGATAATTACCTTAAATGTAAATGGATTAAATAATCCCACCAAAAGACACAGACTGGCTGAATGGAAACAAAAACAAGACCCATATATATGCTGTCTACAAGAGACCCACTTCAGACCTATAGACACATACAGACTGAAAGTGAGGGGATGGAAAAAGATATTCAATGCAAATGGAAACCAAAAGAAAGATGGAGTAGCAATTCTTATATCAGACAAAACAGACTTTAAAATAAAGACTATTAGAAGAGACAAAGAAGGACACTACATAATGATCAAGGGATCGATCCAAGAAAAAGATATAACAATTGTAAATATTTATGCACCCAACATAGGAGCACCTCAATACATAAGGCAAATACTAACAGCCTTAAAAGGGGAAATCGACAGTAACACATTCATAGTAGGGGACTTTAACACCCCACTTTCACCAATGGACAGATCATCCAAAATGAAAATAAATAAGGAAACACAAGCTTTAAGTGATACATTAAACAAGATAAACTTACTTGATATTTATAGGACATTCCATCCAAAAACAACAGAATACACATTCATCTCAAGTGTTCATGGAATATACTCCAGGATAGATCATATATTGGGTCACAAATCAAGCCTTGGTAAATTTAAGAAAATCGAAATTGTATCAAGTATATTTTCCGACAACAACACTATGAGACTAGATATCACTTACAGGAAAAGATCTGTAAAAAACACAAACACATGGAGGCTAAACAGTACATTACTTAATAACAAAGTGATCACTGAAGAAATCAAAAAATACCTAGAAACAAATGACAATGGAGACACGACGACCCAAAACCTATGGGATGCAGCAAAAGCAGTTCTAAGATGGAAGTTTACAGCAATAAAATCCTACCTTAAGAAACAGGAAACATCTCGAATAAACAACCTAACCTTGCACCTAAAGCAATTAGAGAAAGAAGAACAAAAAAGAACCCCAAAGTTAGCAGAAGGAAAGAAATCATAAAGATCAGATCAGAAATAAATGAAAACGAAATGAAGGAAATGATAGCAAAGATCAATAAAACGAAAAGCTGGTTCTTTGAGAAGATAAACAAAATTGATAAACCATTAGGCAGACTCATCAAGAAAAAAAGAGAGAAGACTCAAATCAATAGAATTAGAAATGAAAAAGGAGAAGTAACAACTGACACTGCAGAAATATAAAAGGTCATGAGAGATTACTACAAGCAACTCTATGCCAATAAAATGGACAACCTGGAAGAAATGGACAAATTCTTAGAAATGCACAACCTGCCAATACTGAATCAGGAAGAAACAGAAAATATGAACAGACCAGTCACAAGCACTGAAATTGAAACTGTGATTAAAAATCTTCCAACAAACAAAAGCCCAGGACCAGATGTCTTCACAGGCGAATTCTTTCAGTTAGAGAAGAACTAACACCTAACCTTCTCAAATTCTTCCAAAATACAGCAGAGGGAGGAACACTCGCAAACTCATTCTATGAGGCCACCAGCACGCTGATACCAAAACCAGACAAGGATGTCACAAAGAAAGAAAACTACAGGCCAATATCACTGATGAACATAGATGCAAAAATCCTCAACAAAATACTAGCAAATAGAATCCAACAGCACATGAAAAGCATCATACACCATGATCAAATGGGGTTTATTCCAGGAATGCAAGGATTCTTCAATATACGCACATCAATCAAAGTGATACACCATATTTACAGATTGAAGGATAAAAACCATATGATCATCTCAATCAATTCAAACAAAGCTTTCGACAATATTCAACACCCATTTATGATTAAAAAAAACCTGCAGAAAGTAGGCATAGAGGGAACTTTCCTCAACATAATAAAGGCCATATATGACAAACCCACAGCCAACATCGTCCTCAGTGGTGAAAAACTGAAAGCATTTCCACTAAGATCAGGAACAAGACAAGGTTGCCCACTCTCACCACTCTTATTCAACATAGTTTTGGAAGTTTTAGCCACAGCAATCAGAGAAGAAAAGGAAATAAAAAGAATCCAAATCAGAAAAGAAGAATTAAAGCTGTCACTGTTTGCAGATGACATGATACTATACATAGAGAATCCTAAAGATGCTACCAGAAAACTACTAGAGCTAATCAATGAATTTCGTAAAGTAGCAGGATACAAAACTAATGCATAGAAATCTCAGGCATTCCTATACACTAATAATGAAAAATCTGGAAGTGAAAGCAACAAAACACTCCCATTTACCACTGCAACAAAGAGAACAAAATATCTAAGAATAAACCTACCTAAGGAGACAAAAGACCTGTATGCAGAAAATTATAAGACACTGATGAAAGAAATTAAAGATGATACAAATAGATGGAGAGATATACCATGTTCTTGGATTGGAAGAATCAACATTGTGAAAATGACTATACTACCCAAAGCAATCTACAGATTCAATGCAATGCCTAACAAACTACCACTGGCATTTTTCACAGAACTAGAACAAAACATTTCACAATTTGTATGGAAACACAAAAGACCCCGAATAGCCAAAGCAATCTTGAGAAAGAAAAATGGAGCTGGAGGAATCAGGTTCCCTGACTTCAGACTATACTCCAAAGCTACAGTAATCAAGACAGTATGGTACTGGCACAAAAACAGAAATATAGATCAATGGAACAGGATAGAAAGCCCAGAGATAAACCCATGCACATATGGTCACCTTATCTTTGATAAAGGAGGCAGGAAGGTACAGTGGATAAAGGACAGCCTCTTCAATAAGTGGTGCTGGGAACACTGGACAGGTACATGTAAAAGTATGAGATTAGATCACTCCCTAACAGCATATGCAAAAATAAGGTCAAAATGGATTAAAGACCTAAATGTAAGGCCAGGAAGTGTCAAACTCTTAGAGGAAAACATAGGCAGAACACTCTATGACACAGCAAGATCCTATTTGACCCACCTCCTAGACAAATGGAAATAAAAACATAAATAAACAAATGGGACCTAATGAAACTTCAAAGCTTTTGCACAGCAAAGGAAACCATAAACAAGATCAAAAGACAACCCTCAGAATGGGAGAAAATATTTGCAAATGAAGCAACTGACAAAGGATTAATTTCCAGTATTTACAAGCCGCTCATGCAGCTCAATAACAAAAAAACAACCCAATCCAAAAATGGGCAGAAGACCTAAATAGAGATTTCTCCAAAGAAGATATACAGACTGCCAACAAACACATGAAAGAATGCTCAACATCATTAATCATTAGAGAAATGCAAATCAAAACTACAGTGAGGGATCACCTCACAGCGGTCAGAATGGCCATAGTCAAAAAGTCTGCAAGTATTAAATGGTGCAGAGGGTATGGAGAAAAGGGAACCCTCTTGCATTGTTGGTGGCAATGTAAATTGATACAGCCACTATGGAGAACAGTATGGAGGTTCCTTAAAAAACTATAAATAGAACTACCATTCAACCCAGCAATCCCACTACTGGGCATATACCCTGAGAAAACCATAATTCAAAAAGAGTCATGTACCAAAATGTTCACTGAAGTTCTGTTTACCATAGCCAGGAGATGGGAACAACCTAAGTGTCCATCAACAGATGAATGGATAAAGAAGATGTGGCACATATATACAATGGAATATTACTCAGCCATAAAAAGAAATGAAATTGAGCTATTTGTAATGAGGTGGATGGACCCAGAGTCTGTCATACAGAGTGAAGTAAGTCAGAAAGAGAAAGACAAATACCGTATGCTAACACATATATATGGAATTTAAGGGAAAAAAATGTCATGGAGAACCTAGGGGTAAGACAGGAATAATGACACAGACCTACTAGAGAATGGACTTGAGGATATGGGGAGGGGGAAGGGTAAGCTGTGACAAAGTGAGAGAGTGGCATGGACATATATACACTACCCAAAATAAAACAGATAGCTAGTGGGAAGCAGCCACATAGCACAGGGAGATCAGCTCGGTGCTTTGTGCCCACCTAGAGGGGTGGGATAGGGAGGGTGGGAGGGAGGGAGGGAGGGAGGGAGACGCAAGAGGGAAGAAATATGGGAACATATATATATATACGTATAACTGATTCACTTTGTTATAAAGCAGAAACTAACACACCATTGTAAAGCAATTATACTCCAATAAAGATGTAAAAAAAAAAAAAAAGCAGCAAGGGAAAGCAACAAATAACAAACAAGGTAATCCCTATAAGGCTAACAGCTGATCTTTCAACAGAAACTCTGCAAGCAAAGAGGGTGTGACAGGACATATGTAAAGTGATGAAAGGGAAAAACCTACAACCAATATTATTCTACCCAGCAAGGATCTCATTCAGATTTGAAGGAGATATTAAAACATTTACAGACAAGCTAAAGCTAAGAGAAATCAGCACCACCAAACCAGCTTTACAACAAATGCTAAAGGAAATTCTCTAGGCAGGAAACACAAGAGAAGGAAAAGACCTACAATAACAAACCCAAAACAATTAAGAAAATGGTAATAGGAACATACATATTGATAACTACCTTAAATGTAAATGGATTAAATGCTCCATCCAAAAGACATACACCGCCTGAATGGATCCAAAAACATGGCCTGTATATATGCTGTCTACAAGAGAACCACTTCAGACCTAGGGACACATACAGACTGAAAGTGAGGGGATGGAAAAAGATATTCCATGCAAATGGAAATCAAAAGAAAGCTGGAGTAGCAATTCTCATATCAGACAAAATAGACTTTAAAATAAAGACTATTACAAGAGACAAAGAGGGACACCACATAATGATCAAGGGATCAATCCAAGAAAAAGATATAACAATTGTAAATATTTATGCACCCAGCATAGGAGCACCTCAATACATAAGGCAAATGCTAACAGCCATAATAGGGGAAATCGACAGGAACACAATCATAGTAGGGGACTTTAACACCCCACTTTCACCAATGGACAGATCATCCAAAATGAAAATAAATAAGGAAACACAAGCTTTGAATGATACATTAAACAAGATGGACTTAATTGATATTTATAGGACATTCCATCCAAAAACAACAGAATACACTTTCTTCTCAAGTGCTCGTGGAACATTCTCCAGGAGAGATGATATCTTGGGTCACAAATCAAATCAGACTATTATGCATGTTTAAAAAAGAAGAAAATTCTTTAATATGGAACAACATGTATGAACTTTGATGCTAAATGAAATCATCCAGTCACACAAATACCTTCTATAAGTAGAATCATGCAGTATGTAAAATATTCAAACTCATAGAAGCAGAGAGTAGAATGGTGGTTGCCAGGGGCTGAGGGAAGGGAGCAATGGGGAGTTGTTATTCAACGGGTAGAGAGTTTCAGTTATGCAAGATGACTAAGTTCCAGATATCTGCTATAAAACATTGTGCCTATAGGTAACAATATTGTGTTGTACACTTAAACAACTGTTAAAAGGTTAGATCTCAGGTTAAGTGTTCTTACCTCAATTTTTTAGAAAAGATTATATAGCTAGTAAAAGTATCCTCCATAAATTAAAGAAAAATTAAATAATTCCCAGATAATCAAAAACTTATAGAACACATCACTAGCAGATCTGCCCCACAAGAAATACCAAAGAAAGTTCTTCAGGTTGAAATGAAAGGACCCTAGAAAGTAATCTGAATCCTCACCAAAAAAAGAAAGAACACTAGTAAATGTAACAACATACATAAATATGAAATAGTATTAATCTATTTATTTTTTCTATCTCCTATGTACCATCTGATGTAGAAGACAAATGCATAATAATTTCAAATCTGTTTTTAACTGACTTAGAATGTATATAATTTGTATAACGTTATATACAAGTATGTAAATTTGTATAAAATAGCAAAAATCAGGGAGAGGAAGTAAAGCTATATTTGAGTAAAGTTTTCTATGTTATTTAAGTTAAGTTGGTAATAATGGAAGCTAGATTTTTTTTGAAGCTGGATTGTTTTAATGTTAATTGTAAACTCCAGGGCAACCACTAAGAAAATAACTTAAAATATAGTAAAAGAAATACGAAGGGAATAAAAACAGTACACTATAAAAATTTTTAAACAAAAGAAGCCAATAATGCCAGAACAGAGGAACAAAAAAGACAAAATATATATATATATAGAAAAAAATAGCAAAATAGCAGATATTGGTCCTTTTTATCAGTAGTTACATTAATTATAAATAAACACTCCAATTAAAACACAGCAATCAGCAGAATAGATAAAAATACATGATGCAAATACATGTTGTCTACAAGAGAGACACTTGAGATCCAAAGCAACCATAGGTTGAAAGTAAAACAGTGGGGAAACAATATATAAGATGTCACGGGAAACCCGAACGAACTTTTTGGCCACCCCAATACCCTATGGACAATTTCCTTTAACTAGTGGTAGAAGTCAGAGCAATGAGAACTGTGAAATAGATTTAATGCACCATTGCTGTCTTGAGATGGAGGGATCCATGTGCCAAGGAATATAGGTCACCTCTAGAAGCTGAAAGTGGGCCCCCACTGACAACCAGCAAAGAAACTGAGACCTCAGTGTTAAAACTGTAAAGACATGAAATCTTCAACAACCTGAATGAATTCTGAAGTAGATTATCCCCAAAGCTCCATATATCTTGATTGTGGTGTTTTGACACCATAAGCAGAGAACCCAGTCGAGTCTGCCTGGACTTCTAACCCACAGAGCCATGAGCTAATAAATGGGTGTTGTTTTAAGCCCCTAAATCTGTGACAATTTGTCATACAGCAATAGAAAATTAATACATTCTCTTGTTTTCTAATTGTTTCATGTGTCTTATCTCCCTTAGGACACTGCAAGCAGCTTGAACGATAGAACCAAGTCTTATACACAGCACACAGTGGATAGATGATAAATAAGCTCAGGAACAACTGATTGAATAAAATACCAAAATCCAGTTATATTTGTAACAATCCACCTGATATCTCTGATTTCCTTTACTCCAACAATGTTCAAGATCTTTTTAATGATAATATAATGTGCTTGAAATAATATTAACTAAGGTAAAGAAAATCCTAGGTAAGGGAGGTCGCAAACATTTCAAGATTCCATTTAGTATGCAAGATACATTGCATCTATTTTTCTGAGTAGTTACATAGGTTACAACACTATGAGGGAAGACAACCATTCTATATCCATTATTAATTATTGTTTTCTAACTTACTTTCCTTAGACATCTTCCAACAGTAAATAAGACCACACATTTTTTTCAGATCTCAATATCTCATAAGTTACAGATGTTCATTAATTTCTATAGTATCCTTATTCATTAATCTAGCATTTAGTCCCATTTTACTTAAGGGTACTCCAGAAATAATGAATTTTCAGAAGTGCACGTGTGTGTGTGTGTGTATACACTCTTACCTTCCTGAAGAAAATGTACTTATTACAATTAATAACTCTCTTATTAGACATTGTGTCGGGAATATGCAAGTGATAAAATTGTCATGAAGTTAATATAATCCCCATCAGTTTCTAGAACAAAGTAACTTCCCCTCATATAAAGATCATGAACAATTAACAAGCAAAATCATAATTTCACAGATAGTTGCCCATCTAAATTCATTCAGACTTAGGGAAGAAGTGAGGCTACATTAAATTTTAATCAAATTTCACAGCTGCTGAAATATATTCATGAGATACTTGATTGACATTCCTAACACAAACAGAATGATCTATAAAAAGGACCATTGCATTTTAAGGTCAAGCATGTCATTTTCATCTTCCTATGTTCAAAACGTGTCATATTGAAAGACTGTAGCTGTTTCCTCCTTATTTTCATATTCCCTTTCTTATGACTTCATCTTCAGATACAATTCATGCAAATACCTAAAATTAGACTGGAAAGTTATTATGGTTTTAAGATATGGGAATGGGTTTTCCAGGAGTGAATTATCATCTTGCTTTTGCCAACTGCACTTGTTAATCCTGTATGAAAGCTTTGTATGCTTAGTTTTATAGTTAAAGTCTTAATTTACCTATTGCAATAATGTAAGAACAACAACAATAATAATATTCTTACTCTATAACACGTTCTTAGATAATCTCAAAAAGTATTCCCATTATAGACCCTACCTTCCAATATTTCTTGAGCTCTAGTTATGGAAGGAGGCAAACATAATCTATAAATGTAGATGAACATTTCTCTATGCAAAACAATATAAGAAAATTCTGATTTACATAACAGATATTTTAGGGAATGTAATTTGCTTTATAAAAAGAAGTATTTTGCTTAAAAACTTTAGTGTAGCATTTAAATAATACTTGATTCACATTCCATGTAAAGCACTATGCACACTTTCACTTTATTTTATTGTGGTAAGAACACTTAAATGAGATCTACCTCCTTAAATTTTTACATGTACAACACATTATTGCCGATTATAGGGATAATGTTATACAGCAGATTTCTAGAACTAATTCATCTTGCTTGACTGAAACTTTATTGCCCCATTAGTAACTCCCCCATTTTCTCCTACTTGGAACCACCATTCCACTCTTTGATTTTATGAATTTAACTATTTTAGATACCTCATATAAGTGAAATGAGGTGGTATTTTTCTTTCTGTGACTGAATTATTTCATTTAGCATAATATCCTCAAGGTTCTTCCATGTTGTAGCATATTGCAGAATTTCCTTCTTTTTAAGACTGAATAGCATTATATTGTACGTATACCTCACATTTTCTTTACGTCCTCATATGTGGATAGACATTTAGGTTGTTTCCACATCTTTGCTATTGTGAACAGTGTTGCAAAGAACACAAGCATACTAATATCTCTTTGAGATAATGATTTCAATTATTTTGTAAAAATACCCAAAAGTGGGATTGCTGGATTATATGGTAGTTCAATTTTTAATTTTTTGAGAACCCTCCATACTGTTTTCCATAGTGGCTGTTCCATTTTTTAATTTACTTTTTTATTTTATATTGGAGTATGTTTGATTCACAATGCTGCGTTAGTTTCAGGTGTACAGCAAAGCCATTCAGTTATACACATACATATGTCCATTCTTTTTCAGATTCCTTTCCCATTTAAGTTATTACAGAATATTGAGTAGAGTCCCCTGTGCTATACAGTAAGTCCTTGTTGACTATCTATTTTACATATAGTAATGTGTATATGTTAATCCCAAACTCCTAATTTATCCCCTCCCTGTACCTTTCCCCTTTGGTAACCATAAATTTGTTTTCAAAGTCTGTTAGTCTGTTTCTGTTTTGGAAACAAGTTCATTTGCATTTTTTTTAGATTCCACATATAAGTGATATCATATGATACTCGTCTTTCTCTAACTTACTTCACTTGGTATGATAATCTCTAGGTCCATCCATGTTGCCGCAAATGGTATTATTATATTCTTTTTATGGCCGAGTAATATTACATTGTATATATGTACCACATTTTCTTTATCCACCCCTCTGTCCATGGACATTTAGGTTGCTTCCATGTCCTGTCTATTGTAAATAGTGCTGCAATGAACACTGGGGTGCATGTATCTTTTTGAATTATGGTTTTCTCTGGATATATGCCCAGGAGTGGAATTGCTGGATCATATATGGTAGTTCTGTTTTTAGTTTTTAAAGGAACCTCCCTATTGTTCCTCAGAAGAAAAAGAAATAAAAGGAATCCAAATTGGAAAAGAAGAAGTAAAACTGTCACTGTTTGCAGATGACATGATACTATACATAGAAAATCTTAAAGTTGCTACCAGAAAACTACTAGAGCTCATCAGTGAATTTGGTAAAGTTGCAGGATACAAAATTAATACACAGAAATCTCTTGCATTCCTATACAGTAACAGGAGAAGATCAGAAAGAGAAATTAAGGAAATAATCCCATTTATCATCACCTCAAAAAGAATAAAATACCTAGGAATAAATCTTCCTAAGGAGGCAAAAGACCTTTACTCCAAGAACTATAAAACACTGATGAAAGAAATTAAAGACAGCACAAACAGATGGAAAGATATACCATGTTCTTGGATTGGAAGAATCAATACTGTCAAATTGACTATACTACCCAAAGCGATCTACAGATTCAGTGCGATCCCTATCAAATTACCAATGGCATTTTTCACAGAACTAGAACAAAAAATTTCACAATTTGTATGGAAACACAAAAGACTCCGAATAGCCAAAGCAATCCTGAGAAAGGAAAACGGAGCTGGAGGAATCAGGCTCTCAGACTCCATTTTTCATTCCTACCCACATTGCGCAAGAGTCCCAGTTTCTCCACATCCTCATCAATATTTGTCTTTTTTTTTCATAATAGCCATCCTGACAGGCATGAGGTGATGTCTTTTATGAAAACATGTCTATTCATGTTCTTAGTCTTTTCTTTTTTTACTATCTATTAATTTCCTTTTATGGCAGATAACACATTGTAGTCTCCTCTGTCATGTTTCCTTTCTTAGTTTTGTTCCTGAAGCCTAGTTATTACTTTTTTGCTTTTAACTTGCTTGGTTTTCTTTTTATTGCTCATTCTTCCATTCCTTCTCATGGACTTTCAATACAATTCCCACAAGTTTTATTACCATTCAGTTATTTAGCATTTCTATATTTTTATTCTTGTACTTCTCTCTCCTGGAAATCTACACGTAACTTCTCTCCAGACTGGTTGTTTTCTAGGTTTGCTAAACAACTGTCATCCTCGAACTTACTTTTGCCTTTCTCTTCAGTTGTATTTCCTGATTTCTGGGTATCATATTTTTCTATTTTTCTAAAACTTTTTTTTATTTTTGTGGAGTGCATCCTTCATTAATTCCATCAGGTGAAAGTGGTATTTATTCTTTTAATTATTCTACATGTTTTAAAAAATTCACAAGATGATGAACACTTTCCATTTGCCTGTCTCTTGAGCCGCCCTGCTCCAGTCAAGGCCTGATGACTGCCATCCTAGTATCTCACTCCAGTATCATCTTGAAGAACCTTTTTACTCTTCTGTGTAACAACCCCAGTTTTCTGTAAGCCCATTTGTCTTTTTTAACTCCCTCCTTTTGGAGCACACATCTTAGTATTTTCTTGAGAATGGGTTCAGAGAAGGTAAATATTCCCTGAATATGTATTTCTGAAAATATCTTCATTCTACACTTAAACTTAATTTTTGTTTGCCTAGGTATAGAATTCTAGGTTTAAATGCATTGTACTTCAGACTTTTGAAGGCGCTGCTCAATTGTATTCAAGTCGGCAGGGTTTTATTCAGAGATATAAAGCAATTCCGAATGCTGTCAGGTGACTTTTTTTTTCTTCTTTAGAGACTTGAAACTTTTCTGCTGCCAGTGTTCTGAAAGTCCACAAATAAGAGCATGGAGTGAGTGTACATTTACTTAAGTCTGCTGCATCTTTTGAGATTTAAAAAGATAAAAATTCAATTCTGGTGGTAGTGAGAGCATGGAGAGAGCAATGACTACTTGGGAGTATAAACTTTCAGGAATTCAAAACATATATCCATTTTCCCAATAATATTGCTTCTTGGAATTTATCCTAAGGAAACTGATCCAAAATTCAGATAACAATCTTAAACAAATATATCAACATAAGCATATTTATAGTGAGAAAATTAGAAATAATCTGTATGAGCAACTATTTAAATTATGATAGTTTTATGATACAACTTTAAAGCAATTAAGTTGGTTTTGAAAATGACTTTTAATAACGGAAAAATATTACTTTCATTTAAAGGAGAAAATACTTAAATTTTTACATTAAATGCCTCTGTTGTATTAAGAAAGATTTCTTGAAATTTTCATTTAAAAATTGTCTTATTTAAAAGTGAATTGTGTTTGGCTAACATTTCCATTCTCTAGTTCTTCCTACTCTGCAGAACACTTTTTTTTTTTTTTTTTTTTTTGCTGTACGCGGGCCTCTCACTGTTGTGGCCTCTCCCGTTGCGGAGCACAGGCTCCAGATGAGCAGGCTCAGCAGCCATGGCTCACGGGCCCAGCCGCTCCGCGGCATGTGGGATCTTCCCGGACCGGGGCACGAACCCGTGTCCCCTGCATCGGCAGGCGGACTCTCAACCACTGCGCCACCAGGGAAGCCCCAGAACACTTTTTAAAGACCTACATCTTTTCAGATTGTGTTCAGCATCATCCCCTCTATGAAAGAAAATGGAGGACTTTGGCAGGATATATATATTATACACAAAATGCATATATATAGTGTATGTATAATCTATTTGCAAAAGAGCTATTTGTTGTTTTACCAAAAGAATTCTAATAACTCAGAAAATTTAGATAACTTGTCAACTTCTGAAAATATGATATTCACTATGGACATACTGGGTCTTCGTCATTGTTCATGAAGATTCTGGATTAAATGCTCTAGCCAGTCATGTTGTAGAAGAGCATATGTTCTTCTGATTTCATTGCAGTTTTCCTTAAGATGTCATTATGTCTTTAAATTCTATGTATTTACTAAACATTTCACAATAAATACATGTTTTTATCCTGTGGGTTCTCTTTGGATAGTTTGAGGAGTTTCATGAGTTTAGTGCTTGCTGTGTGAAATAGGACTACTGAGTTTTCTAAAGCACACCTTTTAATTTTAAAATTTAGGGATTTGATGAAACAGTCTGTTCTTGCCTAATACATAGCATTTGCAATTCTTATAGATTTCAGACCTATCCAATCTCAGCTATTGCATTAAAAAAGTCACAGAAGGGTTAAATATAAGAATACCTATTGTAGTCATATAGAGTTTTAAAGTAGAACCAAAAATCTGTGAAGAGCATTTATTTCACTTGTCTGTTTTTTGCTACAATTGACACTTCCCAAGGTTCTAATAGAAAAAGACAATAATAAAGAAAAAAGTTAAACTCATAGAAACAGAAGACAGAATGGTGGCTGCCAGGGGCTGGGGGTTGGTAGAAATGGGATATATTGTCAAAGGGTACAGACTTTCAGTTATAAGAAAAATAAGTTTTGAGGCTCTAATGTACAGCATGGTAGTTATAGGTAATGCTGTATTGTATCCATGAAATTTGCTGAGAGTAGATCTTAAGCATTATCACCAAAAAAATAATTGTGTGAGGTGATGGATGTGTTAATTAACTTGACCATGGTAATCATTTCAAAATGTATACATATATCAAATCATCACATACATGTTAAATGTATTACAATTTTGTTTGTCAATTATACCTCAGTAAAGCTTGGAGGAAAAAAGAGAAGGAAAAAAAAAGAATACCACCATGACTTGGCTCTATTTACATTATCAGCCATTCTCCAAAAAGTGTTACATTTGTCTTCTCATTTAGTCTTCAAAATAATCATCTTTACAATAAAGGTATAAATAATAAACTAGGATAATTTTATGGATGAGGGAGAAATAAAGTAGAGAAAGTATAAATGATTTTACCAAGGACATATAGTTAGTAAGCGTTGGAGCCAGAATTCAAACCCTGGCAATCTGACTCTAGGTTTGGGACTCATTACCACTATTGTATTCTGAGGTATCAGACAGTAGACTTCCCCCAAAATACTCTGACCTAACTTTCGACTAAGAAAACCAGTGATTCAGTGAAATACCTGGTTGATTCTCTTCTTCTCTCCACAAACTGTTTAGTTCACTCAATTTACTGAATCAACAGATAACAAGTTAACATATTCTTCAGCAGCATTGATCACACGTAGAAAGACAAAAGAATGGAAGGAGACAATTGGAGATACATGGACCAATAGACACATAACATGCAGGTTGTTTAGGTAGAAGATAGTGAGAAAGACCTCTCTGAGAGGAAATGAACTACACCTGGCAAAAATTCCATGTCCCTACATATACTACCGAATGTAAAATAGACAGCTAAGGTGAAGCAGCCACATAGCACAGGGAGATCAGCTCGGTGCTTTGTGTCCACCTAGAGGGGTGGGATAGGGAGGGTGAGAGGGAGGGAGGCACAAGAGCAGGGGAAATGGGGATATATGTATGTGTATAGCTGATTCACTTTGTTATACAGCAGAAACTAACACACCATTGTAAAAAAAAAAGGTTCTGAAGAACCTAGGGGCAGGACAGGAATAAAGACACAGCCATAGAGAATGGACTTGAGGACACAGGGAGCGGGAAGGGTAAGCTGGGACGAAGTGAGAGAGTGGCATGGACATATATACACTACCAGATGTAAAATAGATAGCTAGTGGGAAACAGCCGCATAGCACAGGGAGATCAGCTCGGTGCTTTGTGACCACCTAGCAGGGTGGGATAGGGAGGATGGGAGGGAGGTTCAAGAGGGAGGAGATATGGGGATATATGTGTATGTATAGCTGATTCACTTTGTTATACAGCAGAAACTAACATGCCATTGTAAAGCAATTATACTCCAATAAATTATGTGAAAAAAACCCCATGTCCTGTATTTCCCTTCTCCATAGATTTAAGCATCAATTTTTACTACTGTTTTTAATTTCTACAATTAAAGCACCTATCAGATATTTTTAAATAAGTGTAAGAAGAGAGCCAAACAAAAATAATAAAGACTAGAATGCAATAAGGTTTAGTGTTCCCAAATTTGCTGGGTTTCAGTCTTCCCCTTCTTGATTTGGCAGCATATCAAGATACCCACAAACTAAACTACAGAGCAGCTCTGCACAGCGTTTCCTCTCTACTCTGCACTCCTTTAATGTGCTGGCCAGAGATTTTTTAATTTCATACATCATTTACAACTAGCTGTGTTGATTCCACAGTCATTACTAAGCTCAGTCTGAGTGCCAAAAAGGAACACACACCAACATACAGAAACACAAGCTTTTGGCATTGTCACAGTTAGTGCAAAATAAACCAAGTCCACCGCACTAACTATGCCACTAGCTGGAGAAGTCACAGACCTGGAATATAAAGTACCCAAGAACTAATTAATCTTTCTACTTGTTCATTTGCCAAGGCAAGATGGATATGGATGTCAATTCAAAACAAGTTCCAGACATTGTGGAAGTCATAATAAGTAGCTGAAAAACCCAAGGCAGAAGTTTCCTTAATAGCATGAGTGTCACGTACAAGCATGCTTGATACTTCACAAATTTAACTGTCTCACTTACTAGACTCCCTGTCAGTCACTGAAGTCAAATTTTAAGCTTTAGTTGAGATAATAAATGATGATGAAAAAAATATCATTTACTTTGGAGTTTGAGGTTATTTTTAAAACCTTTTGTTTTTCGATTGTACTCTTTTTTCCCATCCCAGATCCTCTGTAGGGAGAATAAAACCACTGAGATTTTTCAGTGGTTTTTGGTTTATTCCAGGCTATCCATACCGATGTACTCTGCCCTTTGGATAAAACATCTATCTTTGTGAAATATATGTCTAGGGCAAAGTTAGCAAGACTCATGTATCAGTAATGGTTCTCCAGAGAAACCAAACCAAGAGGAGAGATGTATATATAGATATATAGATAGATAGATAGATAGATCTGTATCTGTCTATATATCTGTATCTATCTACCTGTCTATTGAGAGATTAATTTAAGGAATGTGATCATGTGATTATGGAGGCTGGCAAGTCTGAAATCTATAGGGCAGGCCAGCAGGATGGAAATTCAGGTAACAGTTGATGTTGCAGTTTTGAGTCCAAAATCCATAAAACGGGCAAGAGTGAAAACTCAGGCATGATTTCTATGCTGCAGTCTCAAGGCAAAATTTTGTCTTTGGGAAACCTCAGGCTTTTTTCTTAAGGCCTTGAACTGATTGGATGAAGTCTACCCACATTATGGAGGGTAATCTGCTTTAAAGTCAACTGATTGTAAATTTGTATTACATACAAAAATATTTTCACAGTAATATTTAGACAAGTGTTTGACCAAACAACCTACCCAACTTGACACAAAAATTACCCATCAACCCCCCCAAACACACATAGGTACATGTACAAACACACATATGTACACATACAAACACATACATGCACAACACTGGCTTCATTATTACTGTGTTGTAAACAACTAAAATAATCACACTGGATATTTAAAGAAAAAATGTTTAGATAACATATTTTAGTAATGAAAATTCATGAATTATTAAAAATAGAACTTTCTTTAGTGGCTTTCTGAGAAGTGTGCTCTTCCTTTCTCTGAAATTAATTGTATCACAGTTAATATGCTAATTTACTGAGGATAAAGTAGGATTCCTGTGAGGAGGCTGTTTTTTTTTCTATCATTCACAGGGGTTGAGATTTCTAAAATGTGTAAAATGCTTAGGCAGTTTTGCTTAGCTAATAGCACTGAAGATAAACGTATTCATTACAGTATTCATTGGCAACTGACCAACACTACTTGAACCAAGCTTAAAACCTCTCAAGATAAAATATCATTTAGCCAATACCATTTTGGAAAAGAAACACCTCTGTCCCACCAACATGTCTGACTGGCTAGTTAATGATTAAAGGCTGCAAGAAAGCCATTTTGAATTATAAATTATATGGCTTGCCATCCATGACATAGATATTCAGAGCCTTGGATGGTTTACCTGTATAGTCACAAACAATGTGATGGCAGATGGGTTTTTGTATCTACCACCTGCTATATCTGGATCAGCATCTGTATTTGAAAAATGATTCTATAATATTTAGTTAGCGGCCAGTTTTCTTCATTTATTTTTGAAGTTTATGTTAATAAATATTTTTTCTAGAAAAACCAATGCTCTTTCCCATAGGTTACCAGCTTTATCAAATTCTCTTAGAAAACTATTTTGTACCTTTTGATCAAAATCTCATTTCTATCAATAGCAAACTGAGGCTACAATTTAGCCTAATCTCAGGCAATTAAAACACATACTTTATTAAACCTAGGTCATGCCCATTAAAATTAATTGAGACCTTAGCCCCTTGCTGGACTGTTTCTTAATGAGCTTGGAGGAAAAGATAATAAATCCAGCAAACATGATCCTTCTTTAATGACTATGGTCCATATCTCTTTTGGTTGGTTTATACTGAAATTGTATATTTCTACTTTAAATTTTTATGATTATCCTCCAGGAAATGCATACGTGCTTTTCAAAACTAAGAAAGTACTTTATGTGCCAAAAAGGAAAAACACTGTTATGAAAACACAAGATAAAACAATTTAACAGCATAGTATCCATTTAAAGGTCAGAATTTGCTAGTTAAAAGGACACCCTAGCCAGTGGATTATTAAAAGCTTCATTAATAGTCAATGAGTTGCTGGCTACAGTCATACTTTTGCACAACTGCTAAACCAAGGACAGAATTTATCCACTTAATTTAAATATTACACTCACAGTTCTCAAGTGATTTCATTAGACAGATGAACCACTACATGGCAGAGTTTTCCTCTTGGATTTTGATATATTTTATGCACGTTGATTCTACAGAGGACCCAAAGTAACCTGTACTTCTAATGTGATTTCTGAATAACTAGATTTTAGTTACTGAGGGAGCTAGAGAGTTGAGACATATTGTAGGCAGAGTCTCCTAACCTCCTGTGTATATACCTAAATAACTTACAACTGCATTCTGTTAACTCCCTTTATGTTCAGTCACAAAATTTTCAAACATACCTCTATTACAAAGAATAAAAAATATAATGACACCACAAGAATATACGACCACATTACTGAATCCTGGGGGGAAAAATAGTCACCATGTCACCATGTGTGTAAGAGTATTCATACATTCAACCTAGCATTTATCATGAACACATGTAAGCAACTACATAATTTTAGTTTATGCATACATAACCTCCACAGATCTGGCCCTGACCTTTTGTATTTTATGAACAGTGCTAAATATTATTTTTATCCTTCTCCAAATAAATAGGCAGTGTAAGAAAATGGGAACGATGTATTGTGCTTTCCTTAATCTATGTTCAAGGTAATGGGAACAAACAATGTACTATGGAGACATGTCAAACTTTCTGTGCCGACATCAGTGATTCAAGAAATGTTTCTCTACTAAATTATCTCACTAATCTTGGACAATAAAAATCTATTCTTCCTTTTTCAATCAACCTTACTATAATACTGAAAGTGTAGATAGATATGATGTGACTCATAGCTCCCTGAGAATACCAATGAGGCCTGGATAGACAACACAACAAAGGTTTTTGTTATCAGTCAAGCAACTACTATTTATTGAGTATCTCAACAGTGCATTGGGAGTCAGAATATTATGGGAGTTACATATTCCACACATGAAAAATATAAAGTTTTATTCCTTCCCTCCAAAAATATAAAGCTAACTAACTAGGACTAAACCATCTTCCTGGATGACAAAAAAAACTTTCCCCAGTCTACTAACTTGATATACTTTTTTATTTAATATATCACACAATGAAAAACAATAATGTTGCACAATGCATCTGCAATGGATGCTTGAGCAATATTAATATTCACTGAATTATCAAACTAAGCCATGGTTTTATATAGGTACTAAGCCAGACAAAATCACAGTAATGTATCTTAGATTCCTGTTTCTCAACATTGTCATTGAATAGTGTCAACACTGTATATAGTGAAAAATCAAAACACTGTAGCTATGCATTGCCTTGGAAAAAGCAAGCAGGTCGTATATCAATAGTGTCAGAGATTCAAAGCAGAAAATTAGATCACAGCATATGAAAGAAACAGTAGTATTGGAAGATCCCAAAGTGCTCAAAATAGAAACATAATGAGTTCTATGTGTTGCTTATATATAAATGTCCTGCTCAAAGAATTATTTTTGAATAAAGAGCAGTATATACTATATTGAGTAAAAGAAGCACTCTGATAAGTGTATAAACTTTGCCCAAATCCTTTTTTTAAAAAGATAGTTTTATTTATTTATTTTTGGCTGCTTTGGGTCTTCATTGCTGCACATGGGCTTTCTCTAGTTGCAGCGAGCGGTGGCTACTCTTTGTAGCAGTGTGCAGGCTTCTCACTGCAGTGGTTACTCTTGTTGCAGAGCATGGGCTCTAGGCACGTGGGCTTCAGTAGTTGCGGCACGTGGGCTCAGTAGTTGTGGCTCGCAGGCGCTAGAGCGCAGGCTCAGTAGTTGCAGTGCAGGGGCTTAGTTGCTCCGTGGCATGTGGGATCTCCCTGAACCAGGGCTCGAACCCGTGTCCCCTGCATTGGCAGGCAGATTCTTAACCACTGCACCACCAGGGAAGTCCAAATCCATTTTTTTAATGAGTGATCCAGACAACCTGTTCATGTAACAGATATGTCAAAATTTCATAAATTATTTGCTTTGTTCATAGGTACAATTTTAGATGATTTTTCACAATCATAGAAAACTATTAGATCTAAATAACGTAAGTAAACATTTGCTCATTCTTTTTCAGGTCATCTCACTGTATCAAAGACATTTCAAACAAGCAGAAGTCAAATGAAACGTGCTCATTAATCTCACTTTTTCATAGTTGAAGTGATCTTGTACATTCAATTATTATATGATAGAGAGTTACTGAGGTTTTTTAGGGGGAAAAAAAATAAAGATTACAACAAACATTTCCTGAATACTGACTTATTCCTCACATAAACTGATAAAATTTCCTGAGAAATTGTAAAGATAATTAAAAAATAAAATTAAGAATCCAACAATAGTTTGTCCATTTGACCTGAAACATAGTTCAAGTCGAATGTGTCCTTACTGATTTTCTGTTTGGATAATCTATCCATTGTTGAAAGTGGTACTGAAGTCCCTTTCTATTACTGTATCTATTTCTCCCTTCAGATCCATTTGCTTAATGTATATAGGTGCTCCAATGTTGGGTGCATATATATTTATGATTGTTATATCTTCCAGATGGATTGGCCCCTTTATCATTATGTAATGACCTTCTTTGTCTCTTCATACCATTTTTGGCTTAGAGTCTATTTTGTCTGATATAACTATAGCTACCTCTGCTCTCTTTTGGTTTCCATTGGCATGGAATATCTTTTGTCATTCCTTCACTTTGACTCTATGCATGTCCTTAAAGCTGAGGTGAGTCTCTTGTGGGCAACATGTAGTTGGGTCTTATTTTGTTATGCATCTAGCCACTCTATGCCTTTTCATTGGAGAATTCAATCCACTTACATTGACAGTAATTATTGATAGATAGGAACTTCTAATGCCATCATATTGCTTTCTGGCTGTTTCATAGTTCCTTTGTTCCTTTTTCCTCTCTTGCTGCCTTCTTTGGAATTTCTTGTTTTCTGTAGTGGTATTCTCTAATTACAATCTCTTTATATTTTGTGAATCCACTATAGGTCTTTGCTTTGTGTATACCATAAGGCTTATATAAAGCATCTTATAGATATAATAACCTATCTCACACTGATAACAACTTAACTTGGATTGAATACAAAAATTTTACCTTTTTATTACCCCTTGTTATGTTAATGTTACAATTTACTTCTTTTCATACTGTGTATTCATTCACAGATTATAGTAACTATAGCTATTTTTAATCTTGTCCTTTAACATTTATATTATAGTTAAGTGGCTGACACACCATTATATTACAGTATGAGAGAATTCTGAATTTGACTATATTTACCTTTACAAGAGTGTTATGTATTTTCATGTTACTGATTTGTGTCCTTTAATTTCAGCTTGAAAAACTCATCTCAGCACTTCACATAAGGCAGGACTAGTGGTGATGAACTCCATCAGCTTTTGTTTGTCTGGGAAAATAGTTCTCTCTCCTACATTACTAAAGGAAAACTTTTCCAGATAGAGTATTCCTGGTTAGCAGTTTGTTTGTTTTTTCTTTCAGCACTCTGAGTATACCATCCTACTCTCTTGTGGCCTGTAAGGTTTCTGATGAGAAATGTGCTAAAAGCCTAATTCTGGTTCCTTTTTAGGTTACAATCTTCTTTTCTCTTGATGCTTTTAAGACTCTCTGTCTTTGATTTTTGAAAGTTATAATGTGTCTTGGAGAAGATTGTTTTGGATTGAAATTATGGGGTGACCTATTAGCTTCATGAATTTGGATGTCCAAATCTCTCCACATATTTGGGAAGTTCTTAGCCATTATTTTTTAAATTGAGCTTTCTCCCTCCCTTCTCCTTCAGGAACTACAATAATCCAATGACTTTCTTTTGATGGTATTCCTTAGATCACATAGGCTTTCTTCATTTTCTTTCAATCTTTTTTCTTTGTTCTCCTCTGACTGGTAATTTCTTTTTTTTTTTTAAACATCTTTATTGGAGTATAATTGCTTTACAATGTTGTGTTAGTTTCGGCTTTATAACGTTACTGGTAATGTCAAATCTCTTGTATTCTAATTGACAGATAAAGTGGTCTACTTGACCAATCTGTTGTTGATGCTCTCTATTATATTTCTCATTTCATTTATTGAATTCTTCAGCTCCAGAATTTCTGTTTGGTTCTTTTTTATTATTCCTGTCTCTTTGGAAAAATCCTCATTTTGTTTGTGTATTGTTTTCCTGATTTTGTTGAATTATCTGTTTTCTTCTTTTTTTTTCTTTTGGAGTATAATTGATTTACTATGTTGTGTTAGTTTCAGGTGTACAGCAAAGTCAATCAATTATACATATACATATATCCACTTTTTTTAAGATTCTCTTCTCATATAGGTCATTACAGAGTACTGAGTAGAGTTCCCTGTGCTATACAGTAGGACCTTATTAGTTACCTATGTATATGTCAATCCCAATCTTCCAAATTATCCCTCCCCTCCTTTTCCCCCTGGTAACCATCCCCCTTTCCCCCCTGGTAACCACAAGTTTGTTTTCAACATCTGTGACTCTATTTCTGTTTTGTAAATAAGTTCATTTGTACCATTTTTTAGATTCCACATATTTTCTTGTGGATAACTGATCCTCCTTAAAACAGGTATTTTGACCCACACACCTATGGTCAATTAATCTTCAACAAAGGAGGCAAGAATGTACAATGGAGAAAAGACAGTCTCTTCAGCAAGTAGTGCTGGGAAATCTAGACAGCCACATGTAAATCAATGAAGTTAGAACATTCCCTCACACCACACACAAAAATAAACTCAAAGTAGCTTAAAGACTTAAGACATGACACCATAAAACTCCTAGAAGAGAACACAGGCAAAACATTCTGACATAAATTATAACATAAATTTCTTAGGTCAGTCTCCTAAGGCAAAAGAAATAATATCAAAAATAAACAAATGGGACATAATCAAACTTATAAGCTTTTGCACAGCAAAGGAAACCATAAACAAAAGACAACCTACAGAATGAGAGAAAATATTTGCAAATGATGTGACTGACAAGGGGTTAATTTCCAAAATAAACAAACAGCTCATACAAATCAATATAAAAAAAAACAAACAACTCAATCAAAAAATGAGCAGAAGACCTAAATATACACTTCTCCAAAGAACACATACAGATGGCCAACAGGCACATGAAAAGATGCTCAACATTGCAAATTATTAGAGAAATGCAGATCAAAACTACAATGAGGTATCACCTCACACAAGTCAGAATGGCCATCATCAAAAAACCTACAAATAATAAATGCTGGAGAGGGTCTGGAGAAAAGGGAATTCTTCTATACTGTTGGTAGAAATGCAAATTGGTGCAGGCAGCATGGAAAACAGTCTGGAAGTTCCTTAAAAAACTAAAAATTGAGTTACCATATGATCCAGCAACCCAACTCCTGGACATATATCCAGAAAAGATAAAAACTCTAATTCAAAAAGATACATGCACCCCAATGCTCATAGCAGCACCACTTACAATAGCCAAGACATGGAAACAACCTAAGCGTCCAATGACAGGTGAATGGATAAAGAAGATGTGGTGCACACATGAAGTACTACTCAGCCATAAAAAAGAATGAAATAATGCCTTTTGCAGTAACACGGATGGACCCAGACATTATCACACTACGTGAAGTCAGACAGAGAAAGACAAATATCATGTAGCATCGCTTATATGTAGAATCTAAAAAATGGTACAAATGAACTTATTTACAAAACAGAAACAGACTCACAGACATAGAAAACAAACTTATGGTTAGCAAAGGGGATGGGGGAGGGATAAATTAGGAGTATGGGATTAACAGATACACACTACCATATATACAGTAGATAAACAGCAAGGATTTACTGTACAGCACAAGGAACTATATTCAATATCTTGTAATAACCAATAATGGAAAAGAATTGAAAAAATATATATATATCATTGAAATCCTTTGTTATATACCTGAAACTAACACAATATTGTAAATCAACTACACTTCAATTAAAAACATTTTTTAAACAGGTATTTTGAATTCTTTATCAGATCAGGTAAATCACTGATCTTCTGTTTTGGGGGGCAGTTACTGGAAGATTGTTGTCATCCTTTGATGGTACCAAGTTTCTTTGATTTTTCATTTTCATTGAAACCTTGCATCACTGACCTGATTGTATACTTTTGACCTGGTTGTATTTGTAGTTGCAGCCACCTCCTTCATGCTTGACTAAATGACTTCTGTCAGACCTATTAGGGATTCTGAGGCTTTCTCAGATCTTCTGTGGATATCCCTACTCCATGCTTCTTGTTCCCTCTTGTGGCAGAATTCTGAAGCTTATATACTGTCTTTGGATCCTGGAACACACCGGGCCTGGTCATGACAGCCTCCTTTTTGCTTTCCCAAGGGTGGAGCTAAAGCTCAAGTTTATGGTCTCTCCCTAGCGGATCTGGGTGGGTTTTCTGTGTATGCTCACTGCCCCATTGCCAAAGCTTGCTTTCACCACCATCAGGAGAGTACACAGATAACTGGCCAGAGGATGCAGCAATGGGTGAGGCATGCAGGGAGCTGGGTGTATCTGTGGGTCATCCGAGGGATCTGAGGGTAAGGCAAACCCAGTAGCTCATTAGCAGGCTTCTTGATGGAGTCTGTGATGCAGTTAGTAGGATCCACATCCCGTTAATGCCTCTGAGAGTCCTATCTCTCCCAGCCTCTTCTTGCCTCGCCCCCAGCATATAGCTCATGACTCAGTACTCTGGATGGGGTGAGAAAGAATTGGGTCTCTTTGGCAAGTTCTCGTATAGCTGGGTGAGTCAAACACTCATGTATATGCTCTCCTTTTCCCCTGAGGGAGAAATCACAGGCTGAGAAGTTTTCTCTTGGCACTGATCTGTTCCACTTTGGAGGAGGTGGGGGGATGGATAAAGTCAAACTGTTCCTTTTACCCTCTCCAATGCACTCAAATTCATATTTTTGTTTCTCCAATAGTGTGTTGGAATTCTCTGCTGGAAACCTGGGACTCCACAAAGGCTCTCTCATTTACAGGTGATTGTCTAAGATAATGTTCTCTAGGGGTTTCTGGACCATGGCTAAGAGGGGCTGGAGCCACTGCAGAATCCACAACCAGGTCTACATATGCCTATTATCTGATGTACAATTGGGCAAGACTCCTTCTGGGCCCTTTGGCATATGGTGCTGGATCCCACAGCTCACACAAAGGAACTTTTG